>NW_027491065.1:2165000-3395373 GCF_021521415.1 Bidens hawaiensis | reverse complement strand
TATAACAACAAATTAATACGATCACTTTGATATGAACAATTTAACTGAAAAGTCAAAAACAACCAAATAACAAAACTTAAAAACCATAACATTATTGATAAATCAAAATCTTGAGTTTTATCGATCTATTTTGATCATCAACATAACACATAGCTTCTATAACTCGATTATATATTCATAACAACAAACTATTAATACGATCAATAATTAAAAAACGAACAAAGTTATAGTTGTTATATTCATTTACCTCGACAAACACATGAATGAATATGTCTGAATTCTTTGTAAATAATGTTTGATCTAATCGACATTTGCATTATGTTTATATTGAAACAGAATGTGGTTTAGGTTTGGGTTTTAATTTGGTGTATCATTCATATATAAATAAAATAGGGATAATATAAATATTTTACGTAGAGCTTAATTGAAGCAATACTACCTGGTATGCATAATATATGATCTATTATTTTCTTTCCTTTTTCACTAATGGCCTAAAGTAATGAAGAATTATCTGGTGGAAAACTTTAGAAACCAATTTTAATTATCAGTGTTCTGTTTCCAAACCTAATTGTCACTTGTCGATAGACCAAAAGAATAAAATAACTAAAAACACATTGCTATGACTTTGAGGTTTTGAAGATATATTAGGATTAGCAACTTTTAATGGGTCCCTAATATTAGATTTCTCCTTTTTAATACCCTTATTCGCAATCACGGGTGGATTGATAGTCAAAGGACTATCAAGGTCCACTTTCTTTTAAGTTTCCTGTGTATGGTATAGATGTACAATCATTGTGAAATAGAGGAGGAATCTCAACATATCCTAAACCGCCCTTTCAATTTTTTCATGAGTATTATTAACCTTAATGATCTCAATAAACAGAAAATATGAGTTTCAAAATTTTCCTAGTTTGTTTTGTAACTCCATCTCCTCATTTTCAAGTTTAGTGATTGTGTAGTTCTTAAATTCAATATTTCTTGAAACTTGTCATCAATGGTTGTTAATTTAACTAACATCTCAGCTTTCAAGTAGTGATTTCTACCCGACAATGCTTCGATCTTATCTGTTGATTGGTGATCTATTCATCTGTCTTTCGGTAGTTATCACGAATGATTGTGAGGTCACGAAAAATTTGATCATTGTGGTGTCTAAATAATTCATATTGATTTTTTATATATAAGTTTATATAAGGGCCTATTTTTTTGCTTGCATAGGGCCCTAAAGACTCAAGCATTCTCCGGGACGGTGTAATAACTATGGGACACTAATGTTTATCTTTGTGATTTGGAATAAATGGTAGTTTGAAAGAATAAGCACCAACGGTTATTAATTATTAAATCATAGTAAATTAAGGTATTATATTGCAGAAGTTGATAGTTTCGTCGTACCTAAATAATGTGTAAAGAATTTGACAAGGTTATGGTACAACAACAAATTAATACGATCACTTTGAAATGAACAATTTAACCGAAAAGTCAAAAACAACAAAATAAAAAAACTCGAAAACCATAACATTATTGATAAATCAAAATCTATAGTTTTAACGATCTATTTTGATGATCAACTTAACACATAGCTTCTACAACTCGATTATATATTCATAACAAAAAACTATTAATACGATCAATAATTAAAAAATGAACAAGGTTAAAGTTGTTATATTCATTTACCTCGACACACACATGAATGAATATGTTTGAATTCTTTGTACATAATGTTTGATCTAATCGAGTTTTGCATTATGTTTATGTTGAAACGGAATGTGGTTTAGGTTTGGGTTTTAATTTGGTTTATCTTTCATATATAAATAAAATAGGGATAATCTAAATATATTTTACTTAGAGCTTAATTGAAGCAATACTACCTGGTATGCATAATATATGATCTATTATTTTCTTTCCTTTTTCAGTAATTGCCTAAGGAAATGAAGAATTATCTGGTGAAAAACTTTAGAAACCAATTTTAATTATCAGTGTTTTGTTTCCAAACCTAATTGTCACATGTGGATAGACCTAAGGAATAAAATAACTAAAAACACATTGCTATGACTTTGAGGTTTTGGACATATATTAGGATTAGCAACTTTTAATGGGCCCTAATATTAGATTTCTCCTTTTTAATACCCTTATTCGCAATCACGGGCAGATCGACAGTCAAAGGACTATCAAGGTCCACTTTCTTTTAAGTTTCATGTGTATGGTATAGATGTACAATCATTGTGAAATAGAGGAGGAATCTCAACATATCCTAAACCGCCCTTTCAATTTTTTTCATGAGTATTATTAACCTTAATGATCTCAATAAATAGAAATGATGAGTTTCTAAATATTCCTAGTTTGCTTTGTAACTCCATCTCCTCATTTTCAAGTTTAGTGATCGCATAGTTCTTAAATTCAATATTTCTTGAAACGGCCATCAATGGCCATCAATGATTGTTAATATAACTAACATCTCAGCATTCAAGTAATGAATTCTACCCAAAAATGCTTTGATCATATCTTTTGATTGTTGATCTATTCATCCGTCCATCGGTATTTATCACGAATGATTGTGAGGTCACGAACAAGTTGATCATTGTGGTGTCTAAATAATTCATATTGATTATATATATATAAGTTTATATAAGGGCCTATTTTTTGCTTGCACAGGGTCCCTAAAGACTAAAGTATTCTCCGGGACGGTGTAATAACGATGGAAGAATAATGTTTATCTTTGTGATTTGGAATAAATGGTAGTTAATGGCAGATTGAAAGAATAAGCACCTACGGTTATTAAGGTAATGAAAAACAATTTAACCGAAAAGTCAAAAACAACCAAATAAAAAAAACTCGAAAACCATAACATTATTGATAAATCAAAATCTTGAGTTTTAACGATCTATTTTGATGATCAACATAACACATAGCTTCTACAACTCGATTATATATTCATTACAAAAAACTATTAATACGATCAATAATTAAAAAGCTAACCAAGTTAAAGTTGTTATATTCATTTACCTCGACACACACGTGAATGAATTTGTTTGAATTCTTTGTACATAATGTTTGATCTAATCGACTTTTGCATTATATTTATATTAAAAGGGAATGTGGTTTAGGTTTGTGTTTTAATTTGGTGTATCTTTCATATATAAATAAAATAGGGATAATCTATATATTTTACGTAGAGCTTAATTGAAGCAATACTACCTGGTATACAAAATATATGATCTATTATTTTCTTTCCTTTTTAACTAATGGCCTAAGGTCCACTTTCTTTTATGTTTCCTGTGTATGGTATAGATGTACAATCATTTTGAAATGGAGGAGGAATTTCAACATATCCTAAACCGCCCTTTCAATTTTTTCATGAGTATTATTAACCTTAATGATCTCAATAAATAGAAAAGATGAGTTTCAAAATATTCCTAGTTTGCTTTGTAACTCCATCTCCTCATTTTCAAGTTAAGTGATCGCGTAGTTCTTAAATTAAATATTTCTTGAAACTGGCCATCAATGATTGTTAATTTAACTAACATCTCAGCTTTCAAGTAGTGAATTCTACCCGACAATGCTTCGATCATATCTTTTGATTGTTGATCTATTCATCCGTCTATCAGTAGTTATAACGAATGATTGTGAGGTCACGAACAAGTTGATCATTGTGGTGTGTAAATAATTCATATTGATTTTTTATATACAAGTTTATATAAGGGCCTATTTTTTTGCTTGCATAGGCTCCTAAAGACTCAAGCATTCTCAGGGACGGTGTAATAACCATGGGAGACTAATGTTTATCTTTTTGATATGGAATAAATGGTAGTTAATGGAAGTTTGAAAGAATAAGCACCTACGGTTTGGTCGTACCTAAATAACGTGTAACGAATTTGACAAGGTTATGTTATAACAACAAATTAATACGATCACTTTGATATGAACAATTTAACCAAAAAGTAAAAAACAACAAAATAAAAAAACTTGAAAACCATAACATTATTGATAAATCAAAATCTTGAGTTTTAATGATATATTTTGATGATCAACATAACACATAGCTTCTACAACTCGATTATATATTCATAACAAAAAACTATTAATACGATCAATAATTAAAAAAACGAACAAAGTTAAAGTTGTTATATTCATTTACCATGACACACACGTGAATGAATTTGTGTGAATTCTTTGTACATAATGTTTGATCTAATCGACTTTTGCATTATATTTATATTTAAAGGGAATGTGGTTTAGGTTTGGGTTTTAATTTGGTGTATCTTTCATATAGAAATAAAAAAGGGATAATCAATATATTTTACGAAGAACTTAATTGAAGCAATACTACCTAGTATACATAATATATGATCTATTATTTTCTTTCCTTTTTCACTAATGGCCTAAGGTAATGAAGAACTATCCGGTGAAAAACTTTAGAAACCAATTTTAATTATCAATGTTTGTTTCCAAACATAATTGTCACATGTGGATAGACCAAAAGAATAAAATAACTAAAAACACATCGCTATGAATTTGAGGTTTTGGAGATATAGTAGGATTAGCAACTTTTAATGGGTCCCTAATATTAGATTTCTCCTTTTTAATACCCTTATTCGCAATCACAGGTGGATCAATAGTCAAAGGACTATCAAGGTCCACTTTATTTTAAGTTTCCTGTGTATGGTACAGATGTACAATCATTGTGAAATGGAGGAGGAATCTCAACATATCCTAAACCGCCCTTTCAATTTTTTTCATGAGTATTGTTAACCTTAATGATCTAAATAAACAGAAAAGATGACTTTCAAAATTTGCCTAGTTTGTTTTGTAACTCCATCTCCTCATTTTCAAGTTTAGTGATCGTAGTTCTTAAATTCAATATTTCTTGAAACTTGCCATCAATGGTTGTTAATTTAACTAACATCTCAGCTTTCAAGTAGTGATTTCTACCCGACAATGCTTCGATCTTATCTTTTGATTGGTGATGTATTCATCCGTCTATCGGTAGTTATCACGAATGATTGTGAGGTCATTAAAAAGTTGATCATTGTGGTGTCTAAATAATTCATATTGAATTTTTATATATAATTTTATATAAGGGCCTATTTTTTTGCTTGAATTGAGCCCTAAAGACTCAAGCATTCTCCGAGACGGTGTAATAACTATGGCAGACTAATGTTTATCTTTGTGATTTGGAATAAATGGTAGTTAATGGTAGTTTGAAAGAATAATCACCTACGGCTATTAGTATTAAATCATAGTATATTAAGGTATTATATTTCAAAAGTTGATAGTTTTGTCGTACGTAAATAATGTGTTACGAATTTGACAAGGTTATGTTATAACAACAAATTAATACGATCACTTGGATATGAACAATTTAACCGTAAAGTTAAAAACAACCAAATAAAAAAAATATAACGTCTATTAATTTTCGGTTCAAAGATTTAAAGCTTGTAAAGTATTTATATTTCTCCGGATTTAACCGATATTCCTTGGAAACCTTCTCGTCATCCTGGTACGTTAAATCATTTTACTTTTCTGTCAAGTTGCCATATCCTTCAATTTGGAGGGGCTAGGGTGAAACATTTTTTATTATAACATAAAACATAAAACCCTAACCCCCCCTTTCTTCCAGACAACATCCACTCCCCCTCGTTTTTCGTTTTTTTGCAGCCAAGTTGAGGTCTAAAACTTCAATTGAATGTTAGTTCTATGTTTCCCAAAGTCTTTTACACCTTAATTGGTCATTAGATCTCGTGTATTGATCGATAAACGGCTTGTTCTAGGCTAACCGGGTGGTTGTCCAATTGAGCAATTCCGGGACTGTTTTGGTGGAGGTTTTTGCACCAACATCTTCCTAGGTATGTCTAGTATAACATACTTTAAGATATGCACATTGGTGTTAGTTTGATTGGTCAACTAGTTGTAGTTTGAAAGATAGTTTTCAGTTGGCTAGAATGGTAGACTGTTGCGTTTAACGCAAGGGATGAAGTAAGTGATGACCAATTCAGTTCGGATAGCTTTGGTTTAATATACGGGCTATTGGAAAACGAGTTTTATAAATATTGGGGCTGAATTGGTTATCGGTTACTCAAACGGGTCGGTACAATGCGCATTTGCGTTTATTGAATAGATGGTGCGTTGTACTTGCGAGTTACCGACCTATTTGACTCATGTAGCGTCGTGTGCACTTTTTTTGGCTGTGAATTATCATATTGGGTCCACACGGGGCTATTTTGGATGTTAATTGCCAAAACGACTCTTAAACGTGCATGTTAGTATCACCTAGTGCTTCCGGGGGTAATTTGGGAATTCTTTACTCCCGGGAGTATCTAAGGGTCGTGTTGGTAAACTTAAGGCCCTGGGGGCTGTTATTTATGAGTTTGATGAGGTCGAGGCTTTAGGTAACTCGAACCATGCTAGAACGTCTCGTAGGATAAACGAGTCCTTTCGGTGTCTTTTGTAACATTTGTATGTCAACCGACAGGCTTTTGAGTTGTGCGGATACTTAGGGGTTCTCTAGTTCGTGGTGAACTCGTGCCTTTTGTCAGGTGAGTTCTTGATGCCCCTTTCACTATTTTTAAGTTTTTGGGCTAGCATGCACACCTAAGTGATTTTGCTTGATGAATCGTTTAAATTATTTTGTATGGGCTTACTTGTGTAGGGTAGGCCTTGGGATGATATTATTGTATGTTTGTATGTATGTTTATTCATATATTATTGTATGGCCAATAATTGGCGATGTTTATTAGTCGTTATCGACTAAGGATGTTACGTATGCCTACTTTGTGTTTTGCATACGTTGGATGAGATGTTACATGTTTGGGTTGTACGTGTGCTCAACCCTGATGTTATTACTTGGATGATAATTATACGGATATAATTATATAGATGTATATACATAAGTATGACTACTTATTGTTGATGATGGCCTAACTGTTTGTATCCCGTCTTATCTTAAAATTCTTGGAATGATTATTATTATTATTATTATTATTATTATTATTATTAGTATTATTAGTATTATTATTATTATTATTATTATTATTATTATTTTAGAAGTCAGTTATAAAAACTTGAATTCGCTCAGCTCAAGCTGACTTTGTGTGCATGTTAGTATGAGTTTCAGGTTAGGAGGAGGATGCATTACCGCTTGGATGTGCTCGAGGCTACTTGGACGGTGGAGGGCATATTTAGCCGGAAGTCTTAATAATGAACTTTGTTCTTTTAAATTTTTACTAAATACATTGAATTTGGTTTTGGGCATAATTCCCGGGTTTTGGGAACTTGTTTTTAATAATTTTGATTTTCCGCTGATTTATACTCTGAACTGGTTTTTGAAATGAAATGAATGATTTTGAGTTTAAGTATTTTGTAAGTTTCTTGTATGAATACCAACTATAGGACTCTCGGTATTCGGGGTCTTACAAGTTGGTATCAGAGCCATGGTTTGAGGGATCCGAGCATCCCCCAAATGCTTGGACTCGAACTGTATGGGAAAAGACTAGCATGCCCACCGCAAGTAGCTGCACGCCAAGAGGTAACTTTAATTGTTTAGTCATTCCTTTGAATTTTAAAGTTTCTAGTATGTGATTAATTGTTTAAGGGTTAGATAGAATGCTAATGTGGTAGGGGCAGGGGGTGATTAGGATGGGTAGGTAAAGTAAACGACTAATTACACTTGATCAACATCATTAGCAGTTTACCCTTACCTTACATGTTCTAAATGCCACTTGTACTTGACCATGGTAAAATTCTGTCTTTGTAGGGATAAGTCATGGTTAATACTCGTGCAGCTAAGAGAGGCGGTCCTTGTGTTCGTGGTCGTGGTCGTAAGCCACGTGCCGAAGCCGAGAGTGAGATCCCTACTCCCCAGCAGGAAGAAACCCCAATTCATGAAGAGGGGGATAACCCCGCCTTAGATCCTGCTATGCGCGTGGCTATCGCAAATGAGGTTTACCAGGTGCTCCACAGCGCCATTCCCGAGATCGTTGCTGAGGGCGTTAGGGCCATGGAGGAGTCATGGGTTGGAAAGAGTTCAGATAAGGAAAGGAATGGTAAGGAGATGCAGGTCGAGGAGGAGGAGGTGTATGTGGAGTGGGGATGAAGACGATGTACGGACTATTAGTGTATCTACCTGGGGTTGTTCGTTGTAATGCCCGTTAATTCCGGTTTCAAGAATTAAGGATTGTAGAGTATGTATAATTCTCGGGATTTATCCAACGTTCCTCAGAAGCCGTTACGTCATCCCGGTACGTCTAATCGCTTAACATTTCTTCCAAGTTGCATTATTGTTATTTCCTGGGGGCTAGAATGAAAAAGTTTTATATTATAACACTAAACTAAAACCCTAAACTCCATTCCAGCCCCCTATTGCGATCGGCAGGAAGAACAAGGACAAGACCCACGATTTTCTATTTTTGCAGCCAATTCCAAGCCTTAGAACTTCAATTCAAGGTGTGTACTACGATTCCCCAAGTCTTTTACACGTTAATTGATCCTTATATTGCGCGTATTGATCGAAAAACGTCTTGTTGTAGGCTACCCGGGTGGCTGCCCAATTGAGCTTTTCCGGGGCTGTTTTGAGTGAGGTTTTCGCATCACAATTGCACTAGGAATGACATGTACATCATATTATAATTTCATGGCCATTGGAGGTGTTCACGTCGGTCAATCGATTTTAGTTCGAAAACTAGGGTTTATCGGGTATAAAATTGCAAATGGTTGAGTTTGATGCATTAATCGATCGGGTGACCGACCGAATAAGTTTGTACAGCCCTAGGGGGGTTTAAGGGCTGTGGAAAAATTAATTTTTTGATGCTCGGGGCTGTTGGGGTTAGTGCTTCGTCAATCGAGTCGGCGGTGCGCAAATTTTCGTTTAAACGTTAAAGTAAGAGTTGTAAAAAGGAACCGTCAACCCTAGCAACTCGGGTGACATAATCTTGATGAATGAAAATATTTAAAATGGAATTTGGTCCATTTGGGGCTGATTCTTTAACAAATGGTTTTAAGGTTTATTACACGCGCATTCGACCCGATTTGGGCCTTGGGCCAAGTTGTTGGGCCTTGGGCCAAGTGTTGGGCCTTGGGCCAAGTTGTTGGGACTTGGGCCAAGTGTTGGGCATTGGGCCAAGTGTTAGGCATTGGGCCAAGTTGTTGGGCCTTGCGCCATAGTGTTGGGCTTAAACGGCCCATTAGGCAAGAGTGTTCTTATGGTCTAGTTTAGTAACGTGTTGTGTATAATTTACAGGCCCTTGCTTGTGATTGTGCACTTAGGGATTTTCCTAGCTAGTTGCAAGTCTTCGATTGATTTCAGGTGAGTTCATGATGCCCTTTTTACTCTTTTTACTTTTGGGCTAGCATGCACACCGAAGTGTTTTCTTACATGATGAAACGTTTTTAAACGGATTTATATAGGCTTGCTAGCATATGGTAGGCCTTGGGATGTTAAATATATATATATGTATATACATTATTGCTTGGCCTATATTTGCCGATGTTGTAGTCGTTTCGACTACTGATGTTGTGTATGCCTACTTAGTGTTTGCATGCACTAATGTTACGTGTTTGGGTTGTACTTTTGCTCGACCCTAATGTTATACGTGGATGTTATATATATATACTGTGATATATATAGAGATGTAATTAAAAGGATGTTTACATATACATTTTGTATATGTATGAGGATGATTAGTTTTCGGAAATGATGATTTGATGGATGTACTCTTTTATGTTTAAACTTTTGGTTTAACTATCATAACTATTACTATTGATATTATTTACTTAAAACTTGAACTCACTCAGCTCAAGCTGACTTTGTGTGCATGTTAGTGTGAGTTTCAGGTTAGGAGGAGGATGCCTTATCGCTTGGACGTGCACGAAGATACTTGGACGGTTAAGGGCATACGGGAATTGAAGTTTTACTATTAAACATTTGTTTTTAAAAGTTTTTATTTAAAGATAACTATGTTGATTTCGGGGAAAAATTCCCGGGTTTTGGGAACTTATTTTATTACTTGTGTTTAAATTATACTCTGAATTGCTTATTTTAAATCAAATGAATCATTTTTAAGTTTAAATATTTTTACAAGTGTTTTGTACGATTACCAACTGTGGGGTTCCCGGGTTTCGGGGCCTTACAAGTTGGTATCAGAGCCTTGGTTCGGGGGATCCGAGCATCCCCGAATGCTTGGACTCGAACTGTAAGAAAAGAGACAGGTATGCCCACCGCAAGTAGATTCACGCCAAGAGGTAACTTTAGATTATTAGTCATTCCTTTAAGTTTAAAAGTGTCCAGTATGTGATTAACTGTTTAAGTGTTAGATAGAAGGCTAATGTGGATAGGGGTAGGGTGTGATTAGGACGGGCGGGTAAAGTAAATGACTAATTATACTTGATCAACGTCATTAACTGTTTACCCTTACCTTACATGTTCTAAATGCCACTTGTACCTGACCATATTAAAATTCTGTCTTTGTAGGGATAAGTTATGGTTAATACTCGAGCAGTTAAGAGAGGTGGTTCTAGTGTTCGTGGTCGTGGTCGTGGTCGTAAGCCATGTGCCGAAGCCGAGAGTGAGATTCCTACTTTCCAGCAGGACACCCCGATTCACGAGGAGGGGAATAACCCCGCCTTAGATCCTGCTATGCGCGCGGCTATCGCAGATGAGGTTTATCAGGTGCTCCATAGCGCCATTACTGAGATCGTTGCTGAGGCTGTCATGGCCATGGAGGAGTCACTGGTTGGTAAGGGTTCGGATAGGAGTAGGAAGGGTACAGAGATACAGGTCGAAGAGGAAGAGGAAGTGTATGTGCCGAGTGGGGATGAAGATGAGGTGCAGACAGTTAGTGTATCGACCCGAGGATGCTCATATGGTGACTTTAAGAAGTGCGACCCCCCTTCTTTCGATGGTACTAAAGATGCATTGGCAGCACATCAGTGGGTGAGAGAGATGGAGGCTGTTCTGAGGGTTAGTAAGTGCAAGGGGGATGATATGGTGACTTATGCTATTGCCTCGTTTCGTTCCGTGGCACTATGTTGGTGGGATAACTTGGCGCAAGCTATGGGTGATCGTTCGATTAAGAGGATGACGTGGGATGAGTTGAAGAAATTGGTTCTCGATTAGTTTTGTCCTCCGCATGAATTGGATAAGATAGAGCAGGAATTCTTGACATTGGAGGCTGGTACTATGTCGCATCGGGAGTATACCACCAAGTTTAACAAGATGGCTCGTTTATGTCCCGATTTGGTTACTCCCGAAACCAACAGGATTAAGAAGTACGTGAAGGGGCTTCCGGTGGATATTCGTAGGGGTGTGTTGACTACCGACATGAACTCTTTTCACTCGGTGGTCACTCTAGCAGGTACGCTGTATGATCAGAGGGAGAAGTTACCGCCGCCCGAGAATAGGAAGGCATGGAACTCAAATTCGTACGGTAAGCGGCCCAGGGGAAGCAATTTTAATCTGTCTGAGAAAAGGGTAAAGACTGAGACCTCTCAGTTTAAAAGGGGTGCGGAGTTCAGTAATTGCAAGAAGTGCGGGAAGCCGCACAAGGGGGAATGTAGGATTGGGTCTGGCACTTGTTTTCGTTGTGATAAGGTAGGACACCCTCATTTCGAGTGTCCGACATTGACCTGTTTCAGCTGTAAGGGTTCGGGTCACTTGGCATCAAACTGTCCTTCTAGTAAGGCGGGGGGGGGGGGGGTCCGGGCAGGGGACTTCCTCGAGGGGGAAGATGGATGAGAAGCCGAAGGCTAGGGCGAGGGCCTTAAACATATCCAAAAAGGAAGCAAAAGAGGATGCGGATGTCGTTTCAAGTACTTTTTCCTTATTTAGCTTTCATTCCACCGTTATAATTTCTTGTTCCTTTGAAATCGTATGTGTTAAGCAGTAGTAAAATATCGTCCCAGGTACTTTCCTACTTGATGAGTTACAGGCTTTAGTTTTATTTGATTCGGGTGCCAGTAGGAGTTTTGTGACTACCGATTTCTGTTCCTTGTTAAATAAATCACCCGAGCGCGTAGTCGATGGGTGTGAGGTTGAGGTCGCCGTAGGAAAATCCATGTCCGTGTCTAAGGCTATTCAGGGTTGTTCCATCGAGTTGTCTGGTTATAGATTTCCGGTGCAATTGTATTTGATGCCGCTTGGTTGTTTCGACATGATGCTCGGGATGGATTGGCTCGCGGATGTTGATGCTCAGGTCATTTGTGGTCAGAAACTCGTTCGTCTAAGGGCCCCGGATGGGACTCGAACTACGGTCTTCGGTGATCGGAATGTTGCGACACCACATAATAAATCCATGCTTAAGGCGGGAAAGTTGACGCAGCGGGGGTACGGGGCGTATCTGGCGTATGCTACGAATGTGAATACCGAGGTGGCTACCGTCAGTGATGTTCCTATTGTTCGGGATTTCCCGGATGTATTTCCAGATGATTTGTCAGATATGCCGCCGGATCGCGAGGTCGAGTTCTAGATAGACCTTGTACCGGGCGCTAAGCCCGTTGCCCGAGCTCCCTACCACCTAGCGCCGAATGAAATGTAGGAACTTATGGCTCAGTTGGAAGACTTGCTCGATATGGGCTTTATTCTACCGAGCATCTCGCCTTGGGGTGCCTCGGTCTTGTTCGTTAAGAAGAAGGACGGTAGCATGCGAATGTGCATTGACTACCGTGTGTTGAATAAGCTCACTGTTAAAAATCGGTACCCGCTCCCGAGGATCGACGACTTATTTGATCAACTCCAATGGGCCAATTGGTTCTCGAAAATCGACCTTAGGTTCGGGTATCATCAGCTGAAGATTCGGGAGGAAGATATTCCTAAGACTGCCTTCCGCACTCGTTATGGACATTACGAATTTCTGGTGATGTCTTTCGGTTTGACCAATGCACCGGCTGCGTTCATGGATCTTATGAACCGGGTGTGTAGACCGATGCTCGATCATTCGGTTATTGTGTTCATCGACGACATTCTTGTGTACTCTAAAACTGAATCCAATCACGCCGTTCATCTCAGGGAAGTGTTGGAGGCTCTGTGGAAGAACAAATTATATGCGAAATTTTCTAAGTGTTTCTTCTGGTTACGTGAGGTTCAATTCTTGGACCATGTTATTAACCCGAGTGGTATTCTGGTTGACCCCGCAAAGGTGGAAGCCGTGAATGAATGAGAGTCTCCTAAGTATCCAACCGAAATCTGTAGTTTTCTGGGTTTGGCAGGGTATTACCGCCGATTTATTCCCTATTTTTCAAAAATTGCTTCTTCTCTGACCAAGCTGACTAAGAAGAGTGTTAAGTTCGTTTGGGTGCGGAACAGGAGGCGGCTTTTCTCGAGTTTAAAATACTTCTTTGAACAAAAGGAACTGAATATATGCGCCAACGTCGATGGTTGGAGTTGATTAAGGACTATGATTTGGATATTATGTACCACCCCGGTAAGGCTAACGTGGTGGCCGATGCGTTGAGCCGGAAGGAGAGACCGAAGCCGATTCGTGTGAAATCCTACCAGCTTATTCTCAAACCCGACATTTTGAAACAAATAGCAAACGTACAGAATGGAGCGTTACAGATGGAATGGATTATGTCAGAACGTGTTTGGGGTCAGGAGAAATTGTTGGAAGACGTCGGTGAAGGGGTGAAATATAAGGATGGTCGTTTATGGGTACCGAGATATGGGGGATTCAGAGATAAAATTTTGGATGAGGCGCACAAGTCGCGCTATTCCATACGTCCGGGCGCAACCAAGAGGTACCAAGACATGAAGAAAAATTATTGGTGGCATGCGATGAAGTTGGAGATGGCTCAGTACGTGAGTAAGTGTTTGACGTGTCTACAAGTTAAGGCCGAGCATCAGAAGCCATTTGGGAAACTTCAGCCGTTGGAAATACCTGAGTGGAAATGGGAGCATCTTACTATGGATTTCGTGACTAAACTCCCTCGTACTCCTAGGGGCAAGTATGACACCATTTGGGTAGTCGTGGATAGACTGACCAAGAGCGCTCATGTGTTTATTCGTGATAAGTCATTCGTGAGACTTTTAATTCTGAGCAGCTGGCCGATGTGTTTATTCGTGAGCTCTAGGCACGAGGTGACGGTATCTATTGTTTCGGATAGGGATACTCGTTTCACCTCCAGGTTTTGGAAAAGGTTTCACGAGGAGATGGGCACCAAACTCCTCATCAGTGCTGCTTACCACCCGCAGACGGATGGTCAGTCCGAAAGGACCATTCAGACTCTCGAGGATATGTTGCGGGCTTGTGTTATCGACTTTGGTGGTAGTTGGGACCGTCACTTATCGTTGGTGGAGTTTTCGTATAATAACAGTTATCACGCCACGATTGGGATGCCACCGTTTGAAAAGTTGTATGGTAGGAGGTGTAGGACCCCAGTCTGTTGGGGTTCCATTGGTCAAAGGCAGTTGGGTAGTTTAGATGTGGTCGAGGCTACGACTGAGAAACACGACAAGATTAAAGCATTTATGAAGGCCGCGCAGGATCGTCAGAAGTCTTATGCAGATAAAAGGCGAAGGCCTATTGTGTTTGAAGCTGGGGATCGGGTTATGTTAAAAGTTTCTCCCTGGAAGGGCATTATTCGTTTTCGTAAGATGGGGAAGCTCAGTCCGAGGTTTATCGGCCCGTTCCTTATATTGGCCCGAGTCGGTGAGGTAGCATATAGGCTGGAATTGCTCGAAGAGCTCGCGGGGATTCATCCTACTTTTCACATGTCCCATCTGAGGAAATGCCTAGAGGATGAAGAGGCCCATGTGCCTCTTGATGATATCGAACTCGATAGTAAGCTGAACTACGTTGAGCAACCGATTGCTATTCTTGACCATCAGGAGAGGCGTTTGAGAAATAAGGTGGTTAGACGGGTGAAGGTGCAGTGGAAACACCGGAGGGGTTCCGAGGCCACTTGGGAGTCTGAAGGCGATATAATGAAGCATTATCCGCAGTTGTTGCTGTCGCATCGGGATTCGGGGTCAAATCCCATTGTAAGGGGGGTGGACTTGTAACGCTCGTTAATTCCGGTTTCAAGAATTAAGGATTGTAGAGTATGTATAATTCTCGGGATTTATCCGACGTTACTCAGAAGCCATTACATCATCCCGGTACGTCTAATCGCTTAACATTTCTTCTAAGTTGCATTATTGTTATTTTCCGGGGGCTAGAATGAAAAAGTTTTATATTATAACACTAAACTAAAACCCTAAACTCCATTCTAGCCCCCTGTTGCGATCGGCAGGAAGAACAAGGACAAGACCCACGATTTTCTTTTTTTGCAGCCAATTCCAAGCCTTAGAACTTCAATTCAAGGTGTGTACTATGATTCCCCAAGTCTTTTACACGTTAATTGATCCTTATATTGCGCTTATTGATCGAAAAACGTCTTGTTGTAGGCTAACTGGGTGGCTGCCCAATTGAGCTTTTCTGGGGCTGTTTTGAGTGAGGTTTTTGCATCACAATCCCACTAGGTATGACATGTACATCATATTATAATTTCATGGCCATTGGAGGTGTTTAGGTCGGTCAATTGATTTTAGTTCGAAAACTAGGGTTTATCGGGTGTAGAATTGCAAATGGTTGAGTTTGATGCGTTAATCGATCGATTGAACGACCGAATCAGTTTGTACAGCCCTAGGAGGGTTTAAGGGCTGTGGAAAAATTAATTTTTTGATGATCGGGGCAGTTGGGGTAAGTGCTTCGTCAATCGAGTTGGCGGTGCGCGAATTTTCGTTTAAACGTTAAAGTAAGAGTTGTAAAAAGGAACTGTCAACCATATCAACTCGGGTAACATTATCTTGATGAATGAAAAGATTTAAAATGGAATTTGGTCCATTTGGGGCTGATTCGTTTAACAAATGGTTTTATGGTTTATTACACGCGCATTCGACCCGATTTGATTACCCTTGGGCCTTGGGCCAAGTTGTTGGGCCTTGGGCCATAGTGTTGGGCTTAAACGGCCCATTAGGCAAGAGTATTCTTATGGTCTAGTTTAATAACGTGTTGTGTATAATTAACAGGCCCTTGCTTGTGATTGTTCACTTAGGGATTTTCCTAGCTAGTTGCAGGTGTTCGATTGATTTCAGGTGAGTTCATGATGCCCTTTTTACTCTTTTTACTTTTGGGCTAGCATGCACACCTAAGTGTTTTCTTACATGATGAAACGTTTTTAAACGGATTTATATAGGCTTGCTATCATATGGTAGGCCTTGGGATGTTAAATATATATATATATGTATATACATCATTTCTTGGCCTATATTTGGCGATGTTGTAGTCGTTTCGACTACTGATGTTGTGTATGCCTACTTTGTGTTTACATACACTGATGTTACGTGTTTGGGTTGTACGTTTGCTCGACCCTGATGTTATACGTGGATGTTATATATATATACTGTGATATATATAGAGATATAATTAAAATGATGTTTACATATACATTTTGTATATGTATGAGGATGTTTAGTTTTCGGAAATGATGATTTGATGGAAGTACTCTTTTATTTTTAAAATTTTGGTTTAACTATCATAACTATTACTATTGATATTATTTACTTAAAACTTGAACTCACTCAGCTCAAGCTGACTTTGTGTGCATGTTAGTGTGAGTTTCAGGTTAGGAGGAGGATGCCTTATCGCTTGGACGTGCACGAAGATAGTTGGACGGTGAAGGACATACGGGAATTGAAGTTTTACTATTAAACATTTGTTTTTAAAAGTTTTTATTTAAAGATAACTATGTAGATTTCGGGGCAAAATTCCCGGGTTTTGGGAACTTATTTTATTACTTGTGTTTAAATTATACTCTGAATTGCTTATTTTAAATCAAATGAATCATTTTTAAGTTTAAATATTTTTACAAGTGTTTTGTACGATTACCAACTGTGGGGTTCCCGGGGTTCAGGGCCTTACATTTGTTTGAAGACTTTAAGAAGTGTGACCCTCCTTCTTTCGATGGTACTAAGGATGCGTTGGCAGCACATTAGTGGGTGAGGGAGATGGAGGCCGTTCTGAGAGTTAGTTAATGTTAGGAGGATGAAATGGTGACTTATGCTACCGCCTTGTTTTGTTCCGAGGCACTGTGTTGGTGGGATAATCTAGCACAGGCAATGGGTGATCGTTCGATTAGGAGGATGACTAGGGATGAGTTGAAGAAATTGGTTCTTGATCAGTTTTGTCCTCCACATGAATTGGATAAGATCGAACAGGAATTCTTGACCTTGGAGGCGGGTACTATGACGCATCGGGTGTATACCACAAAGTTTAATAAGATGGCTCGATTATGTCCCGATCTAGTTACTTCTAAAGCTAAGAGGATTAAGAACTATGTGAAGGGTCTTCCGGTGGATGTTCGTAGGGGTGTGGTGACCACCGACATGAGCTCGTGTCACTCGATGGTTACCTTAGCAGGCACATTTTATGATCAGAGGGAGAAGTTACAGCCGACAGAGACTAGGAAGACATGTAACTCAAATTCGTACTAAGAAGAGGGTAAAGACTGAGACTTCAGAATTTAAGAGGGACGCAGCGGTTGGTAATTGCAAGAAGTGCGGGAAACCGCACAAGGGGAATGTAAGATTAGGTATGGTTCCTGCTTTCGATGTGATAAGGTTGGACACCCCCCATTTCGAGTGTCCGACGTTGACTAGTTTCCGCTGTAAGGGTGCCGGTCACTTGGCATCAAACTGTCCTACCAGCAAGGCGGAGAGGTCCGGTCTGGGAACTTCCTCAAGGGGGAAAGTAGAAGAGAAACCAAAGGTCAGGGCGAGGGCCTTCAACATCTCCAAGAGAGAGGCAAAGGATGATGCGGACGTTGTTTCAGGTATTTTTTCCTTATTCATCTTTATATTCTACAGTTATAATTTCTCATCCCTTCGGATCGTATGTGTGATCGTGTAGCTAAGTAGTAGTGTAACATTATCCCAGGTACCTTTTTACTTGATGAATTACAGGCATTGTTCTTATTTGATTCGGGTGCCAATAGAAGTTTTGTGTCTACCACTTTCTATTCCTTGTTGAATAAATCACCCGAGCACGTAATCGATGTGTTTGAGGTAGAGGTCGTCGTAGGAAAGTCCGTTTTCATGTCTAGGGCTATCCAGGGTTGTTCCATCTGTAACGCCCGCAAATTTTCGTTAAAAGGATCTATGTGTTGTAGACTTTGTATTTTTACTGAGACTAAATCTGGCCTTCCTCGGGGACCTCTTTGTATTTCTTGTAAGCCTATTTAGTTAACGTTTAATCCAAGACCTCATAATTTATAAGTGGAAGGGCCTAGATGTCAAATTTTTATAACAAAAACCCTAACTTGCTTCCATCCTCCTAATTTCCGATCGGCAGCCATGGGAGGGTCTCCTCCTCGATTTCTGTTCAGGTTTCAGCCATTCTCCGGCCTCCCGAGTCTAATTCAAGGTCGGTTCTATCATAATACAACTCTTTTTCACCATTAAAACCTTTGTTGAACATGTTAGGGTTGAATTTTGATTAAAACAGTTTCTGACAGATTCGTACTCGTTTATTGTTTAGACAGTAACTTGATGAAAATTTATTTTTTTTGATAGATTCTTGATTCCATGTTATTCTAATTTTAGTCTAGTTTCCAGAAAGGTATAATATGTAATTTTTGGAAGAGATTTGAATGGTTTTATGATTTTATAAGATCGAGTGTCAAAGATGATGCGGGATAGCGGATTCTGGTCTCTCTTCCCGACAACATAACTCTTTTTCGCCAAGTTCAAATTGGTTGGTTCCACTTCTATTACATAATATTTTAAGTTAGGAGTCAAACCCAGTTGGAATCGTTTACATTGGTTTGGTAATGATTTTTATAAAAATAAAACCATTTTGTTGCGCACTGAAATAGCTGCACGTACCTTTCTGTGTTGGAGGAATTTTTATGTGCACTATAAAAATATAATAAAAATAGCTTTATAAACCTAAGACATTTATTAAACCCTAATAAAAATTTCATAATTTATTTCTATGGTTTTCCTATGAAATAAAATATACTTTTGCATGTTAAAATCTGCTCCTAATACTCGACATTGATCAATTCTTTCGGTTTAGGACTTAACCGGTGGCTGACCATTTGAGGTCCTTTCGGGGCAGTTTAAATTGAAGTTCTTACTCTATCATCTTCCTGGGTGTGTCTTGTATATCATACTTTAGTATCGTGAGTTTTGGCATTCGTTAGATTGGTCAATTGTTGATGAAGTGAAAACTAGGTTTCGGTTGTCTAGTTTGTCAATTGTTGCGTCTAGCGCGTTGTTTGAGGGAACTAACAACCAATTCAGTTTGTGTAACTTCGTTTTGATATACGGGCTGTGGAAAAATGATATTTGTAAGTATTGGGGCTGAATTGGTTGTCGGTTACTCTAGGGGGTCGGTACAACGCGTATTTGCGTTTATTGAATAGTTAGTGTGTTGTACATGCGAGTTAATGACCCGTTTGACTCGTGTAGCGTCGTGTGGACCTGTTGGCTGTGAAATTATCATATTGGGTCCACACGGGGCTGAGTTGGATGTTAAGTGCTTAAACAACCCTTTAAACGCGCGGGTTAGTGTCACCTAGTGCTTCTTTATTCCCGGGAGTATCTAAGGGTCGTTTTGGTGAATGTAAGGCCTCGGGGGCTGGTGTGATTGGGTTCGATGAGGTCGAGGCTTTAGGTAACTCGAACCATGTTAGAACGTCTCGTAGGATAAATGAGTCATCTCGATGTCAATAGTATTGATTGTATGTAAACCGACAGGAGTTTGAGTTGTGGGGCTACGTAGGGATCCTCTAGCTTGTGGTGAAATCATACCTTGTGTCAGGTGAGTTCATGATGCCTCTTTTTAACTTTTTTTACGTTTTGGGATGGCATACACACTCAATTACAGTTTTACCCGATTTTACTCGTTAAAATAATTTGAAGGTCATTGTATTGTTTTGACAATGTTTGTGCAATTATGAAAATCCAGTGTGAGTTACATTCTATGCCTTAGGATATTTTTGACTCGTTTGGTCATACATTCCTTAAGGTTATATACCTGATTATAGTCTAGACTCGATGATGTTAATGGGCTTGGTAGTAATTGAATACGAGTAGACCTATTTATTTAGTCATGTGTTGGACTGATTATTATATATTACCTTATGGCCCCTAGGCTTACTTGTAATATGGTATGTTTTGGGATGATATATATATATATATATATATATATATATATACATTCCTACTGCCTCTTTTTGTGAGAAGTTCCCTTCCTTAAAATGAAAAGAAAAAAAGAAAAAAAGAAAAAAAAAAGAAAAAAATGCCTGATTGGTCTGCTCAGCAAACGTACAAAGTGGACCGCTGTTTGGCTGACCCCCTTCTTCCCATTCGCCAGTGCCGGGGCAGAGATAGGGACCATGAAAGCATGGGATTCAATCGGACCTTTTTGGACAATTCCTAACGCATAAGAGGGATGCTAATAAGCCTTTCCAAAGTAAACCTAAAAAAACCTTTGCTTTGGGAAGTAAGGACCGAGTGAAAAATGAAAAACGTCCGCTAACGCCCACGGCCGGAAAAACAGAAGTCGTCCGTATCAAGTGATACGTGAATTGCTCAGTAGTGCTTCGCCACTACCGTAGCTGGTGGAAATAGCTTAATTGGTAGAGCATAGCCTTGCCAAGGCTGAGGTTGAGGGTTCAAGTCCCTTCTTCCGCTCCCGGCTTCGTCGTTTAGTGGTAACGAGTGTGCCTTTAGAGATAGGGGTGAGCTATATATATATATATATATATATATATATATATATATATATATGCATGTATGTATGTATGTGCATGTGTTATCCGATGGCCTATGAGTAAGGATGTTAGTCAGCCATTCATGACTTAGGATGGCTTACTTTCGATATGGTATATTTTGGGATTATATATATATATGTATGAGTATGTGTTACCTTATAGCCTACGGTTGTATAATGACAATTAGTTCCTTGTGACTAAGAATAATGTGAGTAGGCTTATTGATGTGTGTGCGCATGGTGATTATGGCCGGGTCAAACATATTACTCGGGTTTTCAAATCCTGTAGTGGAGAGCCCCGCTTGGCGTGATCATTATTTTGGCGTGTCAAATATATTACTCGGGTTTTAAAATCCCGTGGTGAAGAGGCCCGTTGTTTGTTAAACCGTGATCGGGTCAAATATATTACTCGGGTTGTACTCGTGGTGGAGAGGCCCGTATCACGTGTTTGGATGTGTAAGCCGTGGCCGAGTCAAATATATTACTCCGGTTTGACTCGTGGTTGGGAGGCTCGTGTCACGTGCTTAGGTCTTACCACATCCGTGTCAAATATATTGCTCGAGTCTTGACTCGTGTTGGAGAGGCCCATGTACGTGTGTTCGACGATGAATGTATTATTTGGTGAACTATATTTATTTATTTTATTATTATTCTCTCTGCTGTTTATAACTATAACTTTGAAATAAAGTATGAATTATTGTTTATGAAAACATAAACTCACTCAACTCTAGCTGACTTTGTGTGTATGTTAGATTGATTTTCAGGTTAAGAAGTGGATGTTACCGCTTGGACGTGCTGGACGCTACTCGGGGTTGAAGGCATTTCTAGTCAAGGACTCCTAATAAAACAAAACATTTTATTTTATTTTAACTTTGGGAATATGTCCCCGTTTTCTAGGGTTTTTGATACGTGTTAATTTCTGTTGTTTATTACTCTGAATTGGTTTGCCTAAAAAAAAT
Source organism: Bidens hawaiensis (assembly GCF_021521415.1). NCBI lineage: Eukaryota > Viridiplantae > Streptophyta > Magnoliopsida > Asterales > Asteraceae > Bidens > Bidens hawaiensis. The sequence goes on along the minus strand of NW_027491065.1, from coordinate 3,373,676 downwards.
TTCTTCAGTTTTAAATGTTTGTGAATTTTGGACATGATTACCAACTGTAGGATTCCCGGGGTTCGGGGTCTTACACCATCGAGTTATCTGGGTATAGATTTCCAGTGCGGCTGTACTTGATGCCGCTTGGTTGTTTCGATGTGGTGCTTGGGATGGATTGGCTCGCAAGTGTTGATGCTCAGATCGTTTGTGGTAAAAAACTTGTACGTCTAAGGGCCCCGGATGGGACTCAAATTACGGTCTTCGGTGATCGGAATGGTGCAACGCCACATATCATACCTATGCTTAAGGCGGAAAAACTGATGCAGCGGGGGTGTGGGGCGTATCTGGTGTATGCTATAAACGTGAACACTGAGGTGGCTGCCGTCGGTGATGTTCCTATTGTTCAGGACTTCCTGGATGTATTTCCAGATGATTTGTCGGATGTGCCGTTAAATCGCGAGGTCGAGTTCCCGATAGACCTTGTGCGGGGCGCAAAACCCATTGCTCGAGCCCCTTACCGTCTAGTACCGAATAAAATGAAAGAACTAATGGCTAAATTGGAAGACTTGCTCGACAAGGGCTTCATTCGACCGAGCATCTCACCCTGTGGTGCCCCCGTCCTATTCGTCAAGAAGAAGGACGGTCATTGACTACCGTGAATTGAATAAACTCATTGTGAAAAATCGGTACCCTCTACCAAGGATCGACGACTTATTTGATCAGTTCCAGGGAGCTAGTTGGTTCTTGAAGATCGACCTTAGGTCCGGGTATCATCAGTTGAAAATTCGTGAGGAAGATATCCCTAGGACTGCCTTCCGCACTCGTTATGGGCATTATGAATTCCTCGTGATGTCTTTCGGTTTGACCAACGCACCGGCTGCATTCATGGATCTTATGAACCGAGTGTGTAGGCCGATGCTCGGTCGTTCGGTTATTGTGTTCATCTACGATATTCTTGTGTATTCCAAAAGTGAATCCGATCACGTCGGTCATCTCACTGAAGTTTTGGAAGCTCCGCGAAAGAACAAGTTGTACGCGAAATTTTCTAAGTGTTCTTTTTGGTTACGCGAGGTTCAGTTCTTGGGTCATGTTATTAACCCAAGTGGTATTTTCGTTGACCCTGCAATGGTGGAAGCCGTAAACGAATGGGAATATCCTAAGTCTCCGTCCGAAATCCGTAGCTTTCTGGGCTTGGCGGGCTATTACCGCCGTTTCATTCCCGACTTTTCGAAAATTGAATCATCATTGACCAAGTTGACCAAGAAGAACGTTAAGTTTGTTTGGGGTACCAAAAAGGAGGAGCTTTTCTCGAATTAAAGAACCGGTTGACGCATGCTCCGATTTTAGCGTTACCCGATGGCACTGACGACACTGACGATCTGGTTGTTTATTCCGATGCCTCTTACCAGGGGCTTGGGTGTGTTCTGATGCAGCGAGGCCAAGTCATAGTTTATGCCTCACGGCAGTTGAAGCCTCATGAGGCGAATTATCCTACCCACGATTTGTAGCTGGCGGCGGTTGTGTTTGCGCCTAAGTTGTGGAGACATTATTTGTGCGGTGTCCCTTGTGTCATCTATACCGATCATAAGAGCTTGAAGTATTTCTTTGAACATAAGGAACTGAATATGCGGCAGCGTCGATGGTTGGAATTGATTAAGGATTATGATCTGGATGTAACATCCCATTTTTTCGTCGAGATTGTTGTATAGTTTGCATATACTAAACGGGTTAATAGAATCCGTTAATTATTAAGTTATGAGTTGAGATAGCCTGGCACGAAAACTAGAAGGGGTAATGTGAAGCATTGTGTTGGCAACTTTGAGAACAAGTTGTCAAGAATGGAAGTGGGAGGACCTAAATGAAATCATTTATAACATTTTGGGCTTTAAAACCCTATTCTTGTTCACCTGTAGCTGCCACCATCTCCTTGTCGCCAAGCACAGGGAGATGAATGACGATTTATCTATATCCTTCCACCGGATGATGGTTCATAGTTTACTATCAATGATTCGCACATACAAACCAGATGACGAAGCTGACACTCACTTCCGTTTATTTTCCCCCATGCATCATTACTAACCTACACGTGGTTTCTAAAACATGTACAGCCTTAGGTGATCACGAGAAAACGCGGAAGCGACAAACATCTTTAGGCAACAAATCCTCCATGAATACGCGATCCACGGTAACGTTTTGGTTTTCATTAACGTCTAAGACGTGCTTTCATATTAGAGATATAGGATTGTTGGTGGGTTGAGTTCTAAGTAACGGTTTTTTTTACTACGGTATCTACGAACGAAATTTTATGGTTCGCGTTATTGACACCGAAGTGTTAACTAGTAGGGTCAAGGGCTGCTAAAATGTTTTTGTGGCTATGATAATTAACCATTGTTAAACTCAATGTATGAGATAAAAGAAAAGAAAAGAATAGCCATAACCAGATCGCTAATTTGTAAACTTTTAAACCATTTTAATGAAGCTTTTGTGGTAAAGAAGAGATACAGTACATCATATTAATCAAACTAAGAATGAAGAAATTGCCTATTATGTGGTCATCATTATTTTATATTAATTTGTCTAAAACAACTGATAATGGATTCGTCCCAGTTAAATATTAGTGTTGAATGTTATGATTTTGGCAAATATTAATAATAATAAACCGATCTATCATGATTGTTTTGAAGTTCAAAACAATTTGATTCAGTTTTATATCTATTTGTTCAACTCTTTCTATTAAAACTAAAGGAGTTAGCATGTTGGTTTATTATAAAGGTTTTGAAACTAATGTAAGTTCTTAAAGGATATTTTACACATATGTACAAAAACGGTTTCTCTTAAAATAATAGTATTTTCTTATATGGCCCGATAGTTGGACTCAACCAACCAACTAGATCTCTTTACATTATTAGTAAAAGTCTTCCTTTCATAAGTTGACTTTGGAAAGGCTATGGTTACAGGAGACGTGGTAAAGAGCTAACGACTGTTAGTTAGACGCGTTAATAGGTTAACCGTGAGGAAGAACTAAGGTGAGTTCATGATGCCCCTTTTTACTTTTTTCAAGTTTTGGGCTAGCATACACACCGTATTACAATCTTACCCGATTTTACTCGTTTAGCCTCTTTGGATGGTATTTCATAGCCTTATTTGTATTTGTGGACTTATGAAACTATGTGTGAATTATATTCTATGCCTTAGGATATTTGAGACTCATTTATGGTCATATATTCCATAAGGTTATTTATATTACTTATGGCCTAGGCTCAAGGATATAGGCTTACTCGTATCATAGCATGTCTTGAAATGATATTTAAGTATGTGTACGCATGTGTTACTTTATGACCATAGGCTTAGGTTTAGTATGGATATTTTGGAATGATGTGTGTGTATATATGTGTATATATATATATGTATGTATGTATGTTTATACATGCGTTATTTTATGGCCAATTATTGGCGATGTTAATTAGTCGTTATCGACTAAGGATGTTTGCGTATGCCTACTTTGTGTTTGCATACGTTGGATGGAATGTTACGTGTTTGGGTTGTACGTGTTCTCGACCCTGATGTTATTACTCGGATGTTACGTGTTTAGGTTGTACGTGTGCTCGACCCTGATGTTATTACTCGGATGTTACGTGTTTGGGTTGTACGTGTTCTCGACCCTGATGTTATTACTTGAATGATAAGCATAGGGATATAATTATATAGATATATAGGTATGATTGCTTATGGTTCATTATGGCCTAACTGTTCATATCCTGTATTATATTTTAAACACTTGGAATGATTTATATAGATGTTAATATTTAAAACTTGAACTCACTCAGCTCATGCTGACTTTGTGTGTATGTTAGTGTGAGTTTCAAGTCACGAGGAGGATGCTTACCGCTTGGACGTGCCCGAGACTACTCGGTCGGTTGAAGACATAGCTAGTCGGGAAAATTTAATAATGAAGACTGTTTATTTTTAAGTTATTACTTAAACCAATTAAATTTGGTTTTGGGCATATTTCCCTGTTTTTGGGAACTTGTTTTAGTGCTTGTGAATTTCCGCTGATTTTATACTCTGAACTAGTTTTTAAAATGAAATGGGTTGCCTTGAGTTTAATAGAAAATTTTTGTTAACTTTTGGGAATCATGGCACTTATTATTCCGCTGTTATTTACTCTGAATCGGTTTTAAATAAAACGAAATTTTTCTTAGTTTTAAATTTTTATAAGTTTCTTATATGATTACCAACTTTAGGATTCCCGGATTCGGGGTCTTACACTGGAGATTATGTACCATCCAGGTAAGGCTAACGTGGTAGCCGACACGTTGAGCCGGAAGGAGAGACCGAAACCTATTCATGTGAAATCCTACCAACATATTATCAAACCCAATATTTTAAAACAGATAGCCAATGTCCAGAATGAGGCTTTACAGGTGGAATGGATTATTTCAGAGCGTATTTGGGGTCAGGAAAAATTGTTGGAAGACGTCGGTGATGGGATGACGTATAAGGATGGTCGTTTATGGGTACTTAGGTATGGGGGATTCAGGGGTAAGATATTGGACGAAGCACCCAAGTCGCGTTATTCCATTCATCCAGGCGAGACTAAGATGTACCAAGGCCTGAAAAAGAATTATTGCTGGCCTACGATGAAGTATGAGATGGCTCGGTACTTGAATAAGTGTTAGACGTGTCTGCAAGTTAATGCCGAGCACCAGAAGCCTTTCGGGAAACTTCAACCCCTGGAAATACCTGAGTGGAAGTGGGAACATCTTACCATGGATTTTGTGACTAAACTGCCTCGTACTCCTAGGGGTAGTTATGACACCATTTGGGTAATCGTTGATAGATTGACCAAGAGCGCTCATTTCTTGCCGATTCTCGAAACTTTTAATTCTGAGCAGCTGGCCGATGTGTTTATTCGTGAGATCGTTTCTAGGAACGGGGTGCCGGTATCTATTGTTTCAGATAGGGATACACGTTTTACCTCCAGGTTTTGGAAGAAGTTTATGAGAAGATGGGTACCAAACTTCTCATCAGTACCGCTTATCACCCGCAGACGGATGGTCAGTCTGTAAGGACCATTCAGACTCTCGAGGATATGTTGCGGGCTTGTGTTATCGATTTTGGTGGTAGTTGGGATTGTCACTTACCGTTAGTCGAGTTTTCTTATAATAACAGTTACCACGCCACGATTGGGATGCCACCGTTTGAGATGTTGTATGGTAAGAGATGTAGGACTCCAGGCTTTTGGGGTTCCATTGGTCAGAAACACTTGGGCAGTTTAGAGGTGGTGGAGGCTACGACGGAGAAGCTTGATAAGATTAAGGCTTTTATGAAGGCCGCTCAGGATTGTCAAAAATCCTATGCGGATAAAAGCCGAAGGCCTATTGTGTTTGAGGCTGGTGAGCTAGTTATGCTAAAATTTTCTCCTTGGAAGGGCATCTTCTATTTTCATAGGAAGAGGAAGCTTAGTCCGAGGTTCATTGGTCCGTTTCGTTTATTGTCCCGTGTTGGTGACGTAGCGTATAGACTGGAATTGCCTGATAAGCTCACGGATATTCATCCTACATTCCATGTATCTCTTTTGAGGAAATGTTTGGCAGACGAGGAGGCCCATGTGCCTCTGGGTGATATTGAACTTGATAGTAACCTGAACTACGTTGAAGAACCTATTCCTATACTTGACTGTCAGGAAAGACGTTTGAGGAATAAAGTGGTTAGGCAAGTGAAGGTGCAGTGGAGGCACCGTAGGGGTTCCGAGGCTACTTGGGAGTCCGAAGACAAGATGATGAAACTCTATCCGCAGTTGTTCCATTCGCATCGGGATTCGGGGACGAATCCCATTGTAAGGGGGTGGACTTGTAACGCCTGTTAATTTTCGGTTCAAAGATTTAAAGCTTGTAAAGTATGTATATTTCTCGGGATTTAACCAAAATTCCTTGGAGACCTTCTCGTTATCCCGGTACGTTAAATCATTTAACTTTTCTTTCAGATTGCCATATCCTTCAATTTGGAGGGGCTAGGGTGAAACACTTTATTTTATAACATAAAACCCAAAACCCTAACCCCCACCCCTTTCTTCCTTTTCCGATCGGCAGCAAAACAGCAGCCACACCCCCTCATTTTACTTTTTTTTTTTCAGCTATGTTAAGGTCTAAAACTTCAATTGAAGGTGAGCTCTATGTTTCCCCAAGTCTTTTACATATTAATTGGTCATTATATCTCGCGTATTAATCGATAAACAGTTTGTTCTAGGCTAACCGGGTGGCTGTCCAATTGAGAAATTCCGGGACTGTTTTGGCGGAGGTTTTTGCACCAACATCTTCCTAGGTATGTCTAGTATAACATACTTTAAGATTATTCACATTGGTGTTAGTTTGATTAGTCAACTAGTTGTAGTTTGAAAGATAGTCTTCGATTGGCTAGAATGGTAGAATGTTGCGTTTAACGCGAGGGATGAAGTAAATGATGACCATTCAGTTCAGATAGCTTCGGTTTAATATACAAGCTTTTGGAAAATGATTTTTATAAGTATTGGGACTGAATTGGTTGTCGGTTACTCAAACGTGTCGGTATAACACGCATTTGCGTTTATTGAATAATTGGTGCGTTGTACATGCGAGTTACCGACCCATTTGAGTCCTGTAGCGTCGTGTGGACTTGTTGGCTGTGAATTTATCATATTGGGTCCACACGGGGCTAAGTTGGATGTTAATTGCCTAAACGACTCTTAAACGCGCGTGTTAGTATCACCTAGTGCTTTCGGGGGTAATTTGGGAATTCTTTACTCCCGGGAGTATCTAAGGGTCGTGTTGGTAAACTTAAGGCCCCTGGGTCTGTTATGAATGAGTTTGATGAGGTCGAGGCTTTAGGTAACTCAAACCATGCTAGAACGTCTCGTAGGATAAACGAGTCCTTTCGGTGTCGTTAGTAACGTTTGTATGTAAACCGACAGGCTTTTGAGTTGTGGGGATACTTAGGGGTTCTCTAGCTCGTGGTGAACTCGTGCCTTGTGTCATGTGAGTTCACGATGCCCCTTTCACTCTTTTTAAGTTTTTGGGCTAGCATGCACTCCTAAGTGATTTTGCTTGATGAATCGTTTAAATATTTTGTATGGGCTTATTTGTGTAGGGTAGGCCTTGGGAGGATATTATTGTATGTTTATATGTATGTTTATACATATATTATTCTATGGCCAATAATTGGCGATGTTTATTGGTCGTTATCGTCTAAGGATGTTACGTATGCCTACTTTGTGTTTGCAAACGTTGGATGAGATGTTACGTGTTCGGGTTGTACGTGTGCTCGACCCTGATGTTATTACTTGGATGATAATTATAGGGATATAATTATATAGATGTATATACATAAGTATGACTACTTATTGTTGATGATGGCCTAACTGTTTGTATCCCGTCTTATCTTAAAATTCTTGGAATGTTTATTATTATTATTGATATTATTATTATTATTACTATATTATTATTATTATTATTATTATTATTATTATTATTATTATTTTAGATGTCAGTTATAAAAACTTGAACTCACTCAGCTTGAGCTGACTTTGTGTGCATGTTAGTGTGAGTTTCAGGTTAGGAGGAGGATGCATTACCTCTTGGACGTGCACGAGGCTACTTGGACGGTGGACGGCGTATTTAGTCAGAAGTCTTAATAATGAACTTTGTTCTTTTAAATTTTTACTAAATACATTGAATTTGATTTTGGGCATAATTCCCGGGTTTTGGGAACTTGTTTTTAATAATTTTGATTTTCCGCTAATTTATACTCTGAACTGGTTTTTGAAATGAAATGAATGGTTTTGAGTTTAAGTATTTTGTAAGTTTCTTGTATGAATACCAGCTGTAGGTATATATTCATAACAAAAAAACTATTAATACGATCAATAATTAAAAAAAGAACAAAGTTAAAGTTGTTATATTCATTTACCTCGACACACACGTGAATGAATTTGTTTGAATTCTTTGTACATATTGTTTAATCTAATCAACTTTTGCATTATATTTATATTGAAAGGGAATTTGGTTTAGGTTTGGGTTTTAATTTGGTGTATCTTTCATATATAAATAAAATAAGGATACTCTATATGTTTTACGTAGAGCTTAATTGAAGCAATACTACCTGGTATGCATAATATATGATCTATTATTTTCTTTCCTTTTTAACTAATGGCCTAAGGTAATGAAGAATTATCTAGTGAAAAACTTTAGAAACCAATTTTAATTATCAGTTTTTTGTTTACAAACATAATTGTCACATGTGGATAGACCAAAAGAATAAAATAACTAAAAACACATTGCTATGACTTTGAGGTTTTGGAGATATATTAGGATTTGCAACTTTTAATGGGTCCCTAATATTAGATTTCTCCTTTTTAATACCCTTATTCGCAGTCACAGGTGGATCAATAGTCAAAGGACTATCAAGGTTCACATTCTTTTAAGTTTCCTGTGTATGGTATAGATGTAAAATCATTGTGAAATGGAGCAGGAATCTCAACATATCCTAAACCGGCCTTTCAATTTTTTCATGAGTATTATTAACCTTAATGATCTCAATAAACAGAAAAGAGGAGTTTCAAAATTTACCTCGACACAAAATCTAGATTTTTAACATTCTATTTTGATGATCAACATAACACATAGCTTCTACAACTCGATTATATATTCATGACAAAAAACTATTAATACGATCAATAACTAAAAAACGAACAAAGTTAAAGTTGTTATATTCATTTACCTCGACACACACGTGAATGAATTTGTTTGAATTCTGTATACATAATGTTTGATCCAATCAACTTTTGCATTATATTTATATTAAAAAGGGATAATCTACATATTTTACGTAGAGCATAATTGAATCAATACTACCTGGTATACTTAATATATGATATATTATTTTCTTTCCTTTTTAACTAATGGCTTAAGGTAATGAAGAATTATCCGGTGAAAAACTTTAGAAACCAATTTTAATTATCATTTTTTTGTTTCAAAACATAATTGTAACATGTGGATAGACCAAAAGAATTAAATAACTAAAAACACATAGCTATAAATTTGAGGTTTTGGAGATATATTAGGATTAGCAACTTGTAATGGGTCCCTAATATTAGAATTTTCCTTTTTAATACCCTTATTCGCAATCACAGGTGGATCAATAGTCAAAGGACTATCAAGGTCCACTTTCTTTTAAGTTTCCTGTGTATAGTATAGATGTATAATCATTGTGAAATGGAGCAGAAATCTCAACATATCCTAAACCGGCCTTTCAATTTTTTTCATGAGTATTATTAACCTTAATGATCTCAATAAACAGAAAAGAGGAGTTTCAAAATTTGCCTAGTTTGTTTTGTAACTCCATCTCCTCATTTTCATGTTTAGTGATCATAGTTCTTAAATTCAATATTTCTTGAAACTGGCCATCAATGATTGTTAGTTTAACTAACATCTCAGCTTTCAAGTAGTGATTTCTACCCTACAATGCTTCGATCTTATCTTTTGATTGCTGATCTATTCATCCATCTATCGGTAGTTACCACGAATGTGGTGACTAAATAATTCATATCGATTATATATATATAAGTTTATATAAGGGCCTATTTTTTTGCTTGCACAGGGTCCCTAAAGACTCAAGCATTCTCCGGGACGGTGTAATAACCATGGGAGTCTAATGTTTATCTTTGTGATTTGGAATAACTGGTAGTTAATGGTAGTTTGAAAGAATAAGCACCTACGGTTATTAAGTATTAAATCATAGTATATTAAGGTATTATATTGCAAAAGTTGATAGTTTTGTCGTACCTAAATAATGTGTAATGAATTTGACAAGGTTATGTTATAACAACAAATTAATACGATCACCTTGATATGAACAATTTTCGGTTTAAAGATTTAAAGCATGTAGAGTATGTATAATTTTCGGGATTTAACCGACACTTCTCGGAAACCTTCTCGTCATCCCGGTACGTTTGAGCATTTAACTTTTCAACCAAGATGTTAATTCTTCATAATTTGAGGGACTAGATGTGAAAAACGTTTATAACATAAACAAACCTAACCCTAACTCTCCCATAGTTCCGATCGGCAACTTCCAGCCCCCCCCCCCCTGCGATTTTCTTCTTTCCAGCCATGGTGTGAGCATAAAACATCAATTAAAGGTTAGTCCTACGATTCCCCAAGTCTTTTACACCATAATTAGTCGTTATAACACGCGTATTGATCGATTAATGGCTTGTTCTAGGCTAACCGGGTGGCTGTCCATCTCCGAATTTTCGGGACTTTTTTGAGTGAGGTTTTTGCACCAAAATCCTCCTAGGTATGTTTAGTATATCATACTTAAAAATCATGTTCATTGGTGTTCGTTAGATTGGTCCACTAGTTGTAGTTTGATTGTTAGTGTTCGGTTGACTAGAATTGTAGTTTGATGCGTTTAACGCGAGGGTTGAAGTGATTAACGACCAATTCAGCTATGAGAAACTTGGTTTCATGTACGGGCTATTGAAAAATCATTTTTATAAGTTATGGGGCTGAATTGGTTGTTGGTTTCTCAAACGGGTCGGTACAACACGCAATTGCGTTTATTGAATAGTTGGTGCGTTGTACTTGCGAGTTACCTACCCATTTGACTCGTGTAATGTCGTGTGGACTTGTTGGCTGTGATTTTATCATATTGGGTCTACACGGGGCTGAGTTGGATGTTAACAGCCTAAACGACTCATAAACACGCGTGTTAGTGTCACCTAGTGCTTCAGGGGGTAAATTGGGAATTCTTTATTCCCGGGAGTATCTATGTGTCGTTTGGGTGAATGTAAGGCCTCGGGGGCTGTTGTGATTGATTTTTATGAGGTCGAGACTTTAGGTAACTCGAGCCATGTTAGAACGTCTCGTAGGATAAATGAGTCATCTTGATGTCGTTAGTAATGTTTGAATGTAAACCGACAGGTGTTTGAGCTTTGGGACTACTTAGGGATTCTCTAGCTCGTGGTGAACACGTGTCTTGTGTCAGGTGAGTTTATGATGCCCCTTTTAACTCTTTTTTTAGTTTTTGGGCTAGCATGCACACCTAAACGATTTTGCTTGATGAAACGTTTAAACTGTTTTATGTAGGCTTGCTTGCATATGTTAGGCCTTGGGATGTATAGTATGTATGTATGTATTATTGTATGGCCAATATTTGGCCATGTTAGTAGTCGTTATCGACTATGGATGTTACGTATGCCTACTTTGTGTTTGTATACGTTGGATGAGATGTTACGTGTTTGGGTTGTACGTTTGTTCGACCCTGATGTTATTACTTGGATGTTATATATATATATATATATATATATATATATATATATAGGGAAGCACTTATAAAGATGTTTATATATATGTATGTATATATATATATAGATATAAGGATGAGTATTTATTGAAGATGATGGCCTAACTGATGTATCCCTTTTATAGTTTAAAACCTTTGGAATGACTATTATGATTATTAATTATTGATGTTATTTACTAAAACTTGAACTCATTCAGCTCAAGCTGACTTTGTGTACATGTTAGTGAGAGTTTCAGGTTAGGAGGTGGACGCATTACCGCTTGGACGTGCACGAAGCTACTTGGATGGTGGAGGGCATGCCTGGTCGGATGTTTCAATAATAATAAACATTTTCTTTTTTAATATTTATATAAATACATTTAATTTGGTTTTGGGCATAATTCCCGGGTTTCAGGAACTTGTTTTATCAATTTTGGTTTTCCACTGAATTACTCTGAGATGTTTGTTTTAATGAAATGAACTGCTTTCAAGTTTGAGTATTTTATAAGTATTATGGATGAATACCAACTATTGGATTCCTGGGATTCGGGGTCTTACAAGTTGGTATTAGAGCCATGGTTCGAGGGATCCGAGCATCCCGAATGCTTGGACTCGAACTGTAAGAAAAGAGACTAGTATGCCCACCGCGAGTAGCTGCACGCCAATAGGTAACTTTAAATTAGTTAGTCATTCATTTGAATTTAAAAGTTTCAAGTATGTGATTAACTGTTTAAGTGTTAGATAGAAGGCTAATGTGGTTAGGGGCAGAGGGTGATTAAGACGGGCGGGTAAAGTGAACGACTAATTACATTTGATCAATGTCATTAGCAGCTTACCCTTACCTTACATATTCTAAACGCCACTTGTACTTGACCGTGTTAAAATTCTGTCTTTGTAGGGATAAGTCATGGTTAATACTCGAGCAGCTAAAAGAGGCCTTCCTAGTGTACGTGGTCGTGGTTGTAAGCCACGTGCAGAAACCGAGAATGAGATTCCTACTTCCCAGTAAGAAGCCCTGATTCATGAGGAGGGGAATAACCCCGCCTTAGATCCTACTATGCGCGCGGCTATCGCGGATGAGGTTTACTAGGTGCTCCATAGCACCATTCCCGAGATTGTTGTTGAGGCCGTCAGGGACATGGAGAAGTCATTGGTTGGTAAGAGTTCGGATAAGGGAAGTAAGGGTAAGGAGACGCAGGTCGAGGAGGAGGAGGAGGTGTATGTGCCTAGTGGGGATGAAGAGGAAGTGCGGATTGTTAGTGTATCTATTCGGGGTTGCTCATATGGTGACTTTAAGAAATGCGACCCCCCCCCTTCGTTCGATGGTACTAAGGATGCGTTGGTAGCACATTAGTGGGTGAGAGAGATGGAGGCCGTTCTGAGGGTTAGTAAATGTAAGGGGGATGACATGGTAACCTATGCTATTGCCTTTTTACGTTCTGAGGCACTGTGTTGGTGGGATAATCTGGTGCAGGCTATAGGTGATCGTTCGATTAGGAGGATGACATGGGATGAGTTAAAGAAATTGTTCTGGATCAGTTTTGTCCTCCACACGAATTGGATAAGATTGAGCAGGATTTCTTAACCTTGGAGGCGGGCAGTATGACACATCGGGAGTATACCACAAAGTTTAACAAGATGGCTCGTTTATGTCCCGATTTGGTTACTTTTAAAGCCAAGAGGATTAAAAAGTATGTGAAGGGGCTTCCGGCATATATTCGTAGGGGTGTGGTGACCACCGAGATGAACTCTTCTCACTCGTTGGTTACCCTAGCAGGGACATTATATGATCAGAGGGAGAAGTTACCGCCGACCGAGACTAGGAAGACATGGAACTCAAATTCGTACGGTAAGCGGCCCGGAGGAAACAATTTTAAGTCGTCTGAGAAAAGGGTAAAGACTGAGACTTCTGAATTTCAGAGGGATGCGGCGTTCGGTAAATGCAAGAAGTGCGGGAAACCGCATAAGGGGGAATGTGAGAGTGGGTCTGGCTCCTGTTTTCGTTGTGATAAGGTTGGACACCCCCATTTCGAGTGTCCAACGTTGACTTGTTTCCGCTGTAAGGGTGCCGGTCACTTGGCATCAAACTGTCCTACCAGTAAGGCGGGAGGGTCCGGTTAGGGGACTTCCTCGAGGGGGAAGATGGAAGAAAAGCCAAAGGCCAGGGCAAGGGCCTTCAACATCTCCAAGAGGGAGGCGAAGGCTGATGCGGAAGCTGTTTCAGGTACCTTTTTACTTGATGAATTACAGGCGTCAGTCTTATTTGATTCGGGCACCAGGTACCTTTTACCGCTTTCTGTTCCTCATTGAATAAATCACCCGAGCGCGTAGTCGATGTGTTTGAGGTTGAGATCGCCGTAGGAAAATCCGTTTCCGTGTCTAGGGCTATTCAGGGTTGTTCCATCGAGTTGTCTGGGTATAGATTTCTGGTGCGGTTGTATTTGATGCCACTTGGTTTTTTCGATGTGGTGCTCGGGATGGATTGGCTCGCAAGTGTTGATGCTCGGATCATTTGTGGTTAGAAACTTGTTCGTCTGAAGGCCCCGGATGGAACCCAAATTACGGTCTTCGGTGACCGGAATGGTGCGACGCCACATATCATATCCATGCTTAAGGCGGGAAGGTTGATGCAGCGGGGTTGCAGGGCGTATCTAGCGTAAGCTATAAATATGAAAATCGAGGTGGCTACCGTCGGTGATGTTCCTGTCATTCGGGATTTCCCGAATGTATTTCCAGATGATTTGTCAGATGTGCCGCCGGACCGCGAGGTTGAGTTCCAGATAGACCTTGTGCCGGGCGCATAACCCGTTGCTCTAGCCCCTTACCATCTAGCGCCGAATGAAATGAAGGAACTTATAGCTCCGTTGGAAGACTTGCTCGAAAAGGGCTTCATTCGACCGAGCATCTCATCTTGGGGTGCATCGGTCCTGTTCATTAAGATGAAGGACGGTAGCATGCGGATGTGCATCGACTACCGTGAATTGAATAAACTCACTGTTAAAAATCGGTACCGTCTCCCAAGGATAGACAACTTGTTTGATCAGCTCCAAGGAGCTAGTTGGTTCTTGAAGATCGACCTTAGGTCTGGGTATCATCAGTTGAAGATTCGGGAGGAATATATCCCTAAGACTGCCTTCAGCACTCGTTATGGGCATTATGAATTCCTCGTGATGTCTTTCGGTTTGACCAACGCACCGGCTGAGTTCATGGACCTCATGAACCGGGTGTGTAGGCCGATGCTTGATCGTTCGGTTATTGTGTTCATCGATGACATTATGGTGTATTCCAAAAGTGAATCCGATCACACCGGTCATTTCATGTAAGTTTTGGAAGCTCTGCGAAAGAACAAGTTGTATGCGAAATTTTCTAAGTGTTCTTTTTGGTTACGCGAGGTTCAGTTCTTGGGTCATGTTATTAACCTGAGTGGTATTTTGGTTGACCCTGCAAAGGTGGAAGCCGTAAATGAATGGGAATCTCCTTAGTCTCCGTCCGAAATTCGTAGTTTTCGGGGCTTAGCGGGGTATTACCGCCGCGTCATTCTCGATTTTTCGAAAATCCCTTCGTCATTGACCAAGTTGACCAAGAAGAGTGTTAAGTTTGTTTGGGGTTCTGAGCTGGAGAAGGCTTTCCTCGAGTTGAAGAACAGGTTGACGCATGCCCCGATTCTATATTTACCCGATGGCACCGATGATTTAGTGGTTTATTTTGATGCCTCTTACCAGGGGCTTGGGTGTGTTCTGATGCAGCGAGGCCGAGTCATCGCTTATGCCTCACGGCAGTTGAAGCCTCATGAGGCGAATTATCCTACTCAAGATTAGGAGCTGGCGGCGGTTGTGTTTGCGCTTAAGTTATGGAGGCATTATTTGTACGGCGTTCCTTGCGTTTTCTATACCGATCATAAGTGCTTAAAGTACTTATTCGAACAAAAGGAACTGAATATGCGACAGCGTTGATGGTTGGAGTTGATTAAGGATTATGATTTGCAGATTGTGTACCATCCCGGTAAGGCTAACGTGGTACCCGACGCATTTAGCCAGAAGGAGAGATCGAAACCCATTCGTGTAAAATCTTACCAGCTTATTGTTAAACCCGATATTTTGAAACAGATAGCCAACGTTCAGAACGAAGCTTTACAGGTGGAATAGATTATGTCAGAGCGTATTTGGGGTCAAGAAAAATTGTTGGAAGACGTTGGTGATGGGGTGAAGTATTAGGATGGGCGTTTATGGGTACCAAGGTATGGGGGATTCAGAGGTAAAATTTTGGATGAAGCACACAAGTCGCGCTATTCCATTCATCCAGGCGCGACCAAGATCTACCAAGACCTGAAGAAGAATTATTGGTGGCATATGATGAAGTTTGAGGTGGCTTAGTACGTGAGTAAGTGTTTGACGTGTCTACAAGTTAAGGCTGAGCACCAGAATCCTTTTGGGAAACTTCAACCTCTGGAAATACCTAAGTGGAAGTCGGAGCACCTTATGATGGATTTTGTTACTAAACTACCTCGTACTCCTAGGGGTAATTATGACACCATTTGGGTAATCGTTGATAGACTGACCAACAGCGCTCATTTCTTGCCGATTCGAGAGACTTTTAATTCTGAGCAGCTGGTCGATGTGTTTATTCGTGTGATCGTTTCTAGGCACGGGGTGCCGGTATGTATTGTTTCAGATAGGGATACGCGTTTTACCTCCAGGTTTTGAAAGAAGTTTCATGAGGAGATGGGTACCAAACTCCTCATCAGTACCGCTTATCACCCGTAGACGGATTGTTATTCCGAGAGGACCATTCAGACTCTTGAGGATATGTTGCGGGCTTCTGTTATCGATTTTGGTGGTAGATGGGATCGTCACTTACTGTTGGTAGAGTTCTCGTATAATAACAGTTATCACGCCACGATTGGGATGCCACCATTTGAGATGTTGTATGGTAGGAGGTGTAGGACTCCAGTCTGTTGGGGTTCCATTGGTCAGAAACAGTTGGGTAGTTTGGAGGTGGTTGAGGCTACAACTAAGAAGCTCGATAAGATTAAGGCTTTTATGAAGGCTGCTCAGGATCGTCAGAAGTCTTATGCGGATAAAAGGCAAAGGCCTATAGTGTTTGAGGGCTGGGGATCGCATTATGTTGAAAGTTTCTCGTTGGAAGGGTATTATCCGTTTTCGTAAAAGGGGAAGCTTAGTCCGAGGTTAATTGGTCCGTTCCGTATATTCTCGTGTTGGTGAGGTAGCATATAGGCTGGAATTGCCCGAAGAGCTCTGTAAGACCCCGAATCCCAGGAATCGTACAATTGGTATTCACACAAAACACTTATAAAAAAAATACTTAACTCAAAACAGTTCAATCCATTAAATTAACCAATTCTGAGTGTAAATCAATGGAAAATCAAAACATTTAAAACATGTTCCAAAGACCCAGGAGTTATGCCCAAAATTAAATTGCAATGTAGTTAACGAAACTTTGAAATAAACAGGTTCATTATTAAATCTTCCGACTGAGTACGCATTCCACTGTCCAAGTAGCTTCGTGCACGTCAATCGATAACGCATCCTCCACCTAACCTGAAACTCACACTAACATGCACACAAAGTCAGCTTGAGCTGAGTGAGTTACAGTTTTAATAATTGACATCTAAAATAATAATAGTCATAATCATTCCAAGGGTTTTAAAAATAAAACGGGTTACAACAGTTAGGCCATCATCACTAATAGGTAATCATCGTTATATATATATATATACATAAACATCCATATAATCATATCCCTACATATATATCATCCATGTATTAACATCAAGGTCGAGCACACGTACAACCCAAACACGTAACATCCGATGATGATCATGCCACACGAGCCTCCCCCCTCACGGGCTTTTCAGGTCCTGCCATAAGATTTATGAACCTGAGTAGTATAGTTTGGCCCGGCCACGATCACCATCCATCCGTTTGCAAACACGAAGTGGGCATACGCAACATCCTTAGTCGAAAAATGACTAATTAACATCGCCAATTACTGGCCATACAATAACGCATGCATAAACACGCGTGAATATATATATATACACACACACACACACACACACACACTTATACAAATATAACATTCCAAACATACCATCATGAACGTAAGCCTAGGGTCATAAGATAACACCCGCATACACATTCATAAATATCTTCTCATGACATAGTACAATACGAGTACGCCTACGAACATCTGGTGGAACGAGCTCATACTGGTGGTCACCGAGTGGAACGAGCTCATACTGGTGGTCACCACACCCCTACGAAAATCTACTGGAAGACCCTTCACGTACTTTTTGATTATTTTACTCTCAGGTATAACTACATCGGGACATAAACGAGCCATTTGGTTGAATTTTGTAGTATACTCTCGATGTGACATATCACCCGCTTCTAAAGCAAAGAAATACTGCTCAATCTTATCTAATTCGTGCGGAGGGCAAAAATGATCGATAACCAACTGTTTCAACTCATCCTAAGCCATCCTCCTAATAGAACGATCACCCATAGCCTGAGCTAGATTATCCCACCAACACAGTGCCTCGGAACGAAACGAGGCGGTTGCATAAGTCACCATGTCCTCCCTTTTGCACTTACTGACCCTCAATACGGCTTCCATCTCTCTAACCCACTGATGAGCTACCAATGCATCTTTAGTACCATCGAAAACGAGAGGGTCGCACTTCTTGAAATCCCCATATAAACAACCTCTAGTAGGCACACTAAACGCACGAGTTTCTTCCTTCTCATCACTAGATACCACTACCACGTCTTCAACCTGAGTCTCTTGACCATTTCGTTGCTTATCCGCACCCTTACCATCCATTGACTCTTTTGCAACCCTAACGGCCTCAGCAACAACCTTGGGAATAACGCTATGAAAAACCTGGTAAACCTCATCTGCGATGGCCGCGCGTATAGCAGGATCTAAGGCGGGGTTATCCCTTTCCTCACGAATCGGGGTTTCCTTTTGCTGGGATGTAGGAATTTCACTCTCAGCCTCGGCACGTAAGCCGTGGCTTACGAACACGGCCACGAACACTCGGACGACCTCTCTTAGCAGTATGAGTATTAACCATGACTTATCCCCACAAAGACAGAATTTTAACACGGTCAAGTACAAGTGGCATTTAGAACATGTAAGGTAAGGGTAAACTACTAATGACGTTGATCAAGTGTAATTAGTCGTTTACTTTACCCACCCGTCCTAATCACCCCCTGCCCCTAAGCACATTAGCCTTCTATCTAACACTTAAACAGTTAATCACATACCGGAAACTTTTAAATTCAAAGGAATGACTAAATAATTTAAAGTTACCTCTTGGCGTGCAGCTACTCGCGGTGGGCATACTGGTCTCTTTTCTTACAGTTCGAGACCAAGGATTCGGGGATGCTCGGATCCCTCGAACCATGGCTCTGATACCAACTTGTAAGACCCCAAATCCTGGGAATCCTACAGTTGGTATTTACACAAAACACTTATTAAAAAAAATACTTAACTCAAAACAGTTCAATCCATTAAATTAACCAATTCAGAGTGTAAATCAGCGAAAAATCAAAACATTTAAAACATGTTCCCAAGACCCGGGAGTTATGCCTAAAATCAAATTGCAATGTAGTTAACGAAACTTTGAAATAAACAGGTTCATTATTAATTTTTTTGACTGAGTATGCCTTCCACCGTCCAAGTAGCTTCGTGCACGTCCAATCGATAACACATCCTCCACCTAACCTGAAACTCACACTAACATGCACACAAAGTCAGCTTGAGCTGAGTGAGTTCAAGTTTTAATAATTGACATCTAAAATAATAATAGTCATAATCATTCCAAGGGTTTTAAAAATAAAACGGGTTACAACAGTTAGGCCATCATCACTAATAGGTAATCATCATTATATATATATATATATAAACATCCGTATAATGATATCCCCACATATATGTCATCCAAGTATTAACATCAGGGTCGAGCACACGTACAACCCAAACACGTAACATCCGATGATGATCACGCCACACGAGCTTCCCCCCTCACGGGCTTTTCAGGGTCCGCCACAGGATTTAAGAACCTGAGTAGTATAGTTTTGCCCGGCCAAGATCACCATCCATCCGTATGCAAACACAAAGTAGGCATACGCAACATCCTTAGTCGAAAAACGACTAATTAACATCGCCAATTACTGGCCATACAATAACGCATGCATAAACACGCGTATATACACACACACACACACACTTATACATATATAACATTCCAAACATACCATCATGAACTTAAACCTAGGTTTATAACATAACACCCTCATACACATTCATAAATATCATCTCATGATATACTACAATACGAGTACGCCTACATCCTTGAGTCTAGACCATAAGTAATGTCTATAGCATTATAAAATATATAACCATTAACGAGCCTCAAATATTCCAAGGCACCGAGTATGATTCACCTATACTTTCATGAATCCCACGAACCCATATATAACTATATAAAACCATCCGATTAGTTTAAACGAGTATAGTCGGATAAAATTTTTAACATGGTGTGCATGCTAGACCAAAACATGAAAAGAGTGAAAAGGGGCATCATGAACTCACCTGACACAAGGCACGAATTCACCACGAGCTAAAGAGTCCCTAAGTAATCCCAAAACTCAAACACCTGTCGGTTTACATTCAAACATTAATAACGACATCGAAAGAACTCGTTTATCCTACGAGACGTTTTAACATGGTTCGACTTAATTAAACCCTCGACCTCATCAAACTAAATCACAACAGCCCCCGAGGCCTCACATTCACCAAAACGACCCTTAGGTACTCCCGGGAATAAAGAATTCCAAAATTGACCCCGGAAGCACTAGGTGGCACTAACACGCGCGTTTAAGAGTCGCTTAGGCCGTTAACATCCAACTCAGCCCCGTGTGGATCCATTATGATAAAATCACAGCCAACAAGTCCACAAGACGCTACATGAGTCAAATGGGTCGGTAACCCGCAAGTTCAACGCACCAACTATACAATGAACGCAGTTGTGCATTGTATCGACCCGTTGGAGTAACCGACAAACTACATTTCTAATCAACCGAACACTAACAATCAAGCTACAACTAGTTGACCAACCTAACGAACACCAATGAACATGATTTTTAAGTATGATATACTAGACATACCTAGAAGGATTTTGGTGCAAAAATACCTCACTCAAAACAGTCCCGGAAGTGCTCAATTGGACAGCCACCCGGTAAGCCTAAAAACAACCGTTTTTCGACGAATAAACGCGCCATAAGGATGAATTAAGGTGAAAAAGAGTTGTAGCCATTTAATATCGACCTGGAATTGAACTTTGGATGGATGGACGGTGGCTGATTGCACGCAAAACGAGGAGGGAAGGGGGTGTGGTGCGCCGATCGGACAAGGGGCGTGGGTTAGGGTTTATTATTTTATTTTTGTGTAATATAATAACAATAATACATTCTTGTCCCTCTAATTTAAAGATGTTGAACTTGTAAGAAAAATTAAGTATTAAAAACTTACGAGGGTGGCAAGGGGCTCCCGGGAGAATGTCGGGTCAAGCCCGAAAGGTGCCCGCAACACTACAATGTTAAACATTTTATCGGAAATTAACGGACCTTACAAACTCGCGGGGTTTCATCCTACTTTCAACGTGTCCCATTTGAGGAAATGTTTAGCAGATGAGGAGGCCCATGTGCCTCTTGATGACATTGAACTTGATAGTAAATTGAACTACGTTGAAGAACCGGTTGCTATAATTGATCGTCAGGAAAGGCGTTTGAGGAATAAGGTGGTTAGGCAGGTGAAGGTGCAGTGGAGGCACCGTAGGGGTTCCGAGGCTACATGGGAGTCCGAAGATGAGATGATGAAACTCTATCTGCAGTTGTTCCTGTCGCATCAGGATTCGGGGACGAATCCCATTGTAAGGGGGGTGGACTTGTAACGCCCGCTAATTTTCGGTTTAAAGATTTAAAGCATGTAGAGTATGTATAATTCTTGGGATTTAACCGACTCTTCTCGGAAACCTTCTCGTCATCCCGGTATGTTAGAGCATTTAACATTTCAACCAAGATGTTAATTCTTCATAATTTGAGGGACTAGATGTGAAAAATGTTTATAACATAAACAAACCTAACCCTAACTCTCCCATACTTCCGATCGGCAACTTCCAACGCCCCCCCTGCGATTTTCTTCTTTCCAGCCACGGTGTGAGCATAAAGCATCAATTAAAGGTTAGTCCTACGATTTCCCAAGTCTTTTACACCATAATTGGTCGTTATAACACGCGTATTGATCGATTAATGGCGTGTTGTAGACTAACCGAGTGGCTGTCCAATTGAGCATTTCTGGGACTGTTTTGAGTGAGGTTTTAGCACCAAAATCCTCCTAGGTATGTGTAGTATATCATACTTAAAAATCATGTTCATTGGAGTTCGTTAGATTGGTCCACTAGTTGTAGTTTGATTGTTAGTGTTCGGTTGACTAGAATTGTAGTTTGATGCGTTTAACGCGAGGGTTGAAGTGATTAACGACCAATTCAGCTTGAGGGAACTTGGTTTGATGTACGGGCTATTGAAAAATCATTTTTATAAGTTATGGGGCTGAATTGGTTGTTGGTTTCTCAAACGGGTCGGTACAACACACAATTGCGTTTATGAATAGTAGGTGCTTTGTACTTGCGAGTTACCGACCCATTTGACTCGTGTAACGTCGTGTGGACTTTTTGGCTATGATTTTATCATATTGGGTCCACACGGGGCTGAGTTGGATGTTAACGGCCTAAACGACTCTTAAACACGCGTGTTAGTGTCACCTAGTGCTTCTGGGGTAAATTGGGAATTCTTTATTCCAGGGATTATCTAAGGGTCGTTTGGGTGAATGTAGGGCCTCGGGGGCTGTTGTGATTGAGTTTGATGAGGTTGAGAATTTAGGTAACTCGAGCCATGTTAGAACATCTCGTAGGATAAATGAGTCACCTCGTGTGCATGTTAGTGTGAGTTTCAGGTTAGGAGGTGGATGCATTACCGCTTGGACGTGCACGAAGCTACTTGGATGGTGGAGGGCATGCCTGGTCAGATGTTTAAATAATAATAAACATTTTCTTTTTTAATATTTATTTAAATACATTTAAATTGGTTTTGGGCATATTCTCGGGTTTCGGGAACTTGTTTTTGTCAATTATGGTTTTGCGCTGAATTATACTCTGAGATGTTTGTTTTAATAAAATGAAATGTTTTCAAGTTTATGTATTTTATAAGTATTATGGATGAATACCAAATGTAGGATTCCCAGGATTCGAGGTCTTACATCAATAGTCAAAGGACTATCAAGGTCCATTTTCTTTTAAGTTACCTGTCTATAGTATAGATGTACAATCATTGTTAAATGGAGCAGGAATCTCAACATATCCTAAACCGGACTTTCAATTTTTTTCATGATTATTATCAACCTTAATGATCTCAATAAACAGAAAAGAGGAGTTTCAAAATTTGCCTAGTTTGTTTTGTAACTCCATCTCCTCATTTTCATGTTTAGTGATCGTAGTTCTTAAATTTAATATTTCTTGAAACTGGCCATCAATGATTGTTAGTTTAACTAACATCTCAGCTTTCAAGTAGTGATTTCTACCCTACAATGCTTCGATCTTATCTTTTGACTGCTGATCTATTCATCCGTCTATCGGTAGTTATCACGAATGATTGTGAGGTCACAAACAAGTTGATCATTGTGGTGTCTAAATAATTCATATTGACTTTTTATATATAAGTTTATGTAAGGGCCTACTTTTTTGCTTGCATACGGTCCCTAAAGACTCAAGCATTCTCCGGGACGGTGTAATAACTGTGGGAGACTAATGTTTATCTTTGTGATTTGGAATAAATAGTAGTTAATGGTAGTTTGAAAGAATAAGCACCTATGGTTATTAAGTATTAAGTCATAGTATATTATGGTATTATATTGCAGAAGTTGATAGTTTTGTCATACCTAAATAATGTGTAACGAATTTGACAAGGTTATTTTATAACGACAAATTAATACGATCACTTTGATATGAACAATTTAACCGAAAAGTCAAAAACAACCAAATAAAAAAACTCGAAAATCATAACGTTATTGATAAATCATAATCTAGAATTTTAACGATCTATTTTGATGATCAACATAACACATAGCTTTTACAACTCGATTATATATTCATAACAAAAAACTATTAATACGATCAATAATTAAAAAACGAACAAAGTTAAATTTGTTATATTCATTTACCTCGACACACACGTGAATGAATTTGTTTGAATTCTTTGTACATAATGTTTGATCTAATCGACTTTTGCATTATATTTATATTAAAAGGGAATCTGGTTTAGGTTTGGGTTATAATTTGGTGTATCTTTCATATATAAATAAAATAGGGATAATCTACGTATTTTACGTAGAGCATAATTGAAGCAATACTACCTGGTATACATAATATAATCTATTATTTTCTTTCCTTTTTCACTAATGGCCTAAGGTAATGAAGAATTATCTGGTGTTTAGAAACCAATTTTAATTATCAGTGTTTTGTTTCCGAACATAATTTTCATATGTGGATAGACCAAAAGAATAAAATAACTAAAAACACATTGCTATGAATTTGAGGTTTTAGAGATATAGTAGGATTAGCAACTTTTAATGGGTCCCTAATATTAGATTTCTCCATTTTAATACCCTTATTCGCAATTATAGGTGGATCAATAGTCAAAGGACTATCAAGGTCCACTTTCTTTTAAGTTTCCTGTGTATTGTATAGATGTACAATCATTGTGCAATTGATGTAAGACCCCAAATCCCAGGAATCCTACAATTGGTATTCATACAAAATGTTTAGAAAAATACTTAAACTCGAAAACAATTCATTCCATTAACATAACCAATTCAGAGTATAATTCAGCGGAAAATCATAATTAATAAAACAAGTACCCAAAACCCGGGAATTATGCCCAAAACCAAGTTGAAATGTAATTGATAAAACTTTTAAAAAGAAATGTTTAATATTTAAATCTTCCATCCAAGTATGTCATTCACCGTCCAAGTAGTTTCATGCACGTCCAAGCGGTAAGGCATCCTCCTCCTAACCTGAAACTCAGACTAACATGCACACAAAGTCAGCTTGAGCTAAGTGAGTTCAAGTTTTAATAAATAACATCAATAATTAATAATAATAATAGTCATTCCAAGGATTTTCAAAATAAATGGGATACATCAGCTAGGCCATAATCATCAATAAATAATCATCCTCATATATATATATACATATATATATATATAAACATCTTTATATTCACATCCCTATATATATATATATATATTTAGATATATATATATATATATATATATATATATATATATAAACATCTTTATAATCACATCCCTATATATATATATGTGAACATCTTTATAATCACTTCCCTATATAAATATATAAACATCCAAGTAATAACATCAGGTTCGAGTACACGTACAACCCAACCACGTAACATCTCATCCAACGTATGCAACACAAGGTAGTCATACGCAAACATCTTTAGTCGACAACGACTAATTAACATCAAGGTCGAGCGGACATACAACCCAAACACGTAACATCTCATCCAAGATATGCAAACACAAAGTAGGCATACATAACATCCGTAGTCGATAACGACTACTAACATCGCCAAATATTGGCCATAATACATGCGTACATACGATAATATCATCTCAAGGCCTACCCTATACAAGAAGCCCATCCAAAATAATTTTAAACAATTCATCAAGCAAAATCGCTTAGGTGTGCATGCTAGCCCAAAATCTTAAAAGAGTAAAAAGGGGGCATCATGAACTCATTTGACACAAGACACGTATTCACCACGAGCTAGATAATCCCTAAGAAATCCAAAACTTAAACACTTGTCGGTTCACTTACAAGCATTACAATCGACATCGAAAGGACTCGTTTATCCTACGAGACATTCTAACAAGGTTCGAGTTACCTAAAGCCTCGAGCTCATCAACTCAATCATAACAGCCCCCGGGGCCTTACATTCACCAACACGACCCTTAGAATTCCCAATTTACCACCTGAAGCACAAGGTGACACTAACACGCGCGTTTAAGGGTTGTTTAGGCTGTTAACATCCAACTCAGCCCCGTGTGGACCCAATATGATAAAATCACAGCCAACAAGTCCACACGATGCTACACAAGTCAAATGGGTTGGTAACTCGCAAGTACAACGCATAAACTATTCAATAAACGCAATTGCGTGTTGTACCGACTCATTTGAGTAACCGACAACCAATTCAGCCCCATAACTTATAAAAATGATTGTTCCATAGTCCGTACATAAAACCAAGTTCCCCCAAGCTGAATTGGTCGTTAATCACTTCAACCCTCGCGTTAAACGCATCAAACTACAATTCTAGTCAACCGAACACTAACAATCAAGCTACAACTATTTGACCCATCTAACGAACACCAATGAAAATGATTTTTAAGTATGATATACGGGACATACCTAGGAATATTGTGGTGCAAAAACTCACTTCAAACAGCCCCGACAAGAACACAATTGAACATCCACCGGTTAAGCCTAAAAGGAACTTATCGATCAATAACAAGTAAAACATGCAGATTTTAGCATGCGAAGATGCTTTTAATTACATAGGATAAC
This sequence comes from Bidens hawaiensis, assembly GCF_021521415.1. NCBI lineage: Eukaryota > Viridiplantae > Streptophyta > Magnoliopsida > Asterales > Asteraceae > Bidens > Bidens hawaiensis. The sequence continues at coordinate 3,347,644 of NW_027491065.1, read as the reverse complement.
CTTTAATATCAATTATTAAATTTTTACCAGACTTTAATAAAAGTCTTAGGTTTATAAAACTATTTTTATTATATTTTTCTAGTAGACACAAAAATTATAAAAATTCCTCCAACATAGCAAGGTACGTGCAGCTATTTCAGTGCGCAACAAAATGGTTTTATTTTTATAAAATTTATTACCAAACCAAATTAAACGATTCCAATTGGGTTTGTTTCTTAACTCAAAATATTAAGTTCTAGAAGTGGAACCAACTAATTTGGACTTGTTGCAAAACAGTTATGATGTCGGGAAGACATACCAGAATCCATCATCCCGCATCAGCTTTGACACTCGATCTTATAAATTCATAAAAACCATTCAAATATCGTCCAAAAATTGTATATTATATTCTGAAAACTAGACTTAAATAAGAACATCATGGAAATAAGAATGGTTCAAAAACAATGGATAATCATCACGTTAAAGACCCTACAATAAACGTATACGAATCTGTCAGCAAACTGTTATCATCAAAACTCAACCCTAACATGTTCGATAACGGGTTTAATGGTGAAAAAGATTTGCATGGACGTTAGACTAACCTTGAATTGAAGTTTTACATCCTAATGTTGGCTGCAAAAAGAAAAACGAAGGCTTTGAGCTGCTCCCCTGGTTGCGATGGGCTGGAACAAAGAGGAGGGCTAGGGTTTTGTTAACATATTATAAAAGTTACACTCTAGCCCCTTGAGTTGAAAGGATGCAGCAAATCTTGGATGAAAAGTAAGTTATTTTAACATACCGGGATGACGAGAGTGTCCCCAAGAAAGGCCAGATAAACCCCGAGGGATGTACATACTTTACATGCTTTTAAATCATTGAACCGAAAATTAACGGGTGTTACAAGTCTACCCCCTTACAATGGGATTCGTTCCCGAATCCCGATGCGACAGGAACAACTGTGGATAGAGTTTCATCATCTCATCTTCAGACTCCTAAGTAGCCTCGGAACTCCTTCGGTGCCTCCACTGCCCCTTCACCTGACTAATCACTTTATTTCTCAAACGCCTTTCCTGACGGTCAATTATAGCAACCGGTTCTTCAACGTAGTTCAATTTACTATCAAGCTCAATGTCATCAAGAGGCACACGGGCCTCCTCATCTGCTAAACATTTCCTAAAATTGGACACGTAAAAAGTAGGATGAATCCTCGCGAGCTCCTCGGGTAATTCCAATCTATACGCTACCTCACCAACACGGGGCAATATACAGAACAAACCAATGAACCTCGGACTAAGCTTCTCCCTCTTACGAAAATGAATAATACCCTTCCAAGGAGAAACGTTCAACATAACCCGATAACCAGCCTCAAACACAATAGGCCTCCGCCTTTTGTCTGCTTAGGACTTTTGACGATCCTGAGCGGCCTTCATAAAAGCCTTAATTTTACCGAGATTCTCAGTCGTAGCCTCAACCACCTCTAAACTACTCAACTATTTCTAACCAATGGAACCCTAACAGACTGGAGTCCTACACCTCCTACCATACAACATCTCAAACGGTCGCACCCCAATGGGGGCGTGATAACTGTTATAATAAGAGAACTCGACTAACGGTAAATGACAATCCCAACTACCACCACAATCGATAACACAAGCCCGCAACATATCCTCAAGAGTCTGAATGGTCCTCTCGGACTGACCATCCGTCTGCGGGTGATAAGCAGTACTAATGAGGAGTTTGGTACCCATCTCCTCATGAAACTTCTTCCAAAAAGTGGACGTAAAACGCGTATTCCTATCCGAAACAATTGACACAAGCACCCCGTGCCTAGAAACAATTTCACGAGTAAAACATCGGGTTTAAGAATAAGCTGATAAGATTTTACACGAATGGGTTTCGGTCTCTCATTCCAGCTCAACGCGTCGGCTACCACGTTAGCCTTACTGGGGTGGTACATAATCTCCAGATCATAATCCTTCATCAATTCCAACCATCAACGCTGCCGCATATTTAGTTCCTTTTGTTCGAAGAAATACTTTAAGCTCTTATGATCGGTATAGATAACAAAAGGAACACCGTACAAATAATGCCTCCACAACTTAAGCGCAAACACAACCGCTTCCAGTTCCAAATCGTGAGTAGGATAATTCGCCTCATGAGCCTTTAACTGTCGTGAGGCATAAGCGATGACTCGGCCTCGCTGCATCGGAACACACCCAAGCCCCTGGTAAGAGGCATCAGAATAGACAACCAAATCGTCAGCGCCATTGGGTAACACTAAAATTGGGGCATGCGTCAACCTGTTCTTTAATTTGAGAAAAGCCTCCTCCTGCTCGCTACCCCAAACAAACTTAACACTCTTCTTGGTCAACTTGGTCAATGACGAAGCAATTTTCGAAAAGTCGGGAATGAAGCGGCGGTAATACCCCGCCAAGCCCAGAAAGCTACGGATTTCCGACGGAGACTTAAGAGATTCCCATTCGTTTACGGCTTTCAAATTTGTAGGGTCAACCAACATACCACTCGGGTTAATAACATGACCCAAGAACTAAACCTCGTGTAACCAAAAAGAACACTTAGAAAATTTCGCATGCAACTTGTTCTTTCGCAGAGCTTCCAAAACTTCCGTGAGATGACCGGCGTGATCGGATTCGCATTTCGGAGTACACAAGAATGTTGTTGATGATCACAATAACCGAACGATCGAGCATTGGCCTACACACCCGGTTCATAAGATCCTTGAACACAGCCGGTACGTTGGTCAAACTGAAAGACATCAAGAGGAATTCATAATGCCCATATCGAGTGTGGAAGGCAGTCTTAGGGATATCTTCCTCACGAATTTTGAACTAACGATACCCGGCCCTAAGGTCGATCTTCGAGAACCAACTAGCTCCTTGAAGCTGATCAAATAAGTCGTCGACCCTTGGGAGAGAGTACCGATTTTTAAAAGTGAGCTTATTCAATTCACGGTAGTCAATGCACATCCGCATGCTACTGTCCTTCTTCTTAACGAATAGGACGGGGGCACCCCAAGTTGAGATGCTCGGTCGAAGGAAGCCCTTGTCGAGCAAATCTTCCAATTGAGCCATAAGTTCTTTCATTTCATTCGGTGCTAGATGGTAAAGGGCTCGAACAACGGGTTTGGCGCCCGGTACAAGGTCTATCTGGAACTCGACCTCGCGATCTGGCGGCACATCTGACAAATCATCAGGAAATACTTCCGGAAAATCCCAAAAAATAGGAACATCACCGACGGTAGCCACCGCGGTTTTCACATTTATAACATACGCCAGATACGTCCCGCACCCCCGCTGCATCAGTTTCCTCGCCTTAAGCATAGATATGAAATGTGGCGTCGCACCATTTTGATCACCGAAGACCGTAATTTAGGTCCCATCAGGTGCCCTCAGACGTACAAGTTTCTGACCACAAATGATCTGAGCATCAACACTTGCGAACCAATCCATCCCAAGCACCACATCGAAATAGCCAAGCGGCATCAAGTACAACCGCACCGGAAGTCTATACCCAGACAACTTGATGGAACAACCCTGAATATCCCTAGACACGGAAACGGACTTTCCTACGGCGACCTCAAGTTCAAACACATCGACTACACGCTCAAGTAATTCATTCAACGTAGAACAGAAAGCGGTAGACACAAGACTTCTACTGGCACCTGAACCCATCGAAGCTTGTAATTCATCATGTAAAAAGATATTTGGGATAACATTACGCTCCTACTTAGCTAAACAGTTGTACATACATCCTTGAAGGAGGGAGGAATTTAAGCGGTAAAGTACCATGGAACCCATAGTGACAGCATGCTACACCTCAGCTAAACAATTACGCTCAAAGCGTTCGAGAGGATGGTAAATGAACAGGAGAATTTAAGGAATGAGATGAACTTTAACGCTAACGGCACGAGAGTTAGCCATATCCAATCCCTTCAAAGACGGAACCCTAACATAGTTAGACACAAGTAGTATTCAGAACATGGAAGGTAAGGGTAAACTGCCAATAACGTTGATCAAGTGTTATTAGTCGTTTACTTCGCAGGCCTGTCCTAAGCACCCCCTGCCCCTAACCACATTAGCATTCTATCTAACACTTAAACAATTAATCACATACTGGAAATTTAAAATTCAAGGGAATGACTAACACTTAAAGTTACCTCTTGGCGTACAGCTACTCACAGTGGGCATACTAGTCATTTCCTTTACAGTTCGAGTCCCAAGCATTCGGGGATGCTCGGATCCCTCGAACCATGGCTCTGATACCAGCTTGTAAGACCTCGAATCCTGGGAATCCTATTGTTGGTATTCATACAAAATGCTTAGAAAAATACTTAAACTCAAAAACAATTCATTCCATTAAAATAACCAATTCAAAGTATAATTCAGTGGAAAATCATAATTAATAAAACAAGTACCCAAAACCCGGGAACTATTTCCGAACCAAGTTGAAATGTATTTAATAAAACTTTTAAAAAGAAATGTTTAATATTTAAATCTTCCATCCAAGTATGTCCTTCACCGTCCAAGTAGCTTCATGCACATCCAAGCGTTAAGGCATCCTCCTCCTAACCTGAAACTCACACTAATATGCACACAAAGTCAGCTTGAGCTTGAGCTGAGTGAGTTCAAGTCTTAATAAATAACATCAATAATTAATAATCATAATAGTCATTCCAAGGATTTTAAAAATAAATGGGATACATCAGCTAGGTCATAATCATCAATAAATAATCATCCTCATATATATATATATATATATATATATATATATATATATATATATATACACACATATATATATATATATGTATATAAACATCTCTATATTCACATCCCAATATATATATATATATAGAAACATCTTTATAGTCACATCCCTATATATATACATATATATATACATATATATAGAAACATCTTTATAATCACATCCCTATATATATATATTTATAAACATCCAAGTAATAACATCAGGGTCGAGCACACGTACAACCCAACCACGTAACATCTCATCCAACGTATGCAACACAAGGTAGTCATATGCAAACATCCTTAATCTACAACGAGTAATTAAAATCAGGGTCGAGCACACGTATAACCCAAACACGTAACATCTCATCCAACGTATGCAAACACAAAGTAGGCATACGTAACATCCGTAGTCAATAACGACTACTAACATCCCCAAATATTGACCATACAATAATACATATGTACATAAGATAAAATCATCTCAAGGCCTACCCTATACAAGTAAGCCCGTCCAAAATAATTTTAAACAATTCATCAAGCAAAATCGCTTAGGTGTGCATGCTAGCCCAAAATCTTAAAAGAGTAAAAAGGGGGCATCATGAACTCACTTGACATAAGACACGTATTCACCACGAGCTAGATAATCCCTAAGAAATCCCAAAACTCAAACACCTGTCGGTTTACATACAAGCATTACAATCGACAACGAAAGGAATCGTTTATCCTGCGAGACGTTCTAACAAGGTTCGAGTTACTTAAAGCCTTGACCTCATCAAACTCAATCATAACAGCCCCCGGGGCCTTACATTCACCAACATAACCCTTAGAAACTCCCGAGAATAAAGAGTTTTCAATTTACCCTGGAAAGCCCTTGGTGATACTAACACGCGCGTTTAAGAGTCGTTTAGGCCGTTAACATTCAACTTAGACCCGTGTGGACCCAATATGATAAAATCACAGCCAACAAGTGCACACGACGCTACACGAGTCAAATGGGTTGGTAACTCGCAAGTACAACGCACCAACTATTCACTAAACGCAATTGCGCGTTGTACCGACCCGTTTGAGTAACCGACAACCAATTCAGCCCCATAACTTATAAAAATGATTTTTCAACAGTTCGTAGATCAAAACAAGTTCTCCCGAGATGAATTGATCGTTAATCACTTCAACCCTAGCGTTAAACGCATCAAACTACAATTCTAGTCAACCGAACACTAACAATCAAGCTACAACTAGTTGACCAATCTAACGAACACCAATGAACATGATTTTTAAGTATGATATACGGGACATACCTAGGAAGATTGTGGTGCAAAAACTCACTTTAAACAGCCCCGACAAGAACACAATTGAACATCCACCGGTTAAGCCTAAAACGAACTTATCGATCATTAACAAATAAAAAGTGTAGATTTTAGCATGCGAAGATGCTTTTAATTACATAGGATAACCTTTGAAATCAATTATTAAATTTTTACCAGACTTTAATAAACGTCTTAGGTTTATAAAAATATTTTTATTATATTTTTCTAGTGGACACAAAAATTATAAAAATTCCTCCAACATAGCAAGGTACGTGCAGCTATTTCAGTGCGCAACAAAATGGTTTTATTTTTATAAAATTCATTACCAAACCAAAAAAACGATTCTAATTGGGTTTGATTCTTAACTCTAAATATTAAGTTCCAGAAGTTGAACCAACTAATTTTAACTTGTTGAAAAAGAGTTATTATGTCGGGAAGACACACCAGAATCCGTCATCACACATCAGCTTTGACACTCGATCTCATAAATTCATAAAAACCATTCAAATCTTGTCCAAAAATTACATATTATACCTTTCTGGAAGCTAGACTCAAAGTAGAACATTATGGTTACAAGAATCGATCAAAAACAATGTATTATCATCGTGTTAACATATACGAATCTGTCAGCAAACTGTTATCATCAAAACTCAACCCTAATGTGTTCGATAATGGGTTTAATGGTGAAAAAGACTTGCATGGATGTTGGACTATCCTTGAATTGAAGTTTTACATCCTAATATTGGCTGCAAAAAGAAAAACGAAGGCTTTGAGCTGCTCCCCTGGTTGCGATCGGCTCGAACAAAGAGGAGGAATAGGGTTTTGTTAACATATTATAAAAGTTACACTCTAGCCCCTTGAGTTGAAAGGATGCAACAAATCTTGGATGAAAAGTAAGTTATTTTAACATACCAGGATGACAAGAGTGTCCCCGAGAAAGGCAAGATAAACCCCGAGGGATGTACATAATTTACATGCTTTTAAACCATTGAACCGAAAATTAACGAGTGTTACAATGGAGCAGAAATCTCAACATATCCTAAACCGGCCTTTCAATTTTTTTCATGAGTATTATAAACCTTAATGATCTCAATAAACAGAAAAGAGGAGTTTCAAAATTTGCCTAGTTTGTTTTGTAACTCCATCTCCTCATTTTCAAGTTTAGTGATCGTAGTTCTTAAATTCAATATTTCTTGAAACTGGCCATCAATGATTGTTAGTTTAACCAACATTTCAGCTTTCAAGTAGTGATTTCTACCCGACAATGCTTCGATCTTATATTTTGACTGCTGATCTATTCATCCGTCTATCGGTAGTTATCACGAATGATTGTGAGGTCACAAACAAGTTAATCATTGTGGTGTCTAAATAATTCATATTGATTTTTTATATATAAGTTTATATAAGGGCCTATTTTTTTGCTTGCATACGGTCCCTAAAGACTCAAGCATTCTCCGGGACGGTGTAATAACTATGGGAGACTAATGTTTATCTTTGTGATTTGGAATAAATGGTAGTTTGAAAGAATAAGCACCTACAGTTATTAAGTATTAAGTCATAGTATCTTAAGGTATTATATTGCAGAAGTTGATAGCTTTGTCGTACCTAAATAATGTGTAACGAATTTGACAAGGTTATGTTATAACAACAAATTTATATGATCACTTTGATATGAACAATTTAACCGAAAAGTCAAAAACAACCAAATAAAAAAACTTGAAAAACTTAACAATATTGATAAATCAAAATCTAGAGTTGAACGATCTATTTTGATGATCAACATACACATAGCTTCTACAACTCGATTATATATTCATAACAAAAAACTATTAATACGATCAATAATTAAAAAATGAACAAAGTTAAAGTCGAAATATTCATTTACCTCGACACACACGTGAATGGTTTTGTTTTAATTCTTTGTACATAATGTTTGATCTAATCGACTTTTGAATTATATTTACATTGAAAGGGAAGGTGGTTTAGGTTTGGGTTTTAATTTGGTGTATTCATATATATAAAATAGAGATAATATATATATTTTATGTAGAACTTAATTGAAGAAATATTACCTCGTAAACGTAATATATGAACTATTATTTTCTTTACTCTTTCAATAATGGCCTTAATGAAGAATTATCTGGTGAAAAACTTTAAAAACCAATTTTAATTATCAGTTTTTTGTTTCCGAAGATAATTGTCACATGTGGATAGACCATAAGAATAAAATCACAAAAAACACAATGCTATGAATTTGAGGTTTTGGAGATATATTAGGATTAGAAACTTTTAATGGGTCCCTAATATTAGATTTCTCCTTTTTAATACCCTTATTCGCTATCTGTAAAGCCCCGAGCCCCGGTACCCTACTCTAGCGCTAGGTTTACTCATAAACGTAGTTTGTTATAGAAGTAGTCTAATACAAAAAGCAGCAGAAATTTAAAAAATTTGTAAATACAACTTCTTTCTCTATCTATTCTTCGATATGGATAGCCCCGTATGCGCCTCAAGCTAACCACCTCACCAATAATACCTGCACGCATACTAATAGTCAGCTACACATTGAGTGAGTTCTAACATTTCTTTCCTTCAATTAAATTTCTAATTATAATTAAATCACATTCTTTATTTATTCGCGACGTAACACTCGTCTATAACTAGTCCCGTACGTACTTGCTCATAATTGAGCCTTCTATTCTTACTTGTAATCGACCATATCAAATTAAAGGGATTTTCCATCCCAACTTGTTGCACGTGCATGAGGCCCGAAGGCTCTATGCACGAACATGCAATCATTCATGCCCATCAATATACATATGGTTATTCTACGCAGGTAACTGATAGGACTTGTCCCCTACCTTTCTTCTGTTCTATCCACTGACTTTTACCCTTAAAAATAGTATCTATAGCTGGACCATACATTTACACAACGTATATCTATGCCTTAAAAATTATCATACCATGCAACCGTACTACATATACACACGTAATTAATAGCTACTGTACTTAGTATCCGTATCTGGACTGGCCTATTCATTCTATCCATATCTGGACCGTCTATTCATTGTAAGCATATTTGAACCGCCTTTTCATTGTATCCATATCTGGACCACCTATTCATTGTGTCAATAACTGGATCACCTGGTCATTGTGTCCATCACTAGACCCCAGTCATTGTGTCCATAACTGGACCATAGTACACATATTACCTAATCAATCAGCTCATTGTATTTATAACTAGACCATATTACTGTCACAACACGTGCCCGAACATAGTGTAGGCTTTAGTCCTTTATTGTATTCGTGCATGTGCTTTCTCGTTCATAGAGCTATGTTGTTTCCCTAAATAGAGCATTTGTCTATTGCATACACGCCTGCACATCGCTCACGAGTACTTCATGATGTGGACATGTAACACCCATTATTTTTGGTTCAAAGGTTTAAAGCTTGTAAAGTATGTATAGTTCCCGGGATTTAACCGACATTTCTCGGAAACCTTCTCGTCATCCTGGTAATTTAAATCATTTAACTTTTCTTCCAAGTTACCACATCCTTTAATTTGGAGGGGCTAGGATGAAACATTTTATATTATAACATAAAACTTAAAACCCTAATCCCCCCCCCCCCACCTCCTTGTCCGATCGGCACAGCAAGAGCATCCCCCCCCCCTGATTTTTCTTTTTGCAGCCAAGGTTTGAGCATAAAACTTCAATTGAAGATTAGTACTATGTCCCTACAAGTCTTTTACACCTTAATTGATCATTATATCGCGCGTATTGATCGATAAATGGCTTGTTTTAGGTTAACCGGGTGGCTGTCCAATTGAGCTATTTCGGGACTATTTTGATTGAGGTTTTTGTACCAAAATATTCCTTGGTATGTCTAGTATAACAAACTTTAAAATCATGTTCATTGGTGTTTGTTTGATTGGTCAGCTAGTTGTAGTTTGAAAGATTGTTTTCGGTTGGCTAGAATGGTAGATTGTTGCGTTTAACGCGAGATATGAAGTAAGTGATAACAAATTCAGTTCGGATAGCCTCGGTTTAGTGTACGGGCTGTTGGAAAATGATTTTTATAAATATTGGGGCTGAATTTGGTTGTCGGTTACTCAAACGGGTCGGTACAACGCTCATTCACGTTTATTGAATAGTTGGTGCATTGTACTTGCGAGTCACCGACCCATTTGACTCGTGTAACGTCGTGTGGACTTGTCAGCTGTAAATTTAGCATATTGGGTCCACACGGGGCTGAGTAGGATGTTAATGGCCTAAACAACTCTTAAACGCGTGTGTTAGTATCACCTAGTGCTTCAAGGGGTAATTTGGGAATTCTTTATTCCCGGGAGTATCTAAGGGTCGTAATTGTGAATGTAAGGCCTCGGGGGCTGTTATGATTGAGTTTGATGAGGTTGATGCTTTAGGTAACTCGAACCATGTTAGAACGTCTCGTAGGATAAACGAGTCCTTTCGATGTCATTAGTAATGTATGTATGTAAACTGACAGGCGCTTGAATTTTGGGGATACTTAGGGGTCCTCTAGCTTGTGGTGAAATCGTGCCTTGTGTCAGGTGAGTTCATGATGCCCCTCTTTACTCTTTTAAGTTTTTGGGCTATCATGCACACCTAAGCGATTTTGCTTGATGAACCGTTAAATTATTTTGTATGGGCTTACTTGTATAGGGTAGGCTTTGGGATGATGTTATTGTATGTTTGTACGTATGTTTGTACATTATTATTATATGGCCAATATTTGGCGATTTTAATTAGTCGCTATCGACTAAGGATGTTTACGTATACCTACTTTGTGTTTGCATACGTTGGATGAGATGTTACGTGTTTGGGTTGTACGTGTGCTCGACCCTGATGTTATTACTTGGATGATATATATGTAGGGATATAATTATAAGGATGTTTATATATATATATAAGGATGATTACTTATTGTTGATGATAACCAAACTGTTATATCCCGTTTATTTTAAAACTCTTGGAATGACTATTATGATTATTAATATAGATGTTAATTAATAAAACTTGAACTCACTCAGCTCAAGCTGACTTTGTGTGCATGTTAGTATGAGTTTCAGGTTAGGAGGAGGTTGCATTACCGCTTGGACGTGCGCGAAGCTACTTGAACAGTGAAGGGCATACTTAGTCGGAAGTTTTTAATAATGAACATTTTCCTTTAAAGTTTTATTTAATACATTGAAAACTGGTTTTGGGCATAATTACCAGGTTTTGGTAACTTGTTTTTAATAATTAAAATTTTCCGCAGAATTATTCTCTGAATTGGTTATTTGAATGGAATGAATTGTTTTTGAGTTTAAGTATCTTTGTAAGTATTTGTATAATACCAACTATAGGATTTACGGGATTCGGGGTCTTACAATTGGTATCAGTGCCATGGTTCGAGGGATCCGAGCATCCCCGAATGCTTGGACTCGAACTATAAGGGAAGAGACTAGGATGCCCACCGCGAGTAGTTGCACGCCAAGAGGTAACTTTAATTGTTTAGTCATTCATTTGAATTTTAAAGTTTCCAGTGTATGATTAATTGTTTAAGTGCTAGATAGAAGGCTAATATGGTTAGGGGCACTGGGTGATTAGGACGGGTGGGTAAAGTAAACGACTAATTACACTTAATCAACATCATCAGCAGTTTACCCTTACCTTACATGTTCTAAATGCCACTTGTACTTGACCGTGGTAAAATTCGGTCTTTGTAGGGATATGTCATGGTTAACACTCGTGCAGCTAAGAGATGTCATCCAAGTGTTCGTGGTCGGGGTCGTAAGCCACATGCCAAAGCCGAGAGTGAGATCCCTACTCCCCAGCAGGAAGAAACCCTGATTCATGAGGAGGGGGATAAACCCGCCTTAGATCTTGCTATGCGCGCGGCAATCGTGGATGAGGTCTATCAGTTTCACCATAGCACCATTACCGAGATCGTTGCTGAGGCCGTTAGAGCCATGGAGGAATCATTGGTCGGTAAGAGTTCGGATAAGGAAAGGAAGGGTAAGGAGACGCAAGTCGAGGAAGAAGAGGTTTATGTGCCGAGTGAGTATGAAGACGAGGTTCGTGCTATTAGTGTATCTACTCGGGGTTGCTCGTACGGTGACTTTAAGAAATGTGATCCTCCTTCTTTCGATGGTACTAAGGATGCTTTGGCAACACATCAGTGGGTGTGGGAGATGGAGGTCATTCTTAGAGTTAGTAAATGCAAGGGGGATGACATGGTGACTTATGCTACTGCCTCATTTCGTTCCGAGGCACTATGTTGGTGGGATAATCTGGCACAGACCATGGGTGATCGTTCGATTAGGAGGAGGAAGTGGGATGAGTTGAAGAAATTGGTTCTTTATCAGTTTTGTCCTCCACATGAATTGGATAAGATTGAATATGAATTCTTGACCTTGGAGGCGGGTAGTAACATCCGGAGTATACCACGAAGTTTATTAAGATGCCTCGATTATGTCTCGATCTGGTTAATCCTGAAGCTAAGAGGATTAAGAAGTATGTGAAGGGTCTTCCGGTGGATGTTCGTAGGGGTGTGGTGACCACTAACATGAGCTCGTTTCACCCAGTGGTTACCCTAACAGGCACATTGTATGATCAGAGGGAGAACTTACCGCCGGCCGAAACTAGGAAGACATGGAACTCAAATTCGTACGGTACGCGGCCCAGGGGAAGCAATTTTAATTCATCCAACAAGAGGGTTAAGACTGAGCCTTCAGAATTTAAGAGGGAGGTAATTGCGAGAAGTGTGGGAAACCGCACAAAGGGGAATGTAAGGTTGTGTCTGGTTCCTGTTTTCGATGCGATAAGGTTGGACACCCCCATTTTGTGTGTCCGATGTTGACTTGTTTCTGCTGTAAGGGTGCCGGCCACTTGGCATCAAACTGTCCTACCAGCAAGGCAGTGGGGGAGGTCCGGTCAGGGGACTTCCTCGAGGGGGAATGTGGAAGAGAAGCAGAAGGTCAGGGCGAGGGCCTTCAACATCTCCAAAAGAGAGGCAAAGGATGACGCAGACGTTGTTTCAGGTACCCTTTCCTTATTCATCTTTTATTACACCGTTATAATTTCTCATTCCTTTGGAATCGTATATGATGATCATGTAGCTAAGCAGTGGTGTAATATTATCCCATGTACCTTTTTACTTGATGAATTACAAGCATCGGTCTTATTTGGTTCGGGTGCCAGTAGAAGTTTTGTGTCTACCGCTTTCTGTTCCTTGTTGAATAAATCACCCGAGCGCATAGTCGATGTGTTTGCAGTTGAGGTCGTCGTAGGAAAGTCCATTTCCAAGTCTAGGGCTATTCAGGGTTGTTTCATCGAGTTGTCTGGGTATAGATTTCTGGTGCGGTTGTACTTGATGCTGCTTGGTTGTTTCGATGTGGTGCTTGGGATGGATTGGCTCACAAGTGTTGATGCTCAGGTCATTTGTGGTCAGAAACTTCTACGTCTAAGGGCTCCGGATGGGATCCAAATTACGGTCTTTAGTGGTCGGAATGGTGCAACTCCACATATCATATCTATACTTAAGGCGGGAAAACTGATGCAGCGGGGGTGCGGGGCGTATCTAGCGTATGCTATAAATGTGAAATCCGCTATGGCTACCTTCGGTGATGTTCCTATTGTTCGGGATTTCCCGGATGTATTTCCGGATGATTTGTCAGATGTGCCGCCGGATCGCGAGGTCGAGTTCCAAATAGACCTTGTACCGGGCGCAAAACCCATTGCTTGAGCCCCTTACCGTCTAGCACCAAATGAAATGAAAGAACTTATGGCTCAATTGGAATACTTGCTCAACAAGGGCTTCAATCGACCGCGCATCTTACCTTGGGGTGCCCCGGTCTTGTTCGTTAAGAAAAAGACGGTAGCATGCGGATGTGCGTTGACTACCATGAATTGAATAAACTCACTGTTAAATATCGATACCCTTTACCAAGGATCGACGACTTATTTGATCAGCTCCAAGGAGCTAGTTGGTTCTCGAAGATCGACCTTAGGTCCGGGTATCATCAGTTGAAAATTCGTGAGGAAGATATCTCTAAGACTGCCTTCCGCACTCGTTATGGGCGTTATGAATTCCTCGTGATGTCTTTTGGTATGACCAACGCACCGGCTGCGTTCATGGATCTTTTGAACAGGGTGTGTAGGCCGATGCTCGATCGTTCAGTTGTTGTGTTCATCGACGACATTCTTGTGTATTCCAAAAGTGAATCCGATCACGCAGGTCATCTCACGGAAGTTTTGGAAGCTCTGCAAAAGAACAAGTTGTACGTAAATTTTCTAAGTGTTCTTTTTGGTTACGTGAGTTTCAGTTCTTGGGTCATGTTATAAACCCGAGTGGTTTTTTGGTTGACCCTGCAAAGGTGGAAGCCGTAAACGAATGGGAATCTCCTAAGTCTCCGTCCGAAATTCATAGTTTTCTGGGCTTGGCAGGGTATTACCGCCGCTTCATTCCTGACTTTTTGAAAATTGCTTCATCGTTGACCAAGTTGACCAAATAGAGTGTTAAGTTTGTTAGGGGTACCGAGCAGGAGGAGGCTTTTCTCGAATTAAAGAACAGGTTGACGCATGCTCCGATTTTAGCGTTACCCGATGGCACTGACGATCTGGTTGTTTATTCTGATGCCTCTTACCAGGGACTTGGGTGTGTTCTGATGCAGCGAGGCCGAGTCATCGCTTATGCCTCCCGGCAGTTAAAGCCTCATGAGGTGAATTATCCTACCCACGAGTTGGAGCTGGCGGCGGTTGTGTTTGCGCTTAAGTTATGGAGGCATTATTTGTACGGTGTTCCTTGGGTTATCTATACCGACCATAAGAGCTTGAAGTATTTCTTCGAACAAAAGGAACTGAATATGCGGTAGCGTCGATGGTTGGAGTTGATTAAAGATTATGATCTGGAGATTAATAAGCTCCAGATCATAATCTGGAGATTAATATGCGGTAAGGCTAACGTGGTAGCCGACGCGTTGAGCCGGAAGGAAAGACCGAAATCTATTCATGTGAAATCTTATCAGGTTATTCTTAAACCCGATATTTTGAAACAGATAGCCAACGTTCAGAATGAGGCTTTACAGGTCGAATGGATTATGTCAAAGCGTATTTGGGGTCTGGAAAAATTGTTGCAAGACATCAGGGACGGCGTGAAGTATAAGGATGGTCGTTTATGGGTACCCAGGTATGGGGGATTCAGGGTTGAAGCACGCAAGTCGCGCTATTCCATCCATCCAGGCGCGACCAAGATGTACCAAGACCTGAAGAAAAACTATTGATGGCATGCGATGAAGTATTAGGTGGCTCAGTACGTGAGTAAGTGTGTGACGTGTCTGCAAGTTAAGGCCGAGCACAAGAAGCCTTTCGGCAAACTTCAACCTCTGGAAATACCTGAGTGGAAGTGGGAGCATCTTACGATGGATTTTGTGACTAAACTGCCTCGTACTCTGATGTGTTGTAAAACACACATATTTTCCACACCTTTTATCTACGTATTGTATTACATTTTATGTATTTTAACTTGTTTTAGATAGGTTTTACATATTAATCTTTATCTTGTAGGCTATGGGTGAAAGATTGAAGAAACCGAGCTTTTGGAGCAGTTAACGAGCCTTTTACGCATACGTTTTCAAGTAAAACTCAAAGCCCGGCCCGTTTACATCATGGAAAATCCCAAGCCTCTTGTTAATATTATAATAAAAAAAAGAAAAAAAAAACCCTAACTTGGGTTGGTGACTGCCGATCGCAACAGCAGCAGGGAAGGAGGAGAGAAAAAAGTTTTTTCGGCTAGGGTTTAGGCCTTGTGGCGGCTAGGGAAGGAAGAAGACACAAGAACCAAGCCTCGGGATCATTCACCAGTGTTTTTTACAGCCGAGAGAAGCCCCAGAACATCTCATATCCTTACATCTTTTTCATTGTTCATACACTTTTAGTTTCTTGCTTAATTGTTGAATAGTTTTGCAATTACTTGAGAGATTGAATTGTTTATGATTAGAATTGATTGTTGGACGATTGATAAGATGATTGGCATGAGTTTTATGATGATTTTATTGAGTGTTAGCTGCTGTCCAATTATGATTCTCGGCTAATCTTGTTAGTTCTACCTAGGAATGATGTTAATTGTTAGTGTTTGATGAGTTTTATGGATTGTTTGATTGATAGACTTGATTTGTTATTGTAAAGTTTGATTTAGATATGAAACAGGTTGTGTTTAAGGGCTGGAAATTTTGGTCATTCATTGCATAAACCCCGTGTGTCGGTAAATTAGTTTTGCATTGATTGATCGGTGCATTGTTTGATTCTAGACTTTGTGTTTAGGGTTTGTTTGCGGTAGGTACAACCGTAGGGTTTTGTTGCATGATTTGTTGGATTAAGTACAGCAGTTAGACACCTTCTTTGAGACCGAGAGGTGATAAGAAGTTAGGGTTGTCTCATTGCCTTTGCATGCTAGAATAAGGATTGCGCGAGAGCGAGTTCGTTTCTTGTCATGTTTAGGTGTTTTGCGCGACTAGTTGATCTATTTTAGTTTAAGTTGAATTGTTCCTCTATCCTTGGTTGTGTAGTATTCATTGCCATTAGGTTCGAGTGTTGGTGAGACCGAGAGGTGATCCATCATTAGAACATGTTAGCAATTGTTTCCCGGTTTGTTCGTTTTCGCAGATTTTGATTAGTTAGGGTTTGTTGAGTGAGACCGAGAGGTGATCCAGTGAGCCCGAGTGATCCTTAGTCATGTCATCTTTAGGGACCGGTGTCTAGATATCATTCAATCCATTATCTTGTTAGGCTTACAATTTGATTCAGACCTAGGTAGACGTTTTTCTCCATCCTAAGTTAACACAGTTAGTTCCCCGTTAAGTTTTCTATTTTAGGTAACTTTTGTCAGTCAGTTAGGTTAGTTCAGTTAAGTAATTAAAAATCAAAAATCAATTAAATAATATTCTACGGTAGGTCTTGTCTAGGGTTAGTGATCGTTAGCATTCTTACGTGTCCACGTGTTCGATATTTGGACTCCCTAGGTCTATAATACTTGCGATCGGTACACTTGCCGGTTGTGTGTGGTTTTAGAAATTTCATTTTAAATTTAGTGCTTAGTTGTGAGGGTCATTGTTATAGGGTTATCCGACGCACATCAAGTTTTTGGCGCCGTTGCCGAGGACACGGTTTTAGGTGTATTGAGAGCGACTTGAGTTAGGAATTACCTTGTGTGCTACTTGTAATTATTTTTGTTTTATTTTGCTTATTTGTTAGAATAGTTTAGTTAAATTTATTTCTAATTATAGTTTTATGCGACAGACTCGGTCTCAAGGACCACCCGACACGGGAGCATTTCCCGAGCCAGAGAGAGAGTTTCGTGAGTGACGTCGTCCCGTTTCACCTTCATCCACTTCTTCATCCATTGACTCCGACGATAGGGATAGGATCATGGGCGACATTCCACCACCGAGGAGGACAGTTGCAGACCGGGCCCGTCCGGCGAATGCTGGCGCGAGATCCAGCTTCGCACCACCCGCCATGGGAGTTAACGCGAACTGACAGATTCCGTCGAACATTCTGAACACCATTTCTCATTTTGCTCAGTTCCAAGGGTTACTTAACGAAAACCCGCATCATCTTCTCACTCGCATCGCGCGTATCTGCGACACTTTCCATCGTGCCGGCGATCCGAAGATGCCGTGAAACTCCGCATTTTTTCGTTCTCGCTTATCAATAAAGCGAGTTTGTGGCTTGAGTCCCTCCCACAGGGCTCCATAGCTACTTGGGCTACCATGCAGACCCTGTTTCTTGAGAAATACGATCCTCCGGCAAAGGCC
Organism: Bidens hawaiensis; assembly: GCF_021521415.1. Lineage (NCBI taxonomy): Eukaryota > Viridiplantae > Streptophyta > Magnoliopsida > Asterales > Asteraceae > Bidens > Bidens hawaiensis. Next base: position 3,329,774 of record NW_027491065.1, on the reverse strand, counting down.
GCTCGTTTGCGTAACCAGATTCATTCTTTCGAGATGGAGGACACCGAGAGTTTCTACAAGGCATGGGAGCGATTCAAAAATCTGTTGGCGTTGTGCCCGAACCACGGCTTGCAAGATTGGGCGGTTGTCGAGAAGTTCTATAATGGAGTGACGTACGTGACGCAAAATATGCTCGACACAGCTGCGGGAGGAAATTTGCTGACGACGAAGGACCCGGATGAGTGTATCGCTTTGTTTAACGGGTTAGCTATGAGTGGATACCAGAGGCCGCCGGCCAAGGGTGGTAAGACCGTCGATTCTATTTCATGCGGTATGCATTCGGTGGACACGACCACCTCACTCACGGCACAGGTAGAGGCGTTGGCACAGATTGTGAAGAACATGCAGACAAAGAGCAGGTTATACGAGATATGCATAGGAGGGCATGATACCATTCAGTGCCCAGTCCGTTCACAGGAGGAGTCCATAGACTTAATAGGAAATTCGAACCGAAATCCAAATTCTTACAATTCTTATAATTCCGGGTTGAGAGTCAATCAGAATTCCAACTGGAGGAGCGGCAATTAGTCCGGTTTTCAACGGCGTTAGAGTTTATTCCAGGATGCCGGTGAGGGAGCGAGTAGTGGGGAGAAGAAGCCCACTTTGGAGGATATGATGGCGCAGCAGACGCAGATGTTGTCACAGCTCATGACACGAGAGGATTCTCGACACAAAGAGACACAGGAGAAGTTTCTGGAGCACGAGCAGTTCATGATGAATCAATGAGCGTCAATTCAGAGTCTCGAGCGTCAAATGAGGGAGATAGCCAGTCGATTGAACGAGAGGCCGAAGGGTACGCTACCGAGTAACACCGAACAGAACCCGAAGGGATTCGCAAAAGCTGTGACAACGAGGAGCGGTGCAGGGGCACGAGATGAGCCCGGGATTTAGCAGAGGTCTAGAGGAGGAGTTGTCGAGGAGCCTGCCGTAGTTGTAGAGGAGCAGGTGGATGAGAAGATTCGGATGGAGTCTCCACCGGCCCAGGTGCATTAGAAGAGCAGCTCAGGGAGTTCAGCACAGGCCGAGAGACAGCAGCTGCCGAGCGAGCCGCCGAGAGTCTACAAACCTAGAGTACCATACCCCGGGAGACTCCGCAGAGATAGAGATGAGGAACATAATTCTAAATTTCTTGATCTTTTGAAGCAGCTTCACCTTAACATTCCATTCCTTGAGGCACTGACTTAGATGCCTTAACTCGTGAAGTTTCTCAAGGATATTCTTTCGAATAAGGACAAGCTTGCTGAGGTAGCTTCCATCCCTCTAAGTTCTAGCTGTTCTACTGTCTTACAGAGGAAATTACCAGAAAAGATGGCCGATCCAGGGAGTTTCACGATTCCCTGCATCTTGAGTGATGACACGGTTATTCACGCGCTGGCTGAACTGGGTGCCAGTATTAATCTCATGCCATATTCCGTGTATCGCAAGCTGGGTTTAGGCGAACCGAGGCCTACCAGGATGAGTATCCAGCTTGCTGATCGTTTTGTGAAATACCCTAGAGGGGTGGTCGAGAACATGCTTGTTCGTGTCGACAAGTTTATCTTTCCGGTGGACTTTGTCATTCTGGACTGTTTATCTTAGGCCGACCATTCCTTGCCACTGTACTGGCGTTGATCGACGTCTGCGAGGGTAAGCTGATATTGAGAGTTGGAAATGAGAACGTCACCTTCGACGTTCGACAGTCACTTAAACTCCCCAAGTCTGCTGATGACTCCCTGTACTTTATCGATACCTTCATGGAGCATGTGGGGGAGTTTTTCAATGAGATCTATGAAGGATCTACTTCCGACACTCAGATTCTCAATAGAGACATTCCGGATATCTAGATGGTTGCCATGACCGATCAGTCAACGGAAGATGACGCCGAGTCATATACCCCTGAGTCTAAGGTGTCTACTAGGATCGTACGTGACGATCCGATGGACCAACCTTCTGTTGAGAGCCCCCCTCCTTCCTTAGAGCTTAAGGATTTGCCTGCCCATTTGGAGTATGCATTTTTGGACGAGGAGAAGAAGTTTCCGGTTATTGTTGCATCTTCTTTGACGGAGGTCGAGAGAGAGAGAGATTGTTGAGGGTGCTTCGAGAGCACAAGGAGGCCATTGCATGGAAGATTATCGACATCAAGGGTATCAACCCTTCGTTTTGCACGCATAAAATCCTCATGGAGGACAATTATAGGACCATCGTTCAGCCGCAACGGCGGCTAAATCCGAAGATGCAGGAGGTCGTGAAGAAGGAGATCATTTTCCCCATTTCTGATAGTTCGTGGGTTAGTCCAGTCCAAGTGGTTCCTAAAAAGGGTGGCATGACTGTCGTCACCAATGAGAGGAACGAGCTCATACCCACTAGGACTGTGACTGGTTGGAAAGTCTGCATTGATTACCGCAGACTGAATGATGCCACGAGGAAAGACCACTTTCCTTTGCCTTTCATCGACCAGATGTTGGAGCGTTTGGCAGGTCAGCAATACTACTGCTTCTTAGATGGTTTCTCCGGGTACCTGCCCATACGGTACATTTTTCTATCGACGTATGCCGTTCGGATTGCGTAACGCTCCAGCCACATTTCAGAGGTGCATGGTGACTATATTTCATGACATGATCGAGGACTTCATGGAGGTGTTCATGGATGATTTTTCTGTATTTGGGAGTTCTTTTGATCAGTGTCTCTCCAACCTTAGGAGGATGTTGGCCCGATGCATTGACACCAACCTAGTCCTTAACTGGGAGAAGTGTCACTTCATGGTACGCGAGGGCATCGTTTTGGGGCATCGTATTTTGAGTGCGGGGATAGAGATCGATCGAGCGAAGGTCGAGACCATTTCTAATCTTCCCCCGCCCACTTCTGTGAGATCCATCAGGAGTTTTCTGGGTCACGTTGGGTTCTATCGCTGGTTCATTAAAGATTTCTCTAAAATCGCGAGACCCATGACCAAACTTCTGGAGAAGGATGCCCCGTTTGTGTTTTCTGAGCAGTGTATCGAGGCGTTTGATCTTTTAAAAGACAAACTCGTTAATGCCCCGATCATGATTGCTCCCGACTGGTCGCTTCCCTTTGAGTTGATGTGTGATGCCAGCGACTTCGCAGTCAGAGCGGTTCTTCGACAGCGGAAGGATAAGCACTTCCATCCGGTTTATTATGTGAGCCGGACCTTGAATGGTGCACAGGAGAGTTACACCACCACCGAGAAAGAGCTTTTAGCTGTGGTGTTCGCATTCGATAAATTCAGGTCCTATCTTGTTCTGTCCAAGACGATTGTGTACACGGATCATTCTGCCATTCGTTATCTCTTTAGCAAATAGGATGCTAAGCCACGCCTTATCCGATGGATCATGTTGCTTCAGGAGTTTGACATTGAAATCCGTGATAAAAAGGGGGCTGAGAATGTGGCGGCCGATCATCTTTCGAGTCTTGAGGGAGCTGAGTTAGGAGAGCCGGGGGTCAGGATTAATGACCACTTTCCGACAGAGAGTCTCATGTTTGTTTCAGCTCAAGATGAGGGTTTTCCATGGTTCGCCGACTTCGCGAACTATTTTGCGGACGGATACTACCCGAGGATGTCTTACCAGCAAAAGAAGAAATTCTTTACTGATGTTAAGTTTTACCTTTGGGACGACCCGTATCTTTTTCGTATAGGTGCTGACCAGTTGATCAGGAGGTGCGTGGACGTAAGAAGGGATGGAAGATTCTGAGCCATTGCCATGTTGGACCGACAGGAGGTCACCACAATGCGAGTTTGACAGCGAAGAAGGTTTTTGATTGTGGATTTTATTGGCCTTCGATTTTTAAAGATGCGGACGCGTTTGCGAGGAGTTGTGATCGTTGCCAGCGGGTCGGCAACATCTCGTCGCGAAATGAAATGCCCCAAAATGCTATTCAAGTTTGTGAGGTTTTTGATGTATGGGGCATTGATTTCATGGGACCGTTTCCATCTTCGCGTGAGAACAAGTACATACTCGTGGCGGTGGATTATGTTTCAAAGTGGGTTGAGGCCAAGGCCTTACCCACGAATGATGCCCGAGTTGTATTCTGTTTTCTCAAGAGCCTTTTCGCTCGTTTTGGTGTCCCGAAGGCGTTGATCAGTGATAGAGGAACTCACTTCTGCAATGTGCAGATGGAGAAGGCGTTGTGACGCTATGGGATCACCCATCGGCTTGCAACCGCCTACCACCCACAGACTAGTGGGCAGGTAGAAGTGAGTAACCGGGGGATCAAACGTATTCTTGAGAAAACGGTTGGTTCGAATCATGGAGAAGGCGTTGCGACGCTATGGGGTCACCCATCGGCTTGCAACCGCCTACCACCCACAGACTAGTGGGCAGGTAGAAGTGAGTAACCGGGGGATCAAACGTATTCTTGAGAAAACGGTTGGTTCGAATAGTCGGGATTGGTCCGACAAGTTGGATGATGCGTTGTGGGCCTTCCGTACAGCCTACAAAACTCCGACCGGTTCCACACCGTTTCGGATGATTTATGGGAAAGCCTGCCACCTGCCTGTTGAGTTGGAGCACCGTGCTTCGTGGGCCCTACAGAGGGTCAATTTTGATATGTTCGCTGCGGAGGCTACTCGGTTCCACCAGTTGCACGAGTTAGAGGAGCTGAGAGATCACGCCTACGCCCAGTCGTTCAGGTATAAGGAGCGGACGAAGGAACTACACGATAGGAAGTTGAAGGGTAACAAGCAGTTCAAGTGTGGGGATTTGGTTTTATTGTATAACTCCCGGTTGAGGTTATTCCCGGGAAAGTTGAGATCCCGATGGTCGGGACTGTTCACTGTCACTGAGGTCTTCCCGTATGGCACAGTTGAGATAGAGGATAAAGGCGGGAAGTTTAAGGTGAACGGTCACAGACTGAAGCACTACATTGGCGAGCCGGTGACTGATCAGACAGTCGAGGTATTCTACCTTGACTCGCCCTCCGAGACGTGGACGTGATGGATGCACCACTCAGGAGACTGCCCGAGTTGTAGAGTTTGTATTTTTGTTATATGTTTGGGCTATCTGTTTCATTTGTTTTTGTCTATTTCAGGATGTTCCAAGATGAAACCGCTCGTACTCAATCTCCATTCGAGTCGGTCCATTATTAAAAGAAAAAAAAAATATTATAAAAACCAAAAACACAAAACACATGTTTATTTCTTTATGTTTTTGTTTTCCGTGTTGTACGCCGCTACATGCGAGCAAGTTTGAGTTTTGCAGGTTATATTATGCGCATGGTAGCTACGACGGTATCTTGGAATAGGTTCTCCCGAGGTTGCGGCCATGAATGAAATGCTATACGGTCATTTGGTTACTACTCAGCTATTAAGGATTCTGCACACAAACAAGGGGAGTAACCCGTTCTTTGTTTTAGTCTTGTATACTTTATTTTTATTTTCTGTTTTATTTTTATTTTTATTTTTATTTTATTTTATTGCTTTTCGTTGTACTCATAGAGGACGATTTCGTTCTAAGTGTGGGGATGGGGTTTATTTTACTTAGTTGTAGGAAAATTTTGAAAAAAAAATAATAAAATAAAAAAAATATTTGAAAAATTTTGAAAAAAATAATCCCTTGAAATTCGTTTTCTCTACGTTAAACAGGAGATGATATTATTATCGAGTAGTGGTTATTTTATAACTTCTTGGTGTTTTTAAAAAATATATATATAAATATATATATATATATATATATATATATATATATATATATATATATAATAAATAAGAATAGTGCCCATTAGACCCGAACGTAATGTATGGTAACCGAATAGTTTAGACTCAGTAATCGATGTGTCGGTAGGCTCAGCCTTTGAGAATGAAACGGCGGTTTGGTTGTTGACCTAATTGAACCTTTTAAATGGCCTGACCTTAGTGGGAAACATCTTAGGGGTTTTGTTTTATTAACTAAACTCGTGACAGGACTGGAATGAAAAGCCAGCTCATACTCAAGCCTCGAGTCACATGATCGTTTGTATATATTAGTTGTTTTATCTTTTGTATTTGTTTCTATTCAGGAAAAGCCATGTACTTTGAGTATTCAAAAAAAAAGAAAAAAAATTGCAAAAAGCCAAAAGGCAGAAAAAGAAAAAAAAGAAAGAGATGCATTTGTAATTGCATGCACTTGAAAGAGTGCTAGAGTTTATACTTTGTATATGAGTCGAAATGTTTAAATCATGTGGCAAAAGGTTTAAGTCAAGTTGGGGTGGCTCGGCCCGGTAAAACCATAATGGAATTAGTGAAGTGACAGCAAGGCCTTTAGGTGTGGGTTCCACTTAGTCATACAAATTAATGAAATTGTCACGCCTTGTTTGCCTCGGTAAGTATTAGGGGCATGAGTTTAAAGTGGACAGCAATACCGGCAATCGACCTGATCTAGCTTATTAGGTGAAAGTTGGAAGAAATATTTGGGTAACGGGTCACTTGTTCTAATACTTTAAAAAGAAAAAAATAAATAATAATAATAAATAAATAAATAAAACAAAGAGTTGTCGGTTGAACTCGGATATGATCCTTTGTAGTATTCTTTTTCAGGGACGAAAAAGTCTTAAGTGTGGGGATATTTGATGTGTTGTAAAACACACGTATTTTCCACACATTTTATCTACGTATTGTATTACATTTTATGTATTTTAACTTGTTTTAGATAGGTTTTACATATTAATCTTTATCTTGTAGGCTATGGGTGAAAGATTGAAGAAACCGAACTTTTGGAGCAGTTAACGAGCCTTTTACGCATTCGTTTTCAAGTAAAACTCAAAGCCCGGCCCATTTACATCATGGAAAAGCCCAAGCCTCTTGTTAATATTATAATAAAGAAAAGAAAAAAAAACCCTAACTTGGGTTGGTGACTGCCGATCGCAACAGCAGCAGGGAAGGAGGAGAGAAAAAAGTTTTTTCGGCTAGGGTTTAGGACTTGTGGCTACTAGGGAAGGAAGAAGACACAAGAACCAAGCCTCGGGATCATTCACCAGTGTTTTTACAGCCGAGAGAAGCCCCAGAACATCTCATATCCTTACATCTTTTTCATTGTTCATACACTTTTAGTTTCTTGCTTAATTGTTGAATAGTTTTGCAATTACTTGAGAGATTGAATTGTTTATGATTAGAATTGATTGTTGGACGATTGATAAGATGATTGGTATGAGTTTTATGATGATTCTATTGAGTGTTAGCTGCTGTCCAATTATGATTCTCGGCTAATCTTGTTGGTTCTACCTAGGAATGATGTTAATTGTTAGTGTTTGATGAGTTTTATGGATTGTTTGATTGATAGACTTGATTTGTTATTGTAAAGTTTGATTTAGACATGAAATAGGTTGTGTTTAAGGGCTGGAAATTTTGGTCATTCATTGCATAAACCCCGTGTGTCGGTTAATTAGTTTTGTATTGATTGATCGGTGCATTGATTGATTCTAGACTTTATTTTTAGGGTTTGTTTGCGGTAGGTACAACCGTAGGGTTTTGTTGCATGATTTTTGGATTAAGTACAGCAGTTAGACACCTTCTTTGAGACCGAGAGGTGATAAGAAGTTAGGGTTGTCTCATTGCCTTTGCATGCTAGAATAAGGATTGCGCGAGAGCGAGTTCGTTTCTTGTCAGGTTTAGGTGTTTTGAGCTACTAGTTGATCTATTTTAGTTTAAGTTGAATTGTTCCTCTATCCTTGGTTGTGTAGTATTCATTGCCATTAGGGTCGAGTGTTGGTGAGACCGAGAGGTGATCCATCATTAGAACACGTTAGCAATTGTTTCCCGGTTTGGTCGTCTTAGCCAATTTTGAGTAGTTAGGGGTTATTGAGTGAGACTGAGAGGTGATCCAGTGAGCCCGAGCGATCCTTAGTCGTGTCATGTTTAAGGACCGGTGTCTAGATATCATTCAATCCATTAGCTTGTTAGGCCTACAATTTGATTCAGACCTAGGTAGACGTTTTTCTCCATCCTAAGTTAACACAGTTAGTTCCCAGTTAAGTTTTTTATTTTAGGTAACTTTTGTCAGTCAGTTAGGTTAGTTCAGTTAAGTAACTAAAAATCAAAAATCAATTAAATATTATTCTATGATACGTCTTGTCTAGGGTTAGTGATCGTTGCGTTCTTACATGTCCACGTGTTCGATACTCGGACTCCCTTGGTCTATACTACTTGCGATCGGTACACTTGCCGGTTGTGTGTGGTTTTACGAATTTCGTTTTAAATTTAAAGCTTAGTTGTGAGGGTCATTGTTATAGGGTTATCCGACGCACATCATACTCCTAGGGGTAGCTATGACACCATTTGGGTAATCGTTGATAGATTGACCAAGAGCGCTCATTTCTTGCCGATTCGAGAAACTTTTAATTCTGAGCAGCTGGCCGATGTGTTTATTCGTGAGATCGTTTCTAGGAACGGGGTGCCGGTATCTATTGTTTCGGATTGGGATACGCGTTTTACCTCCAGGTTTTGAAAGAAGTTTCATGAGGAGATGGGTACCAAACTTCTCATCAGTACCGCTTATCACCCGCAGACGGATGGTCAGTTCGAGAGGACCATGCGAGCTTGCGTAATTTATTTTGGTGGTAGTTGGGATCGTCACTTACTGTTAGTTGAGTTTTCTTATAATAACAGTTACCACACCACTAATTGGGATGCCACCGTTTGAGATGTTGTATGGTAGGAGGTGTAGGACTCCGGTCTGTTAGGGTTCCATTGGTCAGAAACAGTTGGTAGTCTGGAGGTGGTTGAGGCTACGACTGAGAAACTCGATAAGATTAAGGCTTTTATGAAGGCCGCTCAGGATCGTCAGAAGTCCTATGCTGATAAAGGCGAAGGCCTATTGTGTTTGAGGCTGGTGATCGGGTTATTTTGAAACTTTCTCCATGGAAGGGTATTATACGTTTTCTTAGGAGGGGGAAGCTAAGTCCGAGGTTCATTGGTCCGTTCCGTATATTGTCCCTTGTTGGTGATGTAGCGTATAGACCGGAGTTGCCCGATGAGCTCGCGGGGATTCATCCTACTTTCCACGTGTCCCATTTGAGGAAATGTTTTGCAGATGATGAGGCTCGTCTGCCTCTTGATGACGTTGAGCTTGATAGTAAACTGAACTACGTTGAAGGACCCATCGCTATTCTTGACCGTCAGGAAACGCATTTGAGGAATAAAGTGGTTTGGCAGGTGAAGGTGCAGTGGAGGCACCGGAGGGGTTCCGAGGCTACATGGGAGTCCGAAGACGAGATGATGAGACTCAATCCGCAGTTGTTCCTGTCGCATCGAGATTCAGAGACGAATCGCATTGTAAGGGGGGTGGACTTGTAACACCCGTTAATTTTCGGTTCAAATGTTTAAAGCTTGTAAGTATGTATAGTTCTCGGGATTTAACCGACATTTCTCGGAAACCTTCTCGTCATCCCGGTATGTTTAATCATTTAACTTTTCTTCTAAGTTTCCACATCCTTCAATTTGGAGAGGCTAGGATGAAACATTTTATATTATAACATATAACCTAAAACCCTAACCCCCCCCCCCTCACCCCCTTGTCCGGTCGGCGCAGCAAGAGCAGCCCTCCACCCCCCCCCCCCCTCCGCCCACTGATTTTTCTTTTTGCAGCCAAGGTTTGAGCATAAAACTTCAATTGAAGGGTAGTACTATGTCCCTACAAGTCTTTTACACCTTAATTGATCAATATATCGCACGTATTGATCGTTAAATGGCTTGTTTTAGGTTAACCGGGTGGCTGTCCAATTGAGTAGTTTGGGACTGTTTTGATTGACGTTTTTGCACCAAAATATTCCTAGGTATGTCTAGTATAACATACTTTAAAATCATGTTCATTGGTGTTCGTTTGATTGGTCAACTAGTTGTAGTTTGAAAGATTGTTTTCGTTTGGCTAGAATGGTAGATTGTTGCGTTTAACGCGAGACATGAAGTAAGTGATAACAAATTCAGTTTGGATAGTCTCGGTTTAGTGTACGGACTGTTGGAAAATGAATTTTATAAATATTGGGGCTGAATTTGGTTGTCGGTTACTCAAACGGGTCGGTACAACGCGCATTCACGTTTATTGAATAGTTGGTACGTTGTACTTGCGAGTCACCGACCCATTTGACTCGTGTAGCATCGTGTGGACTTGTCGGCTGTAAATTTAGCATATTGTGTCAACACGAGGCTGAGTTGGATGTTAATGGCCTAAACAACTCTTAAATGCGCATGTTAGTATAACCTAGTGCTTCCAGGGTTAATTAGGGAATTCTTTATTCTCGGGAGTATCTAAGGGTCGTATTCGTGAATGTAAGGCCTCGAGGGCTGTTATGATTGAGTTTGATGAGGTTTAGGCTTTAGGTAACTCGAACCATGCTAGAATGTCTCGTAGGATAAACGAGTCCTTTCAATGTCATTAGTAATGTGTGTATGTAAACCGACAAGCGTTTGAGTGTTGGGGATACTTAGGGGTCCTCTAGCTTATGGTGAAATCGTGCCTTGTGTCAGGTGAGTTCATGATGCCCCCTTTTACTCTTTTAAGTTTTTGGGCTATCATGCACACCTAAGCGATTTTGCTTGATGAACTGTTAAATTATTTTGTATGGGCTTACTTGTATAGGGTAGGCCTTGGGATGATGTTATTGTATGTTTGTACATTATTATTGTATGGCCAATATTTGACGATGTTATTTAGTCGTTATCGACTAAGGATGTTTATGTATGTCTACTTTGTGTTTGCATACGTTGGATGAGATGTTACGTGTTTGGGTTGTACGTGTGCTCGACCCTGATGTTATTACTTGGATGATATATATGTAGAGATATAATTATAAGGATGTTTATATATATATATAAGGATGATTACTTATTGTTGATGATAACCTAACTGTTATATCTCGTTTATTTTAAAACTCTTCGAATGACTATTATGATTATTAATATAGATGTTAATTAATAAAACTTGAACTCACTCAGCTCAAGCTGACTTTGTGTGCATGTTAGTATGAGTTTCAGGTTAGGAGGAGGATGCATTACCGCTTGGACGTGCGCGAAGCTACTTGAACAGTGAAGGGCATACTTAGTCGGAAGTTTTTAATAATGAACATTTTCCTTTAAAGTTTTTATAATACATTGAAAACTGGTTTCGGGCATAATTCCTGGGTTTTGGGAACTTGTTTTTAATAATTATTATTTTCCGCAGAATTATACTCTGAATTGGTTATTTGCATGGAATGAACTGTTTTTGAGTTTAAGTATCTTTGTAAGTATTTGTATGAATACCAACTGTAGGATTCTCGGGATTCGGGGTCTTACAGGACAGATATTAGGTAGTACCACCCCCCTAATGTCCCCATCATGAGTTACTCACGTTCATAATACATTCTTAATATTTGTGGTTAAATAGATTTACTACTAATATACACGTTTACTTTCTCTTAAAAAAATATTTCGTTCATCTTTATCTTCTTTCAGTAGTATGCATACAGCCCCAAAACGTTTCAGGAAAAAGGGGGCTAGAACTCACCTGTAGACGATTCCCTTCCGGATTAATAGATATACCCTTCTTTAACTGAGCTCGACTAACTATTAATAAAGTACGTGTTAATTTCTACGTTTGCTTCTTTACTTACTTTATTAAGTTAACGGGGGTTAACTTTCTAGTTTAACCGAACCGAACATATAACTTCCTTAAACCGGCCGTATTAGCTTATTATGCTTAACTTTATTTTATTAGCAAACCGACTTCATTAGTTTGCATTCTTAAGGATCTTTATTACTATCATATACATATATATATCTATCTATCTATATATATATATATTACTATACTCATTTCATTATTATTGGTTTACGTTCTCAACGCACCTACGGGTTAGCGTTTCTTTAAGCAAGTTCGGGTTCGTGTTTTTGGCTCATCTTCATCTCATGTTCATTTACTTGGGGCGGGTCACTGGTTGCTAGACGAGTCGGATCTCAGGTTCGGGTTTCATTTACCTTTTACCCTTTATGTTTATTGTTATCTCTTATTTATTATTTATTATTATTATTATTATTATTATTATTATTATTATTATTATTATCTTTTATTAATTATTAAGAATATTATTAAATTACAAAATTGCCCCTCAAGCCCTAACTATATAAACCCCCCACCCTAGATCCCACCCCCTTAATTCTTCTTCCTCTTCTTTTCTACTTCACGGCCACCTGCCGCCGCCACTACTTCTTTCAACTCCGGCCACCATAAAGACAGGGTTAAGGGACTGGGTTGAGTTGTATGGCTACTGCTCATGTTGCACGAGGGTTCCCAATGAATCACACGAGATTAGTTCAAGTCGTGTAAAGGATTCGCATACCAAGGGGTTCGCTTGAGAATTTGCACGGGAAGTTCGCATAGCCAGCTTGTCGCGCGAAATGGGTTTGTCGCACAGGGGTTTTGCGTCGCATGGTGATTTCATGCAAAGTGGGTTTGCATCGCCTGATTTTGCACGGCCGGATTTCGCATGACTGTGCGACTTCTTTTCCGGCCACCATTCGCACGCCGCATAGGGTGTTTAATCAGATCTGGTTCCGGTTCTTCGTGGTTCAGATCTGGGTTGAATCTTGCGGGGGTAATGAATCTAGCCGGAGGGTCCTCAAGGTTCTATGGTTAAGAAGTTCGGATCCATTTCGGGCCCCGATTCGAGTTTTCCGGCTACTGAGCTGCTCGGGATCCGGGTCTTGTTGACACCCATTTACACCGATTATTATTTGTGTTTGCTGAATCCCATGTTAGTGTTATTATTGTTTTTCGTTAAATACCTTATTAGTAGCTATTGTTAGATTGATCGAAGCTTGCTTCGGCTCATGTTAATAATCTTAACAAGAATAAATTGAAACAAATATTAGGTTTCCCTTTTTGCAGAAGTTGATAGTTTTGTCATACCTAAATATGTGTAACGAATTTGACATAGTTATGTTATAACAACAATTTAAAACGATCACTTTGATAAGAACAATTTAACAGAAAAGTCAAAAACAACCAAATAAAAAAACTCGAAAACCATAACGTTATTGATAAATCAAAATCTAGAGTTTAACGATCTATTTTGATGATCAACATAACACATGACTTCTACAACTCGATTATATATTCGTAACAAAAAACTATTAATAAGATCATTAACTAAAAAAGAAACAGCGTTAAAGTTGTAATACTTATTTACCTCGAGACCCACGTGAGTGGTTTTGTTTGATTTCTTTCTACATAATGTTTGATTTAATCGACTTCTACATTATATTTATATTAAAAGGGAATGTTGTTTAAGTTTGAAATTTAATTTGTTGTATCTTTCATATATATATATAAAATATAGATACTCTATATATTTTTCGTAGAAATTAATTGAGGCAATATTACCTGCTATACATAATATATTATCTATTATTTTCTTTGCTTTTTCACTAATAGCCTAAAGTAATGAAGAATTATCTGATGAAAAACTTTAAAAACATATTTTAATTATCAGTTCTTTGTTTCCAAACATAATTGTCACATATGGATTAGACCAAAAGAAAAAAATCACAAAAAACACATTGCTATGAATTTGAGGATATGGAGATAGATTAGGATTAGCAACTTTTAATGGTCCCCTAATATTAGATTTCTTCTTTTTAATACTCTTATTCGCAACCACAGGTGGATCAACAGTAAGAGGACTATCAATGTCCACTTTCTTTAGGTTTCCTGTGTATGGTGTAGTTGTACAATCAATATGAAATGGAAGAAGAATCTTAACATATCCTAAATCGGCCTACCAATTTTTATCATGAGTATTATTAACCTCAATGATCTCATTTAATAGAAAAGATGAGCTTTTTAAATTTGCCCAGTTTGTTTAGTAATTCCATCTCCTCATTTTCAAGTTTATTGATCTTCGTTCTTAATTTCCATATTTCTTGAAACTGGCCATCAATGATTGTTAATTTAACTAACATCTCAGCTTTCTAGAAGTGATATCTACCTGACAATGCTTCGATCTTATCGTTTGATTGCTGATCTATTTGTCCGTCTATCGATAGTTATCGTGAATGATAGTGAGCTCACGAACAAGTTGATCATTGTGGCGTCTAAATGATTCATATTGATTTTTTAATATAAGTTTATATAAGGGCCCATTTTTTTTGCTTGCACATGGTCCCTAAAGACTCAAACATTCTCCGGGACGGTGTAATAACTATGGGAGACTAATGTTTATCTTTGTGATATGGAATAAATGGTAGTTAATGGTAGATTGAAAGATTAAGGACCTACGGTTATTAAGTATTAAATCATAGTATATTAAGGTATTGTCGTACCTAAATAATGTGTAACGAATTTGACAAGGTTATGTTACAACAACAATTTAATACGATCACTTTGATAAGAACAATTTAACCTAAAAGTCAAAAACAACCAAATAAAAAAACTCGAAAACCATAACATTATTGATAAATCAAAATCTAGAGTTCAACGATCTATTTTGATGATCAACATAACACATAGCTTCTACAACTCAAATATATATTCATAACCAAAAACTATTAATACGATCAATAATTAAAAAAACGAATAGAGTTAAAGTCGTAATATTTATTCAGCTCGACACACACGTGAAGCAATATTATCTGTTATACATAATATATGATCTATTATTTTTTTTCCTTTTTCACTAATGGCCAAAGGTAATGAAGAATTATCTGGTGAAAAACTTTAGAACCCAATTTTAATTATCAGTTTTTTGTTTCCAAACAAAATTGTCACATATGGATATAGACTAAAAGAATAAAATCACAAAAACACATTGCTATGAATTTGAGGTTATGGAGATATATTAAGATTAGCAACTTTTAATGGTTCCCTGATATTAGATTTCTCCTTTTTAATACTCTTATTCGCAACCACAGGTGGAACAACAGTCAAAGGACTATCAATGTCCCCTTTCTTTAGGTTTCCTGTGTATTGTATAGATGTACAATCAATGTGAAATGGAGGAGGAATCTCAACATATCCTAAACCGGCCTTTCAATTTTTATCATGAGTATTATTAACCTCAATGACCTCAATTAACAGAAAAGATGACTTTTTAAATTTGCCAAGTTTTTTCGTAACTCCATCTCCTTATTTTCAAGTTTTGTGATCTTCGTTCTTAATTTCCATATTTCTTGAAACCGGCAATCTATGAATGTTAATTTAACTAACGTCTCAGCTTTCAAGTAGTTATTTCTACCCGACAATGCTTTGATATTATCTTTTGATTGCTGATCTATTTATCCGCCTATCAATAGGTATCACGAATGATAGTGAGGTCACGAACAAGTTGATCATTGTGGTGTCTTAATGATTCATATTGATTTTTTAATATAAGTTTATATAAGGGCCCATTTTTTTTATTGCACAGGGTCCCTAAAGACTCAAGCATTCTTTGGGACGATGTAATAACCATGGGAGACTAATGTTTATATTTGTGACATGGAATAAATGGTAGTTAATGGTAGTTTGAAAGAATAACGACCTACGGTTATTAAGTATTAAATCAAAGTAAATTAAGGTATTATATTGTAGAAGTTGATAGTTTTGTTGCACCTAAATAATGTGTAACGGATTTGACAAGGTTATGTTATAACAAAAATTTAATACGATCACTTTGATAAGAACAATTTAACCGAAAAGTCAAATACAACCAATTGTAAGACCTCGAAACCCATGAATCCTACAGTTGGTCATTGTAACATTTACCGATTAAGCAAATAAACGCTTTTTGCGTAACAAACGAACGATTAACCGAACGGGTCGGGTTCTGACCCAGATATCCCGGGGGCCATCTATAAGTGATATACATTTAATATAAGCTAAAGTATTAGTAATATGGCCTTAGTTCGATAGCAAACAAGTTAAACGAAAACATGCTCGTTTAACTACCCGCTATAGATTTAAACGCGAAAGATAGTTACAAACCAAGCATTGTATCATCCATTAAGCCGAAAAAGACTTACCAAACACTAATTTGAAATGTTTTAAGCGATCCGTGAAAATATTTTCGATTGTTATAAACGTATAGTATTTTTTATGAATTTACACAAAACTAGCCGAAAAACACTCGTTTTCGCGCTGTTTAACGCACCCAATATATTTTTTCGCGCCAAAAACCGAACCCGAAATAAATTTGGGGTCGGGATTTCACGTAATAGGAGGAAGGCCCAAGGGGGCCCACCATTGGGGCGGCCGCAATAGGGGAAACCCCCCCCCCCCCCAAGATTTCCTTTAATTATATAATAAGTATAAGATATTTTCAACATCACTTTCATAGAAAAATCTTGACACCAGCCCTGGTCTTCATAAAACCCAGCAAGAACAAGGTAAAAAACTTCATTTTGGCTAATTTTAAACTCGTTAAAGCTCGCTTAATTACTTGTAAACATAGTTTGATTACTAAAAACCATTCCTAACCATGTAAAAACCCTAAAAATAGTCCATAAACAATTTTTTATCTTACACATGGTAAGGAACCTGGTTTGATAGTTTTTTTTTGCCATAAACACGGATTAAAGGGTGGAAACGTCATTTTTACGGTTCAAAAGTTCGTTTTTGCGCACTAGCCGAAACCCTAAGTCAACGGCTGTTATGTTGATGAAAAATTGCTTGGTTTGTGATATAGGACTTGTATCTAGCCTACATAGGAGCACAAGAGCTTGAAAAGTTGATTAGAAAGGCGGAAACGAATCAACACCGCTAAGGTAATGCCGAAATACTCGTTTACGGGCTGTTTAGGTTAAGGTTGTGATGTGCATATTGTTAGGTCTTGAAAATTTTCAGAGATATCAGGGACCATGTCATCGAGTCCTTTTTCACATTTGGTAATTTTTCGACCATCCGAGAATATTTGGCGAATTTATTACCGAATTGGGACGTTTAATTGGGAAAAATAGTTAAAATGGTTGAAAAATTATGAAATTGGTTGGGAACTCAGATTTAATGTATTTTGATCACATATGAATTTTGGGATCATTTGGAGAAGTCTAAGAGTGTTTTGTGCATATGCGTTCGTGTGAATTTTTATAGTGGAATTTGGGCCGAAAAGAATATTGCACAAGCTTGTTACATTCTGGAATTGATACATATTGTTTTGGGACATAATTTGAGTATTCAGCAATTTTTGTGGAATTTGTGGAAATTGTTTGGGATAAACGGACAATTTTCAGGCGAAATATAGCTGATAAAATGAATTTTTATAAATTAATAAATCAGTAAATAATTCCAGAAATATTTTTATAAAAATTTACATATTTTAATTGATAAGTGGCTAAATTTTCATAATTTAATGATTAACGGTTAATTAATTATGCTAATTTGAAGATTAAACAAATTCAGTTTTTATAAAAACCGGCAAGTCGCGATTAACGAACCTGCGGGAATATCAAAACACCAAAAGTGATCAAAAATCATATTTTTGGATTAATTAAGTTAAAACAAACCTTTTTATGAGAAACCTGGATAATCTGGATAGATTGTGCACGTTTCTTCTCAAATCAAACTGAATAAACGGAAACGGAACCTGTAGCTAACCCGGGACCCCAATATGTGATATTTCTTTATATATTAATCATTTTATTAACCAACACATTTACCCAAGTTTATTTCCCCATAACTGTTTTCAGAACGCGTAAACGAACAACTTGGCCCAGCTGGGAAAACGGGAATCTGAGCCAAGTTCGGTTTTAGGTATTAGACATTGAACAACATCACAACCTAAGCCTATTGCCACTTTCTGGGCGTTCCAGCTACACCCAGATTAGTTATACAACCCAGATTAGTATTGAGATTATAAATATTAAAATATTAATATTATTATAATATTGATTATAGGAACTAGTGATAGCGGACCGAACAAACCACGAGCTGATACAGTACTGAATATCTACTAAACCATGAGTCTCATGACCCCACTTTTAAACTATTTTACGAACTTTTGGGGTGAAAAGCATGTTTGATTACATATACATACCTGAAACATGTACTGATGTGAATTATCTAAGTGCTAACACACGAAAGTCCCCACGATCACAGTGATTAACTTCGAGCCGGTGGCTTGTGAATAGTACTATTGGTTTGACAAACCCAACGGAATCGGCCTGGTTGCCGTGTCACATAGCGCCGTTTGCACATGACCATATTTATACAAACAGGCTAAGTAGTGTTAGACATAGCTACCGGGGCATGTTGTGGGCGGAAGGGGAGCCACAATGGTTGATTGAGCGTGGGAAATGGATGCACGCAGCACATACAGTCAAGGCTTCACTGTAACTTAGCATAATTACATCATTTACATACATACATACTTATTTCATAATTACAAGTGTTAACTTGTGAATTCTCATTACTGTTTTCTTGAAACTCGTGAAACTCACCAACTCTAGTAGTTGACCCGTTTTAAACTGCTTTTCAGGTGTACTTAAATCAGAGTAATTTGGTGATCTGTTACTTGCCTGAAGTGTGTGGTCGATGCTATGTGAATAGAAGCAAGGGTGTTAATAGTAAGAATGTTTAGTTAACGAATTAGTTTTGTTTGTACCACATAGACTGTAAAACAATGATAGAACAAAGAAATGTAATATATTGTAAATTAGTTTGTAATGTTTCTTTATAAACAATGTGTTGACGCCAGAGGTGTCTGTTACATTCCCGTTTTACGCTTCCGCATTGTGCTAGTCGGGGTGTGACAGAAGTTGGTATCAGAGCCATTGGTTATAAAGGATTAGGTTATCCCTTAGGGTACCTAAAATATAACCGTAGGCTCGATTAACTCTGGGAAATAATTAAATAATAAATTAATATTATATACTGATGGATGCCGGGATGAACTTGTAGGGCAAGTGAGTTATTGTGGTCCGGAACATAATAACAGACTTGCTTGTACGAGGGGATTCGGGGAGAAATCGCAGAACGTGTGGTTAGGTAAAAGTGGCAACATATGTGTATAAAAGGTAATGGGAAAGTATATATATATATATATATATATGTAACACTCATACGTGTTTATGTGGAACAAGGTGTATGAATACGTGTACGTACGATACTGTTGATGACGGTACATTTTACTATGAATATTATATTCATTTATATTCCGTATTGATTTAAATAATAATAATAATTAAAATTTTAATAAAACTAATATTATATTATAATATAATTAATATTAAATTTGGTTTAATTAATTAATCTCCTCGACAATAGTTAGCGATAGCAATAGATATTATTCTTATAACTAACCTTTGTGCAGATCATGTCAAGGAATAACGACTACGTACCGGAAGAAGAACCGGTAATATCTGTAGAGTAGGATCCCGAGGAAGAATCAGAGGAGGATCCAGAAGAGGAGGACCCAAAAGAGGAACCGGAGGAAGAAGAGGAAGAGGTGGAAGACGAAGTTATCTGTAGAGAGCTACCCAGGAATGTGCCTGATCTATCTGGTTACATATGCGATAGTTATCCACCCAGGTCACCACGCAGGGATCAAGACGAAGTTAACAGTCAGTATCGTTCACCTGCTAGAGTAGCCAGATCACCCACTCCACCTATACACCTGTCGCCGATGACTTCAGCTACTGCGCGAGTCCGGCAGACTGCTTGTATTCGGGTAACCCCGATTGACCCTACCTCGATTCCATACCCATGACTGGGGAGGACCTTCACGCCCTAGGACAGATACTTCATCTTCCCGTTCATTGAGTATACCTACCCCTCGCCCTGACCTCCCAAACGCAGGAAACAACTCTTGGATGGCTGTCCTGACTGACCGTGTGATAGACCACTCGATAGCCATAGCTAACATTAACCACGAGAGGAGGGACATGACCCAGTACTTATCGACGTTACATCAGATAGTACTGAACTTGCAGCAGTCAGATGCCTACCACCACTGTTGTTTGGATAGGTTGACAATTCGGCTGTGGAACTGTTACTGGGTGATTACGGTGCTGTTATTTTTATGTTAGTGGTTAGCCTATCGTCTGTATGGATAGATGCGGAATATTACAATTATGTGTACATGATCTTTTGATACCCCATGTTTGTATATAGTAGTATGTTATGTTAATATGGGGCACAACTTTGTACATTATTACAAGCACTGACCCTTATAGAGTTAAGTCTAACAGTCACTTAGTGACAGATTTTGATATATACATGCAAGCACTGGCCTTTATCAGGCTAAGTCTATGTACCTTTTATTATCAATATACTGAACAATTTGTGAATTGTCAGTATGTTATTTGGTTTACTTGTACAACATTTATTGTGATTATTATTACACAGTGCCGTAGACTGGAATTAGTACTAATTGGCTTATATTTGTTTATCATTATAGAATGGCCCCAAAGAAATCAAACCCTATGACTGAGTCAGAAATAGCCGAGATGATTGCTCGGCAAATGCAGGCAGTAATTCCGCTTATTCTAACACAAGTAACTGCCGGTGTAAACGCAAATATGCAAACAAACCAACAACAAAACAATAATGCTCCCCCAACCAACAATGAAACAGTTATAAATAACAATCCCCCACCTAATACAAATACCCCTACCAATGCAAATAATCCCCCACCGAACCCAAGCAATGACAATAACAACCCTAATCCCCCTTGAAGGGAATATTCGATCAAAAACTTTATGGCCTGTAAACCGATTGATTTCAAGGGCACTGAAGGGCCAAACGGGTTAATCAAGTGGATCGAGAAAACTGAATCTGTTCTCAATATTAGTAATTGTCCACCGGAAAACATAGTCAAGTATGTTGCTTCTACTTTTACTGATCACGCATTAATGTGGTGGAACACTACGGTACAGATAAAAGGTCAAGATACGGTGAATCGCATGACATGAGCTGAACTCAAAACACTGATGTTGGAACATTTCTGCCCAAGGAACGAAATTCAAAGGTTAGAACATGAACTTTGGAGTTTGGAGATGAGAGGAGCGGATCATTTGGGATACACGAACCGCTTCAATGAATTGGCTCGCTTAGTACCATGGTTAGTAACTCCTGAAAATAAACGAGTTGAACGTTATATTTGGGGTTTAGCCCCAGAAGTGAGGAGTTTGGTGAACTCTGTGGGTCACACTTCGTTCGAGAATGCCGTGACTCAGGCTGGGATCGTAACTTTCGACTTGGTAAGAAGCGGAGTGTTGAGAATGATCGGGGAATCATCAGGTATGAAACCAACTGACTATGGGACGAGAGCACAAGGAGGACAATCAAGCAAACGTGCACATTCGACAATCAGAAATTATGCTATAACTGGTTCCGATACGAAGCAAGACAAGTATAAGGGACCCTTGCCAAAGTGTGACAGATGTAATTACCATCATGTGGGAGAGTGCAGATTGCCGGTATGCCAGAAATGTGGTCGAACTGGGCATTATGCCCCTAATTGCAGAGCAGGTGTAGAAATTGTGAGCCGATCAACTCAAACAACTCAACCTCGTCGTCCACCGCCACCGAGACCTCAGCCAATCCGCCAACAACCTATCCAACAAACTTCAACCGCTGCAACCTACCGTGCCTGTTATGAATGTGGCAGTACAGATCATATTAGAAGAAACTGCCCTAAGTTGAATCCAAGAGCAGTTACTAGACCAAACCAAGCATCGACTTCAAGTGCGTCTCAGAGACGCGCGTTCGTTATCGGGTCTGGAGAAGCATGACAAGACCCGAACGTAGTAACAGGTACATTTACTGTTTCTGATCAATATGCTTATGTGTTATTTGATACTGGTGCCGATAGAAGCTTTGTTTCCACTAGTTTTGTATCCTTGGGTAACATGCCAGTTAGTGAACAAACAAATCCCTATACTATAGAACTCGCTAACGGTAACTCTATAACTGTCAGCCAAATAGTCCAAAATTGTTCAATCATTCTTAATGAACACCCATTCCTTATTGACCTACTCCCGGTAGAGTTAGAAAGTTTTGATGTTATTGTCGGCATGGACTGGTTAACCATAAATAAGGCAGAGATTGTGTGTAACGACAAGACAGTTAAAATTCTCTTTTCGAATGGTGAGGTGATTGTAGTACAAGGAGAGAAGTCTGGTTCGATATTACCTCTCGTGTCTCATCTCAAAGTGTTGAAATGTTTATGCCAAGGTTGTATGGCATTTTTGGCAAACGTGACTATAAAGAACCCTGATGAGAAATGCATAGAAGAGATTCCCATTGTACGTGAATACCCCGATGTCTTTCCTGACGAATTACCCGGATTACCACCGAACCGACAGGTTGAATTCCGCATAGACTTAATTCCTGGATCAGCCCCTATTGCTAAGGCACCTTATCGATTGGCACCCTCTGAAATCCAACAACTATCCAACCAGTTACATGAATTGTTAGATAAGGGTTTCATTCGTCCTAGTTATTCTCCTTGGGGAGCACCGGTATTGTTCGTAAAGAAGAAAGATGGAAGTTTTAGAATGTGCATCGATTACCGGGAATTAAACAAAGTTACCATCAAGAACCGATACCCTCTTCCACGAATAGATGATTTGTTTGACCAACTCCAAGGGGCAAACTATTTCTCGAAAATTGACCTTTGATCCGGTTACCATCAAGTTAAGATTCAAGAGGAAGACGTGTCTAAAACGGCGTTCCGAACTCGTTATGGCCACTACGAATTCTTAGTTATGCCGTTCGGACTGACTAATGCTCCCGCAGTTTTCATGGACCTTATGAATCGAGTTTTAAACCGTACCTCGACAAATTCGTTATCGTGTTTATTGATGACCTTTTGATATATTCGAAAACCAAAGAGGAACACGAGTAGCATTTACGAACTATCTTGGAGCTGTTGAAGCAGGAAAGGTTGTATGCCAAGCTGTCAAAATGTGAATTTTTGCTACAAGAAGTACAATTTCTAGGACACGTTGTTAACCGACACGGTATCCATATAGACCCGAGTAAGATTGAAGCCATCAAAAACTGGCAGGCCCCAAAGTCACAGAAAGAGATCCGCCAATTTTTGGGTTTAGCTGGGTATTATCGGCGTTTTATTGCTAACTTTTCCAGCATAGCCCAACCTTTAACTCTTTTGACTCAAAAAGATCGTGCTTACGTTTAGGGAGAAGAACAAGAAGCGGCTTTTCAATTGCAGAAACAGAAACTATGCCAAGCCCCGATACTGAGTCTTCCAGAGGGAACTGATGATCTGGTAGTTTATTGTGATGCGTCCCGGAAAGGTTTAGGGTGCGTACTTAAGCAAAGAAACAAAGTCATAGCATACGCTTCTCGGCAATTAAAGGTGCACGAGAAGAATTATACCACCCATGATTTGGAACTAGACGCGGTTATTTTTGCACTCAAGATCTTGAGGCACTATTTGTATGGCACCAAGTGTACAGTATATACCGACCACAAAAGCCTACAACATATTTTCGACCAGAAAGAACTAAATATGAGGCAGAGGAGATGGGTAGAATTGTTGAATGATTAGGACTGTGAGATTCGATACCACCCGGGCAAGGCTAATATAGTGGCAGATGCTTTGAGTAGAAAAGACAGGATCAAACCGCTACGGGTCCGAGCACTTGGACTAATCGTCCAAACCAGCCTCACCAAGCAAATTCGTATTGCTCAAAACGAAGCTCTGAAAGGAGATCACTTGGAAAATGAAAACTTGCAAGGAACCGAACAAAACTTTGAAGAAAGAACTGACGAAATTCTATACTACAAAAATCGAGTTTGGATTCCCACTTTCAGCAATCTGCGTGACTTGATCATGGACGAAGCCCATAAGTCCAAATACTCCATTCATCCTGGAACGGATAAGATGTACAAGGACTTGAAGGAGTATTATTGGTGGCCCGGTATGAAGAAGGATATAGCCACGTACGTCAGTAAATGTTTAACGTGTGCGAGAGTTAAGGCTGAATATCAAAAACCTTCGGGAATGTTGCACCAACCGGAAATACCACAATGGAAATGGGAACAAATTACCATGGATTTTGTAACGCGTCTCCCAAAAACCTCCCGAGGAAACGATGCAATATGGGTGATAGTTGACTGATTAACCAAGTCCACACACTTCCTTCCAATCTGAACCACGTTCACAACCGAAAAACTTGCTCACATCTACATCAATGAAATCGTATCCCGACACGGCGTACCCGTTTCAATTATTTCTGATCGCGATAGCCATTTCACCTCTCGTTTCTGGCAAGCCGTACAAGAAGCTTTGGGAACCCGAATTGACCTAAGTACCGCTTACCATCCCCAAACCGACGGTCAATCTGAGCGAACCATTCAAACCTTAGAAGATTTGCTTCGCGCTTGTGTACTAGACTTTGGTGGAAACTGGGATCAACGTCTTCAACTGGTCGAATTTTCGTACAACAATAGCTATCACAGTAGCATTCAAGCGGCACCGTATGAAGCACTGTACGGACGGAAATGTAGATCACCCTTGTGGTGGACTGAGGTTGGAGATACCCAAATTACACAATCTGACTTGATTCAAGAAACCACCGACAAAATCCGTAAAATCACAAACAAATTGAAAATTGCCCGAGATCGACAGAAAAGCTTTGCTGATGTTCGTAGAAAGCCGTTATCCTTTGAAATAGGCGACAGAGTTTTTCTGAAAGTATCCCCGTGGAAAGGCGTCATTCGATTCGGAAAAACCGGTGAACTAGCCCCGCGATACATTGGGCCATATGAAGTCATATCTAAGATAGGTCCGGTAGCTTACCGACTGAAACTTCCTGTGGAGTTGAGTTCTATTCACAATGTCTTTCATGTTTCGAACCTGAAAAAGTGTCTTACTGACGAAACCGAAATCGTGCCATTAAAAGACTTAAACATAAATGAAAAAATGAATTTCGTTGAAGAACCAGTGGAAATATTAGAGGGAAAAATAAAACAATTAAGACACAACAAAATTTCTCTAGTAAAAGTTCGGTGGAATTCACAAAGGGGACCCGAATTCACGTGGGAGTGGAAATCCGAATTCAAAAAGAAATACCCACACCTGTTTCCAAACAAAGACAAAGTTGAATAATCAAATTTCGGTGATGAAATTTTCTAACGGGGGGAGAATGTGACATTTGAGCCAAAACAAGGTACACCTCAGTACGTATTTACCGATTAAGCAAATAAACGCCTTTTGTGTAACAAACCAACGATTAACCGAACGGGTCGGGTTATGACCCAGATATCTCGGGGGGGGGGGGACCATCTATAAGTGATATACGTTTAATACAAGCTAAAACATTAGAAATAGGGCCATAGTTTGATAGCAAACAAGTTAAACGAAAATATGCTCGTTTAACTACCCGCTATAGATTTAAACGCGAAAGATAGTTACAAACCAAGCATTGTATCATCCGTTAAGCCGAAAAAGACTTACCAAACACTTATTTGAAATGTTTTAAGAGATCCATGAAAATATTTTTGATTTTTACAAACATATAGTATGTTTTTATAATTTTACACAAAACTAGCCGAAAAACACTCGTTTTCGCGCTGTTTAACCCACCCGATGAGTTTGTCGCGCCAAAAACCGAACCCAAACTAAATTTGGACCGGGATTTTTGTATTTGGGCTTGAGGAATCAGAAACTTGGGCCAAAATGGGCCCATGGTCTTCCGATCGGCCAACAGCCACCGCCCCTTTTTATTCTTTCACATTTAAACTAGATCCAAGTTACTTTCAATATTATTTCTTGAAAACTCTGGACGTAAGCTCTGTTCCAGCCAGAAAACCTTCAAACCCTAAGGTAAGGGGCTTAAATAAGTAGCTTTTGTACTTGTTTAAACTTGTTTAATACCATAAAAACATGTCTTGGTTACTAAAAATCATTCCTAACCGTGTAAAAATCCTAACAATAGTCCATAAACATTTTACGATCATAAACACGGTAAGGAACCTGTTTTGATAGTTTTTTGGCCATAAACACGGATTAAAGGGTTGAAACGACGTTTTTACGGTTCAAAAGTTCGTTTTTGTGCACTAGCCGAAACCCTAAGTTAAGGGCTGTTATGTTGATGAAATATTGCTTGGTTTGTGAAATAGGAGTTTCACCTAGCTTGATTAGAAGCACAAGAACCTGAAAACTTGATTAAAAAGTCGGAAACAAGCCAAACCCGTTAAGGTAATGCCGAAACACTCGCTTACGGGCTACTTAGGTTAAGGTTGTGATGTGCATATTTTTAGGACTTGAAATTTTACAGGGACATCAGAGACCATGTCAATGAGCCCCTGTTCAAATTTGGTAATTTTTCGACCATCCGAGAATATTTGGCAAATTTATTACCGAATTGGGACGTTTATTTGGGAAAAATAGCTAAAATACATCAAAAATTATGAAATTTTTCTGAGAACTCAGTTTGATGTATTTTGATCACATATGAATTTTGGGATCATTTGGATAAGTTTAAAGGTGTTTAGTTTATTTGCGTTCGTGTGAATTTTTACAGCCGAATTTGGGCCGAAAAGAATATTGCAAGAGCTTTTTACATTCTGGAATTGATACAGGTTGTTTTGGGACATGATTTGAGTATTCAAGAATTTTTATGGAATTTTTGGAAATTGTTTGGGGTAAACGGACGATTTTCAGGCGAAATATAGCTGATAAAATGAATTTTTATAAACTAATAAATCAGTAAATAAATTCCAGAAATATTTTTATTAAAATCTGCATATTTTAATTGATAAGTTGTTAAATTTTCATAATTTAATGATTAACGGTTAATTAATTATGCTAATCTGAATATTAAACCAATTCAGTTTTTATAACAACCGGCAAGTTCGCGACTAGTGAACCTGCGGGAAAATCAAAACACCAAGAGTGATCAAAAATCATATGTTTGGACTAATTCTCAAATCAAACTAAATAAACGGAAACGGGCCCCGTGGCTAATCCGGGACCCCAGTATGTGATCTTTCTTTATAACTTAATCATTTTATTAACCAATACATTTACTCAAGCTTATTTTCCCATAACTGTTTTCTGAACGCGTAAACGAGCAACTTGGCCCAGCTGGGAAAACGGGATGACGGATTCTGGTCTGTCTTCCCGATGTCATAACCTTTTTTCGACAGGTCCAAATTGGTTGGAGATTATGTACCACCCAGGTAAGGCTAATGTGGTGGCTGACACATTGAGTCGGAAGGAGAGACCGAAGCCGATTCGTGTAAAATCTTACCAGCTCATCCTTAAACCCGATATTTTGAAGCAAATAGCAACGTCCAGAATGAAGCGTTGCAGGTGGAATGAATTATGTCAGAGCATATTTGGGGTCAGGAAAAGTTGTTGGAAGACGTCGGTGATGGGGTGAAGTATAAGGATGGGCGTTTATGGGTACCGAGGTATGGAGGTTTCAAAGGTAAAATTTTAGATGAGGCGCACAAGTCGCGCTATTCCATTCATCTGGGCGCGACCAAGATGTACCAAGACTTGAAAAAGAATTATTGGTGGCCTGCGATAAAGTTTGAGGTGGCTCAGTATTTAAGTAAGTATTTGACATGTCTGCAAGTTAAGGCCGGCATCAGAAGCCGTTTGGGAAACTTTAACCGTTGGAAATACCTGAGTGGAAATGGGAGCATCTTACTATGGATTTCGTAACTAAACTGCCTCGTACTCCTAGGAGTAATTATGACACCATTTGGGTAATCAGGGATAGACTGACCAAGAGCGCTCACTTCTTGCCGATTCGAGAGACTTTTAATTCTGATCAGCTGGCCGATGTGTTTATTCGTGAGATCGTTTCTAGGCACGGGGTTCCGGTATCTATTGTTTCGGATAGGGATACGCGTTTCACATCCAGGTTTTGGAAAAGGTTTCACGAGGAGATGGACACCAAACTCCTTATCAGTACAGCTTATCACCCGCAGATGGATGGTCAGTCCGAGAGGACCATTTAGACTCTCAAGGATATGTTGCGGGCTTGTGTTATCGACTTTGGTGGTAGTTGGGACCGTCACTTACCGTTGGTAGAGTTTTCGTATAATAACAGTTATTACGCCACGATTGGGATGCCACCGTTTGAGATGCTGTATGGTAGGAGGTGTAGGACTCCAGTCTGATGGGGTTCCATTGGACAGAAACAGTTGGGTAGTTTAGAGGTAGTTGAAGCCACGACTGAGAAGCTCGATAAAATCAAGGCGTTGATGAAGGCCGCGCAGGATCGTCAGAAGTCTTATGCAGATAAAAGGGCGAAGGCCTATTGTGTTTGAGGCTGGGGATCAGGTTATGTTAAAAGTTTCTCTGTAGAAGGGCATTATTCGTTTTCCTTAGAGGGGGAAACTCAGTCTGAGGTTTATTGGCCCGTTCCGTATTTTGGCCCGAGTTGGTGAGGTAGCAGATAGGCTGGAATTGCCCGAGGAGCTCGCGGGGATTCATCCTACTTTTCATGTGTCTCATCTGAGGAAATGCTTATCGGATGAAGAGGCCTGTATGCCTCTCGATGATATTGAACTCGATAGTAATCTGAACTACGTTGAACAACCGATTGCTATTCTTGACCGTCAGGAGAGGCGTTTGAGGAATAAGGTGGTTAGACAGGTGAAGGTGCAGTGGAGGCAACGTAGGGGTTCCGAGGCTCCTTGGGAGTCCGAAGACGAGATGAGGAGGCAGTATCTGCAGTTGTTCCTGTCGCATCGGGATTCGGGGACGAATCCCATTGTAAGGGGGGTGGACCTGTAACGCCTGTTAATTCCGATTTCAAGAATTAAAGCTTGTAGAGTATGTATAATTCTCGGGATTTACCCGACGTTCCTCGGAAGCCTTTGCGTCATCTCGGTACGTTAAACCATTTAAATTTCCTTCCACTTTGCCTTACACTTCAATTTGGAGGGACTTGGATGTAACTATTTTATTTATATCATAAAACATTTAACCTAACCCTAGCCCCCCTTGCAGCAGCGATCGGCCGAGAAACCCCCCCTGCTCGTTTTTCTTCTGCCCAGCCAAGTTTCGGCCGTGAAAACTTCAATTCAAGGTCGGTTTTATGATTCCCCATGTCTTTTACACCTTAATTGATCATATTAACGCGCTTATTGGTCGTTAAGGTTGAGTTTTGATGATAACAGTTTGCTGACAGATTCGTATACGTTGATTGTAGGATTTGTAACGCGATGGTAATCCATTGTTTTTGATCGATTCTTGATTCCATGATGTTCTACTTTGAGTCTAGTTTCCAGAAAGGTATAATACGTAATTTTTGGACGAGATTTGAATGGTTTTAATGAATTTATAAAATCGAGTGTCAAAGCTAATGCGGGATGACGGATTCTGGTCTGTCTTCCCGATGTCATAACCTTTTTTCGAAAGGTCCAAATTGGTTGGTTCAACTTCTGGAAGTTAGTATTTTGAGTTAGGAACCAAAACCAATTGGAATCGTTTAATTTGGTTCGGTAATGAATTTTATAAAAATAAACCATTTTGTTGCGCACTGAAATAGCTGCACATACCTTGCTGTATTGGATGAATTTTTATAATTTTTGTATCCAATAGAAAAATATAATAAAAATATTTTTATAATCCTAAGACATTTATTAAAGTCTGGTAAAAATTTAATAATTTATTTCAAAGGTTATCCTTTGTAATTAAATGCGTCTTCGCATGCTAAAATCTACACGTTTTACTCGTTATTGATCGATAAGTTTGTTTTAGGCTTAACCGGTGGATGTTCAATTGTGTTCTTGTCGTGGCTGTTTGAAGTGAGTTTTTGCACCACAATCTCCCTAGGTATGTCCCGTATATCATACTTAAAGATCATGTTCATAGGTGTTCGTTAAGTTGATCAACTAGTTGTAGTTTGATTGTTATGTTCGGTTGTCTAGAATTGTAGTTTGGCGCGTTTAACGTGATGGTTAAAGTGATTAACGACCAATTCAGCTCGGGGACACTTGGTTTGATGTACGGGCTGTTCAAATTCATTTTTGTAAGTTATGGGGCTGAATTGGTTGTCGGTTACTCCAACGGGTCGGTACAACGCGCAATTGTGTTTATTGAATAGTTGGTGTGTTGTACTTGCGGGTTACCGACCCATTTGACACGTGTGGACTTCTTGGCTTTGATTTTTTCTTAATGGGTCCACACGGGGCTGAGTTGGATGTTAACGGCCTAAACGACTCCTAAACGTGCGTATTCGACTCTATTTGATTGCCGACGGGCAAGTGGTGCATCATGGTTAGCCCCGACCTTAATTGTAGGGTGGATTTGGTTAATTCAAAGTGTTGGGCCTTGGGCCAAGTGTTGGGCCTTGGGCCAAGTTGTTGGGCTTGAACGGCCCATTAGGCAAGAGTGCTCTTACGGTCTAACTTAGTAACACATTGTGTATACTTTACAGGCCCTTGCTTGTGATTGTGCACTTAGGGATTTCCTAGCTCGTTGCAGGTGTTTGACTGATTTTAGGTGAGTTCATGATGCACCCGTTTTTTAACTTTTTTTAAATTTTGGGCTAGCATGCACACCTAAGTGTTTTCTTACATGATGAAATGTTTTAAACGATTTTATATAGACTTGCTAGTATATGGTAGGCCTTGGGATGTTATATATATATATACACACACACATTATTGCTTGGCCTATATTTGGCGATGTTGTAGTCGTTTCGACTACTGATGTTGCGTATGCCTACTTTGTGTTTGCATGCGTTGATGTTACGTGTTTGGGTTGTACGTTTGCTCGACCCTGATGTTACGTGTTTGGGTTGTACGTTTGCTCGACCCTGATGTTATTACTTGGATGATATATATGTAGGTATATAATCATAAGGATGCTTTCATATATAATTATAAGGACGATTATATATAATTATAATGATGTTTATATATATGTATATATATATATATAAGGATGATTACTTATTGTTGATGATGGTCTAACTGTTTTATCCCGTTTATTTGGCCTAACTGTTATATCCCTTTCATTTTAAAACTTTTGGAATGACTATTATGATTATTATTATAGATGTTATTTATAAAAACTTGAACTCACTCAGCTCAAGCTGAATTTGTGTGCAAGTTAGTGTGAGTTTCAGGTTAGGAGATGGATACATTACCGCTTGGACGTGCACGAAGCTACTTGGACGGTGTAGAGCATACTTCGTCGGATGTTTCAATAATAATAAATGTTTTCTTTTTAACATTTTTTTAAATTGGTTTT
Source organism: Bidens hawaiensis (assembly GCF_021521415.1). Taxonomy (NCBI): domain Eukaryota; kingdom Viridiplantae; phylum Streptophyta; class Magnoliopsida; order Asterales; family Asteraceae; genus Bidens; species Bidens hawaiensis. The sequence goes on along the minus strand of NW_027491065.1, from coordinate 3,298,634 downwards.
GGGAACTTATTTTATTATTTATGTTTTCCGCTGAATTATACTCTGAAATGTTTATTTTAATGAAGAGAATTGTTTTTAAGTTTAATTATTTTTACGAGTGTTTTGAATGATTACCAACTGTGGGGTACCTGGGGTTCGAGGCCTTACAAGTTGGTATCAGAGCCATGGTTCAAGGGATCCGAGCATCCCCGAATGCTTGGACTCGAACTGTAAGAAAAGATGCCCACCGCGAGTAGCTGCATGCCAAGAGGTAATTTAAATTATTTAGTAGTTCCTTTAAATTTGAAAGTTTCCAGTATGTGATTAATTGTAAAGTGTTAGATAGAATGCTAATGTGGTTAGGGGCAGGGGGTGCTTAGAATGGGCCGGTGAAGTAAACGACTAATAATACTTGATCAACGTTATTAGCAGTTTACCCTTACCTTCCATGTTTTAAATACCACTTGTGTCTGACTATGTTAGGGTTCCGTCTTTGTAGGGATAGGATTTGGCTAACTCTCGAGTCGTTAGCATTAAAGTTTATCTTATTCCCTAAATTCTCCTGTTCGTTTCCCATCCTCTCGAACGCTTTGCGCGTAATTGTTTAGCTAAGGCGTAGCATACTATCACTCTGGGCTCCTTGGTACTTGACCGCTTAAATTCCTCGCTCCTTCAAGAATGTATGAGCAACTGTTTAGCTAAGTAGGAGCGAGATGTTATCCCAGATACCTTTCTACTTGATGAATTACCGGTGTCAGTCTTATTTGATTCGGGCGCCAATAGAAGTTTTGTGTCTACCGCTTTCTGTCCCTCGTTGAATTAATCACCCAAGCGCGTAGTCGATGTGTTTGAGGTTGAGATCGCCGTAGGAAAAATCTGTTTCCGTGTCTAGGGCTACCGTCGGTGATGTTCCTATCGTTCGGGATTTCCCAGATGTAATTCCAGATGATTTGTCAGATGTGCCGCGGGACCGAGAGGTCGAGTTCCAGATAGATCTTGTGCCGGGCGCAAAACCCGTTGCTCGAGCCCTTATCGTCTAGCACCGAATGAGATGAAAGAACTTATGGCCCAGTTGGAAGACTTGCTCGACAAGGGCTTTATTCGACCGAGCATCTCGCCTTGGGGTGCCCCAGTCTTGTTCGTTAAGAAGAAGGACGGTAGCATGCAAATGTGCATTGACTACCGTGAGTTGAATATGCTCACTGTTAAAAATCGGTACCCGCTCCCGAGGATCGACGACCTATTTGATCAGCTCCAAGGAGCTAATTGGTTCTCGAAGATCGACCTTAGGTCCGGGTATCATCATTTGAAGATTCGGGAGGAAGATATTCCTAAGACTGCCTTCCGCACTCGTTATGGACATTATGAATTTCTGGTGATGTCTTTCGGTTTGACCAACGCACCGGCTGCGTTCATGGATCTTATGAACCGGGTGTGTAGACAGATGCTCGATCGTTCGGTTATTGTGTTCATCGACGACATTCTTGTGTACTCTAAAAGTGAATCCGATCACGCCGGTCATCTCGTGGAAGTGTTGGAGGCTCTGCGGAAGAACAAATTGTATGCGAAATTTTTTAAGTGTTTCTTCTGGTTGCGTGAGGTTCAATTCTTGGGTCATGTTATTAACCCGAGTGATATTCTTGTTGACCCTGCAAAGGTGGAAGCCATGAATGAATGGGAGTCTCCTAAGTCTGCATCTGAAATCCGTAGTTTCCTGGGTTTGGCTGGGTATTACCGCCGCTTTATTCTCGACTTTTCAAAAATTGCTTCTTCGCTGACAAGGTTGACTAAGAAGAGTGTTAAGTTCGTTTGGGGTACTAAGCAGGAGGAGGCTTTTCTCGAGTTGAAAAACAGATTGACGCATGCCCCGATTTTAGCTTTACCTGATGGCACTGAGGATTTGGTAGTGTATTCTGATGCCTCTTATCAGGGGTTTGGGTGTGTTTTGATGCAACGAGGTCGAGTAATCGCTTATGCCTCAATGCAGTTGAAGCCTCACAAGGCGAATTATCCTACTCACGATTTGGAGCTTGCGGCCGTTGTGTTTGCGCTTAAGTTGTGATGGCATTATTTGTACGTTTTTCCCTGCGTTATCTATACCGATCATAAGAGTTTAAAATATATATTTGAACAAAAGGAACTGAATGTGCGCCAGCGTCGATGGTTGGAGTTGATTAAGGATTATGATTTGGAGATTATGTACCACCCAGGTAAGGCTAACGTGGTGGCTGACACATTGAGTCGGAAGGAGAGACCGAAGCCGATTCGTGTAAAATCTTACCAGCTCATCCTTAAACCCGATATTTTGAAGCAAATAGCCAACGTCCAGAATGAAGCGTTGCAGGTGGAATGAATTATGTCAGAGCATATTTGGGGTCAGGAAAAGTTGTTGGAAGACGTCGGTGATGGGGTGAAGTATAAGGATGGGCGTTTATGGGTACCGAGGTATGGAGGTTTCAAAGGTAAAATTTTAGATGAGGCGCACAAGTCGCGCTATTCCATTCATCTGGGCGCGACCACGATGTACCAAGACTTGAAAAAGAATTATTGGTGGCCTGCGATGAAGTTTGAGGTGGCTCAGTATGTAAGTAAGTATTTGACATGTCTGCAAGTTAAGGCCGAGCATCAGAAGCCGTTTGGGAAACTTCAACCGTTGGAAATACCTGAGTGGAAATGGGAGCATCTTACTATGGATTTCGTAACTAAACTGCCTCGTACTCCTAGGGGTAATTATGACACCATTTGGGTAATCAGGGATAGACTGACCAAGAGCGCTCACTTCTTGCCGATTCGAGAGACTTTTAATTCTGATCAGCTGGCCGATGTGTTTATTCGTGAGATCGTTTCTAGGCACGGGGTTCCGGTATCTATTGTTTCGGATAGGGATACGCGTTTCACATCCAGGTTTTGGAAAAGGTTTCACGAGGAGATGGGCACCAAACTCCTTATCAGTACAGCTTATCACCCGCAGATGGATGGTCAGTCCGAGAGGACCATTTAGACTCTCAAGGATATGTTGCGGGCTTGTGTTATCGACTTTAGTGGTAGTTGGGACCGTCACTTACCGTTGGTAGAGTTCTCGTATAATAACAGTTATTACGCCACGATTGGGATGCCACCGTTTGAGATGCTGTATGGTAGGAGGTGTGGGACTCCAGTCTGCTGGGGTTCCATTGGACAGAAACAGTTGGGTAGTTTAGAGGTAGTTGAAGCCACGACTGAGAAGCTCGATAAAATCAAGGCGTTGATGAAGGCCGCGCAGGATCGTCAGAAGTCTTATGCAGATAAAAGGGCGAAGGCCTATTGTGTTTGAGGCTGGGGATCAGGTTATGTTAAAAGTTTCTCTGTAGAAGGGCATTATTCGTTTTCCTTAGAGGGGGAAACTCAGTCTGAGGTTTATTGGCCCGTTCCGTATTTTGGCCCGAGTTGGTGAGGTAGCAGATAGGCTGGAATTGCCCGAGGAGCTCGCGGGGATTCATCCTACTTTTCATGTGTCTCATCTGAGGAAATGCTTATCGGATGAAGAGGCCTGTATGCCTCTCGATGATATTGAACTCGATAGTAATCTGAACTACGTTGAACAACCGATTGCTATTCTTGACCGTCAGGAGAGGCGTTTGAGGAATAAGGTGGTTAGACAGGTGAAGGTGCAGTGGAGGCAACGTAGGGGTTCCGAGGCTCCTTGGGAGTCCGAAGACGAGATGAGGAGGCAGTATCCGCAGTTGTTCCTGTCGCATCGGGATTCAGGGACCAATCCCATTGTAAGGGGGGTGGACCTGTAACGCCTGTTAATTCCGATTTCAAGAATTAAAGCTTATGTATAATTCTCGGGATTTACCCGACGTTCCTCGGAAGCCTTTGCGTCATCTCGGTACGTTAAACCATTTAAATTTCCTTCCACTTTGCCTTACACTTCAATTTGGAGGGACTTGGATGTAACTATTTTATTTATATCATAAAACATTTAACCTAACCCTAGCCCCCCTTGCAGCAGCGATCGGCCGAGAAACCCCCCCTGCTCGTTTTTCTTCTGCCCAGCCAAGTTTCGGCCGTGAAAACTTCAATTCAAGGTCGGTTTTATGATTCCCCATGTCTTTTACACCTTAATTGATCATATTAACGCGCTTATTGGTCGTTAAGGTTGAGTTTTGATGATAACAGTTTGCTGACAGATTCGTATACGTTGATTGTAGGATCTGTAACGCGATGGTAATCCATTGTTTTTGATCGATTCTTGATTCCATGATGTTCTACTTTGAGTCTAGTTTCCAGAAAGGTATAATACGTAATTTTTGGACGAGATTTGAATGGTTTTAATGAATTTATAAAATCGAGTGTCAAAGCTAAAGCGGGATGACGGATTCTGGTCTGTCTTCCCGATGTCATAACCATTTTTCGACAGGTCCAAATTGGTTGGTTCACTTTTGGAAGTTAGTATTTTGAGTTAGGAACCAAAACCAATTGGAATCGTTTAATTTGGTTCGGTAATGAATTTTATAAAAGTAAAACCATTTTGTTGCGCACTGAAATAGCTGCACATACCTTGCTGTATTGGATGAATTTTTATAATTTTTGTATCCAATTGAAAAATATAATAAAAATATTTTTATAATCCGAAGACATTTATTAAAGTCTGGTAAAAATTTAATAATTTATTTCAAAGGTTATCCTTTGTAATTAAATGTATCTTCGCATGCTAAAATCTACACGTTTTACTCGTTATTGATCGATAAGTTCGTTTTAGGCTTAACCGGTGGATGTTCAATTGTGTTCTTGTCGTGGCTGTTTAAAGTGAGTTTTTGCACCACAATCTCCCTAGGTATGTCCCGTATATCATACTTAAAGATCATGTTCATAGGTGTTCGTTAAGTTGATCAACTAGTTGTAGTTTGATTGTTATGTTCGGTTGTCTAGAATTGTAGTTTGGCGCGTTTAACGCGAGGGTTGAAGTGATTAATGACCAATTCAGCTCGGGGACACTTGGTTTGATGTACGGGCTGTTCAAATTCATTTTTATAAGTTATGGGGCTGAATTGGTTGTCGGTTACTCCAACGGGTCGGTACAACGCGCAATTGTGTTTATTGAATAGTTCGTGCGTTGTACTTGCGGGTTACCGACCCACTTGACTCTTGTGTCGTCGTGTGGACTTGTTGGCTGTGATTTTATCATAATGGGTCCACACGGGGCTGAGTTGGATGTTAACGGCCTAAACGACTCCTAAACGCGCGTATTCTACTCGATTTGATTGCCGACTGGCGAGTGGTGCATCATGGTTATCCCCGACCTTAATTGTAGGGTGGATTTGGTTAATTGAAAGTGTTGGGACTTGGGCTAAGAGTTGGGCCTTGGGCCAAGTTGTTGGGCTTGAACGGCCCATTAGGCAAGAGTGCTCTTACGGTCTAACTTAGTAACACATTGTGTATACTTTACAGGCCCTTGCTTGTGATTGTGCACTTAGGGATTTCCTAGCTCGTTGCAGGTGTTCGATTGATTTCAGGTGAGTTCATGATGCCCCCGTTTTTTAACTTTTTTTAAATTTTGGGCTAGCATGCACACCTAAGTGTTTTCTTACATGATGAAATGTTTTAAGCGATTTTATATAGGCTTGCTAGTATATGGTAGGCCTTGGGATGTTAAATATATATATATATATATATATATATATATATATATATATATATATATATGCATTATTGCTTGGCCTATATTTGGTGATGTTGTAGTCGTTTCGACAACTGATGTTGCGTATGCCTACTTTGTGTTTGCATGCGTTGATGTTACGTGTTTGGGTTGTACGTTTGCTCGACCCTGATGTTACGTGTTTGGATTGTATGTTTGCTCGACCTTGATGTTATTACTTGGATGATATATATGTAGGTGTATAATCATAAGGATGCTTTCATATATAATTATAAGGATGTTTATATATAATTATAAGGACGATTATATATAATTATAAGGATGTTTATATTTAATTATAAGGATGTTTATATATATATGTGTGTGTATATATATAAGGATGATTACTTATTGTTGATGATGGCCTAACTGTTTTATCCCGTTTATTTGGCCTAACTGTTATATCCCTTTTATTTTAAAACTCTTGGAATGACTATTATGATTATTATTATAGATGTTATTTATAAAAACTTGAACTCACTCAGCTCAAGCTGACTTTGTGTGCATGTTAGTATGAGTTTCAGGTTAGGAGATGGATACATTACCGCTTGGACGTGCACGAAGCTACTTGGACGGTGGAGAGCATACTTAGTCGGATGTTTCAGTAATAATAAATGTTTTCTTTTTTGCATTTATTTAAATTGGTTTTGGGAACTTATTTTATTATTTATGTTTTCCGCTGAATTATACTCTAAAATGGTTATTTTAATGAAGTGAATTGTTTTTAAGTTTAATTATTTTTACGAGTGTTTTGAATGATTACCAACTGTGGGGTACCTGGGGTTTGGTGCCTTACAAAAATCATTTTTATATTTTTTGGGGCTGAATTGGTTGTCGGTTACTCAAACGGGTCGGTACAACGTGCAATTGCGTTTATTGAATAGTTGGTGCGTTGTACTTGCGAGTTACCGACCCATTTGACTTGTGTAGCATCATGTGGACTTGTTGGCTGTGAATTTATCATATTGGGTCCACACGGGGCTGAGTTGGATGTTCATAGCCTAAACGACTCTTAAACACGCGTGTTAGTGTCACCTGGTACTTCCGGGGGTAAATTGGGAATTCTTTATTCCCGGGAGTATCAAAGGGTCGTATTGGTGTATGCCCCGGGGGCTGTTACGTTTGAGTTTGATGAGGTTGAGGCTTTAAGTAACTACAACCATGTTAGAACGTCTCGTAGGATAAACGAGTCCTTTCGATGTCATCAGTAATGTTTGAATGTAAACCGACAGGTGTTTGAGTTTTGGGATTACTTAGGGGTCCTCTAGCTTGTGGTGAAATCGTGCGTTGTGTCAGGTGAGTTCATGATGTCCCTTTTTACTCTTTTTAAGTCTTTGGGCTAGCATGCATACCTAAGTGATTTTGTTTGATGAAATGTTTAATCTATTTTATATAGGCTTATTTGTATAGGGTAGGTCTTGGGATGATGTTATAGTAGGATGGTATGTAATATTGTATGGCCAATAATTGGCGATGTTTATTAGTCATTATCGACTAAGGATGTTACGTATGCCTACTTTGTGTTTGCATACGTTGGATGAGATGTTACGTGTTTGGGTTGTACGTGTGCTCGACCCTGATGTTATTACTTGGATGTTTTTATGTATATATAGGGATGTACTTATAAAGATGTTTATATATATATATATATGTATGTATATATATATATATGTATATATAAGGATGATTATTTATTGATGATGATGGCCTAACTGATGTATCCCTTTAATTTTTAAAATCCTTGGAATGACTATTATGATTATTAATTATTGAGGTTATTTATTAAAACTTGAACTCACTTAGCTCAAGCTGACTTTGTGTGCATGTTAGTGTTAGTTTCAGGTTAGGAGGAGGATGCCTTACCGCTTGGACGTGCACGAAGCTACTTGGACGATGAAGGGCATACGTGGATGGAAGATTTAAATATTGAACATTTCTTTTTAAAAGTTTTATTAAATACATTTAAATTGGTTTGGGGCATAATTCCAGGGTTTCGGGAACTTGTTTTATTAATTATGGTTTTCCGCTGAATTATACTCTTAATTGGTTATTTTAATGAATGAACTGTTTTCAAGTTTAAGTATTTTGATAAGTATTATGGATGAATACCAACTGTAGGATTCCCGGGATTCGAGGTCTTACATGTTGGTATTAGAGCCATGGTTCGAGGGATCCGAGCATCCCCGAATGCTTGGACTCGAACTGTAAGAGAAGAGACTAGTATGCCCACCGCGAGTAGCTGCACGCCAAGAGGTAACTTTAAATTGTTTAGTCATTCCTTTGAATTTTAGAGTTCCAGTATGTGATTAATTGTTTAAGTGTTAGATAGAATGCTAAATGTGGCTAGGGGCAGGGGGTGATTAGGACGGGCGGGTAAAGTAAATGACTAATTACACCTGATCAACGTCATTAGTAGTTTACCCTTACCTTACATGTTCTAAATGCCACTTGTACTTGACCGTGTTAAAATTCTATATTTGTAGAGATAAGTCATGGTTAACACTCGTGCAGCTAAGAGAGGCCGTCCTAGTGTTATGGTCGTGGTCGTCAGACACGTGCCGAAGCCGAGAGTGAGATCCCTACTTCCTAGCAGGAAGAAAACCCGATTCATGAGGAGGGGGATAAACCCGCCTTAGATCCTGCTATGCGCGCGGCTATCGCGGACTAGGTTTACCAGGTGCTCCATAGCGCCATTCCTGAGATCGTTGCTGAGGCCGTTAGGGCCATGGAGGAGTCGTTGGTCGGTAAGAGTTCGGGTAAGGAAAGAAAGGGTAAGGAGACGCAGGTCGAGGAGGAGGAGGTGTATGTGCCGAGTAGGGATGAAGACGATGTGCGGACTATTAGTGTGTCTACCCGGGGTTGTTCGTATGGTGACTTTAAGAAATGTGATCCTCATTCTTTCGATGGTACTAAAGATGCGTTGGCAGCACATCAGTGGATGAGGGAAATGGAGGCCGTTCTGAGAGTTAGTAAGTGCAAGGGGGATTACATGGTGACTTATGCTACTGCCTCGTTTCGTTCTGAGGCACTATGTTGGTGGGATAATCTAGCGCATGCCATGGGTGATCGTTCGATTAGGAGGATGACGTGGGATGAATTGAAGAAATTGGTTCTTGATCAGTTTTGTCCTCCACATGAATTGGATAAGATTAACAGGAATTCTTGACCTTGGAGGCGGGTAGTATGACACATCGGGAGTATACCACGAATTTTAATAAGATGGCTCGATTATGTACCGATCTGGTTACTCCTGAAGCTAAGAGGATTAAGAAGTATGTGAAAGGTCTTTCGGTGGATGTTCGTAGGGGTGTGGTGACCACCGACATGAGCTCGTTTCACTCGATGGTTACCCTAGCAGGTACATTTTATGATCAGAAGGAGAAGTTACCACTGGCCAAGACGAGGAATACATGGAACTCAAATTCGTATGGTAAGCGTCCCAGGGGAAACAATTTCAATTCGTCCGAGAAGAGAGTAAAGACTGAGCCTTTAGAATTTAAGAGGGATGCGGGGGTTGGAAATTGCAAAAAGTGTGGGAGACCGTACAAGGGGGAATGTAAGAGTGGGTCTGGTTCTTGTTTCCGATGTGATAAGGTTGGACACCCCCATTTCGAGTGTCCGACGTTGACTTGTTTCCGCTGTAAGGGTGCCGGCCACTTGGCATCGAACTGTCCTACCAGCAAGGCGGGGGGGGGGGGGGGTTCCGGTCAGGGGGAAGGTGGAAGAAAAGCCGAAGGTCAGAGCGAGGGCCTTCAACATCTCCAAGAGAGAGGCGAAGGACGACGCGGACGTTGTTTCAGGTACTTTTTCCTTATTCGTCTTTTATTCCACCGTTATAATTTCTTATTCCTTTGGAATAGTATGTGATGATCATGTAGCTAACCAGTAATGTAATATTATCCCAGGTACCTTTTTACTTGATGAATTTCAGGCATCGGTCTTATTTGATTCGGGTGCCAGTAGAAGTTTTGTGTCTACCACTTTCTGTTCCTCGTTGAATAAATCACCCGAGCGCGTAGTCGATGTGTTTGAGGTTGAGGTCGCCGTAGGAAAGTACGTTTCTGTGTCTAGGGCTATTCAGGGTTGTTCCATCGAGTTGTCTGGGTGTAGATTTCTGGCGCGGTTGTACTTAATGCTGCTTGGCTGTTTCGATATGGTGCTTAGGATGGATTGGCTCAGAAGTGTTGATGCTCAGATCATTTGTGGTCAGAAACTTGTACGTCTAAGGGCCCCGGATGGGACCCAAATAACGGTCTTCGGATGATCGGAATGGTGCGACGCCACATATCATATCCATGCTTAAGGCGGGAAAGTTGATGCAGCGGGGGTGCGGGGCGTATCTGGCGTATGCTATAAACATGAATACCGAGGTGGCTACCGTCAGTGATGTTCCTATTGTTCGGGATTTCCTGGATGTAATTCCAGATGATTTGTCATATGTGTCGCCAGATCGCGAGGACGAGTTCCAGATAGACCTTGTACCGGGCGCCAAACCCGTTGCTCAAGCCCCTTACCTTGGGGTGCCCCGGTCCTATTCGTTAAGAAGAAGGATGGTAGCATGCGGAAGTGCATTGACTACCGTGAATTGAATAAACTCACTGTTAAAAATCGGTACCCTCTCCCAATGATTGACGACTTATTTGATCAGCTCCAAGGAGCTAGTTGGTTCTCGAAGATCGACCTTAGGTCCGGGTATCATCAGTTGAAAATTCGGGAGGAAGATATTCCTAAGACTGCCTTCCGCACTCGTTATGGGCATTATGAATTCCTCGTGATGTCTTTCGGTTTAACCAACACACCGGCTGCGTTCATGGATCTTATGAACCGCGTGTGTAGGCCGATGCTCGATCGTTCGGTTATTGTGTTCATCGACGACATTCTTGTGTATTCCAAAAGCGAATCCGATCACGTCGGTCATCTTACGGAAGTTTTGGAAGCTCTGCGAAAGAACAAGTTGTAAGCAAAATTTTCTAAGTGTTCCATTTAGTTACGCGACGTTCAGTTCTTGGGTCATGTGTATTAACCCGAGAGGTATTTTGGTTGACCCTTCAAAGGTGGAAGCCATAAACGAATGGGAATCTGCTAAGTCTCCATCCGAAATTCGTAGTTTTTTGGGCTTGGCGGGGTATTACCGCCACTTCTTTCCCTACTTTTCAAAAATTGCTTCATCATTGACCAAGTTGACTAAGAAGAGCGTTAAGTTTGTTTGGGGTTCTAAGCAGGAGGAGGCTTTTCTCGAGTTGAAGAACAGGTTGACGCATGCCCTGATTCTAGCTTTACTCGATGGCACTGATGATCTGGTGGTTTATTCTGATGCCTCTTATCAGGGGCTTGGGTGTCTTCTAAAGCAGCGAGGTCGAGTCATCGCTTATGCCCCATGGCAGTTAAAAGTCTTATGAGGCGAATTTTCCTACTTACGATTTGGAGCTGGCGGCGGTTGTGTTTGCGCTTAAGTTGTGGAGGCATTATTTGTACGGTGTTCCTTGCGTTATCTATACCGATCATAAGAGCTTAAAGTATTTCTTCGAACAAGAGGAACTGAATATGCGACAGCGTCGATGGTTGGAGTTGATTAAGGATTATGATATGGAGATTATGTACCATCCCGGTAAGGCTAACGTGGTAGCCGACGCGTTGAGCCAGAAAGAGAGACAGAAACCTATTCATGTAAAATCTTATCAGCTTATTCTTAAACTTGATATTTTGAGACAGATAGCCAACGTCTAAAATGAAGCTTTACAGGTGGAATGGATTATGTCAGAGCAAATTTGTCAAGAGAAATTATTGGAAGACGTCGGTGATGGGGTGAAGTAAAAGGATGGGCATTTATGGGTACCGAGGTATGGGGGATTCAGAGGTAAAATTTTGGATGAAGCACACAAGTCGCGCTATTCCATTCATCTGGGCACGACCAACATGTACCAAAACCTGAAGAAGAATTATTTGTGGCCTGCGATGAAGTTTGAGGTGGCTCAGTACGTGAGTAAGTGTTTGACGTGTCTGCAAGTTAAGGCCGAGCACCAGAAGCCGTTCGGGAAACTTCAACCTCTGGAAATACCTGAGTGGAAGTGGGAGCAACTTACGATGGATTTTGTGACTAAACTGCGTCGTACTCCTAGGGGTAGCTATGACACCATTTGGGTAATCGTTGATAGATTGACCAAGTGCGCTCATTTCTTGCCGATTCGAGAAACATTTAATTCTGAGCAGCTGGCCGATGTGTTTATTCATGAGATCGTTTCTAGGCACGGGGTGCCGGTATCTATTGTTTCGGATTGGGATACGCGTTTTACCTCGTGGTTTTGGAAGAAGTTTCATGAGGAGATGGGTACCAAACTTCTCATCAGTATCGCTTATCACCCGCAAATGGATGGTCAGTCCGAGAGGACCATACAGACTCTTGAGGATATGTTGCGAGCTTGTGTTATCGATTTTGGTGGTAGTTGGGATCGTCACTTACCATTAGTTGAGTTCTCGTATAATGAAGTTTCATGAGGAGGTGGTAGTTGGGATCGTCACTTACCGCCACGATTGGAATCCCACTGTTTGAGATGTTGTATGGTAGGAGGTGTAGGACTGAGGTGTAGGACAAGAGGAAAAGTTTTGTAGTGGCTAGGGATGGAGCTTGTGACGGCTAAAGAAGGAAGAAGAGGCAAGAACAAGTGTCGGGGATCATTCACCATCAGTTTACATCAGCCCATAATCATCCATATCCTTTCGTCTTTCACATTGTTCATCATCTTTATTTCTTGTTCAATTGATTACATAGTTTTGCAATTTTGTGTTAAAGATTGAAGTGTTTATGATTATTGTTGATCATTGAATGATTGTTAAGATGATTGGTATAAGTTATATGATGATTTTATTGAGTGTTAGCTGCTGTCCAATTATGATTCTCGGCTAAACTTGTTAGTTCTACCTAGGATTGATGATAATTGTTAGTGTTTGATGAGCTTGTTGGATTGTTTGATTGATAGATGTTAATTGTTATTGTAAAGTTTGATTAAGACATGAAATAAGTTGTGTTTAAGGGCTGAAAATTTTGGTGATTCATTGCATAAACCCCGTGTGTCGGTTAATTAGTTTTGTGTTGATTGATCGGTGCATTGTTTGATTCTAGACTTTGTGTTTAGGGTTTGTTTGCGGTAGCTACAACCGTAGGGTTTTGTTGCGTGAATTTGAGGTTAAAGTACAGCGGTTAGGCACCTTCTTAGAGACCGAGAGGTGATAAGAAGTTAGGGTCGTCTCATTACCTTTGCATGCTAGATTAAGGATTGCGCGAGAGCGAGTTCGTTTCTTATCAGGTTTAGGTGTTTTGAGCGACTAGTTGATCTACTTTGGTTTAAGTTGAATTGTTCCTCTATCCTTGTTTGTGTAGTATTCATTGCCATTAGGGTCGAGTGTTGGTGAGACCGAGAGGTGAGTCAACACTAGAACACGTTAACAACTGTTTCCCGGTTTGGTCGTTTTAGGCGATTTTGAGTTGTTTAGGTTTATTGAGTGAGACCGTGAGGTGATCCAGTGAGCCCGGGCGATCCTTTGGCGTGTCATCTTTAGGGACCGGTGTATAGATATCATTCAATCCACTAGCTTGTTAGGCCTACAGTTTGATTCAGAACTAGGTAGACGTTTTTCTCTATCTGAAGTTAACACAGTTAGTTCTCCGTTAAGTTTTCTATTTTAGGTAACTTTTGTCAGTCAGTCTAGTTAGTCCAGTTAAGTAATCAAAAATCAAAAATCAATTAAATATTATTCTTAGGTATGTCTTGTCTAGGGTTTGTGATCGTTAGCGTCTTACGTGTCCACGTATTCGATACTCGGACTTCCTAGTTCTATTCTACTTGAGATCGGTACACTTGCCGGTTGATGTGTGTCTAATAACCCTATAAATATGACCCTCACAACTAAGCTTTAATATTAAAACGAAAATCCTAAAACCACACACAACCGCCAAGTGTACCGATCGCAAGTAGTATAGACTTATGAAGTCTGAGTATCGAACACGTGGATACGTCAGAACGCTAAAGATCACTAACCCTAGACAAGACATACCTTAGAATAATAATTAATTGATTTTTTTTGATTTTTAATTACTTAACTGAACTAACTAGATTGAATTACAAAACTTACCAAAAATAGAAAACTTAACGACAAACTAACTGAGTTGACTTCGGATGGAGAAAAACGTCTACCTAGGTCTGAATCAAATTGTAGGCCTAACAAGCTAATGGATTGAATGACTTCAAGACACCGGTTCCTAAAGATGACACGACTAAGGATCGCTCGGGCTCACTAGATCACTTCTCGGTCTCACTCAACAAGCCTAAACTACTCAAAATCGCCTAAAACGACCAAACCGGGAAAAAATCGCTAACGTGTTCTAATGAAGGATCACCTCTCGGTCTCACCAACACTCGAACCTAATGGCAATGAATACTACACAACCAAGGATAGAGGAACAATTCAACTTAAACTAAAATAGATCAACTAGTCGCTCAAACACCTAAACCTGACAAGAAACGAACTCGCTCTCGCGCAATCCTTATTCTAGCATGGAAAGGCAATGAGACAACCCTAACTTCTTTTCACCTCTCGGTCTCAAAGAAGGTGTCTAACTGCTGTACTTAATCCAATTAATCCCGCAACAAAACCCTACGGTTGTTCCTACCGCAAACAAACCCTAAACACAAAGTCTAGAATCAAACAATGCACCGATCAATCAATACGAAACTAATCAACCAACACACGGGGTTTATGCAATGAATCACCAAAATTTCAAGCCCTTAAACACAACCTATTTCATGTCTAAATCAAACTTTAAAATAACAATTCAAGTCCATCAATCAAACAATCCATAAAACCTATCAAACACTAACAATAATCATCATTCCTAGGTAGAACTAACAAGATTAGCCGAGCATGTTTTTTGGACAGCAGCAAACACTAAATAAAAGCATCATTAAACTCATACCAATCATCTTAACAAACATCCAATGATCAACAATAGTCAATAACAAATCAATCTTTCAAGTAATTGCAAAACTAGTTAACAATTAAACAAGAAAATCAAACTTGATGAACAATGAAAGTATTGATAGGATATTGGGTATTCCGGCTGCTGTTTGCTGCTGTAAACTGACGGTAAACGATCACCGAGGCTTGCACTTGCTTCCTTCTTCCTTCCCTAGCCGCCACAAGCTCCAAAACCTAGCACACAAAACTTTTTCTTTTTTTTTCTTCCTGCCCAAACTGCCGATCGCAGATTAGGCCAGCCGCTAGGGTTTTTATTTATTCTTATATAATATAATATAATATGGTCTTGGGTCTCCATGATGCATACGGGTCGGGCCTTGAGCTTTGTCTTGAACTTGTATGCGTAAAAGGCTCGTAAAATGCTCGAAAAGTCCCGGTTTCTTCCTTTCTTTTACCCAAAACCTACAAGATTAATAAATGTACGTAAAACCTATCTAAAACGAGTTAAAACATATAAAATATAATATAATACGTAGATAAAACGTGCGGAAAATACGAGTGTTTTACAACACATCAAATATCCCCACCCTTAAGACTTTTTCGTCCCTGAAAAAGATTACTATACAGGATCATATCCGAGTTCAACCGACAACTCTTGGTTTTATTTATTTATTATTATTATTAATATATATATTTTTCTTTTTAAAGTATTAGAACAAATGACCCGTTACCCCTTCTAACTTTCACCTAATAAGCTAGATCAGGTCGATTGCCGGTATTGCTGTCCACTTTAAAACCATGCGCCTAATACTTACCGAGACAAATAAGGCATGACAATTCTATTAATTTGTATGACTAAGTGGAACCCACACCTAAAAGCTCTGCTGCCACTTCACCAATTCCATTATGGTTTTACCGGGCCGAGCCACCCCAATTTGACTTAAACCTTTTGCCACATGATTAAACATTTTATTCATGTACAAACTATAAACTCTAGCTCTCTTTCAAGTGCACGCAATTACAAATGCATCTCTTTCATTTCTTTTTCTGCCTTTTGGCCTTTTGCATTTTTTTTTGTTTTTTTTTAATACTCATAGTACATGGCTTTGCATGAAAAGAAACAAATATAAAAGATAAAACAACTAATATTTACAGACGATCATGTGACTCGAGGCTTGAGTATGACCCGACTTTTCATTCCAGTCCTGTCACGAGCTTAGTAAAACAAACAAAACCCCTAAGATGTTTCCCACTATAGTCAGGCCATTTAAGAGGTTCAATTAGGTCAACAACCAAACCGCCCTTTCATTCTCAAAGGCTGAGCCTACCGACACACGATTACTGAGTCTAAACCGTTCGGTTACCATACATCACGTGCGGGTTTAATGGGCACTGTTCTTATTTATTATATATATATATATATATATATTTTTGAAAACACCAAGAAGTTATAAACTAACCACTACTCGGTAATAATATCATCTCCTGTTTAACGTAGAGAAAACAAATTTCAAGGGACTATTTTTTTAAATTTTTCAAATTTTTATTATTATTTTTTTTCCAAAAATTTTCCTACAACTAAGTAAAATAAACCTCATCCTTACACTTAGAACGAAATCGTCCTTGATGAGTACAAGGAAAAGAAATAAAATAAAATAAAAATAAAACAGAAAAAATAAAAATAAAGTATACAAGACTAAAACAAAGAACGGGTTACTCCCCTGGTTTGTGTGCAGAATCTTCAACAGCTGAGTAGTATCCAAACGACCGTATAGCATTTCATTCGCGGCCGCAACCTCGGGAGAACCTGTTCAAACACGCCACCATAGCTACCATGCGCATAATATAACCTGCAAAACTCAAACTCGCTCGCATGTAGCGGCGTACAATACGGAAAACAAAAACATAAAGAAATAAACATATTTTTGTGTTTTTGCTCCGTTTTTTTTATATATAAATATAAATAGGATAATCCTTAAATCGACCGACTCGAATGGAGATTGAGTACGAGCGGCTTCATCTTGGAATAACCTGAAAGAGAAAAAAAACAAAGAAAACAGATAGCATCACACAAATACATAAATACAAACTCTACAACCCGGGCAGTCTCCCGAGTGTGCATCCATCGCGTCTAAGTTACGGAGACCGCATCAAGGTAGAATACCTCGACCGTCTGGTCAGTCACCAGCTCGCCAATGTAGTGCTTCAGTCTATGACCGTTCACCTTAAACTTCCCGCCTTTATCCTCTATCTCAACAGTGCCGTACGGGAAGACCTCAGTAACCGTGAACGGTCCCGGCCATCGGGATCTCAACTTTCCCGGGAATAACCTCAACCAGGAGTTATACAATAAAACCAAATCCCCATACTTGAACTGCTTGTTACGCTTCAACTTCCTATCATGCAGTTCCTTCGTCGGCTCCTTATACCTAAATGACTTCGCTTAAGCGTGATCTCTCAGCTCCTCTAGCTCGTGCAACTGGTGGAAACGAGTGCTCTCTGCGGCAGACATATCAAAGTTGACCCTCTGTAGGGCCCAAGAAGCACGGTGCTCCAACTCGACAGGCAGGTGGCAGGCCTTCCCATAAATCATCTGAAACGGAGTGGAACCGGTCGGAGTTTTGTAGGCTGTACGGAAGGCCCACAACGCATCATCTAATTTGTCGGACCAATCCCGACGATTCGAACCAACCGTTTTCTCAAGAATACGTTTGATCCTCCGATTAATCACTTCTACCTGCCACTAGTCCGTGGGTGGTAGGCAGTTGCAAGCCGATGGGTGACCCCATAGCGACGCAACGCTTTCTCCATCTGCGCATTGCAGAAGTGAGTCCCTCTATCACTGATCAACGCCTTCGGGACACCAAAATGAGCAAAAAGGCTCTTGAGAAAACGGAGTACAACTCGGTCATCATTAGTAGGTAAGGCCTTGGCCTCAAACCACTTCGAGACATAATCAACCGCCACGAGTATATACTTGTTCCCACGCGAAGATGGAAACGGTCCCAAGAAATCAATGCCCCACACATCGAAAACTTCACAAACCTGAATAGCATTCTGGGGCATTTCATTTCGCGACGAGATGTTGCCGACATGCTGGCAACGATCACAACTCTTCACAAACGCGTGCGCATCCTTAAAAATCGAAGGACAATAGAATCCACAATCAAACACCTTCTTTGCCGTCAAACTCGCACCGTGGTGACCTCCTGTCGGTCCAACATGGAAATGGCTCAGAATCTGCTGTGCCTCCTTAACGTCAACACACCTCCTGATCAACTGGTCAGCACCTATACGAAAAAGATACGGGTCGTCCCACAGGTAAAACATAACATCAGCAAAGAATTTCTTCTTTTGCTGGTAAGACATCTTCGGGTAGTACCCGTCAGCAAGATAGTTCGCAAAGTCGGCGAACCATGGGAAACCCTCATACTGAGCCGAAAAAAACATAAGACTCTCTGTCGGAAAGTGATCATTAATCCTGACCCCCGGCTCTCTTAACTCCGTTCCGTCAAGACGCGAAAGATGACCGGCTGCCACATTCTCGGCCCCCTTCTTATCACGGATTTCAATATCAAACTCTTGAAGCAACATGATCCATCGGATAAGGCGTGGTTTAGCATCTTGTTTGCTAAAGAGATAACGAATGGCAGAATGATCCGTGTACACAATCGTCTTGGACAGAACAAGATATGACCTGAATTTGTCGAATGCAAACACCACCGCTAAAATCTCTTTTTCGGTGGTGGTGTAACTCTCCTGTGCACCATTCAGGGTCCGGCTAGCATAGTAAGTCGGATGGAAGTGTTTATCCTTCTACTGTCCAAGAACCGCTCCGACCGCGAAGTCGCTCACATCACACATCAACTCAAAGGGAAGCGACCCGTCAGGAGTAATCATGATCGGGGCGTTAACGAGTTTGTCTTTTAAAAGATCAAACGCCTCGATACACTGCTCAGAAAACACGAATGGGGCATCCTTCTCCAAGATTTTGGTCATGGGTCTCGCAATCTTAGAAATTCTTTAATGAACCGGCGATAGAACCCAGCATGACCTAGAAAACTCCGGATGGATCTCACGGAAGTGGGCGGGGGAAGATTAGAGATGGTATTGACCTTCGCTCGGTCAACCTCTATCCCCGCACTCGAAATACGTTGCCCCAAAACGATGCCCTCGCGTACCATGAAGTGACACTTCTCCCAGTTAAGAACTAGGTTGGTTTCAATGCATCGGGCCAACATCCTTTCAAGGTTGGAGAGACACTGATCGAAAGAGCTCCCAAACACAGAAAAATCGTCCATGAACACCTCCATGGAGTCCTCGATCATGTCATGAAATATAGCCACCATGCACCTCTAAAATGTGGCTGGAGCATTACACAGTCCGAACGGCATACGTCGATAGGCAAACGTACCGTATGGGCAGGTAAACGTGGTTTTCTCCTGGTCATCGAGAGCAATAGGAATCTGAAAGTACCCGGAGAAACCATCTAAAAAGCAGTAGTACTGCTGACCTGCCAAACGCTCCAACATCTGATCAATGAAAGGTAGAGGAATGTGGTCTTTCCTCGTGGCATCATTCAGTCTGTGGTAATCGATGCAGACTCTCCAACCGGTCACAGTCCTAGTGGGAATGAGCTCGTTCCTCTCATTGGTGACGACAGTCATGCCACCCTTTTTGGGAACCACTTGGACTAGACTAACCCACGAACTATCAGCAATAGGGAAAATGATCCCCGCATCAAGGAGTTTGATGATCTCCTTCTTCACGACCTCCTGCACCTTCGAATTAAGCCGCCGCTGCGGCTGAACGACAGTCCTATAATTATCCTCTATGAGGATTTTATGCGTGCAAAACGAAGGGTTGATACCCTTGATGTCGATAATCTTCCATGCAATGGCCTCCTTGTGCTCTCGAAGCACCCTCAACAATCTCTCTCTCTCGACCTCCGTCAAAGCAGATGCGACAATAACCAGCAACTTCCTCTCCTCGTACAAAAACGTATACTCCAGATGGGCAGGTAAATCCTTAAGCTCTAAGGAAGGAGGGGGGCTCTCGACAGAAGGTCGGTCCATCGGATCGTCATGTACGATCCCAGCAGACACTTCAGACTCAGGGTGATGTGACTCGGCGTCATCTTCCGTTGACTGATTGGTCATGGCAACCATCTCAATCTCTGGAATATCCCTATCGAGAATCTGAGTGTCGGAGGAAGATCGTCCACAGATCTCGCTGAAAAACTCCCCAACATGCTCCATGATGGTATCAATAAAGTACAGGGAGTCATCAACAGACTTGGGGTGTTTCAGTGATTGTCGAACGCCAAAGGTGACGTTCTCATCCCCAATTCTTAAAATCAACTTACCCTCGCAGACGTCGATCAATGCCTGTGGAGTGGCAACGAATGGTCGGCCTAAAATCAGTGGTACGCTATCATCGTCGTTCATGTCCAGAATGACAAAGTCCACCGGGAAGATGAACTTGTCGACACGAACCAACATGTTCTCGACCACCCCTCGAGGGTATTTCACAGAACGATCAGCAAGCTGGATACTCATTCTGGTAGGCCTCGGTTCGCCTAAACCCAGCTTGCGATACACCGAACACGACATGAGATTAATACTGGCACCGAGATCGGCCAGCGCATGAATAACCCTATCATCACTCAAGATGCAGGGAATCGTGAAACTCCCTGGATCGGCCATCATTTCCGGTAATTTTCGTTGTAAGACAGCAGAACAGCTAGCACTCAATGGGATGGAAGCGACCTTAGCAAGCTTCTCCTTATTCGAAAGGATATCCTTGAGGAACTTCGTGTTTTTAGGCATCTGAGTCAGTGCCTCAACGAATGGAATGTTAAGGTGAAGCTGCTTCAAAAGATCAAGAAATTTGGAATTCTGATTCTCATCTCTGTCTCTGCGGAGTCTCCCGGGGTATGGTATTCTAGGCTTGTAGACTCTGGGTGGCTCGCTCGGTAGCCTCTCGGCCTGTGCTGAACTCCCTGGGTTGCTCCTCTGATGCACCTGGGCCGGTGGAGACTCCATCTAAATCTCCTCATCCACCTGCTCCTCTACAACTACTACAGGCTCCTCAACGACTCCTCTCTGCCGAATCCCGGGCTCCTCTCGTGCCCCTGCACCGCTCCTCGTTGTCACAGCTTTAGCGAATCCCCTCGGGTTCTGCTCGGTGTTACTCGGTAGTTAACCCTGCGGCCTCTGGTTCAACCTACTCGCTATCTCTCCCATCTGCCGCTCGAGACTCTGAATCGACGCTCCTTGATTCCTCATGAACTGCTCGTGCTCTCGAAGCTTCTCCTGTGTCTCCTTGTGTCAGGAATCCTCACGCGTCATAAGCTGCGACAACATCTGCGTCGGTTGCGCCATCTTCTCCTCCAAAGTGGGCTTCTTCTCCCCACTGCTCGCTCCCTCACTGGCATCCTGAAAGAAACTCTAGCGTTGCTGAAAACCGGACTGGTTGCCGTTCCTCCAGTTGGAGTTCTGATTTCCCCTCCATCCCGAATTATACGAATTGAAAGAATTTGGATTTCGGTTAAGATTTCCTACGAAGTCTACGGCCTCCTCTTGGGAACTGACTGGGCACTGAACGGTATCATGCCCGCCTCTGCAGATCTCACACAACTTGTTCTTCGTCTGCATGTCCTTTACCACCTTCGCCAACACCTCGACCTGTGCCGTCAGTGCGGTGGTGGTGTCCATCGAATGCATGCCTCGTGAGATGGAATCAACGGTCTTACCTCCTCTGGCGGGTGGTCTCTGGTACCCACTCATAGCTAGCCCATTGAATAAAGCGATACACTCATCGG
Source organism: Bidens hawaiensis (assembly GCF_021521415.1). Taxonomy (NCBI): domain Eukaryota; kingdom Viridiplantae; phylum Streptophyta; class Magnoliopsida; order Asterales; family Asteraceae; genus Bidens; species Bidens hawaiensis. Next base: position 3,277,179 of record NW_027491065.1, on the reverse strand, counting down.
GGTCCTTGGTTGTCAATAGATTTCCTCCCGCTGCCGTGTCGAGCATACTCTGCGTCGCGTACGTCACTTCATTGTAGAACTTTCGACGACCGCCCAATCTTGCAAACCGTGGTTCGGGCACAACGCCAATAGATTCTTGAATCGCTCCCATGTCTCGTAAAAACTCTCTATGTCCTCCATCTGGAAAGAATGTATCTGGTTGCGCAAACGAGCGACCTTAGCCGGAGGATCGTATTTTTCAAGAAATTGGGTCTGCATGGCAGCCCAAGTAGCTATAGAGCCCTGTGGGAGGGACTCGAGCCACAGAATCGCTTGATCAGCAAGTGAAATTAGAAAGACGCGGAGCTTAACGGCATATTCGGAAACGCCCGCAAGATGGAAAGTGTCGCAAATACGCACGATGCGAGTGAAATGAGAGTGCGGGTTCTCATGAAGCAATCCGTGAAACTGAGCAGAATGAGCAATGGTATTTAGAATGTTCGACGGGATCTGCTAGTTTGTCGCAACTCCAACGGCAGGTGGTGCGATGCTGGATCTCGCGCTAGCATTGGCCGGTCGGGCCCAGTCCGCAACTGTCCTCCTTGGTGGGATGTCGCCCATGATCCTATCCCTATCGTCGAGGTCAACGGATGAAGAAGTGGATGAGGGTGAAACGGGACGACGTCTCTCACGAAACTCTCTCTTTGGCTCAGGGAATGCTTTTGTGTCAGGTGGTCCACGAGATCGAGTCTGTCGCATAAAAACTATAATTAGGAAAAAGATTATCTAAACTATTCTAACAAATAAGTAAAATAAAACAAAAATAATTATAAGTAGCACAAAAGATAAGTCCTAATTCGGATTGCTCTCAAAACGCCTAAAACCGTGTCCCCGGCAACGGCGCCAAAAACTTGATGTGTGTCTAATAACCCTATAAATATGACCCTCACAACTAAGCATTAATATTATAACGAAAATCCTAAAACCACAAACAACCGGCAAGTGTACCGATCGCAAGTAGTAGGAAGTCCGAGTATCGAACACGTGGACACGTCAGAACGCTAAAGATCACTAACCCTAGACAAGACCTACCTTAGAATAATAATTAATTGTTTTTTTTGATTTTTAATTACTTAACTGAACTAACTAGACTGACTGACAAAACTTACCAAAAATAGAAAACTTAACGACAAACTAACTGAGTTGACTTCGGATGGAGAAAACGTCTACCTAGGTCAGAATCAAATTGTAGGCCTAACTAGCTAATGGATTGAATGACTTCAAGACACCGGTTCCTAAAGATGACACGATTAAGGATCGCTCGGGCTCACTAGATCACCTCTCGGTCTCACTCAACAAGCCTAAACTACTCAAAATCGCCTAAAACGACCAAACCGGGAAACATTCGCTAACGTGTTCAAATGAAGGATCACCTCTCGGTCTCACCAACACTTCACCCTAATGGCAATGAATACTACACAACCAAGGATAGAGGAACAATTCAACTTAAACTAAAATAGATCAACTAGTCGCTCAAACACCTAAACCTGACAAGAAACGAACTCGCTCTCGAGCAATCCTTATTCTAGAATGCAAAGGCAATGAGACAACCCTAACTTCTTTTCACCTCTCGGTCTCAAAGAAGGTGTCTAACTGCTGTACTTAATCCAATTAATCCTGAAACAAAACCCTACTGTTGTTCCTTCCGCAAACAAACCCTAAACACAAAGTCAACTTAAACTAAAATAGATCAACTAGTCGCTCAAACACCTAAACCTGACAAGAAACGAACTTGCTCTCGCGCAATCCTTATTCTAGCATGCAAAGGCAATGAGACAACCCTAACTTCTTTTCACCTCTCGGTCTCAAAGAAGGTGTCTAACCGCTGTACTTAATCCAATTAATCCCGCAACAAAACCCTACGGTTGTTCCTTCCGCAAACAAACCCTAAACACAAAGTCTAGAATCAAACAATGCACCGATCAATCAATACGAAACTAATCAACCAACACACGGGGTTTATGCAATGAATCACCAAAATTTCCAGCCCTTAAACACAACCTATTTCATGTCAAAATCAAACTTTACAATAACAATTCAAGTCCATCAATCAAACAATCCATAAAACCTATCAAACACTAACAATAATCATCATTCCTAGGTAGAACTAACAAGATTAGCCGAGCATGTTTTTTGGACAGAAGCAAACACTAAATAAAAGCATCATTAAACTCATGCCAATCATCTTAACAAACATCCAATGATCAACAATAGTCAATAACAAATCAATCTTTCAAGTAATTGCAAAACTAGTTAACAATTAAACAAGAAAATCAAACTTGATGAACAATGAAAGTATTGATAGGATATTGGGTATTCCGGCTGCTGTTTGCTGCTGTAAACTGACGGTAAACGATCACCGAGGCTTGCACTTGCTTCCTTCTTCCTTCCCTAGCCGCCACAAGCTCCAAACCCTAGCACACAAAACTTTTTCTTTTTTTTTCTTCCTGCCCAAACTGCCGATCGCAGATTAGGCCAGCCGCTAGGGTTTTTATTTATTCTTATATAATATAATATAATATGGTCTTGGGCCTCCATGATGCATACGGGTCGGGCCTTGAGCTTTGTCTTGAACTTGTATGCGTAAAAGGCTCGTAAAATGCTCGAAAGTCCCGGTTTCTTCCTTTCTTTTACCCAAAACCTACAAGATTAATAAATGTACGTAAAACCTATCTGAAATGAGTTAAAACATATAAAATATAATATAATACGTAGATAAAACGTGTGGAAAATACGAGTGTTTTACAACACGTGTCACCGGTTGTGTGTGGTTTTAGGAATTTCGTTTTAATTTTAAAGCTTAGTTGTGAGGGTCATTGTTATAGGGTTATCTGACGCACATCAAGTTTTTGGCGCCGTTGCCGGGGACACGGTTTTAGGCGTTTTGAGAGCAATCTGAGTTAGGACTTACCTTTTGTGCTACTTGTAATTATTTTTTGTTTTGTTTATTTATTAGGATAGTTTGGCTTCTTTTATCGATTTGCATAGTTTTATGCGACATGCTCGATCTCGTGGACCACCTGACAGAAGCATTTCCCGAGCCTGAGAGAGAGTTTCGTGAGAGACGTCGCATCGTTTCACCATCATCCACTTCATCATCTGTTGGCAGTTTATCCTCATCTCCTACATCTTCCGATTTCGTTGATAGGGATAGGATCATGGGCGACAATCCACCACCGAGGAGGATAGTTGCAGACCGGGCTCGACCGGCCAATGCTGGCGCGAGATCCAGCATCGCACCACCTGTCATTGTAGTTAACGCGAACTGGCAGATTCCTTTGAATATTCTGAACACCATTTCTCATTATGCTCAGTTCCACAGGTTACTTCACGAAAACCCGCATCATCATCTCACTCGTATCGCGCGTATCCGCGACACTTTCAATCTTGCCGGCGTATCTGAAGACACCGTGAAACTCCGCGTTTTTCTGTTCTCGCTTCTCGATAAAGCGACTCTGTGGCTCGAGTCCCTCCCACAGGGCTCCATAGCTACTTGGGCTGCCATGCAGACCCTGTTTCTTGAGAAATACGATCCTCCGGCTAAGGCCGCTCGTTTGCGTAACCAGATTCATTCTTTCCAGATGGAGGACACCGAGAGTTTCTACAAGGCATGGGAGCGATTCAAAAATCTTTTAGCGTTGTGCCCGAACCACGGCTTGCATGATTGGGCGGTTGTTGAAATGTTTTATAATGGAGTGACGTACGTGACATAGAACATGCTTGACACGACAGCGGGAGGAAATTTGCTGATGACGAAGGACCCGGATGAGTGCATCGCTTTGTTTAACGGGTTAGCTATGAGTGGATACCAGCGACCACCAGCCAAGGGTGTGTTGGTGCATGATGTCAGTAGTTCAGTGTCTAGTGTCTGTAATTGCGTTTGTAATATTTTATGTTTTGTATAAGCGAAGTTGCTAACAAGTTCGCTGATATGGGCGAACTTGTTAGACAAGCGAAGTTAGTGACAACTTCGCCTGAACATGCCAGGCGAAGTTGTCGTGATTATATAAGCCATCTGTTACGGGTTATTAATAATTAATTCAGTTTTACAGTTTTCGTGTATTTCGAGTCAGAGAGAGTCTGTAATCAAGTGATCTTCGTATCACGTGTTTAAGGTTGGTATACAACGTGTTTGATTATCGAGTGTTAATCGTATTGTGTTCTATACTCGTAACGTCTTACGTAGGGATTCCGCACCTGTGTAGTACGTGATATCTCGTGTAGATCCGGATGGGAACCTACAAGAAGAGGGAGAGATTAAAAAAAAAAAAATACAACGTGTTTGATTATCGTGTGTTAATCGTATTGTTTTCTATACTCGTAACGCCTTACGTAGGGATTCCGCACCTGCGTAGTACGCGATATCTCGTGTAGATCCGGCTGGGAACCTACAATTGGTATCAGAGCGTTTGCTCGATTGTGTGGTTCGGGATTATCACGCGGGTATAGAAATCGTTCCGTTCGACTATTCGCGGGACGAGTTTTCTGAGTTTTTGTGTCCTACTCACCCCCTACCTTCAAAAACAACCCATAACACCTTCACACACCTCGAAAAACCCAGAAATCTAATCTGCAGAAAGTTCGTGTTCATCAGGCGAAGTTGCCGTCACTGTAAGTAGGGTTTCGGCGAAGATATAAGGTTAAGCGAAGTTATCCACAACTTCGCCTACCTCTTCAAGTTCGCTTATCTTAAGCGAAGTTACCCTAAACTTCGCCTACCTCCCAAGTTCGCTCAACTTAAGCGAAGTTATTCTCAAGTTCGCCAATCCAGCGAATTTAAGAAAGTGAGCGACGTTACAAATTCACGCGAAGTTAAGCTTTAAGCGAAGTTATCCACAACTTCGCCTACAGTGCTGTTTGAAAATAAAATTTTTATTTTCGGATTTCTTTGAGTTTAGAGAAAGATGTCTTCGATAAACATTACTGAACTAGTAAAGATGGAAGTAGAAGCAGGTTCAGCTACAAAGGCACCCAAGATGCTTAAGAAAACGGATTATGTAGCGTGGAAAGATCGTTTTGAACAATATGTCAAGTATCAAGATGCCAAGATGTGGGTGTGTATACAAGATGGTTACATTCCACCTACTACTGAGTATGAAGGTCGTGATCAGATCAAGAAGTACAAAGAGATGGAAGATGAAGAGAAGAAGATGTATGAGGCAGAAAGTAAAGCTCATGCAGCAATTACAATGGCTCTTCCACAAGAGATACTTCACATCTTCCGAAAGTATAAGACTGCTAGAGAGCTTTGGGAAGCTCTTGAAAAACGTTTTGAGGGCAATGTGGGAATTCGTGCTTCGAAGATTAAACTTCTAATAACCCAATTCTCGGTCTTCAAGTATCTGAAAAACGAATCACTTGATGATATCATCACCAGATATTATCATCTGATGACTGAACTCAGCAACTATTCAATTGCATACAAAGAAGATGAGATTGTTGAGAAGCTTCTTGATGCTCTCCCACCAAAATGGGAGATGTATACTGTGTTGATGAGAGAAGATAAAGACTTTGCTGACTATGACCTTGAGACAGCAGTTAACAAGCTGAGAACGTTTGAACTGAACGTGGTACGAAAGGAGACACCTACCGATCAGGTTCAAGATCCGGGTATGTATGGGACAAAGGTTAACTCCGGATCAAGTTCGAAAACGGAATCATCTGCTTATTACTCTAAGGGAGAGTCAGGCGCGAGCTCAACACATGAGGGACATGTATCTCTCAATATGAATGGTGATGTGTGCTATGTAGCTGGAGGGTCAAATGCTTCTCAACCTCAAGCGACCAAGAGTAGTTATTCCCCAAGTGTTTCAAACAACAACTACTCGAAGATGCCCATGAGTGTCAAATCTGCTGAACAGCAGTTTGCTCTCTATGCATCTTTTATTGCTTCGTATGAGAACTACATTCAGGGAAGATCGTTGATCCTGCAGTTTTGGATGAAGACTATGACCAGATCGATGCTGATGATCTGAAGGAGATGGATCTGCAGTGGCAGATGGCTATGATTGTCAGAAGGGTGAAGAGGTTCATGAAGAAGACTGGCAGGAAGTTTGACGGTGAGAGGCCAGGGTTTGATAAGTCGAAGGTTCGCTGCTACAACTGTCAGCAGAATGGCCACTTTGCAAAAGAATGCAAGAATGAACGTGTAGAACGCAGTCAGAATAGATCTACACAGCAAAGTGGTAGTGGTAATGACTATAGAGCCATGATTTCCAGACAGAATGAAGAGTACAACTGGAATCTGCATATTGAAGAAGTATTTGAACAGGCCAACTTGGCAAACATCGAAAATGCAGATAGTGAGAAGGGAACTGGCGAAGATGAAGCGTACATGGCAGATGTAGCAGACCAGCTCTCCGAGGTAAGTACCAAACTCCCTTGTACTAAGTGTGAACTTCTGTCTGAACAACTGACAACTCTAACTGATCAGTTTGTTAGTTTGGATGCGCAATATAAAACTTTAAAAAAAGATCATCATTTCACTAAAGCTAGAGAAAATAGTTACAAAGTAAAAATTAAAGCTAGTGAAACAGATATTAAAAGTCTTAAAGCAAAGCTTGCGGAAAAAATTAATATGATTGATCTTAGCTATGAGGTTCTAGAAGAAAAAACCAAACTAATAGCTGAAAGAGAAAAACAGATAGCTGATCACCAGGTAAAAGTGGTGGAACTTAACAGGAAACTGGAACAATTCAGAAATTCCTCCGCTATACTTGATCACCTTGTTAGTGATCAAGGTTCTCCAAAAAGGGGAGGAATTGGTTATCATGAAGTTCCACCACCTTTCAATCTTAATTACACTTTTAACCCTAGTAATCAGAAATCTGTCGATGTTGACTATGGTCAGACAGTTCCAGTTCCAGTTACTACTAAAGAACCAGAAGTTAGTAAGCCTGTTGCAAGTGTTAAAATTTCTGCTCCGAGTCCTGTCTCATCTAACTCGGACAAGTCTTCTGAGTCGAGTGAGACAAATCAAGAGGAAGTATTACCAAAAAGTGGAGAGAAAAAGAAAACATCTGAAAAGAAGTCTCCACTAAACCCGTATGTCCCACCATATGTGAGACAAACGGGCAGTAATACAGCCTCAACATCTAAGACAACTTTTGATAAGAAAGTTGAAAACAGGTGTTGTTTTAGATGTAATCAACAAGGACATCTTGTTGCTGGTTGCACTCTGAAGCAAAAATTCAGAGGTGTGAGGCCTTTAAAATCTGAGAAAAGAGCTAACAGTAATCAATTTAATGATAAAACTGAAAACCCATCGAATTTCAGAAAATGGACTAATCCAGGTTTTCAAAGAAATAGATCTCAGTTTTTCACTGGTAACACCCAAACCATAACTAATAATTCATTTAATTCAAGACGGTATGGATGGCCTCATAGACAATCCACAAGAAGGTATCCTGTTAGGACTCACAGAAATGATTATGATACTAACTTTGGACAGCCAAGGTATGGGATGTATCAACCCAAGACCAATCGGTCTTGGGTCCCCAGATTTTAACTCTCTGCTTTAATCGTGCAGGAACAGTTGAACAGGGCTGCCAACAATCAATGGGTTGTGAATAGCGGCTGTTCCCGGCACATGACGGGTAACAAGAAATTGTTAAACGACTTGAAACCTGTTCAAGGAGGAAGAATGAGTTTCGCAGGAGAGAACGGTGGAAAGATCACAGGAATTGGGAGTGTGACTAACGGGAAGATGACGCTAGAGAAAGTTAACTTTGTTGAAGAACTGAAGCACAATCTGCTGAGTTTTTCGCAGATTTGTGATAAGGATTATACCGTGCATTTCACGAAGAATGAGGCGATAGTGTTGTATCCTGGTTTTAAGATACCAGAGGACTGGATTGTTTTGAAGGCTCCGAGAGTGAAGAATACGTATATCATGGATATGAGGTCTACTGAAATGGCCACTGAAAAATCATGTCTTTTGTCGAAAGCGACTGAATCAGAGTCCGAATTATGGCATAGGAGAATGGGGCACATTCATCTTCGTAAGATGAACTACCTTGTCAAAAATGGGCTTGTGTTGGGAGTTCCCTTGAAGAATTTCAACTTCGAAGACAAATGCTTATCATGCAAGAAGGGAAAGCAACACAAGAAATCCCATCACACCAAGAAGGTCAATTCAATAGTCAGTACACTAGAATTACTTCACATGGATCTCTTCGGTCCCGTGAATGTAAAAAGTCTAGGGGGAACATCGTACTGCTTGGTGATTACTGATGATTTTTCTCGATACTCGTGGGTATATTTCCTGAAGTCGAAGGATGAAACTGTTCAGATGGTAATAAATTTGATTACCAAAGTTGAGAAATTATGGAAAAAAGAGTTAAATACATCAGGAGTGACAATGGGACTGAGTTCAAGAACTATCAGATGGAGATCTTCTGCCTACAGAAGGGGATTGAACACCAATACAGCGCACCGTATACTCCGCAACAAAATGGAGTGGCTGAGAGGAAGAACAGGACTTTGATTGAAGGAGCCAGGACCATGCTGGCTGATTCGAAACTTCCCGTGGTGTTCTGGGCTGAAGCTGTTGCTACAGCCTGTTATATCCTTAATAGAGTGTTAACTGTTAAAAGATTAAATAAAACCTGCTATGAACTAATGCATGGGAGAAAACCCAACTTGAGTGGTCTTGAACCATTCGGGTCCCCGTGTTCGATGTTAAAGACCAATTCAAAATTTGGTGGAGTAGCCGACGAAGGAATCTTAGTCGGATACGTTGTTGGGACTCCCAACAGACGGGTCTTTAATACATCGACCAGCAAGGTTGAGGTGGTATGTAACACTGATATCACAAGTTACAAATCACCAAAACCAAGCACAGGACCCGCTGGGGTTTTCGACTATGATAGACTCTTTAAATCTTTTAACATACCTTATCTGGATTTTGGAGAAGCTGAGGAAAGAATTGCTACGAAGATGATATGCGATGAGGAAGACACTTTGGTGCAACGACCACAGTATGATGAATGTCAGCCTTCCTCGTCAAATGCTGTCAATACCCCTGCTGCCTCTACTGAAGAGGAATTCATCAATCCGTTTCATTCTCAACATCAATCAACCATAAATGAGCTATCTTCGAACTTGGAAGATAATCTAAATGTCAGTTCGGTTCCGACTACGAGAATTCACAAAGATCATCCTTTGGAGAACGTGATAGGTGATATGTCCGCCGGTGTACAAACAAGAAAAAGCTTGAATGAGAACACCTGTGTTTACACAAGCATTAAAGACACGGGCATTATCAACGAATGCTTGTACACCTGCTTCATCAGCTAGATTGAACCAAAGAACTATCAAATGGCTCTTAAGGACAGCTCGTGGGTCGAAGCCATGCAAGAAGAGTTAGCTCAGTTTAAGAAAATGGAAATATGGAATCTGGTTGAAAAACCGAAGAATGTGCATGCGATAGGCACTAAATGGGTCTTCAAATGTAAGAGAGATGAGAAAGGGGTTGTTATCAGGAATAAGGCGAGGCTGGTTGTTAAAGGCTTTAATCAACAAGAGGGGATTGATTACAATGAAGTATTTGCTCCTGTGGCAAGATTGGAAGCCATTCGGCTGTTTTTGGCATTTGCTGCTCATAAGGAGATGAAAGTTTTTCAGTTGGATGTGAAGAGCGCGTTCCTAAACGGTAAAGTCGACGAGGTTGTGTATGTTGAGCAACCTCCGGGTTTTCCTGACCCTGACTTTCCCGATCACGTGTACAAGCTAAGTAAAGCGCTGTATGGACTACATCAGGCACCTCGTGCCTGGTACTCAACGTTATCCGATTACTTGCTTGAGAATGAGTTTGAAAGAGGTAAGATTGATAGCACGTTGTTCTTCAAGAGAAAGGGAAGCGACTTTCTGCTGGTGCAAGTCTATGTGGATGACATTATCTTTGCTGCATCAAAGGTCGCCATGTGTCAGGAGTTTGAGGCCGTCATGAAGAAGAGATTTGAAATGAGTGCTATGGGTGAACTAACCTTCTTTTTAGGATTGCAGGTTGATCAAAGGAAAGATGGGATGTTCATTCATCAGACGAAGTATGTCCATGATGTTCTCAAACGCTTCAAGATGGAGGACAGCACTCCATATGATACTCCAGTCTGCGTCAATCACAAATTGGGTGCTGATTTAGACAACGACGCAGACGTGGACCCAACCCAATATCGGGCTATTATAGGTTCTTTAATGTACTTAACTGCTTCTAGGCCTGATATAATGTTTGCTGTTTGTCTTTGTGCACGCTTTCAGGCAAACCCAAAAGAATCTCATTTGAAGGGTGCGAAGAGGATACTGCGGTATCTCAAGGGCAAGCCGAAGCTGGGATTGTGGTACCCGAGAGGAGGAGACTTGGAGCTAGTCGCTTACACAGATTCTGATTATGGAGGGTGCAATCATAGTCGGAAATCTACAACTGGTGGATGTCAGTTTCTTGGTGGCAGATTGGTGTCGTGGCAATGCAAGAAGCAGACTTCAGTCGCAATTTCAACCTGTGAAGCAGAATACATGGCAGCATCCAACTGCTGCTCCCAGGTTCTTTGGATTCAACAACAGTTGCGCGACTATGGTCTGAATTTCTCACTTACTCCTATTTGCATTGATAACACAACTGCTATCTCAGTAACTAACAATCCCGTGAAGCACAGTAAAACTAAACATATTGACATACGTCATCATTTTATACGGGATTGTGCTGAGAAGAAGCTGATTGAGCTCGAAAAGGTTGATACGTTAGATAATTTCGCTGACTTATTCACGAAAGCGTTTGACAAAACTAGTTTTCAAAACCTTGTTGAGCTGAATGGGATGATCAATCCCGAGTAACCATGCTTTGTGTTTTTGATAAAAAAAAAAAAAAAAAAAAACCGTCACTATCGCTTTGAACTATGTCAGTTGCCTCAGTTTGAAGGACATGTCTTAGGATATGTTTGGTCCTCATTTCTACTTGTAGAATATGAGGATAGCCATTAACCAGATGACTGAAAGTGACCGGGGCGGTTTATGATGAGTTTTCATTCTTTCGCTGAAAATTAGTCGATCATACTTAGTTAGAAGGACACATACTAGTATGTGGTCGGTCCAGCTGATCCATTGGATCTTCGGGATAGCCGTTAACCTGAAGACTTTGATTTGGTTGGGGCGATAGAAGTTAAATTTTTCTTTTCGGGAGATGAAATTATTTTCAAGTCTACTACTTCGTAAGAAGTTACTTTACTATGTTTAACATAAAATTGGTCCAACCTTGGAAAGTGATAGATATACTGATTCTGTGTGCTTAACTAGTGAAGTTATTAGGCTTAAAAGTCTTTAGAACAGTCATTGTATGTCATGGTAGCTTTTATGGTGCGTAAAAGTAGAAGTGATACTAACTAAATCTACTCGATTTTATGTGGAAATTCCTTAAGAGTTGTGCATGTCTTCATACATATCTTTCCAAATGATAGGCAGAAAAGCGATTACCCAGTCATACACGAGCCCGTGAGTGTTCTGAGTCCCGTGAAGATAGCGTGTCAAGACACTGCAGTGATCCAGATTAGGGACTTGCAGTTATTTTCTACTTGAAGTTGTGTATATATATGTTAGATTAAAAAAAAATGTGTGTATTCTAGAGTTCATAAGGTTAATGATTCTCAATCAAGACGCAAGAAGGTGAACGGGAAACAGAGTCTAAGATCGAAGTGTAATCACTACTTAATCAGACACTACGGGTCAAGGTCAATTCGGGGTGACTTGGGGAAAGCCAAATACGCTTTGAGAATAGATAGGAGGCATCATAATCTCTGAGTTGTTGCCCACTTAAGTTTTGAGCTTAATTGAACCTAACTCGTATCACAGAAACGATGAAAACCATTCTAAGTAGATTACCTGCTTACAACCTGTTTCTTTATGTCATAATACAGCTGAACACGGATCTGTGTGACAGTCACGAAATTAGCATGATTCCTGTTCGGATCTTTTCTAAAACATGGTAGTCCCTTTCGAGACTGAAATTTGATCCCGTGTACCTTTATTTTAAAAGTTTTTTTATTTTTGGAGTTGTATGATTTTATACCTGGTTACTTGGTCTTGATCGTTTCATTTAACGCTTTAAAGGATGTTTTCTAACTTAGTTGCAAATTGTTCAAATTATGGGGTTTGTTTTGAAAAATTTTTAATTTCAGCAAAGTTCTGCGTAACTTCGCCTGATAGGCGAAGTTATCCACAACTTCGCCGATATATCTGTGACCCTATATAAAGAACTTTAAAGGTCAAACTGTTCATTTATTTCAAAACCCAGCGAACTTATAAACCTTGGCGAACTTATCGATTCTATTATCATCAATCATTCTGTGTTTCTTTCTCGATTTCATTGTCGATTAAAGGTGTGTAGGGTTCCATATTCGTATAATCATTGTCGTTAATGATTATCACAGGTCGATACGACCCGTTTCGTGACCTCGATTATTTGAAACCTAAAAACCCGATTTTCAAACTTGTTTTTACGTGATAGTAAACCACTTGAACGTATAAAACTTCATAAAATCATGTATTTCGGAGTCCTTGATCTCCGAAATCATCATCTACACGTCGTTCAAAATCCTAACTGTTGCCGATTCAAATTCGGCGAAGTTACAGTTTAGGCGAAGTTATCCGTAACTTCGCCTGAGGTTTAACTTCGCCTGATTATTGATTTTGAAACAGTTTATGAGGCGATGTTGTGATTAGGCGAAGTTATCCGTAACTTCGCCTGGACCATTTTACTTTAACTATTTTCAGACGAAGTTCAAGTTGAAGCGAAGTTGTTTTCCAACTTCGCCTAACCTTTAACTTCGCCTATACAGAATTGATCACAACTTCGCTCATGGTAACAGGCGAACTTGTGATTCGCTTTGACGTTTATCTAACTTAACCTGTTTGTTGCAGATATGGCTGCTATTGCCGGAGCAGGTGGTGCAGGCGGTGATGACGGAGGTGATCAACAAAAAGAGTTCTTCCCTGGTCACAACATGTATATCACCTTAGACCCGGAAGCGAGCGGAGTTGATGATTTCCGCGAAATCATCACATTCCTTTTACGCTCGAGGATATTCCACGCCATTACAATAACTCTGCCGATATCCTTACCCAACATTGAGGATTTCTGGCAGACCGTGGAATACGACTGTAGAGTCGAACCCCCGGTGATGCGCGCAACAGTCAACGGTCAGATGGTTCAGTTCTCTTCCGAACATATCCGGGCGGCTCTGCGGTTTGGAAACGAGACAAGGGATGACCCGACAGAGTTTGTAGTTCCTTTTCGCGATGGAGCATTTTTGAGGATGGGTTATTCAGGTCCCTTGGGGGATTCGCAGAGAAGGAAGGGATTCCTACTTGACCAGTGGCGCTTTCTCATGCATGTTATGATAGTATGCATGTCAGGGAGAAAGGCGGGCACTGATGGCATGGGCGCGACCATGCAGTCAGCGATGACTGTTCTGACATACAACAAGCGATTCAGCTTTAGTCAGATGGTCTTTTATGAGATTGATCGTCAACGAAGAGCGATGGCGCGTGAGCGATTCATCATGTATCCAAGATTCCTACAAATGATCTTGAATCATGTTGCTCCAACACTTCCTCAGCGTCGTCCGATCCGATATGTAGAGAGTGTGAACAAACGGATCTTCGCCCAGTGTCGATCCTCCAGTGCGAGGAGCAAACCTGAGCTTCGTCCTCGCCATACTCCACTCTTTGGGTACTTAATCAACCCGGGGTATGTGCCTGCTCGTGGGGATGAGTTTAGGGACCCGGCACCACAACAGGCAGGAGCACCTCAAGCTATACCTGCTGCTCCTGTTGTGTCACCAGAGGAGAACGTGGACCTTGATGCAGAATTTGGTGGTCAAGGCTTCTTTGATATGGATCGGGTGGATCAAGAGGAGAACGTTCAGGTCCCTGTTGAACGTGCCTCGACGGTGCATGTTACTAGGGCAGCTACAACGGTGGCTGGCTCAGATTCTGATGATGAAGTGGCAGAGGCCAGAAGGATTATGGTGACTAGAGAAAGACTACATGGGAAAAGAAAGAGAACAGATGATGATGACGAGTCTGATTATGAGGAAGAGGTACAACAACTGATAAGAAGGTCAAGAAGGGAACTGATAGGTGCAGGATCAGGAGCCGGTGAAAGCTCTAGGGTGGTACGTTTCACTCCACCAGCACTATCCGGTATGACAATGGTTCCCTCGTCACTACAGGTTACAAGGCCAAGCGCTACGGGTGTTCCCGTGGTGGCTACCTCGTCTACATTTGGCCTTCCACCCACTAATTTCCAACTTTCGGCTCCCGTGATCGTTTCGTTGCCGCCTCCGACTGTTACTCCATCGGAGGTCGTGGCACGCTTTATTGAGTCGACTGTTGTGGCCACTGCAGGGCTATCGGTGACGATACCACCTGCGGTTACGTCTATTTCTACTTCTGAGGTCCCGGTGACATCGGAAATCCCTCCTCAGTACACTCAAGACATTTCACATATGAGGTTCGATTTCGATGCAACCCTCTCAGACTCAGAACGAATAGCAGCACTTGAACGGGTTGTGGCAGAACAATCAAGGGTGAATCTTATCCAGACCCAGGCTATTCAACGCCTAGTTGCAGAGAATCAGATGCAGTCGTCCCTGCTGGTAGAACATGGAAAGATCATAGATGCTCTGAAGGAGTTCTTGGCATCTTAGGGGGAGAAGAGCTGTAAAGGCGACGAGTTGAGGACGAAGAGAAGAAATGATAGAGACGATGATCCCAATGCGTCGAAAGATGCAGGTGGTGAGCTACCAAGAACTACTCAAGCTCTTGGAACTTCCACAACTCAGGGGGAGTCGACATCTGCAGCTGGTGATGATGTGGTGGTGGTGGACGTAGAGGAGATGGTTGATGACTTGGTTGGTGATGATGATATTCTACCGAGTGATGTGATAGAGAAAATTGGTGAAGAGATTGTGATGGATACAGAGATTGAAGAGGGAGAGATAGTAGAAGAGAATGTGGAGCATGACATTCCAGATGTTGAGAAAGCCGATATGAGTGAATAGATTGGAAGCGATGAGTCTGAATGGGAAGAGCAGCCTAGATGGAAGGAAGGCTATGCTCAGTGGTTCGTCAAAACGAAGAAACCGGCGGTCCCTACAATGTTTAAGAAGAGTTACAACATTAAAGGCTATGCTGAAGCGAAGAAAGGGATTATTTGCTGGATCTATGATGAGCAGTTGAGGCTCTTCGTGATTAAAAGGTATGACGGTGTTCAGTATTTTAAAAGACTGTTAAGATCGTTTAATACACTGCCGGAATGTGAAGTGAAAGACTTAGCCAGATTGGGGTTAATCAATCGAAGTGACGATAATATGGCTAGAGTTATTGGGAAAATTGTATGGAAAGAAAGTATAAAAGAGAAGAAATTTGAGCTGTTAAAACCACAGAAGGGAAAACTTGTTGAAGACAAGGATAGAGGTTTGAGAGCTGATGGAAAGCCTTGGATGATTATGAAGTATAAACCGATCCGGTGTTTGAAAGAAGTACCGATAAAGCTTATGCCCAAGGATGTGCTTAAAGACCTAAAGTGGTGGTTTGTAGATTGTGAGACAGCTGAGGCGGTGATGGAAGACGAGGATGAGCAAGAGGTACTAAGAGTTTACGATCCGATGCATTTGGTAAACTTATCGCAAGCTGATCTGCAGGTGCTCAATGAGAAGAAAATCTTTTATATTCCTGCTTGGAAAGACGAAGCGAGGAAATATCAAAGAGTTGTGTCGGTTTGTGTTAGAGAAGGAGTGCATGCGTGAAGATACAAGGTTGAAGATTACAAGACACGTGTTTGAAGCTAAAGAGATGAAGCTACTGCCAAGGGGGAGTCTGTTGGTGCATGATGTCAGTAGTTCAGTGTCTAGTGTCTGTAATTGCGTTTGTAATATTTTATGTTTTGTATAAGCGAAGTTGCTAACAAGTTCGCTGATATGGGCGAACTTGTTAGACAAGCGAAGGTAGTGACAACTTCGCCTGAACATGCCAGGCGAAGTTGTCGTGATTATATAAGCCATCTGTTATGGCTTATTAATAATTAATTCAGTTTTACAGTTTTTGTGTATTTCGAGTCAGAGAGAGTCTGTAATCAAGAGATCTTCGTATCACGTGTTTAAGGTTGGTATACAACGTGTTTGATTATCGTGTGTTAATCGTATTGTTTTCTATACTCGTAACGTCTTACGTAGGGATTCCGCACCTGGTAGTACGCGATATCTCGTGTAGATCCGGCTGGGAACCTACAGGGTGGTAAGACCGTCGATTCTATTTCACGCGGCATGCATTCGGTGGACACGACCACCGCACTTACGACAAAGGTAGAGGCGTTAGCGCAGATTGTGAAGGAATTGCAGACGAAGAGCAGGTTGTGCGAGATATGCAGAGGAGGGCATGATACCGTTTAGTGCCCAGTCAGTTCGCAGGAGGAGGCCGTAGACTTTATAGGAAATCCAAACCGAAACCCAAATTCTTTCAATTCTTATAATTCGGGATGGAGAGGCAATCAGAACTCCAACTGGAGGAGTAGTAATCAGTCCGGTTTTCAGCAGCGTCAGAGTTTGTTTCAGGATGCCAGTGAGGGAGCGAGCAGTGGGGAGAAGAAGCACATTTTGGAGGAGATGATGGCGCAGCAGACGCAGATGTTGTCATAGCTTATGACACGAGAGGATTCCCGACATAAGGAGACATAGGAGAAGTTTCGGGAGCACGAGCAGTTTATGAGGAATCAAGGAGCGTCGATTCAGAGTCACGAGCGGCAGATGGGAGAGATAGTGAGTCGGTTGAAAGAGAGGCCGCAGGGTACGCTACTGAATAATACCGAGCAGAACCTGAAGGGATTCGCGAAAGCTGTGACGACAAGTAGCGGTGCAAGGGCACGAGATGAGTCCGTGAGTCAGGAGAGGTCGAGAGTGAGAGTTGATGAGGAGCCTGCAGTTGATGATAGAGAGGAACAGGTGGATGAGGAGATTGTGATGGAGTCTCTGCCGGCCCAGGTGCTTCAGAGGAGCAGCCCAGGGAGTTCAGCACAGGCCGAGAGACAGTAGCTACCGAGCGAGCCACCAAGAGTCTACAAACCCAGAGTACCATACCCTGGGAGACTCTGCAGAGACAGAGATGAGGAGCAGAATTCTAAATTTCTTGATCTTTTGAAGCAGCTTCACCATAACATTCCATTCCTTAAGGCACTGACTCAGATGCCTTAACACGCGAAGTTCCTCAAGGATATTCTTTCGAATAAGGAGAAGCTTGCAGAGGTCGCTTCCATCCCATTGAGTGCTAGCTGTTCTGCTGTCCTACAGAGGAAGTTACCAGAGAAGATGGCGGATCCAGGGAGTTTCACGATTCCCTGCATCTTGAGTGATGATACGGTTATTCATGCGCTGGCTGATCTTGGTGCCAGTATTAATCTCATGCCGTATTCCGTGTATCGCAAGCTGGGTTTAGGCGAACCGAGGCCTACCAAGATGAGTATCCAGCTTGCTAATCATTCTGTGAAATACCCTCGAGGGGTGGTCGAAAACATGCTGATTCGTGTCGACAAGTTCATCTTCCCGGTGGACTTTGTCTAGACATGAATGACGATGATATCGTATCACTGATTTTAGGCCGACCATTCCTTGCCACTACACATGCGTTGATCGACGTCTGCGAGGTTAAGTTGATCTTGAGAGTTGGGGATGAGAACGTCACCTTTGACATTCGACAGTCACTTAAACACCCCAAGTCTACTAATGACTCCTTATACTTTATCGATACCATCATGGAGCATGATGGGAGTTTTTCAGCCTCCGACACTCAGATTCTCGATAGGGACATTCCGGAGATTGAGATGTTTGCCATGACCGATCAGTCAACGGAGGATGAAACCGAGTCACATCACCCTGAGTCTGAAGTGTATGCTGGGATTGTACGTGACGATCCGATGGACCGACCTTCTGTCGAGAGCCCCCTCCTTCCATAGAGCTTAAGGATTTGCCTGCCCATCTGGAGTACGCGTTTTTGGACGAGGAGAGGAAGTTTCCGGTTATTGTTGTATCTACTTTGACGATGGTCTCGAGAGAGAGATTGTTGAGGGTGCTGAGAGAGCACAAGGAGGCCATTGCATGGAAGATTATCGACATTAAGGGTATCAACCCTTCGTTTTGCACGTAAAAAATAATCATGGAGGATAATATCAGGACTGTCGTTCAGCCACAGCGGCGGCTTAATCCGAAGATGCAGGAGGTCGTGAAGAAGGAGATTATCAAACTCCTTGATGAGGGGATCATTTTCCCTATTTCTGATAGTTCGTGGGTTAGTCCAGTCCAAGTGGTTCCTAAAAAGGTTGGCATGATTGTCATCACCAATGAGAGGAACGAGCTCATTCCCACTAGGACTGTGACTGGTTGGAGAGTCTGCATTGATTACCGTAGACTGAATGATGCCACGAGGAAAGACCACTTTCCTTTACCCTTCATTGATCATATGCTGGAGCGTTTGGCAGGTGAGCAGTACTACTGCTTCTTGGATGGTTTCTCCGGGTACTTTCAGATTCCTATTGCTCCCGATGACCAGGAGAAAACCACATTTACCTGCCCATACGGCAAGTTTGCCTATAGACTTATGCCGTTCGGACTGTCTAACGCTTTACCCACATTTCAGAGATGTATGGTGTCTATATTTCACGACATGATCGAGGACTCCATGGAGGTGTTCATGGACGATTTTTCTGTGTTTGGGAGCTCTTTCGATCAGTGTCTCTCCAACCTTGAGAGGATGTTGGCCCGATGCGTTGACACCAACCTAGTCCTTAACTGGGAGAAGTGTCACTTCATGGTACGCGAGGGCATTGTTTTGGGGCATCGTATTTCGAGTGCGGGGATAGAGGTCGACCGAGCGAAGGTCGAGACCATTTCTAATCTTCCCTCGCCCACTTCTGTGAGATCCATCTGGAGTTTCTTGGGTCACGATGGGTTCTATCGCCGGTTCATTAAAGATTTTTCTAAGATCGCGAGACCCATGACCAAACTTCTGAAGAAGGATGCCCCATTTGTGTTTTCTAAGCAGTATATCGAGGCGTTTGATCTTTTAAAAGACAAACTTTTTAACGCCCTGATCATGATTGCTCCCGAATGGTCGCTTCCTTTTGAGTTGATGTGTGATGCGAGCGATTTCGCAGTCGGAGCGGTTCTTGGACAGCGGAAGGATAAACACTTCCATCCGATTTACTATGCTAACCAGACCCTGA
Source organism: Bidens hawaiensis (assembly GCF_021521415.1). Lineage (NCBI taxonomy): Eukaryota > Viridiplantae > Streptophyta > Magnoliopsida > Asterales > Asteraceae > Bidens > Bidens hawaiensis. The sequence continues at coordinate 3,257,876 of NW_027491065.1, read as the reverse complement.
ATGGTGCAAAGGAGATTTACACCACCACCGAGAAAGAGCTTTTAGCTGTGGTGTTTGCATTCGATAAATTCAGGTCCTATCCTGTTCTGTCCAAGACGATTATGTACATGGATCATTCTACCATGCGTTTTCTCTTTAGCAAATAGGATGCTAAACCACGCCTTATCCGATAGATCCTGTTGCTTCAAGAGTTTGATATTGAAATCCGTGATAAAAAGGGGGCCGAGAATGTGGCGGCTGATCATCTTTCGTGTCTTGAGGGAGCTGAGTTAGGAGAGCCGGGGATCAGGATTAATGACCACTTTTCGACATAGAGTCTCATGTTTGTTTCGGCTCAGGATGAGGGTTATCCATGGTTCGCCGACTTCGCGAACTATATTGCAAACGGGTACTACCTGAAGATGCCTTACCAGCAAAAGAAGAAATTCTTTGCTGATGTTAAGTTTTACCTGTGGGACGACCCGTATCTTATTCGTATAGGTGCTGACCAGTTGATCAGGAGGTGTGTCGACATTAAGGAGGGATGGCAGATTCTGAGCCATTGCCATGTTGGACCGACAGGAGGTCATCACGGTGCGAGTTTGACGGTGAAGAAGGTTTTTGATTTTGATTTTCGGATTATAGTTTTAATATTAAATCTTAGTTGTGAGGGTTATCCGATGCACATCAAGGACTCCAGTCTGTTGGGGTTCCATTGGTCAAAAACAGTTGGGTAGTTTGTAGGTGGTTCAGGCTATGACTGAGAAGCTCGATAAGATTAGGGCTTTTTTGAAGGCCGCTCAGGATCGTCAAAAGTTCTATGCGGATAAAAGGTGAAGACCTATTGTGTTTGAGGTTGGGGATCGGGTTATGTTGAAAGTTTCTCCTTGGAAGGGTATTATTCGTTTTTGTAAGAGGGGGAAGCTTAGTCCGAGGTTCATCGGTCCGTTCCGTATATTGTCCCTTATTGGTCAGGTAGCGTATAGACTGGAGTTTCCCGATGAGCTCGCGGGGATTCATTCTACTTTCCATGTGTCCCATTTGAGGAAATGCTTAGCTGATGAGGAGGCCCATGTGCCTCTTGATGATATTGAGCTTGATAGTAAGCTGAACTATGTTGAAGAGCCTATCGCTATTCTTGACCGTCAGGAAAGCCGTTTGAGAAATAAAATGGTTACTCAGGTGAAGGTGCAGTGGAGGCACCGTAGGGGTTCCGAGGCTACTTGGGAGTCTAAAGACGAGATGATGAAACTCTATCCACAATTGTTCCTGTCGCATCGCGATTGGAGACGAATCCCATTGTAAGGGGGGTGGACTTGTAACGCCCGTTAATTTCGGTTCAAGGATTCGAAGCTTGTAAAGTATGTATATTTCTCGGGATTTAACCCACATTTCTCGGAAACCTTCTCGTCATCCTGGTACGTTAAAACATTTAACTTTTCCACCAAGATGTTAATTCTTTAAAATTTGAAGGGCTAGATGTGAAAAATTTTTATAACATAAACCAAACCCTAACCCCATTCCCCCTTCCTTGTCCGATCGGCATATTGCAGCCCCCCCCCCTGCGATTTTCTTCTTTCTAGCCAAGGTTTGAGCATAAAACATCAATTGAAGGTTAGTTCTACGATTCCCCAAGTCTTTTACACCTTAATTAATCTTTATATCACGCGTATTGATCCTTAAATTGCGTGTTGTAGGCTTACCGGGTGGCTGTCAATTCTATCCTTTTCGGGACTGTTTTGGTTGAGGCTTTTGCACCAAAATTCTCCTAGGTATGTCTAGTATATCATACTTAAAAATCATGTTCATTGGCGTTCGTTAGATTGGTCAACTAGTTGTAGTTTGAAAAATTGTGTTCGGTTGACTAGAATTGTTGATTGTTGCGTTTAACGCGAGGGCTGAAGTGATTAACGACCAATTCAGCTCGGGTGAACTTGGTTTGATGTACGGGCTGTTGATAAATCATTTTTATAATTTATCATTAAAATTGTTTTCTAAAAGCTTAAAAGGGTCTCAGGGAACTACAGGGGTGGGGCACTAAAATAAGTCCTAAACACCCTAAATGTAAGGCTTGTAAATCCGGATGACATGGAAGTCCAACGTTCAACCTTAAAGCTTAATATCGTTTTGTACAAAGAAAAGTATTTTGATCAAGTACTAGGAGGTTGGAGTCAAACTTGGGTGATCTGGGGAAGCCAAATATGCCTTGAGAATAGATAAGGGGCATCAGAGGTCCATAAGTGATGTCCATGTAAGTCTTATGCCTAAACGAATCTAATCATATCACTAATGCAATGAAAATCATGAAAATTACCTGCTATCAACCTTTTCACTATGTCAAAATAATGCTGAAAATGAATCATTGTGAAAGTACCTTAATCTATATGATCTCATGTTTGGATCTTTTCATAAAAGGTGGTTCGTTTTAAATAGCTAAAATTTGATCCCAATATGTGTTGATTTTCTAAAAGACTGGATAGGTAAATTCGGTTTTAATTTTATTTTACTCTTATTTTTCTGTTTATTTTGTTTTTACCTCAAATCTATTCGTGTCTAACCAAATGTTCTAAGAAATCGTTTTCACATGCATCGGGTTATTTTTTTTTCTTTTTCAAAAGTGCACTAAGCTGTTATCGGTTAAACATGATCTCTTAGTTCTCGGCTCTATCATTCTCGGTCCTAGTTGCTTGTAATGATGATGTTCTCGGCCGTTTCTCGTTCTCGGCCAGATTTGAGAGTTCTCTACCTTCAGTGAATGGTTTCGGCCACATGTTTTCTGTAAACAACTGTTCATGGCCTAGTTTGATGTGACCAAGTGGTCTATAAAGGCACTTATTACTCTTGAAAATCTCAACTTCTTTTATCTTCTAAAAGCTTCTTTCATTCTAACCATCAAATCTTTCACCTATCTCGCCGCCTTACTTCTCTTCTTGTCCCCTTGAGATTCTCAAGTAAATTTCTTTAAATAGGTGAAGAACATCATTATGGTTGAGAGGTTGTTAGTGATTATTTGATTTTCTTGATTCATCGTTTTAGACGGTTTGTTTGCTCTCTGTTGAAGTTACTGATGGTTGGTTTAGTCATTGATTGTAGTTACAGGTTTGGTCATTAATGGTGATTAGTGGCATGTTGAAGATGATGAATAGTGCTCTGAGGTTTTCGGCATGGACTGATCAGATTCTTCGATTCTTCTGGTCAATCAGAGAGATCTTCGTTTTGAAGAGTTGTTAAAGCATTCTCGGTCAAACCTTGACCGAGGATTTGTTGGTCCTACCAAAGATACATCGTGCTTGACTTTTCTGAGTCAATCAAGCCTAATATTCGTTGCTATCCATGATGACGAACGTCATGTTTTTCTATTTCATATGGATAGTAGCATGACCTGTGCCGGACTCCCAGCCAGGTTTTTAAATTAAGGCGCTAAATATGACACTAAACCTCCAAGTGTCTATTTCGAAGCCATAGTATATACACCGAATGGCCTAAATTAAAGTATAGATGGATGATGATTGTCTTCCGCCAAAGCATTTTTGATCAAGCAATAAACCAAGGGGGAGAATGTTGGGCTATATTTGTGGCTTATGCTTGTATTTTGGGCTTAGGTCGGGTACATTATGTGAACCGAGAACTCTATGGTTCTCGGTGGGCTTTGTTGGGCCAGTGTGCTGGCTTTCCTATACATAGATGTCTTTGTATAGGGATAGGTGTTGTTCGTTCACTTGTGTTTTGGCCGTCTAGTATCATAGACGAGTATTGTATTAATAGTGCTTAAGCACCCGACGTTAATATTAACGTGTGTTTTGAAGCAAATTCTTGGTGCTGTGTTTGTGTTCTTGAATCATCCAGTGTTGGAATTCCGCACCAACACCTAGATTGTTGATATCATAATTGTAGTGATCTAGATTCGGGACTTACGATTCCCGGCTGAGGTTATTCCGGGAAAGTTGAGATCCCGATGGTCGGGACCGTTCACAGTTACTGAGGTTTTCCCGTATGGTACGATTGAGATAGAAGATAAAGGCGGGAAGTTTTAGGTGAACAGTCATAGACTGAAGCACTACATTGGCGAGTCGGTGATTGATCAGACGGTCGAGGTATTCTACCTTGACTCGCTCTCCGAGACGTAGAATTGATAGATGCACCACTCAGGAGACTGCCCGAGTTGTAGAGTGTGTATTTTTGTCATATGTTTGTGCTATCTGTTTTATTTGTTTTGTCTATTTCAGGATGTTCCAAGATGAAACCGCTCGTACTCAATCTCCATTCGAGTCGGTCGATTTAAGGGGTGTTCCATTATTGAAAAATAAATAAATAAATAAATAAAAATTATAAAAACCGAAAACACAAAAATTTGTTTATTTCTTTATGTTTTTGTTTTCCATGTTGTACGCCGCTACATGCGAGCGAGTTTGAGTTTTGCAGGTTATATTATACGCATGGTAGCTACGATGGCGTCTTGGAACAGGTTCTCCCGAGGTTGTGGCCGTGAATGAAATGCTATACGGTCGTTTGGGTACTACACAGCTATTGATGATTTTGCACACAAACCAGGGGAGTAACCCGTTCTTTGTTTTAGTCTTCTATATTATCCTTTTAATTTTTGTTTTATTTTTAAATTTATTTTATTTCTTTTCTTTGTTCTCATCGAGGACGATTTTGTTCTAAGTATGGGGATGGGGTTTATTTTACTTAGTTGTAGGAAAATTTTTTAAAAAAAAGATAAAAAAAAGAAATAAAAAAATTAAAAAATAAAAAAATTTGAAAAATTTTGAAAAAATAATCCATTGAAATTCGTTTTCTCTACGTTAAACAGGAAATGATATTATTAACGAGTAGTGGTTATTTTATAAATTCTTGGTGTTTTCAAAATATATATATATAATAAATAAGAACAGTGCCCATTAGACCAGCACGTAATGTATGGTAACCGAATGGTTTAGACTCAGTAATCGATGTATCGGTAGGCTCAGCCTTTGAAAATGAAAGGGCGGTTTGGTTGTTGACCTAATTGAACCTTTTAAATGGCCTGACTTTAGTGGAAAACATCTTAGGGGTTTTGTTTGTTTAACTAAACTCGTGACAGGACCGGAATGAAAAGCCGGGTCATACTCAAGCCTCGAGTCACATGATCGTCTGTATATTAGTTGTTTTATCTTTTGTATTTGTTTCTATTCATACGAAGCTATGTACTACGAGTATTAAAAAAATGCAAAAAGCCAAAAGGTAGAAAAAGAAAAAAAAACAATGCATTTGTAATTGCGTGCACTTGAAAGAGAGCTAGAGTTTATAGTTTGTATATGAGTCGAAATGTTTTAATCATGTGGCAATAGGTTTAAGTCAAGTTGGGGTGACTCGGCCAGGTAAAATCATAATGGAATTGGTGAAGTGGCAGCAGGGCCTTTAGGTGTGGGTTCCACTTAGTCATACAAACTAATAGAATTGTCACGCCTTATTTGCCTCGGTAAGTATTAGGGGCATGGGTTTAAGTGGACAGCAATACCGGCAATCGACCTGATCTAGCTTATTAGGTGAAAGTTGGAAGAAATATTTGGGTAACGGGTCACTTGTTCTAATACTTTTAAAAGAAAAAAAATATAATAATAATATAACAAATAAATAAAACCAAGAGTTGTCGGTTGAACTCGGATATGATCCTGTGTAGTATTCTTTTTCAAGGACGAAAAAGTCTAAAGTGTGGGGATATTTTATGTGTTGTAAAACACACGTATTTTCCGCACCTTTTATCCACGTTATTATATTATATTTTATGTATTTTAAATTGTTTTATATAGGTTTTACATAGTTTTGATTATCTTGTAGGCAAATGGTGGAAAGGAAGAAAAACCGGACTTTTCGAGGAGCTTATGGGTCTTTTACGCATACAATTTCAAGACAAGACTCAAAGCCCGGCCCGTTTACATCTTGGAAAAGCCCAAGCCTCTTGTTAATATTATAATACAAAAGAAAAAAAACCCTAAGCATTCAGCCCCATCTGCGATCGGAACAGTGGCAGGGAACAAAGAAAGCAAAAAACTTTTGTGTGCTAGGGTTCAAGTGTTTTGACGGCTAATGAACGAAGAAGGACACAAGAACAAGCCTCGGGGACATTTTTCATCAGTTTACATCAGCCGGGAGCAACCCATATTCAGTCCATATCCTTTCTTTTACACATTGTTCATCATCTTTATTTCTTGTTCAATTAATTACATAGTTTTGCAATTGTGTTAAAGATTAAAGTGTTTATGATTGTTATTGATTGTTGAATGAATTTTGAGATGATTGATATGAGTTATATGATGTGTTTATTGAGTGTTCATGGCTGTCCAAATATGATTAGAGGCCAATCTTGTCGGTTCTACCTTGGAATGATGATTATTGTTAGGTTTTGATGAGTTTATTGGATTGTTTGATTGATAGATGTTAATTGTTATTGTAAAGTTTAATTTAGACATGAAATAGGTTGTGTTTAATGGCTGGAAAATTGGTTAATTCATTGCTTAAACCCCTTGTGTCGGTTAATGATGTGTTGTAAAACACTCATATTTTCTGCACGTTTTATCTACGTATTATATTATATTTTATATGTTTTAACTCGATTTAGATAGGTTTTACATACATTTATTAATCTTTTAGGTTTTGGGTGAAAGAAAGAAGAAAACCGGGACTTTTCGAGCATTCTATGAGTTTTTTTACGCATACAAGTTCAAGACAAAGCTCAAGGCCCGACCCGTATGCATCATGGAGGCCCAAGACCATATTATATTATAACATAAAAAAAATTAAAAAACCCTAAGGCCAGCAGTAGTTCCGATCGGGATTTCCAGCAAGGAAGAAAAGAGAAAAAAGTTTTGTGGAGCTAGGGTTTGGACTTGTGGTGGCTAGGGAAGGAAGAAGACACAAGAATCAAGCCCCGGGATCGTTTACCATCTATTTTTACAGCCAAGGTGCAGCCATAAACATCCAATATCCTTACATCTTTTTCATTGTTCATATACTTTGAATTACTTAGTAGTTTTGCAATTACTTGGGATATTGACTTGTTATTGATTAGTATTGATTATTGAATACTTGAATTGATGTTTGAGATAAGTTTATTGATGTGTTTATTAATTGTTCATGGCTGTCCAAAGATGATTATTGGCTAAACTTGTTAGTTCTACCTAGGAATGACGATTCTTGTTAGTGTTTGATGAGCTTGTTGGATTGTTTGATTGATAGACTTGAATTGCTATTGTAAAGTTTGATTTAGACATGAAATAGGTTGTTTTTAGTGGTTGGAAATTTTGGTGATTCATTGCATAAACCCCATGTGTTGATTGATTAGTTTTGTATTGATTGATCGGTGCATTGTTTGATTCTAGACTTGGTGTTTAGGGTTTGTTTGCGGTAGGAACAACCGTAGGGTTTTGTTGCATGATTTATTGGATTAAGTACAGCGGTTAGACACCTTCCTTGAGACCGAGAGGTGATAGGAAGTTAGGGTTGTCTCATTGCCTTTGCATGCTAGAATAAGGATTGCGCGAGAGCGAGTTCGTTTCTTGTCAGGTTTAGGTGTTTTGAGTGATTAGTTGATCTATTTTTGTCTAAGTTGAATTGTTCCTCTATCCTTGGTTGTGTAGTATTCATTACCATTAGGGTCGAGTGTTGGTGAGACCGAGAGGTGATCTAGCATTAGAACACGTTAGCAATTGTTTCCCGGTTTGGTCGTTTTAGCCGATTTTGAGTAGTTAGGGTTTGTTGTGTGAGACCGAGAGGTAATCCATTGAGCCCGAGCGATCCTTAGTCGTGTCATCTTTAGGGACCGGTGTCTAGATATCATTCAATCCATTAGCTTGTTAGGCCTACAATTTGATTCAGACCTAGGTAGACGTTTTTCTCCACCCGAAGTCAACTCAGTTAGTTTTCCGTTAAGTTTTCTATTTTTGGTAAGTTTTATTAGTTAATCCAGTTAGTTCAGTTAAGTTAAAAGAATTCAAATATCAATTAATTATTATTCTAAGGTAGGTCTCATCTAGGGTCTCCACCCGAAGTCAACTCAGTTAGTTTTTCGTTAAGTTTTCTATTTTTTGTAAGTTTTATTAGTTAATCCAGTTAGTTCAGTTAAGTTAAAAGAATTCAAAAATCAATTAATTATTATTCTAAGGTAGGTCTCATCTAGGGTTAGTGATCTTTAGCGTTCTTACGTGTCCACGTGTTCGATACTCGTACTTCCTTGGTCTATATTACTTGCGATCGGTACACTTGCCGTTTGTGTGTGGTTTTAGGATTTTCGTTTTAATATTAAAGCTTAGTTGTGAGGGTCATTATTATAGGGTTATTAGACACACATCAAGTTTTTGGCGCCGTTGCCGGGGACACGGTTTTAGGCGTTTTGAGAGCAATCCGAGTTAGGACTTACCTTTTGTGCTACTTGTATTTTTTTTGTTTTTATTTTATTTCTTTTTTAGAATAATTTAGATAATATTATTCCTAATTATAGTTCTATGCGACAGACTTGATCTCTAGGACCACCCGACACGGAAGCATTTCCCGAGCTAGAGAGAGAGTTTCGTGAGAGACATTGTCCCGTTTCACCCTCGTCCACTTCTTCATCCGTTGACCCCAACAATAGGGATAGGATCATGGGCGACAGTCCACCGAGGAGGACAGTTGCGGACCGGGCCCGACAATCCAATGCTGGCACGAGATCCAGCATCGCACCACCCGCCATTGGAGTCACGATGAACTGGCAGATCCCGTAGAACATTCTGAATACCATTGCTCATTCTGCTCAGTTTCACGGGTTGCTTCATGAGAACCCGCACTCTCATCTCACTTGCATCGTGCGTATCTGCGACACCTTTCATCTTGCGGGCGTTTCTGAAGACACCATTAAGCTCCGCGTCTTTCCGTTTTCTCTCGCTGATCAAGCGAGTCTGTGACTCGAGTCCCTCCCACAGGGCTCTATAGCCACTTGGGCTGCCATGCAGACAAAATTTCTGGAAAAATACGATCCTCCAGCTAAGTCCGCTCATTTTTGAAACCAGATACATTCTTTTCAGATGGAGGACACCGAGAGTTTTTACGAGACCTGGGAGCGATTCAAGAATCTATTAGCGTGGTGCCCGAACCACGGCTTGCACGATTGGGCAGTCGTCGAAAAGTTCTATAATAGAGTGACGTACGCGGCGTAGAGTATGCTCGACACGGCGGCGGGAGGAAATCTGTTAACAACCAAAGACCTCTATGAGTGTATCGCTTTATTAAATGGGTTAGCTATGAGTGGGTACCAGAGACCACCCGCCAGAGGAGGTAAGACCATCGATTACATCTCAAGAGGCATGCATTCAGTGGACACCACCACCACACTGACGGCACAGGTCGAGGCGTTGGCGAAAATGGTAAAGGACATGCAGACGAAGAGCAAGTTGTGTGAGATCTGCAGAGGTGGGAATGATACCGTTCAATGCCCAGTCAGTTCCCAAGAGGATGTCGTAGACTTCGTAGGAAATCCAAACCGAAATCCAAATTCTTTCAATTCTTATAATTCGGGATGGAGAGGCAATCTGAACTCTAACTGGAGGAGCGGCAGCCAATCCCGTTTTCAGCAGCGTCAGAGCCTATTTCAGGATACCGGTGAGGGAGCGAGCAGTGGGGAGAAGAAGCCCACTTTGGAGGAGATGATGGCGCAATAAACACCGATGCTGTCACAGCTTATGTCACGAGAGGATTCCCGACACAAGGAGACGCAGGGGAAATTTCGCGAGCACGAGCAATTCATGAGGAATCAGGGAGCATCAATTCAGAGTCTCGAGCGGCAGATGGGAGAAATAGCGAGTAGGTTGAACGAGAGGCCGCAGGGTTTACCAAGTAACATCGAGCAGAACCCAAAGGGATTCGCTAAAGCTGTGACAACGAGGAGCGGTGCAGGGGCACGAGAGGAGCCCGGGATTCAGCAGAGAGGAGTAGTCGAGGAGCCTGCAGTAGTTGTAGAGGAGCAAGTGGATGAGGAGATTCAGATGGAGTCTCCACCGGCCCAGGTGCATCAGAGAAGCAGCCCAGGGAGTTCAGCACAGGCCGAGAGACAGCAGCTACCGAGCGAGCCGCCGTGAGTCTACAAGCCTAGAGTACCATACCCCGGAAGACTCCGCCGAGACAGAGATGAGGAGCAGAGTTCCAAATTTCTTAATCTTTTGAAGCAGCTTCACCTTAACATCCCATTCCTTGAGGCACTGACTCAGATGCCTAAACACGCGAAGTTCCTCAAGGATATCCTTTCGAATAAGGAGAAGCTTGCTGAGGTCGCTTCCATCCCATTGAGTGCTAGCTGTTTTGCTGTCTTACAGTGAAAATTACCGGAAAAGATGGTCGATCCAGGGAGTTTCACGATTCCCTGCATCTTGAGTGATGATACGGTTATTAATGCGCTGGCCGATCTCGGTGCCAGTATTAATCTCATGCCATATTCTGTGTATCGCAAGCTGGGTTTAGGCGAACCGAGGCCTACCAGGATGACCATCCAGCTTGCTGATCGTTCTGTGAAATGCCCTCGAGGGGTGGTCGAGAACATGCTGGTTCGTGTCGACAAGTTCATATTCCCGGTGGACTTTGTCATTTTGGACATGAACGACGATGATAGCGTACGACTAATTTTAGGCCGACCATTCCTTGCCACTGCACAGGCGTTGATCGACGTCTGCGAGGGTAAGTTGATTTTGAGAGTTGGGGATGAGAACGTCACCTTTGACGTTCGACAGTCACTGAAACACCCCAAGTCTGCTGATGACTCCTTGTACTTTATTAATACCATCATGGAGCATGTTGGTGGTTTTTCAGCGAGATCTGTGGAGGATCTTCCTCCAACACTCAGATTCTCGATAGGGACATTCCGGAGATTGAGATGGTTGCCATGACCGACCAGTCAACGGAAGATGATGCCGAGTCACATCACCCTGAGTCTGAAGTGTCTACTGAGATCGTACGTGACGATCCGATGGACCGACCTTCTGTCGGGAGCCCCCCTCCTTCCTTAGAGCTTAAGGAGTTACCTGCCCATTTGGAATACGCATTTTTGGATGAAGAGAGGAAGTTGCCGGTTATTGTCGCATCTGCTTTGACGGAGGTCGAGAGAGAAAGATTGTTGAGGGTGCTTCGAGAGCACAAGGAGGCCATTGCATGGAAGATTATCGACATCAAGGGTATCAACCCTTCGTTTTGCACGCATAAAATCCTCATGGAGGATAATTATAGGACTGTCGTTCAGCCGCAGCGGCGGCTTAATCCGAAGATGCAGGAGGTCGTTAAGTAGGAGATCATCAAACTCCTTGATGCGGGGATCATTTTCCCCATTTCTGATAGTTCGTGGGTTAGTCCAGTCCAAGTGGTTCCTAATAAGGGTGGCATGACTGTCGTTAACAATGAGAGAAAGGAGCTCATTCCTACTAGGACTGTGACCAGTTAGAGAGTCTGCATCGATTACCGCACACTGAATGATGCCACGAGGAAAGACCACTTTCCTCTACCTTTCATTGATCAGATGTTGGAGCATTTGGCAGGTCAGCAGTACTACTGCTTCTTAGATGGTTTCTCCGGGTACTTTCGGATTCCTATTGCTCCCGATGACCAGGAGAAAACCACGTTTACCTGCCCATACGGTACATTTGCCTATCGACGTATGCCGTTCAGACTGTGTAACGCTCCAGCCACATTTCAGAGGTGCATGGTGGCTATATTTCATTACATGATCGAGGACTCCATGGAGGTGTTCATGGACGATTTTTCTGTATTTGGGAGCTCTTTCGATCGGTGTCTCTCCAACCTTGAGAGGATGTTGGCCCGATGCGTTGACACCAACCTAGTTCTTAAGTGGGAGAAGTGTCACTTAATGGTACGCGAGGGCATCGTTTTGGGGCATCGTATTTCGAGTGCGGGGATAGAGGTCGACCGAGAGAAGGTCGATACCATCTCTAATCTTCCCCCGCCCACTTCCGTGAGATCCATCCGGAGTTTTCTGGGTCATTCTGGGTTCTGTCACCGGTTCATTAAAGATTTTTTTAAGATTGCGAGACCCATGACCAAACTCTTGGAGAAGGATGCCCCGTTTGTGTTTTCTGAGCAGTGTGTCGAGGCATTTGATCTATTAAAAGACAAACTCGTTAACGCCCCGATCATGATTGCTCCTGACTGGTCGCTTCCTTTTGAGTTGATGTGTGATACGAGCGACTTCGCAGTTGGAGCGGTTCTTGGACAGCGGAAGGATGAACACTTCCACCCGATTTACTATGCGAGTCGGACCCTGAATGGTGCACAGGAGAGTTACACCACCACCGAGAAAGAGCTTTTAGCTGTGGTGTTTACATTTGATAAATTCAGGTCCTATCTTGTTCTGTCCAAGACGATTGTGTACACGGATCATTCTGCCATTCGTTATCTCTTTAGCAAACAGGATGCTAAGCCACGTCTTATCCGTTGGATCCATTTGCTTCAAGAGTTTGATATTGAAATCCGTGATAAAAAGGGGGCCGAGAATGTGGCGGCCAATCATCTTTCGTGTCTTGAGGGAGCTGAGTTAGGAGAGCCGGGGGTCAGGATTGATGACCACTTTCCGACAGAGAGTCTTATGTTTGTTTCGGCTCAGGATGAGGGTTTCCCATGGTTCACCGACTTCGCGAACTATCTTGCAGACGGGTACTACCCGAAGATGTCTTACCAGCAAAAGAAGAAATTCTTTGCTGATGTTAAGTTTTACCTGTGGGACGATCCGTATCTCTTTCGTATTGGTGTTGACCAGTTGATCAGGAGGTGTGTTGATGTTAAGGAGGGATGGCAGATTCTGAGCCATTGCCATGTTGGACCGACAGGAGGTCACCACGGTGCGAGTTTGACGGCGAAGAAGGTGTTTGATTGTGGTTTTTATTGGCCTTCGATTTTTAAAGATGCGCACGCGTTTGTGAGAAGTTGTGATCGTTGCCAGCGGGTCAGTAACATTTCTTCGCGAAATGAAATGCCCCAGAATGCTATTCTGGTTTGTGAGGTTTTTGATGTTTGGGGCATTGATTTCATGGGACCGTTTCCATCTTCGCGTGGGAACAAGTATATACTCGTAGCGGTTGATTATGTCTCGAAGTGGGTTGAGGCCAAGGCCTTACCCACTAATGATGCCCGAGTTGTACTCCATTTTCTCAAGAGCCTTTTTGCTTATTTTGGTGCCCCGAAGGCGTTGATCAATGATAGAGGAACTCACTTCTGCAATGCGCAGATGGAGAAGGCGTTGCGTCGCTATGGGGTCACCCATCGGCTTGCAACCGCCTACCACCCACAGACTCGTAGGCAGGTAGAAGTGAGTAAACCGGGGATCAAACGTATTCTTGAGAAAACTATTGGTTCGAAACGTCGGGATTGGTCCGACAAGCTGGATGACGCGTTGTGGGCCTTCCGTACAGCCTACAAGACTCCGACCGGTTCCACACCGTTTCGGATGATTTATGGGAAGGCCTGCTACCTGCCTGTTGAGTTAGAGCACCGTGCTTCTAGGGCCCTACAGAGGGTCAACTTTGATATGTCTGCCGCAGAGAGCACTCGTTTCCACCAGTTGCACAAGTTAGAGTAGCTGAGAGATCACACTTACACCCAATTGTTCAGGTATAAGGAGCGGACGAAGGAACGGCACGATAGGAAGTTAAAGGGTAACAAGCAGTTCAAGTGTGGGGATTGGGTTTTATTGTATAAATCCCGGTTGAGGTTATTCCCGGGAAAGTTGAGATCCCGATGGTCAGGACCGTTCACGGTCACTGAGGTCTTCCCGTACGGCACTGTCAAGATTGAGGATAAAGGCGGGAAGTTTAAGGTGAACGGTCACAGACTGAAGCACTACATAGGAGAGCCGGTGACTGATCAGACGGTCGACGTATTCTACCTTGACGCACTCTCCGAGACTTAGACGCGATGGATGCACACTCGGGAGACTGCCCGAGTTGTAGAGTTTGTATTTATGTATTTGTGTGATGCTATCTGTTTTCTTTGTTTTTTTTTCTTTCTATTTTAGGTTGTTCCAAGATAAACCCACTCGTACTCAATCTCCATTCGAGTCGGTCGATTTAAGGAGTATCCTATATATATAAAAAAAATGTTTTTTTCTTTATGTTTTTGTTTTCCATATTGTACGCCGCTACATGCGAGCGAGTTTGAGTTTTGCAGGTTATATTATTCGCATGGTAGTTACGATGGCGTTTTGGAACAGGTTCTCCCGTGGTTGCGGCCGCGAATGAAATGCTATACGGTCGTTTGGACACTACTCAACTGTTGAAGATTCTGCACACAAACCAGGGGAGTAACCCGTTCTTTGTTTTAGTCTTGTATACTTTATTTTTATTTTCTGTTTTATTTTTAATTCTTTTCCTTATACTCATCGAGGACGATTTCGTTCAAAGTGTGGGGATGGGGTTTATTTTACTTAGTTGTAGGAAAAATTTTAGAAAAATAATAATAATAATAATAATAATAATAATAATAATAATAAATAATTAATTAAAAAAAATAGTCCCTTGAAATTTGTTTTCTCTACGTTAAAGAGGAGATGATATTATTACCGAGTAGTGGTTATTTTATAAATGCTTGGCGGTTTCAAAAAAAAATATATATAATAAATAAGAACAGTGCCCATTAGACCCTCACGTAATGTATGGTAACCGAACGGTTTAGACTCAGTAATCGTGTGTCGGTAGGCTCTACCTTTGAGAATGAAAGGGCGGTTTGGTTGTTGACCTAATTGAACCTCTTAAATGGCCTGACTATAGTGGGAAACATCTTAGGGGTTTTGTTTGTTTAACTAAGCTCGTGACAGGACTGGAATGAAAAGCCGGGTCATACTCAAGCCTCGAGTCACATGATCGTCTGTATATATTAGTTGTTTTATCTTTTGTATTTGTTTCTGTTCATTCAAAAGCCATGTAATATGAGTATAAAAAAAATAAATAAATAAATAAAAAAAATTGCAAAAAGCCAAAAGGCAGAAAAAGAAATAAAAGAAAGAATGCATGTGTAATTGCGTGCACTTGAAAGAGAGCTAGAGTTTATAGTTTGTATAGGAGTCGAAATGTTTAATCATGTGGCAATAGGTTTAAGTCAAGTTGGGGTGGCTCGGCCCGGTAAAACCATAATGGAATTGGTGAAGTGGCACCAGGGCTTTTAGGTGTGGGTTCCACTTAGTCATACAAATTAATAGAATTGTCACACCTTATTTTCCTTGGTAAGTATTAGGGTCATGGGTTTAAAGTGGACAGCAATACCGGCAATCGACCTGATCTGGCTTATTAGGTGAAAGTTGGAAGGGGTAACGGGTCACTTGTTATAATACTTTAAAAAGAAGAAAAATAAATAAATAAAAAATATATTAATAATAATAGAAAATAAATAAAGCCAAGAGTTGTCGGTTGAACTCGGGTATGATCCTGTGTAGTATTCTTTTTCAGGGACGAAAAAGACTTAAGTGTGGGGATATTTGATGTGTTGTAAAACACTCGTATTTTCCGCACGTTTTATCTACTATATTATATTTTATATGTTTTAACTCGATTTAGATAGGTTTTACATACATTTATTAATCTTGTAGGTTTTGGGTGAAAGAAAGAAGAAAACCGGGACTTTTCGAGCATTCTACGAGTTTTTTTACGCATACAAGTTCAAGACAAAGCCCAACGCCCGACCCGTATGCATCATGGAGGCCCAAGACCATATTATATAATGACATAAAAAAAATAAAAAACCCTAAGGCCAGCAGTAGTTCCGATCGGGATTTCCAGCAAGGAAGAAAAGAAAAAAAAGTTTTGTGGAGCTAGGGTTTGGACTTGTGGTGGCTAGGGAAGGAAGAAGACACAAGAATCAAGCCCCGGGATCGTTTACCATCTATTTTTACAGCCAAGGAGCAGCCATAAACATCCAATATCCTTACATCTTTTTCATTGTTCATATACTTTGAATTACTTGTTCAATTACTTAGTAGTTTTGCAATTACATGGGATATTGACTTGTTATTGATTAGTATTGATTATTGAATGCTTGAATTGATGTTTGAGATGAGTTTATTGATGTGTTTATTAATTGTTCATGGCTGTCCAAAGATGATTATTGGCTAAACTTGTTAGTTCTACCTAGGAATGACGATTCTTGTTAGTGTTTGATGAGCTTGTTGGATTGTTTGATTGATAGACTTGAATTGCTATTGTAAAGTTTGATTTAGACATGAAATAGGTTGTGTTTAGTGGCTGGAAATTTTGGTGACTCATTGTATAAACCCCGTGTGTTGATTGATTAGTTTTGTATTGATTGATCGGTGCATTGTTTGATTCTAGACTTTGTGTTTAGGGTTTGTTTGCGGTAGGAACAACCGTAGGGTTTTGTTGCATGATTTATTGGATTAAGTACAGCGGTTAGACACCTTCCTTGACACCGAGAGGTGATAGGAAGTTAGGGTTGTCTCATTGCCTTTCGCATGCTAGAATAAGGATTGCGCGAGAGCGAGTTCGTTTCTTGTCAGGTTTAGGTGTTTTGAGCGATTAGTTGATCTATTTTGGTTTAAGTTGAATTGTTCATCTATCCTTGGTTGTGTAGTATTCATTACCATTAGGGTCGAGTGTTGGTGAGACCGAGAGGTGATCTAGCATTAGAAGACGTTAGCAATTGTTTCCCGGTTTGGTCGTTTTAGCCGATTTTGAGTAGTTAGGGTTTGTTGTGTGAGACCGAGAGGTAATCCAGTGAGCCCGAGCGATCCTTAGTCGTGTCATCTTTAGGGACCGGTGTCTAGATATCATTCAATCCATTAGCTTGTTAGGCCTACAATTTGATTCAGACCTAGATAGACGTTTTTCTCCACCCAAAGTCAACTCAGTTAGTTTTCCATTAAGTTTTCTATTTTTGGTATGTTTTATTAGTTAATCCAGTTAGTTCTGTTAAGTTAAAAGAATTCAAAAATTAATTAATTATTATTCTACGGTAAGTCTCATCTAGGTTAGTGATCTTTAGCGTTCTTACGTGTCCACGTGTTCGATACTCGGACTTCCTAGGTCTATACTACTTGCGATCGGTACACTTGCTGGTTGTGTGTGGTTTTAGGATTTTCGTTTTAATATTAAAGCTTAGTTGTGAGGGTCATTATTATAGGGTTATTAGACACACATCAGTTAATTAGTTTTGTATTGATTGATCGATGCTTGTTTGACTCTAGACTTTGTGTTTAGGGTTTGTTTGCGGTAGGTACAACCGTAGTGTTTTGTTGCACGGATTTATGGTTAAAGTACAGCGGTTGGGCACCTTCTTAGAGACCGAGAGGTGATAAGAAGTTAGGGTTGTCTCATTGCCTTTGCATGCTTGAATAAGAATTGTGCAAGAGCGAGTTTGTTTCTTGTCAGGTTTAGGTGTTTTGAATGACTAGTTGATCTATTTTGGTTTAAGTTGAATTGTTCCTCTATCCTTGGTTGTGTAGTATTCATTGCCATTAGGGTCGAGTGTTGGTGAGACCGAGAGGTGAGTCAACATTAGAACATGTTAACGATTGTTTCCCGGTTTGGTCGTTTTAGCCGATTTTGAGTAGTTAGGGTTTATTGAGTGAGACCAAGAGGTAATCCAGTGAGCTCGAGCGATCCTTAGTCGTGTCATCTTTAGGGACCGGTGTCTAGATATCATTCAATCCATTAGCTTGTTAGGCCTACAGTTTGATTCAGACCTAGGTAGACGTTTTTATCCGTCCAAAGTTAACATAGTTAGTTCTTCGTTAAGTTTTCTATTTTAGGTAACTTTTGTCAGCCAGTCTAGTTAGTTCAGTTAAGTTAAGAGAAATCAAAAATCAATTAAATATTATTCTTAAGTAGGTCTTGTCTAGGGTTAGTGATCACTAGCTTTCTTACGTGTCCACGTGTTCGATACTCGGACTTCCTAGGTCTATACTACTTGCGATCGGTACACTTGCCGGTTGTGTCTGGTTTTAGGATTTTTGTTTTATTTTTAAAGCTTAGTTGTGAGGGTCATTGTTATAGGGTTATCCGACACAAATCACATAGCCTGCGCCAGATTATCCCACAGACACAGCGCCTCGGAACGGAACGACGCAGTTGCATAAGTCACCATGTCTTCCCCCTTACACTAACTAACCCTCAAAACGGCCTCAATCTCCCTCACCCACTGATGTGCTGCCAACGCATCCTTAGTACCATCGAAAGAAGGAGGGTCACATTTCTTAAAGTCTCCATACGAACAACCCCGGGTAGATACACTAATAGCACAAACCTCCTCTTCATCCTCACTGGGCACAAACACCTCTTCCTCCTCGACTTGCGTCTCCTTACCCTTCCTTTCCTTATCCGAACTCTTACCAACTAATGATTCCTCCATGGCCCTAATAGCATCAGCAACGATCTCGGGAATGGCGCTGTGGAGAACCTGATAAACCTCATCCACGATTGTCGTGCGCATAGTAGGATCTAAGGCGGGGTTATCCCCCTCCTCATGAATCGGGGTTTCTTCCTGCTGGGGAGTTGGAATCTCACTCTCGGCTTTAGCATGTGGCTTACGACCACAACCACGAACACTAGGACGGCTTCTCTTAGCTGCACGAGTATTAACCATGACTTATACCTACAAAGACAGAATTTTAACATGGTCAAGTACAAGTGGTATTTTGAACATGTAAGGTAAGGATAAACTGCTAATGATGTTGATCAAGTGTAATTAGTCGTTTATTTTACCCGCCCGTCCTAAGCACCCCCTGCCCCTATCCACATTAGCATTCTATCTAACACTTAAACAATTAATCATATAATGGAACTTTAAGAACTAAAAAGAATGATTAAACATTTAAAGTTACCTCTTGGAGTGCAGCTACTCGCGGTTGGCATATCTAGTCCTTTCTCTTACAGTTCGAGTCCAATCATTCGGGAATGCTCGGATCCCTCTAACCATGGCTCTGATACCAACTTGTAAGATCCCGAATCCTGGGAATCCAACAGTTGGTAATCATACAAGAAACTTACAAAGTTCTTAAACTCAAAACAATTCATTTCATTTTAAAAACCAATTCATAGTATAAATCAGCGGAAAAGTCATAATTGCTAAAACAAGTTCCCAAAACCCGGGAATTATGCCCAAAATCAAATTTAAATGTATTTAATATAAATTGAAAAGAACAGTGTTCATCAATGAACCTTTCCTACTGGATATGCCTCTAACCGTCCTAGTAGACTCGAGCATGTCTAAGCGGTAATGCATCTTCAACCTGAAACTCACACTAACATGCACACAAAGTCAGCTTGAGCTGAGTGAGTTCAAAATTTAATAACTGACATTTATAATAATAATCATTCCAAGAAGTTTCAAAATAAAACGGGATAGGAACAGTTAGGTCATCATCAACAATAAGTATTCATACTTATACATATATATACATCTATATTTTTATATCCCTATGAATATCATCTAAATAATAACAACAGGGTCAAGTACCCGTACAACCCAAACACGTAACATCTCATCCAACGCATGCAAACACAAAGTAGGCATACGTAAACATCCTTAGTCGATAGAGACTAATTAACATCGCCAATTATTAGCCATACAATAATACATGTATAAACATACGTACAAACATACAGTAATATCATCCCAAGGCCTACCCCATACAAGTAAGCCCGCGCAAAATAATTTAAACGGTTCAGCAAGCAAAATCACTTAGGTGTGCATGCTAGCCCAAAACTTAAAAAGAGTGAAAAGGGGCATCATTAACTCACCTGACACAAGGCCGAGTTCACCACGAGCTAGAGAACCCCTAAGTATCCCCACAACTCAAACACCAGTCGGTTTACATACAATCATAACTAACGACACCGAAAGGACTCGTTTATCCTACGAGACGTTCTAACATGGTTCGAGTTACCTAAAGCCTCGACCTCATCAAACTCAATCATAACAGCCCCCGGGACCTTACATTTACCAACATGACCCATAGATACTCCCAGGAATAAAGAATTCCCAAATTACCCTCGGAAGCACTAGGTGAGACTAATGTGCGCGTTTAAGAGTTGTTTAGGCACATAACATCCAACTCATCCCCGTGTGTCCCCAATTAGATAAACTCAAAGACAACAAGTTCACACGACGCAACACGAGTTGAATGGGTCGGTAACTTGCAAGCACAACGCACTAACTATTCAATAAACGCGAATACGCGTTGTATTGACCCGAAGGATCAAGAATGTTATATATTTCAGTAACCGACAAACAATTCAGCCCCATTACTTAGAAAAATAACTTTTCAACAGACCGTACATCAAACCGAGGTCACCTGAACTCAATTGGTCGTTAATTACTTCAACCCTCGCGTTAAACGCAACAATTACTATTCTAGCCAACCAAAAACTAACTTTTAAACTACAACTAGTTGACCAATCAAACGAACACCAATGCGCATAATTTTAAAGTATGTTATACTAGACATACTTAGGAAGATTTTTGTGCAAAAACCTTAACAAAAACAGCCCTAAAAATGTTAGAATGGATAACCACCCAGTAAGCCTACAACACGCGATTTAACAATCAATAAGCGAGTTATTATGAACAATTAAGGTGTAAAAGACTTGAGGGAACATGGAACTAACCTTCAATTGAAGTTTTATGCCCTGAACTTGGCTGCAAACGAGATAAATCGGGGGTGGGGCTGCTGCCCTGGCTGCCGATCGGATACTGAAATGGGGGGGGGGGGTTGGATTTTGTTATAACTTAAACAAGTTACACTCTAGTCCCTCCAATTATAAAAAAGTAACATCTTGATTGACAAGTTAAATAAATTAACGTACCAGAAGGATGAGAAGGTCATCGTGGAAAGCCGGATAACTCCCGAGAATTGTACATACTTTACAAGATTTAATTCGATAAACCGAAAGTGACGGGCGTTACAATTAGGGGTACCCTCCTCCCGAATTTTTAACTGATGATACCCGGACCTAAGGTCGATCTTCGCGAACCTACTAGCTCCTTGGAGTTGATCAAATAAGTCGTCGATCCTTGGTAGAGGGTATCGATTTTTTCACAGTGAGTTTATTCAATTCACGGTAGTCGATGCACATTCGCATGCTACCGTCCTTCTTCTTGACAAATAGGACCGAGGCACCCCAAGGTGAGATGCTCGGTCGAATGAAGCCCTTGTCGAACAAGTTTTCCAATTGAGCCATAAGTTCTTTCATTTTGTTTGGTACTAGACGATAAGGGGCTCGAGCAACGGGTTTTGCATCCGGCACAAGGTCTATCTGGAACTCGAACTCGCGACCCGACGGCACATCTGACAAATCATCTGAAAACATATCCGGGAAATCCCGAACAATAGGAACATTATCGACAGTAGCCACCTCGGGTTTCACGTTTATAACATACGCCAGATACACCCCACGCCCCCGCTGCATCAGTCCATCCCAGCCATCCGGGGCCCTTAGAAGTACAAGTTTCTGACCACAAATGATTTGAGCGTCAACACTTGCGAGCCAGTCCATCCCAAGCACCACATCGAAACAGCCAAGCGGCATCAGGTACAGCCGCACCGGAAATCTATACCCAGACAACTCAATGGAACAACCCTGAATAGCCCTAGACACAGAAACGGACTTCCCTACGGCGACCTCAACCTCAAACACATTGACCACACGCTCTGGTAATTATTCAACATGGAACAGAAAGCGGTAGACACAAAACTTCTACTGGCACCCGAATCAGATAAGATCGATGCCTGTAATTCATCAAGTAAAAAGGTATCTGGGATAACATTACACTCCTACTCAGCTAAACCGTTGCACATAAATTCTTGAGGTAGCGAGGAATTTAAGCGGTCAAGTACAAAGGAACCCAGAGTGACAGCATGCTACGCCTCAGCTAAACAATTACGCGCAAAGCTTTCCAAAGGATGGGAAATGAAAAGGAGAATTTAAGGCACGAGATGAACTTTAATGCTAATGACACGAGAGTTAGCCATATCCTATCCCTACGAAGACGGAACCTTAACATAGTCAGATACAAGTAGTATTTAGAACATGGAAGGTAACGGTAAATTGCTAATAACGTTGATCAAGTGTTATTAATTGTTTACTTTACTCACCCATCCTAAGCACCCTCTGCCCCTATCCATATCTGCATCCCATCTTACACTTACGCAATTATTCAAGAAATGACATCTTAAACTTGTAAGAATGACTACATAATTCAAATTTACCTCTTGGCGTGCAGCTACTCACGGTTGACATTTCTAGTCCCTTCTTCTGCATTTCGAGTCCAAGCATCCGGGAATGCTCGGATCCCTCGAACCATGGCTCTGATACCAACTTATAAGACCCCGAATCCCGGAAATTCTACAGTTGGTAATCATATTCAAAATTCACAAAAATTTAAAACCAAGAAAATTCCTTTTGTTTAAAACAATTTCAGAGTAAATAACAGCGGAATATTATGTATCAAGAACTCCAAAACTTAACCAAAATTTTAACCCAAAGCAATACATTTTATTTGAAAACCAGTTCAGAGTATGAAATCAGCCGAAAATCATAAGTTCTAAAACAATTTCCCCAACTCGGGAATTAGGCCCAAAACCAAGTTCAAATATATCTAGTTATAATTGAAAGGAAATAGTGTTCATTATTGAAATCCCCGACTAGATATGCCTTCAACCGTCCAAGTAGTCTCGAGCATGTCCAAGCGGTAAGCCTTCTCCTCTTAACCTGAAATCGACACTAACATACACACAAAGTCAACTTGAGCTGAGTGAGTTCAAGTTTTAATAATTGAAATTTATATAAATCATTCCAAGGGTTTAAATATAAAACGGGATATGAATAGTTAAATCGTAATAAATGATAAGTCATCATACTTATATATCTATATAATTATATCTCTATACATAACATCCAAGTAATAACATCAGGGTCGAGCACCCGTACAACCCAAACACGTAACATTCCATCCAAGTAATAACATCAGGGTTAAGCACATATACAACCCAAACACATAACATTCCATCCAACGTATGCAAACACAAAGTAGGCAGACGCAAACATCCTAAGTCGAGAACGACTAATCGCCAATTATTGGCCATAAAATAACACATGTATAAACATACGTACAAACACACATAAATATCATCCCAAGGCATACTCTATACATGTAAGCCCATGCAAAATCATTTAAACGGTTCATCAAGCAAAATCAGTTCGGTGTGTATCCTAGCCCAAAACTTGAAAAGAGTGAAAACAGGCATCATGAACTCACCTGACACATGGCACGAAATCACCACGAGCTAGAGAACCCCTAAGTATCCCCACAACTCAAACGCATGTCGGTTTACATACAATCATTATTAACGACACCGAATGGACTCGTTTAACCTATGAGGCGTTCTAATATGGTTCAAGTTACCTAAAGACTCGACCTCACCACGTTCGATTAAAACAGTCCCCAGGGCTTATATTTACCAAAACGACCCATAGTTACTTCCGAGAACAAAGAATTCCCAAATTGCCCCCCTGAAGCACTAAGTGAGACCAACATGCACTTTTAAGAGTTGTTTAGGCAATTAACATCCAACTCAGCCCCCTGTGGACCCAATATGATAAATTCACAGACAACAAGTCCACATGATGCTACACGAGTTGAATGGTTCGGTAACCCGCAAGCACAACGCACCAACTATTCAATAAACACGAATTCGCGTTGTACCGACCGGTTTGAGTAACGGACAACCCATTCAGCCCCATTACCTTTAAAAATCAGTTTCTTACAGCCCACAACTCATACCGAGGCTACAACATTCGAATTGGTTGTTAGTTCCCTCAAACAACACGCTAGACATCACAATTCACAAACTAGTCAACCGAATACTAGTTTTCAATCTACAACTAGTCGACCAATCAAACGAACACCAATGCACATGATTTAAGAGTATGTTACATGGGACATGCCTAGGAAGATTGTGGGGAAAAAACCTTAACTGAAACAGCCCCGAAACTGCCCTATTGGACAGCCACCCGGTAAGCCTAAAACAAGCGGTTTAACGATCAATACACGATGTATAAGGATGGTTTAAGGTGTAAAATACTAGAGGGGACATGGTACTAACCTTGAATTGAAGTTTTACATCCTAGTCTTGGATGCAAAAAGAAAAAAGAAGGCTTGGGGGGGGGCTGCTCTAATTCAGATCGGCAGGTAGGGGGTGTGGGGGGGGGGGGTTAGGGTTTTATGATATTGTATAACATGGTACACTCTAGCCCCTCCAGTTGGAATAAAGTAGCAACTTGGCGAAAAAGTTAATTAGCGGTTTAACGATCAATACACGATGTATAAGGATGGTTTAAGGTGTAAAAGACTAGAGGGGACATGGGACTAACCTTGAATTGAAGTTTTACGTCCTAATCTTGGATGAAAAAAGAAAAACAAAGGCTTGGGTGGGGCTGCTCTAATTCCGATCGGCAGGTGGGGGGGGGGAGGGGTTTAGGGTTTTATGATATTGTATAACATGTTACACTCTAGCCCCTCCAGTTGGAACAAAGTAGCAACTTGGCGCAAAAGTTAATTAGCTTAACGAACCGGAATGACGGGAAAGCCTTCGAGGAATGTCGGATAAATCCTGAGAGGTGTACATACTTTACATGCATTAAATCACTTAACGAAAATTAACGGGCGTTACAAGTCCACCTCCCTTACAATGGGATTTGTCCCTGAATCCCGATGCGACTGGAACAATTGCAGGTAGAATTTCATCATCTCGTCTTCGGATTCCCAAGTAGTCTTAGAACTCTTACGGTGCCTCCATTGCACCTTCACCTGCCTAACCACCTTATTCCTCAAACATCTCTCCTGACGGTAAAGAATAGCGATAGGTTCCTCAACGTAATTCGACTTACTACCAAGCTTAATATCACCAAGGGGCGCATAGGCCTCCCCATCTGACAAACATTTCCTCAAATGAGACACGTCGAAAGTAGGATGAATCCCAGCGAGTTCGTCGAGCAAATCTAGTCTATACGCTACCTCTCCAACACAGGACAATATACTGAACGGACCACTGAGCCTCGGACTAAGCTTCCCCATCTTACGAAAACGAATAATACCCTTCCACGGAGAATCCTTTAACATAACCCGATCACCAGCCTCAAACACAATAGGTCTTCTCCTTTTATCCGCATAGGTCCTTTGACGATCCTGAGCGGCCTTCCAAAAAGCCTTAATCTTCTCAAGCTTCTCAGTCGTGGCCTCAACCACCTCCAAACTACCCAACTGTTTCTGACCTAGGAGCCCCAACAGACTGGAGTCCTACACCTTCTCCCATATACATCTCGAACGGCGGAATCCCAATAGTGGCGTGGTAACTGTTATTATAAGAAAGTTCGACCAACGGTAAATGACAATCCCAACTACCACCAAAATCAATAACACAAGCCCGCAACATATCCTCGAGAGTCTGTATGGTCCTCTCGGATTGACCATCTGTCTGGGGTGATAAGCGGTACTAATGACGAGTTTGGTACCCATCTCCTTATGAAACTTCTTCTAAAACATGTAGGTAAAACGCGTATCCCTATCTGAAACAATAGATACCGGCACCCCATGCCTAGAAACGATCTCACGAATAAATACATCAGCCAAATGCTCAGAGTTATAAGTTTCTCGAATCGGAATGAAGTGAGCACTCTTAGTCACTCTATCCATGATTACCCAAATGGTGTCATAGCTACCCCTAGGAGTATGAGGCAGTTTAGTCACAAAATCCATCGTAAGATGCTCCGGCTTCCACTGTGGTATTTCCAGGGGTTGAAGTTTCCCAAAAGGCTTCTGGTGCTCAGCCTTAACTTGTAGACACGTCAAACACTTACTCACATACTGAGTCACCGATACTTCATCGCAGGCCACCAATAATTCTTCTTCAGGTCTTGATACATCTTGGTAGCGCCCGGATGAATGGAATAGCGCGACTTGTGTGCTTCATCCAATATCTTTCTCCTGAATCCCCCATACCTAGGTACCCCTAAACGACCGTCCTTATGGTTCACCCCGCCACCGACGTCTTCCAAGAATTTTTTTTCTTGACCCCAAATACATTCTGACATAATCCATCCCACCTGCAAAGCTTCATTATGAACATTGGCTATCTATTTCAAAATTTTGGGCTTGAAAATAAGCCGGTAAGATTTCATGCGAATAGGTTCCGTTCTCTCCTTCTAGCTCGGTGTGTCGGCTACCACGTTAGCCTTACCAGGATGGTACATAATCTCCAAATCATAATCCTTAATCAATTCCAGCCACAGACGCTGACGCATATTCAGTTCCTTTTGTTTGAAGAAATACTTTAAGCTCTTATGATCGGTATAGATAACACAGGGGACACCGTACAAATAATGCCTCCACAACTTAATCGCAAACACAACCGCCACCAGCTCCAAATCGTGAGTAGGATAATTCGTATCATGAGGCTTTAACTGCCGTGAGGCATAAGCTATGACTCAGCCTCGCTGCATCAGAACAAACCCAAGCCCCTGATAAGAGGCATCAGACTAAACAACCAGATCGTCAGTGGCATCGGGTAAAGCTAAAATCAGAGCATGCGTCAACCTGTTCTTTAATTCGAGGAAAGCCTCCTCCTTCTCTGAACCCCACACAAACATAACGCTCTTCTTAGCCAACTTGGTCAACGACGAAGCGATTTTCGAATAGTCGGGAATGAAGCGGCGGTAATACCCCGCCAAGCCTAGAAAACTACAGATTTCGGTCGGAGACTTAGGAGATTCCCATTCATTCATGGCTTCTACCATTTCAGGGTCAACCAAAATACCACTCGGGTTAATAACATGACCCAAGAACTGAACCTCACGTAACCAGAAAGAAAACTTAAAAAATTTCGCGCACAACTTGTTCTTTTCGCTGAGCTTCCAAAATTTCCCTGAGAAGACCGGCGTGATCGGATTTGCTTT
This sequence comes from Bidens hawaiensis, assembly GCF_021521415.1. Lineage (NCBI taxonomy): Eukaryota > Viridiplantae > Streptophyta > Magnoliopsida > Asterales > Asteraceae > Bidens > Bidens hawaiensis. The sequence goes on along the minus strand of NW_027491065.1, from coordinate 3,230,931 downwards.
TGGAGTACACAAGAATGTCGTCGATGAAGACAATAACAGAACGATCACGCATCAGCCTACATACCCGGTTCATGAGATCCATGAACGCAGTCGATGCGTTGGTCAAACCGAAAGACATCACGAGAAATTCGTAATGTCCATAACGAGTGCACAAGGAAGTCTTAGTGTAAGACCCCGAATCCCGGGAATCCTACAGTTGGTAATTGTACAAGAAACTTACAAAGTTCTTAAACTCAAAACAATTCATTTCGTTTCAAAAACCAATTCAGAGTATAAATCAGCGGAAAAGTCATAATTGCTAAAACAAGTTCCCAAAACCCGGAAATTATGCCCAAAAGCAAATTTAAATGTTTTTAATAAAAATTGAAAAGAAAATGTGTTCATCAATGAAACTTTCTGACTAGATATGCCTCCAACCGTCCAATAGCCTCGAGCACGTCCAAGCGGTAATGCATCTTCCTCCTAACCTGAAACTCACACTAACATGTACACAAAGTCAGCTTAAACTGAGTCAGTTCAAGTTTTAATAGTCGAAATTTATAATAATAATCATTCCAAGAGTTTCAAAATAAAACGGGATACAAATAGTTAGGCCATCATCAACAAAAAGTATTCAAACTTATACATATATATACATCTATATATTTATATCCCTATAAATATCATCCAAATAATAACATCAGGTTCGAGCACACGTACAACCCAAACACATAACATCTCATCCAACATATGCAAACACAAAGTAGGCATACATAAACATCATTAGTCTATAACGACTAATAACATCGCCAATTAATGGCCATAAAATAACACACGTATAAACATACGTACAAACATACATAAATATCATCCCAAGGCATACTCTATACAAGTAAGCCCAAGCAAAATCAGTTAAACGGTTCATCAAGCAAAATCAGTTCAGTGTGTATGCTAGCCCAAAACTTGAAAAGAGTGAAAACGGACATCATGAACTCACCTGACACAAGGCACGAAATCACCATGAGCTAGAGAACGCCTAAGTATCCCCACAACTCAAACGCCTATCGGTTTACTTACAATCAATACTAACGACACCGAATTGACTCATTTAACCTACGAGGAGTTCTAATATGGTTCAAGTTACCTAAAGCCTTGACCTCACCACGTTCGATTAAAACAGCCCCCGGGGCCTTATATTTACCAAAACGACCTATAGTTACTCCCGAGAACAAAGAATTCCCAAAAATACCCCCGGAAGCACTAGGTGAGACTAACATGCGTGTTTAAGAGTTGTTTAGGCAATTAACATCCAACTCAGCCCCCTGTGGACCCAATATGATAAATTCACAGCCAACAAGTCCACACGATGCTACACGAGTTGAATGGTTCGGTAATCCGCAAGCACAACGCACCAACTATTCAATAAACGCCAATTCGCGTTGTACCGACCGGTTTGAGTAACGGACAACCCATTCAGCCCCATTACCTTTAAAAATCAGTTTCTTACAGCCCAAAACTCATACCAAGGCTACAACATTCGAATTGGTTGTTAGTTCCCTCAAACAACGTGCTAGAATCACAATTCATAAACTAGTCAACCGAATACTAGTTTTCAATCTACAACTAGTTGACCAATCAAACAAACACCAATGCACATGATTTAAAAGTATGTTACATGGGACATACCTAGGAAGATTGTGGTGCAAAAACCATAACCAAAACAGCCCCGAAACTGTCCTATTGGACAGCCACCCAGTAAGCCTAAAACAAGCGGTTTAACGATCAATACACTATGTATAAGGATGGTTTAAGGTGTAAAAGACTAGAGGGGACATGGGACTAACCTTGAATTAAAGTTTTACATCCTAATCTTGGCTTCAAAAAGAAAAACGAAGGCTTGTGGGGGCTGCCCTCTAATTCCGATCGGCATGTAGGGGGGGGGGGGTAGGGGTTTAGGGTTTTATGACATTTTATAACATGTTACACTCTAGCCTCTCCAGTTGGAATAAAGTAGCAACTTGGCAGAAAATTTAATTAGTTTAACGAACCGGAGTGACGGGAAAGCCTCCGAGGAATGTCGGATAAATCCCGAGAGGTGTACATACTTTACATGCATTAAGCACTTAACTGAAATTAACGGGCGTTACAATTTAACTAACATCTCAGCTTTCAAGTAGTTATTTCTACCCGACAATGCTTCGATCTTATCTTTTGATTGCTAATCTATTCATCCGTCTATCAGTAGGTATCACGAATGATAGTGGGGTCACGAACAAGTTGATCATTGTGGTGTCTAAATGTTTCTTATTGTTTTTTTAATATAAGTTTATATAAGTGCACTTTTTTTTGTGCTTGCACAAGGTCCCTAAAGACTCAAGCATTCTCCGGGACGGTGTAATAACTATTGGAGACAATGTTTATCATTGTGATATGGAATAACTGGTAGTTTGAAAGTTTAAATCGTAGTATATTAAGGTATTATATTGCAGAATTTGATAGTTTTATCGTACCTAAATAATGAGTAACGAATTTGAAAAGGTTATATTACAACAACAATTTAATACGATCACTTTGATAAGAACAATTTAATCGAAAAGTAAAAAACAATCAAATAAAAAAACTCAAAAACCATAACAATATTGATAAATCAAAATCTAGAGTTTAACGTCTATTTTGATGATCAACATAACACATAGCTTCTACAAATTATATATTCATAACCAAAAACTATTAATACGATCAATAATTAAAAAACGAACAAAGTTAAAGTTGTAATGCTTATTTACCTCGACACACACGTGAATGGTTTCGTTTGAATTCTTTCTACCTAATGTTTGATCTAATAAACTTCTGCATTATATTTATATTGAAAGGGAATGTGGTTTATGTTTGAGTTTTATTTTGGTGTACCTTTCCTATATATATAAAATAGAGATAATCTATATATTTTATGTAGAACTTAATTGAAGCAATATTACCTGCTATATATAATGTATGATCTATTATTTTCTTTCCTTTTTCGCTAACGGCCTAAGGTAATGAAGAATTATCTGGTGAAAAACTTTTGAAACCAATTTTAATTATCAGTTTTTTGTTTCCAAAACATAATTGTCACATGTGGATAGACCAAAAGAATAAAATCACAAAAAACACATTAACTTATGGTTTTGGAGACATATTAGGATTAGCAACTTGTAATGGTTTCCTGATATTAGATTTCTCCTTTTAGTACTCTTATTCACAACTACATGTGGATCAACGGTTAAATTACTATCAATGTCCACTTTCTTTAAGTTTCATGTGTATGATATAGATGTAGAATCATGGTGAAATGGAGGAGGAATCTCAACATATCCTAAACCGGCCTTTCAATTTTTATCATGAGTGTTATTAATCTCAATGATCTCAATTAACAGAAAAGATGAGTTTCTAAATTTGCCCAGTTTGTTTTGAAACTCCATCTCCTTATTTTCATGTTTAGTGATCTTCGTTCTTAATTTCCGTATTTCTTGAAACTGGCAATCTATGATTATTAATTTAACTAACATCTCAGCTTTCAAGTAGTGATTTCTACCCGACAATGCTTCGATCTTACCTTTTGATTGCTGTTCTATTCATCCTTCTAACGGTAGGTATCACGATTGATAGTGAGGTTACGACAAATTGATCATTGTGGTTTCTAAATGATTCTTATTGATTTTTTAATATAAGTTTATATAAGGGCCCATTTTTTTTGCTTGCACAAGGTCCCTAAAGACTGAAGCGTTCTCCGGGATGGTGTAATAACTATGGGAGACAAATGTTTATCTTTGTAATATGGAATAAATGGTAGTTTGAAAGAATAAGGACCTACGGTTATTAAGTATTAAATCATCGTATATTAAGGTATTATATTGTAGAATTTGATAGTTTTATCGTACCTAAATAATGAGTAACGAATTTGAAAGGTTATGTTATAACAACATTTTAATACAATTACTTTGATAAAAACAATTTAATCGAAAAGTAAAAAACAATCAAATATAAAAACTCAAAAACCATAACATTATTGATATATCAAAATCTAGAGTTTAACGATCTATTTTGATGATCAAAATAACACATAGCTTCTACAACTCGATTGTATATTCATAACCAAAACCTACTAATACGATCAATAATTAAAAAATGAACAGAGTTAAAGTTGTAATACTTATTTACCTCGAGACACACGTGAATCGTTTTGTTTGAATTCTTTCTACATAATGTTTGATATAATAGACTTCTGCATTATATTTATATTGAAAGGGAATGTGGTTTAAGTTTGGGTTTTAATTTGGTGTATCTTTCATATATATATAAAATAGAGATAATCTATATATTTTACGTAGAACTTAATTGAAGCAATACTACTTGCTATATTTAATGTATGATTTATTATTTTCTCTCCTTTTTCACTAACGGCCTAATGTAATGAATAATTTTCTGGTGAAAAACTTTAGCAACCAATTTTAATTATCAGTTTTTTGTTTCCGAACATAATTGTCACATGTGGATAGACCAAAAGAATAAAATCACAAAAAACACATTGATATTAATTGGAGGTTTTGGAGATATATTAGGATTAGCAACTTGTAATGGTTCCCTGATATTAGATTTCTCCTTTTTAATACTCCTATTCGCAACCAAAGATGGATCAACGGTTAAATTACTATCAATGTCCACTTTCTTTAAGTTTCATGTGTATGATATAGATATAGAATCATGGTGAAATGGAGGAGGAATCTCAACATATCCTAAAGCGGCCTTTCAATTTTTATCATGAGTGTTATTAACCTCAATGATCTCAATTAATCGAAAAGATGAGTTCCAAAATTTGCCCAGTTTGTTTTGTAACTCCATCTCCTTATTTTCAAGTTTAGTGATCTTCGTTCTTAATTTCCGTATTTCTTGAAACCGGCAATCTATGATTATTAATTTAACTAACATCTAAGCTTTCAAGTAGTGATTTCTACCCGACATTGCTTCGATCTTATCTTTTGATTGCTTTTCTATTCATCCTTCTATCGGTAGGTATCACGAATGATACTGAGGTCACGAACAAGTTGATCATTGTGGTGTCTAAATGATTCTTATTGATTTTTTAATATAAGTTTATATAAGGGCCCATTGTTTTTTCTTGCACAGGGTCCCTAAATACTAAAGCATTCTCCGGGATGGTGTAATAACTATGGAAGACAAATGTTTATCTTTGTGATATGGAATAAATGATAGTTAATGGTAGTTTGAAAGAATAAGGACCTACGGTTATTAAGTATTAAATCATAGTATATTAACGTATTATATTGCAGAATTTGATAGTTTTATCATACCTAAAAAATTAGTAATGAATTTGAAAACCTTATGTTACAACAACAATTTAATACGATCACTTTGATAAGAACAATTTAATCGAAAAGTAAAAAACAATCAAATAAAAAAACTCAAAAACCGTAGCATTATTGATAAATCAAAATCTAGAGTTTAACGATCTATTTTGATGATCAACATAACAGATAGCTTCTACAACTCGATTATATATTTATAACCAAAAACTATTAATACGATCAATAATTAAAAAATGAACAGAGTTAAAGTTGTAATGCTTATTTACCTCAACACACACGTGAATGGTTTTGTCTGAATTCTTCTACATAATGTTTGATCTAATAAAACTTCTGCATTATATTTATATTGAAAGGGAGTGTGGTTTATGTTTGAGTTTTAGTTTGGTGTATCTTTCATATATATATAAAATAAAGAATCAATATATTTTGTGTAGAACTTAATTGAAGCAATATTACCTGCTATATATAATGTATGATCTATTATTTTCTTTCCTTTTTCACTAACGGCCTAGGTAATGAAGAATTATGTGGTGAAAAATTTTAGAAACCAATTTTAATTATCAGTTTTTTATTTCCAAACATAATTGTCACATGTGGATAGACCAAAAGAATAAAATCACAAAAAACACATTGATATTAATTTGAGGTTATGGAGATATATTAGGATTAGCAACTTGTAATGGTTCCCTGATATTAGATTACTCCTTTGATATTAGATTACTCCTTTTTAATATTCTTATTCACGACCAAAGATGGATCAACGGTTAAATTACTATCAATGTCCACTTTCTTTAAGTTTCATGTGTATGATATAGATGTAGAATCATGGTGAAATGGAGGAGGAATCTCAACATATCCTAAACCGGCCTTTCAATTTTTATCATGAGTGTTATTAACCTCAATGATCTCAATTAACAGAAAAGATGAGTTTTTAATTTTGCGCAGTTTGTTTTGTAACTCCATCTCCTTATTTTCAAGTTTAGTGATCTTCATTCTTAATTTCCATATTTCTTGAAACTGGCAATCTATGATTGTTAATTTAACTAACATCTCAGCTTTCATGTAGTGATTTCTACCTGACAATGCTTCGATCATATCTTTTGATTGCTGTTCTATTCATCCTTCTATCGGTAGGTATCACGAATGATAGTGAAGTCACGAACAAGTTGATCATTGTGGTGTCTAAATGTTTCTTAGTGATTTTTTAATATAAGTTTATATAAGGGCTCATTTTTTTTGCTTGCATAGGGTCCCTAAAGACTCAAGCATTCTCCGGGACGGTGTATTAACTATGGGAGAATAATGTTTATCTTTCTGATATGGAATAAATGGTAGTTAATGGTAGTTTGAAAGAATAAGGACCCACAGTTATTAAGTATTTAATCAAAGTATAATAAAGTATTATATTGCAGAAGTTGATAGTTTTGTTGCACCTAAATAATGTGTAACGGATTTCACAAGGTTATGCCACAACAACAATTTAATACGATCACTTTGATAAGAACATCTAACCGAGAAGTCAAATACAACCAAATAAAAAAAACTCGAAAACCATAACATTATTGATAAATCAAAATCTAGAGTTTAACGATCTATTTTGATGATCAACAAAACTGTTCATACACGTTTTGGACGTCTCGGTCTTTATTAGTTTATTATTATAATGTAAGGGTTATTTGTGTAAATATGTCATTAGCTCTATTGTAAGATACATTCATTATCCCATAACGAATGTATCACATTCGAATTAATGTAAGCTCAATCGTTAACCAAGTTTAACAAATGAGATAACGAATGTGGGACTATTCGCTTAGTTTAATGTATCAACAAATGAGTGTGCTCATTCGTTAGTTTAATGTAACAAATGACACATTCGTTAAGGATAACTTAACGAATGTGGTCATCACCTATATATACCTGTAAGATTATTTCTAAAGTAATTCAGTCTTTTATTTTATCCTTCCAAGTCGTTACGCTGCCTAAATCTACTCTCAACACACACAGTTCACACAGATCCGTATTAGGCACAATCAGGTTTAATCAAGTGGTATCATAGACAACTGATCGGATCTTAGTGTTGCTGTGTTGATTAATCGTATTATTTCATCACGTATTGAATCAATTTCACTATGAATTGATCTGAATCATTGTTTGATTCAGTTCCGGTGAAACAGAGTCTTATCGTAACTGTAATTGGACTGAAATAACTGTAATTTTGCTTGTGTTTAAGGTAATTGGAACTAGTTATGGAGATTTGAGTTCAGATTTGAGTTGAATTGGTTAGTCAATTGATAGAATTTGATTCAGATGTTAATGGCTAGTGGTTAATTGGACAATTAAGGTCAGGATTTTAGTGTTTGTGATTACAGACTAGCATACTGAGGTTCGGATTCACTTTCTGAGCAGATTTATATAGGTTGTGTTGATTTCGGACAAGTCTGGACTAAGATTGAATGTTTGAAGATATGAAGGCTTATTCGTTAGTGGTTGAAGATTGATTCGTTAACCTGTCATTCGTTATTCGTTATCGTATAACTGGTCATCGTTTACATTACATTCGTCTTCACATTCGTTCTTTACAAATTGCCATTCATTGACCACATTCGTTCAAATTTCTCATTCGTTAACTTCCATTCGCTTAAACTTCCATTCGTTACTCATACGTTACTCTTTTCCCATCTCATTCGTTATCTTTTCCACATTCGTTGCTTTCACTTTCATTAGATCAATCACAATCGTTACTGTTCTCATTCGTGTTTCTTCATTCGTTTGAACAGTAAACATAATCTTTAAACTTTGATAAGTTTAGTCCTTGACTTTTAAACTTGTTATAACATGGCTTCTCAAAATGCCTCGTATTATGCGTTAGCATACCAGAATGCGTTAATGCAATAGAGGCTGACTATGGACAATGAAATTGGTACTCAAAACATATGTCCAATACTTCTGAAACTGTCTGAGTTTGCCCGATGGGAAACGATGTTTCATGCTCATTTGGGTTTGGTACATCCAAGCAGTGTTCGTTTTCTTGATGAAGTCTACAAGGCACCTCTTGTAGGTAGTGATACACTTTGTTGGACTCCAAAGGATCAAAAGCACTATGAAGCTCAAGCGATTAAAGACTTTGAGTGTAAGACCCCGAATCCCGGGGATCCTATAGTTGGTAATCATATCCAAAAGTTCACAAAATTTTAAAACCCAAATCAATTCACTTTATTTCGAAACCAGTCATAAGTGTTAAAAACAAATTCCCAAAAACAGGGAATTATGCCCAAAACCAAATTTAAATACATTTAGTAATAATTAAAAGTAAACAGTTTTCATTATTAATTTCCCCGACTATATATGCCTTCAACCGACCGAGTAGTCTCGAGCACGTCCAAGCGGTAATCATCCTCTTCTTATCCTGAAACTCAAACTAACACACACACAAAGTCAGCAAAAGTTGAGTGAGTTCAAGTTTTATTAATTTACATGAACAAATCAATCCAACATAATGAGTATAAAACCGTATAGGAATAATAGGCAAATGCACAAACGATAAGTACATCTAGATATATTGACCAATAAACTTAATCGCGGTCTAACACACGTACGGCCTAAGTATATACTACGGGATTTTAAAAACCCGTTATAATGATGATAATGCCACACGAGCCTCCCCCCCCACGGGATTTAAGAACCCGCCACGGGATTTACGAACCCGAGTCATATAGTTTGGCATGGACAAGATCACCATGCCTTCAAGGAACCGATTATAATAGTGAACATGCCACACTAGCCTCCCCCCCGCGGGATTTAAGAATCCGCCACGGGATTTAAGAACCCGAGTCGTATAGTTTGGCCCAGCCTAGTTCACCATGCACACAAGGAACCACTTTTATCGATGAACGCGCCACACTAGCCTCCCCCCATGGGATTTAAGAACCCGAGTCGTATAGTTTGGCCCGACCCATTTCGTCATTCACACCATAACAAAGTAATACTACTAATCATTGGCCTTAAAGTGTGTGTGTATATATATATATATATCTATATATATGTATGTCATCCCAAGGTACTCAATAATAAAAGAAAACCAACGAGAACTCATTTAAACAGTTTAACGAGTGAAATGAGTTAGGTGTGTATGATAGCCTAAAACGTAGAGTCAAAAGGGCATCATGAACTCACCTGACACGAGTCACACGATCATCACGAGCTAGAGAACCCCTAAGTATCCCCACAACTCACACGCCTGTCGGATTACACATAATAATTACTAACGATACCGAAAGGACTCGTTTATCCTACGAGGCGTTCTAACATGATTCGAGTTTCCTAAAGACTCGACCTCACCAAGTTCAATTATAACAGCCCCCAGCCTTGTGTTTTCCAAAACGACCCTTAGATAACTCCCGGGATTAAAAAATTCCCAAACTACCCCCGGGAGTTGCTAGATAAAACGAATATGCGCGTTTATAAGTTGTTTATGCCCTTAGCAACCAACTCAGCCCTGTGTGGACCAAATTAAATAAAATCACAGCCAACAAGTCCACACGACGCTACATAAGGTGGATGGGTCGCTAACGCGCAAGAACAACGCACCAACTATCCCATAAACGCGAATTCGCCTTGTACCGACCCGTTTAAGTAACCGACAACCAATTCAGCCCTAATACTAAAAAAAATAATTTTCCAACAGCACGTATATCAAACTGAAACTGCCCGCACTGAATTGGTTGTTAGTTCCTTCAACCCTCACGTTAAACGCAACAATTTCAACAATCTAGACAACTGTAAACTAGTTTTCAAACAAACACTAGTTGACCAATCAAACAAACACCAATGCACACGATTTTAAAATATGTTATATTGGACATACCTAGGAAGATTATGGTGAAAAAACCTCAAACACCACAGCCCCGAAACTGATCAAATGGACAGCCACCCGGTAGGCATAAAACAAGCGATTTAACCATCAATACGCGAGATATAAATATGAATTAGGGTGTAAAAGAATAGTGTGGGTGTAGGACTAACCTTGAATTGAAGTTTTACACCTTAATGTTGGCTGGAAAAAGAAAATCGTGGGTCTAGAGCTGCTGCTCCTGTGCGATCAGTTGGAAGAAAAGGGAGGGCTAGGGAGGGCTAGGAAGTTTTACACCATGAATTGAAGTTTTACAACATGTTACACTCTAGTCTCTTAATATGATAGATGTAGCAATTCGAATGAAAAGTTAATTAATTTAACTTACCGGAATGACGCGATGGTCCCCGAGGAAAGCCAGATAATCTCGAGAGATGTACATACTCTACGTAGCTTAAATCATTTAACCGAAAGTAAAGGGCGTTACAAGTCCACCCCCCTTACAATGAGATTCATCCCCGAATCCCGATGCGACAGGAACAATTGCGGGTAGAGTTTCATCATTTCATCCTCGGATTCCCATGTGGCCTCGGAACCCCTACGATGCCTCCACTGCACCTTCACCTGTCTGGCCACCGTATTCCTCAAGCGCCTTTCCTGACGGTCAAGAATAGCGGTAGGTTCCTCAACGTAATTCAACATACTATCAAGCTCAATATCACCAAGAGGCACATGGGCCTCCTCGTCTGCTAAACATTTCCTCATATGAGATATGTAGAAAGTAGGATGAATCCCAGCGAGCTCATCGGGAAAATCCAGCCTATACGCCACCTCGTCAACAGGGGACAAGATACGAAACGGGCCTATGAACCTCGGACTAAGCTTCCTCCTCTTACAAAAACTAATAATACCCTTCCAAGGAGAAACTTTTAACATTACCCGATCACCGGCCTCAAACACAACAGGCCTTCGCCTTTTATCCGCATAGGACTTTTGACGATCCTGAGTGGCCTTCATAATAGCCTTAATCTTATCCAGCTTCTCATTCGTAGCCTCGACCACCTCCAAACTACCCAACTGTTTCTGACCGATGGAGCCCCGACAGAATGAAGTCCTACACCTACGCCCATACAACATCTTAAACGGCGGCATCCCAATAATGGCATGGTAACTGTTATTATAAGAAAACTCGACCAACGGTAAGTGACGATCCCAACTACCACCAAAATCTATTACACAAGCTCGCAACATATCCTCGAGAGTCTGTATGGTCCTCTCGGATTAACCATCCGTCTAGGGTGATAAGTGGTACTAACGAGGAGTTTGGTACCCATCTCCTTATGTAACTTCTTCTAAAACATGGAGGTAAAACGCGTATCCCTATCCGAAACAATAGATACCGGCACCCCATGCCTAGAAACGATCTCATGAATAAATACATCAGCCAACTGCTCGGAGTTATAAGTTTCTCGAATCGGAAAGAAGTGAGCGCTCTTAGTCACTCTATCCACGATTACCCAAATGGTGTCATAGCTACCCCTAGGAGTATGAGGCAGTTTAGTCACAAAATCCATCGTAAGATGCTCCCACTTCCACTCTGGTATTTCCAGGGGTTGAAGTTTCCCGAAAGGCTTCTTGTGCTCAGCCTTAACCTGCAAACATTTCAAACATTTTCTCACATATTGAGCCACCTCATACTTCATCACGGGCCACCAGTAACTCTTCTTTAGATCTTGGTACGTCTTAGTCTCCCCTTGATGAATAGAATAGCGTGACTTGTGTGCTTCATCTAGGATCTTATTCCTGAAACCCCCATACCTAGGTACCCATAGACGACCATCTTTATACTTCACCCCGTCATCGACGTCCTACAACAACTTTTCCTGATCCCAAATACGCTCTGACGTAATCCATTCCACATGTAAAGCCTCGTTATGAAAGCTGGCTATCTGTTTCAAAATATCGGGTTTGTGAATAAGCTGGTAAGATTTCACACGAATGGGTTTCGGTCTCTCTTTCCGGCTCCACGCCTCGGCTACCATGTTAGCCTTATCAGGATGGTACATAATCTCCAAATCATAATCCTTAATCAATTCTAACAACCTACGCTGACGCATATTCAATTCCTTTTGCTCGAAGAAATAATTTAGACTCTTATGATCAGTATAGATGACACAAGGGATACCATGCAAATAATGTCTCCACAATTTAAGCGCAAACATAACCGCCACTAATTCTAGATCATGGGTAGGATAATTCGCCTCATGAGGCTTTAACTGCCGTGAGACATAAGCTATGACTTGACCCCGCTGTATAAGAACACACCCAAGCCCCTGGTAAGAACCATCAAAATAGACAACCAGATCATCAGTGCCATCGGCCAACGCTAAAATTGGAGCATGCGTCAACCTGCTCTTTAATTCGAGGAAAGCCTCCTCTTGCTCGGTACCCCAAACAAACTTAACACTCTTCTTAGTCAATTTGGTCAATGATGAAGCGAAGCCCTACCAAACGCAGAAAACTACGGATTTCAGACGGAGACTTAGGGGATTCCCAATTGTTCACGGCTTCCACTTTTGTAGGGTCTACCAAAATAAACCCTCGGGTTGATAACGTGACCTAAGAATTTAACCTCACGTAACCAAAAAGAGCACTTAGAAAATTTCACATACAACTTATTCTTTCGCAGTGCCTCCAAAACTTCCGTGAGATGACGAGCGTGATCGGTTTCACTCCAGGAATAAACGAGAATTTTGTCGATGAACACAATAACAGAACGATCGAGCATCAGCCTACACACCTGGTTCATAAGATCCATGAACGCAGCCGGGGCGTTGGTCAAACCGAAAGACATTACGAGAAATTCATAATGTCCATAACGAGTGCGGAAAGCAGTCTTATGAATATCTTCCTCACGAATTTTCAACTGGTGATACCCTAACCTAAGGTTGATCTTCGAAAACCAACTAGCTCCTTGGAGCTGATCAAATAAGACATCGATTGTAACGCCCGTTAATTTCGGTTCCAAGAGTTAAAGCTTGTAATGTATGTATTATTCTCAGGATTTAACCGACATTTCTCGGGAGCCTTTACGTCATCTCGGTATGTTGAACCATTTAACTTTTCATCCATAATGCTTTATACTTCAATTTGGAGGGACTTGGATGTAAATTCTTTTATTATAATTATAAAACAAAACTAACCCTAACCTTACCAGCAGCTGCGATCGGCCAGAAGAGCAGCCCCCCCTTCTTTGCTTCGACTTTTTGAATGATTCCAAATCATTTAGAAGTAGTTCAAGGTATGTACTACAATCCCCAACACTTTTTTCGTTCACCCCTAATCGTTTTGATGCTCAATTTTGCCGATTCTTTTCGTTGGACAGATTTCGGCCAAGGTTCAATTAACCCGCTTCCCGTGGATAAAAATTAGAGTTTCTGGTGTAGTAAGATTCCCAGGTATGGCATTTACATCATATTAAAATTTTGTGGCCATTGGAGGTGTTTAGGTCGGTCAATCGATTTTAGTTCGAAAACTAGGGTTTATCGGGTGTAGAATAGTCAATTGTTGAGTTTGATGCGTTAATCAATTGAATGACCAACCGAATCAGTTTGCATAGCCCTTGGGGGGGTTAAGGGCTGTGGGAAAATTAATTTTTTGGTACTCAGGGCTGATTAGGTTGGTGATTAGTTAATGGAGTCGGTATTGCGCAAATTGTCGTTTAAACATTAAAGTGAGTGTTGTAAAAAGGAACCGTCGACCCTATCAACTTGGGGGACATAATTATGATGTATGAAAAGGTTAAGATGGGAATTTGGTCCTTTTAGGGCTGATTTGTGTGGCAATTGGTATTTAAGATTTAGTATGCGCGTATTCGACACGATTTGCATACTGACGGGTGAGTTGTGTATCATGGTTAGCCCCGACCATGATCGTAGGGTGGATTTGGTTAATTGAAAGGTATTAGGGGCTGAGGTAAAGTAAAAGAGTATGGTTTCGGCCTCCGGCCAAGTTGTTGGGCCTAAGCGGCCCGTTAGACAAGTGTGTTCTTACGGTCTAGTTTCGTAACGCGTTCTATACAATTTACAGGCTCTTACTTGTGAATGTGCACTTAGAGATTTCCTAGCTCGTTGCTGGTGTTTGGTTGATCTCAGGTGAGTTCATGATGCCCCTTTTCACTCTTTTCAAATTTTGGGCTAGCATGTACACCTAAGTGTTTTTCTTACTTGATTAAATGTTTTAAACGATTTTATATAGGCTTGCTAGTATATGGTAGGCCTTGGGATGATAAATATATATATATATATATACATATATACATTATTGTTTGGCCTATATTTGGTGATGTTGTAGTCGTTTCGACTACGGATGTTGCATATGCCTACTTTGTGTTTGCATGCGTTGATGTTACGTTTTTGGGTAGTACGTTTGCTCGACCCTGATGTTATACGTGGATGTTATATATATATATATATATATATATATTGTTATATATATAGGGATGTATTTCAAAGGATGTTTATATATATATATATCTTTTGTATATGTATGTATGAGAATGTTTAGTCTTCGTTAATTATGACTTAATGGATGCACTCTTTTTACTTTAAAACTTTTGGTATGTCTATCATATTTGTTATTACTGATATTATTTACTTAAAACTTGAACTCACTCAGCTCAAGCTGACTTTGTGTGAATGTTAGTGTGAGTTTCAGGTTAGGAAGATGATGCTTTGTCGCTTGGACGTGCACGAAGCTACTTGGACGGTGAAGGGCATACGTGAATGGAAGAATGTACTTTGAACAATTTTATTTTAAATAGTTTCATGAATTATACTTAAAAGTTGGTTTTGGGCAAAATTCCCGGGTTTTAGGGAACTTACTTCACTATTTATGTTTTCCATTGAATTTACACTCTGAGATGTTTGTTTTAATGGAAGAAACCGTTTTCAAGTTTAATTACTTTAATAATATTTTGTATGAATACCAACTGTGGGGCTCCCAGGGTTTGGGGCCTTACATAGATCCTTGGTACAGGGTACCGGTTTTTGACAGTGAGTTTATTCAACTCACGGTAGTCGATACACATCCGCATGCTACCGTCCTTCTTCTTGACGAACATGACCGGGGCACCCCAAGGTGAGATGCTCGGTCGAATAAAGCCCTTATCGAGCAAGTCTTCTAATTGAGCCAAAAGTCCTTTCATTTCGTTTGGTGCTAGATGATAAGGAGCTCGAGCAACGGGTTTTGCACCCGGCACAAGGTCTATCTGGAACTCGACCTCACGATCCGGCGGCACATCTGACAAATCATCAAGGAACACATCGGGGTAATCCCGAACAATAGGAACATCACCGACGGTAGCCACCTCGGTTTTCACGTTTATAGCATACGCCAGATACGCCCCGCAACCCCGCCGCATGAGTTTTCCCGCCATAAGCAGGGATATGATATGTGGTGCCGCACCATTCCGATCACCGAAAACTGTGATGGTCCTATCCAGGGCCCTTAAATGCACAAATAATCTGAACATCTACACTCATGAGCCATTCCATCCCAAGCACCACATCGAAACAGTCAAGCGGCATCAAGTACAGCCGTACCGGAAATTTATGCCCAGACAACTCGATAAAACAACCCTGAACCTCAAACACATCGTCTACACGCTCGAGTAATTTAGTTAACGCGGAACAGAAAGCGGTAGACACGAAGCTCCTACTGGCACCCGAATCAAACAAGACCGAAGCCCATAATTCATCATGTAAAACGGTACCTGGAATAATATTACACTACTACTTAGCTACACGATCGCACATACGATTTCGAAAGAATCAGAAACTATAAATGGTAGCTTATAAAAATTGAACAAAAGAAAAGTACCTAAAACAACGTTCGCATCATCCTTTACCTCTCTCTTGGAGATGTTGAAAGCCCTCGCCTTGACCTTCGGTTTTTCTTCCATTTACCCCCTCGAGGAATGTAACGCCCATTAATTTCCATTAAAAGGGTTTAACCTTGTAGCTTTGTGTATACCTTTTGGGCTTGATCTGGCATTCTTCCCGGAGCTCCTTGCCACCCTCGTAAGCTTATCATACTTGACTTTTCATGCAAGTTCAACCAAGATGTTACTTTTTTTAAAATTTGAGGGGCTAGAGTGTAAGATTTTTGTAACATAAACAAAACCCTAACCCTTTCCTCCCCACTTCAGCCGATCGGAAGTTTGTCCAGCCTCCCCACCCTCGTTTTTATTTTGTGCAGCCAAGGTTAATGTCCAAAACTTCAGTTGAAGGTTATTTCTATGTTCCCCCAAATCCTATACACCTTAATTGATCATATTAACGCGCTTATTGGTCGTTAGGGTTGAGTTTTGGTTATAACGATTTCTGACAGATTTGTATTCGTTTATTGTTCGGTCTGTAAGTCGATGAAAATATATTGTTTTTGATCGATTCTTGTTTCTATGATGTTCTACTTTGAGTCTAGTTTCTAGGAAGGTATAATACGTAATTTTTGGACGAGATTTGAATACTTTTTATGATTTTATAAAATCGAGTGTCAAAGCGAATGCGGGATGACGGATTCTGGTCTATCTTCCCGACATCATAACTCTTTTTTGACAAGTCCAAATTGGTTGGTTCCACTTCTGGAAGTTAATATTTTGAGTTAGGAACCAAACCCAATTGGAATCGTTTAATTTGGCTTGGGTAATGATTTTTATTAAAATAAAACCATTTTGTTGCGCACTGAGATAGCTGCACATACCTTTCTGTATTGGAGGAATTTTTATGATTTTTGTGTCTACTGGAAAAATATAATAAAAATAATTTTATAAACCTAAGATATTTATTAAAGTCTGGTAAAAATTTAATAATTTACTTCAAAGTTTATCCTATGTAATTAAATGCATCTTCGCATGCTAAAATCTGCCCGTTTTACTTGTTATTAATCGATAAGTTCGTTTTAGGCTTAACCGGTGGATGTTCAATTGTGTTCTTGTCAGGGATGTTTGAAGTGATTTTTTGCACCCCAATATTCCTAGGTATGTCCCATATAACATACTTTAAAATCATGTCTTTTGGTATTCGTTTGATTGGTCAACTAGTTGTTGTTTGAAAGATAGTTTTCGGTTAGCTAGAATGGTAGATTGTTGTGTTTAACGCGAGGGATGAAGTAAGTGATGACCAATTCAGTTTGGATAGCTTCGGTTTAATATACGGGCTGTTGGAAAATGATTTTTAAAGCATTGGGGCTGAATTGGTTGTCGATTACTCAAACGGGTCGGTATAACGCACATTTGCGTTTATTGAATAAGTAGTGCGTTGTACTTGCGAGTTACCGACCCATTTGACTCATGTAGCGTCGTGTGGACTTGTTGGCTGTGAAATTATCATATTGGGTCCACACGGGGCTAAGTTGGATGTTAAGTGCTTAAACAACTCAAGCGCGCGTATTAGTATCACCTAGTGCTTCTGGGGTAATTTGCGAATTCTTTATTCTCGGGAGTATCTAAGGGTCGTGTTGGTAAACTTAAGGCCCCAGGGGCTGTCATGAATGAGTTTGATGAGGTCGAGGCTTTAGGTAACTCGAACCATGTTAGAACGTCTCGTAGGATAAACGAGTCCTTTCAATGTCGTTAGTGATGTTTGTATGTAAACCGACAGGCGTTTGAGTTTTGGGGATACTTTGGGGTCCTCAAGCTCGTGGTGAATTTGTGCCTTGTGTCAGGTGAGTTCATGATGGCCCTTTTACTCTTTTCACACTTTGGGATAGCATGCACACCATATTACAATTTTATCCGACTATACTTGTTTAAACTATTTGGATGATATTACATAGCCTTATTCGTACTTGTGGATTTATGAAAATATGTGTGAATTTTACTCTATGCCCTGGAATATTCGAGGCTCGTCTATGGTTATATATTTTATAAGGTTATAGACATTACTTATGGTCTAGACTCAAGGATGTAGGCTTACTCGTATTGTAGTATGTCATGAGATGATATTTATGAATGGGCATCCCGGTGTTACTTTATGACCCTAGGCTTACTTTCATGATGGTATGTTTGGGATGATATATATATATATATACATATATATATACTCGTGTTTATGCATGCGTTATTTTGTGGCCAATAATTGGCGATGTTAATTAGTCGTTATCGACTAAGGATATTGCGTATGCCTACTTTGTGTTGTCATACGGATGGATGGTGATCTTGGTTGGGCCAAACTATACTACTCGGGTTCTTAAATCCTGTGGCGGGCCCTGGAAAGCCCGTAAGGGTGGAGGCTCGAGTGGCATGATCATCATCGGATGTTACGTGTTTAGGTTGTACGTGTGCCCGACCCTGATGTTATCACTTGGATGAGATGTTACGTGTTTAGGTTGTACGTGTGCTCGACCCTGATGTTATTACTTGGATGATATCTAAAGGGATATAATTATATGGATGTTTATATATATATATAAGTATGATTATTTATTACTGATGATGGCCCAACTATTGTATCTTGTTTTATTTTAAAACTCTTGGAATGATTATGATTATTATTATTTTAGATGTCAATTATTAAAACTTGAACTCACTCAGCTCAAGCTGACTTTGTGTGCATGTTAGTGTGAGTTTCAGGTTAGGAGGAGGATGCATTACCGCATGGACGTGCACGAAGCTACTTGGACGGTGAAAGGCATACTTAGTCGGAAGTTTTAATAATGAACATTTTTATTTCAAAATTTTGTTAAATACATTGAAATTTGATTTTGGGCATAATTCCCGGGTCTTGGGAACTTGTTTTTAATAATTATGATATCCCGCTGTATCATACTCTGAATTGGTTATTTTAATGGAATGAACTGTTTTTGACTTTTTGCTGTTTAGTACTCTGAAACGATTTTAATAAGATGAATTGGTTTGGTTTTAAATTTTTGTGAATTTTGGATATGATTACCAACTATGGGATTCCCGGGATTCGGGGTCTTACATGAACTCACTCAGCTCAAGCTGACTTTGTGTGCATGTTAGTGTGAGTTTCAGGTTAGGAGGAGGATGCATTACCGCTTAGACGTGCACTAAGCTACTTGGACGGTGAAGGGCATACGTAGACAGAAGTTTTAATATTGAACATTTTCCTTTTTATAGTTTTATTAAATACATTTAACTTGGTTTTGGGCATAACTCCCGGGTTTTGGGAACTTGTTTTATTAATTATGGTTTTCAGCTGAATTATACTCTGAATTGATTATTTTAATGTAATGAACTGTTTTTGAGTTAAGTATTTTTATAAGTATTTTGTATGAATACCAACTGTAGGATTCCCAGGATTCGGGGACTTACATTATATGATGATTATATGAATGAATATGCATATAAATATTATATACATAAGACAGGTAAAGTATGCACGTATGATGTGGAAGTATGGATAGTTGACGGGACATGTATGGATGTATGGTGAAGCAAGATGAAGGGACCAGACCATAAGAATATCTGAGACTGAGATGACAGGGACCGGACCCTAAGAATATCTGAGATTGAGATGACAGGGACCGGACCCTAAGAATATCTGAGATTGAGATAACAGGACCAGACCCTAAGAATACTTGAGATAGTAGGGACCAGACCCTGATAATATCTGAGTGAAAGAGACCAGACCCTAAGAGTATCTGAGATTGAAGAAACAAGATAGTTTACGGTATACCATAGGAAGACTATGAAAGAAAAGAATATCTGAGATTGAAGAAACAAGATAGTTTACGGTATACCATAGGAAGACTATGAAAGAAAGTATGTAAGTATGTGTGCGTGTATGTAATGCATGTATGAATGAGTATTGGTAAGTAATGTATGAAATACGCATCTTCGGACACGTATAAGTATGGACGTGAATGTATTGTATGTTAATTGATTAACTAAAACTCACTAAGCATAGCTGACTTTAGTATGCATGCAGGCAAGTAGAATGAGACAAGTTGCTTGATGAGGACACGTGGCAATAAAAGGAAGACTAGCATCATTATGAAAAAGACTATCGTGTCATTTATGTTTTATGTTTAAGACTTATGTTGTTTTTATTTTAAGACAAAGTATTTATGTTATGTATGAATGGTCGACTTTTATTTCCGCGAATGTTTTAATTAACTTTGATTTTCCGAATTATGTGAATGAGTAAATCCAACCAGCATGAAAGTAGGTCATCCGGGTCAGGGTACTTACAAAAACGGCCTTTCAATTTTTATCATGAGTATAATTAACCTCAATGATCTCAATTAACATAAAAGATGAGTTTTTAAATTTGCCCAGTTTGTTTTTTTAACTCCATCTCCTTATTTTCAAGTTTAGTGATCTTCGTTCTTAATTTCCATATTTCTTGAAACTGGCCATCTATGATTGTTAATTTAACTAACATCTCAGCTTTCTAGAAGTGATTTCTACCCGACAATGCTTCGATCTTATCTTTTGATTGCTTTTCTATTCATCCTTCTAACAGTAGGTATCACGAATGATAGTGAGGTCACGAACAAGTTGATCATTGTGGTGTCTAAATGATTCTTATTGATTTTTTAATATAAGTTTATATAAGGGCCCATTTTTTTTGCTTGCACAGGGTCCCTAAAGACTAAAGCGTTCTCCGGGATGGTGTAATAACTATGGGAGACAAATGTTTATCTTTGTGATATGGAATAAATGGTAGTTTGAAAGAATAAGCACCTACGGTTATTAAGTATTAAATCATAGTATATTAACGTATTATATTGCAAAATTTGATAGTTTTATCGTATCTAAATAATTAGTAACGAATTTGAAAAGGTTATGTTACAACAACAATTTATTACGATCACTTTGATAAGAACAATTTAATCGAAAAGTAAAAAACAATCAAATAAAAAAACTCGAAAACCATAGCATTATTGATAAATCAAAATTTAGAGTTTAACGATCTATTTTGATGATCAACATAACACATAGCTTCTACAACTCGATTATATATTTATAACCAAAAACTATTAATACGATCAATAATTAAAAAAACGAACAGATTTAAAGTTGTAATGCTTATTTACCTCAACACACACGTGAATGGTTTTGTTTGAATTATTTCTACATAATGTTTGATCTAATAAACTTCTGCATTATAGTTATATTGAAAGGTAATGTGATTTATGTTTGAGTTTTAATTTAGTGTATCCTTCATATCTATACTACTTAATAAATAAGAGTTTACTTATGCCACGTGTCTTCCATCTACCCTACCATTCCTCTCAAATTCCCGCCTCCATCACACACCTTTTACAAACCCGTTTCTTATCCTTATTCGACCCATCTAACGTCTAATAACCCAAACAACCACAATCGCTCATGTTTCAAAGAAACCCTAAATCACTAATGTCCATCAAAACTCAATTCCAAAAATCGAATCATTCTTCTCCTCGATCCAGCACTAGAAGATTCACCGAGTCTTATCCATCATCCATATCCCGTCAATTTTTATGGTGCCTAAGGTATATAATTTGTTGTTAATTTCTCCAGCATGTCCTCTAATAAAGCTTTTAACTAATAAATAAAGCTTTAAGAATCCGTTATTGATTCTTTATTGTTGATAATCTATTATCGATTATTGATGTCCACGCTTCGTTTATTGTTATTGATCGATTGACGAATACTAAATCAATTTTTATTTGTTCAGTAACTTTGCTGGATATATGTATAAGTTTGTAAAATTTATATGTTTGCAGTCCCTTTTTGGGTATTCCTGCTTATGTTATTCGTTCACGTATCTTTATAATTAAGTAGGAAATTGGGTATATCAATGATATGACTTTTATTAATTATGATTTTGTTTATGCCATTCACCAAACATTATAACTAAGAGGTTTGTGTAGTTATGATTTTGTTGAAATATGGGACTCCTTGAGTAGGTAAAACACATAGAAAGAAACAATTTTGTCAACGGTTTTTATAATTTATATACCTGTATAACTGTGATTTCGTTGCTTACTTAAAGGACTTTTGTATAATTTTTTGTTCATATGATACCCTATTCGATGTTCTTTTTGTATTTTACAAATGATTTATGTATATGCTTGAAGTTGCGTTAGGCTTCAGATTTCAGTTTTACTTATTTATATCATTTGGTTATGGGCTTTCAAATTCTTCATATCATTTGGTTCATTTGGTATATGTAATCTTAGGATTTGATTAGTTTATATAAGGTCATTATGTATGGTCTGATTATATTTGGTTACAAACAAATATCACAAATTTATTAAAACCTCAGTATTTAGGAAAATAAAAAGAATCAAATGAGAATACCCTTATTTAAACATTCAAAGACAATGTACTTGCAGAATTCAAATACTTAGCACATTGTCATGGGTAGGGTTAATTTTAAAGTATGCAGCCTCGAATAATATATTTTCTTTTGCATTTGAGTTGTTTGTTGCTCATGTTCTATAAAAATTGCAATATTTGACTTGAAATACTTGAGGCCTGGATTTTTGAATATTTTTCCTCTCATTGTGGTAAAATGAGGATACATCATGCCTATTTGGATGTTATTTTATCTCAGGTCAGCTGAAAAGGGAAACAACTCAAATTGGTTAAAAGTCACCCTAAATCTATTTTTAATGCATATAATGATACAATGTAAGACCCCGAATCCTGGGAATCTTACAATTGGTGATCATACACGAAACTTACAAAATTCTTAAACCCAAAACAATTCATTTCATTTCAAAAACCATTTCAGAGTATAATTCAGCGGAAAATCATAATTATTAAAACAAGTTCCCAAAACCCGGGAATTATACCCGAAACCAAACTTCAATGTATTTAATAAAACTTTAAAAGAAAAGTGTTCATCATTAAAACTTCCGACTAAGTATGCCCTCCACCGTCCAAGTAGCCTCGTGCACGTCCAGGCGGAAACGCATCCTTCTCCTAACCTGAAACTCACACTAACATGCACACAAAGTCAGCTTGAGCTGAGTGAGTTCAAGTTTTAATAATTGACATCTAAAAATAATAATAGTCATAATCATTCCAAGAGTTTTAAAAATAAAACGGGTTACAACAGTTAGCCCGTCATTAATAATAAGTAATCATCCTTGTATATGTATATAAACATCCTTATAATCATATATAAACATCCTTATAATTATATATAAACATCCTTGTAAGTATATATATGAACATACTTATAATTATATATAAACATCCTTGTAAGTATATATGAACATCCTTATAAGTATAAATGAACATACTTATAATTATATATAAACATCTTTGTAAGTATATATGAACATACTTATAATTATATATAAACATCCTTATAATTATATATAAACATCCTTGTAAGTATATATGAACATCCTAATAATTATATCTAAACATCCTTGTAAGTATATATGAACATACTTATAATTATATATAAACATCCTTATCATTATATACCTACATATACTTCATCCAAGTAATAACATCAGGGTCGAGCACACGTACAACCCAAACACGTAACATCTCATCTAAGTAATAACATCAGGGTCGAGCACACGTACAACCCAAACACGTAACATCTCATCCAACGTATACAAACACAAAGTAGGCATATGTAACATCCGTAGTCGATAACGACTATCAACATCACCAAATATTGGCCATACAATAATACATACATACATATGATAATATCATCTCAAGGCCTACCCTATACAAGTAAGCCCATCCAAAATAATTTTAAACAATTCATCAAGCAAAATCGCTTAGGTGTGCATGCTAGCCCAAAATCTTAAAAGAGTAAAAAGGGGCATCATGAACTCACCTGACACAAGACACGTATTCACCACAAGCTAGATAATCCCTAAGTAATCCCAAAACTCAAAACACCTAGGAAGATTGCGGTGCAAAAACTCACTTCAAACAGCCCCGATAAGAACACAATAGAACATCCACCGGTTAAGCCTTCAATTGAAGTTTTATGATCACACCTTGGCTGCAAAAAAAAAAATTGCAGCTCCTTGGCTGCTCTCTTGTCTGATCGGGAATAGGGAAGGGAGGGGGCTAGGGTTTTTAGTTTTATGATATAATACAACAAGTTACACTCTAGCCCATCTAATTTGAGAGATACGGCAACATGAAAGGAAAGTTTAAATAACTTAACGTACCGATATGACGAAAAGGTTTCCGAGAAATGTTGGTTAAATCTCGAGGAATATACATACTCTACAAGCTTAAACCCTTTGAACCAAAAAATTAACGGGTGTTACAAGTCCACCCCCTTACAATGGGATTCGTCCCGGAATCCCGATACGATAGGAACAACTGCGGATAAAGTTTCATCATCTCGCCTTCAGACTCCCAAGTAGCCTCGGAACCCCTACAATGCCTCCACTGCACCTTCACCTGCCTAACCACCTTATTCCTCAAATGACTTTCCTGACGATCAAGTATAGCAACCGGTTCTTCAACGTAGTTCAATTTATTATCAAGCTCAATGTCATCAAGAGGCACATGGGCCTCCTCATCTACTAAACAATTCCTCAAATGGGACACGTGAAAAGTAGGATGAATCCCCGCGAGCTCCTCGGGCAATTCCAACCTATACGCTACCTCACCAACACGGGACAATATACAGAACGGACCAATAAACCTCGGACTAAGCTTCCCCCTCTTACGAAAACGAATAATACCCTTCCAAGGTGAAACTTCAACATAACCCGATCCCCAGCCTCAAACACAATAGGTTCCCCAATTATGCTCTGACAGAATCCATTCCACGTGTAACGCTTCGTTCTGAACGTTGTCTATCTGTTTCAAAATATCGGGGTTTAAGAATAAGCTAGTAAGATTTCACACGAATCGCGTCGGCTACCACGTTAGCCTTACCGGGGGTGCATAATCTCCAAATCGTAATCCTTAATCAACTCCAGCCACTGATGCTGACGCATATTCAATTCCTTTGCTCGAAGGAATACTTTAAGCTCTTATGATCTGTATAGATAACACAAGGGACACTGTACAAATAATGTCGCCACAACTTAAGTGCAAACACAACCGCCGCCTGCTCCAAATCGTGAGTAGCATAATTCGCCTCGTGAGGCTTTAACTACCGCAAGGCATAGGCCATGACTCGGCCCCGCTGTATCAGAACACACCCAAGCCCCTGGTAAGAGGCATCAGAATAAACAACTAGATCATCAATGCCATCGGGTAATGCTAAAATTGGGGCATGCGTCAACCGGTTCTTTAATTCGAGAAAAGCCTAATTCTGAGTTATCTTGAGGTCGAGAGTTCGAGCCTCTCTCCTGCTCGGTACCCCAAACAAACTTAACACTCTTCTTGGTCAACTTGGTCAATGACGAAGCAATTTTTGAAAAGTCGGGAATGAAGCGGTGGTAATACCCCGCCAAGCCCGAAAGCTACGAATTTCGAACGGAGACTTGGGATATTCCCATTCGTTTACGGCTTCCACCTTTGCAAGGTCAACCAAAATACCACTCAGGTTAATAACATGACCCAAGAACTGAACCTCGCATAACCAAAAAGAACACTTAGAAAATTTCGCATACAACTTGTTCTTTCGCAGAGCTTCCAAAACTTCCGTGAGATGACCGGCGTGATCGGAATCACTTTTAGAATACACAAGAATGTCGATGAACACAATAATCGAACGATCGAGCATCGGCCTACACACCTGCTTCTTAAGATCCATGAATGTAGCCGGTGCGTTGGTCAAACTGAAAGACATCACGAGGAATTCATAATGCCCATAACGAATGCGGAAGGCAGTCTTAGGGATATCTTCCTCCTGAATTTTCAACTGATGATACCCGGACCTAAGGTCGATC
Organism: Bidens hawaiensis; assembly: GCF_021521415.1. Taxonomy (NCBI): domain Eukaryota; kingdom Viridiplantae; phylum Streptophyta; class Magnoliopsida; order Asterales; family Asteraceae; genus Bidens; species Bidens hawaiensis. The sequence goes on along the minus strand of NW_027491065.1, from coordinate 3,204,891 downwards.
TTCGAGAACCAACTAGCTCCTTGGAGCTGATCAAATAAGTCATCGATCCTTGGTAGAGGGTACCAATTTTTGACAATGAGTTTATTCAATTCACGGTAGTCAATGCACATCTGCATGCTACCGTCCTTCTTCCTAACGAACAGGACCGGGGCACCCCAAGGTGAGATGCTCGGTCGAATGAAACCCTTGTCGAGCAAGTCTTGCGATTGAGCCATAAGTTCTTTCATTTCATTCGGGCTCGAGCAACGGGTTTTGCTCCCGGTATAAGGTCTATCTGGAACTCGACCTCGCGATCCAGCGGCAAATCTGACAAATCATCTGGAAATACATCTGGGAAATCCCAAACAATGGGAACATCACCGACGGTAGCCACCGTGGTTTTCACGTTTATAGTATACGCCAGATACGCCCCGCACCCCCGCTGCATCAGTTTTTCCGCATTAAGCATAGGCATCGCACCATTCCGATCACCGAAGACCGTAATTTGGGTCCCATCTGGGGCCCATAGACGTACAAGTTTCTGACCACAAACGATCTGAGCGTCAACACTTGCGAGCCAATCCATCCCAACCACCACATCGAAACCGCCAAGCGGCATCAAGTACAACCGCACTGGAAATCTATACCCACACAACTCGATGGAACAACCCTGAATAGCCCTAGACACGGAAACGGTGTTTCCTACGGCGACCTCAACCTCAAAAACATCGACAACGCGCTCGGGTGATTTATTCAACGGGGAATAGAAAGCGGTAGACACAAAACTTCTACTTGCACCCAAATTAAATAAGACCGAAGCTTGTAATCCATCAAGTAAAAAGGTATCTGGGATAACATTACGCTCCTACTTAGCTAAACAGTTGCACATACATTCTTGAAGGAGCGAGGAATTTAAGCGGTCAAGTACCAAGGAACCCAGAGTGACAGCATGCTACGCCTCAGCTAAACAATTACGAGCAAAGCGTTCGAGAGGATGGGAAACAAACAGGAGAATTTAGGGAATAAGGTGAACTTTAATGCTAACGACTCGAGAGTTAGCCAAATCCTATCCCTACAAAGACGGAACCCTAACATAGTCAAACACAAGTGGTATTTAGAACATGGAAGGTAAGGGTAAACTGCTAATAACGTTATCAAGTGTTATTAGTCGTTTACTTCACCGGCCCGTCCTAAGCACCCCCTGCCCCTAACCACATTAGCATTCTATCTAACACTTAAACAATTAATCACATACTAGAAATTAAAAAGAAATGACTAAACAATTTAAAGTTACCTCTTGGCATGCAGCTACTCGCGGTGGGCATACTAGTCTTTTCCCTTACAGTTCGAGTCCAGGCATTCGGGAATGCTCGGATCCCTCGAACCATGGCTCTGATACCAACTTGTAAGACCCCGAATCCCGGGAATCCTACAGTTGGTGATCATACACAAAACTTACAAAATTCTTAAACCCAAAACAATTCATTTCATTTCGAAAACCATTTCAGAGTATCATTCAGTGGAAAATCATAATTATTAAAACAAGTTCCCAAAACCCGGGAATTATGCCCAAAACCAAACTTCAATGTATTTAATAAAACTTTAAAGGAAAAGTGTTCATCATTAAAACATCCGACTAAGTATGCCCTCCACCGTCCAAGTAGCCTCGTGCACGTCCAAGCGGAATCGCATCCTCCTCCTAACCTGAAACTCACACTAACATACACCCAAAGTCAGCTTGAGCTGAATGAGTTCAAGTTTTAATAATTGACATCGAAAATAATAATAGTCATAATCATTGCAAAAGTTTTAAAAATAAAACGGGTTACAAGAGTTATCCCATCATCAATAATAATTAATCATCCTTGTATATGTATATAAACATCCTTATAATCATATATGAACATCCTTATAATTATATATAAACATCCTTGTAAGTATATATATGAACATACTTATAATTATATATAAACATCCTTATAAGTATATATATGAACATCCTTGTAAGTATATATGAACATCCTTATAAGTATATATGAACATACATATAATTATAAATAAACATCCTTGTAAGTATATATGAACATACTTATAATTATATATAAACATCCGTATAATTATATATAAACATCCTTGTAAGTATATATGAACATCCTTATAAATATATATAAACGTCCTTATAAGTATATATGAACATACTTATAATTATATATAAACATCCTTATAATTATATATAAACATCCTTATAATTATATACCTACATATACTTCATCCAAGTAATAATATCAGGGTCGAGCACACGTACAATCCAAACACGTAACATCTCATCCAACGTATGCAAACACAAAGTAGGTATACGTAACATCCGTAGTCGATAACGACTACCAACATTGTCAAATATTGGCCATACAATAATACATACATACATACGATAATATCATCTCAAGGCCTACCCTATATAAGTAAGCCCATACAAAATAATTTAAACAATTAATCAAGCAAAATCGTTTAGGTGTGCATGCTAGCCCAAAATCTTAAAAGAGTAAAACGGGGGCATCATGAACTCACCTGACACAAGACACGTATTCACCACGAGCTAGATAATCCCTAAGTAATCCCAAAACTCAAACACCTAGGAAGATTGCGGTGCAAAAACTCACTTCAAACAGCCCCGACAAGAACAAAATAGAACATCCACCGGTTAAGCCTACAATTGAAGTTTTATGATCACACCTTGGCTGCAAAAAAAAAAAAAAAAAAAAAAATCACAGCTCCTTGGCTGCCCTCTTGTCCGATCGGGAATAGGGAAGGGAGGGGGCTAGGGTTTTTAGTTTTATGATATAAAACAACAAGTTACACTCTAACCCTTCTAATTTGAGAGATATGGCAACATGAAAGGAAAGTTTGAATAACTTAACGTACCGGTATGACGAAAAGGTTTCCGAGAAATGTCGGTTAAATCCCGATGAATATAAATACGTTACAAGCTTAAACCCTTTGAACCAAAAAATTAACGGGTGTTACATACAAACATTTAATTAGTTTCATTAATCTTTAGATATATATTATAAATTTACAATCATATATTAAAATAAGTGACTTTGGTCTTTCGAAATCATGTTAAAAGCATCGAGTTGACATAAAATGTTAAATGAATTGCCAGCTAGGTACCACTAAACCAAAATACGGAGTTCGTCACTGAAGTCATCAAACTCTTGGAACTCTTTACATTACAGCTGTTAATTATCACATCTCTGGTAATAAATTCTCTGTTTTTATTCTAAACTAAGAGTCCGAGGCTTATAAATTATTATTTGAAAGCAATATTTGTTTTGATTAAACTGATTAACTACACCTGAATTTTTAAAACCCGAAATACAACATAGGTGGTTGGTTGTATGGAAGTTAAATGGCCAAATTACTTATTGAAGACCTGTTAACGATATTAGTCAAAACTTCCAAACTGGAGATCATTATTAGCAGCCAATTCCAAATTTTGAAGTATGAGTTATGACAAAGCAAATATGCTAAAAAGTCTAAAACAAAAATGATGGAGATGGCTATAAATTTAAGAAGGGCAAATTTGGAATTAAAATTTAATGGAATTTTGAATTGTTGGGGGGTACAAATGCTTCTTTGCCTAGGATTGACTACTAGGATATGTTATTTTTTTCCAGTTTGTATAAAAAGTCAAAAAAGCTGAATATGATATCAGGTATATAATTGTTTTGAATGCAAAGGTGATAGTAGCCTAATTTGGAGAGAGGATTAGAAAAAGGGAAGTTGTGAAGAACATATAATTTGGTTTTGGGCATTGGCTACAGATGAAAGTTTTGAGGTTAATTCCATGTTGGCATTGGATATTAACCTAGTGATTAAAAGCAAATATGTATTGTTGGTTTGAGGCTGGGAACAATGGGTGTAAAATTGATGAGTATAATTTCAAATATCGTATACATTTTTACACGTAATTATGTAATTATTGCTTACATTTAATTGTGTTTCTTTCTTTTTTCTTTTGCATTATATTATGAATTGTAATTTAAACATTGACACAACCCATTTAACTTCGTAATATTTGATTGTAACTTAATTTTGTTCTTATTTGATGTAATTTATCAATTTTTGTATTCTTTTTTTTTTACTCGTGACATGAATAATTGTATCATTTAAATTGTATTCTATCATATAATATTTTGCATATTGTGATTAATGTATTAGTAAAAAAATATATTATGACTTTTTATTATTTGATATTTAGAATGTTTATCATGAATTTTTATTATTGTTGTAAACTTATAAAACTAAATTTGTTAAACCCGTGTTGTACACGGGTACCTAACCTAGTATATATAAAATAGAGATAATCTATATATTTTACGTAGAACTTAATTGAAGCAATATTACCTGCTATATATAATACATGATCTATTATTTTTTTTCATTTTTCACTAATGGCCTAAGGTAATGAAGAATTGTCTCGTGAAAAACTTTAGAAACCAATTTTAATTATCAGTTTTTTGTTTCCAAACATAATTGTCACATGTGGATAGACCAAAAGAATAAAATCACAAAAAACACATTGCTATGAATTTGAGGTTTTGAAGACGGATATGCTAAAAGTAGTTATTAATTTATTAACTAAATAAACGCTAATCTAAACACTAAGTAATAATTTTAGACTCTTAACTTAACTAAAACTACTAACCGACAAGTGAACCGGTCGACTCTAGTACAGCTAAGTAAGTCCGGATATCGAACCCACGAGACTTTTTTAATTACGTTAACTAGCTAAATTAGACTCAACTACAGACACGACTATTTATTTATATTATTGGGGGGTTTTTACTAAAAACTAAGATTAACTTAATATTAAAACTAATTAATAAAACTAAAGACGACTTAACTTTGGACTTAATTCAAATGATAACAAGCAACCACCTAGACTAGAATCCCTAAAGTATCAATTATCAATTGGTTGGAAAATGCATGTTATGGAACTGGGATCGTAAAATAGACGTTTAAAAGAAAACCCAAACAGGACCCCTGACCCTTCTCAAGAAGACACTTATGGATTTCTATTAAGTTCTTAAAAACACCAGCTTAATTAGACTCGCTTACGGTCGCTAATTATTTTATGACAAGTACCTCTATAAGAAATCATACCTTACAGCGCGGAAATCAAAGGTAGTTTAAAGCGTTCACTCGACTAGATAAACAAGGATGAAAAATCAAACATTAACGAACTCCTTACGAAGAACTAAATCTAGCAATCTTAAACAACCAAGACTTATCATATAATCTAACACATCTCAGCTATTTAGATTAGCAGCACACTTAAGTATACTTGATTAATTAATATTGTTCCTATAGCTTTATTGCAAATCAACCACAAACTAGTCAAAAACACACAGTATGACGACCTAACAGAATCTTATTATTTGAATCAATCACCTAGGAAACTGTGAAACAATAAAATTCACCAAACAATCCTAAGCACACATATGCATTGAATGAATAACAAGAAACCTCTTACTTAATCATAAACCATAACAAAAGCAAAGTCTAAACTAAAATCCAACGTCAACAAAAGTTCATCATAAACCTAGGTGGTCTAGGGGTTTAGCCAACAACCATACTCAAGAACAAAAGAAAATAAATAGGTTTAAATAATGAATTCATAACAAAAACAATAAATTCAAACCAAATAATAATGATTCTTGGATGAGTAGGTGTTTAACCCAGACGCTCTCTGCTCGAGCCAATGGCTTTTTTTTCTCTTTTTCTTTCCTTGCGGTATCCATGAATTCGACTATGCCGTCCCCCCTCCTTCCTCCTTCGGCCTTCATATATAAGTATGTATAGATCTTATAATTTCCGACCAAATACACTTCTTATTTGGGCTTCAAATCTTGTTAGGCTGCCTCAATGTTTATTATTACTAGGCCTCGTGAACTTGATTCTCAAATAATTTAGGGCCCATTTTAATCATCAATTATTGTGTTGCTTGCTCACTGTTAATAAGAAAACTTCAAACAAATAAACGTGTTTTGATTTAATGATATGTTTTCATGAATAATATTATTTTAACAATCATTAAAACAAAGATCTATAATTGAATTATGCACCGTGAACTAGAAAGATGAATAATAATAATCATAATGATAAAAATAATCCTATTTTATATATGAATGTATATATAAGTTCGAATAGTTACTGGTTCTAAATTTCTGTAAGAAAAAACTTTATTTTAACTCGGTGTCTCTTAGAATCTTAAAAGCCTACATATGAGCCAACTAAGAATAATATTCAATAAAAACCCAGCTCAAAGCACTTAAAAGTGTAAGAAATATTTATATAATATTATGTATATTTTGGACCACATCAAATATCTTCACACTTAAACATTTTTTGTTCCTGAAAAAGCATTTTGTAATGGAATCAAAATTGGAAAATATGGTCCTAAAAACATATAGGTTATTTTAAAGCTAAGATAAACGCAAAAACCACGATTGTCGATATTGTTGTCTACTTAAACCCAGCCACCAGCCTATCAAGCCCCCCAGCACATTTAGCAATTATGTTTAAGTAATATCAAAAACCTATGGGTCTCACACCTTTAAAGTTAAGATCCACCTACCCCATCTCAAGCATAGTAAAGACAATTAAAAATTGAGTTGAAGCAAATTGGTTCAACATATCACCGTAAGATAACAACCCTTAATGGTAAGAAGAAAATACAGTTAGATGGAATCATGGTTGATAGGTCAAGTGAGGTCGTACGAGCATGTCCTAAATATTATTGGATTTTGTCCTATATATTCCCTAAGAAAATATTTATTGACTAAAAACTTCCGAGCCCCAATAGTGTATCCTCAGATTCGCCATCCCCTTGGTAACACGTAAACTCTCATCCTCGTCTAGTATGTGCACTTTGGCCTCTTTTTCTATTTTTGAGAATGCTTCTTTGGCAATTTTCATTACATAACTTTTCTCACTTCTTTTTTTATTGATTTTCGGACCAACTTCTTGGAATACTTTGCAACTTTTTTTTTTAACATTTTTTTTCTTTTTTCATTTTTTTATTATGCACTTAGGCATCTTTACCTATAAATATATAACTAAATTCTAAGCTCGTATAAAATTGGACATTTGCGGGGCGCCACCACTCTTTATTTATTTTCATAAAATGGAGTGGTGTGCTAATTTTAAATTGTATTCAATTCTCACCACTTTAGGGTAATCAGCTTATGGTAATACTCTCTATGCCTTATTGAATTTCAACTTCACTATCCCCTCTTAGGATGAGAACCCACAAAATCTAATATTAATTAGGTTTATTCAGCATATGCAATGGGAAACCTTTCAACACTAGTTGGGCCTACCGACACATCCCAAGCTTAGTACTCTTTCTTTTATATTATCTCATATTTATTAGTAGTTTGAAAATCCAATTTCCGATTATACTATCATTTACCATTATAGTGCAAAAATATTCGTTAAATTCTTGGGACATTTTTCAAATTTTTTTTTAGGCTTTCTTTTTTTTCAATTTTTTTAAATATTTTTTTTATATTTTTATTTTTGCCGAAAAACATCAATTTCCCATCCCCATACTTAAATTTCACATTGTCCTCAATGTGAGAAAAAGGAAATTACCAATAAAATTATGCAAAAAAAATAAAAGTGAATTAATGAATTGGAACAGACTCCCCTGGTAAATTGACGATATGCCTCGTGAGTCGTATTCTGTGCCCTCCAATTTGAACGCGATCAGCAAACTATCTTCAAATAACATTATCTCTCACAAACAAAAGCAACAATACTGAAGCAAGTGGCATCCCCACACTTGTTTAAAACCATAGCTCATCAATCATCTCATAAAAAACTAGAGCAACCAGCAAGTAAGAGAAGCAACACCCGACAGAGCAAAGAAGAAAAACCAAAATAAAAATAAAAATAAAATGAAAACATAGTACCCGGGCTGCCTCCCGTGAAGCGCTAAGTTTATAAAAGAGTCTTCAGCCGGACTCGTTCCCGAAACCTCGATCAGGAGGTTTTTCCTTTATCCTCTTCCCATCAGTGCTCTTCAACACTCTCCTTTTACAACTAGTTGGGAAGAAACTAGTTTTCAAATTCATGTGGGCCCAATAATAAGCATTCATCTTGATCCACCAATTATTGAAATTCTGAGGATGTGACAAATTTGGTACACTTTGATTTCTGACTCTAGATATCCTCCTTTTTTTCGCTCTTGATTTAAGTGGCGATTCACGAACGAGTAATTCTAAAAACCTGCCAGCTTTACTGCGCACACGTGGATGATGTTTCACAATGAGATGCAGTTCGTTATTCTTCAACTTTTCGGATATCTCATCTGATTCCTCTTTGACAATTAGCTTCTCAACCGGCTCCCCGAATGTAACGCCCGCAAATTTTCTTTAAAAGGATCTATGTGTTGTAGAGTTTGTATTTTTACTGAGACTCGATCTGGCCTTCCTCAGGGACCTCTTTGTCTTTCTTGCAAGCCTATTTAGTTAACGTTTAACCCAAGACATCATAATTTATAAGTGGAAGGGCCTAGATGTAAAATTTTTATAACATAAACCCTAACTTGCTTCCATCCTCCTAATTTCCGATCTGCAGCCATGGGAGGGTCTCCTCCTCGATTTCCGTGCAGGTTTCAGCCATTCTCCGGCCTCCGAGTCTAATTCAAGGTCGGTTCTATCATCATGCAACTCTTTTTCACCATTAAAACCTTTGTTGAACATGTTAGGGTTGAGTTTTGATTATAACAATTTCTGACAGATTCGTACTCGTTTATTGCTCAGTCTGTAACTCGATGAAAATATATTGTTTTTGAGAGATTATTGTTTCTATGATGTTCTACCTTGAGTCTAGTTTCCAGAAATGTATAATACGTAATTTTTGGACGATATTTGAATACTTTTTATGATTTTATAAGATCGAGTGTCAAATTTGATGCGGGATGACGGATTCTGGTCTGTCTTCCCGACATCATAACCCTTTTTTGACAAGTCTAAATTGGTTGGTTCCACTTCTGGAAGTTAATATTTTTAGTTAGGAACCAAACCCAATTGGAATCGTTTAGTTTGGCTGGGTAATGATTTTTATAAAAATAAAACCATTTTGTTGCACACTGAAATAGCTGCACATACCTTTCTGTGTTGGAGAAATGTTTATGATTTTTGTGTCCGCTAGAAAAATATAATAAAAATATTTTTATAAACTTAAGATATTTATGCAACTCTGGTAAAAATTTAATAATTTAATTCCATGGTTTTCCTATGTAATAAAATACATCTTTGCATGCTAAAATCTGCGTGTTATATTCGTTATTGATCGATAAGTTCGTTTTAGGCTAAACCGGTGGCTGCCCTTTCTCGCATCTTTCGGGGCTGTTATAATTGAAGTTCGTGCGCCGTCATCTTCTAGGTATGTCTAGTGTAATGTACTTTAGTATAATGAGTTTTGGTATTCGTTAGATTGGTCAACTGTTGATGAAGTGAAAACTAAGTTTTGGTTGTCTAGTTTGTCAAGTTTTGCGTCTAGCGCGTTGTTTGAGGGAATTAACAACCAATTTGGATGTTGTAGCCTCGGTATGATTTGCTTGCTGTGAAAAACTATAGTTTTATGTTATTGGGGCTGAATTGGTTGTCGGTTATTCAAACGGGTCGGTACGGCGCAAATTCGCGTTTATTGGTAATTTGTGCATCGTGCTTGCGAATTACCGACCCATCCAACTCGTGTAGCGTCGTGTGGACTTGTTGGCTGTAATTTTACTAAATTTGGTCCACACGGGGCTGAGTCGGTATCTAAGTGCATAAACCACCCGTTAACGCACGTATTCGATAAAGTCAACAACTTTCGGGGGTAAATTGGGAACCCTTTTCCCCGGGATTAACTAAGGGTGGCTTTGGTAAATACATGGCCTCGGGGGCTGATGTAATTGAATTTGTTAATGTCAAGGCTTTAGGTCAATCAAATCATGTTAGAACGTCTCGTAGGATAAACGAGTCGGTACGTTTAGTTAGTAATCTTTGTGTGCAATCCGACAGGCTTGTAAACTGTGGATTGGCTTTGAAGTTCTCAAACTCTTTGGTGTTTGTGTGGCTCGTTTCAGGTGAGTTCATGATGCCCCTTTTAAATCTTTTTACGTTTTGGGCTAGCATACACACCGTAATACAATTTTACACGATTTTACTCGTTACAACTATTTGGATGGTATTACATAGCCTTACTTGTATTTGTGCATTTATAAAACTATGAGTGGACTATATTCTATGCCTTAGGATAATTTAGACTCGTTATGGTCATATATTCCTTAAGGTTATATACCTTATTATGGTCTAGACTCGATGATGTTAATAGGCTTGGTAGTAATTGAATACGAGTAGACCTATTTACTTAGTTCATGTATTGGACTGATTATTATATATTACCTTATGGCCCATAGGCTTACTTGTAATTTGGAATGTCTTGGGATGATATATATATATATATATGTATGTATGGAGGTATGTATGTATGTATGAGTATGTGTTACCTTATAGCCTACGGTTGTGTGATGATATTTAGTTCCTCGTGACTAAGAATGATGTGAGTAGGCTTATTGATGTGTGTGTGCATGGTGATCACGGCCGGGTCAAATATATTACTCGGGTTATCAAATCCCGTGGTGGAGAGGCCCGTGTGGCGTGATAATCATTTTGGCGGGTCAAATATATTACTCGAGTTTTAAATCCCATGGTGAAGAGGCCCGTTGTATGTTGAGCCGTGATCGGGTCAAATACATTACTCGGGTTGTACCCGTGGTGGAGAGGCCCGTATCACGTGCTTGGATGTGTGAGCCGAGATCGGGTCAAATATATTACTCGGGTTGTACCCGTGGTGGAGAGGCCCGTATCACGTGCTTGGATGTGTATGCTGTGACCGAGTCAAATATATTACTCGGGTTTGACCCGTGGTGGAGAGGCTCGTGTCACATGCTTAGGTCTTACCGCGTCCGGGTCAAATATATTACTCGAGTCTTGACTCGTGGTGGAGAGGCCCGTGTACGTGTGTTCGACGATGAATGTATTATTTGGTGAATTATATTAATATTAGGCTTAGTATTGAATGCCTAGATTATCCATTATTTATGGATCGTATGTTGTGATATTGTTGGTTGGATGTTCGCATTAGATGTTTGTATGTGTGTATGTGAATGTGTATGTGTTGGTAAACTGTGACCGGGTCAAATATATTACTCGGGGAAGACCCGGGGTGAGGAGGCTCGTGTTACATGATTTTAATGGTTTTGTTAAACCGCGACCAAGTCAAATATATTACTTGGGGATTTACCCGGGGTGAGGAGGCTCGTGTTGCGTGAATTGTTTTATTTAAACTGTAACTGAGTAAAATATATTACTTGGGGATGACCCGGGGTGAGGAGGCTCGTGTTACATGATTTTAATGGTTTTGTTAAACCGCGGCTGGGTCAAATATATTACTCGGGGAAGACCCGAGGTGAGGAGTCCCGTGCTGCGCGAAAAGATGTTTAATGTTTTGTTTACTTATGATTTGAATAAGAAAAACTATTTATGATTTTATGGACTTATGTTTTGACCAAGGGAAATTATGTAACTAATTACTTATGATTGTCCCCTACATTTCATACTCATGGAGTTTAAATTGTTTAATGAATGTCGATTATGAAAAACTTGAACTCACTCAGCTCTAGCTGATTTTGTGTGTATGTTAGATTGATTTTCAGGTTAAGGATTGGAGATTATCGCTTGGACGTGCTGGAGACTACTCGGAAGGTTGAAGGCATTTCTGGTCGAGGATTTCAAATAAAGCAGATATTTTATTTATATTTGATTTTGGACACTTGTACCCGTGTTTGGGATTTTTAAATACTTACACTTTTTCCGCTGTTATTTACTCTGAACTTGTTTTAAATAAAAACGAATCGTTTGGTTCTAAATTTTTATGAATTTGAGGACGTGATCACCAAATGTAGGATTCCCGGGATTCGGGGTCTTACATCGAATAACAATTTTTCAAGCTCCTCAATATCTCTTTCGGGGTTAAAATCTCTCTCATCAATATCAGCTAAACCCACTAACTCTTCACCAAATTCATCTCTGAGCTCATCCTCCCGAGAGGGAATACTCTCCTCTATCTGATTCTGCAAACCAACATCCTCCAACTCTATCATCGGCTCACTAAGTTGTATTCGACATTTTAAGCCTGACCGAAACTCATCCATAAAATCCCCAAGCGGTGTACTAGGATTCATGCTATGGACGACACGCATGAAATCAAAGAATATCTCTTCTGGATGAGGTATGTAGTCCATCATTGCACAAGATGAGTCCTTACAATCACAACGTTCCCTATCCTAACATATATCGGGAAAAATATGGGCTTATAGTAGCACACCATGAAGATCACTACAAAGATAAACTTAAACGGAAAAGGATCACGGACACCAGATAATAGTGAATTAAACTATATATTACAGAGAGAAACAAAAACTAAATTTATTTAAAGAAATTAACTAAACTATATTAACCTAACTCCTACGTCTCAAAAAGACTCTAAAAAAACAAAAAGAAAAATAAAATAAAATAAAATAATAACTACTTAGACTCCTACGACTCAAAAAAAAATATAAATATCACGTATATAGCAAGTAAGTCTAATCAAAGCTAATAACGCAATCGCCAAGAGTCCCCAGCAACGACGCCAAAAACTTGATGTGCTATTAGTAGTTATTAATTTATTAACTAAATAAACGCTAATCTAGACACTAAGTAATAATTCTAGACTCTTAACTTAACTAAAATTACTAACCGGCAAGTGAACCGGTCGACTCTAGTACAGCTAAGTAAGTCCGGATATCGAACCCACGAGACTCTTTTAATTACGTTAACTAGCTAAATTAGACTCAACTACAGAAACGACTATTTATTTATATTACTGGGTGGGGGTTACTAAAAACTAAGATTAACTTAATATTAAAATTAATTAATTAAACTAAAGACGACTTAACTTAGGACTTAATTCAAATGATGACAAGCAACCACCTAGGCTAGAATCCCTAATGTATCAATTATCAGTTAGTTGGAAAATGCATGTTATGGAACTGAGATCGTAAAATAGACGCTTAAAAGAAACCCCAAACAGGACCCCTGACCCTTCTCAAGAAGACACCTATGGATTTCTATTAAGTTCTTAAAAACACCAGCTTAATTAGACTCGCTTACGGTCGCTAATTAATTTATGACAAGTACCTCTATAAGAAATCATACCTTACAGCGCGGAAATCAAAGGTAGTTTAAAGTGTTCACTCGACTAGATAAACAAGGATGAAAAATCAAACCTAAACGGACTCCTTACGAAGAACTAAATCTAGCAATCTTAAACAACCAAGACTTATGATATAATCTATCACCTCTCAGCTATTTAGATTAGCAGCACACTTAGGTCTACTTGGTTAATTAATATTGTTCCTATGGCTTTATTGCAAATCAACCACAAACTAGTTAAAAACACACAGTATGATGACCTAACAGAATCCTATTACATGAAACAATTATCAAGGAAACTGTGAAACAATAAAATTCACCAAAGAATCCTAAGCACACATATGCATCGAATGAATAACAAGAAACCTCTTACTTAATCATAAACCATAACAAAAGCAAAGCCCAAACTAAAATCCAACGTCAACAAAAGTTCATCATAAACCTAGGTGGTCTAGGGGTTTAGCCAACAACCATACTCAAGAATAAAAGAAAATAAATAGGTTCAAATAATGAATTCATAACGAAAACAATAAATTCAAACCAAATAATAATGATTCTTGGATGAGTAGGTGTTTAACCCAGACGCTGTCTGCTCGAGCCAATGGCTTTTTTTTCTCTTTTTCTTTCCTTGCGGTATCCCTGAATTCGACTCTTCCGTCTCCCCTCCTTTCTCCTTCGGCCTTCATATATAAGTATATATATAGATCTTATAATTGCCGACCAGATACACTTCTTATTTGGGCTCCAAATCTTGTTTGTGGGCTGCCTCAATGTTTATTATTACTATTTAGTAGGCCTCGAGAACATGATTCTCAAATAATTTACGGCCCATTATAATCATCAATTATTGTGTTGCTTGCTCACTATTAATAAGAAAACTTCAAACAAATAAACGTGTTTTGATTTAATGATATATTTTCTTGAATAATATTATTTTAACAATCACTAAAACAAAGATCTATTATTGAATTATGCACTGTGAACTAGAAAGATGAATAATAATAATCATTATGATAAAAATAATCCTATTTTTCATATGAATGTATATATAAGTTCGAATAGTTAATGGTTCTAAATTTGTGTAAGAAAAAGCTCTATTTTAACTCACTGTCTCTTAGAACCTTAAAAACCTACATATGAACCAACAAAGAATAATATTCAATAAAAACCCAGCTCAAAGCACTTAAAAGTGTAAGAAATATTTATATAATAGTATGTATATTTTGGACCACATCAAAGACATATTAGGATTAGCAACCTTTAATGATTCCCTGATATTAGATTTCTCCTTTTTAATACTCTTATTCGCAACCACATGTGGATCAACAGTCAAAGGACTATCAATGTCCACTTTCTTTAAGTTTTCTGTGTATGGTATAGATGTACAATCATTGTCAAATGGAGGAGAAATCTCAACATATCCTAAACCGGCCTGTCACTTTTTATCATTCGTATTATTAACCCCAATGATCTCAATTAACGGGAAAGGTGAGTTTTTAAATTTGCCCAGTTTGTTTTGTAACTCCATCTCCTCATTTTCAAGTTTAGTGATCTTCGTTCTTTATTTCCATATTTCTTGAAACTGGACATCAATGATTGTTAATTTAACTAACAACTCAGCTTTCAAGCAGTGATTTCTACCCGACAATGCTTCGATCTTATCTTTTGATTGCTGATCTATTCATCCGTCTATCGGTAGTTATCACGAATGATAGTAAGGTCACGAGCAAGTTGATCATTGTGGTGTCTTAATGATTCATATTGATTTTTTAATATTAGTTTATATAAGGGCCCATTTTTTTTTTGCTTGCACAGGGTCCCTAAGGACTCAAGCATTCTCTGGGACGGTGTAATAACTATGGGAGACTAATGTTTATCTTTGTGATATGGAATAAATGGTAATTAATGGTAGTTTGAAAGAATAAGGACCTACGGTTATTAAGTATTAAATCATAGTATATTAAGGTATTATATTGCAGAAGTTGATAGTTTTGTCGTAACTAAATAATGTGTAACGAATTTGACAAGGTTAGGTTATAACAACAATTTAATACAATCACTTTGATAAGAACAATTTAACTAAAAAGTAAAAAACAATCAAATAAAAAAAACTCGAAAACCATAACATTATTGATAAATCAAAATCTAGAGTTTAACGATCTATTTTGATGATCAACATAACACATAGCTTCTACAATTTGATTATATATTCATAACCAAAAACTATTAATATGATCAATAATTAAAAAACGAACAAAGTTAAAGTTGTAATACTATTTACCTCGACACCCACGTGAATGGTTTTGTTTGAATTCTTTCTACATAATGTTTGATCTAATAAACTTCTGCATTATATTTATATTGAAAGGGAATGTGGTTTAAGTTTGGGTTTTAATTTGGTGTATCTTTGTGATATGGAATAAATGGTAGTTAATGGTAGTTTGAAAGAATAAGGACTTACGGTTATTAAGTATTAAATCATAGTATATTAAGGTATTATATTGCAGAAGTTGATAGTTTCGCCGTACCTGAATAATGTGTAACGAATTTGACAAGGTTATGTTATAACAACAATTTAATATGATCAATTTGATAAGAACAATTTAACCGAAAAGTAAAAAATAACCAAATAAAAAAACTCGAAAACCATAACATTATTGATAAATCAAAATCTAAAGTTTAAAGATCTATTTTGATGATCAACATAACACATAGCTTCTAAAACTCGATTATATAATCATAACCAAAAACTATTAATACGATCAATAATTAAAAAAACAAACAGAGTTAAAGTTGTAATATTTATTTACCTCTACACACACGTGAATGGTTTTGTTTGAATTCTTTGTACATAATGTTTGATCTAATCAACTTTTGCATTATATTTATATTGAAAGGGAATGTGGTTTAAGTTTGGGTTTTAATTTGATGCATCTTTCATATATATATATATAATAGAGATAATCTATATATTTTACATAGAACTTAATTGAAGCAATATTGCCTACTATATATAATGTAACGCCCGTTAATTTCAATTCAATGATTTAAACATGTAAAGTATGTATATCTCTCGGGGTTTATCTAGTATTCCTCGGAGTCCTTCTCGTCATTCCGGTATGTTAAATTAATTTACTTTTCATCAAAGTTGCTACATCCTTCCAACTCTAGGGGCTAGAGTGTAATATTTTTATGTTTTAACAAAAAAAACCCTAGCCCTCTCTTTCTTCCTTATCCCGATCGAACCAAAGAGCAGCAGCCAAGGCCTCATTTTTTTTGCAGCCAATTCCATGTTTAATACTCTAATTCAAGGTTAGTCCTACATCCCTACTAGTCTTTTACACCCTAATTCATCGTTATATCTCGTGTATTGATAGATAAATTGCTTGTTTTAGGCTTACCTGTTGGCTGTCCATTTGAGCAGTTCGGGGCTGTGGTGTTTGGATTTTTTGCTCCATAATCTTCCTAGGTATGTCCAATATGTCATACATTAAAATCATGTGCATTGGTGTTCGTTTGATTGGTCAACTAGTGGTAGATTGAAAGCTAGTATTCGGTTGCCTAGGTTGTTAAATTGTTGCATTTAACGCGAGGCTTGAATGAACTAACAACCGATTCAGTTCGGGTAACTTCGTTTTGATATACGGGCTGTTGGAAAATTATTTTTTTAAGTATCGGGGCTGAATTGGTTGTCGGTTACTCAAACGGGCCGGTACAACGCGAATTCGCGTATATTTGATAGTTGGTGCGTTGTGCTTGCGAGTTACCGACCCATCCAACTCGTGTAGTGTCGTGTGGGCAAGTAGGATGTGATTTTATTAAATTTGGTCCACACGGGGCTGAGTTTGATGTGAAGTGCGTAAACAAACATCTCATAAACGCGCATATTTGTCTCGCCTAGCACTTCCGGGGGTAATTTGGGAATTGTTTGTTCTCGGGATTACCTAAGGGTGTTTTTGGTAAATATGTGGCCCCGGGGGCTGTTGTAATTGAAATTGGTGTGCACAAGGCTTAGGCAACTCAAACCATTTTAGAACACCTCGTAGGATAAACGAGTTCATTCGGTATCGTTAGTAACTATTGTGTATAATCTGACAGGCGTGTGAGATGTGGGAATACGTAGGGGTTCTCGAGCTTGTGGTGATTTTGTGACTCGTGTCAGGTGAGTTCATGATGCCCCTTTTCATCCTTTTCAAGTTTTGGGCTAACATACACACCTAACTGACTTTACTTGATAAACCGTTTAAATGATTTTCCATAGGTTTGCTTACATTATGGTATATTTTGGAATGATATATATATGTATGCTTATACATGTGTTATCTTATAGCCTATGATTAGTGATATTAATTAGTTATTATGACTAAGGATGGTTGCGTATGCTTACTTTGTGTTGGCATACGGGATATGGTGATCTTGGCCGGGCCAAACTATACTACTCAGGTTCTAAAATTCTGTGGCGGGCCCTGGAAAGCCCGTGAGGAGGAGGCTCGTGTGGCATGATCACCATCGTATGGAATGTTGTGTGCATGATGATTTTGGCCGGGCCAAACTATACTAATCAGGTTCTAAAATCCTGTAGCGGGCCCTGGAAAGCCTGTAAGGGGGGCTGCTCATGTGGCATTATCATCATAATGGGTCCCTAAAATCCCGTATCACGTGCTTGGGTCGATTGCGTGTTCGACCTTGATGTTATTATTTGGATGTTATGCACAGGGATATATATATATATAATATATATATATATATATATGTATATATGAGTATAGCTACTTATCATTTACCCATTGCCTATTTGTTCATATCCTGAATTATATTTAAACTCTTGGAATGATTTATATAAATGTCGTTTATTAAAACTTGAACTCACTCAGCTCAAGCTGACTTTGTGTGTATGTTAGATTGAGTTTCAGGTTAAGAGGAGGATGCTTACCGCTTGGACGTGCTCGAGACTACTTGGACGGTTGAAGTCATATCTAGACGGGGAATGTAATAATGCAAAACTGTTCTTTTCTATTATTACTTAATGTTTTCAATTTTGGTTTTGGGCATATTCCTGGTTTTGTTGGGAACTTGTTTTTGATACTTATGACTTTTCGCTGATTATGTACTCTGAACTCGTTTTCAAAATAAAATTTACTTCTTTGCGTTTATGTTTTTGTAAAGTTTTGATACGATTACCAACTGTAGGATCCCGGGATTCGGGGTCTTACAAGTTGGTATCAGAGCCATGGTTCGAGGGATCTAAACATTCCCGAATGTTTTGAGTCGAACTGTAAAAGAAAAGACTAGATATGCCAACCGCGAGTAGCTACACGCCAAGAAGTAATTTAAGTTGTTTAGTCATTCTTATGAGTTTTAAAATTTCATTATGTGAATAATTGCTTAAGTGTTAGATAGAATGTTAATATAGCTCGGGGCAGGGGGTGCTTAGGATGGGCGGGTAAAGTAAACGACTAATTACACTTGATCAACGTCATTAGCAGTTTACCCTTACCTTACATGTTCTAAATGCTACTTGTACTTGACCGTGTTAAAATTCTGTCTTTGTAGGGATAAGTCATGGTTAATACTCGTGCAGCTAAGAGTGGTCGTCCTAGTGTTCGTGGTTGTGGTTGTAAGCCACGTGCCGAGGCCGAGAGAGAGAATCCAGCTCCGCAGTAGGAAGAGTCCTCAATTCATGAGGAGGGGGATAACCCCGCCTTAGATCCTACTATGCGCGCCGCGATCGCGGATGAGGTTTACCAGGTACTCCATAGCGCCATTCCCGATATCGTTGCTGAGGCAGTTAGGGCCTGGAGGAAACAATGATTGGTAAGAGTGCGGATAAGGAGGGGAAGGGAAAAGAGACTCGGTCGAAGACGAGGTGATTGTGCCGAGTGAAGAGAAAGAAGAGGTTCGTGTGATTAGTGTGTCTACTCGGGGTTGTTCGTATGGGGACTTTAAGAAATGTGACCCCCTTTTTTCGATGGTACTGAGGATGCGTTGGCAGCACATCAGTGGGTTAGAGAGATGGAGGCCGTATTGAGGGTTAGTAAGTGTAAAGGGGAAGACATGGTGACTTATGCTACTGCCTCGTTTCGTCCCGAGACGCTGTGTTGGTGGGATAATCTGGCCCAAGCTATAGGCGATCGTTCTATTTGGAGGATAACTTGGGAGGAGTTGAGGAAGTTAGTTCTCGATCAGTATTGTCCTCCACATGAATTAGATAAGATTGAGCAGAATTTCCTGACCTTGGAGGCGGGTAGTATGACGCATCGGGAGTATACCACAAAGTTTAATCAAATGGCTCGTTTATGTCCTGATTTGGTTACTCCTGAAGCCAAGAGAATTAAAGAAGTATGTGAAGGGTCTACCAGTGGATATTCGTATGGGTGTGGTGACCACCGACATGAGCTCATTCCATTCAGTGGTTACCCTAGCGGGCACCTTGTATGATCAGCGAGAGAAGCTAATGCCGTCTGAGACTAGGAAGACTTGGACCTCAAATTCTTTCGGTAAGCGGCCCGGGGGAAATAATTTTAATTCGGCTGAGAAGAGGGTAAAAACCGAGACTTCGGATTTTAAGAGGGATACGAAGTTGGGTAGATGCAAATAGTGCGGGAAGCCATACAGGGGGGAATGTAAGTTTGGATCTAGTTCCTGTTTTTGATGTGATAAGGTTGGACACCCCAGCACGAGTGTCCGACAGTGACTTGTTTCCGTTGTAAGGGGCCTGGACACTTAGCCTCTAATTTCCCCACCATAAAGACGGGGGGTACCGACCAGGGGACTTTCTCAAGGGGGAAGATGAAAGAAAAGCCTAAGGCCAAGGCGAGGGCTTTCAACATCTCCAAGAGAGAAGCTAAGAACGATGCGGATGTTGTTTCAGGTACTTTTCCATTATTCATCTTTTATAATATCCCGTTTGTAATTCCTCATTCTCGTGGAAATGTATGTGTAATTGTTTAGCTAAGTAGTAGTGTAATATTATCCAGGTACCTTTTTACTTGATGAATTACAGGCTTCGGTCTTATTTGATTCAAGTGCCAGTAGAAGTTTTGTGTCTCCCGCTTTTGGTTCCACGATGAATAAATTACCTTAGCTTGTAGTTGATGTGTTTGAGGTTGAGGTCGCCGTAGGGAAGTCCGTTTCCGTGTCTAGGGCTATTCAGGGTTGTTCCATCGAGTTGTCTGGGTATAGATTTATGGTGCGGCTGTATTTAATGCCACTGGGCTGCTTCGATGTGGTGCTTGGGATGGACTGGCTCACTTGTGTCGATGCTCAGATTATCTGTGGTCAGAAACTTGTGCATCTTAGGGCCCCGGATGGGACCCGAATTACGGTGTTCGGTGATCGGAATGGTGCGACACCACATATCATATCCATGCTTAAGGCGAGAAAACTTATGCAACGAGGTTGCGGGGAAAATCTGGTGTATGCTATAAACATGTAAACCGAGGTGGCTACCGTTGGTGATGTTCCTATTGTTCGGGATTTCCCGGATGTGTTTCCAACTCAAGGGACTAGAGTGTAATATTTTGTATGTTATAACAAAAAAACCCTAGCCCTCTATTTCTTCCCTATCCCGATCGGACCAAAGAGCAGCAGCCAAGGCCTCGTTTTTTCTTTTTTTTAGCCAATTCCAGGTGTAATACTCTAATTCAAGGTTAGTCATACATCCCTACTAGTCTTTTACACCCTAATTCATCTTTATATCTCGCGTATTGATCGATAAATCACTTGTTTTAGGCTTACCGGGTGGCTGTCCATTTGAGCAGTTTTGGGCTGTGGTGTTTGGGGTTTTTGCTCCATAATCTTCCTAGGTATGTCCAATATATCATACTTTCAAATCATGTGCATTGGTGTTCGTTTGATTAGTCAACTAGTGGTAGACTGAAAGCTAGTATTCGGTTGCCTAGGTTGTTTAATTGTTGCGTTTAACGCGAGGCTTGAATGAACTAACAACCGATTCAGTTTGGGTAGCTTTGGTTTGATATACGAGCTGTTGAAAAATTATTTTTTTAAGTATCGGGGCTGAATTGGTTGTCGGTTACTCAAACGGGTCAGTACAACGCGAATTCGCGTTTATTTGATAGTTGGTGCGTTGTGCTTGCGAGTTATCGACCCATCCAACTCGTGTAGTGTCGTGTAGGCTAGTAGGCTGTGATTTTTTCAAATTTGGTCCACACCGGGCTGAGTTGGATGTTAAGTGCCTAAACATCTCATAAACGCGCATATTCGTCTCGCCTAGCACTTCCGGGGGTAATTTGGAAATTCTTTGTTCTCGGGATTACCTAAGGGTGTTTTTGGTAAATATGTGGCCCCGGGGGCTGTTGTAATTGAAGTTGGTGTGCACGAGGCTTAGGCAACTCGAACCCTTTTAGAACACCTCGTAGGATAAAGGAGTTCATTCGGTATCGTTAGTAACTATTCTGTATAATTTGACAGGCGTGTGAGATGTGGGAATACGTAGGGGTTCTCTAGCTTGTGGTGATTTTGTGCCTCATGTCAGATGAGTTCATGATGCCACTTTTCACTATTTTCAAGTTTTGGGCTAACATACACACCTAACTGACTTTATTTGATAAACCGTTTAAATGATTTTCCATAGGTTTGCTTGCATTATGGTATATTTTGGAATGATATATATATGTATGCTTACACATGTGTTATCTTATAACCTATGATTAGTGATGTTAATTAGTTTTTATGACTAAGGATGGCTGTGTATGCTTACTTTGTGTTTGCATATGGGATATGATGATCTTGGCCGGACCAAACTACACTACTCAGGTTCTAAAATTCAACGGCGGCCCTGGAAAGCCCATGAGGGGGGAGGCTCGTGTGGCATGATCACCATCGTATGGAATGTTGCATGCATGATGATTTTGGCAGGGCCAAACTATACTACTCAGGTTCTAAAATCCTATGACGGGCCCTGGAAATCCCAAAAGGGGGCGGCTCGTGTGGCATTATCATCATAACGGGTCCCTAAAATCCCGTATCACGTGCTTGGGTCGAACACGTGTTCGACCTTGATGTTATTATTTGGATGTTATGCATAGGGATATATATATATATATATATATATATATATATATATATATGAGTATAGCTACTTATCATTTACCCATTGCCTATTTGTTCATATCCCTAATTATATTTAAACTCTTGGAATGATTTATATAAATGTCGTTTATTAAAACTTGAACTCACTCAGCTCAAGCTGACTTTGTGTGTATGTTAGATTGAGTTTCAGGTTAAGAGGAGGATGTTTACCGCTTGGATGTGCTCGAGATTACTTGGATGGTTGAAGGCATATCTAGACGGGGAATGTAATAATGCAAAACTGTTCTTTTCTGTTATTACTTAACTTTTTCAAATTTGGTTTTAGGCAAATTCCCGGTTTTGTTGGGAACTTGTTTTTTATACTTATGACTTTTCGCTGATTATGTACTTTGGACTGGTTTTCAAAATAAAATGTACTGCTTTAGGTTTATGTTTTTGTAAAGTTTTGATACGATTACCAACTGTAGGATTCCCGGGATTTGGGGTCTTACATTTAATATACGATCTATTATTTCTTTCCTTTTTCACTAATGGCATAAGGTAATGAAGAATTATCTGGTGAAAAACTTTAGAAACCAATTTTAATTATCAGTTTTTTTTCTAAACATAATTGTCACATGTGGATAGACCATAAGAATAAAATCACAAAAAACACATTGCTATGAATTTGATGTTTTGGAGATATATTAGGATTTGCAACTTTTAATGGTTACCTGATATTACATTTCACCTTTTTAATATTCTTATTCGGAACCATAGGTGGATCAACGGTCAAAGGACTATCAATGTCCACTTTCTTTAAGTGTCCTATTTATGGTGTAGATGTACAATCATTGTGTAATGGAGGAGGAATCTCAATATATCCTAAACCGGCCTTTCAATTTTTATCGTGATTATTATTAACCTCAATGATCTCAATTAACAGAAAAGATGAGTTTTTAAATTTGCGCAGTTTGTTTTGTAACTCCATCTCCATATTTTCAAATTTAGTAATCTTCATTCTTAATTTCCATATTTCTTGAAACTGGCCATCTATGGTTGTTAATTTAACTAACGTCTCAGCTTTCTAGCAGTGATTTATACCCGACAATGCTTCGATCTTATCTTTTGATTGCTAATCTATTCATCCGTCTATCGGTAGTTATCACGAATGATAGTGAGGTCACGAGCAAGTTGATCATTGTGGTGTCTTAATGATTCATATTGACTTTTTAATATAAGTTTATATAAGGGCCCATTTTTTTGCTTGCAAAGGGTCCCTAAAGACTCAAGCATCCTCCGAGATGGTGTAATAACTATGGGAGACTAATGTTTATCTTTGTGATATGGAATAAATGGTCGTTAATGTTAGTTTGAAAGAATAAGGACCTACGGTCATTAAGTATTAAATCATGGTATATTAAGTATTATATTGCATAAGTTGATAGTTTTGTCGTACCTAAATAATGTGTAACGAATTTGACAAGGTTATGTTATAACAACAATTTAATACAATCACTTTGATAAGAACAATTTAACCAAAAAGTAAAAAATAACCAAATATAAAAACTCGAAAACCATAACATTATTGATAAATCAAAATATAGAGTTTAACGATCTACTGTGATGATCAACATAAGACCCTAACTTCTACAAGTTGATTAGATATTCATAACAAAAAACTATTAATACGATCAATAATTAAAAAACGAACAGAGTTAAAGTTGTAATACTTATTTACCTCGACACGCACGTGAATGGTTTTGTTTGAATTTTTTCTACATAATGTTTGATCTAATAGACTTCTGCATTATATTTATAATGAAAGGGAATGTGGTTTAAGTTTGGGTTTTAATTTGGTGTATCTTTCATATATTTATATATATATATATATATATATATATATATATATATATATAAATAATAGGTATAATATATATACTTTACGTAGAAAATAATTGAAGCAATATTACCTACCATATATAATACTAGTTTGAGACCCGTGTATTACACTGGGAATTAATGAAAATTACAATATTTAAACATTAAACAAAATACAATCAATAACACAATTATTATATATTGTTAATACAATTATAACTTTCATTAAAATTACAGTAATTACAAAGAAAAACATTACGCAATGAGTCTACAAATAAGAAAAAATTTCCTTGTACACTACATTTGTGGTTGTAGTGGTAAGATTACTTGTTTATCAAAAATCAGAATCTTGAGCCCAAACCTGCTTGTAACTCCTAACAAGGCGACGTATAGATGTCTATGTGAGAAAACGGGTTCTTTCAAGTACAAACCAACCCTAGATAATGATTGACCTTGACTTTTGTTATGGGGGCTATGATTCTGTGTCGGCAGGAAGGAAAGCAAGAGCTGAAACGTCGAATTATAGGGGAGATGCGTATGATGGGAGATGCAAGAAGTGTGGGAAACCGCATAGTGGGGAATGTAGGTCTATGTCTATCACTTGTTTCCGATGTGCGAAAGCTGGACACTTCCACTACGAGTGTCGGACGTTGACTTGTTACCGGTGTGAGGAGTCTTAGCATTTGGCATCTCGGTGCACTGAAAATAAGGCGAGAGGTTCCGAGCGGGGAAACTCTTCTGGGGTTAAGTTGGAAGATAAGCCAAAGACTAAGGCTAGGGCCTTCAGTATCTCTAAGAAGGAGGCGGAGGAGGAAGCGAACACGATTTCAGGTAATCCCTTCCGTTCGTATTAATCGTTAAAATATTTTACAGAATATTTCTCTTCTTATCGAAAGCTCTTGTGTGTAATAGTTTGACTAAATGTAGTACGCTATCTTCAGTCGCGATCCTATTTATACCTGTCTACTGTATGACTTGATGATTTGAGTTGCCTCATTCTGTTCTCGTTCATGTGTGGCGGGATTCGGGGACGAATCCCATCTTTAGGGGGGTAGACTTGTAACGTCCGTAAATTTCCGATAAAAGGTATAACCTTATAGTGTTGTGTGCACCTCCCGGGCTTGGCCCGACATTCTCCCGAGAGCTCTTTTCCACCCTTGTAAACGTATCTTACTTAACTCTTCTTACAAGTTCACCCATTGTTAAAGTAGAGTGACCAGAATGTTATATTGTTATTATAGTTTTTATAAAAAAAAAAAATTAAACCCTAACCCAACCCTAAGTCCGATCGGCGCAACCCCCACCCCCCTTCTCTCTCGTTTTGCATGCAAATAAGCCACCATCCAGCCTCCCGAGGTTCGTTCCAGGTCGGTACCATATTGTTTCAACTCTTTTTCACCTTAATTCATCCTTATGGCGCGTTTATTCGTCGAAAAACGATTGTTTTTAGGCTTACCGGGTGGCTGTCCAATTGAGCATTTCCGGGACTGTTTTGGTTGAGGTTTTTGCACCAAAATCTTCCTAGGTATGCCTAGTATAACATACTTAAAAATCATGTTCATTGGTGTTCGTTAGATTGGTCAACTAGTTGTAGTTTGATTGTTAGTGTTCGGCTGGCAAGAATTGTAGTTTGGTGCGTTTAACGCGAGGGTTGAAGTGACTAACGACCAATTCAGCTTGGGGATATTCGGTTTGATGTACGGGCTGTTGAAAAATCATTTTTATAAGTTATGGGGCTGAATTGGTTGTCGGTTGCTCCAACGGGTCGGTACAACGCGCAATTGCGTTTATTGAATAGTTGGTGCCTTGTACTTGTGAGTTACCGACCCATTTGACTCGTGTAGTGTCGTGTGGACTTGTTGGCTGTGATTTTATCATATTGGGTCCACACGGGGCTGAGTTGGATGTTAACGA
Organism: Bidens hawaiensis; assembly: GCF_021521415.1. NCBI lineage: Eukaryota > Viridiplantae > Streptophyta > Magnoliopsida > Asterales > Asteraceae > Bidens > Bidens hawaiensis. Next base: position 3,178,771 of record NW_027491065.1, on the reverse strand, counting down.
CCTAAACGACCCTTAAACGCGCGTATTGGTATCACCGGGTGCTTCCGGGGGTAATTTTGGAATTCTTTATTCCCGGGAGTATCTAAGGGTCGTTTTGGTGAGTGTGAGGCCTCGAGGGCTGTTATGAATGAGTTTGATGAGGTCGAGCATTTAGGTAACTCGAACCATGTTAGAACGTCTCGTAGGATAAACGAGTCCTTTCAATGCCGTTAGTGATGTTTGTATGTAAACCGACAGGCGTTTGAGTTTTGGGGTTACTTAGGGGTCCTCTAGCTCGTGGTGAATTCGTGCCTTGTGTCAGGTGAGTTCATGATGCCCTTTTTAACCCTTTTTACGTTTTGGGCTAGCATACTCACCCTATTACAATTTTACCCGATTTTACTCGTTTAAAATATCTGGATGTTATTATATGGCCTTATTCGTACTTGTGCATTTATGAAGTTATGTTTGAATTATATTATCTCCCTTGGGATATTTTAGACTCGTTTATGGTCATATATTCATTAAGGTTATACATACTACTTGGGATCTAAGCTCGAGGCTGCAAAATACTTACACTGTTTCCACTGTTATTTACTCTGAACTTGTTTTAAATAAAAACGAATCGTTTGGTTTTAAATTTTTGTGAATTGTGGATGTGATTACCAACTGTAGGATTCCTGGGATTCGGGGTCTTACAAGTTGGTATCAGAGCCACGGTTCAAGGGATCCAAGCATTCTTGAATGCTTGGACTCGAACTGAAAAAGGAGGGACTAGAAATGCCAACCGCGAGTAGCAGCACGCCAAGAGGTAACTTTAAATTATTTAGTCATTCCTTTGAATTTAAAAGTTTCCAGTATGTGAGTAACTGTTTAAGTGTTAGATTGAAGGCTAATGTGGTTAGGGGCAGGGGTGATTAGGACGGGCGGGTAAAGTAAACGACTAATTACAGTTGATCAACGTCATTAGCAGTTTACCCTTACCTTACATGTTCAAAATACCACTTGCACTTGACCGTGTTATAATTCTGTCTTTGTGGGGATATGTCATGGTTAATATTCGTACTGCTAAGAGAGGTCGTCCGAGTGTTCGTGGCCGTGGTCGTAAGCCACGTGCCGAGGCTGAGAGTGAGATTCCTACATCCATGCAAGAGGAAACCCTGATTCATGAGGAGGGAGATAACCCCGCCTTGGATCCTGCTATACGCGCGACCATCGCAGATGAGGTTTACCAGGTTCTTCATAGCGTTATTCCCTAGATTGTTGCTGAGCCCGTTAGGGTTGCAAAAGAGTCGAAGGATGGTAAGGGTGTGGAAAGGCAAGGAAAGGGTCAAGGGACTCAGGTTGAAGACGAGGTAGTGGTATCTAGTGATGAGGAGGAATAAGCTCGTGTGTTTAGTGTGCCTACTAGAGGTTGTTCGTATGGGGATTTCAAGAAGTGCGACCCTCCCGTTTTTGATGGTACTAAAGATGCGTTGGCAGCTCATCAGTGGGTTAGAGAGATGGAAGCAGTACTAAGGGTCAGTAAGTGCAAAGGGGAGGATATGGTGACTTATGCTACTGCCTCATTTCGTTCCGAGGCGCTGTGTTGGTGGGATAATCTAGCCCAGGCTATGGGTGATCGTTCTATTAGGAGGATGGCTTGGGAAGAGTTGAAGCAGTTGGTTATCGATCATTTTTGCCCTCCGCATGAATTAGATAAGATGGAGCAGGAGTTCTTAGTTTTAGAAGCGGGTGATATGTCACATTGGGAGTATACTACAAAATTCAATCAGATGGCTCGTTTAAATCCCGATCTAGTTACACCTGAAAGTAAAAGAGTCAAAAAGTACGTAAAGGGTCTTCCGGCAGATGTTCGTAGGGGTGTGGTGACCACTGACATGAGCTCCTTCCATTTGGTGGTTACCCTGGCAGGTACATTGTATGAACAGAGAGAGATGGTGCGCCCAACTGAGTCTGGAAAAGATTGGAAACCGAGCTCTAACTCCAATGGCAAACGTTATAGGGGCAATGATTCTGTGTCGGAAGGAAGGAAAGCAAGAGCTGAAACGTCGAATTATAGGGGAGATGCGTATGATGGGAGATGCAAGAAGTGTGGGAAACCACATAGTGGGAATGTAGGTCTATGTCTATCACTTGTTTCCGATGTGCGAAAGCTGGACACTTCCACTACCAGTGTCGGACGTTGACTTGTTACCGGTGTGAAGAGTCTTAGCATTTGGCATCTCAGTGCACTGAAAATAAGGTGAGAGGTTCCGAGCGGGGAAACTCTTCTAGGGTTAAGTTGGAAGATAAGCCAAAGACTAAGGCTAGGGCCTTCAGTATCTCTACGAAGGAGGCGGAGGAGGAAGCGGACACGATTTCAGGTAATCCCTTGCGTTCGTATTAATCGTTAAAATATTTTACCGAATATTTCTTTAATTATCGAAAGCTCTTGTGTGTAATAGTTCGACTAAATGTAGTACGCTATCTTCAGTAGCGATCCTATTTATACCTGTCTACTGTATGACTTGATGATTTGAGTTGCCTCATTCTGTTCTCGTTCCTGTGTGGCGGGATTCGGGGACGAATCCCATCTTTAGGGGGGTAGACTTGTAACGTCCGTAAATTTTCAATAAAAGGTATAACCTTATAGTGTTGTGTGCACCTCCCAGGCTTGACCCGGCATTCTCCCGAGAGCTCTTTACCACCCTAGTAAACGTATCTTACTTAACTCTTCTTACAAGTTCACCCATTGTTAAAGTAGAGTGACCAGAATGTTATATTGTTATTATAGTTTTTATAAAAAAAAAAAATTAAACCCTAACCCAACCCTAAGTCCGATCGGCGCAACCCCCACCCCCTTTCTCTCTCGTTTTGCATGCAAATAAGCCACCATCCAGCCTCCCGAGGTTCGTTCCAGGTCGGTACCATATTGTTTCAACTCTTTTTCACCTTAATTCATCCTTATGGCGCGTTTATTCGTCGAAAAACGATTGTTTTTAGGCTTACCGGGTGGCTGTCCAATTGAGCATTTCCGGGACTGTTTTGGTTGAGGTTTTTGCACCAAATCTTCCTAGGTATGCCTAGTATAACATACTTAAAAATCATGTTCATTGGTGTTCGTTAGATTGGTCAACTAGTTGTAGTTTGATTGTTAGTGTTCGGCTGGCAAGAATTGTAGTTTGGTGCGTTTAACGCGAGGGTTGAAGTGACTAACGACCAATTCAGCTTGGGGACACTTGGTTTGATGTACGGGCTTTTGAAAAATCATTTTTATAAGTTATGGGGATGAATTGGTTGTCGGTTGCTCCAACGGGTCGGTACAACGCACAATTGCGTTTATTGAATAGTTGGTGCGTTGTACTTGTGAGTTACCAACCCATTTGACTCGTGTAGCGTCGTGTGGACTTGTTGGCTGTGATTTTATCATATTGGGTCCACACGGGGATGAGTTGGATGTTAACGACCTAAACGACCCTTAAACGCGCGTATTGGTATCACTGGGTGCTTCCGGGGGTAATTTGGGAATTCTTTATTCCCGGGAGTATCTAAGGGTCGTTTTGGTGAGTATGAGGCCTCGGGCTGTTATGAATGAGTTTGATGAGGTCGAGGCTTTAGGTAACTCGAACCATGTTAGAACGTCTCGTAGGATAAACGAGTCCTTTCAATGCTGTTAGTGATGTTTGTATGTAAACAGACAGGCGTTTGAGTTTTGGGGTTACTTAAGGGTCCTCTAGCTCGTGGTGAATTCATGCCTTGTGTCAGGTGAGTTCATGATGCCCTTTTTAACCCTTTTTACGGTTTGGGCTAGCATACTCACCCTATTACAATTTTACCCGATTTTACTCGTTTAAAATATCTGGATGTTATTATATGGCCTTATTCGTACTCGTTTATGGTCATATATTCCTTAAGGTTATACATATTGAATGCCTAGATTATCCATTATTTATGAATTGTATGTGATGATATTGTTTGGTTGGATATTTGAAGTAGATGTTTGTAAGGTGTATGTGGATGGGTATGTGTTGGTAAACTGTGACCAGATCAAATATATTACTCGGGGAAGACCCGGGGTGAGGAGGCCCGTGTTGCATGTTTATGTCCCGTCGGGTCGAATATATTACTTGGGGATGACCCGGGGTGAGGAGACCCGCCCTTCTGCTAAACCGTGGTCTGGTCAAATATATTACTTGGGGAAGACCCGGGGTGAGGAGGCCCGTATCACGTGTTTAGGTATGTTAGACCGTGACCGAGTCAAATATATTACTTGGGGATGACCCGGGGTGAGGAGGCTCGTGTTGCGTGATTTTTGGTTTTGTTAAATCACTGTAACACCCCGTAATCGCAGCGGAAACGTAAACGGGATGCAACAGACACCTCTGATATCAACCACATTGTTTATAAAGAAAACTGAATACATTAATATACTTCAAATTACATTATCTCGTATTTCATTACCGTCTAGGTGTTACACACATCATACCATACGATACATAATTCTATTTATTATAATGTATCTTAACATCCCGCACGCAAATCTTACACACATCAAGCACTTAGCACGTAAGCAATCACTTCATCTTAATTGTACCTGAAAAGCATGTGAGAAGACGGGTCAACTACGAATAGTTGGTGAGTTTCACAATTTGAGTAAACCATGATAAATCATTATCAAAATATAATATTATCGATGTAATTATGCTGAGCCCACAAGTGAAACCTCTGACTATCACACACAACCCCCGTGGCATATCCCCCGCCCACGGACCTGCCCCAAACCGCTATGTCTAACATTACGTAGCAAAATATATATAACAACAAAATAGACATGTGCAACTGGCTGGGAAACATCAGCAAATCCATGACGGACCAGTTGGGTTTGTCAGACCAATAGTACTATCCACACTCTACCGGCTTTCAGTTAATCACTCGTGTTCCGGGGCCTTAGAATGTTAGCAACTCAGACAATTACCATCTTAGTACATTTCCGTACGATTCCCGTACAATAAAATATATATAAATCCACGCAATTCCATGCGTTCAGTATGTACTTAAACATTTCAGTAGTAACATGCTTCCGCCCCGGGAAAATATTTGAAAACAATTCAGAAAAAGGGGCTCGTGAAACTCACCTTAGCACATGCAAGCAGGTAACAACAATCATTATCAGTTAACACGTCCAATCTGTAATATGATCCCTACGATCGTTACTATACACTCATTATTAATATAACTTTAACCGTGTTAACCGGTACATCTGGGGACACAGTTAACCCAGTACTGTACCCGTTCCGGGAGCAATGTTAACCCAGAAACCCTTCTCCGGACTCAGATTGTGATATCGTTTAGAGTTCAGTGGTCAAAATTTATATTAGTTCGTTTCCCCCGTTTTGCGTGCCTAGCACGGTTATCCGTTTTTACGTTTCAAAAATGAGTTTGGTCACACACGACCCGAAAATAGTGGTTGACTGATAATTTAATTAAAGATGTGAAATTAGAGCTCGGTTTAGACGCCCCGATTGGCCGCGGGACCCGTTTCCGTATTTGGCGTACCGGAAACTGTTAAATCGGTTAAAAACACCCAAATCATCCGAATTATTTTCGGATGATTCATTTTTACTTGTTTAACTCAATTATATGAAAATAGTTCATTTTTAGGGTTTTTATACACCAGTCAGTTCGTTTAGACGAACTTTACCGGTTTATGCTTAAAACTTTAAAAGTTCACTTTTATTTGAAATAAATATCCGTTCATCCTCGGATCTTGAGATTTTGCACAAATAACATTTTGACAGTGGGGAAATTTATAAAAATATTTCCAGAATTAATTTTTATATTTAAAATGTATTTATCTATTTTTAAACACCATTTAAACACTAAATATGTCGTAAATAACAAACGACCTTAGAAAAATCCCAAATTTTTCCTGGATGTCCCCTGCCATCCACATAGTCCCCTGTAATTTTCTGGAACCAAAATCTCTTTTTACATGCCATTTTCACTAAAACCGAGCTAGAAAACCCTAGAACTCGTTTAGCCGAAAAGCCTACTTAGACTTCTCCAACTGACCTAAAATTTTGTGTGTCACTTATACATGATATCAAAAGCTTATCTGCAATTTTCCAGAATTTTTCATGATATTTAACTATTTTTCACCATTTTTGGCCAAAACCGAGCATTAAATTCACCAAATATTCATCCTTTGTCCAAATATTACCAAAAATTCGCAGAACTCATGTTTTCATGTATTTAACACCTCTTTAAAATTTCATTACCTAACTCCAAACCATCAACAATCTGTCCAAAAACTCCAAAACCGAACATAAACCGAATATATCTTTCGTTTTCCGCCACTACAAGCTACAAACTCGTCTTTCCGCCTTATCTACCACTAAATACAGAACCTACAACCAACATACCACAATTCCAAGCAAGTTACACTCACGATCAAGCCATTTCTTTCATGGTTTCGGTTATGATTCAAAAACAAAGATTTAACCGTAAAAATTCGTTTTTTTTTATTCGTTTAACTCCTTTCTTGGACCAAGATCCTTTGTATAACCCGTATACATCACTTGATCATGCAAGAATCGGTTTTCATCATTGAAACCTCATTTTCTTGCAAACCAACTCAAGAAACGAAGATGGAAACGTATATAACTCGGTTTTTACCTCGGTTTTCTTGTTAAAATTTCCGAGTTTTTGATGATCTTGTAGAGAGGATTTGAAGAACATGGAGATACTTGTGTAAAAAAAATAACAAAGGAATGGTATAGGGGGGGGAGTCCGATCGGATTGTCAAGGGGGGTGGGGTGGGACCCACCTCTCCATTCTAGGCCACATGTTTGGATTTCGGATATCCGGATAATGTTTTTGATAATCTGGTTCAGTTCGTTTTTCGGTTAAATGTCTAATTCGGCTTAAAACGAGGTTAAAACGGTCGTTTTTCGGCTTAAAAATGAAATTTATATAAAACCGATTTAAAAACTTTAAAAACTTAAACCATGACATTTATTAACTTAAAACATCATATTATTAATTATCGCGCATGTTTTTCGGCTTGATCGATCGTCTCTTGCTCGGTTTGGTATTAAAGGTTTCGTTTAATGTACCGACGTACCATTAAATCGAAATTCTTTTTCTGTGCTTTAATTCACTTATCCCGAAGCATTAATGCTTCGTAACATCACTAAATATCATATATTTCGTCTATAATTGAACCCTCGATTCGTTCGGGTTTCAATAACTATCGATCGATTAATCGCATATTCAATGCGATGAATTATATATTCACGTACAATCAATACAGTGAACCATGTATTCTCGTATAATTACTATGGTAATTCATGTACCCGACATTAAATATGACGTAACTATTGTCTACCGGTTAGGGTATACCGGGTTTCTTCGGAATCGTTACATTCTCCCCCCGTTAAGAAATTTCGTCCTCGAAATTTTACACGCTCACTATCCCTTTCCGAGGGCAAGGTGGGGGTTTTTCCTTCAGAATTCACCCTCGCGTTACCAGGTATAATCTGGTCCTCGCTGTGAATTCCACTTAATCTTAATCAATAAAGCTTGGTGTGTCCAAACTGTTTAGTTTTCCCGTCTACTATCACTACGGAATTATTTATGATATCAAGCATGTCTTCTATGAGTACCTCCATTACTAGTACTTTCGTTGCCTCATCGCTTAGGTACTTTTCAATCCGTATACATGGCAAAACATCATGTATAGTACTTAGTCCCTGGAGTACTTTAATCGATAAACTAAATGACCAATCCTGGCGATAGTCTCATGAGGTCCAATATATTAAGGAGCTATTTTCGGTTTTGCCAAACCTCATATCACCTCTCTATGGTGATGCCTTAAAATGCCTTGTCACCTCTTTCCAGTGACAATGGTTTCCTATGAATGTTGGCATAAATCCTTTGCCAATCTCGCGCTGCTTTCAACTTATCTTAAATATTATAGATTCGATTGGTTGTTTCTCGAATCAATTCAAATTTTATGGCTTGATTGACGCCCATTTTCAATCTAACAATTTGGTGATAATTGCTTCACCCATAGAAAGCTTCAAGCTCTCGATGCTTCCTTCCTCGCCTTCCAATGATGGAAGTAGGATGACTATTTCGATCTGAGATAATTGAAAATGGTACTCCACGATAAGACACCATTTCACCATCATGAATTTGGGCGAGAATTCATTGTGGTGATCGTCATGGATTGGGATGAAATGCGAGGATTGATTAATCGATCTGTGATTACCCAAATTGCATCATGTCCTCGGGGCGTCTTAGGGAGATGTGTCACAAAATCCATTCGGGAATTTCCGGTTGTTGTAACATCCCCGAGGGTTTCTGGTGCTCCGCTTTAACTCTCGCACAAGTCGTACACTTACCGACATACGTTGCTATGTCCTTTTTCATACCCGGCCACCAATAGGACTCCTTCACATCCTTGTACATCTTATCCGATCCCGGATGTATGGAATATTTCGATCTATACGCTTCGTCCATGATTAATTCACGAAGGTCATGGAGGGTCGGGATCCAAACCCGATTTTTAAAGTAGAGAATTTCGTCTACGTGCTGTTCGAAATTCTTCTCATTGCCGTAAAGTCCCTCCTTTTCCAATTGTTTCTCTTTCAACGCCTCACGTTGAGCTACTCGAATCAGGTCCGAAAGGTTCGACTTGACTATCATCCCCAGCGCCCGCACTCGCAATGGCTTAACCCGATCTTTCCTACTCAAGGTATCAGTTACGACGTTAGCCTTGCCGGGGTGTTAACGGATGTCACAGTCATAATCGCTTACAACTCGACTCATCTTTGTTGAATATGAGAATGCGGTCTCTTATCATCTATAAAATTTGTACGTTTGCGTCGTACAAAGGATTATGAGTTGGGTAACGCTAAAAATTCTTCAATAACCGCTGATAGTCTCCGGCTAGTCCTAAAAATTGGCGCGTTTCCTTTGGCGCCTTGGGTGACTGCCAATTTTAATGGTTTCTATCTTATTTGAATCTATGTGAAATCCTTGTTACTTTACAACATGACCAAGGGATTATGCTTTCTGTATTCAAAGTCACATTTCGAAAACTTCGCGTATAACTCCTCTTGCTTTAACACTTCCACCATTTTCCTTAGACGTCGTTCGTGCTCTTCCTTACGTTGCGAATATATCAAAATATCATCAATGAATGTTATGACAAATTTGTCAAAATAAAGTTTACAGACTCGGTTCATGAGTTCCATGAATGCTGCCGGCGCATTTGTTAGCCCGAAAAGGCATAACTAAGAATTTATAATGGCCGTAACGAGTCCGAAACGCTGTTGTTGCAACGTCCTCCTCTTGGATGTTTCATTTGGTGATAACTATATCTAAGATCAATTTTCTAAAATAAATCGCCCCTTGCAGTTGGTTAAATAGATCATTTACTTCGAAGAAGTGAATACCTATTCTTGATCGTCACTTTATTCAATTCTCCCTAATCAATACATATCCTAACACTTCCGTCCTTCATTTCCCAAATAACACTGGTGCACCCCATGGTGACTAACTAGGTCGTATAAAACCTCATCCAAAAATTCTTGCATTTCAGTTGGTGCAAGTCGGTAAGGTGTTTTAGCAACAGGGCCAGCTTGAGGCATTAAATCGATTCTGAATTCGGCCTGTCGGGTTGGCGGTAATCCAGGAAGTCCTTCTGGGAGAACTTGTGGAAATTCGCGTACCACCGGGATATCTTCTATATGTTTTCTTTTAAATCTGTGGCAATCACGTTTGTTAAATGCACCATGTCTTCTTGACGTAAATATTATACCATCTCAAGATGAGATTAGAGTGGTAACATAATACCGTACACTTTTCTCTGTATCTAATCGCTTCATCATCCGAAAGAGAGCTTCTAATCATCTTCTTTTCATATTTGATTTCAGCTTCATGTTGAGCTAGCCAATCCACGTTAACTATTACGTCACAACTTCTTAACTTTACTGGTCGTAGGTTAATAAGGAAAGGTTAATCGTTCAGAATAATAGGACAGTTCCGAACAATTTAGTTAACCATTAGGGGTTTAGCGTTAGTGATTCTACAGTATATGGTTCTGTAGTTTCACTAATCGGTATCTTTCCAAATGATAGGAGGTCAGCAGGAACAAACTTCTATCGACGACAAAAATATCACTGAAGCCTATTGATTTAAAACTACAACATACTTAATACCACCTTTGGATCATGACGTGCTTTATTCGAATTACTCACAAAAGCACGGCTCATTGCTTGATCGGAGGTTGATGCTTGTCATGAGGTTCGTCTTCCAACGACACATTGGTTCAACTTTGGGCAATTTTTCTTGAAACTGTTGGTGCATTTTGTGACCGTCGCTATGCAATTCAGACCAGCGGAGACGCCATAGGTGAAGTTAGAACAACTTCGCCTTAGGCGAAGTTAGAACAACTTCGCCAACGGCGAAGTTAGGACAACTTCACCTTAGGCGAAGTTATCACAACTTCGCCAAAGGCGAAGTTATGAACAACTTCGCCTACTGACGCCTACTGAAGTTTATATATATATGCGTGTGTCTTGTTTAGTTTTAAGAATCCAGTAATTCAGAGAGTTGTGAGTTACAGTTTGAGTGTCGAGAGAGAACAAACAGAGAGAGAGTGTCGTTAAGGACGACCCGAGGTAGAGCTCACCTTGGGTCGGACGTGTTTCTGTTTATGTTACGGTATGTAACGTGTTTGTTTAATTATTATTATAAAGAATCTGCCGATTTTTTTATCCCGTTCTTGTATTTGTTCGTGTATTTGTTCGTGTACGTGTTTGTGTTCTTCATCTTTACACCAATAAATGAGTCTAGGAGGATTCCGCACTCCTAGACCTCGTGCGGATCTCGTATCGATCGGCGACGCCCCCGGGGGGACCTACAATTGGTATCAGAGCTTCGGCTCGATTGTGTGGTTCGGGATATTCACGCGGGTGTAGAAATCGTCCCGTTTCGACTATTCGCGGGACGTGTTTTCTGTGTTTTTGTGTCATTCTTACCTCCTACCATCGTATTCAACCCTTTACACCGTCAAAAAACCTCGAAAAGCCCAGAAATCAGATCTGCAGAAACTTCGTATTCATCAGGTGAAGTTGCCGTCACTGTTCGTAGGGTTTCGGCGAAGATATAAGGTTAAGCGAAGTTATCAACAACTTCGCCTACCTTCTCAAGTTCGCCTAACTCAAGCGAAGTTCTCTACAACCTCACCTACTTCCTAAGTTCGCTTACCCTAAGCGAAGTTACACTCAACTTCGCCAAGTCACGCGAATTTAAGAAAGATCCAGCGAAGTTAAGTCTAAGCGAAGTTATCCGTAACTTCGCCTACAGTACTTTTCAGAAGAAATTTTTTTGATTTTTTCGGGTTTCTTAGTTTTCGAGAAAGATGTCATCAATTAACATCTCTGAGTTAGTAAAGATGGAAGTAGAAGCAGGCTCAGCTACAAAAGCACCAAGGTTGCTGAAGGGAAGCGATTTTGTTGCATGGAAGGATCGGTTCGAACAATATGTCAAGTACCAGGATGCGAAAATGTGGGTATGCATCCAGGATGGTTATATTCCACCAACTATGGAGTACGAAGGTCGTGATCAGATCAAGAAGTACAGCAAAATGGAAGATGAAGAGAAAAAGATGTATGAGGCCGAGAGCAAGGCTCATGCTGCTATCACTATGGCTCTTCCACAAGAGATCCTTCATACGTTTAGAAAGTACAAGACAGCAAGAGAGCTTTGGGAAGCTCTTGAGAACCGGTTTGAAGGAAATGTGGGAATCCGTGCTTCGAAGATCAAATTGCTCAAAACCCAGTTCTCAGTCTTCAAATATTTGAAGAATGAATCTCTAGATTATATCATCACCCGATATTATCATCTGATGACTGAACTGAGCAACTATTCAATTTCTTACCGAGAAGAAGAGATAGTTGAGAAGCTTCTTGATGCTCTCCCACCAAAATGGGAGATGTACACGGTACTGATGAGGGAAGACAAAGACTTTCCCCAATATGATCTGGAAACGGCAGTCAACAAGCTCCGAACCTTTGAGCTTAACATGGTTTGAAAGGAGACACCTACGGATCATGTTCAAGATCCAGGTATGTATGGTGCTAAAGTCAACTCTAGTTCAGGTTCGAAGACTGAATCAGCTGCCTACTACTCGAAGGGAGAGTCGGGTGCCAACTCATCACATGAGGGGCATGTGTCAGTCAACACGAATGGTGATGTTTGCTTTGTAGCAGGTGGATCTAGTGCTTCTAAACCGCAAGCAAGCAAGAGTAGTTGCTCTCCAAGTATTCCTAGCAACAACTACTCTAGATGCCTATGAGTGTCAAATCTGCTGAAGAGCAGTTTGCTCTCTATGCTTCTTTTATTGCTTCCTATGAGAACTACATTCAGGGGAAGATTGTTGATCCAACTATGTTGGATGAAGACTATGACCAGATTGATGCTGATGATCTGGAAGAAATGGATCTGCAATGGCAGATGGCTATGATCGTGAGAAGAGTGAAACGGTTTATGAAAAAGACCGGAAGAAAGTTTGTCGGTGGAAGGCCAGGGTTTGACAAGACGAAGGTAAGATGCTACAACTGTCAGCAAAACGGCCACTTCGCTAAGGAGTGCAGAAATGAGCGTGTAGAACGTGGTGAAGGCAAGTCTACACAACATAATGGGGGTTCTAAAGATTATAGTGCCATGATTTCCAGAGAAGATGGTGAATACAACTGGAACCTGCATTCTGAAGAAACTTTCGAACAGGCCAATTTGGCGAAGGTTGAAACTGAGGGAAATGAAATTATTTTTCAAGTCTACTACTTCGTAAGAAGTTCGTTTGCTATGTTTAACAGAAAATTGATCCAACCTTGGAAAATGATAGATATACTGATTCTGTGTGCTTAACTAGTGAAGTTATTAGGCTTAAAAGGCTTAAGAACAGTCATTGTATGTCATGGAAGCTTTTTATGGTGCGTAAAAGTAGAAGTGATACTAACTAAATCTACTCGATTTTATGTGGAAACTTCTTAAGAGTTCTGCATGTCTTCATATATATCTTTCCGAATGATAGGCAGAAAAGCGATTACCCAGTCATACACGAGCCTGTTAGTGTTCTGATTCCCGTAAAGAAAGCGTGTTAAGAGACTGCAGTGATCCAGATTCGGGACTTGCAGTTGTTCTATATGTGTTTGTTAAAAAAAAAAATAAAAAAATTTAAGTCATTGAGACATTCTTTAACTTAAAATGTCAATCATGATGTAAGAAAGAGAACGGGAAGCAGAGTCTAAAGATCGAAGAATACTTACAACTTAATCAGACACTACGGGTCGAAGTCAATTCGGGGTGACTTGGGGAAAGCCAAATACGCTTTGAGAATAGATAGGAGGCATCATAATCTCTGAGTTGTTGCCCACTTAATTTTTGAGCTTAATTGAACTTAACTCGTATCACAGAAACGATGAAAACCATTTAAGTTATGTACATACTTACAACCTGTTTCTTTATGTCATAATACAGCTAAACACGGATCTATGTGACAGTCACGTAGTTAGTATGATTCCTGTTCGGATCTTTTCTAAAACATGGTAGTCCCTGTCTAGACTGAAATTTGATCCCTTGTACTTTAATTTTTAAAAGTTTTTCCTATTTATGTAGTTGTTGATTTTATACTTGGTTATTTAGTCTTGATCGTGTCATGTAACTCTTTAAGGAAGTTTTAAAACTTAATTGCAAATTGTTCAAATTATAGGGGTTGATTTTGTAAAATTTGATATATCGGCGAACTTGTGAATAACTTCGCTCTAGGTGAAGTTATCCACAACTTCGCCTATATAACTCCGCTCCTATATAAAGAATTTTAAAGGTCAAAGTTTCATAATTTGTCAAACCGGCGAACTTATTCTCTGTATTATTCTAGCGAACTTATCAGTTTTCCGGCGAACTTGTCGTTCTTTCCGATTCCTTGATCTTTTTCTCAGATTCCGTTACGATTCAAGGTTCGAGGTGTCGATATATCGTATAACCCATGTTCTTTCTTGTTTATCAAAGGTCGTGTCGAACCGTTTCGAAACCTCGGACCGTCGGACTTTTGAACCCGATTTCAAAACTTGTCTTTACGTGGTCATGAACAAACTGATCGTCCAGATTGCTTTAAAATCATGTTTTTCGGACCCCTCAATCGTCAAACTGACCTAAAACATCAGATTTTTCGAATTTGAATCTCCTTACTGTCGCCGATTCAAATTCAGGCGAACTTACAGTTTGGGCGAAGTTATCCGTAACTTCGCCTAAGGTTTAACTTCGCCTGAGGCGATGTTGTGGTGAAGCGAAGTTATCATTAACTTCGCCTGGACCTTTTTACTTATTAGTTATTAGACGAACTTAAAGATGAAGCGAAGTTGTTCCCAACTTCGCCCCACTTTTAACTTCGCCTATACAGACTTTATCACAACTTCGCTCATGGTAACAAGCGAACTTGTGTTATGCCTTAACGTGTATCTAACTTGGTTCGTTTGTTGAAGATATGGCTGCTGTTGCTGGTGCTGGAGGTGCTGGTGGCGATGACGGGGGAGATAACCAGAGACAATTCTTCCCTGGGCATAATATGTATATTACGTTAGACCCAGATGCGAGTGGTGTGGAGGATTACCGCGAAATCATCACTTTCCTCCTTCGCTCGCGGATATTCCACGCGATCACAACTACTCTGCCGATATCCTTACCCAATATTGAGGATTTTTGGCAGACGGTGGAATATGACTGCCGCGTCGAGCCCCCGGTTATGCGAGCAACCGTCAACAATCAAGAAGTTCAGTTCTCTTCTGAACAAATCCGGGTGGCTTTACGTTTTGGAGAGGAGACTAGGGATGACCCTACAGACTTTGTGGCTCCTTTCCGTGACGGAGCGTTTCTCCGAATGGGCTATTCTGGTCCATTAGGCGATACTCAGAGAAGGAAAGGTTTCTTGCTCGATCAGTGGCGCTTCCTCATGCACGTAATGATTGTCTGCATGTCAGGGAGGAAGGCGGGTACTGACGGAATGGGCGCGACCATGCAGTCAGCAATGACTGCTCTGACATATAATAAGCGCTATAGCTTTAGTCAGATGGTCTTCTATGAAATTGATCGTCAGAGAAGGGCGATGGCACGTGAGAGATTCCTCATGTATCCAAGATTTATTCAAATGATCTTGAATCATGTGGCTCCCACGTTGCCTCAACGTCGCCCTATCAGATACGTGGAAAGTGTGAACAAACGTATCTTCGCCCAATGCAGAACTTCGAGTGCTAGGAGCAAGCCTGAACTTGGTCCTCGCCATACTCCACTCTTTGGGTACTTAATCAACCCGGAGTATGTGCCTGCTCGAGGGGATGAGTTTAGGGACCCGGCACCACAACAGGCAGGAGCACCTCAAGCTGCTGCTCCTGATGTGTCACCGGAGGAGAATGTGGACCTTGACGCAGAATTTGGTGGTCAAGGATTCTTTGATATGGATCGGGTGGATCCAGAGGAGAACGTTCAGGTTCCGGTTGAACGTGCTTCAACTGTGCATGTTACTAGAGCAGCTACGACGGTGGCTGACTCAGATTTTGATGCTGTAATGGATGAGGCAAGACGTATGATGGTGACTCAAGAGAGGACGTATGGGAAGAGAAAGAGGACAGATGACGACAGTGAGTCAGAAGAGGAAGAAGACATTCATAAGTTGATCAGACGTTCAAGAAGGGACAAGACAGGTGCAGGTATGGGAGCAGGTGAGAGTTCAAGAGTAGTACGTTTCGCTCCACCCGCACTGTCCGGTATGTCGATTGTCCCTACATCAGTACAAGTTACAAGTTTAAGCGCCGCGGATGTTCCCGTGGTGGCTACATCATCTTCTTTCGGCATCCCACTCACTACCTTCCAGCTGACGACTCCGGAGATTGTGTCTTTACCACCTCCAACTCTTACTCCTTCAGAGGTGGTTGCTCAATTTGTTGAGTCGACAGTCGTTGCAACTGCAGGGTTATCAGGTATGATACCACCTGCGGTTACGCCTGCTTCTGATGTCCCGGTTACATTTGAAATCCCTCCTCAGTACACTCAAGATATATCACATATGAGGTTCGATTTCGATGCAACCCTATCAGACTCGGAAAGAATAGCTGCACTTGAACGGGTCGTGGCAGAACAATCAAGGGTAAATCTTATCCAGACCCAGGCTATTCAGCGCCTAGTAACAGAGAATCAGCTGCAGTCGTCCCTACTGGTTGAACATGGAAAAATTATAGATGCTATGAAGGAGTTCTTGGCATCTCAGGGGGAGACGAGCTGTAAAGGCGACGAGCTCAGGACAAAGAAGAAGAATGACAGAGACGATGATCCCAATGCATCGAAAGGTGCAGGTGGTGAGTTGCCAAGAACTACTCAAGCTCTTGGGACTTCCACAGCTCAGAGGGAGTCTGCAGGTGCAGCTGGCGGTTCTGGTGGTGATGAGGTGGTTCTGGTAGATGACGAGGAGATGGGAGATGATGTGATCGATGCCTTGAAGGAGTTGGATGATGATATGTTGGATGATGAATTTATGTGTGAAGATGATGTTCTACCAGTCGAAGAGATTGAAAAGATTGGTGCAGAAATTGTGATAGAAGATGATGTTGAAGAAGGTGAAATTGTTGAGGAGAATGTTGAACACGAGATCCCTGAAGTTGAAAAGTCAGATGTATGTCAAGATACAGTAGATGATGATACAGAATGGGAGGAGCAGCCTAGATGGAAGGAAGGCTATGCTCATTGGTTTATCAAAACTAAGAAGCCTGCTGTTCCAACCATGTTCAAGAAAAGTTATAATATCAAAGGCTATGCTGAATCAAAGAAAGGAATTATCTGTTGGCTATATGATGAACAGTTAAAAGTGTTTGTGGTGAAAAGATATGATGGGATCCAATACTTTAAGAGGACGTTGAGATCTCTCAATACATTGCCTGAATGTGAGGTGAAGGATTTGGCTAGATTGGGGTTGATTAATAGAAGCGACGACAACATGGCCAGAGTTATTGGGAAGATCGTGTGGAAAGAAAGTATTAAAGAAAAGAAGTTTGAGTTATTAAAGCCACAGAAGGGAAAGCTAGTGGAAGATAAGGAAAGAGGAATGAGAGCAGATGGCAAGCCATGGATGGTAATGAAGTACAAACCGATTCGATGCATGAAAGAGGTTCCAATGAAGACTATGCCTCAAGATGTGTTGAAAGATCTTAAATGGTGGTATGTTGATTGCCAGACTGCTGAAGCCGTGATGGAAGACGAAGACGAACAAGAAGTGCTAAGAGTGTATGATCCGATGCATCTTGTTAATTTATCGAAAGCTGATCTGCAGGTGTTAAATGAAAAGAAGATATTTTATATGCCTGCTTGGAAAGACGAAGCGAGGAAATATCAGTGAGTAGTCACGGTATGCGTGAGAGAAGGAGTACATGCATGAAGACCAAGAGATTGAAGATTACAAGACACGTGCTTGAAGATCAAGACATGAAGCTACTGCCAAGGGGGAGTCTGTTGGTGCATAATGTCAGTAGTTCATAGTCTAGTGTCTGTAATCGAGTCTGTAATGATTAATTATGTTTCATATGTCTTAAGCGAAGTTACTATAAGGTCTGGCGAAGTTATGGACAGGCGAAGTTATAGCCAGGAGAAGTTATGAACAGGCGAAGTTGACTTTAGGCGAAGTTGACTTCTCGGCGAAGTTAAAAAAAAAAAAAAAAAAAAGTATTTGGAGTTTTCGTCTATATGGCCAGGTGTACACGATTATTGTGAGACCGAAGACGTTGTTCCGTCAACGAGTGAAACTTGTTATCTATTGGTCTTACGTGTGAACAAATACGTGTCAACTCTGGATATGGAGTTGAGTTTGAGAATGGGATATTGATTGAAACTGGATATTGACACATATTTGGGTGTTTGTGGGCAATGAAATTGTTGTTGTTCGAGGTTGACCAACTGAAGAAAGTCAAATTGAACTGAAGGTTTTCGTCATTACTGGATTGCGGTCAGAGCATATTATTTATGTTATTTTCAAGGCGTTCGAGAATTGGATCCTGAAACGTGATGCTCATTTATTAGAGTGAAAATTCTGGAACAAGTTGGATTTAATCGGGAATTAAAGTGTTTATGTTCTTGATCGTTATCCCTGGTGATTGAAGATGCTTCAGATTAATTAATGGTCATGTGTTAGATTCTGTCAAGGTGGTTTTGTGATGAAATTGATCACTTGATTTTGAGTAGTTGAAGATTAAACCTTATCGTATGCCGACGAGTTGGTGAAGTTGTGGAGGACGCCCAACTTCACGTGTTGGTGAAGTCAGATGGACTCACGTGATTGGTTGAGATGATCTATTGGCACGAGGATGCATGCATTTCAAAGACCTCAATCATTATAGTCGAAGAAGCTTACACTGAAGGGGAGATCTGATATGGAAGACGCTGGGTGATTGGTAGATTTGTGAAGCTACAGGACAGTTTCAGACACGGCTGGTTGATGAGCAAACAGAAGATCATCAGTTAAGAGGGAGTCTGTTGGTGCATGTTTTGTAACAGATGATCTTTTGTGTTTGTTAGAATTGAGAACAACGGTCAAAGGGGAGACTGTTGGTGCATTTTGTGACCGTCGCTATGCAATTCAGACCAGCGGAGACGCCATAGGTGAAGTTAGAACAACTTCGCCTTAGGCGAAGTAGAACAACTTCGCCAAGGCAAAGTTAGGACAACTTCACCTTAGGCGAAGTTATCACAACTTCGCCATAGGCGAAGTTATGAACAACTTCGCCTACTGACGCCTACTGAAGTTTATATATATATGCGTGTGTCTTGTTTAGTTTTAAGAATCTAGTAATTCAGAGAGTTGTGAGTTACAGTTTGAGTGTCGAGAGAGAACAAACAGAGAGAGAGTGTCGTTAGGGACGACCCGAGGTAGAGCTCACCTCGGGTCGGACGTGTTTCTGTTTATGTTACGGTATGTAACGTGTTTGTTTAATTATTATTATAAAGAATCTGCAGATTTGTTTATCCCGTTCTTGTATTTGTTCTTGTATTTGTTCGTGTACGTGTTTGTGTTCTTCATCTTTACACCAATAAACGAGTCTAGGAGGATTCCGCACTCCTAGACCTCGTGCGGATCTCGTATCGATCGGCGACGCCCCCGGGGGGACCTACAGAAACGTTCTGTATTGCCACATTCATAGCAAGTACAGCTGTTTGGTATAATTTGATTTCTTTGGATGGATTGTTATTGAAGTTGTTGGGTTCGGATTGGTTGTACACGAATGGGTTGGGGTTGCCGGTTCACATGGCTTCAATTGGTTCTACAATTGGGCATTACGTCCATCTTTACCACACCTGTGGCCTACTATCACTCGACATTCTTCTTCCTACCGATAACCATATTTTCCACATTTAGGGAAGGACCCTTCATGCGGTTCATGTTTTCACACCAGAACTAGTCTTAGTATAATTTTGGGTTGTAGGACATACCTACTTATTCAAAAGCCCATCTTGCCCTATACCTTTAACATTTCTTTTCTTTAACACTCGACGTCTCACCTAACGTCCTTCCAGTCCGCTTCCCATAGAGTCAAATATATCAATGCTGGCTTGTGACACAACCCTTCCAAAGGTTGTATATTTTACAGGATTGACTATACTCCTTACCGATGGAGTTAGTCCCCAATATAGCGCTCACTTCGCTTAGTTTCAGGAGTAATTAGCCATGTTACCAGACATGACAATTCCTTCAAACGATTAGCGTGTTCTATGTGATCAGCACACAACATTTCTATCTGCCAAAGCTCAGTTTCCAATCTCTGAACTTAATTACTTGAATAAAAGTGCTCTAGCACAAGAATTTTAAATTCTGACCATATCGTCTGGGTAATAATTTTCTAACTATAATTTTGTACCATCGTGTTCCATCACGATACAACATAATCTACCAACATATCTGTAGCATATTTCACTACACCATGTTCTAGACTCTTACCAATATCCTTAACCATTTCGATCTTTTCTATCCACTCGCTAATCTATTCCTCCCTTTACCATCAGCAAACTATTAATAATTTCCTTAACACAACCAACAAACATATCCTTCATACCGGATCTAATTCATTACGACTACTATTCATGTTTAGTTTATAACTAATACTTGTAGTCATAATAGTATTCGGTGGGACATTATCACTCTTAGTAATACCACTAAGAATTGAAATATTTCTATTCATGTGATTGCTCGATCCATAATTCTGCGATCACATTTGCATCAACACTAGCAGTGATCTGTGATACGTCATTCGGTATTATCATCTGCTATCTTTGAGCAATCAACTGACTCATATCAATTTCCATCATTGGAGTTATTCTTTTGTGTCATTCTGCCGTACTCATCCTGTACGCAGTAATCAATACTAATCTCACCGTATAACTCGTTACCAGCTCAATCTTAACAGCAGGTACACATACACACCAAATATTATCATACATATTACACATACCGGTATCTAGTATATATGTCCCACAAATATAATATCATAAGGACTTAACCTGACGTCGGTTAACGCTTAAATATGTTTCATAGCCCTTGTCACCAACTGACATATAGATCTTTCTCGACAAAGATTAATGCTTAATATGCGTGATTTCAATATCCTTCTGCATGTCAGCATAACCGATACATGCTCACCGTGAGCACCAAACGATTACATACCACGGAGTTATAATATCCGTGTCTATTTGGATATCCGGCATACACGGTATACCACCTACGAACGAACAACCTACTATGCAATAATGATTCCAACGCCTCTTTATGTATGGGTAATCATTCTATTCGAGTATACATGGGTATAGGCATCTAACGGATGTAAGGATAACATAGGGAGTTGCAAGGTTCGAGGTAATCGCGCAACATGGGTTGCCTTCAAATATTATCAATTACTATCATGGGAAACTCTATCGCTTGCTCAGTCAATGTCTTCCGGCGTTCTAGGTTCACTAAAATCGGTAATTCTCGATCTGGAGGTGATATGACTCATATGTTTAAGAGTGAGAATTACATATATATTTCTATATATTATTTTTATCTGCTCATTTATTATCAAATTTATTATTATTATTATTATTTATTTTATTTTATTTTATTTATTTATTTATTCATTTTCCTTAATGGAATAAGAATAGGTTCAGGTAAAGGTCCATCCATACGTGAGGGTCGGCGGTTCAGGTGAACATAGAGGGTTATTAGGATATACGGTACCGGTGTTGGTAGGGTAAGGGATTTATCAATTTTGGTTGGGAGTGACGGTTACTAGATATTTCTGGTTAATGTCAAACGGGAGATCTAACTTGGTACTATCATAACTATGGCCCGATAAGTCAGGCTTATCATCAACCGATGCTCTAGAAATTTCAGCATCCTCGGTACTTTTTATTATTTCATCCCCCGGTTCCTTATCCGGGTCTTATTTCTCAATACACATACCCACAAGATATGCACACACATATATATATACACATTAGCACGCATAAATAATATTATATACTTTACACATATGTTGCCATTTTTACCTATTAATGTTCCCCGTGACTTCCCCTGAATTCGCTCGTGCGGACAAGTCTGTTATTATGTTCTGGACCATAATAACTCACTTGTCTATCCAAGTTCATCCAGACCTCGTCACTATAACTTATTAGTTGATATTCAGATCCTATAATACTTGAGCTACTGGTTATATTTTAGGTATCATTTAAAGACATCCTAATTCTTTATAACCAATGGCTCTGATACCAAGTTTTGTAACACCCCGTAATCGCAGCGGAAACGTAAACGGGATGCAACAGACACCTCTGATATCAACCACATTGTTTATAAAGAAAACTGAATACATTAATATACTTCAAATTACATTATCTCGTATTTCATTACCGTCTAGGTGTTACACACATCATACCATACGATACATAATTCTATTTATTATAATGTATCTTAACATCCCGCACGCAAATCTTACACACATCAAGCACTTAGCACGTAAGCAATCACTTCATCTTAATTGTACCTGAAAAGCATGTGAGAAGACGGGTCAACTACGAATAGTTGGTGAGTTTCACAATTTGAGTAAACCATGATAAATAATTATCAAAATATAATATTATCGATGTAATTATGCTGAGCCCACAAGTGAACCCTCTGACTATCACACACAACCCCCGTGGCATATCCCCCGCCCACGGACCTGCCCCAAACCGCTATGTCTAACATTACATAGCAAAATATATATAACAACAAAATAGACATGTGCAACTGGCTGGGAAACATCAGCAAATCCATGCCGGACCAGTTGGGTTTGTCAGACCAATATTACTATCCACACTCTACCGGCTTTCAGTTAATCACTAGTGTTCCGGGGCCTTAGAATGTTAGCAACTCAGACAATTACCATGTTAGTACATTTCCGTACGATTCCCGTACAATAAAATATATATAAATCCACGCAATTCCATGCGTTCAGTATGTACTTAAACATTTCAGTAGTAACATGCTTCCGCCCCGGGAAAATATTTGAAAACAATTCAGAAAAAGGGGCTCGTGAAACTCACCTTAGCACATGCAAGAAGGTAACAACAATCATTATCAGTTAACACGTCCAATCTGTAATATGATCCCTACGATCGTTACTATACACTCATTATTAATATAACTTTAACCGTGTTAACCGGGACATCTGGGGACACTGTTAACCCAGTACTGTACCCGTTCCGTGGGCAATGTTAACCCAGAAACCCTTCTCCGGACTCAGATTGTTAATCGTTTAGAGTTCAGTGGTCAAAATTTATATTAGTTCGTTTCCCCGTTTTGCGTGCCTAGCACGGTTATCCGTTTTTACGTTTCAAAAATGAGTTTGGTCACACACGACCCGAAAATAGTGGTTGACTGATAATTTAATTAAAGATGTGAAATTAGAGCTCGGTTTAGACGCCCCGATTGGCCGCGGGACCCGTTTCCGTATTTGGCGTACCGGAAACTGTTAAATCGGTTAAAAATACCCAAAACATCCGAATTATTTTCGGATGATTCATTTTTACTTGTTTAACTCAATTATATGAAAATAGTTCATTTTTAGGGTTTTTATACACCAGTCAGTTCGTTTAGACGAACTTTACCGGTTTATGCGTTTTAGACTTTAAAAGTTCACTTTTATTTCAAATAAATATCCGTTCATCCTCGGATTTTGAGATTTTGCACAAATAACATTTTGACAGTGGGGAAATTTATAAAAATATTTCCAGAATTAATTTTTATATTTAAAATGTATTTATCTATTTTTAAACACCATTTAAACACTAAATATTTCGTAAATACCAAACGACCTTAGAAAAATCCCAAATTTTTCCTGGAAATCCCCTGCCATCCACATAGTCCCCTGTAATTTTTCTAGAACCAAAATCTCTTTTTACATGCCATTTTCACTAAAACCCAAGAACTCGTTAACCGAAAAGCCTACTTAGACTTCTCCAACTGACCTAAACTTTTGTGTGTGACTTATACATGTTATCAAAAGCTTATCTGCAATTTTCCAGAATTTTTCATGATATTTAACTATTTTTCACCATTTTTGGCCAAAACCGAGCATTAAATTCACCAAATATTCATCCTTTGTCCAAAAATTACCAAATATTCACAGAACTCATGTTTTCATGTATTTAAGACCTCTTTAAAATTTTATGACCTAACTCCAAACCATCAACAATCTGTCCAAAAACTCCAAAACCAAACATAAACCGAATATACCTTTCGTTTTCCGCCACTACAAGCTACAAACTCGTCTTTCCGCCTTATCTACCACTAAATACAGAACCTACAACCAACATACCACAATACCAAGCAAGTTACACTCACGATCAAGCCATTTCTTTCATGGTTTCGGTTATGATTCAAAAACAAAGATTTAACCATAAAAATTCGTTTTTTTTTTATTCGTTTAACTCCTTTCTTGGACCAAGATCCTTTGTATAACCCGTATACATCACTTGATCATGCAAGAATCGGTTTTCATCATTGAAACCTCATTTTCTTGCAAACCAACTCAAGAAACGAAGATGAAAACGTATATAACTCGGTTTTTACCTCGGTTTTCTTGTTAAAATTTCCGGGTTTTTGATGATCTTGTAGAGAGGATTTGAAGAACATGGAGATACTTGTGTAAAAAAAATAACAAAGGAATGGTATAGGGGGGGGGGAGTCCGATCGGATTGTCAAGGGGGGTGGGGTGGGACCCACCTCTCCATTCAAGGCCACATGTTTGGATTTCGGATATCCGGATAATGTTTTGGATAATCTGGTTCAGTTCGTTTTTCGGTTAAATGTCTAATTCGGCTTAAAACGAGGTTAAAACGGTCGTTTTTCGGCTTAAAAATGAAATTTATATAAAACTGATTTAAAAACTTTAAAAACTTAAACCATGACATTTATTAACTTAAAACATCATATTATTAATTATCGCGCATCTTTTTCGGCTTGATCGATCGTCTCTTGCTCGGTTTGGTATTAAAGTTTTCGTTTAATGTACCGACGTACCATTAAATCGAAATTCTTTTTCTGTGCTTTAATTCACTTATCCCGAAGCATTAATGCTTCGTAACATCACTAAATATCATATATTTCGTCTATAATTGAACCCTAGATTCGTTCGGGTTTCAATAACTATCGATCGATTAATCGCATATTCAATGCGATGAATTATATATTCATGTACAATCAATACAGTGAACCATGTATTCTCGTATAATTACTATGGTAATTCATGTACCCGACATTAAATATGACGTAACTATTGTCTACCGGTTAGGGTATACCGGGTTTCGTCGGAATCGTTACAATCACGACCGGGTCAAATATATTACTCGAGGAAGACCCGGGGTGAAGAGGCCCGTGTTGCGTGTTTGATCAAGAAAAGATGCTTATTATTTTTTCATTTATGATTTGATTAAGAAGTGTGTTTAAGTTTACATAAACGGCATTCATTAAACAATTTAAATTCCATGAGTATGAAATGTAGGAGAAAATCATGAGTAATCAGTTATTATTTTTTCATTTATGATTTGATTAAGAAGTGTGTTTAAGTTTACATAAACGGCATTCATTAAACAATTTAAATTCCATGAGTATGAAATGTAGGAGAAAATCATGAGTAATCAGTTATATCAATTTAAATTCCATGAGTATGAAATATAGGAGAAAATCATGAGTAATCAGTTATATAATTTTCCTTGGTCAAATCATAAGTCCATAAAATCTTAAATAACTCTTCTTAATCAATGCCGTTTATGAAAACTTAAACACACTCAGCTCTAGCTGACTTTGTGTGTATGTTAGATTGATTTTCAGGTTAAGGATCGGAGGTTATCGCTTGGACGTGCTGGAGACTACTCGGAGGTTGAAGGCATTTCTGGTCGAGGATTTCAAATAAAGTAGATATTTTATTTATATTTGATTTTGGACACTTGTACCCGTGTTTAGGATTTTTAAATACTTACACTTTTTCCGCTGTTATTTACTCTGAACTTGTTTTAAATAAAAACGAATCGTTTGGTTTTAAATTTTTGTGAAATTGTGGATGTGATTACCAACTGTAGGATTCCCGGGATTCGGGGTCTTACATGAAATATAAAAAAAATGATTTAATCATATAATCAACTGTAAGAATCATTGAGCATAAATCATGATACTAATAAAATAAGGTTAAAACCTAAAACTTCATGTAATCAGCTGTGTCATCATAATCATTAACAATTTAAATCATAACAGTAACTAAATAACAATCAAAACCTTAAACAGCAACATGTAATCAGGTAATCAGTCATATGACTGACTATGATGAGATACGGTATCATCAAGCATATATATCTGATAGTGGTTAACGGGTAAATAATATCTGCTTATAGATATAATTACATACAAGTTGCAATAAAAAAAATTGAAAAATCATATAGATGGTTGATTAACAAGCAAACAATAGAATACAATGACACCCCTTCAAACTATATAATGAAATTTACCATAGAAAATAGAAAATATTTAATTTTTTTCTGTTTACAACAGATCATAACTGATTTAACATGACACACGTGTGAAATTAAAAAGCTTTAAACTTCACAAATTAAACTAATATAAACAAATAACATCATGTGTTTAACATAAAAATAGCTTTATAACTATAAAAAAATTAACACAACCATGTTTTCCAAACTAATCCCACTAATAAATAACACTATTTCAGTAGAACAAAAAAAACAAAGAAAAACAGTAATCACATAAAAAAGTTGCAAGCTTTTAACAATTAATATCAAAACCAAGATTCAAACAATCATAAAAACCCTACATTTGAAATTCAAAAGCTTTAAACTTGACAAATTCAACTAAATTAAACATATAACATCATGTCTTAACTTAACAATAGCTTAATTACTAAAAAAAACATTAACACAGCCCTGTTTACCAAACTAATCTCACTAATAAATTTAACTATTTCAAAAAAAACTGTACTTACACTGCAAAATTTGCAACCTTTCATAATTAATATCTAAACCAAGATTCAAATAATTAAAAACCCTACATTTGAAATTAAAAAGCTTTAAACTTGGACAAATTCAACTAAAATAAACATATAACATCAAGTATTTAACTTAACAACAGCTTTATACTAACAAAAAATAACACACAACCCTATTTACCAAACTAATCCCACAAAAAAATTTAACTATTTAAAAAAAAAAAAAACTAATCACACAAAAAAGCTGCAAACTTTCATAATTATTATCAAAACCAAGATTCAAACAATTATTAAAAACCCTACATTTGAATCTAAAAAGCTTTAAACTTAACAAACTAAACTAAAATAAACATATAACATCATGTATTTAACATAACTATAACTTTATAACTATAAAACTAAACATAACTTTATAAAGATCTAACATTACACACACAACAACAACAACAACAACAACAACAATAATAATAATAATAACAATAGTAGTAATAATAATAATAACAACAACAACAATAAAACTAATACAAATCTACATAATGTTGCTTGTTTACTGACCATTAAGTAGGAAACCGGTGAACATGTAATTTAACAAAAACTACTAACCTGTTTGCCATAGTGGTTCTCGGTTGATTAGTGTTTGTTAGTAGAGTAAATTGTTGTGTTATATCTTATACATAGCGCATTTAGAAATAGTAGATTAGGAATGTTTTGAAATTTAAATACTAATTACTTAAAGTTAGGTAATAATTTAAGAAATAGTTGAAAATTTTATTTGAACTAACTCAATCTTTCCTTATAATTCTCTAAATAACTTGAAAAATCCGTAAGGATAATTTAGAAAGTTTAAATTGGGAAGTATCTTTAGCATAATTGGCCATTGAATTGATAAGGAAAGTTTAGAAAGTTAAATTGGGAAGAAATCGAAATTATATGCACATGACATGCTAAATTAATAGGATGTCAATATAAATGGAAAAAAAAAAACCTTTATGTAGCCATTAAACTTGCATAAAGTTATACGCTAAATAACCGTGAATTGTTTCATTGCGATCAAATTTTATTTACTTTATTTCGAATGGCATTTCATGTATTGAAGAAAATTAAATAAAAATTTAACCACAAAATAAAAAGCTTAGTCAAAGAAAATATACTAATAAAATTTGTTTCATTTTGGTTTCTGATCCATCTTATTTTAGATCATTTTCTTTAATAAAAAATATTCTTTGCCAACCAAAATAAAAGTGAAAAGCTAGAGTTTTTTTAAAAAAAAACCTAATTTGGTAAATATTTTTGAATCTCCTCATTATGTTATATGACATTTTTCAAACCCCCTATTTTAGAAAAAAAAAACTCAATTTTTTTTATTTATATTTAAAATAATTGGTCATTGAATTGATAAGGAATATTTTGAAAGTTTAAATTGGGAAGAAATCGAAATTATATGCTCATAACATGCTAAATTAACAGGATGTCAATATAAATGAAAAAAAAAACCTTTATGTAGCCATTAAACTTGCATAAAGCTATATAAATTTAATAAATGTTTACTCTTTAGTTCACATGTGATTTATGATTAGTTAAAGGTGAAGAGTACAACATTTTAAAATATATCTACTTTACTAACTCATTGTGGCGTATACCTTCAAATTCATACTGTCAACCGTCAACTTAAATATTATTAGGAGCATCATCTTTGTTTCATAACATAATTGAATCATTTTTTTTACTAATATCAAGAAAAAGTATAATTACAAATTACAATTAAATATACAAGGTAAATTCAAGTTATAAATGCAATGTATGGTAACATAGAGACGTAACCAAAACAACAACTTATCAATTTATCATATAAATTCAGTTTGATCACTAAAGAGAGTACTAAGATTAGCAAAGAATCACCCGAAATAATATAGCATGTAAAAAGAATCATATTCCTATATCTACTTCATGCTATAAATGCAATGTATGATGACATAGACACGTGACGAATTAGCAATCAAGTCATCAAATAACCAAATCACACTAAACTCGACTAATAATAATAATAATCTTACTATAATCTATATTGATTAACAAGAATATTACGATTACCTCAACACGAGTAGGCTGGAAGTAGATGAAGAAATAATATCCCATCACCATTCCAATGAGACTCCAATTTCAAATCCATACATGCCCGCAATCGTAGTCACTATCCCCATCCTCAATCAGGATCTTCGTCCGAATATCCGTCCAAATCCATTTCTCATTCACAGTAGTCTCATAGCCTAATAGACAATCATATTAATATAACATTAAAGCACTTTTAAATCATATGCATACAAGTACCGTACTATTTATACCATCACTGAATGAAAACAATAGTTACCTTATCGGGGCTGAAGTTAACCTTGTATCTAGAGCGAATCAAAGTGATAAAACTAAGGTCATTGAAGCTAAATCTTGTGCACCTAAACTGGTTACGAACACAGTCGATTTGCTACAACAATTAGTTTCAAGTCAAAACTCAAAATACAAACATATTTATACGGATTTTACTAGTATGTACAACTTACAAGTTTTTCCTTAATAGCATTACAAGTGACATAATCTCGAACACCAACACCATTAGTATCAACGTGAAACCAAGACGGAAAGACTGCAACAACAAAAAAACTAGAGGGTCAGCACTCAACATAGACGAAAAACAATATAAAAACAGTAGGTTAATCAATTTAAATGTAGGCGGAGGCGGTGGGGATGACGGAGGCGACGACGGTGGCAATGAAGAAGGCGGCGGCGGTGGAGATAAAGGAGGCGATGGCGGTGACGAGATTTTAAGAGAGATGGATAATGGGTTAAAATAGACGAAAGTGGAAGAGAGGAACAGAGGAACGACGATGGCTGTAAGACCCCGAATCCCGGGAATCCTACAGTTGGTAATCATACAAGAAACTTATAAAAATTTAAAACCAAGGAAAACTTCGTTTTATTGAAAACCGATTTAAAGTAAATAACAGCGGAATAATAAGTTCCAAGATTCCCAAAAATTAACAAAATTTTTAAACTCAAGGCAACCATTTCATTTTAAAAACTAGTCAGAGTATAAAATCAGCAGAAACTCACAAGCACTAAAACAAGTTCCCAAAAACCGGGAAATATGCCCAAAACCAAATTTAAATGCGTTAAGTAATAACTTAAAAATAATTATTAATTTTTCCCGACTAGCTATGCCTTCAACCGACCGAGTAGTCTCTTGCACGTCTAAGCGGTAAGAATCCTCCTCTTAACTTGAAACTCACACTAACATACACACAAAGTCAGCTTGAGCTGAGTGAGTTCAAGTTTTAATAAACGAGATTTATGTAAAACATTCCAAGAGTTAAAATATAATACGGGATATATCTATAATAAACAATAAGTAGTCATACTTATATATCTATATAAATATATCCCTATGCCTAACATCCAAGTAATAACATCAGGGTCGAGCACACGTACAACCCAAACACGTAATATCCAAGTAATAACATAAGGGTCAAGCACACGTACAACCCAAACACATAACATTCCATCCGATGATGATCATGCCACATGAGCCTCCCCTCTTAAGGGCTTTCCAGGGCCCGCCACAGCATTTTAGAAGCTGAGTAGTATAGTTTGGCCCGGCCAAGATCACCATTTATCCGTATGCAAACACAAAGTAGGAATACACAAACATCCTTAGTCGATAACGACTAATTAACATCGCCAATCATTGGCCATAAAGTAACGCATGTATAAGCGTACGTATATATTATTCCAAGATATACCATACTACAAGTAAGCCTATGGGCCATGAGGTAACACATGTATAAACATACGTATATATTACTCCAAGATATGCTATACTACAAGTAAGCATGTGGGCCATAAGGTAACACGTGTATAAACATACGTTTAAATTACTCCAAATATGCCATACTATGAGTAAGCCTATGGGCCATAAGGTAACATATGTATAAACACACGTTTATATATACCACTCTGAGATAAGTACTATATTTGACCCGCCGGGGCATAAACGTGTGACACGGGCCTCCTCATCCCGGGTCCTCCCCGAGTAATATATATGGCCCGGTCACGGTTCATCAAAACATATGCATCCAAATACACACTTACAAACATCTTAATCGATTATTCAACCAAACAATATCATCACGTGTAATCTATAAATAATGGATAATCTAGGAATTAATACTAGGCCTGAATCCTCAAGCCTATACCATAAGTATTATACATAACCTTAAGGAATATATGACCATAAACGAGTCTCAATTATCCTAAGGCATAGAATATAGTTCACACATAGTTTCATAAGTACATAAATACAAATAAGGCTATGTAAAACCATCCAAAGAGTTTAAACAAGTAAAATCGGGTAAGATTTTAATACGGTGTGTATGCTAGCCCAAAACTTGAAAAGAGTGAAAAGCGGCATCATGACGTCACCTGACACGAGGCACACAATCAACAACGAGCTAGAGAACCTCTAATCAAATCCACAATTCACAACCTGTCGGATTGCACACAAAGATTACTAACTAAACCGTACAGACTCGTTTATCCTACGAGGTGTTCTAAGATGGTTTGAGTTACCTAAGCCCCATCCTTAACAATTTCAATTATAACAGCCCAAATCGCCTTATATTTACCAACACGACCCTTAGATACTACCATGAATAAAGAATTCCCAAATTACCCCCAGAAGTGCTAGGGAAGACGAATATGCGCGTTTAGGAGTTGTTTAGGCAATTAACATCCTACTCAGCCCCGTGTGGACCCAATCTGACAAATTCACAGCCAAAAAGTCCACACGACGCTACACAAGTTGAATGGGTCGGTAACTCGCAAGCACAACGCACCAACCATTCAATAAACGCGAATACGCGTTGTACCGACCCGTTTGAGTAACCAACAACCAATTCAGCCCCAATACCTTTAAAAATCAGTTTCTTACAGCCAAAAAATTATACCGAGGTTACAACATTCGAATTGGTTGTTAATTCCCTCAAACAACGCGTTAGACACCACAATTCACAAACTAGTCAACCGAATACTAGTTTTCACTTCATCAACAATTGACCAACCTAATGAATGCCAAAATTCACGATACTAAATTATGATATACAAGGCATATCTAGGAAGATGATAGAGCAAGAACTTCAATTAAAACAGCCACAAAAGAAACTCAATTGGTCAGCCACCGGTTAAGTCCTAAACCAAAAGAATTGATCAATGTTGAGTATAAGGAGCAGATTTTAGCATGAAAAAGTGTATTTTATTACATAGGAATATCATAGAAATAAATTATGTAATTACCAGAGTTTAATAAATGTCTTAAGTTTATAAATATATTTTTATTATATTTTTATAGTGCACATAAAAATCATAAAAATTCCTCCAACACAGAAAGGTACGTGCAGCTATTTCAGTGCGCAGCCAAAGTGTTTTATTTGTTTAAAAATCATTATCAAACCAAATTAAATGATTCTGATGGGGTTGAATTCTTAACGAAAAATGTGAACTTTAAGAAGTGGAATCAACCAATTTGGACTTGAAAAAAGTAGTT
Source organism: Bidens hawaiensis (assembly GCF_021521415.1). Lineage (NCBI taxonomy): Eukaryota > Viridiplantae > Streptophyta > Magnoliopsida > Asterales > Asteraceae > Bidens > Bidens hawaiensis. The sequence continues at coordinate 3,146,608 of NW_027491065.1, read as the reverse complement.
ATGATGTCGGGAAGATAGACCAGAATCCGTCACCCTGCATCATCTTTGACACAGAATTTTATAAAATCATAAAAACCATTGAAATCTCGTCCAAAAATTACATATTATACCTTTCTGGAAACTAGACTCAAATTAGAACATCATGGAATAAACAAGTACCAATCTATCAAAAACTGTTTTAATCAAAACTCAAACCCTAACATGATTATGATATCTCTAGGGTTCAATAAACGATTTTATGGTGAAAAAGAGGTTCCTTGACATGGTACTAACCTGGAATTAGGTGGAGATGGTTTGGTAATGGCTGGAACATGAAGCAAAATGTGATGGGAGGGCTGCTAGTCTGCGATCGGACTGCTCAAGAGGAGAGTTAGGGCTTTTAAGTTATTATAATTATATTTACATGCTAGCCCCCTTCAGTTTGTAAATTTTATTAACATGGATGAAAGGTTAATTGGTTAGACTTACAAGAATGACAACGAGGTCCCCGAAGAATGCCGGATAAATCCCGAAAGTTTATACAAACTCTACAAATGTCTCACGCCGATGAACGAAAATGTCGGGTGCTATATACTAATCTAACACTTTAGGTTATAAAAGGCGATGTTTTCGGAAAAAGGATGGATAAACGGAATTTCAAAACGTATTACAAGGCTCTAAATTAGAAAGATGAAACCCCAACTTTTAAACAAACATTTATAAACGATCAAACCTAACAAAATTTACTGGCATTACAAGTCCACCCCCCTTAAAATGGGATTCGTCCCCGAATCCTGCCGCAACAGGAACGGACACGGATGGAGATGAAACCTAATAATCAAATCACACATGAGGACGGCAGAGGCAAAACTCCTACCGGTACCCGAGTCAAAAAGGACCGAAGTCTGCAGCTCGAAAAGTAAAAAGGAGACTTCGAGTGATAGCAAGCTACGCCTCAGCTGAAAAATTACGCGTAAAGCGTTCGAGAGAATGAGAGATGTAAGACCCTGAATCCCGGGACTCCTACAGTTGGTATTCACACAAAATGCTTAGAAAAATACTTAACTCGAAAACAGTTCATTCTATCAAAATAACCAATTCAGAGTATAATTCAGCGGAAAATCATGATTAATAAAACAAGTTCCCGAAACCCGGGAATTATGCCCATAACCAATCTTGAAATGTACTTAATAAAACGTTTAAAAGAAAATTGTTTATTATTATTAAAACTTCCGACTAAGCATGCCCTCCGCCGTCCAAGTAGCTTCATGCACGTCCAAGAGGTAATGTATCCATCCCCTAACCTGAAACTCACACTAACATGCACACAAAGTCAGCTTGAGCTGAGTGAGTTCAAGTTTTAATAAATAACATCTGTAATAATAATCATAATAGTTATTCCAAGAGTTTTAAAATAAACGGGATATAACAATTAGGCTAAATAAATGGGATATAACAGTTAGGCCATCATCAACAATAAGTAATCATCCTTATATATATATTTATATATACAAACATCCTTATAATCATATATAAACATCCTTATAATTATATATAAACATCCTTATAATTATATCCCTACATATATATATATCATTCAAGTAATAATATCAGGGTCAAGCACATGTACAACCCAAACACGTAACATCTCATCCAACGTATGCAAACACAATGTAGGCATACGTAACATCCGTAGTCGATAATGACTACTAAACATCGCCAAATATTGGCCATACAATAATACATCCAAACATACGATAAATTCATCTCAAGGCTTACCCTATACAAGTAAGCCTATATAAAATAGTTTAAACGGTTCATCAAGCAAAATCACTTAGGTGTGCATGCTAGCCCAAAATCTTAAAAAGAGTAAAAAATGGCATCATGAACTCACCTGACACAAGACACGTATTCACCACGAGCTAGAGAATCCCTACGTAGCCCCACAAATAAAACTCCTGTCGATTTACATACAGTCATTACTAGTGACGTTCTAACATCGGTCAAGTTACCTAAAGCCTCGACCTCATCAAACTCAATCACAAGAGCCCCCCGAGGCCTTACATTCACCAAAACGATCCTTAGATACTCCCGGGAATAAAGAATTCCCAATTTACCCCCAAAAGCACTAGATGACACTAACACGCGCGTTTAAGAGTCGATTAGGCCATTAACATCCAACTCAGCCCCGTGTGGACCCAATATGATAAATTCACAGCCAACAAGTCCACACGACGCTACACGAGTCAAATGGGTCGGTAACTCGCAAGTACAACGCACCAACTATTCAATAAACGCAATTGCGCGTTGCACCGACCCGTTTGAGTAACCGACAACCAATTCAGCCCCATAACTTGTACAAATGATTTTTCAATAGCCCGTACATCAAACTAAGTTCTGAACACAATCTTTCAAACTACAACTAGTTGACCACTCTAACGAACACCAATGAACTTGATTTTTAAGTATGATATACTAGACATACCTAGGAAGATTTTGGTGCAAAAACCTCAATCAAAACAGTCCCGAAACCTCTCAATTGGACAGCCACCCGGTTAACCTAAAACAAGTCGTTTATCGATCAATACGCGTATTATAATGATCAATGAAGGTTTTAAAGACTTGTAGGGACATAGTACTAACCTTCAATTAAAGTTTCACTCCCTAAACTTGGTTGCAATAAAGAAAAACTGAAGCTCCTTGGCTGCTTTCTTGTTCGATCGGAAATAGGGAAGGGAGGGGGGCTAGGGTTTTTAGTTTTATGATATAAAACAACAAGTTACACTCTAGTCCCTCATTTATGAAAGGTGGAGCAACTTGAGAGAAAAGTTAAGTGATTTAACGTACTGGGATGACGAGAAGATTTCCGAGAAATGTCGGTTAAATCCCGAGAATTATACATACCTTACATGCTTAAACCTTTAAACCGAAAATTAATGGGCCTTACATGTCCACCCCCTTACAATGGGATTCATCCTCGAATCCCGATGCGACAAGAACAACTGCGGATAAAGTTTCATCATCTCGTCTTCGGACTCCCAAGTAGCCTTGGAACCCTACGGTGCCTCTACTGCACCTTCACCTGCCTAACCACCTTGTTCCTCAAACGCCTTTCCTGACGGTTAAGTATAGCAATAGGTTCTTCAATGTAGTTTATTTACTTTCAAGCTCAATGTCATCAAGAGGCACATGGGCCTCGTCATCTGCTAAACATTTCCTCAAATGGGACACGAGGAAAGTAGGATGAATCCCCGCGAGCTCATTGGGCAATTCCAGTCTATACGCTACCTCACCAACACGGAACAATATACGGAACGAACCAATGAATCTCGGACTAAGCTTCCCCTCTTACGAAAACGAATAATACCCTTCCTAGGAGGAACTTTCGACATAACCCGATCCCCATCCTCAAACACAATAGGTTTTTGCCTTTTATCCGCATAGGACTTTTGACGATCCTGAGCGGCCTTCATAAAAGCCTTGATCTTATCGAGCTTCTCAGTCGTAGCCTCAACCACCTCCAAACTACCCAACTGTTTCTGACCAGTGGAACCCCAACAGACTGGAGTCCTACACCTCCTACCATATAACATCTCAAACAGTGGCATCCCAATCGTGGCGTGGTAACTGTTATAATAAGAAAACTCGACTAACGGTAAGTGGCGATCCCAACTACCACCAAAATCGATAACACAAGCCCGCAACATATCGTCGAGAGTCTGTATGGTCCTCTTGGACTGACCATCCGTCTGCGGGTGATAAGCGATACTAATGAGGAGTTTGGTACCCATCTCCTCATGAAACTTCTTCCAAAACCTGAAGGTAAAACGCGTATTCCTATCCGAACAATAGATACCGGCACCCCGTGCCTAGAAACAATCTCACGAATAAACAGATTGGCCAGCTGCTCAGAATTAAATGTTTCTCGAATTGGCAAGAAATGAGCGCTCTTAATCAATCTATCAACGATTACCCAAATGGTGTCATAGCTACCCCTAGGAGTATGAAGCAGTTTAGTCACAAAATCCATCGTAAGATGCTCCCATTTCCACTAAGGTATTTCCAAAGGTTGAAGTTTCCCGAACGACTTCTGGTGCTCGGCCTTAACTTGCAGACACGTCAAACACTTACTCACGTACTGAGCCACCTCAAACTTCATCGCAGGCCACCAATAATTCTTCTTCATGTCTTGGTACATCTTGGTCGCGCCCGGATGAATGGAATGGCGCAACTTGTGTGCTTCATCCAAAATTTTACCTCTGAATCCCCCATACCTCGGTACCCATAAACGCCCATCCTTATACTTCACCCCATCACCAACGTCTTCCAACAATTTCCCTTGACCCCAAATACGCTCTGACATAATCCATTCCACTTGTAAAGCTTCATTCTGGACGTTGACTATATGTCTCAAAATATCGGGTTTAAGAATAAGCTGATAAGATTTCACACGAATAGGTTTCGGTCCCTCATTCCGGATCAACGCGTCGGCTACCACGTTAGCCTTACTGGGGTGGTATATAATCTCCAGATTATAATCCTTAATCAACTCCAACCATCGACGCTGTCGCATATTCAATTCCTTTTGTTCGAAGAAATACTTTAAGCTCTTATGATCTGTATAGATAACGCAAGGAACACCGTACAAATAATGCCTCCACAAATTAAGCGCAAACACAACCGCCACCAGCTCCAAATCGTGAGTAGGATAATTCTCCTCATGAGGCTTTAACTGCCGTGAGGCATAAGCGATGACTCAACCTCGCTGCATCAGAACACACCCAAGCCCCTAGTAAGAGGCATCAGAATAAACCACCAGATCATCAGTGCCATCGGGTAAAGCTAGAATCGGGGCATGTGTCAACCTGTTCTTCAACTCGAGAAAAGCCTCCTCCTGCTCAGTACCCCAAACAAACTGAATGCTCTTCTTAGTCAACTTGGTCAATGATGAAGCAATTTTTAAAAAGTCAGGAATGAAGCGGCGGTAATACCCCGCGAAGCCCAGAAAACTACGAATTTCGGATGGAGACTTAGGAGATTCACATTCGTTTATGGCTTCCACCTTTGCAGGGTCAACCAAAATACCACTCGTGTTAATAACAAGACCCAAGAACTGAACCTCGCGTAACCAAAAAGAACACTTAGAAAATTTCGCGTACAACTTGTTCTTTCGCAGAGCTTCCAAAACTTCCGTGAGACGACCGGCGTGATCAGATTCGCTTTTGGAGTACACAATAATGTCTTCGATGAACACAATAACCGAACGATCGAGCATCAGCCTATTCACCCGGTTCATAAGATCCATGAACGCAGTTGGTGCGTTGGTCAAACCGAAAGACATCACGAGGAATTCATAATGCCCATAACGAGTGCGAAAGGCAGTCTTGGGGATACCTTCCTCACGAATTTTCAACTGATGATACCCGGACCTAAGGTCGATCTTCGAGAACCAACTAGCTCCTTGGAGCTGATCAAATAAGTCGTCGATCTTTGGGAGAGGGTACCGATTTATAACAGTGAGTTTATTCAATTCTCGGTAATCAATGCACATCCGCATTCTACCGTCCTTCTTCTTAACGAACAGAACCGGGGCACCCCAAGGTGAGATGCTCGGTCGAATGAAGCCCTTGTCGAGCAAGTCTTCCAATTGAGCCATAAGTTCTTTCATTTCATTCGGTGCTAGATGGTAAGGGCTTGAGCAACGGGTTTGGCGCCCGGTACAAGGTCTATCTGGAACTCGACCTCGCGATCCGGCGGTACATCTGACAAATCATCTAGAAATACATCTGGGAAATCCTGAACAATAGGAACATCACCGACGGTAGCCACCTCGGTATTCACGTTTATTGCATACGCTAGATACGTCACGCACCTCCCGCTGCATCAGTTTCCCCGCCTTAAGCATAGATATAATATGTGGCGTCACACCATTCCGATCACCGAATACCGTAATTTGGGTCCCATCCGGGGCCCTTAGACGTACAAGTTTTTGACCACAAACAATCTGAGCATCAACACTTGCGAGCCAATCCATCCCAAGCACCACATCGAAACAGCCAAGCGGCATCAAGTACAACCGCACCGGAAATCTATACCCAGACAACTCGATGGAACAACCCTGAATAGCCCTAGAAACGGAAACAGACTTTCCTACGGCGACCTCAACTTCAAAAACATCGACTACATGCTCCAGTAATTCATTCAACGTGGAACAGAAAGCATTAGACACAAGACTTCTACTGGCACCCGAACCCAGTAAGACCGACGCTTCTAATTCATCAAGTAAAAAGGTATCAGGGATAACATTACCCTCCTACTTAGCTAAACAGTTGCACATACATTCTTGAAGGAGCGAGGAATTTAAGTGGTCAAGTACCAAGGAACCCAGAATGACAGCATGCTACGCCTCAGCTAAACAATTACGCGCAAAGCGTTCGAGAAGATGGGAAAAGAACAGGAGAATTTAAGGAATGAGATGGACTTTAATGCTACCGACTCGAGAGTTAGCCACATCCTATCCCTACAAAGACGGAACCCTAACATAGTCAGACACAAGTATTATTTAGAACATGGAAGGTAAAGGTAAACTGCTAATAACGTTGATCAAGTGTTATTAGTCGTTTACTTCACCGGCCCGTCCTAAGCACCCCCTGCCCCTAACCACATTAGCATTTTATCTAACACTTAAACAATTAATCACAAACTGGAACTTTAAAATTCAAAGGAATGACTAAACAATTTAAAGTTACCTCTTGGCGTGCAGCTACTCGCGGAGGGCATACTAGTCTTTTCTCTTACAGTTCGAGTCCAAGCATTCGGGGAAGCTGGGATCCCGCGAACCATGGCTTTGATACCATCTTGTAAGACCCCGAATCCCGGGACTCCTACAGTTGGTATTCATAAAAATTGCTTAAAAAATACTTAACTCAAAAACAGTTAATTCCATCAAAATAACCAATTCAGATTATAATTCAGCGGAAAATCATGATTAATAAAACAAGTTCCCGAAACCCAGGAATTATGCCCATAACCAATCTTGAAATGTATTTAATAAAACGTTTAAAAGAAAAATGTTTATTATTATTAAAACTTCCGACTAGGCATGCCCTCCACCGTCCAAGTAGCTTTGTGCACGTCCAAGCGGTAATGTATCCATCCCCTAACCTGAAACTCACACTAACATACACACAAAGTCAGCTTGAGCTGAGTGAGTTCAAGTTTTAATAAATAACATATGTAATAATAATCATAATAGTCATTCCAAAAGTTTAAAATAAACGGGATGTAACAGTTAGGCCAAGTAAACGGGATATAACACTTAGGCCATCATCAACAATAAGTAATCATCCTTATATATATATATAAACATCCTTATAATTATATATAAACATCTGTATAATTATATCCCTACACACACACACACACACATATATATATATATATATATATATGTATATATATATCATCCAAGTAATAACATCAGGGTCGAGAACACGTACAACCCAAACACGTAACATCTCATCCAACGTATGCAAACACAAAGTAGACATACGTAACATCCGTAGTCGATAACGACTACTAAACATTGCCAAATATTAGCCATACAATAATACATACAAACATACGATAATATCATCTCAAGGCCTACCCTATGCAAGTAAGCCTATATAAAATAGTTTAAACGGTTCATCAAGCCAAATCGCTTAGGTGTGCATGCTAGCCCAAAATCTTAAAAAGAGTAAAAAGGGCATCATGAACTCACCAGACACAAGACACGTATTCACCATGAGCTAGAGAATCCCTACGTAGCCCCACGACTCAAACTTCTGTCGGTTTACATACAATCATTACTATTGACATCGAGATGACTCGTTTATCCTACGAGACGTTCTAACATGGGTCAAGTTATCGAAAGCCTCGACTTCATCAAACTCAATCACAACAGCCCCTGAGGCCTTACATTCACCAAAATGATCCTTAAATACTCCCGGGAATAAAGAATTCCCAATTTACCCCCGGAAGCACTAGGTGACACTAACACGCGCGTTTAAGAGTCATTTAGGCCATTAACATCCAACTCAGTCCCGTGTGGACCCAATATGATAAATTTACAGCCAGCAAGTCCACACGACACTACACGAGTCAAATGGGTCGGTAACTCGCAAGTACAACGCACCAACTATTCAATAAACGCAATTGCGCGTTGTACCGACCCGTTTGAGTAACCGACAACCATTTCAGCCCCATAACTTATAAAAATGATTTTTCAACAGCTTGTACATCAAACCAAGTTCACCCAAGCTGAATTTGTCGTTAATCACTTCAACCCTAGCGTTAAACGCAACACTCAACAATTCCAGTCAACCGAACACAATCTTTCAAACTACAACTAGTTGACCACTCTAACGAACACCAATGAACATGATTTTTAAGTATGATATACAAGACATACCTAGGAAGATTTTGGTGCAAAAACCACAATCAAAACAGTCCCGAAACCTCTCAATTGGATAGCCACCCGGTTAACCTAAAACAAGTCTATTATCGATCAATACGCGTATTATAATGATCAATTAAGGTGTAAAAGACTTGTAGGGATATAGTACTAACCTTCAATTAAAGTTTCACGCCCTAAACTTGGCTGCAAAAAAGAAAAACTGAAGCTCCTTGGCTGCTCTCTTGTCCGATCGGAAATAGGAAACAGAGGGGGCTAGGGTTTTTAGTTTTATGAAAAAAAACAAGTTACACTCTAGTCCCTCATTTATGAAAGGTGGAGCAACTTAAGAGAAAAGTTAAGTGATTTAACGTACCAGGATGACGAGAAGATTTCCGAGTAATGTCGGTTAAATTCCGAGAATTATACATACCTTACATGCTTAAACCTTTAAACCAAAAATTAACGAGTGTTACAAGAGATGAATGGGAGAATATAAGGAATGAGAGGAACTTTAACACTAACTAGCCATATCCTATCCCTACAAAAACAGAACCCTAACACAGTTAAGCACAGGTAGCGTTTAGAAAATGGAAGGTAACGGTAAAGTGCTAATAACGTTTATCAAGTGTTATCAATTGTTTACTTTACCCGCCCATCCTAAGCTCCCCCTGCCCCTAACCATATTAGCATCCCATCTAACACTTAAGCAATTTATGCACATATAAAACCCTAATGCTTATAAAAATGAATAAACAAATATAAAATTTACCTTTTCGCGTGCAGCTACTCACGGTTGGCCTTTCTATTCTTTTATTTTACAGTTCGAGTCCAAGCATTCGGGAATGCTCGGATCCCTCGAACCATGGCTCTGATACCAACTTGTAAGACCTCGAATCCCGGGAATCCTACAGTTGGTAATTATACAAGAAACTCATAAAAATTTAAAACCAAAAAAATTTCATTTTATTAAAAACCAATTCAAAGTAAATAACAGCGGAATAATAAGTTCCAAGATTCCCAAAACTTAACAAAATATTTAAACTCAAGGCAATCCATTTCATTTTAAAAACTAGTCAGAGTATAAAATCAGCGAAAACTCACAAGCACTAAAACAGGTTCCCAAAAACCGGGAAATATTCCCAAAACCAAATTTAAATGCCTTAAATAATAACTTAAAAATAAACAGTCTTAATTATTATTTTTTCCCGACTAGCTATGCCTTCAAACCGACCGAGTAGTCTCGAGCATGTCTAAACGGTAAGCATCATCCTCTTAACCTGAAACTCACACTAACATACACACAAGAGTTCAAGTTTTAATAAATGAGATTTATGTAAAACATTCCAAGAGTTAAAATATAATACAGGATATGAGCAGTTAGGCCATAATAAACAATAAGTAGTCATACTTATCTATATAATTATATCCCTATGCCTAACATCAGGGTCGAGCACACGTACAACCCAAACACGTAACATTCCATCCGCTGGTGGTCATGCCACACGAGCCTCCCCCATACAGGCTTTCTAGGGCCCGCCACAGGATTTTAGAACCTGGGTAGTATAGTTTGTCCCGACCAAGATCACCATCCATCCGTATGCAAACACAAAGTAGGCATACGCAAACATCCTTAGTTGATAACGACTAATTAACATCGCCAATCATTGGAAATAAAGTAACACACGTATAAACATACATATATATTATTCCAAGATATACCATACTACAAGTAAGCCTATGGTCCATGAGGTAATACATGTATAAACATACGTATATATTACTCCAAGATATGCCATACTACAAGTAAGCCTATGGGGCATAAGGTAACACATGTAAAAACATACGTTTATATAACTCCAAGATATGCCATACTACAAGTAAGCCTATGGGCCATAAGGTAACATGTGTATAAACATACGTTTATATATACCACTCCTAGATAAGTAATATATTTGACCCGCCAGGGCATAAACGTGTGACATGGGCCTCCTCACCCCGGGTCCTCTCCGAGTAATATATTTGATCCGGTCACGGTTCATCAAAACATACACATCCAAATACACACTTACAAACATCTTAATCTATTATTCAACCAAACAATATCATCACGGGTAATCCATAAATAATGGATAATCTAGGAATTAATACTAGGCTTGATAGAATCCTCGAGCCTAGACCATAAGTATTATATATAACCTTAAGGAATATATGACCATAAACGAGTCTCAATTATCCTAAGGCATAGAATATAATTCACACATAGTTTCATAAGTACACAAATACAAATAAGGCTATGTAAAACCATCCAAATAGTTTAAACGAGTAAAATCGTGTAAGATTGTAATACGGTGTGTATGCTAGCCCAAAACTTGAAAAGAGTGAAAGGGGTATCATGAACTCACCTGACACGAGGCACACAATCAACAACGAGCTAGAGAACCTCTAATCAAATCCACAATTCACAACATGTCAGATTGCACACAAATATTACAAACTAAACCGTACCCACTCGTTTATCCTACGAGGTGTCCTAACATGGTTTGAGTTACCTAAGCCTCATCCTTACCAATTTCATTTATAACAGCCCCCGGGGCCTTATATTTACCAACACGACCCTTAGATACTCCCAGGAATAAAGAATTCCCAAATTACCCCTGGAAGTGCTAGGGAAGACGAATGTGCGCGTTTAAGAGTTGTTTAGGCACTTAACATCTAACTCATCCCCGTGAGAATCCAATTTGATAAATTCTCAGCCAAAAAGTCCACTCGACGCTACACGAGTTGAATGGATCGGTAACTCGCAAGCACAACGCACCAACCATTCAATAAACGCGAATACGCGTTGTACCGACCCGTTTAAGTAACCAACAACCAATTCAGCCCCAATACCTTTAAAAATCAGTTTCTTACAGCCAAAAATTATACCGAGGCTACAAAATTTGAATTGGTTGTTAATTCCCTCAAACAACGCGCTAGACACCACAATTCACAAACTAGTCAACCGAATACTAATTTTCACTTCATCAATAATTGACCAACCTAATGAATGCCAAAATTCACGATACTAAAGTATGAAATGCAAGGCATATCTAGGAAGATGATAGAGCAAGAACTTCAATTAAAACAGGCCCAAAAGGACCTCAATTGGTCAGCCACCGGTTAAGTCCTAAATCGAAAGAATTGATCAATGTCAAGTATAGGGAGCAGATTTTAGCATACAAAAGTGTATTTTATTACATAGGAAAATCATAGAAATAAATTTAAAATTTTTACCAAAGTTTAATAAATGTCTTAGGTTTATAAACATATTTTTATTATATTTTTATAGTGCACTTAAAAATCATAAACATCCCTCCAAATCAGAAAGGTACGTGCAGCTATTTCAGTGCGCAGCCAAAGTTTTTTATTTGTTTAAAAATCATTATCAAACAAAATTAAATGATTCTAATTGGGTTGATGTCGGCAAGACATCAACCAATTTGGACTTGTCAAAAAGGGGTTATGATGTCGGCAAGACAGACCATAATCCGTCACCTCGTGTCAGTTTTGACACACAATTTTATAAAATCATAAAAACCATTCAAATCTCGTCCAAAAATTACATATTATACCTTTCTAGAAACTAGAATCAAAGTAGAACATCATGGAATCAAGAATCGCTCAAAATCAGTCAATTTGCATCGAGTTACAGACCGAACAATAAACGAGTACCAATCTGTCAGAAACTATTTTAATCAAAACTCAAACTCAAACCCTAACATGATTATGATATCTCTAGGGTTCAATAAAAGATTTTATGGCGAAAAAGAGGTTCCTTGACATGGTACTAACCTGGAATTAGGTGGAGATGTCTTGGTAATGGCTGGAACATGAAGAAAAACGTGATGGGAAAGCTGCTGGTCTGCGATCGAACTGCTTAAGAGGAGAGTTAGGGCTTTTAAGTTATTATAATCATATTTACATGCTAGCCCCCTTCACTTTGTAAATGTTATTAACTTGGATAAAAGGTTAATTGGTTAGACTTACGAGAATGACAATGAGGTGCCCAAAGAATGCCGGATCAATCCCGAAAGTTTATACAAACTCTACAAATGTCTCATGCCAATGAACGAAAATGTCGGGTGCTATATACTAATCTAACACTTTAAGTTATAAAAGGCGATGTTTTTGGAAAAAGGATGGATAAACGGACTTTTAAAACGTATTACAAGGCTCTAAATTAGAAAGATAAAACCCCAACTTTTAAACAAACATTTATAAATGATCAAACCGATTAACGAAATTTACGAGTGTTACAATGGCGACGGCGTAGGTGGCTACGGAAGAGAGGAACGGCTGTTGGATACGAACAGGAATTAGGGTTTGATGAAAAGAAAGAAATAATTAAAAAATGGATCCGGTTAGTACTATTGGGGTGGGTTGAACCGAATGAGATACCATTTTTTGAAAATGGGTTAAAATTTGTGAGGGTTGCTAAGAAGATGACAAGTGGCATATAGTAGTACTTATTTATTAGAATAGTAAGATATGATCAATTATTTTCTTTCCTATTTCACCAATGGCCTAAGGTAATGAAGAATTATCTGGTGAAAAACTTTAGAAATGAATTTTAATTATCAATTTTTTGTTTCCAAACATAATTGTCACATCTGGATAGACCTTGTAAGACCCCGAATCCCAGGAATCCTACAGTTGGTCATCATATCCAAAAATTCTCAAAAATTTAAAACCAAACAAGTTCATCTTATTAAAATCAATTCAGAGCAAAAACAGCGGAATAATAAATATCAAAATCCCCAAAAACCAAGAAGAGTGCCCAAAACCAAAATTTAAATTGTTTAAAGTAATAAATGAAAACAAAACAATTTGCGTTATTAATCTCCGACTAGATATGCTTTCAACCGTCTGGGTAATCTCGAGCACGTCCAAGCGGTAGTTCCGTACTTCTGAACCTGAAAATCAATTTAACATACTGACAAAGTCAGCTTAAGCTGATTGAGTTCATGTTTTAATAAACGACATTTATATAAATCATTCCAAGAGCTGAGGGTCTCTTTGGAAGCCACCTCTCTATACTATTGGATAGAGGTATAGTGTTCCTACATCCCACCCTTCCAATACCCTACTTATAGCTCTGCTATTGGTAGGATTTTTCACTGGGTATGATTGATTGACTGATTGATATTCTAAGAGTTTAAATATAATACGGGATATAAACAAATAGGCAATGGTTAAATGATAAGTAGCTATACTTATATATATATAAATATATATCCCTATGCATAACATCCAAGTAACAACATCAAGGTCGAACACGCGTACGACCCAAACACATGATAAGGGATTTTAGGGACCCGCTATGATGATAATGCCACACAAGCCGCTCCCCTTACGGGCTTTCCATGGCCCGCCACAGGATTTTAGAACCTGAGTAGTATAGTTTGGCACGGCCAAAATCATCATGCACGCAACATTCCATATGATGGTGATCATGCCACCCGAGCTTCCCCCCTCACGGGCTTTCCAGGGCCCGCCACAGGATTTTAGAACCTGAGTAGTATGGATTGGCCCGGCCAAGATCACCATACACCGTCTGCCAAAACTCAGTAGGCATACGCAACCATCCTTAGTTAATAACAACTAATTAACATCACTAATTATAGGCCATAAGGTAACACATGTGAGTGTGTGTGTGTGTATATATATATATATATATATTATCCAAAGATATACCATAATACAAGTAAGTTTATGCGAAATCATATAGTATTCAAAATTTATTTCAAAGGTATAGATCTAAAACAGTAGGGGGAATAATAATCAAATAAATAAATATCACCAAATAATACATTAATGGTCGAACACACGTACACGGGCCTCTCCACCACGAGTCAAGACTCGAGTAATATATTTGACCCGGATGCGGTAAGACATAAGCACGTGACACGAGCCTCTCCACCACGAGTCAAACCCCGAGTAATATATTTTACTCGGTCACGGCTTACACATCCAAACACGTGATACGGGCCTCTTCACCACGAGTCTAACCCGAGTAATATATTTGACCCGATCACGGTTTAACATACAACGAGCCTCTCCACCACCGGATTTTAAAAACCGAGTAATATATTTGACCCGCCTTAATGATTATCACGTCACACGGGCCTTTCCACCATGGGATTTGAAAACCCGAGTAATATATTTGACCCGGGCATAATCATCATGCACACACACATCAATGAGCCTATTCACATAGTTCTTAGTCAGAAGGAATTAAATAACGTCAACAATCGTAGGATATAAGGTAATATATAATAGTCAGTCCAAAATATGAACTAAAGTAGATAGGTCTACTCGTATTCAATTAACACCAGGAGTAATGACATCCTCGAGCCTAGACCATAAGTAATATATATAACCTTAAGGAATTTAAGACAGGTCTAAAATATCCTAAGGCCTAGATTATAATTAATATATATAATTTTCAGAAATATATAAATATAAACAAATCTAATGATATCCTCTGGCATAGGCTATCAATAATATATAGTTCTTTAAGAATATATATAAAACAACAAACAAGTCTAATAATGCCCTTAAGCATCGACTATCAATAATGTAAATCTTAGCCAATCGATCAACCAAACAACATCACCACATGTAAACTATAAATAATGAGTAGTCTAGGAACTATTACAAGGCTCAATAATAACCTCAAGCCTTTCGGTATCCTTAGTAATTATTGTGTATAATCCGACAGCCGTGAGTTGTGGGATTACTTAGAAGTTCTCTAGCTCGTGGTGACTTTGTGCCTCGTGTCAGGTGACTTCATGATGCCCCTTTTCACTCTTTTCAAGTTTTGGGCTAGCGTACACACCTAACTGATTTTACTTGATAAACCGTTTGAATGATTTTCCATAGGCTTGCTTATATTATGGTATATTTTGGAATGATATATATGTATGCTTACACATGTGTTATCTTATAGCCTATGATTAGTGATGTTAATTAGTTATTATTTACTAAGGATGGTTGCGTATGCCTACTGTGTGTTGGCATACGGGGTATGGTGATCTTGGCCGGGCCAAACTATACTACTTAGGTTCTAAAATCCTGTGGCGGGCCCTAGAAAGCCCGTGAGGGGGGAGGCTCGTGTGGCATGATCACCATCGTATGGAATGTTGCGTGCATGATGATTTAGGCTGGGCCAAACTATACTACTCAGGTTCTAAAATCCAGTGGTAGGCCCTGGAAAGCCCGTAAGGGGGGCGGCTCGTGTGGAATTATCATCATAACAGATCCCTAAGATCCCGTATCACGTGTTTGGGTCGTACGCGTGTTATTAAAACTTGAACTCACTCAGCTCAAGCTGACTTTGTGTGTATGTAAGTGTGAGTTTCAGGTTAAGAGGACTATGCTTACCGCTTGGACGTGCTAGAGACTACTTGGACGGTTCTAGGCATATCTAGTTTGGGAATTCAATAATGAACTCTGTTTCTTTTCAATTATTACTAGATGTATTCAAATTTGGTTTTGGGTATATTTCCCTGGTTTTGGGAACTTGATTTAGTACTTATGACTTCCCCTGATTTTATACTATGAACTGGTTTTTAAAATAAAATGAATTGGTTTAGGTTTAAAATTATGTTGAGTTTTTGATATGATTACCCACTATAGGATACCTGAGATTTGGGGTCTTACAATTTGGTATCAGAGGCATGGTTCAAGGGATCCGAGCATTCCCGAATGTTTGGACTCAAACTATAAAAGAAAAGACTAAATATGCCAACCGCGAGTAGCTGCACGCCAAGAGGTAATTTAAGTTATTTTGTTAATCTTATGAGTTTTAAAATTTCATTATATGAATAATTACATAAGTGTTCGATGGAATGTTAATATGGCTAGGGGCAGGGGGTGCCTAGGACGGGCGGGTAAAGTAAACGACTAATTACACTTGATCAACGTCATTAGTAGTTTACACTTACCTTACATGTTCTAAATTCTACTTGTACTTGACCATGTTAAAATTCTGTCTTTGTAGGAATAAGTCATGGTTAATACTCGTGCAGCTAAGAGAGCTCGTCCTAGTGTTCGTGGTCGTGGTCATAAGCCACGTGCCGAGGCCGAGAGTGAGAATCCAGCTCCCAGCAGGAAGAGACCCCAATTCACGAGGAGGGGGATAACCCCGCATTAGATCCTGCGATGCGCGTGATAATCGCGGATGAGGTCTACCAGGTACTTCATAGCACCTTTCCCAAGATAGTTGCTGAAGCTGTTAGGGCCATGGAGGAAACATTGGTTGGTAAGAGTGCGGATAAGTAGGGGAAAGGGAAGGAGACTCAGGTCGAGGACGAGGTGATTGTGCCGAGTGAAGAAGAGGTTCGTGCGGTTAGTGTGTCTACTCGGGGCTGTTCGTATGGAGACTTTAAGAAATGTGACCCTCCTTCATTCGATGGTACTAAGGATGCATTGGCAGCACATCAGTGGGTGAGGGAAATTGAGGCCATATTGAGGGTTAGTAAGTGTAGTGGGGAAGACATGGTGACTTATGCTATTGCCTCGTTTCGTTCTGAGGCGCTGTGTTGGTGGGATAATCTGGCCCAGGTTATGGGCGATCGTTCTATTAGGAGGATAACTTGGGAGGAGTTGAAAACGTTGGTTCTCGATCAGTTTTGTCCTCCACACGAATTGGACAAGATTGAACAGAATTTCTTGACGTTGGAGGCGGGTAGTATGACGCATCGGGAGTATACCACAATGTTTAATCAAATGGCTCGCTTATTTCCTGATTTGGTTACTCCCGAAGCCAAGAGAATTAAGAAGTATGTGAAGGGTCTTCCGGTGGATATTCGTAGGGGCGTGGTGACCACTGACATGAGCTCGTTCCATTTGGTGGTTACCCTAGCGGGCACCTTGTATGATCAGAGAGAGAAGCTACTACCGTTTGAGACTAGGATACGACGTTTGGTAAATGCAAGAAGTACGGGAAACCACACAGGGGGGAGTGTAAGTTTGAATCCGGTTCCTGCTTTGGATGTGATAAGACTGGACACCCCCATTACGAGTGTCCGATGTTGACTTATTTCCGATGTAAGGGGGCCGGTCACTTAGCATCAAATTATCCTACCAGTAAGGCAGGGGGTTCGATCAGGGGACTTCCTCGAGGGGGAAGATGGAAGAAAAGCTGAAGGCCAAGGCAAGGGCTTTCAACGTCTCCAAGAGAGAAGCTAAGGACGATGTGGAGGTTGTTTAAGATACTTTTCCATTATTCATCTTTTATAATCTCCCATTTGTAATTCCTCATTCTCGTGGAAATGTATGTGTAACTGTTTAGCTAAGTAGTAGTGTAATGTTATCATAGGTACCTTTTTACTTGATGAACTACAGGCTTCGGTCTTATTTGATTTTGGGTGCCAGTTGAAGTTTTGTGTCTACCGCTCTTTGTTCCACGTTGAATAAATCACCTGAGCATGTAGTTGATGTGTTTGAGGTTGAGGTCGCCATAAGGAAGTCCTTTTCCGTGTCTAGGGCTATTTAGGGTTGTTCCATCGAGTTATCTGGGTATAGATTTATGGTGCGGCTGTATTTGATGACGCTAGGCTGCTTTGATGTGGTGCTTGGGATGGATTGGCTCGCTAGTGTCGACGCTCATATTATCTGTGGTCAGAAACTTGTGCGTCTAAGGGCCCCGGATGGGACCCAAATTACGGTCTTCGGTGATCATAATGGTGCGACACCACATATCATATCCATGCTTATGGCGGGAAAGCTTATGCAGCGAGGTTGCGGGGCGTATCTGGCGTAAGCTATAAACGTGAAAACCCAGGTGGCTATCGTCGGTGATGTTCCTATTGTTCGGGATTACCCGGATGTGTTTCCAAATGATTTGTCAAATGTGCCGCCGGATCGCGAGGTTGAGTTTTAGATAGACCTTGTGCCGGGTGCAAAACCCGTTGCTCGAGCTCCTTATTGCCTAGCACCAAACAAAATGAAAGAAATTATGGCTCAATTGGAAGACTTGCTCGATAAGGTCTTCATTCGATCGAGTATCTCACCTTGGGGTGCCCCGGTCCTATTTGTTAAGAAGAAGGACGGTATCATGTGGATGTGCATCGACTACCGTGAAATGAATAAACTCACTGTGAAAAACCGCTACCCTCTACCAAGGATCGACGACTTATTTAATCAGCTCCAAGGAGCTAGTTGGTTCTCGAAGATCGACCTTTGGTCCAGGTATCATCATTTGAAAATTCGTGAGGAAGATATCCATAAGACTGCCTTCTGCACTCGTTATGGGCATTATGAATTCCTCGTGTTGTCTTTCGGTTTGACCAACGCGCCGGCTGCGTTCATGGATCTTATGAACCGGGTGTGTAGGCCGATGCTTGATCATTCGGTTATTGTGTTCATCGACGACATTCTCGTTTATTCCAGGAGTGAAACCGATCAAGCTTGTCATCTCTCAGAAGTTTTGTAAGCATTGCGAAGGAATAAGTTGTACACGAAATTTTCTAAGTGCTCTTTTTGGTTGCGCGAGGTCCGATTCTTAGGTCACGTTATCAACCCGAGTGGTATTTTGGTAGATACTGCAAAGGTGAAGCCGTGAACAATTGGGAATCCCCGAAGTCTCCGTCTGAAATTTGTAGTCTTATTGGCTTGCGGGGTATTACCGCCGTTTCATTCCCGACTTTTCAAAAATCGCTTCATCATTGTCCAAGTTAACTAAGAAGAGCGTTATGTTTGTTTGGGGTACTGAGCAGGAGGAGGCCTTTCTCAAATTAAAGAACAGGTTGACGAATGCTCCAATTCTGGCTTTACCCGATGGCACTGACGATCTGGTTGTCTATTCTGATGCCTCTTACTAGGGGCTTGAGTGTGTTCTGATGCAGCGGGGCCGAGTCATAGCTTATGCCTCGCGGCAGTTAAAGCCTCATGAGGCGAATTATCCTACTCGATCTGGAGCTGGCAACGGTTGTGTTTGCGCTTATGTTGTGGAGACATTATTTGTATGGTGTCCCTTGTGTCATCTATACCGATCATAAGAGCTTAAAGTATTTCTTCGAGCAAAAGGAACTGAATATGCGTCAGCGTCGGTGGTTGGAACTAATTAAGGATTATGATCTAGAGATTATGTACCATCCCGGTAAGGTTAACGTGGTAGCCGGCGCGTTGAGCCGGAAGGAGAGACCGAAACCCATTCGTGTGGAATCTTACCAGCTTATTCACAAACCCGATATTTTGAAACAGATAGCCAACGTGCAGAATGAGGCTTTACAGGTGGAATGGATTATGTCGGAGCGTATTTGGGGTCAGGAAAAATTGTTGGAAGAAGACGGTGACAGGGTGAAGTATAAGGATGACCGTTTATAGGTACCTAGGTATGGGGGATTCAAGAGTAAGATATTGGATGAAGCACACAAGTCGCGCTATTACATTCATCCGCGCGTGACCAAGATGTACCAAGACCTGAAGAAGAATTACTGGTGGCTTGCGATGAAGTATGAGGTGGCTCAGTACGTGAGTAAATGTTTGATGTGTCTACAAGTCAAGGCTGAGCATCAGAAGCATTTCGGGAAACTTCAACCCCTATAAATACCTGACTGGAAGTAGGAGCATCTTATGATGGATTTTGTGACTAAATTACGTCATACTCCTAGGGGTAACTATGACACCATTTGGGTAATCGTGGATATTGACTAAGAGCGCTCACTTCTTGCTGATTCGAGAAACTTATAATTCCGAGTAGTTGGCAGATGTGTTTATTCGTGAGATTGTTTCTAGGCACGGGGTGCCTGTACCTATTGTTTCGGATAGGGAAACGCGTTTTACCTCCAGGCTTTGGAAGAAGTTTCATGAGGAGTTGGGTACCAAAATCCTCATTAGTACCGCCTATCACCCGCAGACGGATGATCAATCCGAGATGACTATACAGACTTTCAAGGATATGTTGGGAGCTTGCGTAATCGATTTTGGTGGTAGTTGGGATTGTCACTTACCGTTAGTCGAGTTTTCTTATAATAATAGTTATCATGCTACGATTGAGATGCCACCATTTGAGATGTTGTATGGACGGAGGTGTAGGACTCCAGTCTGTTGGGGCTCCTTTGGTAAGAAACATTTGGGTAGTTTAGAGGTGGTCGTGGCTACGACTGAGAATATTGATAAGATTAAGGCTTTTATGAAGGCTGCTCAGCATCGTCAAAAGTCCTATGCGGATAAAAGGTAAAAGCTTATTGTTTTTGAGGCTGGTGATCGGGTTATGATAAAAGTTTCTCCTTGGAAGGGTATTATCCGTTTTTGTAAGAGGGGGAAGCTTAGTCTGAGGTTCATAGGTCCATTCTGTATCTTGTCCCGTGTTGGCGAGGTAGCGTATAGACTGGAATTACCCGACGAGCTCCCTGGGATTCATCCTACATTCCAGATATCTCATTTGAGGAAATGTTTGGCAGATGAGGAGGCCCATATGCCTCTTAGTGATATTAAGCTTGATAGTAAATTGAATTATATCGAAGAGCCTATCCCTATTCTTGACCGTCAGGAAAGGCGTTTGAGGAATAAGGTGGCCAGGCAGGTGAAGGTGAAGTGGAGGCACTGTAGGTGCTCAGAGGCCACTTGGGAATCCGAGGATGAAATGATGAAGCTCTACCCGCAATTGTTCCTGTCTCATCGGGATTTGGGGATGAATCCCATTATACGGGGGGTGGACTTGTAACTCCCGTTAATTCCGGTTTAACGATGGAAGCTATGTAAAGTTTGTATAATTCTAGGGTTTGATCCTGCTTGTTTCGAGGACCTCCTTGTTGTTTCGGAAAATTAAATTAATTAACTTTTCAACCAAGTATCTCATCTTTCAAATTGGAGGGGCTAGGGTGTAACGTTTAATATTATAACACAAAAAAGCCTAACCCCTTTCTCCTCTTGCAGCGGATCGGACCAGTAGCAGCCTCCCCACCCTCGTTTTTCTTTTTTTTTCAGCCAAGATTAAGGTGTAAAACTCTAATTCAAGGTTAGTTCTACATCCCTACTAGTATTTTACACCCTAATTCATCTTTATATCTCGCGTATTCACCGCTAAATCGCTTGCTTTAGGTTTACCAGGTAGCTGTCCATTTGAACAGTTTCGGGGCTGTGGTGATTGGGGTTTTTTTTTCATAATCATCCTAGGTATGTCCAATGTATCATACCTGAAAATCGTGTGCATTGGTATTCGTTTGATTGGTCAACTAGTGGTAGAATTAAAGCTAGTATTCGGTTGTCTAGAATAGTGAATTGTTGCGTTTACGTGAGGGTTGAAGTAATTAACGACCAATTCAGTTCGGGTAGCTTGGGTTTGATGTACGGGCTGTTGGAAAATTATTTTTTTAAGTATTGAGGCTGAATTAGTTGTCGGTTACTCAAACGGGTCGGTACAACGCGAATTCGCGTTTATTTGATAGTTAGTGCGTTGTGCTTGAGAGTTACCGACCCATCTAACTCATGTAGTGTTGTGTGGACTAGTTGGCTGTGATTTTATTAATTTTGGTCCACACGGGGCTGAGTTGGTTGTTAAGTGCTAAATAACTTATAAACGCACATATTCGTCTCATCTAGCAGCTTCCCGGGGGTAATTTGGGAATTCTTTATTCCCTGGAGTATCTTAGGGTCGTTTTGGTGTATACAAGGCTCGGGGGCTGTTATAATTGAACTTGGTGAGGTCGAGGCTTTAGGTAACTCGAACTATGTTAGAACACCTCGTAGGATAAACGAGTCCTTTCGGTATCGTTAGTAATTATTGTGTATAATCCGACAGGCGTGTGAGTTGTGGGAATACTTAGGGGTTCTCTAGCTCGTGGTGAATTTGTGTCTCGTGTCAGGTGAGTTCATGATACCCCTTTTCACTCTTTTCAAGTTTTGGGCTAGCATACACACCTAACTGATTTTACTTGATAAACCGTTTGAATGATTTTCCATAGACTTGCTTGTATTATGGTATATTTTGGAATGATATATATATGTATGCTTACACATATGTTATCTTATAGCCTATGATTAGTGATGTTAATTACTTATTTTTGACTAAGGATGGTTGCGTATGACTACTGTGTGTTGGCATACGGGGTATGGTGATCTTGGCCGGGCCAAACTATACTACTCAGGTTCTAAAATCCTGTGGCAGGCCCTAGAAAGCCCGTGGGGGGGGGGGGGGAGGCTCGTGTGGCATGATCACCATTGTATGGAATGTTGCATGTATGATGATTTTGGCCGTGCCAAACTATACTACTCAGGTTCGAAAATCCTGTGGCGGGCCTTGGAAAGCCCTTAAGGGGGCGGTTCGTGTGGCATTATCATCATAACGGGTCCCTAAAATCCCGTATTACATGTTAGGGTCGTAGGCGTGTTCGACCTTAATGTTATTACTTGGATGTTATGCATAGGAATACATATATATAAGTGTAGCTATATATCTTTTTTTACCATATCCTATTTGTTCATATCCCGCATTATATTTAAACTCTTGGAATGATTTATAAAAATGTCGTTTATTAAAACTTGAACACACTCAACTCAAGCTGACTTTGTGTGCGTTAGTGTGAGTTGCAGGTTAAGAGGAGTATGCTTACCGCTTGGACGTGCTGGAGACTACTTGGACGGTTGAACGCATATCTAGTAGGGGAATTCAATAATGAACTGTGTTTCTTTTCAATTATTACTAGACGTATTCAAATTTGGTTTTGGGCATATTTCCTGGGTTTTGAGAACTTGTTTTAGTACTTATGACTTTCCGCTGGTTTTATACTCTGAACTGGTTTTTAAAATAAAGTGAATTGCTTTGGGTTTAAAATTTTGTGAAGTTTTTGATATGATTACCAAGTGTAGGATACCCGGGATTTGGGGTCTTACAAGTTGGTATTAGAGACATGGTTCGAGGGATTCGAGCATTCCCGAATGTTTGGACTCGAATTGTAAAAGAAAAGACTAGATATGCCAACCGCGAGTAGCTGCACACCAAGAGGTAATTTAAGTTGTTTAGTCATTCTTATGAGTTTTAAAATTTCATTATGTGAATAATTGCATAAGTGTTAGATAGAATGTTAATATGGCTAGGGGCAAGGGGTGGTTAGGACGGGCGGGTAAAGTAAACGATTAATTATACTTGACCAACATCATTAGCAGTTTACCCTTACCTTACATGTTCTAAATGCTACTTGTACTTGACCATGTTAAAATTCTGTGTTTGCAGGTATAAGTTATGGTTAATATTCGTGCAGCGAAGAGAGCTCGTCCTAGTGTTCGTGGTCGTGGTCGTAAGCCACGTGCCAAGGCCGAGAGTGAGAATCCAGCTCCCTAGCAGGAAGAGACCCCGATTCATGAGGAGGGGGATAACCCCGCCTTAGATCTTGCTATGCGCGCGGCAATCGCGGATGGGGTCAAGCTGCCAGGTCAGCATGGAAAATTTTTATTTTCCTTAATAGTCCTTTATCAAAAATGCATCAGAAAATTTAATCGGGTCAAGTTTAACAACAATTTTGAAAGAATTCGCATGAGAGAATTCGCATGGAAGAATTCGCATGAGAATTCGCTTCGCATTGAAGTTCCCTTCACATGGGAAGTTCGCTTCACATGGAATTTCTCTTCGCATGGGAAGTTCGCTTCGCATGGCTGAGTGATGCGAATTCATGGATTCGCATGGCTTATGCAATACGAAGTCGTTTTATGCAAATATAACCTCCTTTTCTTCATTTTTACAATTTTGAAGCCATTTTCCTCCGTGACTCTTCCTTAGGACTTGATTTTACCCTTTTATGGGTTTTGGGTCGTACCAACTTTGTATATCTGTGTTTTACAAAGTCCAAACATAACCTTTTTGTCCTAAAATGAAACCGTTAACGCTCGGCCCAACATGTTTATATTTTTCTTACATCTTACAACCCGATCTATCGTTCTATCAGTTTGCATGTGAAAACCACCAATAAAAACTTAACCTTGTTGGCCATAACTCACCTTTTGGTCTCGATCGGCTTCAGATCTGGACAACCCGAGGATTCTAATGGTGTTTCTTGTTGTTTGATGGTGCTCACACACGAGATTCGTCCGTCCTTTTGCTCGGATTTGGATTCGGGTGCTAGAGAGAAAGTGAGTATCTTCTTGAGTATATGTGGTGAAAGAAAAGAAATAGAGTAGAGTTTGGGGTTTATATATAGGGGTTCCATGGGCCCTAGCGCCCATAACCTTTCCCAAGCCCAAACCCAACATAAGCTAATCACTATCACACGATCAAATTAACTACACACAAATAATAACAAAACTTTCTGCTATTTATTATTCTCAAAATACGGATGTTACATGTAACATACTTTAATATCGTGAGCTATGGTTTTCATTTGATTGGTCAGTTAGTGTAGGTTGAAAACTAGTATTCAGTTGTCAAGATTGTTAAATTGTTGCGTTTAGTGCGGGGTTTGAAGGAATCAACAACCAATTCAGTTATTGTAGCTTCGGTTTGATATATGGGCTTAGGAAAATTTATTTTTTAGTATTGGGGCTGAATTGGTTGTCGGTTACTCAACGAATCGGTACAACGCGAATTCACGTTTATGTTGGGTCGGATTTTCTACAAGGAAGATTGGAATCTTCTCAACCTCCTCAGAAAACGGCTATGTATGGAATTTGAGCAAGCCCAGACGATCGAGCATGGCTTTTACTACTTCGAGCAAGGTTCTAGACCTTAAATGGTTGATTCTTCTAAGTGTTAAAGGCTTCGAGCAAGCTACACTTCGACGAGCAAGAGTATTCTTCTATCAAGCATGGATTGCCAATCGAGTAAACAGCATGATCCAACAAGTTCTAGCCAAGTGTTACAAGCACATGATGATCGAGCACATGGGGATGAGCATGGATGTAATAAGGGGATGTCACGTGAATCAAAGCAAAGACTTCGAGCACAGTTCAGTTACCGAGAAAGATTGAGATCCGAGCATGCTAAAGATTGCTGAATAAGAAGCTGAAGACATCAAGAAGAATGAGCTTGCTCGATGGACTTATTCGAGCAAAGCTTGAACAAGTCAAGAGGAACGAAGCTTACTCAAAGGGAATATGTATTCTTCGAAAGAGAATATATTCCAAGTGAAGTCTGCTCGAGGACATTCACCGAGCACAAGTATAGGAAGTTTGCTCGAGCAAGGTATGTACCTTGCTCGAGGACTGTAACACTTGTATTTGATTTGTCTTTCATTGTGTAATGACTAGGACTTCTAGAAGGAATGTCAGGGTCTATAAATAGACGTCCTAGGATACCTTTAGGGTACGGATTTCCATACGGAATACAGGCTGGCACACACTGATTACGAAAAACATTCCATTTTGTTTGTCGTACAATAGCCGCCGTCGTCACACAAAACAGTAGACATTCCATTCACTGTTTCATTAATGAATCATTAAATATAGTGAATCTTTTCCTCTGAAATAGCATTTACTGATTATCATTTACTATTTTGTGTTTGATATTTGTTCATAATCTTTCATTCCCAATCATTGGATATCCTGATTTCGCCGGGATATTCAATCGGTCTTTGGGTATTCGAGTCGGTGTGTTCTTGTCAAACCTTTGCTCAAGGTTTCACCCGACTCACGGTCCTGACAAGTGGTATCAGAGCTTGAGTAAGCTCACTTAAGACCACGGGACTGAGGGTTTGTGAAGAAGCTTGAAGATTCACTGTGCTTTGCTGCTGAAAAACTCAGATATGGTGAAATGGAAGACCAGGAAGTGTCAACCAACAAGATTCCAAGGCTGCTTGGACAAGAGAACTTCATAAAATGAAAAGTGCTATTTGAAGCTGCAGTGAACTATAACCACCCGGAAATTTGGATGGCTATCACTGAAGGGAACTATGTTCCTTCAGTAGCTCCAAACAACAACGCTGCGGTCGATTTGAGAATGAAAAAGAGGGATGATAAAGCACTGTCAATGCTGAAGTTGGGGTTTTCATGGGAAATTTTAACCACTGTCAATCATCATAAAACCGCAAAGGATATGTATGATGCAGTGATTGAAATGTTTGAAGGAAACACTGAATTGAGAGATATTATGAAAGACCGACTGAAGCAGCAGTTGGACAGATTTAAGTTCAAAGAAGGAGAAAGGCTGAGGTCAGTGTTACAAAGGTTTATGACCATTGTGAATGAAATTAGGACCACTGATTTGCAGATTTCCGATTTTGAGCTTAACAAGAAGCATCTATCATCTCTATCTGGCGAATGGTACACTGCAAGCAAGTTTATTAAGGAAAAGGCAAGTTTTCCTAGCTTCAAACTGGATGATGTGATTGCCTTTCTTAAGGCTGCTGAGCATGAATTGATTGAGAATCACATGATTAAGGAGGATAAACCCAGTTTTCAAATGAACAACGCTTTCGTAGCACCGATGGGAAACCTCACAATCAAATCTCATCAACCAATCATTGAAGAACCATCAGACACAGGCTCAACCTGCAATGGACAGTCAAGATTTAACGTCCAATTGATTTAGGATGAGGCTCCATCTGCTGTTGGTGGACAATCTACTTTCTTACACAACAACAATGCCAATGGAACAGATTATCAAGCACTATTTTCAATGTTCACTGATTCATATCATGCCTTTGTAGCCAAAAATCTCATCAATACAAGCATTGTGCAGGAAGATCTTGAACAAATTGATGCTGATGACTTGGAAGATATGGATATCAAGTGGCAGGCAGCCATGCTAGCAGTTAGAAGTAAAAGATTATACAACAGGACTGGTAGGACAAGTTTTAATGGACCTAATGAGAGAATTGGATTTGATAAATCTAAGGCCATTTGCTACAACTGTCAACAACCAGGTCACTTTGCAAGAGAGTGTAATTTGCCTAAACAAGCTGGAAACCAATTGAACCAGACACAATTCTACCAAAATCAGAACCAAAACTTCCAGCAAAGAACTCAAATCTCCAACCAGGACCCATATCAACACCAAAACATAAATCAGCAACAAACCTTTCAACCTCAGAGAAATAATCAGATGCAGGTTCACACAAATCAAAACAGACCAACTCAACATGTTGTGAACCAACAAAGGGATCAAGGAAATGTAGCTGTTACAAGGGTGGCTCAGGATGGAGAGTTTGACTAGAGTAATCATGCTGCAGAGATGGAGAAAGCAAATGTTGCTTTCATGGCCAAAATTCATGACAAGGCTGAATCTTCCAACACTCAGGTACATTCTGATACTTCTATTTCTGATCTTCTTGCTACAATTGATGAATTAAATCAGGAGGTTGGAAAATGGAAACTGAATGTGGAAGGAAGGATGTCTTTCTGAATGTATATGAGGCAAGTGAGGCAACATATGAAAGTCAAATTAAGGGATTGGAAGATGATTGTATGGTATCATATCAAGCTTAATCCAGAATGAGAATTGAGATAGAAGGACAACAGAAAATGTTTGCTGAAGAAAAACTCAAAAATGCAGAGTTGTTGATTGAAATGGAGTTTTTGAAAAACCTTGTCTCTACTGGAAACATTGTTGGTCATATTGAAAAATTGACAGAGGAAGAAAAGTACAAGAAGGTACCACCACCATTCTGTGACAGTTATCCATTAAAAATTGATAAAGAGAGCAGAAGTGAGTATCTCAAACAGTTCAAAAATGTGTTTGATGATAAGCCTGAATTTATCAAGCAATATGATGATGTGATTATAGATCAGGATGGAGAATTTCTGATGAAACAGACTGATAAGCAAGAAACTGTGATTGATGAACAGCTTCAAGGAGAGAAAAAGAAGTGGAGTGAATACTCCAGTGAAGAAAACAATTGTAGCTGTGGAAGCTCTGAGTCATCAAAGGGGAAGAAGAATAAAAGAACAAATAAGAAGAAAAGTGACAAAATTCCTCTTCTGCCACCTATGACATCAAAGGTAAAAAAGCACCATGAGAGAATGAGAAGAGAACATGTTCCATTTGATCTATGTGCTAGACCACAGCCAGTCATCAAGAAGAGAACAGAACCATAGCCAGTCATCAAGAAGAGAACAGAACAACCAAGTAAATCCTATTATGATCAGAATCATCCACCAATCTACCCAGTCTTTTCCAATCATAAATTATTTGATATTGGAGATGTGGATTATGCTCCAAGAAGAAGATATTCAAAAGAACAAGAAGGAAGCTCTTCAAGGATGCCATCCAAGCTGAAGAAAATTGTTTTTGTCAAAGAAAAATATCCACAAGCAATTGATATTAGCAAGCCAATCAAGATGGATTTCTCTAACACTTTGAATCCAAAGACATCTTTAGGATTTGACTTCCCTAAACCAAGTGACATTATCAAGGACAAGAAACTTCTTGAAGATATGGGAAGCTTTGCTAAAGTATTCTGCAAGAAATGTGATGCATATGGACATCACACTGACTCTTGATGGATTCTTGAGGATATTTTTGAAATTTCAGATGTGGTTAGTGGATATGACATGAAAAGCTACAAAGAAATGAATGAGAGATACTTGAATGGAAATAAAAACCCATCTGAAGATAAGAACCATCAGCCCATGTTGGAACAAAGGCTCAAAACAATTTTGAAGATCAAAGAAAATGATCAAATCCTGACAAGAACAGAAGGCCACTAAATGAAGAGAAAGCCAAGAGGAGACCAGGTGTTCTGAATGGTGATGAGAAGTTTCTGTTAAAACAAGGATTTGAACCAAGAGGATTGAAGTGGAAAACAAAGAAGGAGGTAGAAGAAGGGAAGGATAAGGTGATTAATGAAATTGATAGTAGCCTTAAGGTGTTTGCTGTGTACTCTGGACCAGAGTCAGACGCTGATGAGGATTGTGAAGTTGTGTATGAAGATCACCCACCAGTTCTAATTCCAACTTCTGATGCATCTTCCACTATCTCTGAATTACAAACTGACGGAGTTTGTAACTCAGAATCAAACTGATTCCTTTTTGTGTATGTGCAGGAACAGTCCATGAGTAGCAATGATCTATGGTATATGGACAGTGGTTGTTCAAGGCACATGACATGTGACAAGACTGCATTGATTAATTATGTGAAGAAATATGAGGGACCAGTTGCATTTGGGAGTGATGAAAATGGAGGAAAAATTGTTGGAAAAGGAACACTCACAAATGGCATAGTATCCTTTGAGAATGTTCTACATGTTGAAGGACTACAGTACAATTTGCTGAGCATTTCTCAAGTATGTGACAAAGGATACAAGGTTGTCTTCAATGATGAACATTGCCTGATTTTGAAGCCAGAGTTTGTGATTCCAACCGAAATGATCATGATGATGGCTCCAAGAAATGGCAACCTCTATGAACTGAGAATGAATACTGCAACTTCAAGAGGTGGTTCATGCTTTGCGTCAAGGGCAACTGATAATGAAACCAAGCTGTGGCATAAGAAGATGTGTCATGTAAATTTGAAGAACATGAACAAACTAGTGAAAGGTGAACATGTTGTTGTCCTTCCCACAAGAGAGTTCAAGCTAGAAGAAAAATGCACATCTTGCCTAAAAGGAAAACAACACAAATCCTCACACAAGAGCAAACTGATAAACTCAATAGATGAGGTCTTGGAATTACTTCACATGGACTTGTTTGGTCCAGTGAGTGTTCCAAGTATTGGAAAGAAGAGATACTGCCTAGTGATAACTGATGATTTTTCAAGATTCACTTGGGTATATTTCATGGGCAACAAGGATGAAACCCCAAACCTGATCAAATCCTGTGTACTCAAGATGGAAAATCAACTTGACAGGAAAGTGAAGGTAATTAGAAGTGACAATGTGACAGAATTCAAGAATGAAACTATGTGTGAATTCTGCACTTCTAAGGGTATTTTCCAGCAGTACAGTGCTCCTAGAACCCCCTGAACAAAATGGTATTGCAGAAAGGAGAAATAGAACATTAATTGAAGCTGCAAGGACCATGATTGCTGATGCCAACCTTCCTGTCACCTTCTGGGCAGAAGCAATTAATACTGCATGTTATGTGCAGAACAAGGTTCTACTTAACAAGGCTCAAAACAAGACTCTATATGAAATTCTCTTCCAAAGAAAGCCTTATGTGAAGTTCTTGAAGCCTTTTGGATGCAGATGCTCACTGTTGAACACAAAGGACTACTTGAACAAATTCCAGTCCAAATCACTGGAATGTTTCTTTGTGGGATATTCAACTTATTCAAAAGCTTATAGAGTCTATGTGAAAGAGCACATGGTGGTCATTGAATCATCTGACATAATCTTCAATGAAAATCAGTTCAATAATACTGATGGTCCAAAATGGCTATTTGATCTTGAGAAAATGATCAAATCGTTTAAAATCTATA
Organism: Bidens hawaiensis; assembly: GCF_021521415.1. Lineage (NCBI taxonomy): Eukaryota > Viridiplantae > Streptophyta > Magnoliopsida > Asterales > Asteraceae > Bidens > Bidens hawaiensis. Next base: position 3,115,862 of record NW_027491065.1, on the reverse strand, counting down.
GTGAAGACATGGATGATAGTATGTACAAAACCAGCTTTGAAGAAAAAGGAAAAGTAAAACAAGTTGATCTGGACAAACTATGGACTTCAGTTGCTCCTGAAGCAAATGGATTTAACTTTGGAAGAAACATCCAAGGAGAAGTTGAACTAGAGAGAGTTGGACAAGAGGCTGCAGTTGAAATCTCACATGAAGGTCCAAGTGATATTGAAAGTGAGCCTATCCAAAGTCAACAACCTTCTCAGACTGAAGAAATGTATCAGTTCGAAGATAGGTTTCAGACCCTGTTTGACTCATTGCAGCTAGGAGGAAATGAGGCATCTTAATCAGAACTCAATCATGTTCAAGACTCTACTGAAAATCAAGACAGATCTGAAGATGAATCTGCTGAGATGAATATGACAAATCTAGAGGCAGAAGTGTTTGTAACACCAGTTGTTCAAAACTACCTCTATTGAAAGAAATCACCCTGCAGAGAACATAATTAGAGACCTGCATGAAAGAGTTACCAGAAGTGCATCTGAAAGAGCAAATATCCGCCTGTATGCCTGCTTTCTATCCCAAGTTTAACCAAAGAATATCAATCAAGCACTAAAGGACAACAGTTGGGTGGAAGCTATGCAGGAGGAATTGGCTCAGTTCAGAGACTTGCATGTGTGGGAGTTGATGGACAAGCCCAGAGGCAAGTATGCAATTGGTACAAAATGGGTCTTTAGAAACAAGAACGATGAAAGGGGGATAGTGATTAACAACAAAGCTAGATTGGTAGCTCTAGGGTGCCTACAAGAAGAGGAGTAGACTTTGAAGAGGTATTTGCTCCTGTTGCAAGACTAGAGGCTATCAGGATTTTTCTAGTATATGCAGGTTCAATGAACATTAAAGTCTATAAGCTTGATGTAAAATCTGCATTTATGAATGGAAAGATAGATGAAGAAGTTTACGTCACTCAACCTCCTGGATTTGAAGATCTAATTCATCTAAACAAAGTCTACAAGCTCAGCAAGGCACTTTATAGACTACATTAGGCACCAAGAGCTTGGTATGATGAGCTGTCTAAACATCTGTTAGAACATGGTTTCTGCAGAGGGGCCATTGATAAGACTTTGTTTTAAAAAAGAAAAGGAAAAGATGTGCTACTGCTACAAGTGTATGTGGATGACATCATTTTTGGCTCAACAAATGAACAAATGTGCAAGGAATTTGAGCAAGTAATGAAGTCCAAATACAAAATGAGCTCAATGGGAGAAATGAATTTCTTCCTTGGACTGCAAGTGCAGTAGAAGGCAGATAGAATTTTCATAAATCAATCAAAATATGTTCAAGAAATTCTCACCAAGTTCAAGTGCCAAGACTTCAAGACAGTGTCCACACCAATGGACACACATGAGAAAATGGTACCTGATGAAAAGGGGGAGCCAGTAGAACAGCATGAATATAGGGCCAAGATAGGATCCTTGATGTATCTCACAGCATCTAGGCCAGATATTATGTTTGCAGTGTGTGTCTGTGCAAGATTTCAATCTAACCCTAAGGTGTCACATATGCTAGAAGTGAAAAGAATATTCAGATACTTGAAAGGAAAACCAGACTTGGGAATTTGGTATCCAAAGAACTCTTCCTTTGATTTGATGGCTTATACTGACAGTGACTACGATGGTTGCAACATGAGTAGAAAATCAACTTCAGGAGGATGTCAGTTTCTTGGAAACAGACTAGTGTCATGGCAATGCAAGAAACAAACCACAATGTCAATCTCCACTGCTGAAGCGGAGTACATTGCTGCATCTGCCTGCTGTGCACAGGTTCTGTGGATTCAAAACCAACTGCTGGATTATGGTCTGAATTTTTTACTCACACCTATTTAATTGATAACACTGCTGCTATGTTTATAGTTAAGAATCCAGTCCAACATTCTAAGACTAAGCATATTGAAATTAGGCATCATTTCATTAGAGATTGTCAAGAAAAGGGATTAATAGAAATGAAAAGAGTAGATACATCTGAAAATTTGGTTGATCTGTTCACCAAACCTTTAGATAAAACCAAATTCCATTTTCTGTTGAAATGCCTAGGAATGATTAATGCTGATGAAGTCTAATTTAGGATATGTGCTTAGGTGAGGTGCTAATTGATCATCTATGTTTCTCAATGTGAATGTTTGCATGATTGATTGCTGTGATTAACTGACTATTCTGATCAATTTAATCATGTGTGTGACTGTTTATTCTGTTTGCTGAAATGATCAATCTAATCATGAGTGTGACTAAATTGTCTAAAACTTTTTGATTTGTGTTTTTACAGCTATTGATATCTTGACTTGTGCATACATGATAAAATTTAGGAGTCTAAGTAATTTCGAGTATGATTCTATGCTCAACTGTGTGTTTATTGCTCCTCGAGCAAAGGCATTGGATCTTAGATGTCAACTTCACGGCATTCGAGCACAGACATCATAACTCAGTTGCTCGAGCATGGAAACTTTGAAACTGTGATTCCAAGTCTATCGAGCAAGAATCTGCATGGGATGGAAGTATTTGTGGATTCACGAGCACAAATGGTCATGCTTTATAAACTCTGTTTCGAGCATGACTCTGTGCTTGGTACTGTGCTTAATGTCCCTTGAGCACAGGCAATGGTACTTGTATTGATTTCCAAATTGTTAGTCCTTCGAGCATAGTTGAATAACTGCTGTTCGAGCATCGATATGGTTACCCGAATGGTAAACTTATCCCTTACTCGAGCATGCAACAATGGGCACAAAACCCTTCTGAATATTCTAAGTCTGCTTGTTTATTCTAATCTGCTCGAAAGGATTTCGAGTATGCTCAACAGATTACTGAGCATATTTGACTGAATTATGTGTTTTAGCAAGTTGTGTAAACAGTTCTGAAGTGTCTGCTAATCAATTGCGCTTAAAAGACAACACTGTTTTCAAAATCTAAGCTTCAAAATGACCTGTCAAAAGAAATGATTTTGAAACTGTAAAATGTTTTATGATAAGCAACACTGTTTTGGTGATCATACAAGAGAGATGATAATATTATCCATGTTCCAAATCAAAAGTGAAAATTGATTTTGAAGTGGAGATTGAATCCAACTAATAATGGGAAATGATAGTATATTGTCTAATCTCCTAACTCATGGATTATAGGCTTAAAAGATTTTTGTTCAGTCAACTGACAATTTGTGTGGCTTCTTCTCATGAGTGCAGTGACCTATGTGATACAAATACTAATAATCATGCTAAGTTTGATGTGGTGATTCATTTGAAAACTAAAGGTATGTTTCCTTGCACATCTCTCCGAATGATAGGCCGAAAGGCAATTATCTAATCATACACGAGCCTATTGATGTTTTGGTCTAACAAAACAAGTCCTCTAATAATGAGCAGCTACCAAATAGCTATATATGTATGTGAAAATTTTATCAAAAGAAAATGAAGCAAATGAAAAAGAGTGAAAAAGAAAATGAAATATGCTTCAAAATAATTAATGAAAAATAAATATATCATGACCTTAAGGGGCACTAAGAGAACTACAAGAGTGGGGCATTCAAATAAGTCCTAAACACTCTGAATGTAAGGCATGTAAGTCCGGATGGCTTGTAAGTCCAACGTTCAACCTTGTGGTCTGATATCTATATATCTCAATATTAACTAAACTGCTCAGATAAATAAATATTTTGACCAAGGCATCAGGGGGTTGCAGTCAATTCGGGGTGATTTGGAGAAAGCTAAATAAGCTTTGAAAAGAGATAAGGAACAACTGAAATATAAAATGTGACCATTCTAACTCACGCAACTAATTGAATCTTAAGCATATCACAAAAAGTCATAAGAATCATGCTAAGTGCATACACCTAGTGTCAACCTGACTTGAGTCATAATACGGCTAAAAATGAAGTGGTGTGACAGTTATTGGACAATCTGATCCCATGTTGAGATCTCTCCAATGAATTGAAACTCAAGCTTGAGCAAACGGAATGATTTCATTAACTTGTAATCTTAATTATTGCAAAGTTTGAGTGTGATCTTTGTCTTAACTTCTAGGCAAATGATATTGACTTCACCAATGTTATCTATGTTTGTTCTAAGTATTCGAAGTATGATCTAGGAATTAGACTGTACTTCGAGCTTGCTTTTGATGTGTTATGATTATCTCTGTTTTACAAGCACGAGGATATACTTTGTTATTTTACTAAGTATCTTTGAGAATGATTGCATGAGTATGTCTGATTTCAAGTCTATGAGCACAAGAACTTACTGATAGGAAACATCTAAGTGTTTCGAGCAAAGTGTGTGCTAGGTGTCTTAGTGAGAGTTTCGAGCTTAAGAGATCAATCTATTGTTAAGAAATTTTCGAGCACACTAGGGTACCAGATTTGTGAGTTCGAGTACGGGATTAGGAAAGAATTAAGTTTGATAAGGCTTTCGAGCACAATGTACTTCGAGCATATTGGGATATAGATGCCTAAAGCTAAGTTCACACAGGAATGCATCTCGAGCATAGGAAATTGACATGATATATTCTAAGTACGTTCGAGCAAGGGAAGTTAGCTTTTGCTTGTTATTTATACTGACTGTACCATGTACAAGAGCAAGGACTGAGAATATTCTGAGTACCTCGAGCAAGAATGGTACCATGTCCTTGTGTACAGGGGGAGCCAGCTTTTATTTTGGCTGTATACTCGAGCAAGGGAGGTACATTTGAATTTGAAATTAAATAACAACTGTCGTGTGCTAGACGAAAAACCAAGGTACTGTACCACCCAAACACTAGGTATAAATAGGGGGACTTAGAAAGTTTTTCACATTTCTCTCTGATTAAACCTAAACGAAAGCCCTCTTGCTCGTGCTATCTCCCTCTTGCTCGCTGTTCCATTACTTCCTTAATTTCACTACGATAATAGCCATTAGCTCTGTTTCGACTTCAGTAAGACATCGCTGTTCGATAATCGTCGCACCGATTTTGAAATTAGGGTTTCTAATTGAACTGATTGACTAACTGTTTACTTGTTTTCTAGGTACGCATATTACTACGGAACAGGTTATTTGAAGACTCCAATACACAACTATCTATACTCATAAATTAGTTTTGCAACCATGTGTACTGACAATTTCTTTGTTTATGCAGACCTAATGGCCCTTAAATTCGAAAAGGGGCACAATATGTGCGCTCAATTGGAGCTCGATGATGAAAATATGGAACTAGAAGTTATGATAAACTTTCTACGAAACTCCAATCTACGAGTGGTGCTGACAGAGAACCCCAAAATCTACAAGAAGCATCTTACAAATTTCTGGCAGACAGCAACTTATGTCAGTGATGTAAACGGGCAGAGAATCAAAGCATCTGTGCTCAACAATGCTATTGAAATTATAAAGGCGTCCATTCGAGCTGCTTTGGACTTGAACGACAACGTTTGGGCTTCGCAGTTGTACTCGGTTCCTCGGTTACTGCGTGTCTTTCACGAAACCATGGGATACTAAGGAGATGTCAAGGAAGGTCAATTTCAGAAGGGGAGCTTTCCTTTGGTCTACCGATTTTTGATTCATCATGTAATTCAGTCCCTATCTCCTCGGAGAGGGACTTGGACTTTGCTTAGTAGAAAGCTTGGGTCTCTTACTGTAGCTATACTATATCGACAACCCTTCAACATTTCAAGACTCATTTTGTTGCTCAGGTTTGCTTAGGAGAGGGACTTGGATTTTTGATTCATCATGATGTACCTTTAATTGAACTGACATCACAAGAGGAAGTCATTGCAGAGGTTGAAGTACAGGAGGAGACCAATGAGCCGATGGATAAGGATGTGTTTGTTGCTCAGGTTGTATCAGATGTTGTAGACACATTAATCAAGATCACTCCACCAGACTCCCCACCGCCTGCAGTTCGCCATGATGACACAGAGTCTATTGAGACATAGGATGAAAATAATGCTGTTAATGATGATGTTCCTGCTTCCCCAACAACCACTGAACCTTTTGTATCTGATAATGATCAAATCAATGACATTCCTTCACCATCTCAGTCAACCCAACAGACTCAACAACAACCAGTACCTGAAACTTCTCCACTACCTAAACCAACCCCATTCTCTTAACCTGCTTCAAAACCAAGGATTGAAACTCCACCATCAAGCCCGAATCTTTATGATGTTGTTTGTGAAAATGCTCAACTGGAGTTTGAGAACATTATGCTAAGAGAAAAGAATGCCATTTTGGCTGAAAAGAACTCGGCTCTGGAAGTTGCACTAAAGGAGGCATTATTGAAAATTCAAACTCTTGAGGGGTAGTCTGAGGTTGAGAAGACCTCAGATGCACCAAGACAGGGGGAGAATATTGATGTTGAAGAGGAGGTTGGACCATCTGATACACTGAACATGATAAATCAGGTCTATGATGATGAGTCAGAGGTTGAGGGGGAGAAAAGTGAAGAAGATGAATCTGAAAGGGAAAAGTTAAAAAGGAAAGAACAGGGTAAAGGGAATGCCCACACAGATGATGACTTACATCCTATACCCAAGCATGCAGTTCAGTCTGATGATCTATTATTTAAGGAAGATGTTATTGATAAAGACATAGCTGAAGCTGAATCAGAAAAAAGGGTTATAGAGATCATGAATGAAGAGTCAGAAAATTTGGAAAGAGAAGAAGAGGAGGAAATCCCTCAAGAAGTAATAGAAGCTTTGATTGATATGAAAGAGAGGGAGGATGAAGAACAAAGGAGATTAAGAGAAGCTGATGAAGCAATCAAGGCTACAATTGATGCCTTGAAAGAAAATTTGAATGTTGATAAACAAGAAATTGAACAAGAAAAAGCAGAGCCACTGATCACAGAACCTGAAGAGCCTGCAATGAATGAACAAGAAAAAGATGCAGAGCCTTTGATCACTGAGCCTGAAGAGCTTGAAATAAATGAAGATGAACTTGGTTTGGGTCCGGTCATAAATGAAGAAGATGAAAATATTGAAATATCAGCAAGTACAATGGTCAAGCTGGTAATAATGAAGGATCTCATACACATCTTGAACAACCCAGAAAGACATCACCAAGATATAGTGTCAGCAGCGAGGAAGGCACAACAAAAATTCATCAATTTGGGCAGAGAAAAAGGAAAGAGAGTGGAAGAACAACATGAACCAAATGAGCCCATTATTGAAGAAATTATTGATGAAACTGCAGACACTCACACAGTCGAACCCGATAATGACAAATCTGAGTCAGTTGATGAGGAGATTATTCTTGAAGAACAAGAGGTTGAATCTCACCAACACGACACTTCCACTCCAACCCAATCATCTCTAAAAAGAAAAACTGCATCTGAAATTGAAACACCTAAAGCGAAAAGACAGAAATCCTTGAAGAAAAGGGTGTACCAACTAAGGTTAGACAAGGTTGAGCAAAGAAGAAGGGCACAAGCTGCACAAAATGAAGAACCAATAATTGATGCCGTGCATAATCTTGAAGAATCTATTGATTTGAATGATGCTGATAAAGATGAGGATGAAGTTGAGAAGAAGACTGAACTGGAAAATGAAGACAAAGAATACCTGATTAGTTTAGGATATGATCCTTTGTATTTACAAAGATTATCTGAAGAAGAAATAACGAGGGAAGCTGAAGGTTGGAGATCAAGAAAGACCAAAAGAGAATTATTAATGAAGATTAGTCATAAACCTACTTTCCTTAATCTGCAACCCTTTGATAAGATTGACATGATGTACAAAAGGGCACTGATAGATGATGTTTCTGACTATGTGAAGAAAGTGTTCAAAAAGAACGAAGGGAAGAGAGTGACAACTGAGACAGAGGTGAAAAAGAAAAGGACTGTAATGAGAGAAAGTGATAAAGCAGAATATGCGTCCTTGAAGGCAAAACACAATGATATAAAATTCCTTCAGTTGTATGGCTACAGCTACAACTTCTTGATAAATCTCTCGTCTGAAGAATTGAAACGAAAAATTCAACTTGTGAAAAACTCTCATAAGGATAAAGCTAGTCAAGAAAAATTTGAAAGAGAACAGGAGCTGAAAATGAGGATGCAGAAAGAAAAGGAAGAAAAAGAAAAGAAAGATCAAGAGGCTAAGAAGTGGTTTGAGGACCCTCAATGGATGGAAATGTTAAAATCTATTGTAACAAATAAAGGGATATTAGAAGAACAGCTTCAGAACATGCCTCTTACTGAACTAATGGAAATCTATCACAGAGAGCAGAGGATATATCTTGAAACCCAAAGGAAACTACAAGAAGATAGAAGGAGGGCTGAAGCTAAAGTTCATGCTGAAATGATGTATGCCCTCGACAAAAAGGGAGTAAAAATGTCAAGACTAATGATGCAAACAGAAGATACGATCAAGAGATGGTATGTTGAAGAAGGTCTTGACAAAATAAAGAAAGTTGAAATGGGGAGCTCAATCAGAACCCCTAGGTCAGAGAGTGTGAGGCCTGTGCAGCCAAGAAACTTGAATCTGCCCACACGTCTCTATTCTGACAGAAGATCAAAGACCTTAAGGGTTGTAACTAAAGACAAGAAAGAACATCTCATCATCTTTAGGGATGATTTGAGAGATTTTACAAAAGAACAACTAACCAAGATGGCTGAGCTGACTTTATATGACAATCAAGTAAGAAGTCAACCATCTGGTCAAATAAGGAATGATCTCTCCAAGTTTCTGAAAAAACAAGCAAAAAAGGGATTCCCATTTCTGCAGCAGAAGAAGAGAGAGATCAGAAGCCAACCAGAAAAAGAGAAGAGGAAGAAGAGAATCAGTGAAGTACACATTTCTGAGCTTTCCCTCTCTAAGTCAAAGAAACAAAGAACTCTAGCAAGCAGCTCTCACTAGAAAAGGAAAACCTTAAAAGAGTGCTTGGCTACGAGAGAAGTGATGAAGGAACCCAACTCAAGAGTACAACAATTTGGAAGAATCACATACATAACGTACAATCAACATGATGATTCGACCACTTTGAGAAATGAGTCTGGGATACCTATTGCATCATAAAGGAGGATGGAGATCTGCATTATATGCATCCTCAAGACCTACAAGATTTAATTAATGCAAGATTCCCAAGTGATGCCTCTGACTCCTCAGAACTTGACATGCTGAAGCAAAGAGCTGCATATGTGAAGAAACTAAAAGAGAAAGAAGATAACATAATGGAGCTGAAGCCAGGAGCGGAGAAAGAAGATAACAGAATGGAGCTAATGAATGATTGATCTTAATTTCTGCTTATCTTTGTATTTTTATAAAAAAAAAAAAAAAACAAAACAAAAAAACCTTGATTTGTAATGCCCATGAGGCAGAATTCCAATTATGTAATGAAATGACATGTTCTTAAATGATTTATCTTGAAATCTGATATATGTGTAACTCTATGCAGGTATGTTTTGGCGCATCTGAGCTTGTTCCAATCTAGGGGGAGATTGTTGGGTCGGATTTTCTACAAGGAAGATTGGAATCTTCTCAACCTCATCAGAAAACGGCTAAGCATGGAATTCGAGCAAGCCCAGACGATCGAGCATGGATTTTACTATTTCGAGCAAGGTTCTGGACATTAAATGGTTGATTCTTCTAAGTGTTAAAGGCTTCGAGCAAGCTACACTTCGACGAGCAAGAGTATTCTTCTATCGAGCAAGGATTGCAAATCGAGCAAACAGCTTGATCATACAAGTTCTAGCCAAGTGTTACGAGCACAGGATGATCAAGCACATGGGGATGAGCATGGATGCAATAAGAGGATGTCACGTGAATCAAAGCAAAGACTTCGAGCACAGTTCAGTTACCGAGCAAGATTTACATCCGATCATGATAAAGATTACTGAATAAGAAGCTGAAGACATCAAGAAGAATGAGCTTACTCGATGGACTTATTCGAGCAAAGCTTGAACAAGTCAAGAGGAACGAAGCTTACTCGAATGGAATATATATTCTTCGAAAGAGAATATATTCCATGTGAAGTCTGCTCGAGGACATTCACCCAGCACGAGTATAGGAAGTTTGCTCGAGCAAGGTATGTACCTTGCTCGAGGATGTAACACTTGTATTTGATTTGTCTTTCATTGTGTAATGATTAGGACTTCTAGAAGGAACGTTAGGGTCTATAAATAGACATCCTAGGATACCTTTAGGGTACGGATTTCCAGACGGAATACAAGCTGGCACACACTGATTACGAAAAACATTCCATTTTGTTTGTCGTACAATAGCCGCCGCCATCACACAAAACCCTAGACATTCCATTCACTATTTCATTAATGAATCAGTAAATGTAGTGAATCTTTGTCTCTGAAATAGCATTTACTGATTATCATTTACTGTTTTGTGTTTGATATTTGTTCACAATCCTTCATTCCCAATCATTGGATATCTTGATTCCACCGGGATATTCAATCGGTCTTTGGGTATTCGAGTCGGTGTTTTTTTGTCGAACCTTTGCTCAAGGTTTCACCTGACTCACGGTCCGGACAGTTTATTTGATAGTTGGTGCGTTGTGCTTGCGAGTTACCGACCCATTCAACTCGTGATATGTCGTGTGGACATGTCGGCTGTGATTTTATTAAATTTGTTCCACACGGGGCTGAGTTGATTGTTAAGTGCATAAACAACTCATAAACACACATATTCGTCTCATCTAGCAATTTCCGGGGTAATTTGGGAATCCTTTATCCCTGGGATTATCTAAGGGTGGTTTTGGTAAATAGAAGGCCCCGGGGGCTGTTGTAATCAAATTTGGTAAGATCGAGGCTTTAGGTAAATCAAACCATGTTAGAACGCCTCAAAGGATAAACGAGTCAATTCGGTATCGTTAGTAATTCTTGCGTGTAATCCGACATGCATTTGAGTGGTGGGAATACTTAGTAGTTCCATAGCTCGTTGTGATTGTGTGCCTCATAACAGGTGAGTTCATGATGCCCTTTTTACGTTTTACGTTTTGGGCTAGCATACACACTTACTTGTTTTACCCGATAAGCTGCTTAAGTGACTGCGTATAGGCTTACTTGAAGTAATTGTACTTTAAGATGCATGATCCATGTTACCCTATCCACCTATGCTTGTTGAATCATATTAGTGCATTGTGATTTAAGATATATCTATGTATATGTATATATATATATACATATATGTGTGTGTGTGTGTGTGTGTGTGTGTGTGTATATGACATTTGAGCCAAAACAAGGTACACCTCAGTACGTATTTACCGATTAACCAAATAAACATCTTTTGCGTAACAAACGAAAGATTAATCGAACGGGTCGGGTTATGACCCAGATATCTCGGGGGGCCATCTATAAGTGATATACGATCTATACAAGCTAAAACATTATAAATATGGCCTTAGTTTGATAGCAAACAAGTTAAACGAAAATATGCTCGTTTAACTACCCGCTATAGATTTAAACGCGAAAGATAGTTACAAACCAAGCATTGTATCATCCGTTAAGCCGAAAAAGACTTACCAAACACTTTTTTGAAATGTTTTAAGTGATCCATGAAAATATTTTTGATTTTTACAAACATATAGTTTGTTTTTATAATTTTACACAAAACTAGCCGAAAGACACTTGTTTTCGCGTTGTTTAACGCACCCGATAAGTTTTTCGCGCCAAAAACCGAACCCGAACTAAATTTGGACCGGGCTTTTCGTATTTGGGCTAGAGAAATCAGAAACTTGGGCCAAAATTGTCACACCCCGACTAGCACAATGCGGAAGCATAAAACGGGAATGTAACAGACACCTCTAGTATCAACACATTGTTTATAAAGAAACATTACAAACTAATTTACAATATATTACATTTCTTTGTTCTATCATTGTTTTACAGTCTAGGTGATACAAACAAAACTAGTTCGTTAACTATACATTCTTACTAATAACGCCCTTGCTTCTATTCACATAGCATCAACCACACACTTCAGGCAAGTAACAGATCACCCAATCATTCTGATTACACCTGAAAAGCAGTTTAAAACGGGTCAACTACTAGAGTTGGTGAGTTTCACGAGTTTCAAGAAAACAGTAATGAGTGTTCACAAGTCAACACTTGTAATCACGAAATAAGTATGTATGTATGTATGTAAATGATGTATGTGATGTAATTATGCTGAGCTACAGTGAAGCATGGACTGTTCATGTTGCGTGCCTCCATTTCCCACGCTCAATCAACCACTGTGGCCCCTTTCCGCCCACAACATGCCCCGGTAGCTATGTCTAACACTACATAGCTAGTTCGTAAAAAAATGGACATGTGCAAACGGGATAATGTCTCAGCAACAGTGCTAGCCCCGCCTGGGTTTGTCAAACCAATAGTACTATTCACAAGCCACCGGCTCGAAGTTAATCACTGTATTAGTGGGGACTTTCATGTGTTAGCACTTAGATAATTCACATCATCACATGTTTCAGGTATGTATATAGATATAAGCAAACATGCTTTTCACCCCAAAAGTTCGTAAAACAGTTTAAAAGTGGGGTCATGAAACTCACAGTTTAGTAGATAATCAGTACTGTATCAGCTCGTGGTTTGTTCGGTCCGCTATCAGTAGTTCCTATAATCAATATTATAATAATATTAATATTTTAATATTATTATAATCTCAACACTAAACTGGGCTGTATAACTAATCTGGGTGTAACTGGAACGCCCAGAAAGTGGCAATAGGCTTAGGTTGTGATGTTGTTCAATGTCTAATACACAAAACCGAACTTGGCTCAGATTCCCGTTTTCCCAGCTGGGCCAAGTTGTTCGTTTACGCGTTCAGAAAACAGTTATGGGAAAATAAGCTTGAGTAAATATATTGGTTAATAAAATGATTAAGTTATAAAGAAGGATCACCTATTAGGATCCCGGATTAGCCACGGGGCCCGTTTCCGTTTATTCAGTTTGATTTGAAAAGAAACGCGCACAATCCACCCGGATTGTCCAGGTTTCTCATAGAAAAGTTCATTTTTACTTAATTAGTCCAAAAATATGATTTTTGATCACTCTTGGTGTTTTGATATTCCCGTAGATTCACTAGTCACGAACTTGCCGGTTTTTATAAAAATTGAATTTGTTTAATATTCAGATTAGCATAATTGATTAACCGTTAATCATTAAATTATGAAAATTTAACCACTTATCAATTAAAATATGTAGATTTTTATAAAATTATTTCTGGAATTTATTTATTGATTTATTAATTTATAAAAATCCATTTTATCAGCTATATTTCGCCTGAAAATCGTCTGTTTACCCCAAACAATTTCCAAAAATTCCACAAAAATTCCTGAATACTCAAATAATGTCCCAAAATAACCTGTATCAATTCCAAAATGTAAAAAGCTTATGCAATATTCTTTTCGGCCCAAATTCAGCTGTAAAAATTCACACGAACGCAAATAAACAAAACACCTTTAAACTTCTCCAAATGATCCCAAAATTCATATGTTATCAAAATACATCAAATCTGAGTTCCCAGAAAAATTTCATAATTTTTGAAGTGTTTTAGCTATTTTTCCCAAATAAACGTCCTAATTCGGTAATAAATTCGCCAAATATTCTCGAATGGTCGAAAAATTACCAAATTTAAACAGGGACTCATTAATATGGTTCCTGATCTCCCTGAAAAATTTCAAGTCCTAAATATATGCACATCACAACCTTAACCTAAATAGCTCGTAAGCGAGTGTTTCGGCATTACCTTAGCGGGTTTGGCTCGTTTCCGACTTTTTAATCAAGTTTTCAGGTTCTTGTGCTTCTAATCAAGCTGGATACAAGTCCTATATCACAAACCAAGAAATATTTCATCAACATAACAGCCCTTAACTTAGGGTTTCGGCTAGTGCACAAAAACGAACTTTTGAACCGTAAAAACGTCGTTTCAACCCTTTAATCCGTGTTTATGGCCAAAACAAATATCAAAACAGGTTCCTTACCGTGTTTATGATCAAAGCATGTTTATGGACCATTTTTAGGATTTTTACACGGTTAGGATTGATTTTTAGTAACCAAGACATGTTTTTATAGTATTAAACAAGTTTAAACAAGCATAAAAGCTACTTATTTAAGCTCCTTACCTTAGGGTTTGATGGTTTTCTGGAAACTCAGGTTTAGAGCTGCTTGGAACTCAATTTTTATCAACTAAAATGAATGAACAAGCTTCCAAAATAAGTTTTATAAAAAAATGGGGGTGGGGGGTGGGCTGCGGCCGGGATTCCTTATGGGCCTCCTTTGGGCTGTTTTGGCCTAATAATCTGGTTTCTCAAGCCCAAATACGAAAAGCCCGGTCCAAAATTAGTTCGGGTCCGGTTTTTGGCGCAAAAAACTTATCGGGTGCGTTAAACAGCGCGAAAACGAGTGTTTTTCGGCTAGTTTTGTGTAAAATTATAAAAACATACTATATGTTTGTAAAAATCAAAAATATTTTCACGGATCGCTTAAAACATTTCAATTAAGTGTTTGGTAAGTCTTTTTTGGCTTAACGGGTGATACAATGCTTGGTTTGTAACTATCTTTCGCGTTTAAATCTATAGCAGGTAGTTAAACGAGCATATTTTCGTTTAACTTGTTTGCTATCAAACAAAGACCATACTTCTAATATTTTAGCTTGTATAGATCGTATATCACTTATAGATGGCCCCCCGAGATATCTGGGTCATAACCCGACCCGTTCGGTTAATCGTTCGTTTGTTACGCAAAAGGCGTTTATTTGCTTAATCGGTAAATACGTACTGAGGTGTACCTTGTTTTGGCTCAAATGTCACAAAAATGGGCCCAAGGTGGGCCCATGTGGATCCCGATCGCAACAGCAGCCCCCACCCCCCTTTGGTTCTTTCACATATAAACTAGATCCAAAACCTTTTCAACATTATTTTCTTGAAAATTCTGGACACAAGTTCTGCTCCAGCCAGAAAACCTTCAAACCCTAAGGTAAAGAGCTTAAATAAGTAGCTTTTGAACTTGTTTAAACTTGTTTAATACCATAAAAACATGTCTTAGTTACTAAAAATCATTCCTAACCGTGTAAAAATCCTAAAAATGGTCCATAAACATGTTTTGATCATACACAAGGTAAGAAACCTGTTTTGATAGTTTTTTTTTGCCATAAACACGGATTGAAGGGTTGAAACGGCGTTTTTACGGTTCAAAAGTTCGTTTTTGTGCACTAGCCGAAACCCTAAGTTAAGGGCTGTTATTTTGATGAAATATTTCTTGGTTTGTGATATAGGACTTGTACCTAGCTTTCTTAGAAGCACAAGAACCTGAAAACTTGATTAAAAAGTCGGAAACGAGCCAAACCCGCTAAGGTAATGCCGAAACACTCGCTAACGGGCTATTTAGGTTAAGGTTGTGATGTGTATATTTTTAGAACTTGAAATTTTGCAGGGACATCAGGGACCAAGTCAATGAGTCCCTGTTTAAATTTGGTAATTTTTCAACCATCCGAGAATATTTGGCGAATTTATTACCGAATTGGGATGTTTATTTGGGAAAAATAGCTAATATACTTCAAAAATTATGACATTTTTCTGGGAACTCATATTTGTTGTGTTTTGATAACATATGAATTTTGGGATCATTTGGAGAAGTTTAAAGGTGTTTCGTTTATTTGCGTTCGTGTTAATTTTTATAGCCGAAATTGAGCCAAAAAGAATATCGCACGAACTTTTTACATTCTGGAATTTGTACAAGTTGATTTGGGACATGATTTGAGTATTCAGGAATTTTTGTGGAATTTTTGGAAATTGTTTGGGGTAAACGGACGATTTTTCAGGCGAAATATAGCTGATAAAATGAATTTTTATAAATTAATAAATCAGTAAATAAATTCCAGAAATATTTTTATAAAAATCTACATGTTTTAATTGATAAGTGGTTAAATTTTCATAATTTAATAATTAACGGTTAATTAATTATGCTAATTTGAATATTAAACAAATTCCGTTTTTATAAAAACCGGCAAGTTCGCGACTAACGAACTTGCGAAAATATCAAAACACCTAGAGTGATCAAAAATCATATTTTTGAATTAATTAAGTAAAAACGAACTTTTCTATGAAAAACCTGGACAATCCAGATGGATTGTGCGCGTTCCTTCTTAAATCAAACTAAATAAACGGAAGCGGGCCCCGTGGCGAATCCGGGACCCTAGTATGTGATCTTTCTTTATAACTTAATCATTTTGTTAACCAATACATTTACCCAAGCTTATTTTCCCATAACTGTTTTCTGAACGCGTAAACGAACAACTTGGCCCAGCTGGGAAAACAGAAATCTGAGCCAAATTCAGTTTTAAGTATTAGACATTGAACAACATCACAACCTAAGCCTATTGCCACTTTCTGGGCGTTCGAGCTACACCCAGATTAGTTATACAGCCCAGTTTAGTATTGAGATTATAATAATATTAAAATATTAATATTATTATAATATTGATTATAGGAACTACTGATAGCTGACCGAACAAACCACGAGCTAATAAAGTACTGAATATCTACTAAACCGTGAGTTTCATGACCCCACTTTTAAATTGTTTTACGAACTTTTGGGGTGAAAAGCATGTTTGATTACATATACATACCTGAAACATGTACTGATGTGAATTATCTAAGTGCTAACACACGAAAGTCCCCACGATCACAGTGATTAACTTCGAGCCGGTGGCTTGTGAATAGTACTATTGGTTTGACAAACCCAAACGGAATCGACCTGGTTGCCGTGTCACATAGCGCCGTTTGCACATGACCATATTTATACAAACAGGCTATGTAGTGTTAGACATAGCTACCGGGGCATGTGGGCGGAAAGGGGCCACAGTGGTTGATGGAGCGTGGGAAATGGATGCACGCAGCACATACAGTCGAGGCTTCACTGTAGCTTAGCATAATTAAATCATTTACATACATACATACTTATTTCATCATTACAAGTGTTAACTTGTGAATACTCATTACTGTTTTCTTGAAACTCATCAACTCTAATAGTTGACCCGTTTTAAACTGCTTTTCAGGTGTACCTAAATCGGAGTAATTTGGTGATCTGTTACTTGCCTGAAGTGTATGGTTGATGCTATGTGAATAGAAGCAAGGCGTTACTAGTAAGAACGTATATTTAACGAACTAGTTTTGTTTATATCACCTAGACTGTAAAACAACGATAGAACAATGAGTTATAATATATTATAAATTAGTTTGTAATGTTTCTTTATAAATAATGTGTTGATACCAGAGGTGTCTGTTACATTCCCGTTTTACGCTTCCGCATTGTGCTAGTCGGGGTGTGACAATATATATATGCCTATTGATATGCGTACTTGATGAACTTACATGTATGTATGCCTTTGGGTGTGTGTGTTTGTATGGATTGCGGTCGGGTCCAATATATTACTCGGATTCTTGAGACCAGTGGTGGAGAGGCTCGTGTTGCATATTCACGGTTTGGACGGGTCAAATATATTACTCGGATCCTTGTCTACGTGACTTCTGATCTATGGTGGAGAGGCCCGTCTCTTGCTAAACCTGCAATCAGGTCCAATATATTACTCGGGGTAGCCCATGGTGGAAAGGCCCGTATTGCGTGGATTTTCTGTAATAGGGTTCAATATATTACTCGAGTTACGACTCGTGGTGAAAGGCCCGTATCACTTACTGTTTTCTGCTACCGGGTCCAATATATTACTCGAGTTACGACTCGTGGTAGCGAGGCCTATGTTAGCATAAATACATTAAAGGAAAAATATGTATTTATTAAATTATGATTTTCGTGGTTTTTTACTTCAAAGTGATTAATAAACATCGATTATCTAAAACTTGAACTCACTCAGCTTTAGCTGACTTTGTGTGTATGTTAGTTTGAGTTGCGGGTTAAGGACTCGAGATTACCGCTTGGATGTGTTGGAGACTACTCGGACGGTTGAAGGCCTTCCTAGTCAGAGATTTTGAAATAAAACAAACATTTTGTTGACATTTAATTTTTGCGCACTTGTAACCGGGTTGGGATTTTGGATACTTAACCTTTTTCCGCTACTTATTGTTTGGAACCTTTTTCCAGGTGTAACGCCCGTTAATTCCGGTTAAAGGAATTTAAGCCTGTAATGTATGTATATTTCTCAGGTTTATCTAGCCTTTCTCGGAGGCCTTCTCGTCTTTCCGTTATGTTAAATTCATTAAATTTTTCGTTCAAGTTTCTTTATCCTTCAAGTTGGAGGGGCTAGAGTGTATCATTTTATATTATAACATAAAACAACAAAAAACCCTAGCTCCCTCCCCACCCTACCTGCCGATCGGAAGTGAGCAGTCTCCCCAAGCCCCGATTTTTCTTTTTTACAGCCAAGTGTTGGGCATAAAACTTCAATTGAAGGTTAGTTCTATGTTCCCTCAAGTCCTTTACACCTTAATTGATCATATTAACGCGCTTATTGGTCGTTAGGGTTGAGTTTTGGTTATAACGGTTTCTGACAGATTCATACTAGTTTATTGTTCGGTCCGTAACTCGATGAAAATATATTTTTTGATCGATTCTTCTTTCTATGATGTTCTAATTTGAATCTAGTTTCCAGAAATGTATAATATGTAATTTTTGGACGAGATTTGAATTTTTTTATGATTTTATAAGATCGAGTGTCAAAGCTGATGCGGGATGATGGATTCTGGTCTGTCTTCCCGACATCATAACCCTTTTTTGACAAATCCAAATAGGTTGGTTCCACTTCTGGAAGTTAGTATTTTGAGTTAGGAACCAAACCCAATTGGAATCATTAAATTCTGCGGGGTAATGATTTTTGTAAAAAGAAAACCATTTTGTTGCATCCTGAAATAGCTGCACATACCCTTCTGTGTTGGAGGAATTTTTATGATTTTTGTGTCCACTAAAAAAATATAATAAAAATATTTTTATAAACCTAAGACATTTATTAAAATCTGGTAAATATTTATAATTTTTTTAAAGGTTATCCTATGTAATTAAATGCATCTTGCCTGCTAAAATCTGCACGTTTTACTTGTTATTGATCGATAAGTTCGTTTTAGGCTTAATCGGTGGATGTTCAATTGTGTTCTTGTCGGGGCTGTTTGAAGTGAGTTTTTGCACCAACATCGTCCTAGGTATGTCTAGTACTACATACTTTACAATTATATCCATTGGTGTTCGTTTGATTGGTTAACTAGTTGTAGTTTGAAATATTGTTTTCGGTTGCCTAGAATAGTGTTTTGTTGCGTTTAACGCGAGAGATGAAGTAAGTGTTGACCAATTCAGTTTGGATAGTTTCGGGATAATGTACGGGCTGTTGGAAAATGATTTTTATGGGTATTGGGGCTGAATTGGTTGTCGGTTACTCAAACGGATCGGTACAACGCGCATTCGCGTTTATTTAATAGTTAGTGCGTTGTACTCGCGAATTACCGACCCATTCGACTCGTGTAGCATCGTGTGGACTCGTTGGCTGTGAAGTTATCATAATGGGTCCACGCAGGGCTGAGTTGAATGTTAATCTCCTAAACAACTCTTAAACGCACGAGTTAGTATCACCTAGTGCTTCCAAGGGTAATTTGGGAATTCCTTATTCCCGGGAGTATCTAAGGGTCGTGTTGGTGAATGTAAGGCCCCGGGGGCTGTTATGATTAAGTTTGATGAGGTCGAGGCTTTAGGTTACTCGTAGGATAAACGAGTCCTTTCGGTGTCGTTAGTAACGTTTATATGTAAACCGACAGGCTTTTGAGTTGTGGGGATACTTAGGGGTTCTCTAGCTCATGGTTAACTCGTGCCTTGTGTCAGGTGAGTTCATGATGCCCTTTTTTACTCTTTTCAGGTTTTGGGCTAGCATACACACCCAACTGACTTTACATGATGAACCGTTTATACGATTTCCCATAGGCTTATTTGTAATATGGTATGTTTGGAAGATTAATTATGTATGTATTCACATGTGATGCCTTATAGCCCATAGGCTTACCTATAGTATGGTATATCTTGGAGTAATATATATATATATATATATATATATATATATATATATATATATATATGTTTATACTGATGTTACTTTATGGTCGGGCTAGCATACACACCTAAGCGATTTTGCTTAATGAATCGTTTAAATTATTTTGTATGGGCTTACTTGTATAGGGTAGGCCTTGGGATGATGTTATTGTATGTTTGTACGTATGTTTTTACATATATTATTGTATGGCCAATAATTGGTGATGTTATTTAGTCATTATCGACTAAGGATGTTTGCGTATGCCTACTTTGTGTTTGCATACGTTGGATGAGATGTTACGTGTTTGGGTTGTACGTGTGCTCGTCCCTGATGTTAATTAGTCGTTATTGACTAAGGATGTTTGCGTATGCCTACCTTGTGTTGCATACGTTTGATGAGATGTTACGTGTTTGGGTTGTACGTGTGCTCGACCCTGATGTTATTACTTGGATGATATTTATAGGGATATAATCATATAGATGTATATGTATATAAGTAAGACTACTTATTGTTGATGATGGCCTCACTGTTCATATCTCGTTTTATCTTAAAACTCTTGGAATGATTATTATAAATGTTAAAATATTAAAACTTGAACTCACTCAGCTAAAGCTGACTTTTTGTGTATGTTAGTGTGAGTTTCAGGATAGGAGGAGGATGCTTACCGCTTGAACGTGCTCGAGGCTTCTTGGACGGTTGAAGGCATATCTAGTCGGAGCGTTTCAATAATGAAAGATTTTCTTTTAATTATTACTAGATATATTTAAACTTGTTTTTGGGCCTAATTCCCGGGTTGGGGAATTTGTTTTAGAACTTATGATTTTCCGCTGATTACATACTCTGAACCGGTTTTCAAATAAAATGTATTATTTTGGGTTAAACTTTTGTTAAGTTTTGGGATTCTTGATACTTATTATTCCGCTGTTATTTACTCTGAACTTGTTTTAAACAAAACGAATTTTCTTGGTTTTAAATTTTTATGAATTTTCGGATATGATTACCAACTGTAGGATTCCCGGGAATCGGGGTCTTACAAGTTGGTATTAGAGCCCATGGTTCGAGGGATCCGAGCATTCCCGAATGCTTGGACTCGAACTGTAGTAGGAGGGACGAGAAATGCCAACTACGAGTAGCTGCACGCCCAGAGGTAAATTTTAATTATGTAGTCATTCTTACAAGTTTAAGATGTCATTTCGTGAATAATTGCTTAAGTGTAAGATGGGATGCTGGTATGGTTAGGGGCAGGGGGTGCTTAGGATGGGTGGGTAAAGTTAACGATTAATAACACTTGATCAACGTTATTAGCAGTTTACCCTTACCTTCCATGTTCTAAATACTACTTGTGTCTGACTATGTTAGGGTTCCGTCTTTGTAGGGATAGGATATGGCTAATGCTCGTGTCGTTAGCGTTAAAGGTTTATCTCATTTCTTAAATTCTCGTGTTCATTTCCCATCCTCTCGAACGCTTTGCGCGTAATTTTTTAGCTGAGGTGTAGCATGCTGTCACCCTGGGTTCCTTTGTACTTGACCGCTTAAATTCCTCGCTCCTTCAAGGATGTATGTGTAACTGTTTAGCTAAGTAGGAGTGTAATGTTATCCCAGGTACCTTTTTACTAAATGAATTCCGGGTTTCGGTCTTATTTGATTCGGGTGACAGTAGAAGTTTTGTGTCTACCACTTTCTGTTCCACGTTGAATAAATTACCTGAGCGTATATTCGATGTATTTGAGGTTGAGGTCGCCGTAGAGAAGTCCGTTTCCGTGTCTAGGGCTACTCAGGGTTGTTCCATCGAGTTTTCTGGGTATAGATTTTGGTGCGACTGTACTTGATGCCGCTTGGTTGTTTCGATGTGGTGCTTAGGATGGACTGGCTCGCAAGTGTTGATGCTCAGATCGTTTGTGGTCAGAAACTTGTACGTCTAAGGGCCCCGGATGGGACCCAAATTACGGTCTTCGGTGATCGGAATGGTGCGACGCCACATATCATATCTATGCCTAAGGTGGGAAAACTGATGCAGCGGGGGTGCGGGGTGTATCTGGCGTATGCTATAAACGTGAAAGCCGCAGTGGCTACCGTCGGTGATGTTCCTATTGTTCGGGATTTTCCGGATGTATTTCCAGTTGATTTGTTAGATGTGCCACCGGATCGCGAGGTCGAGTTCCAGATAGACCTTGTGCCGGGCGCAAAACCCGTTGCTCGAGCCCCTTACCATCTAGCACGGAATGAAATGAAAGAACTTATGGCTCAATTGGAAGACTTGCTCGACAAGGGCTTCATTCGACCGGGAATCTCACCTTGGGGTGCCCCGGTCCTATTCGTCAAGAAGAAGGACGGTAGCATGTGGATGTGCATTGACTACCGTGAATTGAATAAACTCACTGTGAAATATCGATACCCTCTATCAAGGATCGACGACTTATTGAATCAGCTCCAAGGAGCTAGTTGGTTCTCGAAGATCAACCTTAGGTCCAGGTATCATCAGTTGAAAATTCGTGAGGAAGGTATCCCTAAGACTGCCTTCCGCACTCGTTATGGGCATTATGAATTCCTCGTGATGTCTTTCGGTTTGACCAACGCACCAGCTGCGTTCATGGTTCTTATGAACCGGGTGAGTAGGCTGATGCTCGATCGTTCGGTTATTGTGTTCATCGAAGACATTATTGTGTACTTCAAAAACGAATCCGATCACGCCGGTCGTCTCACGGAAGTTTTGGAAGCTCTGCGAAAGAACAGGTTGTACGCGAAATTTTCTAAGTGTTCTTGTTGGTTACGCGAGGTTCAGTTCTTGGGTCTTGTTATTTACCCGAGTGGTATTTTGGTTGACCCTGCAAAGGTGGAAGCCGTAAACGAATGGGAATTTCCTAAGTCTCCATCCGAAATCCGTAGCTTTCTGGGCTTGGCGGGGTATTACCGCTGCTTCATTCCCGACTTTTCGAAAATCGCTTCGTCGTTGACCAAGTTGACTAAGAAGAGTGTTAAGTTTGTGTGGGGTCCATAGCAGGAGGAGGCTTTCCTCGAATTAAAGAATAGATTGACGCATGCTCTGATTTTAGCGTTACCCGATGGCACTGGCGATCTGGTTGCTTATTCTGATGCCTCTTACCATGGGCTTGGGTGTGTTTTGATGCAACAAGGCTGAGTCATCGCTTATACCTCACGGTAGTTAAAGCCTCATGAGGCGAATTATCCTACTAACGATTTGGAGCTGGCGGCGGTTGTGTTTGCGCTTAAGTTGTGGCGACATTATTTGTACGGTGTCCCTTGTTGGATTTTGTGAGTAAACTGCCTAATACTCCTAGGGGTAGCTATGACACCATTTGGGTAATAATTGGTAGATTGACTAAAGGCGCTCATTTCTTGCCGATTCGTGAAACCTCTAATTCTGAGCAGCTGGCCGTTGTGTTTATTCGTGAGATCGTTTCTAGGCACGGGGTGCCTATATCTATTGTTTAGGATAGGGATATGTGTTTTACCTCCAGGTTTTGGGAAAAGTTTCATGAGGAGATGGGTACCAAACTCCTCTTTAGTACCGCTTATCACCCGCAGACGGATGATCAGTCCGAGAGGACCATACAGACTCTTGAAGATATGTTGCGGGCTTGTTTTATCAATTTTGGTGGTCGTAGGGATTCATCCTACTTTTCACGTGTCTCATTTGAGGAAATGTTTAATAGATGAGGAGGCCCAGGTACCTCTCGATGACGTTGAACATGATAGTAAGTTGAATTACATCGAGGAACCTATCGCGATTCTTGACCATCAGGAAAGGCGTTTGAAAAATAAGGTGGTCAGGCAGGTGAATGTGCAGTGGAGGCACCGTAAGGGCTCCGAGGCCACTTGGGAATCCGAGGAAGATATAATGAAACTCAACCCGCAGTTGCTCCTGTCGCATCGGGATTTGGGGACGAATCCCGTTGTAAGAGAGGTGGACTTGTAACGCTCGTTAATTCCGGTTAAAGGAATTTAAGCCTGTAATGTATGTATATTTCTCAAGATTTATCTAGCCTTTCTCGGTGACCCTCTCGTCTTTCCGTTATGTTAAATTCATTAAACTTTTTGTTCAAGTTGCTTTATCCTTCAAATTGGAAGGGCTGGAGTGTATCATTTTATATTATAACATAAAACAAAACAAAAAAACCCTAGCTCCCTCCCCACCCTACCTGCCGATCGGAAGGGAGAAGCCCCCCCAAGCCCCGATTTTTCTTTTTTACAGCCAAGTGTTGGGCATAAAACTTCAATTGAAGGTTATTTCTATGTTCCCCCAAGTCTTTTACACCTTAATTGATCATATTAATGAGCTTATTGGTCGTTAGGGTTGAGTTTTGGCTATAACGATTTCTGGCAGATTCGTACTCGTTTATTGTTCGGTCCGTAACTCGATGAAAATATATTGCTTTTGATCGATTCTTTTTTTTATGATGTTCTACTTTGAGTCTAGTTTCCAGAAAGGTATAATATGTAATTTTTGGATGAGATTTGAATATTTTTTATGATTTTATAAGATCGAGTGTCAAAGCTGATGCGGGATGACGGATTCTGGTCTGTCTTCCTGACATCATAACCCTTTTTCGACAAATCCGAATTGGTTGGTTCCACTTCTGGAAGTTAGTATTTTGAGTTAGGAACCAAACCCAATTGAAATCATTTAATTATGCTGGGTAATGATTTTTGTAAAAATAAAACCATTTTGTTGCGCACTAAAATAGCTGCACATACCCTTCTATGTTGGAGAAATTTTTATAATTTTTGTGTCCACTAGAAAAATATAATAAAAATATTTTTATAAACCAAAGATATTTATTAAAATCTGGTAAATATTTAATAAATTATTTCAAAGGTTATCCTATGTAATTAAATGCATCTTCGCATGCTAAAATCTGCACGTTTTACTTGTTATTGATAGATAAGTTCGTTTTAGGCTTAACCGGTGGATGTTCAATTGTGTTCTTGTCGCGGCTGTTTGAAGTGAGTTTTTACACCAACATCTTCCTAGGTATGTCTAGTACTACATACTTTAAAATTATATCCGTTGGTGTTCGTTTGATTGGTCAATTAATTGTAGTTTGAAAGATTGTTTTCGTTTGGCTAGAATAGTGTTTTGTTGCGTTTAACGCGAGGGATGAAGTAAGTGATGACCAATTCAGTTTGGATAGTTTTCGGGTTAATGTACGGGCTGTTGGAAAATGATTTTTATGGGTAATGGGGCTGAATTGGTTGTCGGTTACTCAAACGGGTCGGTACAACGCGCATTCACGTTTATTGAATAGTTAGTGCGTTGTACTTGCGAATCATCGACCCAATCGACTCGTGTAGCGTCGTGTGGACTCGTTGGCTGTGAAGTTATCATAATGGGTCCACGCGGGGCTGAGTTGGATGTTAATCTCCTAAACAACTCATAAACGCACGTGTTAGTATCACCAGTGCTTCCGGGGGTAATTTGGGAATTCTTTATTACCGGGAGTATTTAAGGGTCGTGTTGGTGAATGTAAGGCCCCAAGGGATGTTATGATTGAGGTTGTTGAGGTCAAGGCTTTAGGTCAATCGAACCATGCTAGAACGTCTCGTAGGATAAACGAGTCCTTTCGGTGTTGTTATTAATGTTTGTATGTAAACCGACAGGCTTCTGAGTTGTGGGGATACTTAGGGGTTCTCTAGCTCGTGGTGAACTCGTGCCTTGTGTCAGGTGAGTTCATGATGCCCTTTTTACTCTTTGCAAGTTTTGGGCTAGCATACACACCCAACTGATTTTACATGATGAACCGTTTAAACGAGTTCCCATAGGCTTGTTTGTAATATTTTATGTTTGGAAGATTAATTATGTATATATTCACATGTGATTCCTTATGGCCCATAGGCTTACCTGTAGTATGGTATATCTTGGAGAAACATATATATATATATATATATATATATATATACATATATATATATATATATATATATACATATATATATATATATATATATATATATGTATGTATGTATGTTTATACAGATGTTACTTTATGGCCGGGATAGCATACACACCAAGCGATTTTGCTTGATGAACCGTTTAAATTATTTTGTACGGGGTTACTTTTATAGGGTAGGCCTTTGGATGATGTTATTGTATGTTTGTACGTATGTTTGAACATATATTATTGTATGGCCAATAATTGGCAATGTTATTTAGTCGTTATCGGCTAAGGATGTTTACGTATGCCTACTTTGTGTTTGCATACGTTGGATGAGATGTTACGTGTTTGGGTTGTACGTGTGCTCGACCCTGATGTTAATTAGTTGTTATCTACTAAGGATGTTTGCGTATGCCTACCTTGTGTTGCATACGTTGGATGAGATGTTACGTGTTTGGGTTGTACGTGTGCTCGACCCTGATGTTATTACTTGGATGATATTTATAGGGATATAATCATATAGATGTATATGTATATAAGCATGACTACTTATTGTTGATGATGGCCTAACTGTTCATATTCCGTTTTATCTTAAAACTCTTGGAATGATTACTATAAATGTTAAATTATTAAAACTTGAACTCACTTAGCTCAAGCTGACTTTGTGTGTATGTTAGTGTGAGTTTCAGGTTTGGGGGAGGATGCTTACCGCTTGGACATGCTCGAGGCTACTTGGACGGTTGATGGCATATCTAGTCGGAGCGTTTCAATAATGAAAGATGTTCTTTTAATTATTACTAGATATATTTAAACTTGGTTTTGGGCCTAATTCCTGGGTTGGGGAATTTGTTTTAGAACTTATGATTTTCCACTGATTACATACTCTGAACCGGTTTTCCAATAAAATGTATTGTTTTGGGTTAAACTTTTTTTAAGTTTTGGATTCTTGATACTTATTATTCCGCTGTTATTTACTCTGAACTTGTTTTAAACAAAACGAATTTTCTTGGTTTTAAATTTTATGAATTTTCGGATATGATTACCAACTGTAGGATTCCCGGGATTCGGGGTCTTACACCAGGTTTTGGGCATTTTTAATACTCATGAATTTCCGCTGTTAATTTACTCTGAAATGGTTTTTAATAAAACGAATTATCCTTGGTTTTCAAAATTTTGTGACATGTTGGATATGATTACTAACTGTGGGATTCCCGGGATTCGGAGTCTTACAAATTGGTATCAAAGCTATGGTTCGAGAGATCAGAGCATACCCAAATGCTTGGACTCGAACTATAAAAGAAAAGACTAGAATGCCAACCGCGAGTAGCTGCACGCCAAGAGGTAATTTTAATTGTTTAGTTATATTTATAGGTTTTAGAATTTCATTATATGAACAATTGCTTAAGTGTTAGATGGAATGCTAATATGGTTAGGGGCAGGGGGTGCTTAGGACGGGCGGGTAAAGTAAACGACTAATTACACTTGATCAACATCATTAGCAGTTTACCCTTACCTTACATGTCCTAAATACTACTTGTACTTGACTGTGTTAAAGTTCTGTCTTTGTAGGGATAAGTCATGGTTGATACTCTCACAGCTAAGAGAGGTCGTCCCACCATACGTGGTCGTAGTCGTAAACCACGTGCCGAGGCTGAGAGAGAACCCAACTCCGTAGTAGGAGGAGACCCCGACACAGAAGGAGGGGGATAACCCCACCTTAGAGCCGGCTATGCGAACGGCCATCGCGAATGAGGTTTATCAGGTTCTTCATAGCGCCATTCCCGAGATCGTTGCTGAGGCTGTTAAGGCTATGGAGGAAATGATAGTCGGTAAGAGTTCAAATAGGGAGCGAAAGGGTAAGAAAACTCAGGTTGTGGATGAGGTGATTTTGACAAGTGAGGATGAAGAAGAGGTTCGTGCGATTAGTGTGTCTACTCGGACTTCAAGAAGTGTGACCCTCCTACTTTTGATGGTACTAAGGATGCGTCAGCAACACATCAGTAGGTGAGAGAAATGGAAACAGTATTGAGGATCAGTAAGTGTAAAGGGGAGGATATGGTTACCAATGTTACTGCCTCGTTTCGTTCTTAGGCGCTGTGTTGGTGGGATAATCTGGCTCAGGCTATGGGTGATCGCTTTATTAGGAGGATGTCTTGGGAGGAGTTGAAGCAGTTGATTCTCGGTCAGTTTTGTCCTCCACACGAGTTGGATAAGATTGAATCGGATTTCTTAACCTTGGAGGCGGGTAATATGTCACATCGAGAATATACCACAAAGTTTAAAATGGCTCGTTTGTGTCCTAACTTGGTTACTCCTGAAACTAAGAGGATTAAGAAGTACGTGAAGGGCCTCCCAGTGGATATTCGTAGGGGTGTGGTGACCACCGACATGAGCTCTTTCCATTCGGTGGTTACCCTGGCTGGTACTTTGTATGATCAGATGGAGAAGATAGTGTCGTCTGAGACTAGGAAGACCTGGAACTCGAACTCTAACTCCAATGGTAAACGGTTCAGGGGAAATAACTTTAATCCGGCAGTAAAGAGAGTGAAAACTGAGGCTTCGGATCATAGGGGAAGTGTGATGGTGGATAAATGCAAAAAGTGTGGGAAACCTCATATGGGGGAGTGCAGGCTTGGGGCTATGCCCTGTTTTCGTTGTGGGAAAACTGGACATCCCAACCATGAGTGTCCGACTCTGACTTGTTTCTGATGTAGGGGGTCTGGGCACTTAGCATCCAATTGTCATGCCAGTAAGGTGGGGGGGGGGGTTCCGAGAAGGGTACTTCCTCGAGGGGGAAAATGGAAGAAAAGCCGAAGGCCAAGGTGAGGGCTTTCACCATCTCCAAAAGAGAAGCAAAGGACGATGCAGACGTCGTTTCAGGTACTCCTTTCCATATTCATCCTTTATATTATACTGTTTATTATTCCTTATTCTTTCGAAAACGTATGTGTGATTGTTTAGCTAATTAGTAGTGTAATATTATTCCAGGTACCTTTTTAATTAATGAATTACAAGCTTCGGTCTTGTTTGATTCGGGTCATTGGGTGCCAGTAGAAGTTTTGTGTCTACCGCTTTTTGTTCCGCGTTGAATAAATCCCCCGAGCGTGTAGTCGATGTGTTTGAGGTTGAGGTTGCCGTAGGAAAGTTCGTTTCTATGTCTAGGGCTATTCAGGGTTGCTTCATCGAGTTGTCTGGGTATAAATTTCCGGTGCGGCTGTATTTGATGGCGCTAGGCTGTTTCGATGTGGTGCTTGAGATGGATTGGCTCGCTAGTGTTGATGCTCAGATTATATGTGGTCAAAAACTGGTGCGTTTAAGGGCCCTAGATGGGACCCAAATCACTGTTTTTGGTGATCGGAGTGGTGCGACACCACATATTATATCCTTGCTTAAGGCGGGAAAACTTATGCAGCGAGGGTGTGGGGCATATCTGGCATATGAGATAAATGTGAAAAATGAGGTGGCTACGATCGGTAATGTTCCTATTGTCTGGGATTACCCGGATGTATTCCAAGATGATTTGTCAGATATGCCGCCAGATAGCGAGGTCGAGTTCCAGATAGACCTTGTGCCTGGTGTGAAACCCGTTGCTCGAGCTCCTTATCGTCTAGCACCAAACGAAATGAAGGGACTTATGGCTCAATTGGAAGACTTGCTCGACAAGGGCTTCATTCGACCGAGCATCTCACCTTGGGGTGCCCCAGTCTTGTTCTTCAAGAAGAAGGATGGTAGCATGTGGATGTGCATCGATTACCGTGAATTGAATAAACTCACCGTGAAAAATCGGTACCCTCTACCAAGGATCAACGACTTATTTGGTCAACTCCAAGGAGCTAGTTGGTTCTCGAAGATCGACCTTTGGTTAGGGTATCATCAGTTGAAAATTCATGAGGAAGATATTCCTAAGACTTCTTTCCGCACTCGTTATGGACATTACGAATTTCTTGTGATGTCTTTTGGTTTGACCAACGCCCCGGCGGCGTTCATGGACCTTATGAACTGGGTGTTTAGGCCGATGCTTGATGTTCTGTTATTATGTTCATTAACGACATTCTCGTGTATTCCCAAAGAGAAATTTATCACGCTAGTCATCTCACGAAAGTTTTGGTAGCTCTGCGAAAGAATAAGTTGTACGCGAGATTTTCTAAATGCTCACTCTGGTTACGAGAGGTTCAATTCTTAGGTCATGTTATCAACCCGAGTGGTATTTTGGTGGACCCTACAAAAGTGGAAGCCGTAAATAAATGGGAATCTCCTAAGTCTCCGTCCGAAATTCGTAACTTTCTGGGCTTGGCGGGGTATTACCGCCTATTCATTCCTGACTTTTCGAAAATCGCTTCGTCATTGACCAAGTTAACTAAGAAGAGCGTTAGGTTCGTTTGGGGTACTGAACAGAATGAGGCTTTTCTTGAATTAAAGAACAGTTTGACGCATGCTCCGATTCTAGCTTTGCCCGATGGCACTGATAATCTGGTTGTCTATTTTGATGCTTCTTACCAGGGGCTTGGGTGTGTTCTTATGCAGCGGGGTAGAGTCATAGCTTATGCTTCGCGGCAGTAAATACCTCATGAGGCGAATTATCCTACCCATGATCTAGAACTGGCGGCGGTTGTGTTTGCGCTTAAGTTGTGGAGACATTATTTGTATAGTATCCCTTGTGTCATCTATATGCGACAACGTTGGTGGTTGGAATTGATTAAGGATTATGATCTGGAGATTATGTACCATCCCGGTAAGGCTAACGTGGTAGCCGACACATTGAGCCGGAAGGAGAGACCGAAACCCATTCGCATGAAATCTTATCAACTAATTCTCAAACCCGATATTTTGAAACAAATAGCCAATGTTCAGCATAAGGCCTTGCAAGTGGAATGGATTATGTCAGAGCGTATTTGGGGTCAGGAAAAGTTGTTGGAAGACGTCGGCGAGGGGGCGAAGTATAAGGATGGTCATCTTTGGGTACCTAGGTATGGGGGATTCAGGAGTAAGATTCTAGATGAGGCACACAAGTCGTGCTATTCTATTCATCCGGGCTCGACTAAGATGTACCAAGACCTAAAGAAGAATTAAAGGTGGCCCGCGATGAAGTATGACATGGCTAAATATGTGAGTAAATGTTTGACGTGTTTGCAGGTTAAGGCTGAGAACCAAAAGCCTTTCGAGAAACTTCAACCCCTTGATATACGTGGAAATGGGAACATCTTACGATGGATTTTGTGACTAAACTGCCCCGCACACCTAGGGGTAATTATGACACCATTTGGGTAATTGTGGATAGATTGACTAAGAGTGCTCACTGCTTGCCGATTCGAGAGACTTTTAATTCCGAGCAGTTGGCCGACCTGTTTATCCGTGAGATAGTTTCTAGGCACAGGATGCCTGTGTCTATTGTTTCGGATAAGGACATGCGTTTTACCTCCCAATTTTGGAAGAAGTTTCATGAGGAGATGGGTACCAAACTTCACATTAGTACCGCTTACCACCCGCAGACAGATGGTCAATCCGAGAGGACCATATAAACTCTCGAGGATATGTTGCGGGCTTGTGTTATCGATTTTGGTGGTAGTTGGGATCGTCACTTACCGTTGGTCGAGTTTTCTTATTATAACAGTTACCACACCACTATTGGGATGCCGTCGTTTGAGATGTTGTATGGACGTAGATGTAGGACCTACAGTCTGTTGGGGCTCCATCAGTCAGAAACAGTTGGGTAGTTCGGAAGTGGTCGAGGCTACGACTGAGAAGCTTGATAAGATCACGGCTTTTTTGAAGGCCTCTCAGGATCGTCAAAAGTCCTATGCGGATAAAAGGCGAATGCCTATTGTGTTTGAGGCTGGTGATCAGTTATGTTAAAAGTTTCTCCTTGGAAGGGTATTATTCGTTTTCGTAAGAGGGGGGAGCTTAGTCCAAGGTTCATAGGTCCGTTTCGTATCTTGTCCCGTGTTGGTGACTAGCGTATAGACTGGATTTGCCCGAGTAGCTCGCTGGGATTCATCATACTTTCCACGTATCTCATTTGAGGAAATGTTTAGCAAACGAGGAGGCCCATGTTCCTTTTGGTGATATTGAGCTGGATAGTAAGCTTAATTACGTTGAAGAACCGATTGCTATTCTTGACCGCCAGGAAAGGCATTTGAGGAATAAGGTGGTTAGGCAGGTGAAAGTGCATAGGAGGTACCGTAAGGGTTCCGAGGCTACTTGGGAAACCGAGGGCGAGATGATGAAACTCTACCGGCAGCTGTTCCTGTCGCATCAGGATTCGGGGACGAATCCCATTGTGGTGGACTTGTAACACCCGTGAATTCCGGTTAAGTGATGGAAGCTATGTAGGTTTTGTATATATTCGGGATTTATCCGGAACTCTTCGGGGACCTCTTTGGCATTCCCGTAAGTTAAACTAATTAATTTTTTCATCTAAGTTGTTACATCTTCCAAGTTGAGGGGCTAGTATGTAATATTGTATTATGTCTTAAAACCCTAACCCCTTGTCATTTATTCCTGGCCGGTCGCAGCACAGCAGCCCTCTCCAAGCTTTGTTTTTCTTTTTTCCAGCCATATTCAAGGTTTGAAACTTTAATTCAAGGTTAGTCCTACACCCATACTAGTCTTTTACACCTTAATTCATCTTTATATCGTGTGTATTGATCGAAAAGTCGCTTATTCTAAGCTAATTGGTGGCTGTCCTTTGGAGCACACTCGGGGCCGTTTTGATTGAGGTTCTTACTCCATAATCTTCTTAGGAATGTCTAGTGTAACAGACATTAATATCGTGAGTTATGGTTTTCGTTTGATTGGTCAATTAGTGATAGATTGAAAAATAGTATTCAGTTGTCAAGATTGTTAAATTTTTGCGTTTAGCGCGAGGTTTGAAGGAATCAACAACCAATTCAGTTAGTGTAGCTTCAATTTGATATATTGGCTGAGGAAAAATTACTTTTTTTAGTATTAGGGCTGAATTGGTTGTCGGTTACTTAAACGGGTCGGTACAACGTGAATTCACGTTTATTTGATAGTTGGTGCGTTGTGCTTGCGAGTTACCGACCCATTCAACTCGTGCGGTGTCGTGTGGACATGTCGGCTGTGATTTTATTAAATTTGGTCCACACGGGGCTGAGTTGGTTGATAAGTGCATAAACAACTCATAAACACGCATATTCGTCTCATCTAGCAATTTCCGGGGGTAATTTGGGAATCCTTTATCCCCAGGAATATCTAAGGGTGGTTTTGGTAAATACGAAGCCCCGGGAGCTGTTGTAATCGAATTACGTAAGGTCGAGGCTTTAGGTAAATCAAACCATGTTAGAACGCCTCGTAGGATAAACGAGTCAATTCAGTATCGTTAGTAATTCTTGCGCTTAATCCGACAGGCGTTTGAGTGGTGGGAATCCTTAGGGGTTCCATAGCTCGTTGTGATTGTGTGCCTCGTAACAGGTGAGTTCATGATGCCCTTTTTACCTTTTATGTTTTGGGCTAGCATACACATTTACTTGTTTTACCCGATAAGCTTCTGAAGTGACTGCGTATAGGCTTACTTGAAGTAATTGTACTTTAAGATGCATGATCCATGTTACCCTATGACCTATACTTGTTGAATCAAATTAGTGCATCGTGATTTAAGATATATATGTGTGTGTGTGTGTGTGTGTGTGTGTATAATATATGAGACATGGGCAAATTAAGACACCTACTTTTTATGTAATTTACAAGTTGTAAAGAATAAGGTACACCTTCTATAGCATGTAAGGTAGGGGCAAACTTGTCCATTAAAAAATATATGCATAGAAATAGTTACAACATTACCCCCTTCAACTTTACTCATATTTTTTAAATTTAAGAAATAGTTACAAATTTATTCATTTTGATTTTAATTGTAACCAACTTCCCACCAACGATTTTTCAATGGTCGTAACTTTTTCGTACGTTAATACATATTTTTTTAAATTGCACCATAAAAATGAGCATTTTATTGTCTTTAATTTTAGTATAGTATTGCTATAGTTTTTTTCTAAATTAAAAAATATTAACACGTTGCGTATGGATGTTCACAATTCGGTTTTAACGCTTTCCAAGTTAAACTATGAGCCAAACCGTTGGTTCGATTTTTTTATCATTGAAAACCAAAACTGAACCATTGAAAATTTAAACTGAATCGTTACTAACGGTTTGGTTTCACGCATTGAGCTTCAAAATAAGTTTGCAGTCCTCTCCGGTTTTTTATTGCTGATTTTCGATATAAACCGTAAATCAAACTGTTTGCTATGGTTTTAACATTCGAAAACCGGCTAACCAAAAGTGATGATTGGTTTAAACGTTTTCAAGGTTTCAAACGAACATTGAGCATCCATAACTGTTACATGATTACTAGGTTTTTTGTATCCCGCCGCATCGCGCGGGCTACTTTCTATATATATATATATATATATATATATATATATATATATATATATATATATATATATATATATATATATATATATATATATATATATATGCGTACTTGATGAACTTACGTGTATGCGTGCCTTTGGGTGTGTGTGTGTTTGTATGGATTACGGTCGTGTCCAATATATTACTCGGGTTTTTGGAACCCATGGTGGAGAGGCCTGTGTTGCATATTCATGGTTCGGACGGGTCAAATATATTACTCAGATCCTTGTCTTCGTGACTTGTGATCCGTGGTGGAGAGGCCCGTCTCTTGCTAAACCCGTAATCGGGTCCAATATATTACTCGGGGTAACCCGTGGTGGAGAGGCCCGTATTGCGTGGATTTTCTGTAATAGGGTCCAATATACTCGAGTTACGACTCGTGGTGAGAGGTCCATATCACTTACTGTTTTCTGCTACCGGGTCCAATATATTACTCGAGTTACGACTCGTTGTGGCGAGGCCCGTGTTAGCATAAATACTTTAAAGGAAAAATATGTATTTATTAAATTATGATTTTCGAGGTTTTGTACTTCAAACTGATTAATAAACATCGATTATATAAAACTTGAACTCACTCAGCTTTAGCTGACTTTGTGTGTATATTAGTTTGAGTTGCAGGTTAAGGACTCGAGATTATGCTTGGACGTGCTGGAAACTACTCGGATGGTTAAAGGCATTCCTAGTCAGAGATTTTGAAATAAAACAGACATTTTGTTGACATTTGATTTTTGGGCACTTGTACCCGGTTTGGGATTTTGGATACTTAACCTTTTTCTGCTACTTATTGTTTGGAACTTATCTCCCGGTTTTGGGCATTTTTAATACTCATGAATTTCTGCTGTTAATTTACTCTGAAATGGTTTTTAATAAAACGAATTATCTTTGGTTTTTAAAGTTTTGAGAAATTTTGAAGATGATTACCAAATGTGGGATTCCCGGGATTCGGGGTCTTACAGATCAAGATTTCTTGTTTGTGTTTGTTTATATTCGTTCGTTAATAATATAATCGAATGTTTGACAGACATGAATGAACAAACATAAACAGAGATAACTGAGCAGACACCAATTAAAAGTGAACGTGAGCAACAATTTGTTGGACTTTAAAAATTTTAGAAAAGTAGGCTAAATCGTAATAAGCCAAAGAAATTTAAATGAATTTTTAAGTGAACTAACTTAAATAAAGGTAAACTAAAGAACATAAATAAACTTAAAAGGCTTTTTTTTTCTAATAACGTAGGAGCTGTATTTAATTTTAGTATCCTTAAAAGGCTTTTTTTTTCGGTATTTGACCTGTTGGCTTTCCATTCCTAAGGTCAGTTTGATCATATTCATGTCAAGGGTATTTGTGTCAAAATGAGTAAATTTTATTATTTTTCAGTACGAGTAGGTTTGTGTCAAAACGAGAAATTTTTAGTATGGGTCAAAATGGGTAGTGTGAAACCGAGTGGTTTTTGGGTTAAAACAAGCAATTTTTAGTACGCGTCAAAATGGGCCCAGTTGACCTACAAATAATAGTTTTACATTTCGTTTCACGAGTTGACTTTTTGGATATGTAAATACTTCGTTTTGGAAATTTTCAGGTAAGACGTATCTAGATACGAAAGAACTTTGGAAAGAAGTTGAGGTATGACGGGATTCCATGTATATCACAAGAAGGAACTTTCACACAAAATAATGGTAATTAATCAAATTTATAACCAATATCACATTTTATACTTAATTAAGCTAATCTGTTAATCAGGTTTATTTAAAAAAAAAAGACACCTTTCAGCTTATTTCAAGAACTATGCGGATTCAGCTCCTAATTTTAATAAAAATGACTTTTGCAGTTGAATAATTAGGTAAATCTCTAGCAGTACCTTTATCAACTCATTTTTTAAATTAATAGTTTTTTTATTTTTAATAATCACTTATTAAAAATGTATCAGGTTTGGGTCAAAACGGTACGTTTTAAAAAGGTATTGGTTTGGTTCAGGTCAAAACAGGCCATTTTAAAAAGGAATCGGTTTGGTTCATGTTAAAACAGGTCGTTCTTAAAAGGTCACGGTTTAGTTCGTGTCAAAACGGGTGGTTCAAGTCAACCGATATCAAGATGTACCGATTTATTTACTTGAATAATCGTCAAATCAGGTTAAATGAAAACAAATCGATAGCTAAGCAGAGTGCAATTTAAGTTCTTGTCAATATTGACTTTTGTACTTAGTGGGGTTATTTATCATCACAAAACAGCAATTTCGATTTGCTTATTATAGTTTGATTGTTAATTGGTTACCTCAAAAGTTAAACCTTAACTTGTACTTATTTGGTCTTTTTAATCTTTGGATTAAAATGTGTACAGGAAAGCATTTATGAACGAATCTGTCTAAAATATAAAATTAAATATTTTTAAAAGTAAATGAGCCAGCTCAAGCTTTTTACAAGCCGAGCTCGAGTACAACGAGCGGAGCCGATTCAGCTCAGTTTGTAAATGAGCCAAGCTGGTTCAACTCGATTTATAAACAAGTTGAGCTAGGTACAAGACTAACCTGACTTGGCTTAGCCCATCTTGCTTACAGCCCTATAGAAACAAATTTAAAACATCTCTGACTCCGTTTAAATTTGTAATTTTGAGAAACTAAAAGAGGTCAAATCTTTTGTTGACCTCACCAGGGTTAATGGGGTGTACCTACTAAGATTACAAGACCCGAATGTGTTTCACCTTGGGTGTCTATTGGCCACTAACAAAGTTGAATAACAGAACTGAGTTAACTTAGACAGAAGTTTGGCTTTGTTTAGTTTTGTTTGACTTAACATTACAGCAAGTCAGTTGGCAAACAAGGTTGTTGGTGGTGTTGGACTGGAGGAGGCGTTCTATCTTTGGGATGGATTCAAGTCCAAGGTGTGTTGACCTCAACAAATGCAATATATATGCAATAAGTCCTTGATTTTGTGGATGCCATAAAAATAGGTTTTGTTCATGATCCATATATTTTATCCAATTCATTTTTTATTTGCAAACATATGATACTATGTTCTTTGTTACGACGCTAATAAACAATAAGATGCGATGTTACTAGTCCGAGTGGTTTTTCGTTTCATGTGGCCTTTAGAAAGCATCAAGTGTTCGTGTTAGCATATTTTGGCAATGTTCAGTGCTCGGGTTACACGGCTTGAAAAGCTGAGTGGAAGTGATTAAACTGACTTTTTGAATTAGTTTATTGTGATGGTAATTGGCATGCTCTTCTTTGACATATAGATTATGCACAATATTTACATGTATATTTGGACTTGCATTGAGGTAAAACTTTTGGAGTGGAGCCTAAATTGTTTTAATTCTTAAGGTCAGTTTGATGGTTTTCATGTTAAGGGTATTACGGTCATTAGATATTATGACAGTATTATTAGAAATAATGAGATAAAGCTAAATGATATGGTCAATCAAATTTTTAAGCTATTGTTTGTTTCTTTGTTGTTCAATTAGCTCTAGGTGCAATTTTAGATCTCATATGATTTTTTCTGTTTTTAATTGCAATCTTTTGTGTAATTAACTCTAATGCTTGTATTAAATATATGTGTAGATAACTAAAATTTTAAAATAATAATTCTTTTATATGTACCAGTAACCAGCTTACAAAAGTGGCCATACAAACAAAAAGAAAACATGGAAAAAAATATAAAATTTTAAACTAATTATTCTTCCTTACGACCCTAATAGAAAACCCTCTGTTGCATCAAGAAAACGATTACACGAACATAGAAAAAAACGCGTTGTAATTGTTTCCCCCGCCGCATCGCGCGGGTTCCTTACTAGTTTGTGTGTGTGTGTGTGTATTAACCCAAGTTCATCTCCTTCCTTAGAAAACCTAGGCTTCTAATTTCATAATTCCGTTCCATGTTTGTTAGATTGATGTTAGGGGTTTTGATAAGAAATAACAAACCAAAAAAAACCCTAAAATAAGTTGTTGATTGAGGGTGAACGGAGCCTCGCCGGAAAACAACTATCTTGGCCAAAATTAATATACTTAGAGAGTGTTTTAGCGGAAATCGTTGGTATGAGCACGTTTAGATGATATTAGAGGGTCTATTGATACTCTTAATCATGTCGTTGGACGATTAATGATCGTTAATGGGTTTTTAATAAAAATACGGCCATTAGATAGTTAATTCGGCAATAAAACAATGTTATTATATGTTAATTTGGACCGTTAGTGGTTATACGTTGGTGGAGAATGCCATAATAATCATTTATGTGACAACCCAAAATTTTTTTCTATATCATCAACTAAATTTTCGAGACAAAAATTCCTTCAACAAGGGAATGGTGTGACACCCCGCATTTTCAGGTTAACTCCGTGAACACATACTTCAATACCTTAGACATTCTTGCATAACATTTAACAAGTCACACACAAGAGTCGGTCCGTACGCGTTGGTGATAAATGTCAATCTCGTAAACGAATACATGTGCGTGCTATGTGATTACTTGCTTTGCGTGTTCATACTTTAATTCATATTATTATACATATATATATAACAAAAAAAACCCTAAAGCGCCCCGAGCCTTGCGTAGGATTTGGCTAGATCCCTCGCGCTGCGCATGGGATTGGTAGATCTTGAAAATTGTTTAAAACGACTTTAAAAACCATAGAGCTTATATTATCGACCTCTGTCATTTTTGGATGAAACCCTAGAGATTTTGGGCCACTTGGGAAGCTTAGGGGTGCACTGGAAGTGCTAGAGTTTGTGTTTACATAATAGCAATCGTTAGTTGTAAGTATCCATCTCTTAACTGTTGTTTTCTTGATTCTTTGTGCGTTCTTTTGATTTTAAGTGATTCATGGCATGAGAATCTCAATGATATAAACATTATTAGACATGTGTGATCAATAATTGATGATTTAGAATGTTGTTGTTCATGTAAACATGATTTAGTTAGGGTTCAAGATAGATTGAATTCTGGACAGAATTTCACTCGCTTATAATTTTGCTTGTAACTTGATAAATATTGCTTAGTTTTTATTAAATACTGGCTTGATGATGTACTACTTTGAGTCTAGTTTTCAGAAAGTTGTATATTGTAATTTTTGGTCGAATACTTGATAGTTTTTATGATTTTACAAAACTGAAGGTCGAATCTGATTTGTAAGGCAGAATATTGCCTTATGTTCATGATATCATAACTTGATGATGACAAAGTCAAATGGGCTAATTCCACTTCTGGAAGTTCATAACTTGAGTTAGAAAGCTAACCCAATTGGCCTTGCTTGATTTAATTTGATTTATAGGTCTTGCCAAGTCTATACATTTTGTTGCGCAAACTGAATAATCTGTACCTACTTGGAATTATTTAATTGTTGTGAACATTGTACACAAAACAAAAATATAATAAAAATATCTTGAGAAACCTAATTCATACGTGCTTTTGTGGGTATTTTTGTGGAATTTATTTCAAAGGGATGCTTAGTTGAATAAATTAGGTTGTGCGTGCGGAAATTTGTCTCAAAGGTTTCATAGACAGATTTGGTTGTAAATGATATTTGCTTGACATTTGGATGGTGTGGTATCATAGGATGCAAGTTAGAGTAATTTGAAACTATTGACGTTATTATATACCACCAATGAGTGATCGGGTCAGGTCCATGTTTGTGTGTGGGTCGTTACGTGAGTACTAGGATGTCGTATTGTTAAACACCTCCTCATTGCTTAATACTTGTACTAGGTATTGGTTAGATGGGCACACTTTCTTTTGTTAAGCTTGTTCGTGGAATCTCGTTTGCATACTTAAGGTGAGTTCATACTTTTCATACTTGCTTTCTAGAAGAAAGTACCAGCTGATTTTGTAAACTTGTTTTCCGGGAGAAAACACCAACTATTTTCCTTTTTCATGTTTTCGTGGAGAAAACACTGATTAGCTCTTATACTGGTTTTATGCAGTAAAATGCAGTGGAATACTTCGTATTTTTATGGGAATTTCTTATTTATATCACAAGTTTATACTAGATGCCCTTTTATCACTTAAAGTCCTTACTTTACTTTGAATCGATAGGATGGGATCGCGGGGTTTTATTGAGTAGTACTACTGGGTTTGATAAACCCCACTCGGGCTACTCACGCTAGCACGGCTGTGATGTCATTAAACGAGTGTGATATTTACCTAACTTTTATACGACAGTGTTGGTGATAGACCAGGTAAGAAGGCATACATACAGTCAGTTTCAGTTCAACCGTCTAGTAGATTGTAAATGGGTTAGCTACCCTGCTATAATTTGAGATGTGGAAAATCTACTTATACTTATTATATTTAGTTTTTTATTTAACTTGTGAACTCACCAACCCTGTGTTGACACTTGAGTATTGTTACTTACCCAGGTCACTAGGTAGTGCTAGGGAGCGTGCAGCATGCTTGCTTGGAATTTTTATTATTTGCATGGACTTTAGTTGGTTTCTTTTAAGTATTGTGGGTTGTGCATGTTTTGGCACGTGATAATTTTGTTTTCTTAAAACTGTTTTCTTTACGCTTCCACATAACTTCTGATTTGATTTGGTTGTTTTGAAACTCGTATTTTAACGAGGGTTAAACTATGTTATTAAATTATTTTACGTGTTGGTTTGGTATGACGAATGGTTGGATGCTGCTGTGTCACGCGCCTCACGATAAAACCCCGCTAGTGGAAATTTGAGGGTGTGACAGATTTGTATCAGAGCCATTGGTTATAGTGAACTAGGTCGTTTTCGCAAAACCAGTCTATAACCATTTTCAAGGCTCAGTAAAAAGTCTTATTTCAAAACATGTCAACCCATTATTAGATTTCATCCATGCATGCATTACATACATTCATACATAGCATTTACATACACCTTGTGTCACAGGCATGTCAACATCTCCCTCTCATTCGTCCCCTAGTGGTCAGGCCCCTACCTCCCCTACTACCTCGAGACCTATGAAGAAGCGCCAGCTAGAACCAGAAAATGACGCTAGGTTCTGCGACAGGTCAACCCACGTCTGTATGCTTAGAAACCTCGATGATTGAGAGTGGTACCCAGATTTAATCACATACTACATGCTTCGGGAGAGAGTCCCCCTCCTCCTACCTTGGACCCCACTCGGCAAATTCATTTCTGCCACCTTTACCTTGTTCTCTCAAATAGGCTTTTGCGGCTTTCGTGGCAAGAACTGGTCGTGAGTTTCGCCATATGCGAGAGGCATCCGGCGAAATCACCAGCATATTAGAAAGAGGGGTCACGACGAGGCATCAAATTGAGAAACTCACTAAAGACTTGGATAAAACAAAACAACTCCATAACCAATTGGCGAAATTTGTGCATGAGCAGCAGAATCAACTGGTTATCCTAACTACTCGAGTGGAAGCAACCGAAGCTAGGGCGGCGGTCGTGCCGCCAGCTGCAGATATCGCCGAAGAAGAGGAGGAGCTTCGAAGTAGAGGAAGAAGAAGGATCTGGTGTCTCTTCAGCTGAGAGTTCGAACTAATGTCATTCCGGTTCGTTTTCTTTTTATGAACCTATATGAGCGGGTTGGGCTTATACAACTTATGGATTTGGCACCTTTGATGATTTTACTTTAAATATTTTGTGATTGAATTACAACTTATTTATTAAGGATTATTGTCATTCAAACTTGTAATGTTGTTTTGATTTACTCATTTACTGAATGTATGCTTATATGAAAATTATATCTTTGATATTTTTCTCATTTTGGTATATTGTGGATGAAAGGATATCATGGCCGGAAGAGCGGGTCGAGGTGGCATTCACATGACACAGGCAAAACTCACTGCGTTGATTAATGATCGGGTGAATGAAGCTCTTGCGGCTTACCAGGCCGCACACCTAGGAGGTGAATATTTATGTTGTATCTTCGGCTGATAAATTTTTTTCTCCTTAGAAACTTTCTTTATGACTTGCATAGTTGAGGCTGACCTATGCGTATAGCCCATTTTTCTTATTGGCCCAGGTGGACAGTGTAAGACCCCGAATTTTGGGAATCCTACAGTTGGTAAACATGTCAAAGACTTATAAAAATTTAACTAAGAAAGACTTCGTTTTATTTAAACCGATTCAGAGTAAATAACAGCGGAATAATGAGTGTCTAGATTCCCAAAAACTTAACAAAAATTTTTTAAACCCAAGGCAATCCATTTCATGTAAAAAAAACTAGTTCAGATTATACAATCAACGGAAATCATAAGTTTCAAAAACAAAATCCCAAAAACCAGATAATATGCCCAAAACCGAATTTAAATGCATTAAATAGTAATTAAAAGTAACAGTCTTCATTATTAATTTCCCGACTAGCTATGCCTTCAACCGACCGAGTAATCTCGAGCACGTCCAAGCGGTAAGCATCCTCCCCTTAACCTGAAACTCACACTAACATACACACAAAATCAGCTTGAGCTAAGTGAGTTCAAGTTTTGATAAACGACCTTTATATAAATAATTCCAAGAGTTTAGATAAAATACGGGATATGAACTATTAGGCCATAATAAATGATAAGTAGTCATACTTACATATCTATATAATTATATCCCTATGCATAACATCCAAGTAATCGAGCACACGTACAACCCAAACAGGTAACATCCAGGTAATAACATCAGGGTCGAGCACACGTACAACCCAAACACGTAACATCCACGTAATAACATCAGGGTCGAGCACACGTACAACCCAAACACGTAACATTCAATCCACCGTATGCAAACACAAAGTAGGCATACGCAACATCCTTAGTCGATAACAACTAATTAACATCGCCAATCATTGGCCATAAAGTAACACGTGTATAAACTTACGTATATATATTATTCCAATATATACCATACTACAAGTAAACCTATGGGCCATAAGGTATCACATGTGTATGCATACTTAAATATCATCACAAAATATACCATAGTACAAGTAAACTTATGCAAAATCATTTAAACGGTTTATCATGAAAAATCAGTTCGATGTGTATGCTAGCCCAAAACTTGAAAAGAGTG
This sequence comes from Bidens hawaiensis, assembly GCF_021521415.1. Taxonomy (NCBI): domain Eukaryota; kingdom Viridiplantae; phylum Streptophyta; class Magnoliopsida; order Asterales; family Asteraceae; genus Bidens; species Bidens hawaiensis. The sequence continues at coordinate 3,072,600 of NW_027491065.1, read as the reverse complement.
AAAAGGGGCATCATGAACTCACCTGAAATGAGGCACAAGGTCACCACGAGCTAGAAGGCCCCTAAGTAATCCCACAACTCACACGCCTGCCGGATTATACACAATAATCACTAACGATACCTAAAGGACTCATTTATCCTATGAGGCTTTCTAATATGATTCGAGTTACCTAAATCCCCGACCTCACCAAGTTCAATTATAACAGCCCCCGAGGATTTATACTTACCAACATGACCCTTAGATACTCCCGGAAATAAATAATTCCCAAATCACCCCCGGAAGTACTAGGTGAGACTAATATGCGCGTTTAAGAGTTGTTTAGGCACTTAACATTCAACTCAGCCCCGTGTGGACCCAAATTGATAAATTCGCAGCCTACTAGCCCACACGACACTACACGAGTTGGATGGGTCGGTAATTCGCAATCACGATGCATAAACTACCAATAAACACGAATTTGCGTTGTACCGACCCGTTTGAGTAACCGACAACCAATTCAGCCCCATTAACATAAAAATTAAGTTTTCCGCAGCCTGTAATACATACCGAGGCTACACAATCTGAATTGGTTGTTAATTCCCTCAAACAATGCGCTAAACGCAATAATCAACAAACTAGACAAACGAAATCCTAGTTTTCAATCTATCGACAATTGATCAATCAAACCAGCTTCATAGCCCACGATACTAAAGTATAACACATATGACATACATAGGAAGATGACGGAGCAAAACCTCACTTCAAACAGCCTCGAAAAGAACACAATTGGACAGCCACCGGTTAAACCAAAAACGAACGTATCGATCAATAACGAGTATAACATGCATATTTTAGCATGCAAAGATGTATTTTATTAGGAAAACCATATAAATAAATTATGAAATTTTTACCAGAGTTTATATTTTTATTATATTTTTCTAGTGGACACAAAAATTATAAAAATTCCTCCAACACAGAAAGGTACGTGCAGCTATTTCAATGCGCAACAAAATGGTTTTATTTTTATAAAAATCATTACCAAAACAAATTAAACGATTCCAATTGGGTTTGATTCCTAACTCAAAATATTAAGTTCCAGAAGTGGAACCAACTAATTTGGACTTGTTGAAATAGAGTTATGATGTCGGGAAGACAGACCATAATCCGTCATCCCGCATCAGCTTTGACACTCGATCTTATAAATTCATAAAAACCATTCAAATCCCGCCCAAGAATTACATATTATACCTTTCTGGAAACTAGACTCAAAGTAGAACATCTTGGAAACAAGAATCGATCAAAAACAATAAATGTTCATCGAGTTAAAGACCGAACAATAAACGAGTACGAATCTGTCAGAAAATGTTATAATCAAAACTTAACCCTAACGTGTTCAACAAAGGGTTTAATGGTGAAATCAAAGTTCCTTGACGTGATACTAACCTTTAATTGGATGGAGATGGTTGGTAATGGCTGGAAAATAAAAAAAAAAATTTGTGATGGGGGCTGCACTTGAGGTGCCGATCGGACCAGCAACAAGGGGAAGAAAGATTAGGGTTTTTGATATAATAAATTTACACTCTGGCCCCCAAACTTGTAAAATGAGATTTATTGAGCCGAAAGTTGAATAACATGACTTACAAGAATGATAAAGAGGTCCTTTAAGAATGCCAAATCGGGTCTCGGTTAAAAATACCAACTCTACAAGACAAACCTTTTTAACAAAAATTTACGGGCGTTACAGACAGCAAGCTAATCTCCCGACATGTACCTTCAAAACCTTCAAGGACTGCAAGCCCCACATGTTTAGTGGAGCTAATGGTGCTGTGAGCCTTCTGCGTTGGTTCGAGAAGCTTGAGTCGGCCATCGCCATGTGTAACTGTCCTCAAGCTGATTGGGTGAAATTCGCCTCCGGCACACTGGAAGATACTGCTTTGACATGGTGGAACTCTCAGACTCAAATGTTAGGATTGTAGGTGGAAAATTCTCACCCTGGAATGATTTTAAAGACTTAATGCAAGAAGAGTACTGCCCCGGGACAGAATTCAGAAGCTGGAAACCGAATATTGGAATCTTAAAATGGAGGGATCGGAGATCGAGGCTTATACTAACCGTTCTGACGAGTTGGCCACATTATGTCCAAATATGGCGACTCCTTCTTACAAGCTGTTGGAAAGTTATATCAACGGTCTTGCCCCCCAAATCCAAGGCATGGTAACTTCATCGAACCCTTGAATGATTCAACAGGCCATTTGACTAGCACACGAGCTTACTGAATAGGTCGCGTAGCAAGGAACATTACCTAAAAAAGGTGGATCTGCTTCTACTCCAGTGGATAACAAACGCAAGTGGGACAACACTCAGAACAAAAATTCCAACACCCACCAGTCTCAGCAACAACAATCAAGAAGGTTTGACAACCATCGTGCCTTCAATCAACAATCGACAGAGAACCAAGGCTCGTATCATGGGAATTTACCGAAGCGAAACATATGCAATCTCCATCATCATGGTGCTTGTAGAAACTAGTGTCAACATTGTGGAAAATTGGGTCATGTGGCAAAGTGTGACATTCATGATAAAACGAGGTACACTATATTTATTACGTAACAAGTAAACGATAAATCGGTTAATTCGTAGTGCTTAAACGAGTAACCGACCGATACTAATTATGACCCGTATACATACTGAGGGGTCATATACGAGTTATATATATGTTATAGAGGCTAACATATTGATATTTAGGCTCCAGTACGTTTAAAACTCTTTAAACGAAAAATGTTTCGTTTATCGATACGCTATAAGCTTAAACGTAATCGTTAATATCAAAACAAGCATTGTAGCATCCATTAAGCCGAAAAAGATTTATAAAACACTTATATGACATGTTCTAAGCAATCCATGAAAATATTTTGGAATTTTACAACGAGTCAGTATGTTTTTCTTATTTTACAAAAATAAGCTGAAAAACACTCGTTTTTGCGTTATTTCTCACACCCGAATTAATTTTCTTGCGAAAAACCGAACCCGAACTAAATTTAAAATGGGCTTTTCATGTTTGGGCTTGTATGATTAGAGAAATGGGCCAAAATAGCCCATTAAGGGCCTTTACAAACCTCCGATCGCCAGCCACCAAACCATACCTTTCTTTTTACATAACTTACTTTCTAAGTATTCTTATTCATTTCAACTTTCAAAACTTTGAAGTCCAAGCAGCTGCAAGGGAGTACTCCATAAACTCTCAAAAACCTAAGGTAAAAATCAAGTTTCATGAAAATTTAACCAAGTTTGATTTATTTAATTAACATATAAACATGTTTTAGTTAGTTTTAAACATGTTTAACCATCCAAAAACCCTAAAAATCAAGTAAAACCATGTTTTGATGTTAAACATGTTTACAAACCAGGAGCATATACTTTTTTGGCCAAAAACGCGGATTAGAACATGAATACAACGTTTTTACGGTTAGAAAGTTCGGTTTGAACCCAAAACCGAAACCCTAATTATCAAGGCTGTTACATGGATGATTTATGCTTGGTTTAATGTTATATGATATGTAGATATACTGAGTTTGCAACCCGAGACCCGGAAAGTCGTTTAAACTAGCAAAATTCATCGAAAACCGACAAGGTAAACCCGTAACACTCGTTTAGGGGCTGTTTAGTATTAGGTTGTGACGTGCTTGTTGTTAGCTTGTGAAAACTTTCAGGGACATTAGGGATCATATAAATGAGTCCCTGTTCAAATTTGGTAATTTTTCGATAAACGGAGAATATTTGGTGAATTTATTCCCGTTTATGAGCGTTTATTTGGGAAAAATAGCTAAACATTTTGAAAAACTATGAAACTTGGTTTTGGAGTTTAATATGTGATGGTAAGATCACTGGTAAAGTTTGGGAATTATTGGAAATGTCTAAGTATGGTTTGTGCAATCATGGCTTAACCGAATTTTAACAGCCGAAAAACGCACAAAAAGGCATTTTGTCAAAAGAGATAGGTTCTGGAAATTTTTCAGGGGCTATGTAATAACATTGAGGTCATTTGTAAAAATTATCGGATTTTTCGGAGGTCGTTTGATATAAACGGGCCATTTATTACACGATTATAACCTATTAAATGAATTTTTATAAATAAATAATTAATCATAAAATTTCTGAAAATATTTTTATAAAATTCTCCATGTCTTAATGTATTTTTACAAAAATTTACATAATTTATATATAAGTACATATTTAGTTATAATTAATCAAAGATTTAAATTATAATTGTTTTAACGAAACCGGCAGTTTTGTGTTTAACGGACTGACTGGTATATCAAAATGTCAAAAGGGGTCAAATATCATATTTTTGAATGATATTGATAAAAACGAACTTTTTACGAGAATTCCGGACAAATCGGGTGGATTGTGCGCGTTTTGTATAATCAAACCCGTGTGAAAACGGAAACGAACCCTGCGATCAAACCAGACACCGAAACTTTAAAATTCTTTCATAAATCAAATTATTTTATTAATCAATATATTTACTTAAGTTTTATATGATCTTACCTAATCCCGAAACGTATAAACGATTAACTGAGCTAGGCTCGGAAAACGGTGAAACTGAGCCAAATCCAGTTTTAAACATTTTATAGTATACAACGTCACAATCTAAGACTATGGTCATGTTTTGGGCCTAACAGCTATACCCAGATTATCTATACAGCCCGACTTAGCTTGAACACTGTACTAGTAATAACGATACGATACCGTTTATAGGAATCAGGCTATAAACGAGGCATCTGACTTATTGATACGTGATTTCTGTGCGAACTACGATAAGGTGAGTTTCACGACCCCCACTTTCTAAACTGTTTTACGAACTTTTGGGGTGAAAAGCATGTTTACATATACTGATATACTTGAAAACGTGTGATGATGTGGATTATCTAAGTACTAACACTTGACAAGTCCCCACAAACACAAGTGATTAACTTCGTGCCGGTGGCGTGTGGATAGTACTATCGGTTTGACAAACCCAACTGTGACAGAGCCGGTGGGGTAAGCCGGAACATATGTAAAACCAGTTGCACATTGTCATTATATATTTACATACTGCTATGTGGTGTTAGACATAGTACATACATGGGGCAAAATGGCTGTTAAATGCCAACAGGAGTGCATGGGCAGGAGAGGCCATGCAGTATAGCTCGTTTCGGTTTCACTTGTGGCTTAGTATAATACATCATACACATACATATATACATACACACTGTAAACTTTACGAACTCGTGTACTGATTTCATTGATACTCGTGAAACTTGAAACTCACCAACTAGACGTAGTTGACCCGTTTTAACATGCTTTTCAGGTAAAGCAAAAGTGGAATGATTTGCTTACATGCTTGGTGTTAGAAAGAAAGTTGAATAGCTGGGAATAGACGCTGATATAATACTGAATAAGAAGCTCGTAAATCGGTTATGTGTTTTTCACCTAGTTTGTAAACATAGTACCTACCAATGTAATATGATGTAATTTAGCAGTTGAATTTTCTTTATAAACAATGTGGTTGATACCAGTGTTATCTGTTACATTCCCGTATTACGCTTCCGCAACTACCTAGTCGGGGTGTGACAGAAGTTGGTATCAGAGCCATTGGTTATAAAGAATTAGGATGTCCCTTAGGATACCATAAGATAACCGTAGGCTCGATTAACTCTGGGAATAAAATAATATTAAATAATATACACGAATGATTCTCGTGATGAACGCGAATGGACAAGTGGGTTATTATGGTCCGGAACGTAATAACAGACTTGTTTGTACGAGGAAATTCGAGAAGAAGTCGATAAACAATCGAATAGGTAAAAACAGCAACATATGTGTATAAAATATAATAATAGATAAATATTTGTGTATATAAATGATTATTTGTGCTTATGTGTATATAATACCTACATGTATTTTACTATGATTAATATAGAAGGATATTATTCTTATCACTAACCATCGTGCAGGAATATGTCAAGATCTACTGATCGTGTACCTAATACCTTACCAACAAGGCCTGAGGAGGAGGAGGAGGATCCGGAAGAAGAAACTGAGGAGGAACCAGAGGAGATAGAAGAAGGTGCAGATGCGGTAATTCCACGCGAGGTACCCGCGGATCAACCCGACTTATCGGGTTATCGTTGTGACACCTATCCCCCTAGGGAATCCCCTAGGAATGTTACAGGACAGGGAGCTACTAGTGCTTATCGTTCACCTGTTAGAGCACCCAGATCCCCTACTCCACCTGTACAGCATACACCAGTACCCCCACCCACCATTAGAAACCGTCAGACTGCTCGCATTTCAGTGCGTCCACCTGAGCACACTTCTCTCCCACCTCGATCTACGTACCATAGGGGAGAAACATCGCGTGTCCAGGTAACCGAGATACCTATTCCTACTTGGGGTTTACCCGCCCTGTACCCGAACCACCTCGTCATTTTGATTCAGCATGGTTTGGTTTAGCGACTGATCAGCTTTAGACCACTCACATTTTATAAATAACTTAAACCTGCATAGATATGATATGCAAGATCACATGCGGTACATGCAGCAAGAAATCAGAATTGTGCAAAGATCCAGTGCTCACAGCCACGGGCGTCAGGATCGAGCGATGATACTACTGGGAGTATGCTTAACGGTTAATGCGGCCCTAGTGGCTGCTGTTGTTTGGTTGTGGCTCCATGTTGCAAAGAATAGATAGGACATAGTAGTTTAGCCGTATGTATATAGTCTTTTGATATCCCAGGCAGCATTTTGTTACAGTATGTTGGGCTGACTTGGGAGTTGTTTGTGGTTTAGTACTATTTCAAGCACTGGCCCTTATCGGGTTAAGTCTACATGTCACTTAGTGACAAATGTTGATACGCATATACAAGCGCTGGCCTATACCAGGTTAAGCCTATGCGCTAATTTTGGATGCATATGTACAGGAATGATTATAATTAATACAAACGTGTTTTCTTTGGCATAGTTATGTGTTGTGAAAGTGTAATATCGTAAAGTTGTGCTGGTCATAGTGAAACAATATTGATTATTATATAATTGATTATTCTATAGAATGGCCCCGAAGAAAACAAACCCTTTGTCTGAGGCGGAAGTGGCCGCAATGATTGCTCGTCAACTGCAAGCAGTGATACCAACAATTGTAACACAAGTCACTGCAGGCATACGTGCTAACAATACTGTTAATCAACCTACGAGCACCACCACGGCCACTGTTAATACACCTCTGCCGGACACTAATGTAGCCCCGGGTGTTACTACCCCGGTGAATACTGATAATGTCATAAATAATAATAACACTCTCCCAACTATGAATGTCACTGGGAACCCAGAACCTGTTGTGCACCCTGATAATATCCCGAACCCTGTACCGGTTGTTAACACAACTAACAATAATAATAACCAAGAACCCCCGCGTCAGGAGTACTCATACAAACAATTTACATCATGTAAACCGATTGAGTTTAAGGGTATTGAAGGACCTAGCGGACTGGTCAAATGGATAGAAAAGACCGAATCAGTAATTAATATCAGTGAGTGTCCACCGAACCGCGTGGTCAAATATGCTACCAGTATGTTTCTAGACCAAGCGCTGATGTGGTGGAACACGGTAGTCCAAATAAGGGGACAAGATGCTATTAATCGTATGTCATGGACTGAATTAAAAACCCTCATGCTAGAGCATTTTTGTCCTAAAAGTGAGATTCAGAGGTTGGAACACGAGTTATGGAATCTGGAAATGAAAGGAGCGGACCATGTGGGATACACGAATCATTTTAATGAACTATCCCGCTTAGTTCCGTGGTTAGTTACACCGGAAGCGAAACGAATTGAACGTTATATCTGGGGACTGACCCCTGCTGTGAGAAGTATAGTGAATTCAGTTGCCCACCCGACATTAGAAAGTGCTGTATCTCAAACGGGTGTCGTTACTTTTGATCTGATGAGAAGTGGAGTGATAAGAATGCCAGGTGAAACAACAAGTTTAAAACGAACTGATTATGGGACAAGAATGCAAGGAAACCCTCAAAACAAGCGGACTCGTCCGAATACCCGAAGTTATGCCATGACCAGTTCTAATGTAAAACAAGAGACTTATAAAGGGACGTTACCGAAGTGCAGAAGATGTAACTTTCATCATGTGGGTGATTGCAAACCGATCATTTGTCAAAAGTGTGGAAGAACGGGACACTATGCCCCCAACTGTAGAACCCCCACCAACACTGTTAACCGTCCACCGCAATCAACTCAACTCCCTCGACCTCAACCAACCCGCCCACAACTCAACCAACAAACCCCACCTACTACGAACCTCCGTGCCTGCTATGAATGTGGCAGTACGGAACACTTTCGGAGATACTGCCCCAATTTGAACCCGGGTACAGTGAGAAAGCAGAACCAAGCACAAGCATCAACCTCCAATGCAGCTAAGGGACGCGCGTTTGTATTAGAACCGGGTGAAGCGCGTCATGATCCGAATGTGGTGACAGGTACATTCTTAGTTTCGGGTCAGTATGCTTCAGTTTTGTTTGATACGGGTGCCGATAGAAGTTTCATATCTGTTAACTTCTTACCTTTAGAAAATATGCCGGTTAGTGAACTAACAAAACCATATACTATAGAACTCGCTAACGGTAAGTCTATACTTGTTAACCGAATAGTCCGAAACTGTTCCCTTATCCTAAACGACCACTCATTCCTTATTGATTTACTTCCAGTGGAATTGGGAAGTTTCGATGTTATAGTCGGTATGGACTGGCTATCTAAGTATAAAGCTGAAATTGTCTGTAAGGATAAGACCGTTAGGATACTTCTTTCGAATGATGAAGCTATGATTGTTCAAGGTGAGAAATCTGGTACGGTACTGCCTCTCATATCTCAACTTAAGGCATTGAGATATTTACGCCAAGGTTGTACTTTATACTTGGCGAGCGTAACAGTTAAGGAACCCGAGGAAAAACGAATGGAAGACATCCCAGTGGTACACGAGTATTCAGATATATTCCCCGATGAGTTGCCTGGTTTACCACCGACCCGACAGGTTGAATTCCGTATTGACTTGATACCGGGAGCAGCACCCATTGCTAAGGTACCTTATAGACTTGCGCCTTCTGAAATGCAAGAACTGTCCAACCAGTTACAAGAATTACTGGAAAGGGGTTTTATTCGCCCTAGTTACTCACCGTGGGGAGCACCAGTGTTGTTTGTAAAGAAGAAAGATGGGAGTTTTCGAATGTATATTGATTACCGGGAATTGAATAAAGTGACTATAAAGAATAGATACCCCTTACCTCGAATTGATGACTTGTTTGATCAACTCCAAGGTGCGAAGTGTTTTTCAAAAATTGATCTTAGATCTGGTTATCATCAAGTAAGAATTCAGGAAGAAGACGTACCAAAAATAGCTTTCCGAACTCGGTATGGTCACTATGAATTTTTGGTTATGCCGTTTGGGTTGACAAATGCACCCGCAGTGTTTATGGACCTCATGAACCGAATTTGCAAACCTTACTTTGACAAATTCGTGATAGTGTTTATCGATGACATTTTGATATATTCGAGAAGTAAGGAGGAACACGAACAACATTTGCGGGAAATCTTAAAATTATTGAGGCAAGAGAAGTTATACGCAAAGTTGTCCAAATGTGAGTTTTGGCTACAAGAAGTACAGTTTTTGGGACACATTGTGAACCATCAAGGGATCCAAGTAGACCCAAGTAAAATTGAGGCCATTAAGAATTGGCAAGTGCCTAAGTCACCAAGAGAAATTCGTCAATTCTTAGGACTAGCCGGGTATTATAGAAGATTCATTGAAAACTTTTCAAGTATTGCACAACCTCTAACCCTCCTAACTCAAAAAGATCGAGCATATGAATGGGGAGAAGAACAAGAAATGGCCTTCCAAACGTTAAAACAGAAGTTATGTGAGACTCCAATATTAAGCCTTCCAGATGGAACTGATGAATTGGTGGTATATTGTGACGCATCTCGTAAAGGTTTATGATGCGTACTGATGCAAAGAAAGAAAGTAATAGCATATGCTTCCGGCAATTAAAAGTACATGAAAAGAATTATACGACCCATGATTTGGAATTGGGAGCAGTTATCTTTGCATTGAAGATTTGGAGACATTACTTGTATGGCACTAAATGTACCATCTATACTGATCACAAAAGCCTACAACACATATTCGATCAGAAAGAGCTAAACATGAGACAAAGGAGATGGGTAGAACTGTTAAATGATTATGATTGTGAGGTTAAATACCATCCGGGTAAAGCCAACGTAGTAGCTGATGCTTTAAGCCGAAAAGACAGAATCAGACCATTAAGGGTACGAGCACTCGGAATGATTGTTCAAAGTAGCCTAACCGAACAAGTTCGCGTTGCACAAGATGAGGCCTTGAAGGCAGATCAGCTAGAAAAAGAAGAACTACATGGAAATGAAAGGAATTTTGAGAAGAAAATTGATGAAGTATTTTATTACAAAAACCGGATCTGGATTCCAACACTTCATAAACTCCGAAAGCTGATACTTGATGAAGCACACAAATCCAAATATTCTATTCATCCAGGTGCTGATAAGATGTATAAGGATGTTAAAGAATTTTACTGGTGGCCTGGTATGAAAAAGGATATAGCCGTGTATGTAAGTAAATGTGCAACATGTGCAAGGGTAAAGGCGGAATATCAAAAACCTTCGGGAATGTTACAACAACCCGAAATCCCACAATGGAAATGGGAACAAATTACTATGGACTTTGTGACACACCTTCCTAAAACCTCTCGAGGAAACAATGCAATTTGGGTAATTGTGGACCAATTAACCAAATCCGCACACTTTATTCCCATCCGTATCAACTACACTACCGAAAAACTTGCTCAAATTTACATCGATGAAATAGTATCTCGACACGGAGTACCTCTTTCGATTATTTCCGATCGAGACAGTCACTTTACTTCACATTTCTGGCAAGCAGTACAAGAAGCCTTGGGAACCCGAATCGACCTAAGTACGGCTTACCATCCCCAAACCGATGGTCAATCCGAACGAACCATCCAAACCTTAGAAGATTTACTTCGTGCTTGTGTACTGGACTTCAAAGGGAATTGGGATCAACACCTCCCGCTCATTGAATTCTCTTACAATAACAGTTATCACAGTAGTATACAAGCAGCACCGTATGAAACTCTATACGGGCGAAAATGTAGATCACCACTATGTTGGACAGAAGTGGGTGATACTCAAATTTTAAGATCCGATTTAATTCAGGAAACCACTGATAAGATTCACCAGGTTAAACAAAAATTGAAAGCTGCCCGTGACCGACAAAAGAGTTATGCCGATGTTCGCAGAAAACCGTTATCTTTTGAAATAGGTGATAAGGTATTTTTAAAAGTATCGCCATGGAAAGGTGTTATAAGATTTGGAAAGACAGGTAAACTAGCCCCGAGATACATCGGACCTTTTGAGATTGTCGCAAAAATTGGTCCCGTAGCTTACCGATTAAAACTACCCTTAGAACTGAGCACTATTCACGACGTGTTTCATGTATCGAATCTGGAAAAGTGTTTGACTGATGAAACGACAATAGTACCACTGGAAGATGTTCAGATCAACGAAAAGCTCAACTTCGTAGAGGAACCGGTAGAAATTGTAGACGGGAAAACCAAACAGTTACGACACAACAAAATTTCATTGGTAAAAGTTCGGTGGAATTCAAAACAAGGACCCGAATATACTTGGGAACGAAAGGACGAATTCCGAAAGAAATACCCACACCTGTTCCCTAGAAAACCGATGACACATTAAATTTCGAGGACGAAATTTCTTAACGGGGGGGAGAATGTGACATTCATGATAAAACGAGGTACACTATATTTATTACGTAACAAGTAAACGATAAATCGGTTAATTCGTAGTGCTTAAACGAGTAACCGACCGATACTAATTATGACCCGTATACATACTGAGGGGTCATATACGAGTTATATATATGTTATAGAGGCTAACATATTGCTATTTAGGCTCCAGTACGTTTAAAACTCTTTAAATGAAAAAGGTTTCGTTTATCGATACGCTATAAGCTTAAACGTAATCGTTAATATCAAAACAAGCATTGTAGCATCCGTTAAGCCGAAAAAGATTTATAAAACACTTATATGACATGTTCTAAGCAATCCGTGAAAATATTTTGGAATTTTACAACGAGTCAGTATGTTTTTCTTATTTTACAAAAATAAGCTGAAAAACACTCGTTTTTGCGTTATTTCTCACACCCGAATTAATTTTCTTGCGAAAAACCGAACCCGAACTAAATTTAAAGTGGGCTTTTCATGTTTGGGCTTGTATGATTAGAGAAATGGGCCAAAATAGCCCATTAAGGGCCTTTACAAACCTCCGATCGCCAGCCACCAAACCATACCTTTCTTTTTACATAACTTACTTTCTAAGTATTCTTATTCATTTCAACTTTCAAAACTTTGAAGTCCAAGCAGCTGCAAGGGAGTACTCCAGAAACTCTCAAAAACCTAAGGTAAAAATCAAGTTTCATGAAAATTTAACCAAGTTTGATTTATTTAATTAACATATAAACATGTTTTAGTTAGTTTTAAACATGTTTAACCATCCAAAAACCCTAAAAATCAAGTAAAACCATGTTTTGATGTTAAACATGTTTACAAACCAGGAACATATACTTTTTTGGTCAAAAACGCGGATTAGAACATGAATACAACGTTTTTACGGTTAGAAAGTTCGGTTTGAACCCGAAACCGAAACCCTAATTATCAAGGCTGTTACATGGATGATTTATGCTTGGTTTGATGTTATATAATATGTATATATACTGAGTTTGCAACCCGAGACCCGGAAAGTCGTTTAAACTAGCAAAATTCATCGAAAACCGACAAGGTAAACCCGTAACACTCGTTTAGGGGCTGTTTAGTATTACGTTGTGACGTGCTTGTTGTTAGCTTGTGAAAACTTTCAGGGACATTAGGGATCATATAAATGAGTCCCTGTTCAAATTTGGTAATTTTTCGATAAACGGAGAATATTTGGTGAATTTATTCCCGTTTATGAGCGTTTATTTGGGAAAAATATCTAAACATATTGAAAAATTATGAAACTTGGTTTTGGAGTTTAATATGTGATGGTAAGATCACTGGTAAAGTTTGGGAATCATTGGAAATGTCTAAGTATGGTTTGTGCAATCATGGCTTAACCGAATTTTAACAGCCGAAAAACGCACAAAAAGGCATTTTGTCAAAAGAGATAGGTTCTGGAAATTTTTCAGGGGCTATGTAATAACATTGAGGTCATTTGTAAAAATTATCAGATTTTTCGGAGGTCGTTTGATATAAACGGGCCATTTATTACACGATTATAACCTATTAAATGAATTTTTATAAATAAATAATTAATCATAAAATTTCTGAAAATATTTTTATAAAATTCTCCATGTCTTAATGTATTTTTACAAAAATTTACATAATTTATATATAAGTACATATTTAGTTATAATTAATCAAAGATTTAAATTATAATTGTTTTAACGAAACCGGCAGTTTTGTGTTTAACGGACTGACTGGTATGTCAAAATGTCAAAAGGGGTCAAATATCATATTTTGAATGATATTGATAAAAACGAACTTTTTACGAGAATTCCGGACAAATCGGGTGGATTGTGCGCGTTTTGTATAATCAAACCCGTGTGAAAACGGAAACGAACCCTGCGATCAAACCAGACACCGAAACTTTAAAATTCTTTCATAAATCAAATTATTTTATTAATCAATATATTTACTTAAGTTTTATATGATCTTACCTAATCCCGAAACGTATAAACGATTAACTGAGATAGGCTCGGAAAACGGTGAAACTGAGCCAAATCCAGTTTTAAACATTTTATAGTATACAACGTCACAATCTAAGACTATGGTCATGTTTTGGGCCTAACAGCTATACCCAGATTATCTATACAGCCCGACTTAGCTTGAACACTGTACTAGTAATAACGATACGATACCGTTTATAGGAATCAGGCTATAAACGAGGCATCTGACTTATTGATACGTGATTTCTGTGCGAACTACGATAAGGTGAGTTTCACGACCCCCACTTTCTAAACTGTTTTACGAACTTTTGGGGTGAAAAGCATGTTTACATATACTGATATACTTGAAAACGTGTGATGATGTGGATTATCTAAGTACTAACACTTGACAAGTCCCCACAAACACAAGTGATTAACTTCGTGCCGGTGGCGTGTGGATAGTACTATCGGTTTGACAAACCCAACTGTGACAGAGCCGGTGGGGTAAGCCGGAACATATGTAAAACCAGTTGCACATTGTCATTATATATTTACATACTGCTATGTGGTGTTAGACATAGTACATACATGGGGCAAAATGGCTGTTAAATGCCAACAGGAGTGCATGGGCAGGAGAGGCCATGCAGTATAGCTCGTTTCGGTTTCACTTGTGGCTTAGTATAATACATCATACACATACATATATACATACACACTGTAAACTTTACGAACTCGTGTACTGATTTCATTGATACTCGTGAAACTTGAAACTCACCAACTAGACGTAGTTGACCCGTTTTAACATGCTTTTCAGGTAAAGCAAAAGTGGAATGATTTGCTTACATGCTTGGTGTTAGAAAGAAAGTTGAATAGCTGGGAATAGACGCTGATATAATACTGAATAAGAAGCTCGTAAATCGGTTATGTGTTTTTCACCTAGTTTGTAAACATAGTACCTACCAATGTAATATGATGTAATTTAGTAGTTGAATTTTCTTTATAAACAATGTGGTTGATACCAGTGTTATCTGTTACATTCCCGTATTACGCTTCCGCAACTACCTAGTCGGGGTGTGACACAAAGGACTGTAGGGTTCAATTGCAAGGAAAACAATCAGATCAACCATCTCAATAATCAAACCAACAACTACAAAAGCAGAGGGGAATCGCTAAGGGGTGTTTCAAGTGTAGTAGTGAAGGTTATATTAGAGGAGATTGCCCTCAACTCAACCAAGGAAGCAACAACAACAACAGTGGTGTCAATGCTAGCAGAAATACCAGCAATGGTGGAGGTGCCAAAGGAAGGGATTATGTAATTGGGTCAGGTGTGTCAGGACCGTGAGTCGGGTGAAACCTTCTAGAGGTTGACAAGAACACACCGACTCGATTACCTAAAAGGCCTGTTAAATATCTCGGCGGAATCAAGATATCCAACGAGTGGGACCGAAGGAGTGTAAATTGCAAACAAGAAATAATAATAAATAATCAGTAAAAGTACATTGAAAGACAAAGATTCACTGTATTAAATGATTCATTAATGAAACAGTGAAAGGAATGTCTAGGGTTTCGTGTATGATGGCGGTGGCTATACGAGGAAACAAATATAATATTCTTTTGGAATGTTTTTCGTATTTTGTGTGTGCCAACCTGTAAATCCGTGTCCCAATCCGTGTCCTAAATGGAATCCTAGGACCCCTATTTGTAGACCCTGACATTCCTTCTAGAAGTTCCTAATCATTACATAATGAAATACAATTTAACAAGTGTTGAGTCCTTGAGCAAGGTAACAATCTTGCTCGAGCAGACTCACTATGCTAGGTATGCTCGATGAATGTCCTTGAGCATACTTTAGTTAGAATATCTTCAGTGAAGATATTCTCCTCCAGCAATCGTCATTCCTCTTGACTGATTCATACTTTGCTCGAACTCGTCCATTGAGCAAGCTCATTCTTCTTGATGTCTTCAGTTTTTCTTATTCAGCAATCTTTAGCATGCTCGGATGTAAATCCTGCTCGGGAACTGAACTGTGCTCGAAGTCCTTGCTTTGATCACGTGACATCTTCTTATTGCATCCATGCTTGTCCCCATGTGCTCGATCATCCTGTGCTCGTAACACTTGGTTAAAACTTGTATGATTAAGCTGTTTGCTTGATTGGCAATCCATGCTCGATAGAAGAATACTCTTGCTCGTTGAAGTGTAGCTTGCTCGAAGCCTTAACACTTAGAAGAATTAACCATTTAAGGTTCTGAAGACCTTGCTCGAAGTAGTAAAACCATGCTCGATCATCTAGGCTTGCTCGAAGTCCATACTTAGCCATTTTCTGGGGAGGTTGAGAAGATTCCAATCTTCCTTATCGTAAATCCGACCCAACAATCTCCCCCTAGATTGGAACAAGCTCAGATGCACCAAAACATGTCTGCATAGAGTTACACATGTATCAGACATTAAAGATATATCATTTAAGAACATGTCATTTCATCACATAAGTAGGAATTCTGCCTCCTAGGCATTACAAATTAAAGTTTTTACATCAAATACAACAAAAAAATTTCAAGATAAACAGAAAGAAATATTAGTCATCATTTATCCCTTTTCTGCTATCTTCTCCTCCTGCTCCTTGTATCAGTTCCTTCTTTCATTCTCTTGACAAAGGCAGCCTTTTGTTTTATCATGTCAAGCTCTACGGTATCAGAGGAGTTATATGGAAATTGAGCATTAATCAAGTCTTGAAGGTCCTTTGGATGCATAAATTTGAGATCTTCATCATGTCTTATCACTGCAATGGGTATGCCAGACTCATTTCTCAATGTAATTGAATCATTGTGCTGATAATAGGTTATCTACTTGATTCTTCCAAGTTGTTGCACCAATGAGTTCGGTTCCTGCATCACTTCTCTCATAGCTAAGCACTCTTTTAATGTCTTCCTTTTACCAAGTGAGCTGCTTGCTTGAGACTTTCTTTTCTTCATCTCAAAGAGGGAGAGTTCAGAGATATGCACTTCATTTATCCTTTTGTTTCTTTTCTCCCTCTCTGTCTGGCTTCTTATCTCTCTCTTCTTCTGTTGCAAGAATGGGAACCCCCTTTCTGCTTGTTCTTTTATAAATTTTGAGGGCTCATTTCTTTGTTGACCAGATGGCTGACTTCTGATTTGATTATCATACAGTGTCAATTCAGCTATCTTGGTTAATTGTTCTTTTGTAAAATTTCTCAAGTCATCTCTAAAGATGATGAGATGTTCTTCTTTATCTTCAGTAATAACCCTCAAGGTCTTGGATCGTTTATCGAAGAAGAGATGTGTGGGCAGATTTATATTTCTTGGTGGCACGGGCCTCACACTCTCAGACCTTGGGGTTTGGCTCGAGCTCCCTTGCTGAGTTGTCTTCAATTTGTCGAGTCCTTCCTCTTCATACCATCTTTTTATCGTTTCATCAGTCTGTACCAACAATCTTGACATTCTGACCCCTTTCTTGTGAAGAGCACTCATCATCTCTGCTCTTACTTCCTCTTCTGCTCTCTTCATATCTTCTTGTCGTTTTCTCTGGGTTTCCATATATAACTTTTGCTCTCTGTTGTATATGTCGATTAGTTGATCATGAGGCATGTTTTCAAACTGTTCTTTAGTAATTCCCTTTTCCATCACAATTTCCTTCAAGGTTTGTACCCTTTTGGGGTCTTCGAACCATTTCCTCACTTCTTCTTCTTTCTTTTTAGCCTCATCCCTCTGTAGCCTCATCTTTAACTCTTGTTCTCTCTCAAATCTTTCTCGACTTGCCTGATCTTTGTGAGAATCCTTTATCTATTGAATTCTTCTTTTCAATTCTTCAGGAGAAAGGTTTATCAAATAATTATAATTGTAGCCGTACAGTTGAAGACATTTGATATCTTTATGTTTAGCCTTTAAAATTTCATAATCTGCTTCATCACTGGCTTTCTTTTCCATTCTCTTTTTACTGCTGTCAGACTCCTTTAACTCTTTTTCTTCCTTCTTCCTCTTCTTTGACACTTTTTCCACATAGTCAGATATGTCATCCACAAGAGCCCTTTTGTAGAGTCTGTCTATTTTGTCAAATGATTGCAAGTTAAGGAATGCAGGCTTGTGACCAGCCTTCGTTAGCAACTCTCTTTTAGACTTCCTCAATCTCCACCCTTCAGCTTCTTTTGCTATGTCTTCTATGGATAGTCTTTGAAGGTATTTTGAGTCATAGCCCAAGCTGATCAAGTAATCTTTGTCTTTGTTTTTCTTTTCAGTCCCTTTCATTTCTCCTTCACTATCACTCTCAATGTCAATGGTTTCTTTAAGATTGTGAAGTGCTGCAATCATTGGTTCTTCATTTCTTTTTTCTTTCTTTCTAATTTGTCCAACCTTTTTTTGTCCAACCTTCTTTCTTCTAATTTGTCCAACCTTTTTTTGTACACCATTGTCTTCACAGATTTTTGTCTTTTGGATTTGGGCGTTTCAATTTCAGCTCTTTTTTTTCTTTTTAGTGATTGAGTTGGAGTATGAGTGTCGGGTTGTGTCACTTCAGCTTCTGGTCCTTCTAGTATGATTTCTTCATCAACTGATTTAGATGACTTAGAATTTTCTGGTTCATGGTCATCTTTATCATAAACTTCTTCTATTATTGGTTCAGATGTGTCTGTTAAAAGGATTTGGCTCTTCTTCCACTGTTCTTATCTGTGTTCTTCATGAGCTCTCCTAGCTGCAGCCACAATTTCCAGACTGAACTCATCAGGATGTAGAAGGATGTCAAAATGTGTTCTGAGCATAACTAGCTGAGCAATGAACTTGACGTATACATTCCATGGCATCCTTGGTTCATCATTCTTCTCTGGTTTTTCTCTCAATCCCAGTCTAGTTTTTGGTTCATTGTTATTTTCCATTTCAATGTTTACAGGTTCAGTTTCAGGCAGTTTAGTTTCATTCACTAGATGCTCTTCATGTTCACTTGTTACTGGATCTATAGTCATTGTGTGCTCTTTTTCATCAATATTCATATTTGCTCTTAGAGCATCCAGTATGGCCTTAATTGCCTCATCTTCCTCCTTCATTCTTCTTTCATCTTCACTTTCTTTCTTCTTCATATTAATTAGTGCTTCAAGCACTTCCTAAGGTATTTTTTCTTCATCTTCTTGGTTCAAAGACTCTAACTCTTCATTTATCAATCTCATAGCAGTCTTCACAGATTCAACTTCTGCTATATCTGGATCAATTATATTTTCTCTGTGCAATATATCATTAGATTGAACATTTTATTGGGACAAGGGATGTAAGTCTTCATCTGAAAAGGCAATCCCTTTCCCCTTTGCTTTCCTTTTCAACCTATCTTCTTCAGTTTCATCTTCTTTCTCACTATCCCCCTCATCATCATATTTTCCATCTTCATATGCTTGATTTATCAGGTTTAGCGCATTTGATGGTCCAACATCCATAACTTTTTCATCAGAGCTTGCATACAAGTCTCCGATCGCCCTTAATCCTTCTGCACGTTCATTTGCATCATCATGTTCTGTTCCAACAGGTTTCTCCCCCTGTTTTGGTGCATCTGAGGTTTTCTCAACCTCAGACTGCCCCTCTAGGGTTCGAATCTTTAATAGTGCCTCATTTAATGCAGCCTCCAATGCAATGTTTCGGATCTCCAAAGTAACAGTCTTCTCCTTTAGCATAGCATTTTCAGACTCAAGTCTGGCATTTTCACAGATAATATCATACAGATTTGGGCTAGAAGGTGGGGTTTCTTGATTTGGGTTTGGTGTAGGGTCAGATAAAGGTTTTGAATCAGTAGTATCAGGAGAGGGAATCTTGTAAGACTCTGGTTCTGTGGGAAGTGGTTATGTTGGCTGAGTGGTGTCAGTGGCATGTGTTTCTTGTAGTGGTGAGGATGGTGGGGTTGGATGAAGTGTATGTTGATCAAATTGAGTAGGCTGGGAAACAGATTCAATAAGTCGTGATGTAGGTGGTGAAAAGATATGTGTATCATGGATGGGTTCAGAATCAGATAAGGCAGGTTCAGTTGTAGTATTTGATGAAGGAATTTTGTCATTTTCATTGCTGAGGTCAATAGAGTCTGTGTCATTATTGTATGTCTCAGGTGGTGGTGATTCTGGAAGAGTTATCTTTTCAATAGTTTCAGCAACAGTGGATATTACATCAGCTACAAATATATCTTCGTCCATCGGCTCAGTAGCTTTGTTGCTTGTACCCTCAACCGGTTCATTGCTTTCCTCATTTCTTTCTACTACTGCATTATCAACCTCAAATGCAGATTGTTCAATTAAAGGCACATTTCCCTCAACGACTCCTTATGCATCATCATTATTGCCAACATCCAAGTCATTTCCACGTTCCGGACCATTGTCCCCATCATCACCCTGATCATTTCCATCATCTCCACCATCATTATCTCCATCATCATTGTTCTCATCATCACTATTACCGGGAGTCCGAGGCACATCAATAGCACCTAGAGCAGGTACCAGCAACCATGGGTGTATATCCCAATCTGCATTATCTTCAAACTCACTCTTAGCATCTTTCATGTGTTTGAAGATATTTGTATCTTGCAGCCTCAAAATCTTTCATGTCCTTTGAATTTATGGTAGTGCTCTGTTTATTAAGATTTGTAGAAAGTGTGGATACATAAGAAATCTTTGATGGACTTCCTTCTCCACATTTGATACTAACCTTTGGAAGATAAGTCTTGAAATGTTGAAGGGTTGTTGATACAGTATTGCCACAGTTAGAGTACCAAGCTCTCTGCTTAATAATGTCCAAGTCCTTCTCCTTGGAGATATGGACAGGATGACGTGATGGATCAAGAACCGATAAACGAGTGGAAATCTTCCTTTTTGGAATTGTCCCTCTTTTACACCTCCTTGATAACCCATAGTCTCTTGAAAGACTCGTAGCAATCTTGGGACCGAATACAATTGTTGAGCGTCAAATTTTTCATTGAGGTCTAATGCAGTTCGAATGGAAGCTTCAGTAATTTCAATGTCATTGTTTAGAACATATGCCTTGATCCTCTTCCCGTTTACATCACTGTCATAGGTTGTTTCCAAAAGTCTGTAAGATGGTTCCTATAGATTGTGGGGTTCTCTATCAGCGCCATTCGTAAATTGAAGTTTCTTAGAAAATATATCATGACTTCCAACACCATGTTTTCATCGTCGAGCTCTAACTGAGCGCACATATTGTGCCTCTTTTCAAATTTTAGGGCCATCAGTTCTGCAAGATAAAGAGTAGATGATATTAGTGACTTCAATAACCTGTTACGTAGTAATATGCGTACCTGCAAAAACAAGTAAACAGTTAGTTCGTAAATCAATTTGAAACCCTAATTTCAAAATCGGTACGACGATAATCGAATAACGATGTCTTACCGAATTCGAAACAGAGCTAATGGCTGTATTCGAAGTATAATCGTGTATTCGAGCAAGTAGGAAATAGCACGAGCAAAGGGGTTTTTCGTCTAGGTTTAAGAGGAAGATGAAGAAATATGTGAAAAACTTTCTAAGTCCCCCTTTTATACCTAATGTTTGGGTGGTATAGTACCTCATTTTGTCATCTAGCACACGACAGTTGTCATTTAATTTCAAATTTAATGTACCTCCTTTGCTCGAGTATATAGCCAAATTAACAGCTATATCCAACTATACTCGAGTACATAGTACATCCTTGCTCGATGTACTTAAAATATTCCGCTCGAGCACTAGTACACATGTGAACGTGTGCTCGAATAGACTTTTGCTCGATGCCTTAGCCAAAATTTCTAATGATCATCATAGTACCTGCTCGAGTATTAAGTCATACTCGAGGTATAGTGTGCTCGACTATACTTATCAAAATTCATTTAATACAAATTTCTGAGACACACTAGTAATCGAACCTTACTCGACTATGCATCATGCTCGAGATACTTAGAAATATATCATGACATTGGCCTATTCTCGAGATGCATTCTTAAGTGTTAGAGCCTTTGCTCAACTAACTTAGATTGCAAAAGCTGAATGTGCTCAATGTACCCTTATGCTCGAAAGCCTTAGCATATTAAATCATTCCTATGCCTCTACTCGAACTCACAACCTAAGTGTCTAGTCCACAAATTTGCTCGAACTACTTAACAAAGTGATCCATTTCCTTAAGCTCGAACGGTCATTCTGAAACACCTAGCATACTTCTATGCTCGAAAACTTATGTCTTACAATTCAGCATGCAATCATACATACAACATCCATTTTCACATAGTATTGGGTGCTCGTAAGTAAGATGCATGCTCGAAACACTTGACAACAAATTTTCATTAGTATGTGTGAAGGTAAGATGCATACTCGAAACATTTGATAGCAAAGTTTCATGTCATTAGTATGCTCGAAGGTAAGATGCATGCTCAAAAAGTCACATAAGATGCTTGACACAATGTTATCATGCTTAGTAAGCAAAGTTCTTCTGCTCGAATTAAAAATGATCATTTTAATTTTATGAGCTGACCTAAACAGTTAGTTGAAGGTGAATAAGAGATCAAAATCCAGTTCAAAAAAAAATTCATTTTAATTCATTGGAAAGATCTCAACATGGGATCAGACTATTTAAAACACGATAACACCACTTCATGGTCAGTGTTATTATGACTTAAGTTAGGTTGAAAGCAGGTATACTTAGCCTAATGGTCATTACTTTTTGTGATACATTTAGGATTCAATTAGAGCTTAAGTTAGGAATGGTTATCACTATATCTTCATATTGCCTCTAATCTCTTCTCAAAGCGTATTTAGCTTTCTCCAAATCACCCCGAATTGACTTCGACCCCCTGATGCCCTGGTCAAAATTGATTTTTGTATAATTGAGCAGTTACTTATTTATATTTTGTCTTTGATAACAGACTGTAAGGTTGAATGTTAGACTTACAAGCCATCCAGACTTACATGCCTTACATTCAGAGTGTTTAGGACTTATTTGAATGCCCCACCCCTGTAGTTCCCTTAGTGCCGCTTAAGTCATGAAATCAAATAACTTATTTATTTATATTATATTTTTTTGTTCTTTTTATACTTTTCAATCACTTTCTTTTTCATTTCTTTTGAGAAATTTGCCACATAGCAATAATTTACTTCTGCTCAAATACTTCATAAATATTTGATAGACCAGAAACACCAACACGCTCGTGTATTCTAGAGATTGGATAATAACCTTTATGACTATCATTCGGAGAGATATACTAGAGAGCATACCTTATTTTCCAATGTTTCACCACATCATACTTAGCAAATTTAAGTGTATATCACATATGTCAACTACATACTATGGAATGCTACCATACTTTACCAATGACTGTACTCAAAGCCCTTTGAACTTATAATCCATGGGTTAGTTATCTTAAACAGTTTTATATCATTTCCCATTCTAGGTTGGATTCAATCTCCATAGAAAATAGTTTCTAGCTTCTTTGAAGCTGGGAACTTGGATAATATTATCATGTCTCTTATGAAATATTCACCGAAAACAGTGTTGCTTAGTCAAAAACTTTTACCATTTTAAAAAACCATTTCCTTTTTGAAAGTTTAATTGAAAAATATTGATTTTAAAAACAGTGTTGTCATTTAAGCATATTTAACAAGCACACATTCGTTCAAACAGTAGAAATCATTCAGATAATCACAAGAGTCTGTCAGCATGCTCAGAAGTTCATCGAGCATACTCGAAAGTCACTCCAGCAAACTTAAGATTTATCATTTCAGAAATTGTGCTCGAAAGACGTAGCTGAGTGCTCGAGCAGTATACTTGTGCTTGAAATACCTCAAAAGTTTTCCACAACACATGTCCATGCTCGACCACTAGTAACACATCATTTGTGCTCGAGCTACTTGAGAAACCTCAAGTATGGTTTGTTTGTGCTCGAAGAGCATTAAACACACCATGCAACACAGAATTATGCCCGAAATACTTGAAAAAGGTTTTTCAAGACAAAATTCTACGCTCGAGCAGCTGAGCTATGACATCTGTGCTCGAATGACTTAGAATAGTCTTATAAGAGACTTTGCTTGTGCTCGAAGAGAAACAAGCACACTATCAAGCACAGATTCACGCTCGAAGTACTTAGAATCATAGAAATACATCATGCAAGCACAGATCAAAGTACCAAAAGCTGTAATTAGCAGTTCTATCAAAATTTCCATACAAAGACAGTCAAATACATGATTTATGCAATTTGAGTAATCAGTCAAGCATAGCAAATTATCATGCAAACATTCAAAGTGAGTAATACAAATAATTAGTAAGCATCTCACTTAAGCACACATCCTAAATCAAACTTCATTAACATTTATCATTCCTAGGCATTTAACAGAAAATGAAACCTAGTTTATCTAAAGGTTTGGTGAACAAATCAGCCAAATTATCAGATGTGTCTACCCTTTTCATTTCTATTAAACCTTTTTCCTGACAGTCCCTAATGAAATGATGTCTAATTTCAATGTGCTTAGCCCTGGAATGTTGGACTGGATTCTTAACAATAAACATAGCAGCATTATTATCAATTAAAATAGGTGTAAGTAAGAAATTCATACCATAATCCAGCAGTTGATTTTGAATCCATAGAACCTGTGCACAGCAGGCAGAAGCAGCAATGTACTCAGCTTCAGTAGTAGAGATTGACACTGTAATCTGCTTCTTGCATTGCCACGACACCCGCCTGTTCCCTAGAAACTGGCATCCTCCAGAGGTTGATTTTCTACTCATGTTGCAACAATCATAGTCATTATCTATGTAGGCCATCAAATCAAATGAAGGGTTCTTTGGGTACCAAATCCCCAAATCTGGTTTTCCCTTTAGATATCTGAAGATCCTCTTAACTGCTAGCATATGTGAAACTTTGGGGTTAGCTTGGAATCTGGCACAGACACACACAGCAAACATAATATCTGGCCTAGGTGCTGTAAGATACATCGGTGATCTTATCTTGGCCCTATATTCATGTTGATCCACCGGCTCCCCCTTTTCATCAGGTACCATTTTCTCATGTGTGTCCATTGGTGTAGACACGGTCTTGAAATCTTGGCACTTGAATTTGTTAAGAATCTCTTGTACATATTGGATTGATTAATGAATATTCCATTAGCTTTCTATTGCACCTGAAGTCATTTCCCTTATTGAACTCATTTTGTACTTGGACTTCATCACTTGCTCAAACTCTTTGCACATTTGTTCATTTGTAGAGCCAAAGAAAATGTCATCCACATACACTTGCAGTAGCAGCAGATCCTAGTTTCTCCTTTTGTAGAATAGAGTCTTGTCAATGGCTCCTCTGCAGAAGCCATTTTCCAACAAATAGTTTGAAAGCTCATCATACCAGGCTCTTGGTGCTTGATGCAGTCCATAAAGTGCTTTGCTGAGCTTGTAAACCTTGTTTGGATGAACTGGGTCTTCAAATCCAGGAGGTTGAGTGACATAAACTTCTTCATCAATCTTTCCATTCAGAAATGTAGATTTTACATCAAGTTGATAGACTTTAATGTTCATTGATGCTGTATATGCCAGAAAGATCCTGATAGCCTCTAGTCTTGCAACTGGGGCAAAGACTTCTTCAAAGTCCACTCCTACTTTCTGTAAGCATCCTAGAGCTACCAATCTTGCTTTGTTCTTGATCACTATCCCTCTTTCATCTTTCTTGTTCCTGAACACCCATTTTGTTCCAATTGCATACTTGCCTCTAGGCTTGTCCACCAAGTCCCATACATGTAAGTCTCTGAATTGGGCTAACTCTTCCTGCATAGCTTCTACCCAGCTGTTGTCTTTCAAAGCTTGACCAATGTTCTTAGGCTCAACTTGGGATAAGAAGCAGGCATACAGACAGATGTTTTCCTTTCAGAAGAGCTTCTAGTCACTCTTTCATGCAAGTCTCCTATTATATTTTCTGTAGGGTGATTTCTTTCAACAGAGGTGGTCTGCACAACTTTTTGTTGGGTTTTAACAAGATTATCAAAGTCATAAATCCCAATTTTATGAAAAACGCAGCGGAAATAAGTTTTAAATCTTGTTAAATTGATATGTATAAAACCAATTTTACACATGCAAAACCCAAGCCCGGATCCAAATACGAAATACATACTATCAAACACATTCATGTCACTATAAGTCCATGCATGTTAAAGCTACATTTCCAATCCAAGAAAGAGGAAGGAGATGATGATGATGAAGATAGCAAGAACTTGAATATGAAGCTCCTCAAGCTAGCATACCACAATCTTTCCAACAAACACCACTTCTAGCTAGGATTTGGTAACACTTGTGGACTCCTTCTTGTCTTTGTTCTTGGTCGTCCAAGAGAAAAGAGAGGGAGAAAATATGCAGACGATTTATCCTCTAGAATTGTTTTGTATCTTGTGTGTTGTGAAATGAAAGAGAGTGGAGATGTTTTATTCTAAATGCACCAACCTTTGGTCCAATAAGAATCCTTGCGTGTTGCCACTATCTCTAAATAATAATAAACAAATAAAAGGAAAGAGGAAGATAAGGGGGCGGCCCCTTTCCTTTCTTTGTTTATATTATTTTTAATCTTTTAAATATAACATATATATGTTTATATTTTGTGTTATAAAAAAGTTACATTGTGTTATAAAGATAACACAACATGGGCAACATGTTAGGTAACATTATTCACATATTTTTACTTAAACATTTTAAATAACAATATGGAATGCTCTTTCTCAAATCATAAATCATCCACATGATTTATTTATTTCACAAGTACATATTATTTAGAAACCCCTTTCCAAATAACTCAAGTGTAAATATTTATTTGTTATGATCATATCATATATAAACAAACATTATCGGTGTTTGTCTAGCTTGTTATTGGGTATGACCCGACTTGGATCATGACGTACTAGCCACATCAATAAAATTATGTGTCTTGGGCATAACGAGTCCAACAATCTCCCACTTACACAAGATACATAGAACATTGATGCAAGTAGCAAATACCGCCTAACTACGGTTTACTACCCCTAATACTCATGACGAAGTGCCATTCAATAACATCATCCTTCAAGTACCTTACTTGAAATGATTTAGGTACATATATCATTTCTCCTTTTGCCTCATATGTCATGTCAAATCCAGAGACACAGAGTGATCATTCTCTGTTGATTTAATTTTCAGGCCTTAGACATCTCACTCTCAACGAATAAGAGGGACAAATCCCATCTTGACTACATATGTCTCTCACAATCACCTTGTACCAGACCTGATCTTAGGCTTATGTACTGTCATGTTTCAGAGCAGCGAAGAACTAAGTCAAAGTATAATACTTGGTGAATATCCAGACCCAATATGGATCTCATGTCAGATGATACTATGATATTCGCCTTTACTCAAATTTACTTATGATCAATCACAAGGATTCCATGTTGTAACATCTGAGAGCGGGTCAGTCCAATATTTATAACCCATATATATCTATGAACCTTGGTAGCAACCCTTACTCTATATTCATATCCCATGAATATCCACCAATCTAAGTTCATAATAGTCTTACCTTCATATTTGTTCCCATAAATATGAGCGACTACGGACATTTAGAATAAGTAACTTATTCATGGATTTAAACATGCTAAAATGGAATATAACTCAAAATGTCATAATCATAAACCATAATCATATGAATGAGTCAAAATAACAATTGTTCCAATGACCAAGTACAAAATTCGATCATATCCAATCACTAGAATATCGAAGTCCTAAGGCACAAGTATGACCCTCATGCTTTGGCCTTTCAAGGAGCTTCGTGAGGGGATCCGCAATGTTTTGATCGGTGTGAACTTTGCGAATACATATCTTTCCCTTTTCAACTTCATCCCTTATGTAGTTGAACCTCCGCTCAATGTGCCTCGTCTTTTAATGTGCACGAGGTTCCTTGATTTGAGCAATCGCACCTTCATTGTCACAAAAGATCTCTAGAGGGTCCTGAATGGTACGGACTACCCCTAGGTCGGCAATGAATTTTCTAATCCATGCAGTTTCTTGAGCTGCCAATGAGGCGCGTTGTATTCCGATTCCGTGGTGGATAATGCTACCACGTCTTACTTTGAGCTCTTCCAAGAGATTGTCCCACCATTCATAACAAAAACATATCCCGATTGTGATCTAGAATCATCTCGATCGGTTTGGAAACTCGCATCCGTGTAACCCTTTACAACGAGTTCCTCCTCACCCAAACCGTATATTAGAAACATATCCTTATTCCTTCTAAGGTATTTCAATATACTCTTAACCGTCATCCAATGGCTACTTCCCGGATTATGTTGGAATCTACTTGTCATGCTTAAAGCGCATGATACATCCGGTCTAGTGAATACCATTGCATACATGATGGATCCAATAGCCGATGCGTATGGGATTCTATTCATTTTCTCTTGCTATCCTTTGAACTTGGACATTGAGACCTACTCAATATCGTTCCTCTTTGAATAGGTACCAAACCTTTCTTAGAGTTCTCCATCTTGAACCTCTTCAAGATTTTGTCAATGTATGCACTTTGGTTTAAACCTATCAACCTCCTTGATCTATCCCTATAGATATTTATTCCCAAAATATAGGTGACTTCACCAAGATCCTAGATAGAAAAACAACTTCCAAGCCATGCTTTTACCCCTTCCATGGTTGGAATGTCATTCCCAAATAGTAATATGTCATCCACATACAATACTAAGAAGGTAATGATGCTCCCACTAGCTTTCTTATACACACAAGCTTCATCACCATTTTTGATGAATCCAAATTTCTCAACTTCTTCATCAAATCGGTGATTCCAATTTCTAGATGCTTGTTTCAATCCATAGATTGATTTCTTTAACTTGCATACTTTGTTAGGATGTTGCGGATCGACAAAACCTTCGGGTTGGACCATATAGACATCTTCCTCAAGATGCCCATTTAGGAAAGCGGTTTTGACATCCATTTGCCATATCTCATAGTCATAATGTGCGCTATGGTAAACAATATCCTAATAGACTTTAGCATTGCTACGGGAGAAAAAGTTTCATCATAGTCAACCCCTTGAGTTTGAGTGAAACCTTTTGCTACAATTCTAGCTTTATAAGTATCCAAGTTCCCATGCATATTGGTTTTCCTCTTGAAAACCCATTTACTTCCAACCGGTTTGAAATTAAGAGGTGGTACAACCAAATCCCATACTTGGTTTTCATGCATGGATTGCATCTCTACGTTCATGGCTTCAAGCCATTTTTCACAATCGGATTGTGACATTGCATCACGGTATTTGATGGGTTCATCCGAATCTACCACATAGCATCCATCCATGAAAAATCCATATCATTCGGGTGAATGACTAATCCTACCGGATTTGCGAACGTTTTGTGTGTCTTGATCAACCATTTGATCATTCTCAACAACCTCTTGTTGATTGCTAGTGTCAACCAAATGTGTATCGGCTTGTGGTTCTCAATCCTCCTCGAGTTTCACCGTTCTACTAGCACCTTCCATAAGGAACTTAGTTTCCATGAACTCGGCCTTTCGAGCAACAAATACCTTTTGCTCGGTTGGGTTGTAGAAATAATATCCCATAGAGTCCTTGGGATATCCTACAAAGATACACTTAGTGGATCGACTTTCAAGTTTGTTTTGGGTGTTGTTCTTGACATAAGCCTCACAACCGAATACCTTTAAATATGACAATGATGGAACCATTCCATTCCATATTTCATAAGGTGTTTGGTCCACTTTCTTGGTTGGGGCCATATTTAAAATACGGGCCACGGAGAGCAATAGATTTCGATTCCTCCTTTCGGAAACACCTTTGTGTTGTGGTGTTCTGGGTTGAGTAAGTTGTGAGACGATCCCACAACTTCTAAGATGATCTCGGAAAGCATCACTTAGGTATTCACCTCCTCTATCCGAACGAAGTACTTTTATGGTTTTATCGAGTTGATTTTGTACTTCATTTTGGAAGACTTTGAACATTTTAAAGGCTTCATCTTTGTGTCTTAGCAAGTACACATACCCATAACGACTATAATCGTCGATAAAAGTAATGAATATCTTTCACCATTCCTTGTCATTGCCTTAAAGGGACCACATACATCCGAATGTATGATACCCAATAAGTCTTTTGCCCCTTCATTTGTTCCACTAAAGGGGTCCTTGGTCATATTTCCAAGTAAACAAGACTCACACTTATCAAATGAATCATCTTCACTTGATTCCAAAAGACCATTCTTTTGAAGTGTATGTATGCGGTCTTTGTTTATGTGACCAAGGCGACAATGCCAAAGATAAGTCTTACTCAAATCCATTTTGAGTTTCTTGGTGCTTGATTGGTACAATATGTTATCAAAGGATGTGTTATCATGAACTAATTCATAAATTCCATTAGACAGCATTGCTTTAAAATAAAAGACATTATCCATGAAAACACAAATGCCATCATCCATAAACTTAAAATCATAACCATATTGTCTTAACAAAGAAACGGAGATAATGTTCCTAGTCAAATTAGGAGCATACAAAACATCTTTCAAAATAACTTCCAAACCATTTAGAAGCTTTAATGTGTAGTCTCCTCGGGCTTCGAAAACAACCTTTACTCTGTTGCCCATGAAAAGACTAATATCTCCTTTCTTGAATCCTTTATTTCCCTTTAACCCCTGCAATGAATTGCAAATATGAGTTCCACATCCGGTATCCAATACCCATATTTTAGAGGAAATAAGATTAAGATCAATATGAATCATGAAAGTTGTACCCGAGGTTTGCCCTGCATCCCTCTTAGCTTTCAACTATTTTAGATAGGTTGGACAATTCCTCAACCAATGCCCTATCTTCCTACATCCAAAGCACGGATCCTCGGCTAACCTTTAGCTTCATTCGGTTTGGGTGGTTCCACTTTAGCCTTTCCCTTGAACTTGCCCTTGACTTGTCCCTTACCTTTGGCAACCTTTGCCTTGGGTTCCGGGTGATGCCTTTTCTTATTGCCTCCCTCATTGATCGTGAGAACAGGTAAAACCTTTTTACCCATTCCCGTCTCAGCTGTTTTGAGCATTGCATGAAGCTCTCCAATGCTCTTGTCCCACCCATTCATGTTATAATTCATAACAAATGTCTCAAACCTTTTAGTTAGGTCGTTTAGGATCAAATCCGTGGCTAACTCGTTTGAGACGGGACAATTAAGGTGCTCGAGACGATCAATGTGGCTTTTCATCTTAAGTACATAAGATGAGACCGATTGGGTTTCTTCCATATGACATGGAAGAGCGCTCGAACCGTTTCGAAGCGTTCCACCCTAGCTTGTGTAAAGAACATTTCCTTAAGTTGGATGATCATGTCGTATGCCCCTTGAAGGTCAAAATTGTTTTGAATCTCGGGAATCATAGTTCCCAATATAATGCAAGAAACATGCACCGAATCCTCATTGTGCTTAACCCAATCGTTATGATCTTGGACATCGTCAACGCTAGGTTCATCGGGAATAGGATCCTCTAATACGTAGTATTTCTTTTCTTGCTTGAGAACGATTCTCAAGTTTCGATACCAATCCATAAAGTTGGTATAGTTTAGACGATCCTTATCAAGAATGGATCTTAGTGATAGGTTATTAACGGGTGGAATAATAACGTTAGGTGGATTGTTGATTACGGCCATCTGCAAATATAACAAACTCAATTTTAGTATTTTCGATATCAATTATTATAATCGTTAATACCCTTTGTCTCCAAGACAATTAATGATTAAAACCTAGAACCCAACGTTACATTCAAATAGTAGTTAGGTGACCTTTGTCCCACTATTTAAATTAACAAGGTAGTCAACGTTTGACGATTGCAACCCTTTGCAACTTCTAGTTTTATGGGATCGGTTAAGCATCCCATGCTTAGTTGGCATGTTTAATCCCATCAACACCCTTGTACGCCATGCTTCGGTGACCCTATTCACATGGTTTCAAATTTAAGTCGTCCTACTTACACACACGTGTGACTTTACACATACAAGTGGTTAGGTGACCTTTATCCCACAAATATGGCAAACCCACCTCAACTCACAAGTTTTCTCTAATGCGGGTAGGTGACCTTTATCCCACACCGAGTTCCCAAGTGATTCGAGTGTCGTATAAAAGGATGGTGTTCAACTTATTTTCTAAAAGGGATTTTTAGTTTTCTAAATTCTAGATTGGAAAACTTTTTATGTACCTTTCATTTGCATGCATTCAAATGTATGGTACTTATTTGAAAAACCCATTTTCAAAGTTCCTATTAATAAAACTCTTTTTATTATGAAATCATTAGCCTTTAATAAAACCAATTTTTATTACCTAACAATTTCTAACGCTTTCAAAAGTAACCGTTAATATTATATTATATTATATACCGTTCTGTTAATATTTATAAAATACTAACGCAATTGTTTATGAAATAAAAATTATATCAATTAAACCAGTGCTTCGTAAATATCATAAAATTCTCATATTAATAATATTTATTAGTTGAAATAATATTTAAATAATATATTTCGTTAAACCATTAAAATTAATTTATAATTCTGAACTTAAATTAATTCGTTAACTTTAATTCAATAACATAATTATTCTCCGAGATTTGATTACCATTTAAAATTCGTGCCTCTCAAATTAGCGTTAAGAAATATAATATTAATTTAAATCATTAAAATTCTATTAAAAGTTTAAATATAATATATAATATAAAAAGCCATAAAACGCTAATAAAATATATTAAAATGATGCTTAACTCCTAAAACCAAATTATATAACTTTTACAATCCAGTTAGTTAGATTTTGTTTTTGTTTTAATTATAGTTCAAGAAATTCAATCGTTTCGGGTTATTTATCGTGCTTTCATTTTATAATTCAAGTTTATCTTCTATTTCGAGGTGAGTTTCTCACACCCCCTTTTTTTAAACGTTTTTACATTTTTTTGGAGTTGCATGTATATCTTACACAAATGATTACTTAGTACGCTTTTATTCAAACTACAATTCACATTATGGACTTGTGTGTTTATTTTCTTACTTGCGTTGTGTGATTATCTGAGTACGTTGGTTGTTACCAACTAGAAAGGACCTTGCGTGTGTTGTGCTATTATCTGAGTACGTTGGTTGTCCCTAATTGGAAAGGACCTTTCTTTTGTTGTGCGATTATCCGAGTACGTTGGTTGTTACCAACTAGAAAGGACCTTGCTTACGTTATTACTCATGTTCATAGAATTGCATGGTTTTTACGTTATACTTGAGATTCAAGCATAATGCTGCTAAGGTGCTGATCTGGTAATCAAGTATCTCGGCATATCCCCTTTCCGATGTCCAAGACAATGTGAACCCCATACACAAGAAACTTGTACGGTTTTGACAAAGCAGTCTTCCAATATAAAATATTATTCAAGGACTCCTGGTACTCCATCCTCAACATACAACCTTTTACCATCCGCTCATCTAGCTCGACAGGATCTAACTCAGCATCCCCGAACGACAAAACTCGTCTAATCACAGCCTTTGTAATGACTATCTCCTTCCCCTACACCTTAGATTTTATGCTTGATCAACTGTCATGTGCGTTCTTCCAAACCTCCTCTACAATCTTCTAGTATGGATCACAGTGTCGAGAATGGTTGTATAGATCCTGGATCTCTTAAAAAACGACATCATTACTTTGAAGTTCTTTGATTTCTTGTCTACCTCGTTTAAATATGCAACAATATTGTGCTTGGGATCCGTATTCTATCCTTTCACCATCTGGAAACACAAACACAAGCATTGAAACACATTGTTAGAAATTTTCTAACACAAATTAAACAATTTTAGTCATCTGTCCGTATAAGTTTTTGAACTATGAAATAGTCGTTTAAGTCTAATTGGCCGTATAAGTTCAAAGGTTTATATGATTAAACGTGTAATGTAACATTCGTTATTTTTCAAACCCGAAAAACCGACCCATTTTCAATTTTTGGTTTATATATGCATATATTATATTCTCAATTTTCTTTTCGATGTATTTCGTTTATTATTCATTAATAAAATCCATTCTCGATGATTTAAGTATATTATTCATTCATTTTCTGTTATTATCAAGTTATTAACAGGACTCTGACAATTGATAATCGATTCTCGAACTCCACGGGCTTATTTCTTAACTTTCTAAATAAAATATATATTACAAAGTTCATTCATAACATTAAGATCATTTATAATAATATTACAAAAGTTAAAGGGTGAGAGTTGTAAATATAAGTCTAATTGAGTTTTAAATGTGAACCAAAAGTGTGGGACCAAATATGTAAAATGAGTTCAAAATATATTTTATAATAATAAAACAATAACCAACAGCAACCACATTACACGTTTTTCCGGTAAACCGTCCGGCTGGCGAGACGCAACTCTGATGTAAGGCCCCGAACCCCGGGAACCCCACAGTTGGTATTCATTCAAAACACTAGTAAAATAATTTAAACTTAAAAATGATTCATTTCATTAAAATAAGCAATTCAGAGTATAATTCAGCGGAAAACATAAATAATAAAATAAGTTCCCAAAATCCGGGAATTTTGCCCAAAATCAACAATGTTATCTTTAAATAAAAACTTTTAATTATAAATGTTTAATAGTAAAACTTCAGTTCCCGTATGCCCTTTACCGTCCAAGTAGCTTCGTGCACGTCCAAGCGATAAGGCATCCTCTTCCTAACCTGAAACTCACACTAACATGCACACAAAGTCAGCTTGAGCTGAGTGAGTTCAAGTTTTAAGTAAATAACATCAGTAGTAATAGTTAAGATAGTCAAACCACAAGTTTTAAAAAGTAAAAGGATACATCTATAAAATCCTCATTACCGAGGACTAAACATCCTCATACATACATATACAAAATGTATATGTAAACATCTTTTCAATTACATCTCTGTATATATCACAGTATATATATATAACATCCACGTATAACATCAGGGTCGAGAAAACGTACAACCAAAACACGTAACATCAGTGCATGCAAACACAAAGTAGGCATACACAACATTAGTAGTCGAAACGACTACAACATCGCCAGATATAGGCCAAGCAATAATGTATATACATACATATATATATATATATATTTAACATCCCAAGGTCTACCATATACTAGCAGGCCTATGCAAACTCGTTTAAAACCTTTCATCATGTAAGAAAACACTTAGGTGTGCATGCTAGCCCAAAAGTAAAAAGAGTAAAAAGGGCATCATGAACTCACCTGAAATCAGTCGAACACCTGCAACGAGCTAGGAGAATCCTAAGTACACAATCACAAGCAAGGGCCTATAAATTATACACAACACATTACTAGACTGGACAGTAAGAACACTCTTGCCTAATGGGCCGTTCAAGCCCAACACTCTGGCCCAAGGCCCAACAACTTGGCCCAAGGCCCAACAACTTGGCCCAAGGCCCAACACTTGGCCCAAGGCCCAACAACTTGGCCCAATGCCCATCCACTTGGCCCAAGGCCCAACACTTGGCCCAAGGCCCAAAACTTGGCCCAAGGCCCAAGGACAATCAAATCTGGTCGAATGCGCGTGTAATAAACCTTAAAACCATTAATTAACGAATCAGCCCCGAATGGACCAAATTCCATATTAAATCTTTTCATTTATCAAGATTATGTCACCCGAGTTGATAGGGTTGACGGTTCCTTTTTCCAACTCTTACTTTAACGTTTAAACGAAAATTCGCGCACCGCCGACTCGATTGACGAAGCACTAACCACAACAGCCCCGAGCATCAAAAAAATAATTTTTCCACAACCCTTAAACCTCCCTAGGGCTGTAAAGACTGATTCGGTCAGTCACCCGATCAATTAACGCAACAAACTCAACAATTTGCAATTCTACACCCGATAAACCCTAGTTTTCGAACTAAAATCGATAGACCGACCTAAACAACTCCATTGACCATGAAATTTTAACATGATGTAAATGCCATACCTGGGGATCATTCTACACCGGAAACTCTAATTTTTATCCACGGGAAGTGGGTCAATTACACCTTGGCCGAAAATCTGTCCAACGAAAAGTTTCGGAAAAATTGAGCATCAAAACGATTAGGGGTGAACAAAAAGAGTGTTGGGGTTTGTAGTACATACCTTGAACTACTTCTAGGAGCTTGGAATCGATCAAAAAGTCGAAGCACGGAAGGGAGGGGGTGGCTGGGCCTGGCCGATCGCAACAGCAGCTAGGGTTCTTTCTTTTCTTTTTTGTTTATGATATATTACAAACATGTTTCATCCAAGTCCCTCGAATTTGCAAGATTTGGCGACTTGTAAGGAAGGTTAAGTGTTTTTAACGTAGCGGGGATGACATAAAGGCTCCCGAGAAACGTCGGTTAAGTCCCGAGAGTTATACATATACTACAATCTTAAATTCTTGAAACCGGAATTAACGGGCGTTACATCTGACGACCATAATAAACGCGTTTTATCACAATTAAATTATGACACCCTCAAATTTCCACTAGCGGGGTTTTACCGCGAGGCGCGTGACATACCATGATCCAACCATTCTTCATACCAAACCAACACGTAAAATAATTTAAAAACATAGTTTAACCCTCTTTAAAATACGAGTTTCAAAACAACCAAATCAAATCAGAAGTTTTGCATAAGCGTAAAGAAAACAGTTTTAATAAAACACAAGTAGCACGTGCCAAAACATGCACAACCCACAATACTTAAAAGAAACCAACTAAAGTCCATGCAAATAATAAAAACTCCAAGCAAGTATGCTACGTGCTCCCTAGCACTACTTAGCGACCTGGGTAAGTATCAATACTCAAGTGTCAACACTGGGTTGGTGAGTTCACAAGTTAAATAAAAAATTAATTTTAATATGTATAAGTAGATTTTCCACATCTCAAATTATATCAGGGTAGCTAACCCATTTACAATCTACTAGACGGTTGAACTGAAGCTGAGTGTATGTATGCCTTCCTATCAGGTCTATCACCAACACTAGCGTATAAAAGTTATGTAAATATCACACTCATTATATATATATATATAATGAAATTATGAACATTATGAACACGCAAAGCAAGTAATCACATAGCACGCACATGTATTCGTTTACGAGATTGACATTTATCACCAACGCGTATGGGTGTGACTCGCTACCGACTCGTTAAATGTTATGCAAGAATGTCTAAGGTAATGAGGTATGTGTTGATGGAGTTAACTTGAAAATGTTGGGTGTCACATCATCCCCTTGTTGAAGGAATTTTCATCCTGAAAATTTAGTTAATGATACAGAAAAAAATTTTGGGTTGTCACATCATCACCTTGTTGAAGGAATTTCATTCTGAAATTTAACTGGTTCATGAGGTCTCGGTTCAGGTAATGGAAATAAGTGATGATATTTTTGTTTCATTTGGTCCTTTCGTTCCCACGTGAACTCCGTTCCATGTTTTGAAATCCAGCGTACTTTCACGACAGGCACCTTTGTATGCCTGAGAGTTTTGACACCTTGATCCATGATTTCAACTGGCTCCTCGACAAATCAGAGCTGATCGTCGACTTGAATTTTATCTAAGGGAATAATGAACAAATCTTCAGATACACACTTCATTAGATTTAACACGTGAAAGACATTGTGAACACCACTAAGTTCATCAAGAAGGTTTAGACGATATGCCACCAGACTGATTTTCTCCAGAATTTCATAAGGTCCAACGTAGCGCAGATTTAATTTGCCTGTTTGCCGAAACGGATTACACACTTCCAGGGTGAGACTTTCAGAAGGACCTTAACACCCTCTTGGAATTCCAAAGGCTTACGATGGTTATCTGCGTAACTCTTTAGGCGATCACGAGCTGCCGCCATTCGGTTTCGGATTTGCACGATCTTTTTTGTAGTCTCGTGCATCAGTTCGGGACCGGTGAGCTGGCTTTCGCCAATTTCTTACCAGCAGATGGGTGATCCACATTTAAGCCCATACAAAGCTTCGTACGGCGCTACTTTTATGCTAGTATGATAGTTGTTATTGTAAGAAAATTCCACCAAAGGTAGGTGACTTTCCTAGTTACTGCCAAAGTCAATAACGTAGACACGCAACATGTCCTCTAGTGTTTGAATGGTATGCTCACTCTGACCATCGGTTTGTGGGTGATATGCTGTGCTCATATCTAACCACGAGCCAAGAGCTTCATGCAAGGATTCCCAGAAGTGAGAAGTAAAGCGGGCGTCACGATCGGAAATGATTGAAATTGGTACTCCATGCCGAGACACTACTTCTTTAATGTAAATTCGAGCAAGTCTCTCCAATTTGTTTGATTCGTTGATTGCCAGAAACAACACGCATTTAGTCAATGGATCGACAATTACCCAAATAGTATCACATCCACTTGGTGATTTGGGAAGTTTATATATGAAGTCCATGGAGATTTGTTCCCATTTCCAAGATGGGATTTTTGGTTGCACAAATAGGCCAGACGGTTTTTGGTATTCAGCCTTAACTTTGGCGCAAGTTAGGCATTTCATAACATGATCAGCAATTTCAGCCTTCATGTTGGGCCAACAATACCACGTCTTTAGGTCATGATACATTTTGTCAGACCCGGGGTGAATTGAATACCTAGACCAATGTACTTCATCCATCACGAGTTTTCTTAATTCTCTGTAGACTAGAACCCACACTCGGTCCATGAAGTAGTGGAGGCCGCCGGATTTTAATTCCAGGTGTTTGTCGGCACCGTTGAAGGTTTCAGATTTCTTATTCTCTTCAAGGATTCGAGTTGGGCAAAAAGGATTTGATCAGGTAAGCCAGAATGGATGGTTAGTTGTAAGGCTCAAGCACGCCTGGGTTTGGTTTCCTTTCAACTTAGGGCATCAGCTACAACGTTTGCTTTACCCGGGTGGTATTTTATAGCGCACTCGTAATCATTCAAGAGTTTGACCCAACGACGCTGTCGCATGTTTAACTCCTTCTGCTCCAGGATGTGCTGAAGACTCTTGTGATCGGTATATATAATGCATTTAGTACCATACAAGTAATGTCTCCAGATTTTCATAGCAAAGACCACCGCACCCAACTCCAGATCATGGATCGTGTAGTTACTCATGAATTTTGAGCTGTCTTGAAGCGTATACGCTCACTTTGTCTCGTTGCATGAGTACACAACCGAGTCCTTGAATTGAGGCGTCTCAATACACTATGAAGTCATCTATTCCATCTGGTAGTGACATAATAGGAGCACTATAGAGTTTGGTTTTTACTAGCTGAAAGGCGGACTCTTGAGGTTCACCCCATTTGTAAACGATTCCTTTTTGAGTTAGGGCGGTAAGGGGCTGAGCGATTTTCGAGAATTCCTTGATGAATCTACGATAGTAACCAGCGAGGCCTAGAAATTTCCGGACTTCCGTGGGTGTTTTTGGGGTTAGCCAATTTTTAATAGCTTCGACTTTAGACGGATCAACATGTATTCCAGTCTCGCTAACCATATGCCCAAGGAAGTGGACCTCGTGAATCCAGAAGTCACACTTTGAGAATTTGGCGAAGAGTTGCTCCCTTCTTAAGAGATCTTGGATAAGGTGAAAATGTTCTTCATGTTTCCTTATTCTTGGAGTATATGAGAATATCGTCTATGAAGACGACAAATTTGTCAAGGCATGGTTTACAGACTCGGTTCATGAGGTCCATAAAGACTGCAGGAGCATTAGATAACTCGAACGGCATGACCAGAAATTCGTAATGGCCATACCGAGTTCCAAAGGCGGTCTTCGAAATGTCTTCCTCACGAACTCTCAATTGATGATAGCCTAACCTCAAATCAATTTTTGAATATTAGCTAGACCATTGCAATTGGTCAAATAAGTCATCTACACGAGGAAGTTGATAACGATTTTTAATCGTCACTTTGTTAAGTTCTCAATAGTCGATAAACATCCAGAAAGACCCATCTTTCTTCTTGACAAATAAGAACGGGGTTCCTCATGGAGATATGCTAGGTCGGATAAAACCCTTCTCAAGGAGCTCTTGGAGCAGGGCGTACAATTCCTGAAGTTCATTCGGTGCCAATCGATACGGGGCTCGAGCAATGGGCGCCGCTCCAAGAACTAAGTCAATTTGGAACCAACCTGCCTATGCAGGGGAAGGCCAGGCAAGTCATCGGGGAAAACATCGGTGAAGTCGCAAACGATAGGAATATCCTCGATTCTTTCCTCCTCGGTTTGCTTATCGGTGACAAGGGCCAAAATGGCGGGATAACCCTTCTGCAGATATTTCTGGGCTTCCATGCAAGAGATTATGCCCATGACGGTATCACCCCTTTTTCCATAGATGGATAGGGTTTCCCCGTCAGGGAGAGGGATGCGAACGATTTTTTTCTGTCAAAGGATTTTAGCTTGGTTTCTAGATAGCCAGTCCATTCCAACCACGTCATCGAAGCTGCCGAGTGGAAATTTCAAACGTATAACCAGAGAGAAAGAGTTTACACCCCTTAAGTATGTGAGAGGTTTCAATTAGTTTACCATCTGCGAGTTCTACAATGTGCTTAGATTCTAAGGGAGTCGGGGTTGAATTAAGTAGTTTGCCAAAACTTGTGGAGACAAAACTCTAGTCAGCACTGGTATCGAATATGATAGAAGCAACACAGTCGTTTAAATGAATTTACCCATAACAACATTTGAATCAGTCTGAGCCTCACCTTCTTGGGTCGGATTTATGATAAGGAAGATTGGAATCTTCTCAACCTCCTCAAAAATCGGCTAAGTATGGACTTCGAGCAAGCCTAGACAATCGAGCATGGTTTTACTACTTCGAGCAAGGTCTTCAGAACCTTAAATGGTTAATTCTTCTAAGTGATAAGGCTTCGAGCAAGCTACACTTCAACGAGCAAGAGTATTCTTTTATCGAGCATGGATTGCCAATCGAGCAAACAGCTTGATCATACAAGTTTTAACCAAGTGTTACGAGCACAGGTTGATCGAGCACATGGGGACAAGCAAGGATGCAATAAGAAGATGTCACGTGATCAAAGCAAGGACTTCGAGCACAGTTCAGTTCCTGAGCAAGATTTACATCCG
The DNA here is from genome assembly GCF_021521415.1 of Bidens hawaiensis. Classification (NCBI taxonomy): domain Eukaryota; kingdom Viridiplantae; phylum Streptophyta; class Magnoliopsida; order Asterales; family Asteraceae; genus Bidens; species Bidens hawaiensis. Next base: position 3,031,703 of record NW_027491065.1, on the reverse strand, counting down.
AGCATACTAAAGCCTGCTGAATAAGAAAAACTGAAGACATCAAGAAGAATGAGCTTGCTCAATGGACGAGTTCGAGCAAAGCATGAATCAGTCAAGAGGAATGACGATTGCTGGAGGATAATATCTTCACTGAAGATATTCTAACTAAAGTATGCTCAAGGACATTCATCGAGCATACCTAGCATAGTGAGTCTGCTCGAGAAAGATTGTTACCTTGCTCGAGGACTCAACACTTGTATCATTTTGTATTTCATTATGTAATGATTAGGAACTTCTAGAAGAAATGTCAGGGCCTATAAATAGGGGTCCTAGGATTCCATTTAGGACACGGATTGGCACACGGATTTACAGGTTGGCACACACAAAATACGAAAAACATTCCAAAAGAATATTCTATTTGTTTCCTCGTATAGCCGCCGCCGTCATACAAGAAAACCTAGACATTCCTTTCATTGTTTCATTTATGAATCATTTAATACAGTGAATCTTTATCTTTGAATGTGCTTTTACTGATTATTTATTATTGTTTCGTGTTTGCTATTTACACTCCTTCGTTCCCACTCGTTGGATATCCTGATTCCGCTGGGATATTTAACAAGCCTTTTGGGTAATCGAGTCGGTGTGTTCTTGTCAACCTCTAGAAGGTTTCACCCGACTCACAGTCCTGACAAGTGGTATCAGAGCTTGTGTAAGCTCGCTGAAGGCCACGGGACTGAAGGTGTGTGATAAAGCTTGAAGCTTTACTCTGTTTTACTGCTACGAATCTCAGATCTGATAAAAAATGGAAGACCAGGAAGTTTCTACCAACAAGATTCCAAGGTTTCTTGGACAAGAAAACTTCATAAAATGGAAGGTGCTCTTCGAAGCTGCTGTTAACTACAACGACCCAGAGCTATGGACTTCCATTACTGAAGGAAACTATGTTCCTTAAACAGCTTCGAACAATAATGCCACTGTTGAGCTGAAAATGAATAAACGAGACGATAAGTCTCTGTCTATGCTAAAGTTTGGGCTTTCTTGGGAAATTTTGACAACTGTCAATCATCACAAGACCGCAAAGGGTATATATGATGCAGTTATCGAAATGTTTGAAGGGAATACTGAATTAAGAGACATCAAGAAAGACAGACTGAAGCAGCAACTTGACAGGTTCAAGTTTAAAGAATGAGAAAGATTAAAATCAGTCTTGCAAAGGTTTATGACTATTGTAAACGACATAAGGACGACTGATTTGTAGATCTCTGACTTTGAGCTGAACAAAAAACTTTTATCATCCTTATCCGGAGAATGGTACACTGCCAGCAAGTTTATCAAAGAAAAGGCCAGTTTTCCCAACTTCAAGTTGGATGATGTGATTGCCTTTCTCAAGGCTGCAGAACATGAGATGATAGAAAACCATATAATTAGGGAGGACAAGGCAAGTTTTCAAGTGAACAATGCCCTTGTAGCACCTATGGGCAACCTCTCAATCAAGAACCAGCACCCTATTATTGAGGAACCATCAAACACAAGTTCAACTTGCAGTGGCCAATCAAGATTTAATGTTCAGCTGATTGAAGATGACACTCCCTTTGCAGCAAATGGGCAGTCAACATTTTTGCAGAACAATAATGCTTAAGGAATAGATTATCAATTATTGTTCTCTATGTTTACTGAGTCATACCATGCTTTTGTCACTAAGAACCTGATCAACACAAGTATTGTGCAGGAAGATCTTGAGCAAATCGATGCTGATGATTTAGAAGTCATGGACATAAAATGGCAGGCAGCTATGTTAGCTGTGAGAAGCAAAAGGTTGTATAACAGAACAGGAAGAACGAGTTTTAATGGACCAAATGAAAGAATTGGCTTTGACAAATCAAAAGCCATCTCTTATAACTGTCAACAACCATGACATTTTGCTAGAGAGTGTAACATGCCTAAGCAAGTTGGCAATCAAGTGAACCAGAATCAATTCTACCAGAACCAAAATCAGAACTTCCAGCACCAGAAAAATCAGATCACCAACCAAAACCCCTATCAAAATCCGAATAGACCCCAGCAACAAACATTCCTACCCCAAAGAAACAATCAAATGCAGTTTCACTTAAATCAGAACAGAACTAATCAGGACAATGTGAACCAGTTGAGAGATCAAGGAAATGTTGCTGTAACCAGGGTTCCACAGGATGGGGAATTTGATTGGAGCAACCATGTAGCTAAAATAGAGAAGGAAAATGTTGCATTTATGGCTAAAGTGCATGACAAGCCTGAATCCTCAAATTCTCAGGTACAATCTGATGTTTCAATTTCTGATCTTCTTATTACTATTGAAAAACTAAACTAGGAGATTGGAAAGTGGAAAACTGAGTGTGGGAGAAAGAAAGCCTTCTTGAATGTATATGAAACAAGAGAAGCAACCTATGAAAATCAAATCAAGGGGCTTGAAGAGGATTGTATGATGGCATACCAAACCCAATCAAGAATGACAATTGAAATTGAAGGGTTGAAGAAGATGTATGCAGAAGAGAAAATGAAGAATGTTGAATTGCTGATTCAAATGGAATTCTTGAAGAACCTTGTTTCTATAGGTAATATAGTGGGTTATGTTGATAAAATGACTGAGGAAGAGAAGTATAAAAAGGTGCCACCACCTTTTTGTGACTGCTATCCACTGAAAGTAGACAAGGAAAGCAGAAGTGAGTATCTTAAACAATTCAAGAATGTCTTTGATGATAAGGCTGAGTTTGTGAAGAAATATGCTGATGTGTTTGTGGACAAGAATGGAAAGTTTGCAGTAAAGCAGAGTGAGGAACCAGAGAATGAGAAAAATGAAAACACGGAAGGTGAGAAAAAGAAGTGGAGTGAGTACTCTAGTGAAGATAGTAACTGCAGCTGTGGAATCTCAAAGTCATCTAAGGGAAAGCAGAAAAGAAGATCAAGCAAAAGGAAAAGTGAAAAGATTCCTCTTCTGCCAAAGATGACTCCAAAGATGAAAAAGCACTATGAGAAGATTAGAAGAAAACATGTGGTGTTTAACATCTGTTCAAGACCACAGCCTGAAATCAAGAAAAGAACGGAAGAAACTGTGAAATCTTCCTATAATCAGTCACATCCTCCAATCTATCTACTGTAACGCCCGTAAATCTCGTTAATCGGCTCGATCATTTATAAATGTTGGTCAAAAAGCCGGGGTTTCATCTTTCTAATTTAGAGCCTTGTAATACGTTTTAAAAGTCCGTTTGTCCATCCTTTTTTCCCAAAACATCTCCTCTTACGACTTAAAGTATTATACTAGTATGTAGCACCCGACATTTTCGTTTATCGGCATGCACGTTGTGGAGTTTGAATATTTATCGGGCTTGACCCGGCATTCTCCCGGGAGCTCCTTGCAAACCTCGTAAACGTTCCCACTTAACTTTCCACCCAAGTTGCTACATACTTCAATTTGGAGGGACTTGGATGTAACTATTTTATATCATAAAACAAAAGAAAACTCTAACCCTAAACCTATTTGCAGCCGTCAGACCTGGACCCCCCCTGCTCGTTTTTCTTCTGCCCAGCCAAGTTTCAGCCGTGAAAACTTCAATTCAAGGTCGGTTTTATGATTCCCCATGTCTTTTACACCTTAATTGATCATATGAACGCGCTTATTGGTCGTTAAGATTGAGTTTTGATGATAACAGCTTGCTGACAGATTCATATACGTTTATTGTAGGGTATGTAACGTGATGTTAATCCACTGTTTTTGATCAATTCTTGATTCCATGATGTTCTACTTTGAGTCTAGTTTCTAGAAAGGTATAATACGTAATTTTTGGACGAGATTTGAATAGTTTTTATGAATTTATAAAATCGAGTGTCAAAGCTGATGCGGGATGACGGATTCTGGTCTGTCTTCCCGACGTCATAACCTTTTTTGACAAGTCCAAATTGGTTGGTTCCACTTCTGGAAGTTATTGTTTTGAGTTAGGAACCAAACCCAATTGGAATCGTTTAATTTGGTTCGGTAATGAATTTTATAAAAATAAAACCATTTTGTTGCGCGCTGAAATAGCTGCACATACCTTTCTGTGTTAGAAGAATTTTTATGATTTTTGTGTCCAATAGAAAAATATAATAAAAATTTTTTTTATAAACCTAAGACATTTATTAAAGTCTGGCAAAAATTTAATAATTTAATTCAAAGTTTATCATATGTAATTAAATGCATCTTCGCATGCTAAAATCTGCACGTTTTACTCGTTATTAATCAACAAGTTCGTTTTAGGCTTAACCGGTGGTTTTAGTAAGTTGAAAGGTTTTAGGGGCCTTGGGCCAAGTGTTGGGCCTCGGACCAAGTGGTTGGCCCTCGGGCCAAGTGATTGGGCCTCGGGCCAAGTGGTTGGGCTTTGGGCCAAGTGTTGGGCCTTGGGCCAAGTGGTGGGCCTGGGGCCAAGTGTTGGGCCAAAGTATTGGGCCTTGGGCCCAGTTGTTGGGTCTTGGGCGGGAGTGTTAGGCCTGAACGGCCCATTAGGCTAGAGTGTTCTTACAGTCTAGTTTAGTAACGCGTTGTGTATAATTTACAGGCCCTTACTTGTGAGTGTGCACTTAGGGATTTCCTAGCTCGTTACAGGTGTTCGATCAATTCCAGGTGAGTTCATGATGCCCTTTTTACTCTTTTACGTTTTGGGCTAGCATACACACCGAAATACAATTTTAAACGATTTTACTCGTTACAGTGAATTGAATAGTTTTACATGGTCTCACTCGTGATGGTGCATTTTGAAAGCTATATTTGAATTATTTTATATGCCTTAGGATATTTTAGACTCGTTCATGGTCTTGTGTCCTTAAGGTTACATACACTATTGATGGTCTAGACTCGAGGACGTTAGCAGACTTGGTAGTAATTGAATATGAGTAGACCTATCTACTTAGTTCCCGTATGGGATGATATATATATATATATATATATATATATATATATATATATATATATATATATTTATGTAGGAATATATATATGTATGTATATATGGAGGTATGTATGTACGTATGAGGATGTGTACCTTATAGCCTACGATTGTGTAATGATATTTAGTTTCTCATGACTAAGAATGATGTATGTAGGCTTATTGTTGTGTGTGTGCATGGTGATTCACGGCCGGGTCAAATATATTACTCGGGTTGTACCCGTGGTGAACAGGCCCGTGTGACGTGATCATCATTTTGGCGGGTCAAATATATTACTTGGGTTTTAAAATCCCGTGGTAAAGAGGCCCGTTGGATGTTGAGCCATGATCGGGTCAAATATATTACTCGGGTTGTACCCGTGGTGAAGAGGCCCGTATCACGTGCTTGGATGTGTGAGCCGGGATCGGGTCAAATATATTACTCGGGTTGTACCCGTGGTGGAGAGGCCCGTATCTCGTGCTCGGATGTATAAGCTGTGACCGAGTCAAATATATTACTCGGGTTTGACTCGTGATGGAGAGGCTCGTGTCACATGCTTAGGTCTTACCGCGTCCGGGTCAATTATATTACTCGAGTCTTGACTCGTGGTGGAGAGGCCCTTGTACGTGTGTTCGACGATGATTGTATTACTTGGTGAATTATATATAATATATTTTATTTATACCTTCTCTATTGTTTATAACTATAGCTTTAAAATAAAGTATGAATTATTGTTTTTGAAAACTTGAACTCACTCAGCTCAAGCTGACTTTGTGTTTATGTTAGATTGACTTTCAGGTTGAGGATTAGAGATTTCCGCTTGGATGTGCTAGAGACTACTCGGACGGTTAAAGGCACATCTAGTCGAAGAATTAATAACGCAAACTGTTTCTTTTAAATTATTACCATAAGTATTTAAATTTTAATTTTGGTCACTTTCTTGGTTTTGGGAATTTTGATGTTATCTATTCCGCTGTTTACTACTCTGAAACGATTTTAATGAGATGGAGATTTCAAATAAAATGAATATTTTATTTACAATTGATTTTGGACACCTGTACCCGTGTTTTGGGATTTTTAATACTTAAAATTTTCCGCTGTTATTTACTCTGAACTTGTTTTAAATACAAAGAATCGTTTGGTTTTAAATTTTTGTGAATTTGTGGATGTGATTACCAACTGTAGGATTCCCGGGATTCGGGGTCTTACATCTACTCTTCTCAAACCACGAACTTTTTGACATTGGAGATGTGGAGTATGTTCCAACGAGAAGATCTGTTGGAAAAGAAAAGGGAAGCAGTTTAAGAACCCATTCCAAGTTCAAGCCTGTAGTATTTGTCAAAGAAAAATATCATCTGGAGCCTGATCTGAACAAACCAATCAAGATGGACTTCAACAATTCACTATGTCCTAAGACCTCCCTAGGTTTTGATTTCCCCAAACCCGGTGACAAAATTAAAGATAAGCAATTGCTTGAAGATAATGGGGAGTTATGCAAAGGTCTGGTGCAAGAAGTGTGATGCATATAGTCATCACACTGACTCTTGTTGGTTTGAAGAGGAAGAATTTGAAGTTCCTAATGTGGTTTGTGGGTTTGATATGAAAGGATACAAGAAAATGTATCAAAGATATTTAAATGTAGAAAAAGGCAGTTCAGATGATGAAAAGAAAAGGTTAGTGCTTGAGAATAGACTGAAACAAGTCTTAAAAATCAAAGATGAACCAATTGCCTCTAGCAAACCTGCAAAGAACAAAAGGTCTAGTGATAAAGGAAAAGAGAAGATTAGACCTGGTGTTCTTAATGGACATGAGAAATTTCTGATGAAGCAGGGCTTTGAACCAAGAGGGTTCCAATAGAAGACTAAGAAGGAGGTGATTGAAAAGAAAAACTATGTGATTGAGCAAATGAAAAATCTTTCAAAAAACAAGTTGTGAAGAATGGGTAAGATTCAGACACAAAAGAAGAATGTGAAGTTGTGTATGAAGACCCACTTCCAGTTCCAGTTCCAACTCTTGATGAATCTTCAACTGACACAGAATTACAAACTGTTGCAGTTTGTGACTCAGATTCCAACTAATTCTGTTTTATGTGTATGTGCAGGAGCAGTCCTTGAACAGCAATGACTTATGGTATATGGACAGTGGATGTTCCAGGCACATGACCTGTGACAAGAGTGCACTGATCAATTATGAAAGAAAATATGAAGGGCCAGTAGCCTTTGGGAGTGATGAGAATGGTGGGAAGATAGTTGGAAGAGGAACACTCACCAATGGCAAGGTATCCTTTGAGAATGTGCTGCATGTTGAAGGATTACAATACAATCTACTCGGCATTTCTCAAGTGTGTGATAAAGGGTACAAGGTGGCCTTCAATGATGAACATTGTCTGATTTTGAAGCCTGAGTTTGTGATTCCTACTGAGATAATCATGATGATGGCGCCAAGAAATGGCAACCTCTATGAGCTTAGAATGAATACTGCTACATTTAGAGGTGGTTCATGCTTTGTTTCCAAAGCCACTGAAAATAAGACCAAACTGTGGCATAGGAAGATGTGTCACGTAAATTTGAAGAACATGAATAAGCTAGTGAAGGGTGAGCATGTAGTTGGCCTTCCCACTAGAGAGTTCAAGCTTGAGGAAAAATGCACATCTTGCCTCAAAGGGAAACAACACAAATCCTCACATAAGAGCAAATTGATAAACACAATTGATGAGGTCTTGGAACTGTTACACATGGATCTATTTGGTCCAGTAAGTGTTCCAAGTATTAGAAAGAAGAGATACTACCTAGTGATCACTGATGACTATTCAAGATTTACTTGGGTATACTTTTTGGGCAGCAAAGATGAAACCCCAGACCTGATCAGATCCTGTGTGCTAAAGTTGGAAAATCAGCTTGAAAGGAAGGTGAAGGTCAGTCAATGAGACAGAATTCAAGAATGGATTTATTGATGAATTCTGCACTTCTAAGGGAATCTTTCAACAATACAGTGCACCTAGAACTCCTGAACAAAATGGTGTTACAGAAAGAAGAAACAGAACATTTGTGGGCTACTAATCTCATTCAAAGGCTTACCGAGTCTTTGTGAATGAGCATATGATGGTTATTGAGTCTTCAGATATAATATTCAATGAAAACCATTTTAACAATGTCGAAGGACCCAAGTGATTGTGTGACTTGGAGAAGATGATCAAATCTTTCAAAATCTACAATGAAGATGTGGATGACAGCATGTACAGAACCAGCTTTGAAGATAAAGGAAAACAAAGACAAGTTGATCTGGACAAGCTATGGTCATCTGTTGCTCCTGAAATAAATGGATTTAACTTTGAAAAAAGCAACCAACAAGCTGCTGATGTTGATATGAATGGACAAGATGATGCAGTGGAAGTCTCTAATGAAGCACCAAGTGAAGTAGAGAGTGAACCAATTCAAAGTCTGCAACCTGTCCAGTCTGAAGGGGTAAATCAATTTGAAGATAGATTTCAGTCTTTGTTTGACTCTCTACAATTTGGTTCAAATGAAGCATCATCATCAGAGATTAATCAAGTTCAAGCAACCGATGAAACTCAAGTAAGAATTGAAGATGAACCTGCTGAGTTAAACATGACAAATCTAGAGACAGAAGTGTCTGCACAACAAGTGTTGGACTCGTTATGCCCAAGACACATAATTTTATTGATGTGGCTAGTATGTCATGATCCAAGTCGGGTCATACCCAATAACAAGCTAGACAAACACCGATAATGTTTGTTTATATATGATATGATCATAAAAAATAAATATTAACACTTGAGTTATTTGGAAAGGGGTTTCTAAATAATATGTACTTGTGAAATAAATAAATCATGTGGATGATTTATGATTTGAGAAAGAGCATTCCATATTGTTATTTAAAAATTTTTAAGTAACAATATGTGAATAATGTTACCTAACATGTTGCCCATGTTGTGTTATCTTTATAACACAATGTAATTTTTTTATAACACAAAATATATGTTTAAGTAAACATATATATATGTTATATTTAAAAGATTGAAAATAATATAAACAAAGAAAGGAAGGGGGCCGCTCCCCCCCCCCCTCTCTTCCTTTTTCCTTTCATTTGTTTATTAATATTTAGAGATAGTGGCAACATGCAAGGATTCTTATTGGACCAAAGGTTGGTGCATTTAGAATAAAACATCTCCACTCTCTTTCATTTCACAACACACAAGATACAAAACAAGTCTAGAGGATAAATCCTCTGCACATTTTCTCCCTTTCTTTTCTCTTGGACGGCCAAGAACAAAGACAAGAGGGATTCCACAAGTGTTACCAAATCCTAGCTAGAAGTGGTGTTTGTTGGAAAGCTTGGGGTATGCTAGCTTAAGGAGCTTCATATTCAAGTTCTTGCTATCTTCATCATCATCTCCTTCCTCTTTCTTGGATATGAAAGGTAGTTTTAACATGCATGGACTTATAGTTACATGCATGTGTTTGATAGTATGTATTTCGTATTTGGATCCGGGCTTGGGTTTTGCATGTGTAAAATTGGTTTTATACATATCAAATTAACAAGATTTAAAACTTATTTCCGCTGCGTTTTTCATAAAATTGGGATTTTATGACTTTGATAATCTAGTTAAAACCCAACAATGGCATCAAGAGCCGCTTATACGGATGCATGCTTCATTAGACCCAAAAATTTTTGGGTTTATGGTGGGGTTTTACCATATGGCCATAAATTTTGGGGATTTTGGTTACCCTATGGTTTTCCAAGGTTATACTTTACATGCATGTGGTAATCTTGAAAAACCAAGTCATTTGGATGATTATTTGTGTTGTTTGCACAAAACCCGGAACTTTCGGTTTTTGTTTGTTTTGGCCAAAAGTTTCAAGGGTCAAGGGGAACCATTTTGGGTCTTGTATTATTGCATATTTGGATATGTAATAGATGTTCATAACCTAGCCATGGCCTTGTGTTTGGTTGAATGTTTGTGTTGATTGTTTGTTCATTCAAATGGTTGTTTGTTCATTCAATATGGTTGTAATATTTATTTGGGTTTGTAATCTATTTATTCTTTCAATTGGTTTGTAATAATAAGTAGATTAGGAGCATTTCTTTTACTAGAAAAATGTATTAAGATATATTTTTGTAAAAGAAGATGCAAGGAAGAGAGCCCAGATAAAATCATGGATACCACAACACGGGGGTGAGCACTTAGAGCATTTGGATGCAGGATCAAGTGGGAGTTCACCGACGCAAGCTCAAGTCCTTTTGAGTCCCTTAGGAGAGACCTTTTGACACACTTGTCTTCGGTCAACAAGTGTGGTCAACATTAGGAGGCTGTGGTTATGAACTTGTGGTTGTGTATGTTTTATGCTTGCATGGTTGATTTACTTTTGTTTGTGTTATTGCAATGTGGTTTGCTAAACAACTTAAATTCAACAACTAGCATAAAATTGTCGGTTTTAGGTGAAGAAAAAGATAAAATTAATTTGTGATTAAATTTATTCAAGAAGAATAATTTAAAATAATTTTATTCAATTTATAACTAATTATTGGTAAAAATAATCAAGGAAAATGGTTTTTTTTAAAAAATAAAAACAAGTAGCTCTGACCCGGGTTCGAACCCGCCCGTTTATTAACAACCAAGTGACTTAACCACAAGACCAATCTGTTTAGTTGTTATCATTATAGAAACAGTTTTATATATAACAATCCTTATGTTCATCTTCTCCATTCAAAACCCTAGGCTTTAAATTCTTCAAAATGGTTCCATGTTTGATCAATTAAGGTTAGGGCTTTTGTATTGCGGCTCAAACTGATTCAAAAGCATATACTAATTACCTGATTATGATATAGATTGACGATGAACCTCGGTGGCCAGATAAACGAGTCTTACGGGATTACTACCTCGATATAGATTGTGTGTTTGTTAAAATTGGTGATTGGGACGAGTTTTGATGAGAGTTAATAATGGGTTTAACATAAAGTCAGCCGGTGATTTTTGTGGTTGGGGGCTAATTGGACGGGAATATACGTTTTTTTAATGATGGTTATGGGTTAGATGTTGAAATAATAAGTCGTTACACGAGTTTAATTGAATTAATTGGAGAGTTTAAGTGGTTTAAACAAGTCGCCAGCGCCAGATTCCGACTTGCCGGAAAGACAAATCAAAATAATGGGAATGGGGTGGAGGAGACAGCTAGAATTAGTTTAATATAATTATTTACACTTTGGTCCCCTAAACTATTAAAGTTCTTTTAAAATAGATTTTAAATAAATTTATACAAATAACCCTTGTAATATCTATTTGTTTCAAGAACAAAGTTTAAAATATAGTTACGCTTTCACCCTAGAACTTTGGTATTGTTTTAAGACTAGAAAAATTAAAAATGAAATGTATGAACTGGATCCCAAACTTTGAAATGTTGAGAAGCCATATTCGTTCGTAAGGATCTAGTTCATTGATGACATCAATTGATTTGATGATACAATTAGTAATATGATTATATGTACAAAGTGTGTGTGTTTCTGGAGTGATTTCGGAAGAGTAACGAGAGGATTTAATAATAACACACTTCTCATTTCTTTAGAATACAGTTACAGGGGTTTAAATAGACGATGTGGTCATTCGTTAAACAGGCCTTAACGAATGACACTCATTCGTTAAAAAAGACAATTAATAACACGAATGGCCCACATTCGTTTATCTAATTCGTTAACAAGTTTAACGAATGAGCTTACATTTAGTGAATGGGTCACATTCGTTAATTCTTAACGAATGTGCCCAACATAACATAAAGAATGGGCTATACAATTACCAAAACTATCCCTATGTATTAAAAACTAATATAATAATACTTTACAAAGACCGAGACGTAAAACTGTGTACAAACAAACTCCCCCTCGTCTCGAGCTCTTTGTAATCTTCAAAATACTTTAACCGATGAATCTTCGGGTCTTCCAGTTAGTGCAACTGTGAATCTTGAATGCATGACAAACCCTTACAACCCTCTAAAATTGCATTGCAAGTTCATAATCTCTAACTTCAGCCCACCAAATCTGGTTATGATAAAGTGCATCGTTGTCAGACTCTGATAAAATTAACCAGCCACATCGGATTGATAACTCGAATAAACTCAGTTTTCATTCCCGACCCCAATACAATAACCACTTCACCAGACCGGTTATCATAATACTACCGATTAAACGTCGTAAATAGACTCTGAGGAAAAATCTTTACCGGTATTTTCTTCATCGTCTTTGGCGGTTTGACCTGTAATATCATATTTCTTCATCTTCATCTGGTGCGAGGATCAACTTCATCTATGTATTTGTGTGTCGGCACCTAAGGCTTGAAGAATTCGAATCTGCAATGAGCTTCATGTACTAGATGCTGATAGAACTTTGTCCCATTGATTGTTACCCAGATTAATGAATGGTCGGTTGGCCAATGTTCTAACATCCCATTGTGGCATGGACAACACGTCAACAATAAGTTTAAAATAATAAATATCATGCTCCCATTTCACCACGCATACTTTAAGCTCCGAGTCGTATAACCAGGAAACGATATTACCTTTAACTGATCTCGGGCTAACATACTTTTTCATCTGGTATGCAGATGCTTGGACTCTCGCATGTCTGATTTCTTCACGGTCGTTGTAACGTAAAGTCTCGATCATCTTGTTCATTCGTTGAACTTTATGCCCGAACATACCAGCCGAAGTACTCTTCTTTTTATTCTCACCCACCTTCTCTTTACTCTTTTCCTGCTTATCCTGATCTTGTCGTAAACGCTCTTCTGCAGCTTCGAAATGTTGAGTGGTAAAGAATGGAATTCCATCATCAGAATTATCCGGCGTGTATATTTCTGGATATTCCTCTGCAGTCACGTCTTTTACTTCAACCTCATCATAACTAAATGGCTTATTCCCACGTGAAATACCATATTTACGTTAGGTTCAAACTCAATCTCTACGTCAACCGTCTTTCCCAACTCCTCAACCTCATTCTCATTTAGATCCAGAAGCAAAGTGATTTGTTCTTTGGACAATGGGTGATCAGCAAAGTCGCCATCTTCGATGTCATCGGCATTCACCATACTCTTTACAATCCCAGCCATATCAACAAACAGAATCATATTTGCCGCAATAATATTGACCGGCTTTACATTCATGTAGTCCTCATATGATACGATCTGTAGATTATTTCCACCACTACTATCAGCCTCAGCATTTTTACCTGACGATGATGTACCACTGATAGTTGGGTAAAAGTTAGTTATTATTATATATTTATTAGTTAATTTTAGGTTAATAAAAGAATAACATTGGTACTTCAAACATTGTTTACGTGTTTTCAGGATATTGGAAGCTATGGAGCTTAACGAGGATATTTACGGGCTTGGAATGAAGATCGAGAAGTGAAAGATTAAACATGCACGCATCACGAGGCAGTCGAGAAAAGAAAAATAAAAAATCTGAAGTTTTACATCTTCGAGATACGCGAAGATGCAAAGAAGGGCAACTTCGCGATACGCGAAGTTGCAGGAATTTGGCCGTGACTATTTTGTCCTTCGCGATACGCAAAGAAGCATCCCTTACATCTTCGCAATACGCGAAGATGCTTATGTCGGCCAAAAATTTAGGTTTGCCTTATATAAACCCCTTAACCTCCCCATTCGGTTAATTACGACTTCCAGAGGCAAAAGAGGCTGCTTAGGACGATCTTCCATCATTCCAAGGCTTCCGGTTCATCTCGGGATTGTATGTTCATCAAGATAAGTGATATAATCGATATGTCGAGGCTTGGCTAAGTTTCTTGTTCATTCTAGGTTACGTTTTTGTGTATTTTAACTTCTGACCAGATTCGTATGCTTAATGTTTATAAGCTTGATTGAGTTATTGCCTTAGTCTTGCTTAAATTGTGATTGATTATTTAAACAATTTATGTTTGGGATTATAAATTAATGCATTATTTGTTTGGTTGTGTTCATCAACATTTAGGGTTTAAGCTCTTGTGTCATTGATTAGTTATCATCAAATATTGTATCTTGGTTTTAACAAACATTAGTTGGTGATTAGGTAAACCGAGTTTCATTGTGTCATCAATTCGGTTAAGGTATCGTTTGACATCACAATCCAACTACTAGGTTTAGTAATTACTGCGTAATCAATATAATCGAATCTGGGATTAAGTTGAATGTCACATTAACCGAACCTAGAATGAATGCTTTTATTAATATTATTTACAAATCGTTTTTAAGTAATTATTAGTTTTAACCTTTTTCTAAAAACTGCTTGACATCGTCTGGCCGCCTTAGTTTAATAATTAATTTAGTAATATTAAATTAGCACTTTCCTTGAGTCCTTGTGGAGACAACCTTACATACCCGTACTAGTTATAGGTATTTAAGTCCTTAATTAACTGTTTTTGAGTAGACCACGACAGCCTACATCAAAATGGCGCCGCTGCCCGGGACTCAACGCGCTTAGTGCTAGTTTAGTTTAGTTTAAATTAACGTAATTTAGTTTAATTTTAGTTTAAAATCTTTTCTTCATTGATTTTACGCGGGGTGTGCTTGTTTGTGGTATGCAGTTAATCTTTCAGGTTGATGCATACGAGGTTTTCTCGAGAAAAGGAGGTGTTGCAGTTTGATCCCGAGATTGAGAAAGCCACGAGAAGAAACCGAGCAAGACAAAGAAGGGGTGAAACTTCAAGACCAAAAGAAGAAGACATGAACCATGAAGAAGATAACCCCTACTCGGTTCCACCTATGTTTCAACCCGATGACCTTAACCCGCCGCACAATAGAGAACAACCCATTCCACAAAACCCACCAATCCATGACCTACCACCATTCAACCCACCCATTCACCAAAACCGAAACCCAAGAGCCCAAAGAAGATATCAAATGAGAGATGATCGTTCAATCAGATCTGAACCACCGCACAATAGAGTCGAGTTCGAGTTTGATCAGCGGAGGGGATTTGATGATTTTGATGAGTTCGAGGATGAAGAAGAGATGGAAGACATGCAAGGGGATCGGTATTATAGAAGACAACACCATCAACCTCCCTGAAACCGAACACCCGAGCCCACTCAACCACCAAGAAACCGTCGAGAAAGAAGAAGACAAGATCCCCCCGAGCCGCAGTTTCCCGAGTATGAATTTGACGATGGAGTTTCGAGGGCATTCATTCCACCGCCTGTTCGGGGGGTTCAAAACCACTTCATTCCACAAGTGGCCACGAACCCGCTTCCCATTGTAATCCCGAACCGAGAAGGAATAACATTTTCAGTAAGGCAAAGTAACCTGATCGGGATGCCTACTTTTCATGGGAAAGCATCTGAAGAGCCATACCTACACTTGAGCGAGTTTTATGCGATTTGTGCCACCATCTCGAGTCAGTGGTTTACTGCTAATGAAGTCAAGCTAGTTGTGTTTCAATTCAGCCTTAAAGATCTAGCGAAGCAGTGGTTCTTATCTTTACCGTCAGCGAGTATCTATATGTGGCAAGACCTGGCTCAGCAATTCTTAGAAGAGTATTACACACTGCAAAGAACTTCCGAGGCCCGAACTTCCATCAGAAATTTTCAGCAAGGGTCGGGTGAGACTTTTCATGAAGCATTTACGAGGTTCAAGAGGTTGTTGAGAACTTGTCCGCATCACGGGATTGCGTTGTGGGAGTTGATTAAGGCGTTTCATGACGGGTTGTAGAGTGACGATGTGCGTGATCTTCAGTCAACCACAAATGACGAGAATGAAGATTGGCAACATTTGGAAAGACATGCAATGAACTCAAAGAGGCAAGCTCAGTCGAATCGCATGGTAAAAAGGGCGGTTGTGAAAGCCATGGATAGTGGTGAGTCGGATGATCGTATGGCTAGGTTGGAGAGAAAGTTGGATCAATTGATGGGTGTGGGAGTTAAAGAGAAAGGCAAGTCAGGAAAGACGTATCCAGTTTATGAAGGTTGTGGTGGAACAGGCCATGTAGTGGCTACTTGTGGGGTCGTGTTGGAAGAAGAAGAAGAAGTTCTTCACAAGTAGCCATGTAGTGGCTACTTGTGGGGTCGTGTTGGAAGAAGAAGAAGAAGAGGAGGTGAACTTTGTTCAAGGTGAGAAGAGGTACAATAATAATATGAATTCAAACACCTATCACCCGGGCCTCCGAAACCACCCGAACATCTATTATGGAAACCCGAACACGCAACAAAACCCGAACTTTCAAGGTAATTCCCAAAAAGCAAATTATCAGTCAAATCAGCGGCAATATGGGAACGAGAGGGGTAGCGGTCAAGGCGGGTATAATCAAAAGGAGTCGGGGGGTTACAACAAGAGTTATGAGAATAGTTATCAGCAAGGTCAGCAAAGTCAAGGGGTAACTCAGGGCCAAAGTTCTTCGCAAGATTCGGAAATTCTGACACTTTTGAAAGATTTGAACCGAAGAATTGAGATTCAAGAAAAAACGAATGCCGCAAGAGATAAGCAAATGAGTCAATTGGCGGAAGAAATCGCCACCTTGAGGAAAGACCCAAAAAAGCTACCGAGTGACACATTGAAAAATCCGAGCCATCAGAGTAGCAGTTCATCAAATGGTAAAAACGTACACGTGAGTGCAATCACCATTGAAGATCATGGGGTGAGCGACACAGTTGAAGAATTTGAAACGGGGGCACCACTTATTCCCATTCAGATTGGAGAGTTCAAGACCACCAAGGCGATAGTTGATTATGGTGCGAGTGTAAGTGTTCTACAGGGGAATGTTTATGACCGGTTTGATTTTGGACCTTTACAAGAAGTTAACACCACATTGGTGTTAGCTAATTTCACTCGAAGACGGCCCCGAGGGAAGTTGGTTAGAGTTGCAGTAAAGGTTGGTGAGTTTTATTATCCTAAAGATTTTCTTGTTTTGGATTATGAACCGGTAGAGAATGAAGAAGAGCCGAGAGTGATATTGGGGAGACCGTTTTTGGCAACATCAAATGCTCAAATCAATTTCCGAGACGGAATAGTGTGCATGGCCTTTGGTAATCGTAAGTTAATTTTGCATATTTTTTCAAATTTATTTGATTATTTTTGTGAAAATAAATCTTCTAGGTTCGGTGCTACTAACACGTGTCTTCCTCATGCAAGTGAGGATGACACCAAAGAAGAAAGTTTTGTGTTTGATAGGTCGAAGCGGGAGAGAGAAAAAGAGGAGCTGAATGCAGTAGAGGTTCATGTTGAAGAGTTGGTAACGTCAGGAGATGATATCAAGCATGTAAGAGAAAAAGTGATTCATAATGAGAGGGGCAAAGCAAGTAAGAAGAAACCGCCGAAGAAGGAGAATCTAAAGAAGCCACCAGGGTTTGAGAATGAACAAAGACGGTTGGCATGCTTCGGGCCAAGGTGGAATGTTCTGGACAGTGCACCACTATGTTGGAGAAGTAAGAAGAACGAGGTGGAGGAAGGTAAGCACTCCATTAGACCACCATAAACGCAAAATGAGGTAACGGTCTAGCTGAAGACCTTAAAAAAAACTTAACGCTAACCGGGAGGCAACCCAACCTTGTATTCAGGTACTTGTATATTTTGTATTTGAACTTTTTGGGGTGTAGTTCACTATAAACCCTCACGAGACCATACTCGTACACCCGAGCTACCGGGGGGTTTAAAGGGCTTGTTTCATATGCTAAATGCAACCGTGATTCCTACGAAAGTGAGTTAGGTCTTTAACATTTTTACTCATTTAACAAATTTGGTTATGAAATTAATTAATCTCGGTTGGTAATTTAAAATTAATGGTTATGCAAACGGTTTAAAAGACCTATATTTTTAACATTTGTGAGAAGCGTGCTTCTACATATTTGAGAGTTTGCAGATTTCCTTTTTGAGAGTTGAAGAGGTAAAGTTTACCAAGAGACCACTGAGGGCACGAGAGTTGCATATGAGAGTTATATTTTCTATCTGGTGATTTCGTTTTCATAACCTTCTTTGTTTTATCAGTTTTGTGTTAAAAGTGTAATTGTATAAATGTATAATAAATAACCACCATCACATTAGGCCCGGTTTTTAAAATTGTCGAAGTGAATTTTATCCCCGTCCCTATTTTAGTTGTCATAGTTTTAAACATTGAGGACAATGTTTGCCTCAAGTGTGGGGATGGGGGAGAAATTGAAACTTTAAAAGTTTTCATGTTCCTTAAAATTAAGATTTTTTGCAAAATAATGGAAAATGATAGAAAAATCGAGGGTTATTTTTCAAAATTATTATATAATATGAGATAAATAAAACGGGAACACACGTAATTTGAGATGTATTGGTAGGCTCAGCGTTAAGAATGAAAGGATAATTTGGTTGTTGACTTAATTGAACCTTAAATGTTTGATTTTTAGTGGGAAACGCCTTCACGGTTTTGTTTGTTTAGCTAAGCCTGTGTAAGGACTGGAATGAAAGATTAGGCCATACTCAAGCTTTACTATTAGATTTGATCACAAAAAATATATTTTAATATGAATAGTCTATAGTACAATGCTTGGATAGGCTTAACATTAGAGTATGCTAAATGGCTTGTGATATAAACATAAATGAAAAAACTGCTAGTTAAGTGGCTAACACTTCATAGGCGTATGGTTTTATGGTCTTAAATCTTGTTGATGGGTTGCCCTGGGGAACGGAGACCATGGGTCGGTATGCGGTTTATCATCTGGTATGCATAAATCCTAAGTGGATTTATTCATATTAAAAAAAAACTTAAAAAGAGCAAACCTGCAGTTTATCTGCCACTCATAAGTCAATAAACATGATCACAAAAAGTGCTTTAAAAGTACAAATTCACTACTGACTTGATCATCCACGCTGTTAGTCATATGGGGTCCCCGTGCTAGCGTCTCGTTACCATTTAGAAACGGACCACACGGGACATATCATATGTAAGCCCTACAGATGAATTCGTGCCTACTCACGTATGGTGATGGACTTTGGGGTATTGCTTGATAACGGGGGTATGTCATGTAGTGGGGGCTATTACTAGTTGGTTACCTAATTGCACCTTAATCATATCTAATGGCCATTCTGGTATACTTTAATACATAAGTTTAGGTTTGGTTTCGATAAAATATCCAAGATTGTCTACATATGGGCTTAAAAATTGTACATATGAGCAAAATTTTGATAATCTAATTTTAAGGTTTAAGTCAAGTTGGGGTGGTCTGGTTCGGTAAAACTATAATGAATCATAGTAAGGCAGCTTCAGGGCTTTGAGGTGTGGGTTCCATTTTAATCATACGAACTAATAAAACTGCCACACCTTATTTTTCCCGGTAAGTATTGAGGCATGGGTTTAAGTGGACAACAATATCGCAATCATGGTTTTTTATGTTCTTTGTGCTTAATTAAGATAATCTATGAAGTATTTTGAGAATGATCTCTGATTCTGATTCCATTGCAAATTCTTTTTAGGGACGAAAAAGTATAAGTGTGGGGATGTGATGGTTGGTTAAAAGTTAGTTATTATTATATATTTATTAGTTAATTTTAGGTTAATAAATGAATGAACATTGGTACTTCAAACATTGTTTACGTGTTTTCAGGATCTTGGAAGCTATGGAGCTTAACGGGGATATTTACGGGCTTGGAATGAAGATCGAGAAGTGAAAGATTGGAAGTGCACGCATCACGAGGCAGTCGAGAAAAGAAAAATAAAAAATCTGAAGTTTTACATCTTCGTGATACGCGAAGATGCAAAGAAGAGCAACTTCGCGATACGCGAAGTTGCAGGAATTCGGCCGCGACTATTTTGTCCTTCGCGATACGCGAAGAAGCATCCCTTACATATTCACGATACGCGAAGATGCTTATGTCGGCCAAAAATTTAGGTTTGCCTTATATAAACCCCTTAACCTCCCCATTCGGTTAATTACGTCTTCCAGAGGCAAAAGAGGCTGCTTAGGACGATCTTCCATCATTCCAAGGCTTCCGGTTCATCTCGGGATTGCATGTTCATCAAGATAAGTGATATAATCGATATGTCGATGCTTGGCTAAGTTTCTTGTTCATTCTAGGGTAGGTTTTTGTGTATTTTAACTTCTAACCAGATTCGTATGCTTAATGTTTATGATCTTGATTGAGGTATTGTCTTAGTCTTGCTTAAATTGTGATTGATTATTTAAACAATTTGTGTTTGGGATTATTAATTAATGCATTATTTGTTTGGTTGTGTTCATCAACATTTAGGGTTTAAGCTCTTGTGTCATTGATTAGTTATCATCAAATATTGTCTCTTAATTGGTTTTAACAAACATAAGTTGGTGATTAGGTAAATCGAGTTTCATTGTGTCATCAATTCGGTTAGGGTATCGTTTGACATCACAATACAACTACTAGGTTTAGTAATTACTACGTAATCAATATAATCGAATATGGGATTAAGTTGAATGTCACATTAACCGAACCTATAATGAATGCTTTTATTAATATTATTTACAAATCGTTTTTAAGTAGTTATTAGTTTTAACCTTTTTCTAAAAACCGCTTGACATCGTCTGTCCGCCTTAGTTTAATAATTAATTTAGTAATATTAAATTAGCACTTTCCTTGAGTCCTTGTGGAGACGACCTTACTTACACGTACTAGTTATAGGTATTTAAGTCCTTAATTAATTGTTTTTTAGTATACCACGACAGCCTACGTCAACCACCGCCCGGTTGCTAGTCACCACGTCCACCACTCATGTTATATGGATCCCGATCATCTCCTTTCATCTTTCTCAGTTCATCTTCTTTACATATAAGATGGAGGATGAATTCATCCTACTTATTCAACCTCTCCCCCTGAGCAGCAACAAAGGCTTTAAAATCCTTTTTTTCCTTTTGAATAAATTGGATATGTCGATACATATTCAGCTGCTCTAGCCTTATCTGCTCTTGAAACACCCTGTCCACAGCCATCTAATTTTGTTGTAAATGTATCAAATTCAGAAGCTGGAACATATGTGCTTGAGGCGACATTTGGTAAAAATTAGGAGGAACATGCTATAATGGACCCTGAGGACGATTGAATGCCATAAACGAATGCTTAGGTCGTTGCATCATCACAGACGAACTTGCCGGATCCATTATCTGAACTTACGGGCTTAGCATAGTTGATAAGACAGTCTGTGGTATAACTCCAAAATGTGGATCAATAGAAGTAGTAGTCACCAGTGTAATAGTAGCAGAAACTGGTGGAGTAGTTATCATAGGAGTCAGTGAAGAAGTAGGAATCACAGGAGCAGGAATAGTAACAGGTAAAGACGTTCTGATAATAGGAATTGAAGGCTGATTTGGTATCTTAATACCAGTACCCCGTCTTACCCTTTGCTTATTTGGTTTTTTAGCTTTCTCAATCATCAGCTCTTTACCCTTCCTGTTATGTGCATCAAAAATGCTTGGACCCTGACCACCATCACCACCATCATCATTACCATCTGCACCAACGTCACCACCTTCATGCTCCGAATCTGAATCAATGTGAGCCCAGCGATCATTAGGTGGGGCAACATGGTCAATGTTAACTAAGTGTCCTATCAGCCTCTTGTATCGTGGTCTATCATGTAATGCTTGTCCATGATATGTCCTGATCCTCGGTATCGTATCCAGATTCATATGCTCAAGTAGCATAATATCAGCCCTGCTCGTCAGATCATTCACCAAATCAGGCTATAAGTCATTGATCAGCTATAAGAAGCGCGGATACATTAAGAACTTGTTCTGTCTGGTCGTGAAGTTCTCCTTCAAATGATAAAACACCATTTCTGATAAATTAAATGGCTTGTTGAGAAGTAACACAACGAATGTAGACTGTAACATGACCTGGCATTCATCATAACCCCCTTTTCTACCACCAAGGCAGTGTATAAGCACATGTAACAAGTACTTATTTTGTTCACATAAATACGCCTTATACATAGATCGATCCAAATCCCCCTTGTACCTCACACGTCCAAACAATCCCTTGATCAATAACCTATCAAACTCACAAAGGTCATCCACCATATCCCCAAAACCAAACACGTCTCTAATCACTGGCACATCAATCACTATCGGTTTGCCCTGTATCTCAGCCTCTATCTGGTTCTCCCCCCCCCCCTCAACGTATCTCGTGGTATGATACTCTGATATACTACTGTGTCTGTGGAGATAGCCATGTAGATCCTTGATCGCTTCAGGTAGTTGATAATATCACCAAACATGTCTGATACAAAGAAGTTGTCCTCGAGAAAAGCGCAAATATTATGCTTTTTATCCCACGGTATCATCACTAGTTCAGGCTTAGGATCAGCTTGTTCAACTACATTAGCCACTTGCACAGGCTGTTGTTCAGGTACGTTTAAGACCGTGAATCCCGGAATCCTACAGTTGGTAATCATATCCAAACTTCACAAAAATTTAAAACCAAACCAATTCATCTTATTAAAATCGTTTCAGAGTACTAAACAGCGGAATCAGGAATATCAAATTTCTCAAAACCAGAAAAATTTGATTTTAAACCCAAGACAATTCATTTATTTTAAAACCTGTTCAGAGTATAAATCCGGGGAAAAGTCATAATTGATCCAACAAGTTCCCAAAACCCGGGGATTGTGCCCAAAACCAAATTTAAATGTATTTAATAAAAACTGAAAAGAACAATGTTCATCAACGAAACTCTCCGACTAGATATGCCTTCAACCGTCCAGTAGTCTCGAGCACGTCCAAGCGGTAAGCATCCTCTTCCTAACCTAAAACTCACACTAACATACACACAAAGTCAGCTTGAGCTGAGTGACTTCAAATTTTTAGTAATTGACATTTATAATAAACATTCCAAAGGTTTAAATATAAAAACGGGATCTGGACAGTTAGGCCATAATAAACAATAAGTAATCGTACTTATTTTTCTATATAATTATATCCTTATACTTAACATCCAAGTAATAACATCAGGGTCGAGCACACGTACAACCCAAACACGTAACATTCCATCCGATGGTGATCATGCCACACGAGCGTCCCCCCCTTACAGGATTTCCAGGGCCCGCTATAGGATTTAAGAACCTGAGTAGTATATTTTGGCCCGGCCAAGATCACCATCCTTCCGTATGCAAACACAAAGTAGGCATACGCAAACATCCTTAGTCGATAACGACTAATTAACATCGCCAATTATTGGGCATAAAATAACGCATGTATAAACATGCGTATATATACATATCATCCCAAATATATCATAATGGAAATGAGCCTATGGTCATAGAGTAACCCAAGCGTATACATACATAAATATCCTCTCAAGTCATGCTATGGTACAAGTAAGCCCATATCCTTGAGCCTAAGCAATCAGTAATATATATGACCTTAAGGAAAGTATATCTATGACCATAAACGAGTCTCAAATATCTTAAGACATGGAATATTATTCACACATATTTTCATGAACCCACAAACACAAATAAGGCCATGTAGTACCATCCATTTAGTTTAAACGAGTAAAATCGGGTAAAGTTGTAATATGGTGTGTATGCTAGCCAAAAACGTAAAAATATAAGAAGGGGCATCATGAACTCACCTGACACGAGGCACACAATTACAACAGGCTAGAGGACCCTTAAGTACTCCCAAAACTCAAAAGCCTGTCGGATTACGAACAATGATTACTAACAGTACCGAATTGACTCGTTTATCCTACGAGGCGTTCTAACATGGTTTGATCTACCTAACGCCTCGACCTCGCCAAATTCATTTAAAACAGCCCCCGGGGCCTTGAATTAACCAAAACCACCCTTAGGAAAACCCGAGAGTAGAGAATTCCCAAATTACCCCCGAAAGTGCTAGGTGAGGCGCATATGCGCGTTTAAGAGTTGTTTAGGCACTTAACATCAAACTCAGCCCCGTGTGGACCAAATTTAATAAAATCACAGCCAACACGTCCACACGACACTACAGGAGTTGGATGGGTCGGTAACTCGCAAACCCAACGCACCAACTATCAAATAAACGCGAATTCGCGTTGTACAGACCCGTACCAATTCAGCCCCAATACTTAAAAAAATAATTTTCCAACAGCCTGTATATCAAACCGAAGCTACCCAAACTGAATTGGTTATTAATTCATTCAAACCTCGCGTTAAACGCAACAATTCGACAATTTAATCAACCGAACACTAACTTTCAAACTATTAACAATTGACCAATCAAACAACCAATTCAGCCCCAATACTTAAAAAAATAATTTTCCAACAGCCTGTATATCAAACCGAAGCTACCCAAACTGAATTGGTTATTAATTCATTCAAACCTCGCGTTAAACGCAACAATTCGACAATTTAATCAACCGAACACTAACTTTCAAACTATTAACAATTGACCAATCAAACGAATGCTATAGCTCGCAATACTAATGTATGATATACAAGACTTACCCAGGAAGATGATGGAGCAAGAACTTCAATTAAAACAGTCCCGAAAGATGCTCAGAAGGGCAGCCACCGGTTAAGCCAAAAACGAAAGTATCGATCAATAACGAGCATAACATGCAGATTTTAGCATGCAAAGATGTATTTTAGTACATAGGAAAACCATAGAATAAATTATGAAATTTTTACTAGAGTTGAATAAATATTTTAGGCTTATAAAGATATTTTTATTTTATTTTTCTAGTGTACATAAAAATCATAAAATTCCTCCAACACAGAAAGGTACGTGCAGCTATTTCAGTGCGCAAAAAAATGGTTTTATTTTTATAAAAATCATTACCCAACCAAATTAAACGATTTCAATTGGGTTTGATTCCTAACTCAAAGTATTAAGTTCCAGGAGTGGAACTAACCAATTTGGACTTGTAGAAAAAGAGTTATGATGTCGGGAAGATAGACCAGAATTCGTCATCCCGCATCAGCTTTGACACTCGATCTTATAAAATCATAAAAATCATTCAAATCTCATCCAAAAATTACATATTATATCTTTCTGGAAACTAGACTAAATGCAGAACATTATAGAAACAAGAATTGATTATAAACAATAAAGTTTCATCGAGTTACAGACCGACCAATAAACGAGTACGAATCTATCAGAAATTGTGATAATCAAAACTCAACCCTAACGTGTTCAACAAAGGGTTTAATGGTGAAAAAGAGTTATACTAAGATAGAACCGACCTTGAATTAGAGTTTGGCACCTTGGAATTTTCTGGAAAAAGGAAAAATGGGTGGGTTTTGCTGCTGCTTCTCTGCTGATCGGATCAAAAGGTGAGGTTAGGGTTTGTTTTTTTTTTTTTGTTATAAAACATAATGTTACATTCCAGCCCTTCAAGTTTGAGTGATGCAACAACTTGGATAGTAAGTTAAGTAATTCAATTTATGGGAATGACTAGGGGGTCCCCGAAGATGTCAGAACAGGTCTTGGTTGAAGATACAATCTTACAAGGCGTAAGTCCTTTTAACAAAAATTTACGGCCGAGCAATAAACGAGTACGAATCTGTCAGAAATTGTTATAATCAAAACTCAACCCTAACGTGTTCAACAAAAGGTTTAATAGTGAAAAGGAGTTATACTAAGATAGAACCGACCTTGAATTAGAGTTTGGCACCTTGGAATTGGCTGGAAAAAGGAAAAATGGGTGGGTTTTGCTGCTGCTCCTCTGCCGATCGGAAATCAAAAGGTGAGGCTAGGGTTTTTTTTTTTTTGTTATAAAACATAATGTTACATTCCAACCCTTCAAGTTTGAGTGATG
Source organism: Bidens hawaiensis (assembly GCF_021521415.1). Classification (NCBI taxonomy): domain Eukaryota; kingdom Viridiplantae; phylum Streptophyta; class Magnoliopsida; order Asterales; family Asteraceae; genus Bidens; species Bidens hawaiensis. Next base: position 3,006,061 of record NW_027491065.1, on the reverse strand, counting down.
CAACAACTTGGATGGAAAGTTAAGTAATTCAACTTATGGGAATGACTAGGGGGTCCCCGAAGATGTCAGAACAGGTGTCGGTTGAAGATACAATCTTACAAGGCGTAAGTCCTTTTAATGAAAATTTACGAGCGTTACAGTACGTGAGCTGGAACATTTTCATCTACCATCCTGTGTAAAGCAAATATGTTAATATATAAAAAAATTTCCAAGTTTATCCTTCTGTATAACGAATAGCACCTTCATTCGTTAGTTTTACTTTAACGAATAGGTACATTCGTTACTTCATTCGCTAACATTAATGAATATCCGGTTATTCGTTATACTAACGAATAATAAATGTCATTCGTTACATTAACGAATAAGTAACATTCGTTACTTTAACGAATAAGACATTCACTCGTTATATTAACGAATAAGAAATATCATTCGTTACGATAATGAATAAACAAATCAGTCGTTATAATACACTGATTCGTTATCGATTTAACGATTAGCTTGTCATTCGTTAAAACTTAACGAATGATACATTACATTTCTTATGACTATCCAAGTCAATGTCAAAATTAACCATGAACACCAAAAAGTTAAAAACGAAGCAATTGACATCCAGATAACATCTAAACCGCTTTATAATCTACAATTAAGTATTATAGAAGTATCGATTGTCATCTAATTACTCAGATAACATCTAATTGAGATTTAAACAAGTCTAAATGTAGATTAATGAATATGGAGATTTGTTTTAAGCTCGTTCTACAATTAATATGTTATTACTGATTCAAATCAAGCAAAATTTATATGCATGTTATCGCCAGTACTTGTAGATCAATATACAAACGGTTAGAACTCAGACTATGGAAGGTTTAGGATTGTGCAAAATTTTGGCAGAGTTTCTTTAAGGAGGTGATGAAATAGTGAAGACAAATGGCATTCCATTCGTCCCCTTGGGTTTATAAACACCCTGAAATAAGTACACGCATCCCAATGCTATTCGTGTATTTTAAACTAACGAATGAGGGATTCATTCGTTAACTTAAAAATGTTATTCGTTAAGAGCAACGAATAACTCATTCAATCGTTAGAATATTTAACGAATAGTCAGGTCATTTGTTATTTTTAACGAATAAGTTAAAATTAACTTGTCATCCGTTAGTACAGTACACGAATGATCACATTCGTTATCAGATAGCGGAAGCGAATGTGCATCCATAATGAATGAACACATTCGTTATGGCATTCAACGAATGTTCATCCATTCGTTACATTGTAGTAACGAATAAACCTTACTTTTAACGAATGAAGAAAAGTTCATTCAAAGGAATTAAATATTCATTTAGAACCAATTAGGGTTCCAAAATAATATTACTTTAATGTTATTTACATTAAACGATCAATCATTGATTGACAAACACTAATTAAGCGGATATACTTTAAAAATTCAATACTTTAAGCACGATTTAACTTAAAATATGGGGAAAGCTTTTTCATATTATCTTGAATAATTCGCATGCTTGGTAATCGAAAATAAAGAAGAAATAAAATCTTTTTGATTTTTCAAATTTCCAAACAAGCAATAGAATGATACAAGAAAATGTAAATGCAATAAAAGAAACAAAGAAGCAGTACATATTGTTGTGAGTTTGGGCAGGGAATCATATTGACTTATAACGTTCTAAGTTACACTTCAATTTCGATCTTTATTATACACATAATCCAATGATGATTGCATATATAATTGTCCTCCTAAACTTTACACGGACTTGTCGGTAACTTTACGATATGTTCAAGGTTCAATTAATCGCAAATCATATGCGGACCCCACCTATCAGACATAATTTGTCTATCTCTTATACAGTGAAATGTCACGCTGATGTTCGGATTATTTGTACATATTTATTTGTGTTAACGTATTTGTTTTACTCGTTTATTTTAGGAACTTTGGTACTTCATACATGTTTATTGTGTTTCAGGTCACAGGTACTTAATGCGCATAATTTGGACCTGTATGAGCATGGAATGAAGACCCGGGATGTCCAGCACGCTTCCCGAGGCAGTTAAACGAAGTTGCTGAGAAAAGAGGCCCATCGCGTAGCGTGATGGGTGTTGAAGGTGGGGCATCGCGCTACGCGATGCCCTGTAAGTTCCTGCGTTGACTTTAGTCCATCGCGTAGCGCGATGGACCTGGAGAGGATGCCATCGCGCTACGCGATGGTCCCCAGATTAGGCCCAAACTGAGAAGTGTTGCACCCCCTTAAAATGAGTGCATGTACATCACACCTCCTACGGTGGTTGCCAAAGCTCCGAGTGAACCCGAAATAGGCCATGGACTTGGATCTACCAAATGATAAGAGTGCCTCTGAGATTTAATCATAAACAACTTTGCCTCGGTTGCAAGTAAACCCCCCCTTCACCCCCACCTCCTAAAGTGGTAAAGAAGGCTCTTTGGGTCCCTCTTTCTATCTGACAGGACAAACAAAAAGGAAGTGACGGTTCTTTCATTGCAAGAAGTCTAACTAGAAAAGGATCTCCCTATTAATCGTGAAAGTTAGGGTTTGTTTTATATTACGTTCTTGACGACCCTAAATGCCATTCTTCACCTTCCAGGCGATTTCCAGAGCAGAAGATCAAGTCCCGATCATCCCCAATCATCTCTAAGTGTCCTATATGGCCTACCAGATCATAACCGAGGCCCGAGAGATGCTGAGGCGCGGCTAGTTTCTTCGAGTCATACCCGGGATATAGAGTATTGTCTCTTTCAGTTTTTCTCATGTATTTAGAATGAATTGATTGTAATGATCTTTGATTAATCTATGAGTATTGATGTTTAGTATTGCTGTGCATTCAGTCGGTTTAGGTTTTTGTCGATCAGAACGATTAGTTTGCCGGTTGCTATAATAATTGCTCGTAGGATTGTTTTGACTAGTTGAATGTGATGAAGCATACGCTTTCCCTTAGTTGAGTCACACTGGCAGGGACTGTTTGATAACCAGTGCTGTGTGTTAGTAAGCGTTGATGCCTAAGGTTTGTCTAGTTAATCAATCGGTGTTAATCAGTGATTGTTAATCGTTTAAGTTGCATGAGTTTGCTGTTAGGTTAATTACTTGGATTCCCGGGTGTGATTTGTCTTTGTTAATTGATTGAACACGTGATTACTTGCTTGCTTGTTACAACATATAAACCATTTGCTAGTGTGATCAGCACTTTAATTGAATTACTTCATAAGTTTAGAAATTGATTTCACTTCACACTGACCATATACTCCTGGTGGATACGATACCTGACTTACCCTAGCTGCTTAGGTTAATTAGGTTTTTTCATGACTCAAACGACGGTCATCAAAATGGCGCCGTTGCCGGGAAGTTAGTGCGCTTAGTGTTTTTATGATTAATTGATTTCTTTGTTTAGTTTAGTTTAATTTAGTTTTTGTTATTATTTTTAGTATAGTTTTATTTTCCCATTTTACGCGGGGTGTGTTATTTGTGCAGGTAACAGGTTTATGCACACCCGTTATTCAGGAAGAAATTCCCCACTGATTTACGAGCCAGAGATTGAATGTATAGCTCGGCAGAACCGAGCTCAGATCAGACATCCAGACATGGATGGTCAGAACATGAACCAAAATCAAAACCCACCACCCGAAATTAATGTTTTCCAAACTGAGCCTAACCCACCACATAACCAGAACCCACCAAATAATGACCTACCACCACCAATAAACACCGATCCACAACCACAAAATTCAGCCCGACAATCCCGAAACCGAAACCTCGATAGACCCGGACTATCAGTCCCGAAAAATACCCCTCGTCACCGAAAGAAGGTTATCACTGAAGACGAAGAAGAGGGAGATGAGGAGGAACAAGAACCGGGGAATGACGGGTTTGAGCTGAGAAACACAGATGATGAGGTTGAGGAACCGGTTTGGGTGAGAGGTAACAGGTGGAGGAAAAGAAATCCGAATCGGGGTGGTATTGGAAGGTTTCGGGAGGAACGCAGACAACCGATTCAGGTTAACAGGGGAGGTTTTGAGGAACCGAGGGCCAGACAAAGGAATTATAGGCCTCCGGTTCAGGGTGTTAACAATCGGTTCAGACCGGCTATTTCAGATGGTGCCTCACCGATTTTCCCACAGGTTCACATACAGGGACAACCGACATTCAAATCCCGTCCGTCCTACATCAACATAGTTCCCCATTTTCACGGACTGGGATCTGAAAACCCGTATTCACACTTGTCAGATTTTTCAGCTATTTGCGGGTCTATTGGTGATGGTACTTATGATCAAGATGAGGTCCGGTTGCGGTTGTTCCAGTTTTCATTAAAAGACAAAGCAAAATACTGGTTCAACTCGCTACCGATGCACAGTATTGAGAGCTGGGCCTAGATGCAGCAGGTTTTCCTTAACGAGTACTATTCACAGTCGAAGACTATCGAGGCCCGAATGGAGATTAGACATTTTTCACAGTTACCGGGTGAGTTGTTTCACGAGGCCTTTACTCGTTACAAGGAAATGATTAGGAAGTGCCCGCATCATCAGATTGAGTTGTGGGAGTTGGTTAAGTGTTTCGTTGACGGGTTGACGCATGAAGACAAAAAGCATTTGAAAGCTTCGTGTAATGGTCAGTTGTTAAATCAACCCGAGGAAGATGATTGGGAATTTTTGGAGTTTATGAGTGAAGATTCCAAGGCAGAGGCAGCTGCAGACCGAAGAAGAAAAGTTGGGGTCACCAGATCAGTCAAATCAGCCTCGAGCGAGTCAGAAAAAATTACAGAATTGGATAGGAAACTCGCGGTTTATAGACGAGAGAAAAACAAAGAGGTTGGTAAAGTCGGGGTGAAGTTCCCGGTTTGTGTAGAGTGTGGTGAGTTGGAGCATAAGACAGAAAATTGCCCTGAGTTTGATGAGGACGAGTATCCCGACGAGGAGGAAGTCAGTTACGCGTACGGGGAGTCCAAGGGCCCAGGGTTCAATTCGAACACTTATCACCCAGGCCTAAGGAATCACCCGAATTTCAAATACGGGAACGCGTCGAACCAGTCGAACCAGAACTTTCAGGGGTCCGGTCAGAACCGACAGTAGAGCAGCTACTATCAGGGTGGTTCGAGCAGTCAGTATAACAATCGGGGATATAACAGAGATGGTTACCGGGGTAACAGTTCGTTGAGTTATCAGAATCAGTACCAGCAGAAGGGTAGTTTGGGAAATTCAGTCGATTCAGTTCATTCAAAACTCGATGCATTATTGAATCTTGTGATAGATAATCAGAAGGAAACTCAGAGACAGTTCAAGTTGAGAGACGAGTCAGCAGAAGCAATGTCAAAGCAGATTGGTCAGCTCGCAGCAGACGTGGCAAGATTTCAGAAGAACGCGGGTCAACTACCAAGCGATACCACAGTAAACCCGCAACATGCTAGCTCAAGCTCTAAGAAAGGAAATAATGTGCACATCAACGCGGTAAGTCTTTTACCTCATTTTGAAATTACTTGTGTTGAAGTTGAGTCGCCACCGCAGTTTGTTGAAGCAGTGGTGAATGATGTTAGTGATGAGAATGAAGGTGTTGGTCAAAATGAAATGGTTTTCCAAAATGAAGTGAAATTAAAAACAGATGAATTAATTTTTTGTGAAAACTGCACTTGTGAAAAATGTTTAAATGTCAAATTGACCAATACGGGAGATGAGGAGGTGAAGGATAATACCACCTCAAGTAAACTCCTAGACCCGGGAGTGCCACTTTTATCAATTCAAATTGGAGATTTCAAAACTGATCGGGCACTTCTAGATCTTGGAGCATGTGTTAGTGTCATGCCCGGCAGTTTATATGATCAGTATGAGTTTGGCTCGTTAGAGAGAGTAAACACCACCGTGGTGTTGGCGAATCAAACTCATACACACCCCGGGACATGGTCACAAATGTAATGGTTCAAGTGGACGATTTTAGCTACCCAGTTGACTTCCTGGTACTTGATTATGCTAAGGGTAATATTAAACAACGTGAAGTCATACTGGGCAGGCCGTTCCTTGCCACAGCACATGCGGTAATTGATTGTGCTGAGGGATTTTTGGGCATTAAGTGCGGGAACCGTGTTAAGCGGTTATTATTGTTTGAAAATGCTACTAACCCTCTTGTTGACAAGTGTGTACCATCATGCACAAATCATACAAGAGAGGAATGTTTTGTAACTGACAGGAACGAGCTGAAAAGTAGCACGAAGAGAAAAGGATGGAATGAGAGAGTCATTAAGATGAAAGATGGTGAGAAAAGGAATTGATGAGTTCCATGGTGACCTCATCGGCTTACGAAAATACTTGAGGCATTCGAGGCATTGTCGAGCTGTAGACACACAATTCAGCGCTGACCGGGAGGCAACCCGAGGTTTGTAAGTGTGTTCCATTTTATTTTCTTTTCGTTGTGTCGTTTTTTGACTTTAGTCTCGAGTTCTGTGCAGCATATCTCAAGTGTGGGGAGGCTTTTGATGCAGTGTGCGCTTTTGATGCAGTGTGCGTCTTAGAGGTTCGGTAAGTAATTGGTTAATTTCACGGCTTTCCAGGTAAGTATTGCAAATTCCGACTTCGGAAGCATGTTCAGGGTGTTGTCGGGATGTCGAAAAGTGACTGGGTCGGAAAATGCCCGACCCCAATTCGGCAAAAACTTTCCGTTCACTGGGGACCATCGCGCTACACGATGGCCCTGGACAGCTCACCATCGCGCTACGCGATGGTGGCTGGGACTTCCCAGACATCTGACGTCATCACGTAGCGTGATGACGTCATGACCAACCCCATCGCGCTACGCGATGGGGTCCAAACCCTAATTTGAATTAATTGGGTCGCGTAGCGCGACGTGTGCTTACCTGGCCCATCGCGCTACGTGATGGGTCCTCGGATCTCTAAAAAATATATATATATATTTAAAATAAATAAGTAATAATAATATAATAATTATATATAACAGCCATCCCACTTTGTCTGCTGTATTTGATATGTATATTTGTATATATTTGTATTTTTGTTTGTGTTACTTTGGAACTTTTTGGGTGTGTTCACTATAAACCCTCACGAGACCTCACTCGTCCACCCGGGCTACCGAGAGGTTTAAAGGGCTTGTTGCATACGCTAAATGCAACCGTGATTCCTACGAAAGTGAGTTAGGTCTTTTATTATTGTTAATTAAATAACAAAATTTTTTATGAAATTCACTAACTCGGCTCGGTAATGATTTTTATAATATAATAATAATATTAACTCTCGAAAGACCTAAGTCTTATACTTGTGAGTGGTTACTTATACATGTCTCGAGATTTGTGCAGATTTGGTTACACAGAATTGGTCAGTGGTGGAGACGTGTGTCACGAGGGTGTTGAGAGTTGTGGGCCAAGTTAGCATTGCATTGTCATTATTATCAGGTGATTTCGGTTTCATAAACTATTTTGTAGTTGTATTTTTTTATTTTTTTAGTTTAGTTGGTAGAAATGTAATTGTATATTTTGCTTTAGTTCATCACATTTGTTCCCCGAGTTTTTAAGTAGTACAACTGTCAGTTCAACCCCGTCCCCCAAATGAATGTTAATTGTTTTATTATTATTTAAACATTGAGGACAGTGTCAACCGCAAGTGTGGGGATGGGGGAAAATTGAAAATTTTCAGCCCAATAGTACCTCGAAGAGTATTCAGAAGCTTAAGTTGTTAACTGCCACTTATTGCTATTAATGCCAAGTTAGAGGTTTTTGGTCATGGTTGGTTTTTCAGCTTCTCGATAGTTTTCCCGAAAAATGTTTTTAAAATAAGAAGTTGGAAAATGGAATCTTTTAGGCCGGGATAACGAGTCAAGGGAACGGGTATACATGTTTCCCATCGGCAGCCCATATTTCCAGACATATTGTGAGATGGCCCCTATACTTAATACACATATTATATAATAGATATAAAATATGTCTTACAATTATTGAGGGAAACCGGTATGTTTTACAGAATTAGAACTTGCTTGTCACATGCTTTTCGAGATCTTAATACCACCACCTGTATGGAGATTAGGACTTTAGAAAACCCATTCCGTACATATTTTCCTCACTAAATAAATTCCTTACCCGACATTATCCCCTAGGAGCCCGTTTGGACCTTATTCCTTTACATGTGTTAAACTGAACATTACACACCATTTCAGCCTTGGCCTTTATTTTATTTTTACCCGTGTGATGAAATCCAGTTCGTTATCGAGTTGTATATATATCGAGTTGTACTTAGTCAGACGAGTTGTAAAGTTGTTAAGTTCTGAGTTGTAATTATCAGTCATTTCAGTTAGTATTGATGCAAAAAAAAAATTGAAAAATCAGGAAAAAGACAAAAAGAAGTTATCAGTTAGTATTTCAGTTGTAAATAGCAGTTGATTATGTAATTAGTTCGTTTGTATTCGTGAGTCTGTATATTGGTTTGTTTAACTGGGTTTCATCCACCTGAGTCACTAAATAAGCCTAATCCACACCCAAACCTAAGCCTTAGCAAAACCCTAGTCTGAGTCTTTATGCAACCGGTGGTTAATGTGTAGAGATAAGACTGACTTGCAAGCATATTAAGTTGTAACTCATATTAGGTATTTGAGGGCAAAGACATATACTGGCACATCTATTGTCAGTCCAGATATTAAACCGAGAAGAGTGTTGATAGTGTGAGGGGTGTGAACATGTATGCTCTAACCGGAAACAAAGTACACTTATCTGGGCGATTCTATAGTTTTATGGTAGCATTAACTTTATTTGTGGGTTGTCAATCTAGAAAGTGTCAGTCTGGGAAACTGGGTATGACATTAAACCTTGCTAGTATTAATGGTGATAATTGGTTGACCTATGATGGCAGTTAATGTTTACTTTAGAGTTTTGCTTGAGGGCAAGCAAAAGATTAGTGTGGGGATGTGATGTTCGGATTATTTATACATATTTATTTGTATTAACGTATTTGTTTTACTCGTTTATTTTAGGAACTTTGGTACTTCATACATGTTTATTGTGTTTCAGGTCACAGATACTTAATGCGCTTAATTTGGACCTGTATGAGCATGGAATGAAGACCCGGGATGTCCAGCACGCTTCCCGAGGCAGTTAAACGAAATTGCTGAGAAAAGAGGCCCATTGCGTAGCCTGATGGGTGTTGAAGGTGGGGCATTGCGCTACGCGATGCCCTGTAAGTTCCTGCGTTGACTTTGGTCCATCGCGTAGCGCGATGGACCAGGAGAGGAGGCCATCGCGCTACGCAATGGTCCCCAGAATCGTGAACGTTAGGGTTTGTTTTATATTACGTTCTTGACGACCCTAAACGCCATTCTTCACCTTCCAGGCGATTTCCAGAGCAAAAAAGCAAGTCCCGATCATCCCCAATCATCTCTAAGTGTCCTACATGGCCTACCAGATCATAACCGAGGCCCGAGAGACGCCAAGGCGCGGCTAGTTTCTTCGAGTCATACCCGGGATGTAGAGTATTGTCTCTTTCAGTTTTTCTCATGTATTTAGAATGAATTGATTGTAATGATCTTTGATTAATCTATGAGTATTGATGTTTAGTAGTGCTGTGCATTCAGTCGGTTTAGGTTTTTTGTCGATCAGAACGATTAGTTTGCCGGTTGCTATAATAATTGCTCGTAAGGTTGTTTTAACTAGTTGAATGTGATGAAGCATACGCTTTCCCTTAGTTGAGTCACACTGGCAAGGAGTGTTTGATAACCAGTGCCGTGTGTTAGTAAGCGTTGATGCCTAAGGTTTGTCTAGTTAGTCAATCGGTGTTAATCAGTGATTGTTAATCTGTTAAGTTGCATGAGTTTGCTGTTAGGTTAATTACTTGGATTCCCGGGTGTGATTTGTCTTTGTTAATTGGTTGAACACGTGATTACTTGCTTGCTTGTTACAACATATAAACCATTTGCTAGTGTGATCAGCACTTTAATTGAATTACTTCATAAGTTTAGAAATTGATTTCACTTCACACTGACCACATACTCCTGGTGGATACAATACCTGACTTACCCTAGCTGCTTAGGTTAATTAGGTTTTTGCATGACTCAAACGACGGTCATCACACGCGTATGTTTTTCTCTTGATTATAGAATTTTGATTAACTATTACTCATGCAAAAATAAGAAAAATAAAAATAAAGTAGAAGGTTAAAATTTTCCCTTAAGATCAGTATTACTCCACGCAGATATGGTTCCATTTTAACAAAATAAAAAAATAAAAATAAGTTGAAAGTGTATAAAGTCTTAACAATCAATTCGGATAATCCCTTACTATCACGCGGAGAAAGTCCAAGACTTTATACGAAACACCAAGAAAATAAACCAGAATATTCAAATCTTAACCCTCAGGTCGGATAATCTTATCACGCAATAGAGGATCCAAGATTTGAAAAAAGAATAAAGAAAAAATAAAGTTGAATTTCTTTGCAAAATAAACGGAAAAATAAGCTGAATTTCTTAGCAAATTCTACGCATGTAAACACATTAATCATTTAAACTTTCAATTTTCAAATTAGATATAGAATCATGTGTCAAGATGTTATACCAATAGATTCGGAAATCATTATATTTTTATCTTATCAATACCTATATAGTCTGTCAAGCCTATCTTGCATATCATATAGCTGGTCTTACGGCAATTTTTCAATCTAATTTATTCATGTGCTAGATCCGTCAGGTCAATGTACTATTATTTTCCCTTTATGCTTCAAAAACTCATTTGAGGAGCAGTTTTTCAATGTTTTTGAATTTTTAATATTTGAATGTTTTTAGATTTTAAAATTTTATCTGTACATACTGAAAACACAATATTTTTGTATTTTTCTAAATTTCTCCCCCCTAAAACATATAAAAGAAAACTTAAAAACAAAAGGAAAACTGTACAAAATGAAGATGATTTAACCAAGCGATCGAACTTCAGTCAAAGTTTTTAATCCATTTATACCAAGCAAGTATTTAAAACGTGTTTTATCAAACGCCTTGGTATAGAGGTCAGCTTTCTGAAAATCCGTGTGAATTTTATCAATACTTGTTAATTTCTTTTCATAGCATTCATGGATAAAATGGTATTGGATTTTGATGTGCTTCGTTTTAGAATGCTAAATGGGAGTTTTGGTGATACTTATAGCAGCTGAATTATCAATATAAATGGGCGTAGTAAGAAACTTCAAACCGTAATCCCGCAGATGTTGCTGAATCCACAAAACTTGTGAGCAGTAACTCGAGGTGCCACGTATTCTGCTTCGGCTATTGAAGTTGAGGCCGTTTTCTGCTTTTTACATTGCCAGGAAACAAGCTGATTTCCCAAAAATTAACACCCAGCTGTTGTTTACTTGAAGTTGATCTTGCACCCTCCGTTATCCGAGTCGGTGTAAGCCGTCAAATCAAAACTATTATCCTTAGGATACCATAATCTGATGTCAAGATTACCCCTCAGATAGTGCATGATACGCTTAACTGCTCCCAAATGAGTCACTCTGGAACTCGACTGATACCTAGCATAAAGACAAACAACAAACATAATGTCAGGTCGAGATGCAGTTAAGTACATTAAGGAACAAATTGTCGCTCGATATAGGGTCGGATCCACAGTACCCTCTAATTCGTCCGGTGACAAATTGTGACCAATCAGTAGAGGTGTTGAGGGGAGTTTTCCGGCAGTTATCATTAATCGGCTCAAGATATCGTTCACATATTTCGTCTGATGGATGAATATTCCCAAATTAGACTGGTGAACCTGCAACCCCAAGAAGAAGTTCCTTTACCTCATCGAACTTATTTCAAATTTGGTCTGCATTGTACTCTCAAACTCCTTGCACAGTTTGTTATTTGTTGAGCCAAAAATGATATCTTCCACATAAATCTGGACTAGGAGCATATTTTCACCAATATTCTTGTAGAACAATGTAAAATCCACAATCCCCTGCTTGAAGCCACTATCCAAAAGATTGTCAGCAAGTGTGTTATACCAGGCTCTCAGGGCCTGGTGTAAACCATATAGAGCCTTGTTTAATCGGTAAAACGCTCAGGATAGTCTGGAACTTCAAAACCGAAAGGTTATTTCACCTACACATCCTTGTGTATTTCACTGTTTAGGAAAGCAGATTTCACATCCTTCTGATAGACTTTGAAGTTCTTGAAATCTGCTTAAGCCAAAAAGATACGTATGGCTTCCATTCGTGCTACTGGACCATACACTTCAGTGTAATCTATGCCTTCTTACTGATTGTACCCCAAGACGACTAACCGTGCCTTATTGTACACGATCACCCCACAATCGTCTTTCTTACAGTTGTAAACCCACTTAGTCGGAATCGCTTTCTTGACTCTCTCGGGTTTATCAATTAAATCCCATACACCCAGTCGCACAAACTGCTGCACCTCTTGCATTGCTTCGACCCAAGACGGATCCTTCAGTGCCATTGCGACACTGGTAAGTTCTATCTTAGATAGAAAGCATGTGTATTTGGCGATGTTGAGAATTCCCGTTGCGTGCATATCCGCATAAGTGACGTAGGCTGTCGCGGTCTACTCAAACAATTAATTTTAAGACTTAAATACCTATAATAAGTACAGGTAAGTAAGGTCGTCTCCACAGGAACTCAAGGAAAGTGCTAATTTTAATACTACTAATTTAATTATTAACTAAGTCGGACAGACGATGTCAAGCGGTTTTTAGAAAAAGATTAATTAAAACTAAATGATTACTTAAAACAATTTGTAAATAATATTAATGAAAAGTATTAATTCTAGGTTCGGGTTATGTGTTCCATACGCTAATCACAGATTCTTTCGTCTTTGGTTCTATAATAATTGCTAATCCTCTGGTTTGATTTATGATGACAAACGATAACTTAAACCGAATTGTTGACACAAATGAACTCGGACACCACAATTAACCACAATTACCAATTCTATGTCTAGGATAATTAACTCAATGATAAGGTTTGATGATTATAGTTCAAGGACACAAGAGCCTAACCCTAAATGTGGATGAACAACCAAACAAATGTTACACAAATCAATAATCGCAAACACAAACCTTAATCAACCAAATAACTAATTAAGCAAGACAAATTCATATAAAATCAATCAAGCTATATTCATTAAGCACGAGAATCTGTTCTCAACAGTATTTCACACAAAACCTTAGCCTAGAACGAACACGGGAACTTAGCTGAGCATCGACATAATCGTTAAAACACTTATCTTGATGAACATATGATCAATGATGGAACTGGAAGCTTCAGGACGGATGAAAATCTCCCTAGAACACCTCTTCTGCCTCTGGAAGTCGTAATTTGCCGAATGGGGAGGTTAATGGGTTTATATAAGGTAAACCTAATTTTTGTTGACTTTGAGCATCTTCACGTATCGCGAAGATGTTTTGGCTTGCTTCTTCGCGTATCGCGAAGAACAAAATAGTCGCGTTCTGATTCCTGCAACTTCGCGTATGCCTCGTGATGTGTGCACTCCTAATCTCTCACTTCTAAGCCTTCATTCCAAGCCCGTAAATATCCTCGATAAGCTCCATAACTTCCAAGTTCCTGAAAACACATACCAATGCTTGAAGTACCAATGTTCATTCATTTATTTAACTAAAATAAACTAATTAATATATAAAATTAACTAACTTTTACCCAACCATCAATAAGCACACACCGAAGAATCCTCAAATACATTAACATCAGGAGATACATTATCATCATCACATACATTAGCAACCTGTCGTTATGTTCTCACCCCCGTCATCTACATTACCGATAACATGTTCCTATAGGTAATTTGCATGAACCCTTAACAAAGGATTAGTTGGAACTTATACATTATCACCCAGATTGGTGATGTTCTCCTCAATTGTGTCTAAAGAAACTGTTTGTGACACCCCTTCAACTAGAATAATCTCGGGAATTTCTTGAGCATCATCCAGAGGTATAGAAGACGAGTCAACAAACTAAGTGTCATCAGAAGAATACGAAACATCATTTGATGTTTCGGTTGAAAAGATACATCGGAATCTACATGTGAAGAAGAACTTTGTCTTGAAATGAATTGATCTACCAAGTTTGCACAAACCTAGTCTTCAGTTTCGAGTTCAACTGATTGAGTAAACGAGTTAAATAAAGAATTGTATTCAAACATCTAGACGAGCTCTTTACCGGTAGGAGGTGTGGTGTAGCTTTAACAATCAACATGATACCACTCTTCCACGTACCCCGAATAAATATTAAACACTCCTTTCTTAGGTGAAGCATACCCAGAAAAATAACCCTTGAATGCTTTTTCTTCAAATTTTCCGGCATCTTTCTTTAATACAGTACACGGGCTCCCAAATGGTTCCAAATACTTTAAGTTCAGCTTTCTGTTATTAAGAAGTTCGTAGCTCGTTTTCTTTAACTTCTTAACCGTGAGGACCCTGTTCAATGTGTAGCATGCGGTGTTCACAGCTTCATTCCAAAACTAGACCGGAAGCTTTGAATCCGCTAACATCGTCCTAGCCGCTACGATTAACGTTCGATTCTTTCATTATGAAACACCATTCTATTGCGGTACATATGTAGAACTAAATTCCCAATGTATTCCTCGTTGAATACAAAAGAAATCAAGTACGTTGTTCTTGAATTTCGTACCATTATCACTCTAAATTCGTCTCACTTTATGTTTGTAAAGTTATTCGATGTTCGTGATAAGATTCTGTATCAAAACTGGTGTTTGATATTTCGTACTCATAGATAAGACCCACTATTACCTTGAGTAGTCGTCAGTCATTACCAAACAGTAGAGGTCTCCCGCAATACTCGAACGATTCACAGGACCAAACAAGTCCATATTAGGTCGTTCAAGTGGAGTATCGATCGAATTCAGCATCTTACCCAGGTGAGACTTCTTTTTCTATTTTCCCTTCTTACAGGAAATACAACGGTCATTCAGTTTGAAGTTTTTGAGGGACACAACATCCACCAAATTATTCGCAATCAAATGATTCATCTTGCGAATGTGGATGTGTCCCATATGCCTGTGCTAAAGAATCGTATCTTTCTCAGTTTCTTTCGAGATAAAACACGTCTCAGAAGGTGTGGTAGATACCTTAAGTCTCGTATCCAAGATATAAATATCATTCGATTGAGGCGACCTCATGACAACCATGTCTTCAGGAATCATAAATCCTGGTTAAAGGATTACACACTCCTTGTAGGTGAACAAGGTAGTATACTTCTTATTACAAATCTGAGATACGCTTAGTAAATTGTGATCTACCTTTTCACAAAAATTTACCCTTTCAAACGTAATACTACCATTTGAAACCTCTCCTTCTTTCGTAATAATTCCACCCTGATTGCCAGCAAACGCCATATATCCCCCTTGAATATCTTTAACATTTGTTAGAAGATTGAGATTGCCGGTAATGTGCCGAGAACATCCACTGTCGAGAATCCATTTATCTCCTGAAATTGTCCTGGATGAATTATGCACACAAAGTAAAATGATTATTTCAAAAAGGCAGCCCAAGCCTCAGTCTTGGGCTCTCCTTTTGAAACTTTTGGAAATACATTAAACGTTGAATTTAGTTGTGATTGAGGAACTTGAGAATAAGTTACGGGTTTCTTTATCTTTCTTTTCAAATACCCATTCCGAATCACACTTGAACCAGTATTCTTACAAATCGGTTGAGCAAGCTCAAACAATTTGTTGGATACGTTAATATCATCAACTCGAACTACTTTTTGAGGATTGACATTTGAATACATTATAAGCGATTCATCGATTTGTGACTTCAACGGTTGTTGTTTCATGATAACATTAGGAGATTGATCCTCAGCCACATGCTTAACAGTTGTCACCTTTACCCCGCATTTCTTGGCTACATAACCATGTTCCCCACATCTGAAACATAAACGAGAATCAATAACTTTGTGTGGTGAAACATGAACCACGTCAGTAGGCTCAGGTTACACATTAACAACCATTGGGGTCACATCAGGAACTGAGTTTGAAACAGTATTCTTAATTCCCTTTTATTTTATAAAACTCAAGATTTGTCATGTTTGAAACATTTTCCAATCCTGACGATTTCACAAATTTTATAGGCTTGAAAGAATTTAAAGTCTGTTTCACTTGAGGTTTCGTTGATTTTGATTTCATGAACGAGTCCTCAAGCTTAGTTGCCTTATATGTATCGTCATTGAAAGTACTTTCTATCAATTCGAGTTTTAGCAAGCTCAATGGTACTTCTTTATCAGAAAATACTTTGCTCAAACCTTTAAACTATCCTTGATTTAATTTAGAATCTTTTGAAGGATTAACGAACTTCATTAAATCCACATCAGAAATCTTATGTTTTTCTGTTGTATTTACTTTACGAGAAGTCTTTGTCCCGATTTTAGAACTGTTTGAAGATCGTGAACCATAAAATGCATTTTCATACTCTTCCGGTTCACACAAAATGTGATTTTCAGTAGCAATGTTATCATTTTTAAAAATCACCTCTGGTTCATTCAGTTCTTCAATCGATCCATCGATTTCACTCTCGGTAAAGACCGAATTACTTTTGATATGAACTTTATCATGAACTGGTTTATCAGTAACAACATTTTTCACATTCACCTCGATGTTTTCTTGTTTTCTAAGATTGTTGTTTTAGCTTATGACACAGAATCAGATTCAACATATTTGGTTTGAACAATCTCAGGAATACTAGAATAGTCATTCTGGAATAGAGGTGAAATTACAACAAATCCCAAACTAGCTTTCCCATTCTTCTTATGAGAGTTACTGAATAATCTCATTTAAAAAGAAATAACGAGTCTCTAAACTTGCCAATTTTGTTTTCTAACTCTAATATTTCATTCTCAAGTTTAGTGACACTGGTTCTTAGTTTAAGAATTTCTTGAAAGTGTTGTTCGATTATAACCAGTTTACAATTAACTTCTGCTTTCAAGTCGTGATTACTCACAGACGAGTTCTTAATTTTCAAAGAAGATTGATCTAAAGATTTAGATACTTGTCTATGGAATTCTTTAAGCATAGTAAGTTCATTCACTAGTTGATCATTGTTGTGTAAAGCAGACTCAAGTTTTCACTTAAGTTCACCACACTGACCACACTTAGTGCTTACTACATAAGTAATTGTTTCTTGAATTTCGTTCATTGATACCTTAATGCTTGAGTTAGTACAAACCTCTTAAATTTGGCAATGCAAGCAAAAGATTCGGTTTGTCCAACACATGAGTCATCAGATTCAGTCTCTGACTCAGACGATTAGCTCTCGTCAGTTAAGTTATCGCCTCGTGCATCCTGAAACTGCTCAATAGTCTCAACCAAAGTCAAATTTGCTTGATTACCCAGAAGTTTCTATGACCAGTCAATTCCATCATTCACAATCAATGCTTATGAACTACTGGTCTTCACCTGTTCCCCCTTAGGTTTTGTCTTCTTTTCAGGTACAATTGAACTTTTCCCTGAGTTTTTGTCTAATTTTTGGGAACCGGTGTACTCCTTCTTGGGTTTGTCACATTCTTTTGCAAAGTGACCGAACTCCTGGAAATTGTAGCACTTTACCTTAAGTTTATCAAACCCAACCCTTTTGTTCAATGTGCATAGGTTTGAGTATCTAAGAGTTGTGTTAGGTTTGGATTGAATTTAGTGATGCGGTTAGTAATGAATTTTGGGTTATCAAGGTTGGGATTACGGCGGTCAATTTTCTTGATGATCTGGGTCGTCGTTTTTTTACAAGTTGAGTTTTAAGGCCAACGTTGAGGAAAATGAGAAGACATGCTACGAAGCATGAAGAATTCACGTGGCACAGAACGTAAATATGAAATTCGTATTAACAATCAAAAGAAATTTTACATGAAAGATTCCTAAAATCGGAATCAATCTTATAAATCATAAGATAAATAAAGAAATGAAATCGTATGAAGCAAAATTTGAAATCGAAATTGAAGTGCTCATGAGTCAACATGAGCTTTCGTATTTCAATAATAACCTCGTAAATCTTTGAATAAATACATGAAAAATATATCAAATTTTGAAATAAAAATACGGATTTAATACAAACCTAATATAAGTAATGAAATCAAATTGAAAATCGAGTGTTCATGTACCACCATAATTTTTCGAATTTTTCAATTAAAACCATAATAATAAATGAATTATATAAAGAAAACGAATTGAAAATCAACTATTCATGCATCACCATGACTTTTAGAATTTTCAATTTTTAACTAAAATAGTAAATGAACATATAAATAAAGGAAACGAGTTGAAACTCGACGATTCATGTATCACTATGGCTTTTCAAATTTTCAAATTATGATAATAATAGAATTTAAAAATAAAGAAAACTGGTTGAAACTCGATAATGCATATAATAGCACGCCTTTTAGAAATTTCAATGAATTTATAAACACAGAAAACAAGTTGAAACTTGACTTATCCCAATTACTTTTCAAAACCGCAATAGAAACAATTTAGTCTTCGGAATCACACGCTGTATGAGTCATCATAATTTGTATGTTCCAATAAAAATTAGACATGCGTAATCAAATCGAACCCGTGTATCACCACGAGTTGACAGACTTTTAGTTAAAACACACAAATCAAAATGCATAATCAAATCAAACAAAAATCTGGGTATTCGTGTATCATCATGACTTGTCAGACCTTTAATTGAAACAAATTGCAAAATATTAAGGGCCGGAGCCACACGTTGCATGAACCACCATGACTTATATGGAATCCTTAGGAGTGTAACCATATTCTTTTCACAAAGGAAACATGGTCACGTTTAAAAGCATAAAGTAGTGATTCATATGGTGTTTGGTGTGGTATGCTTTGACCTAATAGATTTCATGCCCTTTCCGAACTCTCCAGGTAAGCAACAGGGTCCCACATCTAATTGGGAGTTATACGCATTGCATATCCTTAGGTTTCAATAACCTTCATGTCAAGATTTCGGAAAACAAGCACATCCCCCTTCCAATTACTACATACCTGCCACGTAGAACCATCTTTAAGAAGAAGAAATATCGGAAAACCAAAATAAAATCTATTGAAAAATGATTTGAAAACATTTGTTTAGGCCTAAGCCTTGGACTTGCTTGTGTGAATGAGGCATAATTAAATCAAGAACAATAAAGTAATATAACATGTGTATTGAACAATCACTTAGGGACCACATAATTTCTAATCATGCAAACCCTAAACAACCAAACAAACAAATAAGCAATAACTAACTATGGCACTACGTCTGATATCCTAACTTATAGTCACGGCTCAGATACCAATTCTAAACACCCCGGCTTAAGCGGAAACGCCCGAGTGTAATGTACATATTGCTTAAAACACATATGACACTATTAAGTTACAATATTATCATTAATTGATTTAAACATCATATACACAAGTTTGTAACCAAGATTTTAAATAATTAACAAAACGATGCAATTTGTCCGTTTGTTTGAATAACCTAAGTCTAGTGTCTTCTCCAAGTATCATCCTCTAATGTTTGTACCTGTAGCATGTATATAAAATAAAGGGGTCAAATAACAAGTAGTAGGTGAGAATCACACAGTTTTGATATACATACATAAAAACCATGCAATTCTATGAACATGTGTAATAACGCAAGCAAGGTCCTTTTCAGTCGGTAACAATCAACGTACTCGGATAATCGCACAACCCACGCAAGGTCCTTTCCAATTGGGGACAACCAACGTACTCGGATAATAGCATAACGCACGCAAGGTCCTTTCCAGTTGGTAACAACCAACGTACTCGGATAATCGCACAACGCAAGTAAGAAAATAAACACACAAGTCCATAATGTGAATTGTAGTTTGAATAAAGCATACTAAGTAATCATTTGTGTAGGATATACATGCTACCCCCAAAAAAATGTAAAAACGTTAAAAAAGGGGGTGCGAGAACTCACATCGAAATCGAAGATAAACTTGAAATATAAACCGAAAGCGCGTTAAAAAACCTGAAACGATTGAACTTCATGAATTATAATGAAAACAAAAATAAAATACAATTAATTGGATTGTAAAAGTTATATAATTTGGTATTCGGAGTTAAGCATCATTTTAATATATTTTATTAGTGTTTTATGGCTTTTTATATTATAATATTATATTAAAACTTTTAACGGAATTTTAATGATTTAAATTAATATTATACTTAGCGCTAATATGAGAGGCACAGATTTTAAATGGTAATCATATCTCAGAGAATAATTATTTTATTGAATTGAAGTTACGAATTAGTTTAAGTACGGAATTATAAACTAATTTTAACGGTTTAAAGAAATATATTATTTAAATATTATTTCAACTAATAAATATTATTAATATGAGAATTTTATGATATTGACGAAGCACCGGTTTTAATGATATAATTTTTATTTCGTAAAAAATTGCGTTAGCGTTTTATAAATATTAACGGACGGTATATAATATTATATTAACAGTTTCTCGCGAAAGCTTAACAAATATGAAAATTCGGTTTTAGGTGAAGAAAAAGATAAAATTAATTTGTGATTAAATTTATTCAGAAAAATAATTTAAAATGATTTTATTTAATTTATAACTAATTAATTTGGTAAAAATAATTAAGGAAAATGGTTTTAAAAAAAATAATAAATAAACAGCTCTGACTCGAGTTCGAACCCTGGTCCCTTTATTTATAACCAAGTGACTTAACCACTGGACCAATATTTTTAGTTGTTATCATTACAGAAACAGCTTTATAAATAACAATCCTTATGTTCATCTTCTCCATTCAAAACCCCAGGCTTTAAATTCTTCAAAATGGTTTCATGTTTGAGCAATTAAGGTTAGGGCTTCGTTTAGCGGCTCAAAATGTTCAAAAGCATATGCTAATTACCTGATTATGATATGGATTAACGATGAACCTCGGTGGTCGATAAACGAGTTTTGCCGGATTAATATCTTGATATAGAGTGTGTGTTTGTTAAAATTGGTGATTGGGATGAGTTTAGATGAGTGTTAGGGACCTATTTATACTACCAAATGGAGCGTGAATTGAATAATGGGTTTAACATAAAGTCTGGCCGGCGGTTATGGTGATTGCGGACTAATTGAACGGGAATATACGCTTTTTAGTGATGGTTACGGGTTAGATGTTGAAGTAATAAATTGTTACAAAAGTTTAATTGAATTAATTCGAGCGTTTAAGGGGTTTAAACAAGTCACTAGCGCCGGATTCCGGCCCTCGTTTCGCGGTGTGAAGACTAAACAGTGTTGAAGGCAGTCTGATATCCAATCTTGTCCGACCAAACACTATCCTGTTCTGGTTCTAGCCTACGTCATGCTGGAAAAACGAATCGGAAAAACGGGAATGGGGAGGGGTGACGGCTGGAATTAGTGTAATATAATTACTTACACTTTGGTCCCTAAACTTTTAAAGTTCTTTTAAAACGGATTTTAAATAAAGTTATACAAATAACCCTTGTAATATGTTTCAAGAACAAAGCTTAAAATATAGTTACACTTTCACCCCTAGAACTTTGGTATTGTTTTAAGACTATAAAATTTAAAAAATGAAATTTACGCACTGGATCCCAAACTTTGAAATGCAATAAGAATTAATAAAACTTGGATATTTATTATATTGTGCTCGTATGGTTTGCAAATCATTTGATTAAGGACCTTAAACTTCGGAGTTTTGTTAATTGAATAAAATGCAAAAAGAAGACAAACAAACGATAAACATAAATCGTCGTGAATATAATATTAATGATGAACAATGAACAAGAATGCACGCAAATGATAAAACGGGTTGATTTACCGAATTCAATAAAGGTTGACGAATATCACATGAAACGAAACTTGAGATGTGCGTGTGTGTGTGTGTCTTTATAAACAAAACCAAAAATTTTAAATGGGCCGGGTTTTCGGGTTTGAAAAGTAACAAATGTTACAGTGAAGCATCCAAGGGTGAAAGGGTTGGTGAAGAAATGGATTATTGGATGTCAATCCAATATCTTCTAAACCTCCAGTTTTATTTTCTTCTAAAGGTGTTGAATTAGAAGAGGGGGAGATAGAATTGGACATGGATGACATAGCTAGACTACTTAATTTGACTGAAGAAGAATTTGATTTCGACTTTGAAAAAGAAATGGAGACTGAATATGATGATAAGCAGGAAATGATCTTGGTTGATGAGCCAGTGTTCGAGGAGGTATTGGAAAAAGAATAAGTTAGATAAGTAAATGAAGAAAATCAAGACTTTCTGGAGTTTGATGAAGATTTCAATGAAGAGATTGACATGATAAGTCAAGAATTTGATAGTCAAGGCAATCCGGTGGTGCACGAGGAAAAAGTGACAAGTGAGGAAAGAGGCTGGTTCGAGGCACCGAAAGTTGAACCTGAGAAACAATTTCTCAGACCATTGAAGTACTATAAGAAGCCAAAGGAGTTGAAGCTTGGAAAATGTATCAGCATCGCTTATTTACGGAAGATACGAAAGATGGCTGTCAGGAGGATGTTTGGAGTACAATACTTTGACAGTCTATGTGGGATGAAGTCATTAAAGTGGATAGATGTGATGGATCTAGTGCAGAAAGAGTTGCTTTATTATCCAAAGAAGGGACTTGTTAAGGAGATTTGGGAGTTTATTGTGAGACAATCCAAGGGCAAAATTAAGTGTTGGTCTCCTCAACGGCCATTCTTACATGAATCGAGAGTGAAGATTGATCCGAAGTCAGAAGATTATGTGAAGACATGGAGTTACAAGAAGCCGGAAACGTTGAAAGTCATTCTAGTTTACCTGATGGAATAGAACTTTCACATATACTTCAAATTGTGGTATTATGATAGTAATCGGGGTGAAGCTGTGATAGTGCTTAACAAAGACAAGAAGTGGGATGTGATAGATGTACTCGACCCGATGTGACTGATGAATTGCTCGGAGAAAGATATTGAAGTATTAGATGCTAAGAAGATTCAGATTTGAAGTGAGTAGGATGTTGATAAAGCTTTCAGTATCATCAAGTGATTAAACTCTACTACTCTTATAAGATACATTTGGGACGTGTCTATGAAAGCAAGTAGAGGAAGCTTGGAGAGGAGGAAGAAAATAAAGAGAAGGAGAAAGAAGCGGAGATCAAAGAAAGGATGGAATACGCTTCATGGTCAAAGTATCAACAAACCAACTGGTATTTCCATTCCTACTAACCAAGAGAGATCGAAGAAACGTTCGTTTGAAGATATGAGACGAGAGTACAGAGAAAGAGTTTTTGGGATGAAAGACTGAAGACAGAAGATTAAGACCTAGCAATATCTGAAGGGGAGTTTGTTGGGACATGAACGTTTATCGCTAGGATATTTTTTGTATTAAGTTTTGTTCGTTAATGTCATGTTACATGTAATAGTGCATAAGTCAAACTTATGGACCGCATAAGTTATGCGGCGCATATGCGCCCATAAGTGAATTTTCCAAGTCTATAAATGTAACATTTCGGATTTTCAAACCCGTATTCGTTTGCGTATAAACTGACCCGAAACATTTTTTAGATCTTTAATATTAATCAAAATCAAATTTTTATAAGTAATTAAATTTCTAATATTCATTTTATACCCTTTAGGTTTCATACGTAGTTCATTTCTTGATTTAATCATAACATGTTCAATAAATGTCCAAATATCAAACTACAAGGACTAATTATGTAAAAATTAAAACTTTCCCCTTTGTGGCCCAGGGCGCTGCGCGACGGGAACCACCCTAGGTGGCCGCGTGGCACAACGGGGAGTCTGTGCTATTCAGTTCGTGAACTCTTGTTTCCTAACTCGTTTAAGGTACCAAATCGTTTATTTTAGGCACGTTTGAGTGAATTAAGGAACAAGTAATCATAATATAACTAAAATACATGTTCATATACTTAATCCCTTGTACAAGAACGAAATCTACTGACGTTATTATTCATTTGATCATTAAAACTCGATTTGGTTTCCTAAACGGGCCAAAAAGCCTATAATTAGTTTGGTTTATGTTTTCCTATATAAACACATCATAATTCCCTACTGTAAAACTTAATCTACTCCTAATACACCTCCTCCAGCCGTCACTAACCTCTGTTCATCCTCCAACCCTTCGGTTTTTGCATGTTCGTTAAAGATTCAAGACTTGTTCGTTGACTTTGCTTGTTTTAGGACATTTGACTTCCGTTTCTCATCAATCTTTTCACTTTCCGGGTAAGTTGTAAACTGTAAAATCGTTCATACATATTCCCTGATCAATAAACTTCAATCAATTTCGGTGTTTGAAGGGTGTTGACTGGTCAATTGCTTTAAAACCCAATAAAGGGTAAAACAGTCAACAAGTTTGACTTTGCGTTTTCTCATGCTTCTGGTCGGATTCAACGTTCAGTCCAGAAGACTTTTATTCTTGAAACATGATTTTAAGGATACTGACCAAAACCCGACTTCTGACTCGCTGTTCGGATTCTGGTCAGTACCAGCTCGCTTAAATCTTTAATTTAACATAACCGGAGTTCTAGACATCCATTTGGATTGATTCCAACGGCCACAAGTTCGTTTTTACTTATATTATCATATCTCAAAGTTTCAGGTTCTGGTCATTAATATTACCGGTAGAAAGAGATTTCCCTAATGACAAAGCTTTTAACGACGCCCTATATCCTTTCCTTTTCCAAATATTTTTACGAATACACTTTTTTGATATCGAAGTACATTTTTTTGGAACTGCCATTTAAAAGTTACTCATTGTTATGGTTAGATGTGAAAGACATCTATTGTTCAAAACGAATTCTTTTTTCTTATTCATTATCTATATCTATTTTTTGTCTAAATATAGTGGATGACTCGTTTAATCTTTAGTACGCTTATTCTTAATTGTATTCACTTGCCTTTAATCTAAGGTGAGTTTGATCATTCCCCTTTTTATACACTGTTTTCTAATGTTTTGGGGACATATGCGTACTTACTCGTATTTTCTATTCTATATATATATACTCAAAATCGCAAACATAATTATTGTGTGAATATCAATTGAATGCTATTTGCTAATTGCTACATGTTTAACTGTTTACTTGATAACGTTTCGAAGAGGTCCAACATATCCCCTTGTATAGGGTTCTCATTAGTATGATCATACGACTGTCTTAGTAACCGGAGCCCGATTCGCTTGGCAAAGGTAAACCGACAATTTAGTCATTGTAATCAATGCCCGATTCGCTTGGCAACGATTCATTGGCACACTAGTACAACTTGATTTTGGTTTGTTAAGGTTTGATTGATTATTACCACATAGATTGGTTTGCGCATTTAACACTTATTATTTATTTATTATAAAACTATTTGTTGTGTCAAAATTGGCGATCATCTCACTCAACATGTTTGTTGACAAAACTCCATTTTCTACGCATATGCAGGGTTGCCTGAGTTGAAGGATAGACACTAGAAAGACCTTAGGGTTATATTGAAGACAAACTTGAATTTAAATGACTGTACTTATTTATTTGAATGGTTTTGTTGTATTTGATTGTTGTGTGTATTATTTGAATAAAATAATTAATTAAATGTTGTCATTTATAATTATGATAGTATATTCGAGCTGTGAGCAATCGGATCACACCCTGGCATTACCACCTTAGGTTGGGGTGTGACAATAAATACCATAGACTTATGCGCTTTAGAGTTAGTTCAGCCAGTTTGAGAGAGAACTTTGTACTTTGGCATTGTCAAATCTTGTTGTAATTGATCTTTGAAGTTAATATAAGTGAAGATTAAAGTTTCTTGTGTGTTTTCAAACTTCAGTGGATTCCGCACTTTGAAGTATAAGCCGATAAATCTATTGCCGACATTGTCAGCACACGTCAACGACATTTTGAATTTCACATTTTTATAAAGATACAAACACCTAAAGTTTGTGTCATGCGTTACATATAACATGTAGCATGCCATGTCTTAACAACTTGTGTCATGTATCATCAAATAACGACTGACATGTAGTATACCGAGCTAACATATAATTCACATAATAACTTGTAGCATATAAGTTTCACACAAGCCGACATGTATATCATAATATATTATTTGAACTTATTTTTGAGTTTATAATTAAGTTTAGTCAACAACTTTCGAGAATTAACTTTTGTGTAATAACATAGCGTGTATACAACTGGACAGACTTAACTGATATGAGAGAGTTTGTGTGTACAACTAATTAACTAAGCTGACATAACATAGTTTATACTAACAGGAATAACCTAAAAATTGACGGATGTCACATCGCTATCAGCTCATTATCGACTAAATTATCCACTCTTCCCTATATTTACCCTTTCGCAATCTCATAATTTTATGTTTATGTTTTACTTTCTCAGTAAATTCAACCGTCGACCCTAAGCCTGTTCCCTTGTTATTAGGACAAACACAAAACCCTTCACTTCTCCTCTTTTATATTGTTTCTTCTTCTTCGCCTCCCACTTTTTCTACTGAATTTCCACCACCGTGTCTTCAGGTGGATTATTATTATTATTATTATTATTATTCTCAATGTCAGGTTTATACAATCACAACTTCTCTCCTGCAAGAGCTGTCTCTCCACTCATCAGAACCACTGCAGATGCCGACAGGTTCTCATCTTTTAGGTTTAGGGTTTTTATCACTTACTCACTTTTGATCTGTCTTTGATTGGACTCTTGCAGCCAGTACTTGACTGAATTGCTGGAGGAGCATCAGAAACTCCAGCCCTTTATGCAAGTTCTTCCTATTTGCAGCAGATTATTGAATCAAGGTTTCATTTTTATGGATCTTTCAATATTTTGTTCTTTGATGCAGAATTATAGATCCCTTTGTGTTATTTTGGACTAATAGTGCTGTGGAATTTTTTTGTCATTTTTATTGACTATTTTGATTGCTGGTAGATTTGTTAAATAGCTAGCATTATGTTATTGTGTGACACTGTTATATTTAGGTGTTTGCTAATAGAAAGTTTAATACTTGTGTTGCTTTTAGAGATTTTGAGGGTGTCCAGTATGCTACCAAACCAAGGGTTTAACGAGCTGGACCGGCTGCGTCATAGAAGTCCGAGCCCAATGGCGTCTTCTAACCTTATGTCGAATGTTCCCGGGCCTAGAATTGGTGGTTGGAATGGTCTTCCACCCGAGGTATAACTGAAGTGTTTGAACTTTATAAGCATTTTTAACTTACTAAAAGTTTTGCATTTTGTGACAGCGGTTAAGCGGGCACCCGGGAACTACAATGGACTGGCAAGGAGCTCCAGCAAGCCCAAGTGCATACACGGTGAAGAGAATCTTGCGGCTAGAGATACCAGTTGACACCTATCCAAACGTATGCATTCTTCAAGTTTGCATTTTATTTGTTTTATTATTTTTAATCCTAATATTATTCTTTTTGGATATTAGTTTAATTTTGTTGGAAGGCTACTTGGTCCGAGAGGAAATTCGCTAAAGCGGGTCGAGGGTACAACGGGTTGTCGGGTTTATATAAGAGGAAAGGGGTCGATTAAGGATCCAGAACAGGTATTTTTATGTTTTAATACTATTGAGGCTTGTTGCAAAATGCACGCATCAGATGCGCTGATGAGATTGCATCAGGTGATGCGATGCACTGCAATACCACGATGCGAGGATCATGCGCTCTAGGTCGCATAATGCACAATATGTGCTATGCGTTCGATGCGCACATTTCTCGGTTAAAGTGAGTTTTTGCGTAGGTTACTTGTACCTTATGCAGAGACTACTTGTACACATGGAGCTTATTTTGGTTAAACATAAAACTTATTTTGTGGTACTGTTGCTTTTGTATTATTTTTTTTATTTTAGTAACAAACGTAACAAACGACTCGCATACGTGATGCTTGTGCATCAAGCAATTTAAAGCCAAGACTGGCTTCATTTGTACTTTTTTTTTTAATTTTGAAGGAAGAGAAGCTAAGGGGAAGACCGGGGTATGAACATTTAAATGAGCCGCTTCATATATTGATTGAGGCAGAGTTACCAGCGAGCGTTGTTGATATTAGGCTGAGGCAGGCACAGGAGATAATTGAAGAACTGCTTAAACCTGTGGTATCCTTTTTTTACTACTTTTAGATAGGATGTTTGACATAGGGTTTTTTATAGACAAGTTTTTTGACTATGGTTTGCATGGATTTAAGCAATTTATGAGTTATCCAATTTTAGATTTAAGCTTTTTAATGAAGGAAACTTTGCTTTCTGGGACACCCTTAGATAAAATGTAGTATGCTTTGAAAATGAAATTTTCTATAGAAGACTGTTTCGATAAATTCTTCTATTTTGAATCCTAAATAGCCCTGTTGTTGATAACGCAGATAGCGAGCTCTATAGTCTGATGTCTAGCGAAGGAGAGTTCCCCGCAATCTGATGCATAGCGGTTAAATAGCTTAAAAATAGCAATAGTTGGGGGTTTTTTTTTAAGTATCAAAAGTGTTTTTAGGTATTTTTTTTCAACCAATCTCCAATTCTACCATAAAAAAAGTTTCATGAATGCTCTATTTACGTTAGAAAATACTGGGCGCTATTTCATTGCTATTCACTATTGGCAACTATGCTAAATAGGTGTATATATACATATATAGATATATATGTAGATAGATAGATAGAGAGTTGTGTTCATTTTGGAACCCTTTTTTTTTCGTGAATTGTATAAATGGGTTTGTATCTATTGTTTTGAATGTTGTATATGAGACGATTGTAAACTGCCTCTATTTTTCTCTCCCACCACTTTATATGACATACATGCGCTATGTACAAGTGTATTATGTGGTTTTTGCGGTTTTTAGTTTTTCGTTGATTTTAAAATGAACATGCCTCTATACGTGCGCACACACACAAACTAAGGGCTGGAAATCTTGACAAGACAACCTTCAACGAAAATAATAAGGTTTTAGGTTGTCATGTCTATGTGTGTTTGATTTGATTAACTTGTTTAGTCACAGATATCAAACCACCAACCATTTAAAGTTTGAATAAAGAGTATATAATATATAGTATATATTATATACATATAGAGGAGTGTTCATTTTGAGAACCATGTAATGCATGTGTATCTATCGATTTGAATGCGATACACAAAACCGTTATGTAACCCATCTTTCTTTCCCTGCATCTCTTATGCACTATATACGAGAGCATTATGCGGTTTCGTTTTTCAACGTAATATTGGTTTTTAAACGAACGTGCCCCAATACATGTCTGCGTATATGCAGGACTAGAAATCATGACACAACATTAACCCAAAAAGAAAATAATCGGGTTTTGGTTTGTCATGTCTAATGTTGTGTTCGAGTTGACTTGCATAATATTTAGTTAAGCAGATCAGCCCTTCAACTGTTTAAAACTAGAATTAGAATAAAGAATATACCTAATTCAAAAGTTCAGCCTGTAACCTATTCAACTTGTTTAGGTAAAATGGTTACAATGTTTTAATTGTCTAGGTTATGGTTGAAATCTTTACCATAAATAAATATATGAGTTGTGTTTAGGATTATCAATAGATCTTTGGTCTAGTATGTTGCTGCTATTTTGTACACAATTTGATTTCATTTATTTTTATGTATACTTCTCTCATGTATATATATGTCATGTATAAACAGGATGAGTCTCAGGATTATATAAAAAGACAACAGTTGCGTGAGCTGGCAATGCTGAACTCAAATTTCAGAGAAGATAGCCCAGGACCGAGTGGCAGTGTATCACCGTTCAACACCAGCAACAGTGGAATGAAGCGTGCCAAAACCGGGAGGTAGAATCTATCTGCAAAACCCTTTGAAGATAATCAATCCTCAGAAACATATATATGTGTAAACGTTCTACTCTGCCTTCAAGACTTGTGCGCGCCCCCTTTCATGGTTTCTGAAACGAGAATCAAAAGTATAGGATGAAAGTTCGGGCGGGATGTCTTGCTTTTTGCTATTTTATTGTGAAGTTGAATGACGGACATAGCGATTTAAGTACAAAGTGGAAAAGTTATTGTTTTTTACATCGTTCTTATTTATATTATATTCTTTTGGTGATTATAAGGTGTGTTGTAAACTATAATTCATTTGATTTTATTTGATTTATTTTTGTGTTAGTAAAACCGTATCGTTTATAGTAAAAACCTGGAGATGATTATATGCTTTTGTGCTAGTAGTGTGTCTTTAGTTGGACCATACATGGTTGATATATATATATATAGGGTAAGGATCCTAAGAGAACCATTGACAAATTGAGAACTTTGAGAACCATTTTGGACCACTAAAAAAACTCTTTAAAAAAATATTAAAAAAATTATAAAACAAACAAAACCGAAAATTTTAAAAAAGTAAAAAAACAAAAATTCTTATATTTCATTCTGGTTTCATTAAAAAAAAACCGAAATTTTTTTTTTCTTTTTAATTCGTATATATCTATACATATTTGTATACTTTCATTTAATCTCTAGTTACGTAATATACACATATGTACATTATCATTTACCTTAAATTATACATATGTGTATAGGAAAAAACATGTGTGTACATATTATACATATATGTATAATAAAAAAACCGATTTTTTTTTCTTTTTAATTCGTATTATACCTATACACATATGTATACTTTCATTTAATCTCTAGTTATGTAATGTACACATATGTACATTATCATTTACCTTAAATTATACATATGTATATAAGAAAGAAAAAAACATGTGTGTACATATATGTATATATATAATTTAGCTAAACCGAGATTTTATTTATTTTTTATTTTTTATATTTTTTAGAAACCGGGATGATAAATAAGAACTTTGGTTTTTTTATTTTTGTGTTATTTTTTGTTTTATGATTTTTTTATTTTTGGGTTTTTTTTGTGGTCCAAAATGGTTCTCATAGTTCTCAATTCCCAAAATGTTCTCACATGATCCTGATCCTATATATATATATAGGGGATGGATATTGCGAGAAGTGATTTTATAACAAGAAGTGCGAGAAGTTAATCATAACCATTGATGATGATTGATCTATGGTCTACAATCAAAATGATAATAGTGTAATTATGAGTTTCAACATCTTAATGGAAATTAATGGAGTTTCAAACAAAAAGGGTATGTTGGTATTTTGCTTTGTAGAAGGCATATTTGTAACTTGCATTTCGTTATTACATTCCTAAATTTTAACTACATCATCTCTCAAATAAAATATTCTAATAATTTAAGCTTGCAAGAAGACAAGAAGTTATCACAACCTGCAAAACAAATCATATAATCTATATTACCTGTAGGTCCCCCGCGGGGCGTCGCCGATCGATACGAGATCCGCACGAGGTCTAGGAGTGCGGAATCCTCCTAGACTCGTTAATGGTGTAGAAGACGAAGAACACGATTACACACAAACACATACACGAACAAACACAAGAATGGATAAACACATCTGCAGATCTTTTATATAATAACCGAAACACTTACATACCAAACATGAAAACAAATGACACGGCCGACCCGAGGTGAGCTCTACCTCGGGTCGTCCCACACGACTCTCACTCTTGGTTTCTCTCTAGACAAATAAACTGATCACTAAACTCACTCAACTTTCTGGATTACCAACCTAAACAAGACACAGCCGATATATATAATCACAACTTCACGGGCTTGGGCTTGGGCCAGTAGGCGAAGTTGTTACAACTTCGCCTATGGCGAAGTTGTTCTAACTTCGCCTATGGCAGAAGTTGTTACAACTTCGCCTATGGCGAAGTTGCTCTAACTTCGTACTTCCACAATGCTGAACAGAATTGCATAGCGACGGTCACAAAACATGCACCAACAGACTCCCCTTTGACCGTTGCTCTCAATTCTAACAAACACAAAAGATCATCTGTTACAAAACATGCACCAACAGACTCCCTCTTAACTGATGATCTTCTGTTTGCTCTTCAACCAGCCGTGTCTGAAACTGTCTTGTAGCTTCACAAATCTACCAATCACCCAGCGTCTTCCATATCAGATCTCCCCTTCAGTGTAAGCTTCTCCGACAATATAGATTGAGGTCTTTGAAATGCATGCATCCCCGTGCCTAATTGATCATCTCAACCAATCACGTGAGTCCTTCTGACTTCACCAACACTTGAAGTTCATCTAACTTCACTAACACGTGAAGTTGGGCTCTCTCCACAACTTCACCAACACGTCGGCATATGATAAGGTTTAATCTTCAACTACTCAACATCAAGTGATCAATTTCATCACAAAACTACATTGACAGAATCTAACACACATGACCATTAATTAATCCGAAGCATCTTCACTCACCAGGGATAACGATCAAGAACATAAACACTTTAATTCCCGATTAAATCCAACTTGTTCCAGAATTTTCACTTTAATAAATAAGCATCACGTTTCAGGATCCAATTCTCGAACGCCTTGAAAATAACATAAATAATATGCTCTGACCGCAATCCAGTAATGACGAAAACCTTCAGTTCAATTTGACTTTCTTCAGTTGGTCAACCTCGAACAACAACTATTTCATTGCCCACAAACACCCAAATATGTGTCAATATCCAGTTTCAATCAATATCCCATTCACAAACTCAACTCCATATCCAGAGTTGACACGTATTTGTTCACACGTAAGACCAAGAGATAACAAGATTCACTCGTTGACGGAACAGCATCTTCGGTCTCACAATAATCGTGTACACCTGGCCATACAGACGAAAACTTCAAACACTTTTTTTTTTCTTTCCCTTTTTTTTTTTCTCGTTAACTTCGCCTAAAGTCAACATCGCCTGTCCATAACTTCGCCTGGCTATAACTTCACCTGGCAGATAACTTCGCCTGACAGATAACTTCGCCTGAGATAAGCGAACTTGTGAGGTAGGCGAAGTTGTGAATAACTTCGCTTAACCTTATATCTTCGCCTAAACCCTAAAATTTAAGCGACAACTTCGCCTGAACCCCATAACTTCGCCTGCGGCGGCTGTTCGGCCATAAACGCATCAGAAACGTGCCAGAAACACCAAAACGCAGATCTCGAACCATAGCATAAGAGCCTAAGGCTCTGATACCACTTGTAGGTCCCCCGCGGGGCGTCGCCGATCGATACGAGATCCGCACGAGGTCTAGGAGTGCGGAATCCTCCTAGACTCGTTAATGGTGTAGAAGACGAAGAACACGATTACACACAAACACATACACGAACAAACACAAGAATGGATAAACACATCTTCAGATCTTTTATATAATAACCGAAACACTTACATACCAAACATGAAAACAAATGACACGGCCGACCCGAGTTGAGCTCTACCTCGGGTCGTCCCACACGACTCTCACTCTTGGTTTCTCTCTAGACAAATAAACTGATCACTAAACTCACTCAACTTTCTGGATTACCAACCTAAACAAGACACAGCCGATATATATAATCACAACTTCACGGGCTTTGGCTTGGGCCAGTAGGCGAAGTTGTTACAACTTCGCCTATGGCGAAGTTGTTCTAACTTCGCCTATGGCAGAAGTTGTTACAACTTCGCCTATGGCGAAGTTGCTCTAACTTCGTACTTCCACAACGCTGAACAAAATTGCATAGCGACGGTCACAAAACATGCACCAACATTACCAAAACTTTTTATTACCAAATAAACTTATGAGTTTCACCATACGTTTTCTAGTTTATACAAACTAACACATTCTTCAATGTTCATAAAAAAATGCTGACCAACAATATGTTAAATATACATTATTTAGGAATTAATTAGTTCACAATTAATTAATTTATTAATTAAATTCATAATTTAAAAATGATTATGTTAAAAGTTACGTTATTTATTTTGTTAGTGTTGTTGTATTTCAGATTGTATATGTGTATTTTTTTTCGTATATAGGTTCATACATTTATTGTATTTGTAGTATTTTGAATTGTGTAAGTATAATTTTTATCGTGTAGGTTCATTTATGTAATACATAAGTTCATATATGTACCATGTATATGGTATTTTGAATAGTGTAGTTCTAATTTTTATCGTGTGTAGGCTCATTTATATACTTTGTAGGTTCATATATGTACTGTATATGTGGCTTTTTTGAATTATGTGTGTGTATCTTTTATCACGTGTAGGTTCATTTAAGTAATGAGTAGGTTCATATATGCACTGTGTAGTGATACTTTGAATTGTGTATGTGTAATTTTTTTATCATGTGTTGGTACATTTATGTATTGTGTATGTGGTATTTTAAAGTGTGTATGTATAATTTATATAAAAATTTTGAAATTAAAAATAAAATAAAAAGATGGAGATTTGTTTGTTGATAAACTGTAAATAAGATGTAAATAGATTTATATGTATGATATGTTGTATGATGTGTAAGATGTGTTACTTAATGTGTAGGATATGTTTTATGATGTGTAGGATATTAGTTTACCTACACAAAATTAGTTTTATCTACACTACATTAGATATGTCAACGCTACATTAGTTATGACTATACAACATTAAAAGTGTGCATACACTACATTAGATATTTCTACACTACACTAATTATAACTATACAACATTTTAAAGTGCGCTTACAACACATTACGTAGCTACATCTACATTACTTATAAAATAATAATAATAATAACATTAATTAGTCATTTACAGAATAAAATGATTTTAGATCAAATAGATTACAATGGTTCAAATTTTATATGAAATAAAAAATAATAATAGTAGTTTGTAACTTATCATTAATTATTAAACCATTAATGAGTATGAGTTACAAAATAAAATACTTTATGTTTCATTAATATACCCTTGCATATAAATAATCAAAATATAAAAAAGAAATTATGTGATTGGTTAGAATCTGTTCTCGCGCTTCTCGCAATAAGAAACACTTCTGAAATAAACCTAATCCTATATATACACACACACGCACACATATATATATATATATATATATATGTATATATATAGGGAGAATATGTATGTATATATCTAAGGAGAGAATCAAGAGAAAACTCATCTTTAGAGAGAAAACTTAAAAACTTCTAAAGAATTATTTTTAATTAAAAATAAAAATATATTTTTAAATTTCTATTTTTGCCATTATTCTTATATTTTCTTACCCTTTGCTCGAAAAAAAATAAAAAAAAAACCCGCTGTAATGCACATACGCATTACTGTGCGATACCGTTGTATTACATATGTGCATTACCATGTATTTTTGAGTTTAATAGTATTTAATTGCATATATTCAATATTTGTGTATTGTATATGTGTAGTAGTGTTGTATTATATGGAAAAAGAATAATAATAAAATAAAAGTCGATGTGGTGCACATGTGCGTTAATGTTGTATTACACATACGTACTAATGTGTATTCAATGTGTGTATTAGTCTTATATTGCATATATACAATAGTGTGTATCAAATATGTGCAATAGTGTTGTGTTCTATGCAATACAAACACTTTTGCATATATGCAATGCACACTATTACACATGCCCACTATACCGACGAGGTTACCGAGAAGGTTTTTTTTTAAACCAATAACAACATATAAGAATAATAGAAAAACAAAGAAACTTCAAAAAAAATTTTAAAACAAGTTAAAATTAGTTTTTTAGGAGTTTTTAAGTTTTCTCTTTAAAAAGAGTTTTCACTAAATCTCACCCCTATATATATATACACACATATATATGTATGTATGATTTTTTTTGAGAACCCCGCTTTGAGTTTTAAGAATTTGAAAGAACTTAACGTAACAAATTTTTTTTTGAATTTCTTTTACATGTACGTAATATATGTAGGTTACATGCATGTAGAAAAAATACAGAATTTTTTACGTACTGAGTCGACTTTTTACATAGGTGTAATGGACGTTTAAATTAGATTAGTGTAATCACTATACATCTTTATTCTCTTTCTTACTTAATTGTTTAATCAAATTTAATCTCAATCACATATTATAATCTATTTAATTGAATATGTGGTTAAGAATGAAGTTCTTAAGTTTAAAAATCCATCTTAACCACTCATTTTTATTTAATTTTAAAATATTAATAAAATAAAAGAATACAATTGTAACTTACCAATTATTTTCTCAGAATAATTAACTCATTAGTTTCTCACATATTTTTTCTCTCATCTATTCCATTCTCACGGATTTAGAATAACAGTAATTAAACATTTTCTTTAATACAATCATTTATTTATGCATCGATTTATTCCAATAATGTGATTCTCTATTTATTTATATCTAACTAATCATACCGATAGTTTATTTACATATATTAAAAAATATTCCTAATCACCATCGTTTCTTAAACTTTACATGTAATGCAATTCTTCATATGAATCATGCATATTTTATTTACATAAATGTAAATCTTAACACTATCAAGTTTTTCAAAGTGAAGTCAACATAATGCGTAAATTTTTTATATATCTGTTAATATTATAAATCATGTGTTTATTTACATAAATGTAAATCTTCATATTAGTCATGTTTCTCAGAGTGATCGTCAACATAATGTGTAAATCTTTTACATTTACATATGTGTTAATATTTTACACATTTGTTTGTATTTAAAAACATAATTTTATGTAAAAAAACAACGAATAAATATGCATCTCATATCAAAGCTTATTACCCAATAAAATTTTATGGTGTCTATTTAATTGTCTATTAACATATGTTCAAACATCTATAGTTAACCAAACATAAATGTTTTATCTTATATGCATAACAGACAATTTATGTAAAAACATCTTCATTAATTCACTGAAACATGACTCAAATATACATTTACACGCATGTACAAGTATTTATAGAGTAGGTAAAAAACAATTAGATGTCAACAACTTAACACATGTGCAAACTCAAACCATTCAAAAATAAAATCTATATTAAAATCTAATTAGAATAATATACTGCATATTAAATGGTTACCAAGACGTAAGAACTGGTTAACAAACAATTGAGAACATTTAAAAATTTTAATATATACATAGCTACATCATTTAGAATTATAATGACACTTTCCTTAGAATAATTTACAATAGAATTTTACACATTAATGTTATTTAAAGGACTGTTAAAATTTTTTTATCTTTGGCATGTAACCGTTAGTGTTTGATAATGCAATAAATTAGGAGATTTATGTGGAAAAAATATGCATAGGAGTCCCTTTTTTGTTGTCAAAATGTCTATAAAAGTTCATTTATTTACCATCATGCCATTATTATTTTGAACTATTAATCAAATGATTAATCAAATAATATCCTCTCCCTATATATATATATAGGGGACGGTTAACGTACAAATAAAATTAACGTGCTAAACGTGAGAATCAAGTAGAGTAATTATATATACAAGTAGAGTAATTATGTAATTACACCATAGAGTAATTAGATGTAATTTCATAATTACTCTACTTGTATATATAAAAACTCTACTTGATTCTCACGTTTAGCACGTTAATTTCATTTGTATTTGATCCAAACCCTATATATATATATATATATATATATATATATATATATATATAGGAAGAGAATCAAGAGAAAACTCATATTTAGAGAGAAAACTTAAAATCTCCTAAAAAATTATTTTTAATTAAAAATAAAAAATATTTTCAAATTTCTGTTTTTGCCATTATTCTTATATTTTCTTACCATTAACTCGAAAAAAAATAAAAATAAATAAATAAAATTAACCCCCCTGCTGTAATGCATATACGTATTACTGTGTGAAACCGTTGTATTACACATGTGTATTACTATGTATTTTTAAGTTTAATAGTGTTTAATTGTATATATTTTCAATAGTTGTCTATTGTATATGTGTAGTAGTAGTGTTGTATTATATGTAAAAAAAATAATAATAATAAAATAAAAGTCGATGTAGTGCACATGTGCGTTAATGTTGTATTACACATACGTACTAATGTGTATTCGATGTGTTTATTAGTTTTATATTGCATATATACAATAGTGTGTATCAAATATGTGCAATAGTGTTGTATTCTATGCAATACACAACATGTGAACTACACCAACCGGCAAGATTTTTTTTTAGAACCAATAACAACATATAATAATAATGGAAAAAAAAAACTTCAAAAAAAAGTAAAAAATAGTTTTTTACATTTTTAAGTTTTCTCCTTAAAAGAAGTTTTCATTTGAACCCACTCTATATATAAATGCTTTTTTATTATGTCTACAACAAACAAATAGTGGCGGGATCTCACATTTAAATGGACATTGTAACATTATCTATAAAAACGATGATTTGAATGATAATAATATTAAATGTTGAATTATTTGAATGGTAATAATAACATTAAGGATGTATGCTAGGGTGGGGGGCTTCGAAGCCCCTCTATAGTGCCACGTCAGCGTCACGTGGATACTGGGGCATCAAAGCCTAAGGGCATAATGCCCATCTATGGTGATGGGGGCTTCGAAGCCCAACTTTTTTTCATTTTTTTTTTCATAAAACAAAAAATCCAATACAATGATATATAATACAATAATAAAAAAAATACAATAATACTAAAATACAAAATAAATTAAATATTAAAACATATAAAAAAATTACAGCTATTTTTAGTCATCGTCCTCGCCGTCATCTTGCTTATTACTCCAAAGATGTTCAACCAAATCTGATCGAAGGCTAAAATTTGTTTCCCTTTTTCGTGTTTTTAATAAATTAGCAAGTTTCTCATCTTCGTTTAGTGTACAGATCGGCTCTGGCTTATCGTTGTATTCGCATTGGCAAATTGCTCTACCCGAGTCCTCCAATATCATATTATGCAAGATAATGCAAGTGTACATTATGTTTCTTAACTTATCCATTTGTTGAAAACGAGCCGGTTGTCTAATGATAGACCAACGTTTCTTTAGTACCCCGAATGCCATTTCGATATCTTTTCTTGCCGACTCGTGTTTTTTCTTAAAATACTGACGTTTTTCGTCAGTCGGGCACGTAAAGCTAAGAACCAATGTGACCCACTCCGGATAAATACCGTCGACTAGATAATATCCGTATTCGTAGTTGTTATCGTTCGTGAAAAATGAGGTGTCGAGTGAGACTCCGTCTGTGAGGCGGTCAAAAATAGGGGACGCATTAATCACAGCTAAATCATTGTTTGCACCGGGCATCCCAAAAAACGCATGCCATATCCAAACATCAAATGATGCAGTCACCTCAAGAATAACTGTTAGGCCATTATGATCACCCCTATGATATTGACCTTGCCAAGCAACAGGAGAGGATTCCCATTCCCAGTGCGTGCAATCGAGGCTACCAAGCATCCTGGGAAAACCGTGTCTTTGTTGATGCACCTCATATATTTTTTGTACGTCACTTTAAGTCGGCTTCCTCAAATATTTTTTATGATATAGTTGTGGAATACCAAAGTTTAACAAATTTTATAAAATTCGTACTCAAAATGTTACGGTTTTGAAACAAATAATTAGAATAATAATACTCACATTCGCAGAATGTGTGAAGCGCCTCACGAGCCACTGTCTCCGACATTTGTAAATACTCTTCCATGGCGTCGCTCGTAGTCCTGTACGTTAGTTGACGAATTGACGCCGTGCATTTTTGCATAGTTAAATATCCCTGTTTACCTATCGCGTCCGGCCGTTGTTAGAAGAATGCATAAACGCGTTCTAAATCACCAACTATTCGTAAAAATAGTTTGTGACTCATCCGAAAACGGCGCCGAAATCGTTCCGAATCAAAAGTTACGTCCGGCGAAAAATAATCTGCCACCAACCGGTCATGAGCACCTACGCGATCCCGTTGAAGATGAGGCTGTCTTTTTAGTGGTTGTGAGCTTTCGCAGTGCTGGACTACGAGTTGGGCAACCTCTCGAATATCACTAAATATCGCTTCATCCTCTGAATCCAAATTGGAAATATCGTCGATATCGGGCTGAAAGTCGAGTGTCAAAGATGCGTCGGAAGACATATTTAGGGAGAATGTATTAAAAAGTTTAAATAGGAGAATGGGTTGTTTGTAGAGATTGGATGAATGGTGTGTGTATATATATATATTATATTATTTAAAATTGATTTTTCTTATAACGGTAATAAATCCGTTGGGGGGGGGGCCCACCCCATCTTCCCCACCTTCCACGCCCGCCTTCCCATCACCCCACACCCCACCGTGCCCCCCGACGGTGTTCGCACCTCCACGGCGCCCTTCTCCCCCCTCCACAGCGCCCATAACACACAACCTAAGTGTTACGGAATAAGACAGGGCATCTTGAAATCGTCAAACTGATTTTGAGGGACAAACATTTCAAGGGTCCGAATACGAAAATATAAGAAGTTAAACAAAAAAATTAAAAACACAAAAAAATTTCCACCGTCTTTCTCGTTAAAAAAAAAATACAATGTTGAGGGAAAAAGATCATTATGTTTTTTTGTTTATCATTGTGTTTTATGTTTATTTTCGTCATTTATTGTGTCTTTTTTCGTTGACATTATACATTTTTTTCTTGATATCGTGCTATATTTTCGTCATTGATTGTGTCTTTTTTCGTTGACATTATGCCTTTTTTTCTTGATATTGTGTTATATTACTCAACATTGTGTTATATTTTGCGATATATTGTATCTTTTTAGTTATAATTGTGTCTTTTATTCATTTTCGTTATTGTGTTTTTGATCTCAGCATTATGTCTTTTCCTTGTTTTTTTTTGGAACGAGAATGGCGGAGGAAACATTTGAGATTTAAAAAAAATCGTTTTTTATTTATATTTTGAGTTATAATTTTTTATTATTTTTTGAGGGGTTTTTTGTGTGATCACAAATCCTTTTTACACTTTTCACTTTTGTCTTCCTTTGTACTTTAACATTTCCCATATCCAGACATATCATATAATTTCTCTAAAATTTTTTACAGTTTCTCTCTCATTTTTAATTAAATAATACACTTTTATACTTTTATCATTATTATTTATCCCTCCTTCACTCACAACCACCTTCAGAAAAAATTAAAATATTATAGGGTGCAACAGTGAAACTCTAAATTTAACTTTCCCATATAACATTTTCTCTCTTCTATTCACAACCACTTATAACCATACCATATAATTTACAAATTTCTCTCACATATTTTTAGAGAATAGATTGAGAATGCTCTTAAATGGGTTAAACGGCCCAAATTACTATAAATTAGTATATGCTCTTTTCTTTCACTTGGACTTAAACCATTTTCATGCTCTTATGGGTAGATTTGAATGAAAAACATTCTCTAAATGGAATGATTCTCTCAAGAGTTATTTGATTTTCTAAGTAACTTTATTTAAACAAATTTTATTATATAATTATATAAGCTTTTCTTAAGTTTATATTAATCTTATTTTCTTCTTTCTTAAGTTTATATAAAGATGATTAATCAAATGTTTAGAAACATCATGTGACATAAAATCATTGAAGAACTAGTAACACTTCAAGTCACATTAATTTAATTAGTCATCATCAAAATCATTAATGTTGACTAAAGTTTAAACCATTGTTTTCCCAATAGTTTGATATCTGCATATTGGGGAGAGTTTGGTTCAATAATCAAAGGAGGGTTTGGATGTTGCATAATCGAAGAAGAATTTGGTTGTTACACGTTATAGGGAAAGACTTGGTAGAAAGTTTCATTCTAGTCGAAGTTATTATCGCCATCCCCCAGATCTCCAACGTTAGAAGGAGGGGTTGGTTTTTGTATGTTGAAGGGGTGGGTGGGGTGTTTGGTTGTTCAACAAGAATGTGAACATCAACATGAATATGAATGTTGTTTCGTCGACCAGCCAATACAAACTAAAGATGAAAGTTGCATATTTATAGGCATTAAATATATACTCGTTGGGTAATAATCTAATACAATCATTAGATAACAAAAATATTATTATTAAAACTTATCCTGGATCACGAGTCACATACTCGTCTTCTGGTCGTTATTCGTCTTCCTCTTTTAGTGGGTCCTCTTTTATAGATGAGTGCTCCTTTTCCGGTGGGTACTCCTTTTCTAGGAATACGCAGTTAAACGCATAGTTCTAACCATCATCACCCCATGGGTCATCAACCGATGGGTTTTCAGGCAGCAGAGAGTTTTCTTGTATCAGAGGGTTTTCCAGCAAATTTTATGAAGGTGTGTTTGACATATTTTAGAAGTTCAAAATGAATGTTGAGAATCAAGTGAAGATTGAGAAATGAGTCTTAGATTTGCGTATTTATAAAGTTACTTCAGTTATTTAAAAGAAATAGCAGTTAAAAGCAGCGTTATATAATTATTTAAATATTTAATAACTTAAGTATTTAATTAATTTAAAAATAATGATGATGTGGAAATAATAAGGTTGCATGTGGAATGATGAGTATGATAGCATTGCGGTAAAATGAGCATGTGGAAAGGATGAGTGAAAAGCTGATACTCAGCATGTGAGAAAAATGTCCTCCAATGGGTAGCCTAAGCATTATAAGTTTGCAAAAGATTTGTTGATTGGTATATTTCACCTAAAATTAATCAAGTTTATTGAAATCATCCACTTTTTTTTCCTAACAATAAAAACCATACGAAGTTTCTTCAATGTATTGCAACACAACAGGCTGCCACAACATGCAATGTTCAAAGTATATAAACATAAGAACATAAATGATCATTGAGAGGAAGAGATAAGAAAAGGTTCATTCTTGCTAAGATGTGAAATGACAAATGCAAGAGCTACTATTTATAGGGCTAAACATTTAATTCTACCTTGTCTGATAAATGAATAAGATTTTTAACATCTTACCATCCTACAATTCACGAGATTGTGCTAAAATGGCACATGACATTCCACGTTCTTTTATTTGTCTATATGGCATTACACAAATCAATTGGTTTGATTTTTAAGAAAAAAAAGGTTGTTGGTTCGTTTTCCGTATCTGGGTCAATTAACTTGACTGGGACCATTCTTCTAATTTGGATCCTTTATAAATCAATATACACAAGTTTTTCAATCACTCCGATCATATTATTCGTAACCCTAGAAAGCTCTCAATAGCAAGGTCGACCATTCGTCAATCATTTATCTTCTTAAACATTATAGGTATGAGTTATCTTAATATGCAATTGTCTTCAAGATTACAAGTATAAAACTAACCCAAATTTTGATTTACAGGTTTGATTATGCTCAATCAACAAAATCGATCATCGTGTTCAGCCTTAAATGCATCATTACTTTCAAGCTGGCATCATCTTCAACATTTAAAGTATCACAGTAACAAACATTTTGATTTACAACAAAATCTACACTCAATCGCCAACTTCTTTCATTGCTACATCGGACAGCTAAGAACATTCTCAACCTATTCTCTAAAAATATGTGAGAGAAATTTGTAAATTTTATGGTATGGTTATAAGTGGTTGTGAGTATATGAGAGAGAAAATGTTATACGAGAAAGTTAAATTTGAGGTTTCACTGTTCACACCGTGTAATATTTTAATGTTTTCTGAAAGTGATTGTGAGTGAAGGAAAGAGAAATGATAATAATGAAAGCATAAAAGTATAAAGTTAAATATGAGGTTTCATTGTTCACACAGTGTAATATTTTAATATTTTCTGAAAGTGATTGTGAGTGAAGGAAAGAGAAATGATAATGATAAAAGCATAAAAGTATATTATTTAATTGAAAATAAGAGAGATATTATATCGATTTTTAGTGCAATTATATGATATCTATAATATATATAAACGAAACCCCTAAAATCCTGCGTGTCGCAAGGTTGTCGCTCCACCCTTTTATGGAAGCCACCAGCTTCCTTGATTTTTAAATAGAGATCTCTCATTGATTTATCCCAAAATCATGGGTATGGGTCTTACCAAAATCGGATAACTCTTAAACGGGTTATAACATCTTATTAAATTAAAAATTAGTCTTACCAATTATTTGATATGAAAATCCTATAAAATAGAGATATACTAAAATTTAATATCCAATTTAAAGAGAAAAGGATAGTATTTATAATTAATAAACAATTATAGTAAAAAATATAAGCGGGTCATGAGTCACCAAATCCAAATAGCTTTTAAACGGGTTATAACATATCATTTATTTATGAAACTTTTTCATCATCAAACCCTAAGTATATTATTAACTTTCTTACAATAAACAAAAATAAATATTAAAAAACAAAAAAATGTAAAATAACTATTCTCTCAAGCCATCAGATTGCTTTATTTGTAAATGAAGTTTTCTCACGCATTTGACCCGAATTCACGGGTAAAGGTCTCACCAAACCCAGATAGCTCTTGGTGGGTTATAACATCTCATTATATTAAAAATTAATCTCATAAAATATTTGATATGAAAATCCTATAAAATAGGGATATACTAAAAATTAGTATCCTATTTTATTTTTAAAAAAGATATTATTTATAATTAAGAAACAATTTTATAATAAAGAAAATAAACGGGTAATAAGTATCACCAAACCCAGATGGCTTTTAAACCGGATTATAACATATCATTTATTTGTGAAACAATTTTATCATCAAACCTTAAGTATATTAATTATTAACTTTCTTACCATAAATAAAATTAAAATCCAAATATACACATATAAATATTAAAAACGAATAATGTAAAACAACCCCCGTAATACGGGAATAAAATCTAGTATATGCATATATGATAGGGAACTGAATATGAATGCTCTAACA
Source organism: Bidens hawaiensis (assembly GCF_021521415.1). Taxonomy (NCBI): domain Eukaryota; kingdom Viridiplantae; phylum Streptophyta; class Magnoliopsida; order Asterales; family Asteraceae; genus Bidens; species Bidens hawaiensis. Next base: position 2,961,369 of record NW_027491065.1, on the reverse strand, counting down.
TCTTGTTTTTAGACACATGTTTATTGTGATCATGTATTATTTATTTTCAATTTTAGATTAAGCTAATCCTATATTTCCATATCTTGGCATCGATATTTTATAAAATGTTGCCTAATGTTGCAAACTATATTTATAAGAGTTTCCCCCCTATTCATTTTTTTGCTTTTTATTTGATTTTTGGCTTTATGATTGTTTATTGAATATGAAAGGTTTCAAGTTTAGATTTACTATTTTTTTTACTGATTTTTGCTTGGTTTTTTCCTGTTTGCAATGATAATTTGAGAAAAAGGTTTAGATGTTTATTTAAATTTGAGCAATGTTTATTAATCCAACCCGATGAAGCTTTTTTACTTCTATCTTTTATCTTAAGGTTCGTTTTCGGTTGGCCTAGATGCAGAATTAACTTGTATTTCATACCATGCTGATTTTTTTATTATATTTTTGAACGGTTACCAATAGTTCTCACTCGGTTTTGACAACTTTCTGTGGGATATGCATTTCCTTATCAGGTAAATCACCTTTTATTATATTTATGTTTTAAATAAAATTCACATTATATTAATTATGTTTTAAATAAAATTCACGTGAACAGCTAAAAGGGGTTGAACTTTGAGTTTTTATTATTAAGGAATGGGCTCAAATCAAGCAATAATATTCAAACCTTGACTTTTGTAATTGAATGAATTTAATATAAAGGAAAAGGAGCAATTCAAGCAAAGTTACTTTGAATTAGTCATCCATTACTTGTAATATTATTATGTATCCCTTTATCTTAGCTTACCACTTTTATGTATTTATATTGAAAATCTAATGAGAATATGTAACTTTTCAACCAAATATTGATTTCTCTATATGGTATCATTGAGCCATGATTTTTTTTTTCTAAAAATCTAAAATCATTTCACCCTTTTTTTCTCACAATGAACGCCAAGATCAATTCTTCTTCACATAATTTCACCGTTGTTTCAAAGACATCACCGCGGGTTCACACAATGAATGTTGAAAACAATTCATCCCAAACTAATTGGTTGCTTGATACCGGTGCCTCACATCATATCACATAAAACATAAATGCGTTGTCCCCTCATACCCCGTACGATGGCACTGAAGAGCTTGCAATCGATGATGGTTCGTCGCTTACTATAACACACATTGGTTCTCTCATAATTCATACACAAACAACACCTATAACCTTAAATCAATTTCTTTGCGTTCCTTTTTCTCTCAAAACATTATTTCAAGCTCACGCTTATGCCATGACAATAAACTTAAAAGTCAAGTTTTTTTATTTTTCTTTTGTCATCAAGTAGCGAAATTCCAAACTCCCTCTCTTTAAAGGGATGTCAAATAATGGGATATATGAAATCCGCTCCTCACATCCTCCCACAACTTTCTCATTGCAAAAATCCAAATCCATGCATTGGCACCATCATCTGGGTCACCCAAACAATAAAAGCTTGCAATTGGGTCAACCCCCCCCCCCCCCCTCCAACAACAATTAATGAACATCACTACTCATCATTTGTTAAGGTTGTTGATTTGAAAGAATGTGATGTTAAAAGGTTTGAGAATTTAAAATTTTATGTGAAAAGATCCAAATCAACGTTATATCATTGGATCATCAAGAAAAAGGACTCAAATGTCAAACCCCAACAAGATTTTGTTGAGAGAGAGAGTCTTGTTCTGAAAGTTCGGATAACATTGTCATATCAGTAAAATCCGAAACTTCAGAAAATTCAAATGTTTTAAATGTTAATCATGAGTGTTCAGACAGCAAGCATTCTATTGTAACAAATTCGTCTGAAACCTCTGAAACTATTGAGAATTTTGAAAATGTCATGAGGTCCAAGACCAAGCGGGCTTGGATTTCTCTGTTTTCTTAAACTGTGTGTGCAGGGGCTCCCATAAGTCATAATGTCTATCATTGGAGCATGTTTGTGCTAAACATTGCCAAATCAATGGAGGGCGGCGCAAACACAGGAAATCTGAAAAGATGGAGCTCATTACGGTTTGCTTTTCATGTCCATTTTGGATTGCTTAATTGTTTATTCTTGTTAATGAGGCTGCTATTGTGATTAACTAAAAGTGATCTAGAATTAGCTGTAGACCACATCAAACAGTCAAGTTTATTTTTGATAATGTTTTTGATTTTAGAGGGAGTAAAAATTTTGAGAAAATTTAAAAACAGTTATAAAAAAAAGAAGGAAAATGAGTTTTCAAAGCAAAAAGGGAAGATAATAGTACATTGATCATCTGGTCTCAAATCCAGTAAAAAGCAGGCATAAAAGACTGAGTGCTTAAATATATTAGTGCATTGGTAGGCCTTTAAAACAAACATGTAAGGAAAATTAAGTGATATAAACCTATTTACAACCGAATCTAGTGGATTAACATCTAGAAGCTTAGTTAATATCTGCTTTAAAAAAATGGAAAGTTTAAAGATTGCTGTGTGTGCATGTGTTTATTTTGCAAAGAAATTCAACTTATTTTTCTTTTTATTTTTGCAAAGAAATTCAATTTTATTTTTTCTTTATTTTTATTCAAATCTTGGATCTTCTCCTGCGCGATAAGATTATCCGACCTGAATATTAAGAATAGGATATTCTGCATTATTTTCTTGGTGTTTCGTATAAAGCTTTGAAAATTCTCCGCGCGATAATATGGTATTATCTAATCTGATTGTTAAAGCCTTATACAATTTCAACTTATTTTATCTTTTTATTTTTGTTAAAATGGAACCTTATCTGCGTGTAGTAATACTGATCTTACGGGAAAGTTTTAACGTTCTGAGATGTTTTATTTTGTTATTGTTGCATGAGTCACAGGTAATTGATTTTGAGTAAAAAGTGAAAAAGTATACATGTGAAAAACTCACTATATAAAGATATACAAATTATGTCTGATAGGTGGGGTCCACATAAGATTCGCGCTCAATTCAACCAAATTAATAGTATCACAGAAATTCCTGAATCATTTGTTTGGAAGGTTTAGGTGGACAACAATACCAATGACTGACTTAACACCAGTCATACTAAACGCTGAAAATAAAACTGTGATGGAAGGGCAATTTAGTCAATATGATTCCCTGCTCAAACTCACAAAAATATGTAATTGTTTACATGTTTGTAAATAGCTTTGAAGTTCATTTGTTTACTATCTTTATTGTTTTTCATTAAAACCAAAAAGATTTTATTTTTCCGTTTTATTTTCGACTGTTGACGTTGGAATACAAAATTTTATAAAATCAATTGGAAACAAACTTATATGTCATTGTTTTTCAAGATCACTAATTTGGTCTTGATTAAAAAAACTTTTTGTTGATGTTTGTGGTGGTAAATTGTCAAACGATTGAAAATTCTTTACAAGTATTTGAGTATGCTTACATTGTTAATTAAGATTTTCAACTTACAATTATCATGAGTAACGGGTCCCATCAAGACATGAAACTTGAGTTGGAGTCTGTTAGATGATCAAGATTTGAAGGGGAAAATTATTGAAGATTCAGTTCTGAAAAGTGTCAAATACTATACAAACAGAGACGATAATTTTTAAACAATTGTTTGAAGCTTGACGTCAAATGTTCTTTGCACTTAAGGAAAGGAATTGAGAATTTGAAAGAGATGTGACAATAGATACCTAGAGCAAAAATGTTAAAGCACTTAATTTGAATGGAAAGACTCGGCAATATCCAAGGGGGAGTCTGTTAGTGCATACGTCTATCGTTTTTGTCTTTGTCAAATGAAGGTTCGCGAAGCTTTAAAGGAGCTAAAATTTGGATCATTCTAGATTGAGTGAAAATGAATATTTTATTATATGGAGTGATAAAGAATTTGAATACGAGCACGTGGCGAAAACGGCACGTAAAACGGAGTTATAACGAAGAAGTTATGCCCAAAACAATTTTCTGTTTTGCTGGGGCATAACTTATGCGCCGGACATATACGCCGGATGAAAAAATATGCACCAGAATTGATCTTATCACCCTATAAATAGTGATTTTGACATATGTTTTCATAACTCTTTAGTCTAGAACATATATGTACTGATATTTGTCATATCTTGTTGTAAACCTTGAGATATATGAGAAATAGAGAGAAGTTAATGAGAAATCTTGTTGTTTTCGATCAGGCTTAGGGATTCCGCACCTTCACGTTGATTATAGATATCGATCTATGTCTTGTTCACGACACGAACTTGTTCCTACATAGATCAGTATAAGGTTAGGTTAGCAACCTACAAACTTGAATATGACGCACAAACTTGGTGGGAAGGATACAAACAAGCTAAAGCAAGAGATACTTATGCCGCTAATCTTTCATGGGCCATCTCTCTCACCATTTTCTATTACAAGTACTTTTCTACTGCTAACAAAGAAGCTTATCACGAAATACGCTATTATCCGTCAGGGAAATGATGGACATGCTTTAGAGTTTATTACTTGATTCTCAAGGTTGGCTAATATTGTGGGAGATGCCGCTAGATCAGCAGAAGCCCAAGCAGAAAAATGAAAATGGGCAATCAGTGATCAAATTCAAAAGTTAATCATGTACATGAAACTCAAGGATCTTATCGAAGTAGCTGATGCAATCAAAACTTTTGAGTTCAAAAGAAAAGAGCTCTAATATCTAAGTGGGGAGAATAAGAAGAGAGATATGGAAGGAGAATATAAGCAGTCTACCGGCCAATTATCCACTACGACACACCCTCAAGATTGCAAGGTGTAAGAAACTAGAAACTCTGGAAATCAGACACGTCCTTGGTAGCCTAGACCACAAAATAAAAAACCTGTTCAAAGCCAAATCCACCTGTATGCAGAACCTATCAGAGCTCAACCACTGAATCAATATATAAACCCGAACCAGATCATACATCCTCGATGCAACACTTGTGGTAGGAGACATCAAGGCAAATGTCATCTAGGTACAAGAGCATGCTTTAGATGTGGCAAAACTGGGCACATAATCAAGAATTATCCTAATAAAGACATCAAAAGAAAATAAGAGGAAATGTTGCACCACCCAAAGCTGGAGGTAGAGTTTTCACACTTTCTACTGCTGATGCTACAAATGCCCCAAGTATGGTATCGGGCACCCTTCAGCTTGGCGAACATAATATCTATGTGCTATTTGATACATGAGCGACCCATTCTGTAGTATCTAACTCATTTACTAAGTACGTTACGATTAGGCACACTCTATTAAATCATACTCTGATCATCTCCAATGGAAAATTCATTCGTAATCACTCACGTATATAAAGATTATCCTATTCGTGTTGAATTTGTTATGTATAACGCGAATCTTTACCCGATGCATACGTTCGAATTTGATGTTATTCTCGAGATAGATTGGTTATCTTGACACCGTGTAACTATAGATTGTTATTCTCGAAGTATGATATTCGGTGATCTTCAGCATCCTGATTCTGTATATCAGGGAATTCCACCCCCACAAATCTTTTAATATTATTTCCGTGTTCAAAGCCTAGAAATTTCCATCGAATGGTTGTGAAGGGTTTTGGCATATGTCAGCTCCACTTCAGATGAGGTACCAACCATATATAGCCATCGGGTTGTTTGTGAGTATCTAGATGTATTCCCAAAAGAATTACCAGGCCTTCCACCAGATCGTGAAGTAGAATATACCGTTGATCTTAATCTTGGCCCCGAATCTATTTCTAAAGCGCCATACTGTATATGGAGCCCATAGAACTGAAGAGTTCAACTGCAAGAGTTTTTGAATCTAGGATTCATCTGACAAAGTGTCTCACTTTTGGGTGAGCCGTTGTTGTTTGTAAAGAAGAAAGACGGAACTATGCAATTTTGCATAGATAATCGAGAACTAAATAAGATCACAGTCTGAAATCATTATCCCTTGCCTTACATAGATGATCTCTTTGACCAGCTACAAGGTGCTCAATTCTTCTCAAAGATGGATCTAAGGTCCGGCTATCATCAACTGAAGGTCAAGAAGGATGATGTTCCCAAGACCGCCTTTCGTACTCGTTATGCTCATTATGATTCTTGGTTATGCCTTTTGAATAAACCAACGCTTTTGCAGTCTTCATGGATTTGATGAACCGTGTATTCCACAAATTTCTTGGCAAATTCATCATTGTCTTTATTGATGACATTCTAGTATATTCTAAGAGTCATGAAGAGCATGAAGCACATTTACATGAACTACTTGGAACTTTGCTTGATAAGAAGTTGTATACAAAATTTTCAAAATGTGACTTTTGGCTTAGCCATGTGGCATTCCTAGGTCATGTTATATCCACAGAAGGGATCATGGTGGACCCAGCAAAGATCGAAGCTATTACAAAATGACATAAACCCACTTCTGTAACCTAAATACGAAGTTTCTTGGTCTTCCTGGCTACTATCGAAGATTTGTTGAAGGATTTTTGGTCATTACTCTGCCTCTCACGAAACTCTTGAGGAATAGTGTAAAGTACTTCCTGAATGAAGAACAAATCTTTGAAGAATTAAAGAAACGACTTGTATCGGCTCAGATAATCACTCTTTCTTCTAGATTAGGAGGTTACCTAGTCTACATCGATGCTTCAAAGAAAGGCCTAGGTTGTGTATTAACACAACATGAGAAGGTTATCGCTCACGCCTTGCGTCAATTGAAGCCGTATGAAATTAACTACCCAATACATGACATAGAATAAGCTGCAAGTCGTCTTTGCTTTGAGAACATGGCAACACTATCTGTATGGCGAAACTTGGAACATCTTTATTGACCACAAAAGCCTCAAGTATATATTCACTCAAAAGGAGCTAAATATGAGGCAAATAAGGTGGTTAGAACTTTTAAAGGATTATGATGTGAATATTCAGTACCATCCTGGAAAAGCCAATGTTGTAGCTGATGCCTTGAGCCAAAAGAATTTTGGTATTGTATCTTGCCTTCACATTCAACCTTATATTATTCATGATCTTAATAAGATGGACATTGGGCTTCAAGTTGGTAAATCCAACAGATATCTTGATAGAATGCATATTGAATCCAACCTTATATCACATATTAAAGATGCACAAAAGCAAGATGGAGGTTTATGGGCAATTGTACAAAACCTTGAGGTAGGTAAGCAATCTGAATTCTGTAACATGGAGTAATTTGGTGTGGCAAAAGACTTTATGTACCCGATTACTCCACCCTTCATGAGCCTTTGCTAGCCGAAGTGCATAGCTCACCATTTTCTATTCACCAAGGATCTACAAAAATGTATCGGAACTTATGACAGACCTTTTGGTGGGATGAGATGAAATAAAACGTTGCTCAATACGTAAGTAAATCTCTCACCTGCCAGCAAGTGAAGATTGAACATAAATGACCAAGTAGATTATTGCAACCATTAGATATCCCGGTCTGGAAGTGGTATGAGATTACAATGGATTTTGTTATTGGCATGCCCAAGACATTCAAGAAAAATGATGTTATATGGGTTGTAGTCGATAGATTGTTTAAATCGGTTCACATTATACCAATTCAGCAAATATTTTCGGTTAGCCAGTTATCCGAAGTTTTTCTTCAAGAGATAATTTGAATCCATGGTACGCCATCTTCAATTGTTTCAGATAGAGACCCACGTTTCACATCATTATTTGGGAAAGGTTTCCAAAATTCTTGGGGTACGCACCTAAAGTTCAGTACAACTTTCCATCCACAAACAGAAGGGTAATCTGAACGCACGATTTAAACCCTAGAAGACATGATCCGAGCATGTACACTATAATGGTATGGAAACTGGGATGAATATTTATGACTTTTTGAGTTCACTTACAACAATAGTTGGCAAGAAAGTATCAATATGGCTCCATTCGAATTATTATAGGATCGTAAATTTCGAGCGATTATATGTTGGGAAGAAGTCAGAGAAAAGATTATAGATGGACCCGAGTTAGTCCATGTTACAAATGAGAAAGTCATTATAGCACGAGAAAATCTGAAAAAAGCTCAAAGTAGACAAAAGAGTTATGCGGATCAACATAGACGAACACTCGAGTTCAATATTGGTGACCATGTATTTTTAAAAGTATCACCTTGGCGTGGTATCCATAGATTTGGAACTAAAGGAAAGTTGAGCCCATGCTTCATTGGTCCCTTCGAAATTCTCAAAAGAATAGGATAAGTGTCATACCAACTAGCGTTACCGCCACAACTCTCTCACGTTCATAACGTTTTTCACGCATCCTTGTTAAGAGTATATAACTATCATCCTCTACATGTCATTAATTATCAGTCACTATAAATCAAGAGGACTTGCCATACGAGGAAGAAATAGAAACCATTTTATACGGAAACGTATCCAGACAGATATATATATATATATATATATATATATATATATACATGCTTTTCAACCCAAAAGTTTGTAAAAGAGTTTAAAAAGATGGGTCATAAAGCTCACGGTTTAGTATGTACTCAGTGCGATATTAGCTCGTAGTTTGTTTCACGTGCTATCACTTAGTCCCTATAATAAGTATTATAATAATATTAATATATTAATATTATTATTATAATCCACATACTGCACTGGGCTGTATATCTAGTCTGGGTATGGCTGTCATGCCCAGAACATGTCAATAGGCTTAAATTGTGACGTTTTTTAATGTCTAATGTTGAAAATCGAACTTGACTCAGTTTCACCATTTCACCTGCTGGGCCAAGTTGATCGTTTACGCATTTAGAAAACTGGTATGATCACATGAACTCGGGTAAACGTGTCGGTTGATAAAATGATTAAATTTATAAAGAAAGATCATAGTTTAGATTTCTGGATTCGTTACAGGGCTCATTTCCATTTATTCAGTCTGGTTTGGAGAAAAACATGCACAATTCATTCCAAATTGTCTGGATTCCTCACAAAAAGTTCGATTTTATTCAATTAACTCAAAAATATGATATTTGATCCCTCTTGATGTTCTGACATTCTAACAGGTTCGTTAATCGCAAACTTGTCGGTTTTTATCAGAATTGAATTTGTTTAATTTTCAAATTAACACAACTAATTACCTGTTAATCGTAAATTAAGAAAATTTATAAACTTACTAATTCAAATATGTAGATTTTTATAAAAAAAATTATGGAAATATTTACTGATTTATTAATTTATAAAATTCATTTAATATGTTATTTATAACCCGTAAATCGTCCGTTTATACCAAACGACTTTTAAAAAATCCGATAAAGTTTCTAAATGATCCAGATAACTTCCAAAATACCCTATAATATTTCCAGAACCTAACAATTTATCTAAATTACCATTTTGAGCCAAAAATGACCATAAAAACTCGAATAAACGCAATACATAAACCATAGCTAGGGTTCTCCAATTGACCTCAAATTTTGTATGTGATCACATAGTTCGATATCTGAGTTCTCCAGAAAATTTTATAATTTTTCAAATAGTTTAAGTATTTTTCCCAAATGAGCGTCCCCAAACGGTAATAAATTTGCCAAAGATTCTAGGATTGTTGAAAAATCACCAAATTTGGACAGGGACTCATTCATATGATCCCTAATGTCCCTGCAAAGTTTCAGAAGCTAACAACAAGCACGTCACAATCTAATCCAAAACAGCCCCTAAATAATCCAAATAACTTCCAAGATACCCTGTAATATTTCCAGAACCTAACAATTTTTCTAAATTACCATTTTGAGCCAAAAAATGACCATAAAAACTCGAATAAACGCAAATCCAAAAACCATAGCTAGGTTTCTCCAACTTACCTCAAATTTTTTATGTGATCACATAGTTCAATATATCTGAGTTCTCCACAAAATTTCATAATTTTTCAACCAGTTTAAGTATTTTTTTTCCAAATGAACGTCACTAAACGGTAATAAATTCGCCAAATATTCTCAGATTTTCGAAAAATTACCAAATTTGGATAGGGACTCATTCATATGGTCCCTGATGTCCTTGCAAAGTTTCAGAAGTTAACAACAAGTACGTCACAATATAATCCTAAAAAGCCCTTAAACGAGTGTTTTGGTAATACCTTTCTGATTTTCGACTGTTTCGACCCTTTTTCTCACTTGTCCGGGTTCTTTGCCTTCTATTTAATGTAACTACAGGTCCTATATCATACAACCATGTATCATCAAAAATCCAGCCATTAAACATAGGGTTTAAGTTAGATTTTTAAACCGAACTTTTGAACCGTAGAAATGAGATTTAAACCCTCTAATCCGAGTTTATGGCCAAAAAACCTTATTAATTTTGATTTCTAACCATGTGTATGATCAAAATTTGTTTATGGGTCATTTTTAGGGTTTTTTCATGGTTAGAAGTAATTTTTGGTAATCAAACTATGTTTTTCATGTAAAAATCATGTTAATCAACCTTTAAAACATCAAAATTTTGATGTTTTACCTTAGGGTTTGGCTGGAAATTTTTGAAGAACTAAACTATTAGCTGCAAGGATCCAAATATTTTGTGAAAAACTTGTGAGATAAGTCTAAAAAAAATTATATAAGAGGGGGGGGGGTCCTAAATGGCAACCAGCCTCTTTTGGGCCCCCCTTGGGCCCCATCTTGGCCCGTTAATCTCGTTTTGTATGCTCGAACGTGAAATCCCGAGTCCTAGTTTATTTCGGGTTCAGTTTTTGGCAAGAAAAATATATCGGGTAAGACAAACAGTGCGAAAACGAGTGTTTTTAGGTCAATTTCTTGTAAATTTAGAAAAGCATACTATTTGGTTGTAAAAATCCAAAGTATTTTCATGGATCGCTTAAAACATCTCAAATGAATGTTTCGTAAGTCATTTTCAGCTTAACAGATGATACAATGCTTGTTTTGGAACTAAAATTCGCGTTTAAAATCATAGCGGGTAGTTAAACGAGTATATTTCGTTTAGCTGGTTTGCTATTGTACTAAGGCCATAACATCAATATGTTAGCTTATAATTTACGTATATCACTTATAGATGGCTCCCAAGATATCTGGATCATAATCAGACTCGTTTGGTTGTTTGTTTGTTCATTACGCAATAAGCGGTTAATCGCTTATTCGAAACTAAATATTAAGGCATACCTGGTTTTGTCATGAATGTCGCATCCCCACACTTGTTAAAAACCATAGCTCAGCAACCATCTCACAAGAAACTTACAGCCTACAAGCACGAGAGGAAACGCCCGGCAAAACAAAGAACTAAAAATAAAAATGAAAATAAACACTAAGAAAAGATATTACCAGGTTGCCTCCCGAGAAGCGCTAAGTTTACAAAAGAGTCTCCAGCTGGACTTGCTCCTGAAACCTCGATCAGGAGGCTTATCCTTTATCCTCTTCCCATCAATGCTTCTCAACACTCTCCTCTTACAATTGGTCGGGGGGAAACCAACTGCAAATCTCTTATGGGCCCAAACATATAAATTTAATTTGCCCCACCAACTCTAGAATTTTCTGGGACCAAACTATATGATATGCATGTAATCCAAGAGGTGGTCATCCCTACATAATAATTCGGTGAAGTTAGGCGATATGACGAATTCCTATGCAAAATTTGATCCCTGAGCCTCGGTATCCTTTCTCTTCTAGCACATTTTTCAAACCTTGACACGTTCCAAACAGAGATTGAGTACGGTTCATGTTTCAGTTTATCAGATTCGAGGTGTAATGTCGTAATTACCGAGTCACTTACATCCATACGGCTCTCCTCACAATGCCCCTTCCCGATCCCCACACTTGGCTCGTTATACAGTAAATATTCAAGACGTTTTAAATCACCAAGTGGATCAAACTCTTACTCTTAACAATACGGAGGAGGCAAATCTAATAACTCATCACCAAATTCCACCTCCCATGAAGGAATGTGCTCCACCTCGGTGTCGTTATCCATCACCTCATCACCCTCTTTAATTTCAACTAAGGTGTTATTAGGAAACTCTACTTCCTCTATCTCCTCATCACCTCAGAAATCATCATCAATGGGTTCTGATCCATAGTATCAAAATGTGGGATGCTAATAAGTTGAATTAACTTATAGCTGAACCAAAGGTGGGACTTGTTCATCCATTATCATCTTCGGTTCTGAATATGACTGAAGATCTTTGTTGTTCATTAAAAACTCTGAGTCTGAAACTATAGGTATTATCGCACCTGTGGCAATTTGAATTCCAATCAAATTTCCTTCTATATCAAAGAAAGAAATAATTCACGGTTTCGGGATCGCCTTGATATTATCTATTATTGCCTGAATTTCCCGATCTCTTTCTTCCCTCGCTACTCTCATTCATTCAAGTAATTCTTCTTATGTTTCATATGGCAACAGCTGCGAATACGGCCTAACATCATAGTCCATCGAGTACCCCGATGAATTTAGACAATGTACAGTGAAATGGGGTCCTCCACAGATCTCGCACATGATTAAGAAACAAAATAAAAGACTCACAAGACAAAATACAAAAGCACACAAAGACACGGACTCACAAGACATACCACAACTCAAGACATAAAAAGACCAATTAACCAATTAAGTTCTATCGAAGCTAGTGTTGCTATCGCCCAAGTATCCCTAGCAACGGCGCCAAAAACTTGATGTGCTGAAAGTGGCCTATAAAATACTAATATAACCTAGACACTCTAGCTTTAAATTTATAAACCTAGACTCTCCTAATACTAGACCACTAGACAGGTAAGTGTACCTATCAACTGTAGTAAAGCCTAATGAAGTCCGAGATATCGAACCCAAAGGGCACTTGCGACACCTAGACTAGACTTTGACTAAGAACTTAATGATTTTACTAATTTAACAATTAACTAATTAAGATAGAATTGACACTAACACTTGCAAAACTTCAACCGATGACCTAGATCGACTCAAAGATGGGAGAAGCACTACCTAGGTTTAGAATCCTACTTGTGAATCTTGAATCTCTCTCAGCTATAGGAACTATGATGGAACCGGGATCTTAGAATACGACATCCTTAAGCAACCTAGTGGATCCCTAATCATTCTCTGGGTGTGACCTGAAAGGAAACTAAGGAGCGTTTAAACTTACCAGATGATTAGATTACCTGTCAGTCTCTCCAACAATATTAAAGTACTCTAAAAGAGAGATCACATGTCGGTCTCGCTATCTCAATACACCCTAAAGTGCAAGGGGTAACCTAAAAACAATCGATAAACATGGAATTACAATGAAACTAGGGAAATCCAGGGAAACCTCCTGTCAAAGTGTTTTAACCTAAACTCCTAACCCCAAAGATAACCTTGACTATCTATCACCTATCAGCTATCTAGATAGGTAGAATAGGAAATTCTAACCAATCACCAATCAATGCTCCTATGGATTACTATGTCTAGCAAAACCATAAAATAATCACAAACACATAGTAAGCAACCTAAACATGCATCTATAACTGAAATACATTCAACAATACACACGCGGAACAAAAAAGGAAAATAAATCATCCCTAAATATGCATACACATCATAACAATTGAAATCAAGTTCTTTACTTTAGCATTAAACCAACAATAAAATCCAATAAACCGATAAAAATCCATAAATCACAAAGTAATCATCAAAAATCTAGGTAGGATGGGAATCTAGCTGATAATCATCAAGAGCAGCAACAAAATTTAATATTTGAGCACATACACGTTTTGGAAATAGAAGAAAACATAAGAAACACCGAATAAACTAACCAAGACTCGCTTAATGATCGATCTTGTGCACTGGCCTTTAATATCTTGATCCCGAACACTCTCCTGCTCCAAAATCGCCCCAGGGGTCCCTGAGGGATGGCTAAAGGTTTTGTATTTCTTCTATGGTTGTAAAAATTGCTTAAATCAAAAATTTTGCCAACATAAGGGTTCCCAGTGCATCGTGGGGAACTTGGCTTATTCCCCCGAAATGCGCTGGAGACAAAATAGTCGGGCCTGGATTTTTCCCAACTTCTAGGTTCTCCGCACATGGCGGGGAACTTGGCTTAATCCCCCGCAGTGCGCTAGGAACTTCTTTTCATTTTTTTTTGCTTTCCCGTTTTTCTTGGTATTCTCCGTACGATCTGAATCTCCATCATGTATCTTAGTTTTCCACTCCTTTTATGCATGGCTACATGTAAACATGATAAGCCGAAAATACATGCCATTTTTGGTATATAAACAATGAAATTAAGCATGATTTATTAATGAAACGAGTATTAAAACCAGATGTGTTTTGCAACACATCATTATGCTCAATTGAAGAAAGGGATTACTATTAGTTTTAAACGTAACAGGATCCATGTGAGTTTCCAGCCCCTTTCCTTGATATGTTTTGAGGGTTGTGTGCATACTTGTAAGAAAATAAGTTGTATACGCTATTTGAATATAGTTGTATATGGTAAGAGTTTTTTGTATGTGTTTAATGTGCTTATATGTACATGATGGTAAGAGTTATATAAAGAGTAGAATGTAAGTGATAGGGTGGCAGACCCTTATAATATTTGTGCAAGAGTTAGGATGGCAGACCCTTCTAATATCTGTGTAAGAGTTAGAGTGGCAGACTCTATAATATATGTGCAAGAGTTAGAGTGGCCGACCCTATGATATCGATGCAAGAGTTATGGCGGCAGACCCTTCTAATATCTGTGTAAGAATGTAGAGTAAATGTATGATTAAGTCAGAAGCAAGGAAGTAAGTAAAGTTGTATGTAAGAATGGTATCCTTGGATACAAACGTGTATAATTATATGTGTAAGAATACTGTGACTTGTTGAACTATAACTCAATCATGGTACCTAACTTTTAGTATGCATGCAGCAAAATAGAATGAGGCAGCTGGATTGAGAAGCACACATGGCATTGAAGAATAAAAACTGTCATCAGAAGAAAAAAGAGTTTTGTTATGTTTTAAATTTTAAGACAAGTTTTAATGTTTTGTCTGAAAGAGAAGTAGATGTTTGTAATAACGAATGGTTGAAGTTTTTATTATTTCGTGAAAGATTTTAATTAACTCTAATTCTATAACTGTGTTTATGAAAAAAAATCCAACCCTTAGTAGGGATGCCGGGTCTGGGGCCTAACAAGTTGGTATAAGAGCAACTTCTGTGTCATTCGGGATGGTGGGGCAAACCTCATAAAAGATGGCGAGTCCCCGGGGGTTTTGTGAGGTGCATCTAAGGAAAATCCCACATCTTGGATTTGATGGTGGGACAAACCTCATCAAGGACGATGAGTCCAAAAAGGGGGTGTTTGTAACCCACATCGGTCGTGGACAGGAGAGATCCTTGGTTCATAAGTAAATATCTCGCCTCTTAAATCACCAACACGTTTTAGGCTTAACGCTAGTGGACTACATGAGAGCTTCACAATTAAGATTGCTCAAGTGGGAGTAGCAGCAGGATGGGTGACCTCCTGTGAAGTCCCAACCTGATCAACAAAAACAAATTCGTGAGCTCTTCGTGGGCAAAGCGGACAATATTGGTGATACGAAGGGCCGGATGTTACACACACACATATATGTGTGTGTGTGTGTGTGTATGTGTTAAGGATTCTAAGAGAACTTTTTGAAATAGAGAACTTTAAGAACCATTTTAAACCACTAAAAAAACCCCATTTAAAAAAATTATTAAAAAATAATAGCAAAAAAATAGAAAAAGTAAAAAAAATCAAAAAAGTTTATCTATCATCCCAGTTTCATATAAAAAACAGTGATTGCACATGTATGCATAGTACGTTATTATTTATCTAATTGTACATATGTGTATAAAGAAATACGTGTTTAAAATTGAAAAATAAATATTATGCATATATGTATAATTTTGCTCAATCGAGAATTTTTTTATGAAACCAGGATGATAGATAAATATTTTGGTTTTCTTACTTCTTTTATTTTTGCATTTTTTGCCTTTATGAATTTTTTTATTTTTATTTTAAAGGGTTTTTTTGTGGTTCAAAATGGTTCTCAAATTTTTAATTTTTAAAAGGTTTTCACATGATCTAAATCTTATATATATATATATATATATATATATACTAGTAGAAGAGCCAGCGCGTTGCAGCGGGAACATAGGGAGGATTATGTTGGCAGCAGTTTAGATTATTACGGTACCGGCATTTACTACTAAAATTTTATCCGGCATTTCTTGCAGATTGTGTTGACTTTCAGGTCAAACCAAAGTGTACAAAACCAATACGAGTCTTTTTTTTCAAAATTAAGCACTTAACACTTTTTAGTTGTATACAATTCATTCGATTAGCAATTACACAAAAGGCTCTAAAGTACATCATTTTTTAGCTTGGAAATAACACAATTAACCAAAATAAGTCAAATGTATTATTTATGTGCATGCCTTGCATTTTGTGCATACCGATAAGTACGAGGTCCCATCTTTTGTCCGCTCCGTCCACCCTTATAGAGCTTGAAGCCACTGCCTAAAAGTTGTGAGCAAACAAAGTTAAGGTATCCCGGGAGAACAAATCAAATTTAGCATTCATGTTTCCAATGACCCTGCAAATATTAAATTCATTAACTTTTTAAAAAATTTCTTCAAATAATATTTTTAACACAATTAAAAGAAATCTTTTACATGAAGTAGCTTCGGTTAGCACTCACTTTTTGTAAAGCAAGGCCTCCCACATCAATCCTTGTCACATTTTCTACATCGGGTATGCCATATATCGTGAATCTGTGCGTGCTCATGTCGATGTTTTCTGTCTTGAGAATCTGGCACAAGATCGTCTGACTTCACATCACATTCTTGAAAGGGTCTTTTAGACATTTCACATATACCAAATCAAACAAAATGTTTTGACAAAATCTTTAAATTTTAAAAAAGATACTAAATCTTGAAAAGAAAGAACTGATATCTAACTATATGGCTGCAAAGCATTTGTTATTGCCCTTCGGGCCGGGCTTCACAGAAATTTAGTAATGTTTTTGCAAAGTATTTAGCAACGCATTCGTTTCTGCAAATTAATTATTCAGTTTAAAAAAGAACCGAATTGTTAATCGGGTTTTCGCTGCCTTTGAACCATAGTTAATACGGTCATGTTCGGTTCGGTTTTTGTTTTCAACCAATAAAATTCCAAACCAAACAACCCAAAAAGAATGCTTAACGAGAACCAAAACCAAGCGAATTTTTGAAACTCAAAAACAAAAAAAAAATATTAAAGTACTTGTCTTACAGCTAGCATTACGAGCATGATTTGCAGCTGCCAACAGTTCTTCACGGTCATCATCAGATTTCCCTAAAATATCATATAATTGTTAAATCTTGTAGAATATATATATATATTTCGTTATATCCCATGACACCATACCTGTACTCTCAGAAGCACCCTTGCGGCCAGAGACTTTTTTCAAAGGCCGTCCCGACTTACTGGCAAAAAGATGCATCATTTATGCGTAAAACTAAAAAGATTAAATATAAACTGTCATTTCAATAAACAAATTCTAGAACCTTCCATTGCTTCTAGCTGCCTTAACCATAGGTGTATTATCCAACGTGTTCCTGGTTACTGAAGTGTTAGCTCTTGCAATTAACAGGCCTTGTTCACCGTGACCTTGTTTCTTCACACCCTCACCACTTTCTTCCTTAACCACAGATTTAGCCTTCATTCCAACTGCTAAAGAAGGTCTAATAGTTTGACCACCAACAGATTCTCCACTTTCAGACACCAGGTACAGAGGTTGAAACTCAAAAACGAAAATTTTGGTTTCGGGTTCGGTTTGAGACCTCACACTGAAGAACTGCAAATTGACTATTAAGAATAAAAAAGTATTAATTTTAAAATGTGTTAGTTAGGTTAAAGTTAGAGATTTACCTAATGCTTGAACCGCACAAGTCATACCGTAATTCTTATTAAGTGGATTGGTGAATTGGTTCAAAGCAAACAGGCGGAACATTCACCGTTGCTTGGTAGTACTCTTCTTCCTATGAAGCGAACAAGATGAAGCCATCTGAGAAACCTGTGCTCATCCTTCTTCGGAGTTGAGGTTCCACCGACTCCAACCTTTTTCGGCCATTCAACGTTTTCTCCTAAAATAATCAAAATTACTGAATCGCATATAGGATCTGAAGATAACCAGATTGAATCACAAAAAAACAAGTAAAATTACTGAATTGCATATCTTTCTCTTGGCCGATTTGCTTTAAGATTAGCTACTCAATCGCATCTCCATCGTCCATAACGAAAAATTAAATAATAAAATTTAAAAAGTCAGACAACCTAAAACAATTTATGGTGAGAATCCTTCTATCTATGTTCCACATAAGGAAAACTATTGATAAGAACAATTACAAACAGTTTATTACTTCATTTGCACTCATTAATAGGTTAATTAACAACCTATGCAACAACTAATCAGTCATTTTCATCATGACAAAATCAAAACAAATCTGCATATTAATAATACACAAGACTCAATTTTGACAAACTAAACCATCAAAAATCTAAAACTCACAATTGTTAACATTCAAATCCATCCAAACACGCATATTCATTTGGCGAATCAAAAAGTACCGGTTGAGAGAGAGGCAGGGTTTGTTTAACATGTGTGGCGATATGTTAACCTGAGACGAATAAAACAATTAGAATTTAATTGAAGGTAGATATCAAAACTGACTGTTAATCATAGAATCAATTTTGTGATTCGTGAATGAACTGTACTTGTTATCTTTGTCTATTGATCATCTTCATCTGCCACAACTCTTGATTAGGATTATGTATTATGATTGCACCATAACCATTCAATTCGATTGATTGCTTATTATGATTACGTTTAAAATATTACTGAGATAATAAAACTTCCATAATCATATTTGAATTAATACCACGACCACTACCACCCCGTTCGGAGGGAGTTTGCAATAGGCAGCAAATGGACCACCATGCAGTCAATGTACAATTAATACTTAAAATCATCAAACTGATAATCAAAGTGTAAATTAATACTAAATAGAATAACAAGTAACCAAACATTTAAGTGTTGAAAACAAGAAAACAAATAAGAAACAAAGAGAAGATTATAAGCCAATTCCAAAAATGGCTTTGCAGAAAACAATGTCCATAGCAATACGATTTAGAATGAAATACATCATAATATGAGTTGATAAACAAAAAACAAACACTTAGGGTTTTGATTTATAACATACATTGCACATTAACGTAATAATGAGATAAAAAATTCACCCTAATTCGAACACCACAACCCAAACTGAATAGAGAATTCAATTGGAAAACAAACTTTAAAAAGCATAGTTAACTCAAATACCTCTGGTAGTAGCCACCTAAACCGCTAAGCAACCCCGGTTGATTTTGCCGGACGAATTTGGGTTCATCATTAGCATGAGCAACTTATCAAATTTTGATCCTGTAATCAGAATACTTTTGAAATTGAAAGCCCTAATATAAAATTGTAAAATAAGATCTTACGACTGAGGACTGCTGAAGCAGTTAGGCTCTGGCCATCACAGACAACACGAAGGAAGAGAAGTGCATAGAATGAAAGGTTGAAACCGATTGCTGGTACTAAGGCAGATGGTGGTAACGGACGAAGGCTGAAACCATTCAATTCAATTAATTGTGACCGGAGATGGGCTTGTGAATGGTTGTAATTGCTGGTAACGGACACTTAATTCGCCGGAGATGGTCAATTACGCCGGAGGCTTTTAATGGGGCATTGAATATATCAGCGTCTGATGAGATGGGTGAAAAGGCGCCTATATGTTTAATAATATAATAAAGATATATAGTACGTGTATGAAGTATAGGGATTATATATCTCACAATATGGAAGGAAATTTGGATTGCCGGCATGAAACATGTATACCCGTTCTCTTGACTCTTATTCTTTTTTGAAAAAAAATTGTTAGGGAAACTATCGAAAAGCTCAAGAACTGACCATGACCAAAGACCTCAAACTTGACATTAATAACAGTAATCAATAGTTAACAACTTTGGTTTCTAAACACCCTCGAGCTACTATCGAGGCCATAAAATTTTTCAATTTTTCCTCAATCCCCACACTTGAGGTCGACATTGTCCTCAATGTTAAAAGTTTAAACATTAATGAACATTTAGATGGCGGAGTTGAAATTGACTGTTTAAAAATTTAAAAACTAGGCTCTATTGTGATGGTCTTACAATTTATTCTACAATTACACTCTTAACAAATAAACTAAAATAACAAAATAAATTATGAAACCGAAATCACCTTATACAGATGACTATGCGGTGCTAAAGGTGGCCCGTGAACAACATGTCTTCTCCAAATACTATAATGAATCTGCAATATCTTAAGACGAGTAAAAGCAAGCTTCTCACAATGGTTAAGACATAGGTCTTTTAAGAATTTAGCAAAACAACTCTTAATTCATTTTATAAAACTGATTACTGAGCCGAATTATTTAGTTTCATAATAAATTTTGTTAAACAACTTAAATATGTTAAAAGACCTAACTCACTTTCGTAGGAATCACGGTTTCATTTAGCGTATGCAGCAAGCCCTTTAAACCAACCGGTAGCCCGGTAAACAAGTATGATCTCGTGAGGATTTATAGTGAACTACACACACAAAGTTCCAAATAAAACAAAATATACACATGCATTGACTAACCATAGCAGAAAGAACACGAAAGCACTCTTGCCAGCTCGAATGGGTCAATGAACCAATTTTTTTGTTCATTAATAGAACTTCGTTTTATAGCTATTTCTTCACCAAACACTTCAAACTCCACATTTTTTTCTCATGTGGCGTCCCCACACTTGATTTCTGTTATGATGACATGCTTGAAATAAATGATTAGTAATATACAAAAATAAAATAAATTCAAAATAAAAATGAATGGATACAAAATATATACATTACCGGGTTGCCTCCTAGTTAGTGCTAAATTAATGCCTACAACTCAATACCTGGACTCCTCACAGTGGTCAACGTGAACATTTGTCCATCGAGTTCCCAATATATGTTCTGTATGTTATATATCGACTCCATAATCGTTTTACAGTGATTGGCATGCCAATTGAATAATTGTTGTGAGGTCGCTTTTTTATTATTTGTCCAATATCTTCCATCCTGACCTTCTTAATATGTATCCTTAAACCCTCATCCTCACACTCATTGTTTGGAATAATACTTATGTGATATGATTCAGGATAAACATACGCATCCTTGGGCTCTTCATCCTCTGAAGGAGTTGTGTCTTTTACATGAATCGCACATTCACTTTTTTGCTCAACCTCATTCTATTCATCACCATCAGAATTAGTGCCACTGGCCAACTCTTCTTGGTCTCATTTGATTTCGGTTACATCCTCAGTAATCTGCTTGACCAAGGCCTCAAGTCATTTATCACTTTGCTCGTTTTGCTTTTTTTTTTTCACAGTTATCCATTTTTTATGTTCCAATATCATGTTCATGATGGTATCAAACTTAGAATCCAATGACTCTTGAGGAATGTGGCATTCTGGGTTTGAAATTCTGTCTTGGCAACTTGAGAAATATGGCACTTCGGGTTAAAAATTGTTGTAAACCTACTCATGCTCATAGTGGTAGTCATTGTCTGAAAGATATTCTCCATCATAGTTTGGTGATGTAAAATGTTGTTCAAAGTGTGAATAATATGACAAAATCTCTTCATCTTCATAATATGTCGTCATATATCTCCGCCCATGACGACGCTTTTGCCAATTTTGTGAAACTACTGGACAATCTCGATGGTGATGCGAGCCTTCACAACAACAAAATCACCATAATTTCTCATGGTGACAATAGCATTCTTGGGATTTTGGATTTCCTGTTACAATAATCTGCAAAAACAACTAAAATACCCGAGGTAAAATGGAACATAAATAAACAAAAAAAGAAAAATCTTTTTGTAATTTAGTAGTTTTTTTATTCTTTTTTTAGAGAAAGTCAAACAAACGAATTACACTAAGTGCACTAGCTCCCCGGCAATGGCGCCATTTGACCTAATTTTGCCTATGGGCAGGATAAATCAGGTATCGAATCTAGAGGAGCATGTACTCAATGTCATACATTTGTTCGTTTATTTACAAAACAATTATAAAGTGATAAAATTGGTACCAAGAGTAGTAATGTGTTTATTGATTATTGATTGTCTGAATACAATGAGATGTAATCCCCATATATACAAGGGGAAGCAAAAAAGGAAATACAATCAAACACAATCAATTAATAACTAAAATATCGGAAATAGAGAAGGAAAAGATAGAGATAATATTGACTTCTAATACTTCCTCTCAAGTTTGAGTGTGTAAATTAACAACACCCAACTTGCCAAGTAGAAAATTAAGTTGAGGTGCGTCCAATCCTTTTGTTAAAACATCAGCAATTTACATCTTGGATGCAACCGGATATGGACTAATTTCTTTGTTTTCAACCCGTTTACAACCAAAATAACAATCCATTTCCGCATGCTTAGTTCTCTCGTGAAACACCGGATTGTTGGCTATGTGTCGAGCTGCCTGATTATCACAAAATAAAGGGGTAGGTCCTACAACAAGAACATCTAATTGTTGTAGAAGCCAACGCATCCATAAAACATCACTAACAGTAGAAGCCATGGAGCGATATTCTGCTTCATTGGAAGAACATGATACGACAATTTGTTTCTTTGTTTTCCAAGAAATCGGAGCTCCTCCTGAGAGGAGAACATACCCGATACGAGAGTGTCTCGTGAATAGACAACCAAGCCAATCTGCATCAGAGTATGCTTCGAGTTGATAACCTCCCTCAATCGGAAGAAGGATTCCTTGTCCCGGTGTAGTTTTAAGATAATGAAGGACACGATGGGCAGCATCCCAGTGGTTTTGTCTGGGGTCAGACACGAACTGACTCAAGACATTGATCGCATAGGTAATGTCCGGGCAAGTGGCTTGCAAATAAGGTAAACGCCCCACCAGTTTTCGATATTGGCTGCTATCGACTGCTGGTTATGATTCTCCTTTATTGTCACACCCCAACCTAAGGCGAAAATGCCGGGGCGTGATCCAATTGCTCACGGCTCGAAGATACTATCATATATAAAATGTGACAATATCTAATTAATTATTTAATTCAAATGATACACAATATTCAAATAAACAATACAATTCAAATAAATAAATACAATCAATTAAATTTAAGTTTGTCTTCAATATAACCCTAAGGTCTTTCTAAGTGTCCAAACTTCAATCTTCAATCAACCTGCATATGCGTAGAAAATGGAGTTTGATCAACAACACATGTTGAGTGAGATGATCACCAATTTTGAAACAACAATTAATAGTATATATATATATATAGATAATTGATAAATGCTAAATGTGCAAACCAATATATGTGGTAATAATCAATCAAACCTTAACAAACCAAAATCAAGTATATTCATGTGCCAATGAATCGTTGCCAAGCGAATCGGGCATTGATTACAATGACTAAATTGTCGGTTTACCTTTGCCAAGTGAATCGGGCTCCGGTTACTAAGACGGTCGTATGATCATACTAATGAGAACCCTATATAAAAGGGGATATGTTGGACCTCTCCGAAACGTTATCAAGTTAACAATTAAACATGTAGCAATTAGCAAATAGCATCCAACTGATATTCACACAATAATTATGTTTGCGATTTTGAGTATATATGTAGAATAGAAAATATGAGTAAGTATGCATATGTCCCCAAAACATTTGAAAACAGTGTATAAAAAGGGGAATGATCAAACTCACATAATCGAACAAGCCAAACGGGAACGAATTACCGACCAGAATCCTAATTAAATAATGTTATGAGTGAATTATAAACGAGATAATACGTATAACGAATTTAGGATTTCGGTATAAATTGAGTTATAATTATGATTTGTATATTATGGATTGAACGATTGATCTCTACGGATTATTGTTATTATTTAATTATAAGAACCATTGTTTGTTATAAAAATCGGGTTTACGTACAATTAGTTTTTAAAATAAATATGAGTTAAGATCTATTATAATAATAAATTTTTAAATATATAATTATCATAAAGTTTATATTTTGAATTTTTAACGAAAATCTAACAGTATAGACAACACGTTTAATACGTTTGTTATACCTTTACAAATATACTCAGATATATAATAATAATAATAATAATAATAATAATAATAAATAAAATAAATTTATGAAAACGTTCAACTATGAGAAACCTCGATATTAATTGGTGTCAGATTTTAATAAAATAATTGTTGATTTAATATATAAATATACACTTATAATACATATATATGTATATATATATATACACACGAAAACTTGTATCGAGACAAATTGACAGGAAACGTTTAACTTTATGAAGTCGGTTGAAATAAGGTATTGCTTATTTAATATTTAATATTAATTATATTATATCTAAACCTTTAAAACAAGTTACAACAATAAAGACAAAAAATAACAAAAAAATCGGGCTGGGTGGGGTTCGAACCCACGACCCCCAGCCAGAAACCGTTAACATGTACACCCCTAACCACTGGGCTGGGGGGTTTTGTTAGTAAATCCTTGAACCAGTAACTTATATACAATAGTCCAGTTTACATTCAAGAACCCTAGATCAACAATCGATTAATCCATGTAACGTTTGTTTAAATTGATTTAGGGCTTCTGTTTATTGATGATAGACGAACAAGACGCATGTTTCAATTACCTAAAACGATGACGTAACCTCAGAGAGCAGCCCCCCGTCGCCGCGGTGTGAATGGGAGCCGAACAGCGAGTTACAGCCAAAATTAATGTAATTAATCTTAGGGGTTTGGCTCGACGGGTTTTTTAGGAGGTGCAGATGAAAGCAATTAAGTTATAATCAACCCTAGATTATATATTTTATTCTAGGTTAAAGACGGTTATTAAACGAATCAATACGTATTAATTTGGATCCCGTTTCCTAATTAATCACGTCTATTAGGCTGAGTAGGGTGAGTATAATCATAATCTTGATTCAATTCCAAGTTTATGGGGTTAATTGAGGCTCAAGTAATCTAAACGGGTCATGGATTAGGTATACGGGTCATGGGTACGGGTTTGGGCAAATGGGTTATCAAAAGAATATGTTAAAATTGCATTTGAGTCCCTGGAGATTAGTGGTGGAAACAATGAAGGATTAAAGTTTACTTTTGGGCTAAAAACGTACATTTTTCAAAGTTATTTATATATTAAATAAATATAATTTATATAGAAATTCCTCGATAAATGTGATACCTTTTTAATGATAAATTTTCCGAATTTAAAACGGGTCGGGTTAAAAGATATAAATTTGTTCGTTGGAAAACCCGAGTTGTTACATTTATCAAGTTTCAAATGTGGTTTAATCAGAAAAGAACTAGGTCGACATCCTTCTAACCCACAATCTTTGAGAATATCAAGCATGTATTTGTGTTGGCTCAAAACTAGCCCCTCGGAAGTTCGTGTTGCCTCGATACCAAGAAAATATTTAAGGGGTCCCAAATCTTTAATACTAAATCTTTTATTCATCTCATCCTTTAGAGCCTGTATTTTGTCACGATTATTTCCAACAATAACAACGTCGTCCACGTATATCAACACTGCCACGAACACATCCTTCTGTTTGTATATAAACAGAGAGTAATCGGCCTTCGACTGTTTATAACCAAGACTAAGGAGGGAAGCAGTGAAATTTTGATACCAATTTCGAGAATCTTGCTTTAAACCATAAAGGGATTTCTTCCAACGGCAAACTCTAGTTTCTCCTTCCTTAGAAAAACCTTGGGGAATTTTCATGTAAAGTTCTTCGCTCAAATCCCCATGAAGAAAGGCATTGTTTACGTCGAGTTGGTGGATGATCCAATTCCCTTTTGTGGCTACAGCTAGAAGCGTTCGAACCGGGACAAGTTTAGCCACTGGGGCAAAGGTATCTTGACAATCGACTCCCTCTTGTTGCGTGAATCCTTTCGCTACCAACCGCGCCTTGTATCGTTCCACCTCACCATTTGGTTTATACTTTTTTTTGTAGACCCACTTGGAATCTATAGCTCGTTTTCCTTTCGGTAAACTTTCAAGAGTCCATGTGCCATTCTTTTCAAGAGATCGTATTTCCCTCTCCATGGCATCTTTCCATTTTTCATTTTTCATTGCCTGACTAAAAGTCTTTGGCTCATCATTGGTGGTGATGCCTGCTAGGAAAATTTTATGAGTGTTGGAAAAATTATCATAAGAAACATAATTAGAGAGAGGGTGTACTGTTGAAGAGCCTTGACGTGGTGCGACTTGGGTCGAATCTATGGATGGGGGAAAATCAACGTGAAAGTCCTTCAATCGTGCAGGTTGGCTTCTGTTTCATTGGGCCCGCTCGAACCCAATAGTGGAATCGTAGACCTGAGATTCAATGCCGTATTCACTTTCATTTGGGTCATGAAGGTCCACCCCAGAATCTTCATTGATTGTCGGCCAAGTTTCATTTGTTGGCCCATTCATTTGTGGCTGTGGAGAATCGGGTTGGTGATGAGGTTCACTTGTGTCTAATCATCATTTCTCATTTCTAGTGTTTGGGCAGTGGACCTGGAACTTGGTTGGGCCACGACATCTTCAATAAAAGAATTATCTTGCTCGAACATGTCATCATTATAACAATTAGGAATGATTTGACCGAATGGAAAATTCTCCTCATGAAAGACAACATCTCTCGAGATAGTTACCCTTTTTCTCTCTAAATCATAAATCTTGTAACCTTTTTTTCCTGGTGGGTAGCCCAAGAAAACACCGGGTCTCCCTCTCATTTCAAACTTATCCCCTTTTCTGTTGGTGTTTCTATAGTATGCTAAACAACCAAAAACCCTCATAAAGTTGTAGTCGGGTTTTTGGTTGTGAAGCAATTCAAATGGCATTTTATTTCCAAGGACCTTAGAGGGTAAGCAATTGATTATATATGTAGCCGTTAGAACACATTCCCCCCAAAAATATTTTGGTAACTTTGCCTCAAACCTTAAGGCACGAGCTGTTTCTAGAAGATGTTGATGTTTTCTTTCAACGACACCATTTTTTTGCGATGCGTGGGGGCAAGTAGTTTCAAGAATTATCCCATTCCCCTTGTAAAAAATATCATTTTATTTGATGTGAAATCCACACCGCTATCACACCTAATTCTTTTAACAACTTTTCCAAATTGTGTTTTAATCATTTTGTGAAAATCCTTTATGTGCGTACTAGCTTCATTTTTGTGCTTTAGCAAGAAAACCCAAATATCTCTACTATAATCATCAACAATAGTCAAAAAAATACCTTGCACCGGTGAAAGAGGGTGTTCGATATATGCCCCAAATATCGCAATGTATTAAATCAAAACACACAATTGTTTTAATAGTACTATTTGAAAAAGAAAGTCTCTTGTGTTTAGCCTTGGAACAGGAATCACACAACTTATTGAAAGAAACACTTTTAAGGAAACTAATGTTGTTGAGTTTTTCATCAGAAGCATGTCCCAACCTGTTATGCTATATGCTATTTGTCACCGCCATTGCCACCATGTTGTTCCTCATCATCCCCCTCTGATATAGACATTCCCGGTATTGCCCAGCACCAATCAAGCTCTTCATATGAAGCTTCTGTATCATGCAAAAATCAGGGAAAATTGAGACAACACATTGTAAATCGTTCGCTAACTTTCCCACAGAAAGGATATTGCAAGTAAATTCAAGAACATATAAGATTTCATTAATTTTGGTACCCCCCCCCCCCTTAAGGCACCATTGCCCTTTCCTTTAACTGGCACCTTAGTGCATTAGAAATAGCGTCAGGTGCCTCAAAGTTACTTTTAATGTTATTATCAAGAAAGTCTGGATCATAGGTAATGTGCTCAGTGGCCCCCGAGACCATCACCCACTCACCTACCCTTTCTTTGTTACCTGCAAAGCTGGCCATACGTGACGGGTCATCCTTTTGATTATTGTCTCCCGCAAAAGTCTTCAAGAGTGTCTCGTATTGCTCTTTTGTGAGACCAAGAATAGGGCTTAAGTTAGCTTTAACATAGGCAGCCTTGCCACCTTCTCGCTTTGCCTTATTACCCGACCACCACTCCAGGTACCCAATCTTCTTAAAACATTCGTCTTTGTTATGGCCATCTCTACCGCAATGAGTGCAATGTTCAACGACATCGCTTCGTTTTGGATCCTTCACTACAACCTTGTCACGTTTTGTCGCATCCCGATCGCCACTACCATCTCGACGATATTGAAAGGAGGCCTTGAAGGAATTGGCTTCATTCGGTTTTCTGTCTAAAGAGACCTTTAGTTTTCAGCGTCTTTAACTAGATGAAATGCGTTGTTCAAGCTTGGTGTAGGTTTAGTTGCCAAGATCTGAGTTTTAATCACACCAAACTCATTATCTAGTCCCATAAGGAACTCAAAACCCTATCTTTATGCTTTGCATCGGTTAGCCTTTTTCCAATATCACAGGTGCACCCACTACAAACGCATATGGGAATGGATACGGCTGAATTGATCTCTTCCCAAATGCCACGGAAGTAACATTCGTCAATTTTCGATCCGTATTTGTATTTGTAAACCCGACCCGTTGGGTCGTTTCGATGTAATGTATTATTTGTTTATCATTAATAGAATCGTTCCCGACATTTATGTTCAACGTTCGCTCATTTATTTCTATGTTCAATTGATTTATGGAATCTCGAGGCTTATAGATAATTCGATTTAAACGCGTAAATTATCCAAAGTCGAAAATCATATAATTCAATTTTAAAAGTCCAAGGTTAATAAGGAAAAATTTAAATATAATCAACTTAAAAGGTTATTGAAACTTGAGGGGCTAAAACTGTAAATATAATTTAAATTATATTATTTTAATAAACCTAACCATACCCCCCCCCCACCCCTGTTTTTCAGGCCACGTCTCCGGCGGTGGCGCCGGAGTTCCCAAGACAGCCTCCAAACATCAACCTTTTACCCGTAAAATTTGTTTACCGAGTTATATGATCGATATTATATCCAAACAAACTATTTAATTGCGTTTAACGTCCGTAAATCACCCCGTGATGAATGCCGGAAAATCCGGAAATCAAATTAAAGTGACTAACAACGATATGCTCCAATTGTTAGTATAAATACGAACCTAAGTCTAAGCTAACAACGCTCACAACCTTCTTTCTCTCTAAAATACTCTATTTTGGTCGTAATCCTCCGTCAAGAATCGGCTCCAGCGAGGCTCCTTTCTCCTTTAAAACAGCACGTTAATGGGTAATTAAATTATATAAAATAGTAGTTTTCAGGCACTGATTAAAACCCCTATGGTTATTGCTTCATACATGAACCAGTTCTTCCAATTGAAACCTTAGGGTTTCAATGAAGAAGATGACTGGTTGGATGTGTTTATATGTAATTTATTTCATGATTAAACTGAATATCACAACTGGTTTAGCAGGTAAACTCCATGTCTCGTAATCATCAGACCCGGGTTCGAAACCAGGGTCAAGCATACTTCTTTTTTAAAAACTGTGTATTTTATTATTAATATTATTATTATTATTATTATTATTATTATTATTATTATTATTATTATTATTATTATTATTAAATAAAACCATTGAAAACTAATAAGTATATATATAATTAAAACCATGTTCATAACGAATTTAAAGCCTAGATCAACTGGTTAACACACGAAACTGGTAACATAAGGACCCGGGTTCGAAACCCGGGTCAGTCACATTTTTTTATATACAATATCAGTTTATTAATAATTAATTAATCTTTTTAGTCAATTAAAAATCAAAATAAATTTATAAAACCTTTTTAAATTAATTAAAAATTATGTAAATTAATTATAAAATATATCTTACCTTTCCTCACTTAAAAACCAAATTTTCCGTTTTCGTAAACCGTAACTAAAAATCGTTTCGTAATCTTAAACGTAAACTTTATTCCGCTAAAAATCATATCGTTAGAGCAATAATTATATTTTCAACTTATAAGCACTAATTCAAGTATTCGAACATGCAAACTTCATATCCTCGCCGTTAAAACACTTAAAACATATTTATAACCGATCTCCATTAAAACATAAATAAGAATATTATAATCAAAGAATGGAAAATAATATAGAATATTCATTACAAGTTATACAATAAAAAACACCCCATACGATTATCGATTAAGTCTCGTTTTTACTCAATTCAGTCAGCGCGGATCGCTTGCTTCGGCTTACGTGACGTGTTCGGTTGTGGTTATTCTCAAACGCCTTCAAGTACTTTTTCCCTTTTCGCCTCAATCATTAAGGTAAGTTTTTCACTACCCCTTTTTAATGTTTTATTGTTTTGGGGTAGCATATGTATCCATATAAAAATTCAAGTATTGATTTCTTCTAATACAAAACTACAATTCGTATATGGACTTGTGTGTTATTTGTATTACTTGCACAAATACTACTTGCACGTTGGGAAGCCTCATTAAGTATGATCATAAGCCTCCCTTTGCACTCCGGTCCATTTGTATCGAGTGGAAAATGGCCTCATTATCCAAGTACGTTGGTTGTTACCAATTGGAAAGGACCTTACTTACGCGATTATCCAAGTACGTTGGTTGTACCAACCGGAAAGGACTTACTTGCTCGTTTATCACTTGTCCATGAGTTGTACGGTTTTATGTATAGGAAACTCACCGGCTATTTATAGCTGACCGTATTTTATACATATGTGACAAGTACCGTGATTAGAGGATGAAAGACTAGAAGACGCTTAGAATACATAGGTTATTTAATAAACGAGACATTTATTTTTATTATGATATGATTTCAATTTGTATTCTTATTTGAACTTGTGTTACTTAGCTTATTAATGAAATAAATGTTATTATGGTCACAAAATAGTGTCACGTGTGTTTGAACAATCTATACGTCACACTCGGGCGTTTCCGCTTAAGCCGGGGTGTTACAGATTGGTATCAGAGCCGTGGTTATAAGATAGGACATTAGACATAGTGTTCTAGTTTAGCTATAACTTATTTGTTTAAATTGTTTAGGTTGCATGATTTGTAAATTATGTGGGCCTTTATTTGATTGTTTGATCGCGCTTACTATTATTGCTATATGGCTTAATTTGTTTACGCCTCATGTACACAAAAGCACACACAAGTCCACGGCTTACGCCTAAAAATCAAAATTTTCTAAGGATTTACAAAAAAGTTTCATTTAGGTGTTCCGATAATTCTTCTGCATAAAGATGATTCGTCATGGCAGGTATGTAGTAACTGGAAGGGGGACGTGCTTGTTTCCCGAACTCTTGACACCAAGGTTCATGAAACCTAAGGATAAGCAATGCGCATATGTCTAATCAGACGCTGGACCCGGTTGCTTACCTGGAGAGTTGGGGAATGGCATGAAACTTATTAGGCCAAAATGTACCACCCAAACGCCATATGAGTCACCACTTTATGTTTTCAACTGTGATCATGTCCTCTTTGTGATAAGGATATGGTTACATCCCTTAGGATGTCACACAAGTCATGGTGGTTCATGCAACGTGAGACTCCGACCCTCTATGTTTTACAATGTGTTTTAACCGAAAGTCTGTCAATTCGTGGTGATACACGAATACCCAGCTTTTGGTTTGATTTATTTTCGAAATTTCGATTTTGTGTTGGAACATAAGAGTCCATGGTGGTTTATGAAAACTCTAAGTCCCTCACAACACTTATATTATATTTATAGTTTTCATATTTCAACAAACTTTACAAAAGATTTATTTTCTTTATATATATCATGCACTATTCCGAATCTCACGATTTTCGTTACCCTTGTTCGCAGAATGGCTTCCCGTAACCTCAAGCGTCGATCATCTGGAACCTCTAGCCACAAGATAAATTCCTAAATCACTAAGCACCTGACAGCGGTCCTCCCTAATATCATGACCCAGATGCACCAGAACATCATGGCTAACGTTAACCCTCCTCATCCCCCCTCCTTCAGTTCCCGTTGTGACCTTTAAAAACTTTACCGATGCCAAACCTACCTATTTCGATGGAACTCAAGGTGCCACTGCCTTACTTCAGTGGTACGAAAAAGTGGAGAGCGTGTTTTTCCAAATTGAGTGTCCTGATGATAAGCGAACCCGATTCACTACAGGTATGTTCGAGTAAGGCGCTCTTACATGGTGGGTCAAGGAAAAGTTGACCCGTGGTGTTGAAGCTGCCATGGCCTTGCCGTGGAACGAATTGAAGGATCTCATGACCCGACAGTTTTGTCCTCCAAATGAGCTTATGAATTTGGAGGCTGAGTTTTGGAACCTCAAGCAAGAGGGTGGTGAGCACTCCGCTTACACCACTCGTTTCAACGAGCTAAGTGTGTTGGTACCGCATCTCGTCACTCCCGATTCGTGTGCCGTCGATAAATACATCCGGGGACTACCGAGACAAATTCAAGATAGTGTCTTTAGTAGTTCTCCCAAGGAACTTGGTGATGCGATTAATCTAGCCGCAACCCTAACCGACAACCATGTCAAAGCCGGGACTTTGACATTGAAATCATCCAAGAAACCGGCTGATAAACCAGCTGCTGAACCCAAAGAACCCAAACCCGAATCATCCAAACCCGCATACTCCTCCCACAACCGCAACAAGAAGCGCAAGAACTACGCGCTAACCCAACAACCCGCACCTCAAACTCAAGCGAATCCCGCACCACCTCTCAAGAAACCTTATAGTGGACCTCACCCATTTTGTAGCACCTGCCAACGTCACCCTCCCGCCTATGCCTCTTGCCAACAATGCACCCGTTGCAACCGTTACGGGCATCTTAGCCCCACCTGTCGTGAAACAACCATAGCAGCTCCCCTGCGAGCTGCTCCACCGAATCCCCGACCCGCACCATATATTCAACCCATCAACCAAACGAGAGCTTGCTATAATTGTGGCGACCTTGGCCACTTTCGCAACGCGTGTCCACGACTCGCAAACGTGAACACACTTCGGCTGGCTCCTGCTCTGCAATTCCAGCTCCAAGCTTATCAAGCCTACCAAGCGATTCAGCCACAAATTCCTTAATTGTTGGCTAATCAAGCTCCACCACCGCTAGCTATTCAAGCACCTGTTCCTCAAGATGGAAAAGCCGCACAAGCCGTTGCAGCTCCTCAAGATAACCGTGGGCGTGCTTTCATGATGAATGCCCACCAAACGCAACAAAACGGCGATGTGGTGAACGGTACGTTTCTTGTTGACGACCACTTTGCAACCATTTTATTTGATACCGATGCCGATATGAGTTTCGTATCCTTAGAATTTGAATTGTTGCTTGTTAAACCTCTGTCTAAACTTAAGAGCTCGTACACTGTTGAAGTAGCGAATGGTAAATCTTTGACAATCAATTCCGTTATTCGAAGTTGCAAGATGAATCTTAATGGCCACACGTTCTCAATCGACCTCATCCAGATGCAATTAGGAAATTTCGACATCATAGTAGGCATGGATTGGTTGTCCTCTCACCGTGCCGAAATCATTTGCTTCGAGAAGATTATTCGTATTCCGATTACCGATGGTCAAACTCTTCGTGTTATTGGTGAAAAGCCTTCTCCTTTGAGCCTTAACCTCAACACATGCTCTCAAGCCCATACGTACTTACGAAAGAAGTATGTAGCATTAGTGGCTCATGTAGTTGAAAAGAAGGAGCCAAAGATTGAAGACATTCCGGTTGTTCGCGAGTATCTCGAAGTGTTTCCCGATGAGGTTTCTGGTCTTCCTCCCGTTCGAGAAGTTGAATTACTCATTGATCTCGTGTCTGGTGCAAATCCGATTGCAAAGGCTCCCTACCGTCTTGCACCCTCCGAGATGCAAGAAATGTCTACCCAAGTCCAAGAACTTTCGGAAAAAGGGTTCATTTGCCCTATTTCATCTCCTTGGGGCGCACCTGTTTTGTTTGTCAAAAAGAAAGACGGTTCCTTTCAGATGTGTATCGACTACCACGAGCTCAACAAGCTTACGGTTAAGAATCGTTACCCCTTGCCTCGCATCGACGATCTCTTTGATAAACTTCAAGGAGCTTCTTTCTTCTCCAAGATTGATCTTCGTTCGGGTTATCATCAACTACACGTGCATGAAGATGATGTACCCAATACCACCTTTCGAACTCGATATGGACATTAAGAGTTTAGGGTTATGCGCTTTGGGTTAACCAATGCACCCGCGATATTCATGGACCTCATGAACCGCGTATACAAACCATACTTAGATAAATTTGTGATTGTCTTCATTGATGATATTCTCATATATTCTAAGTCGAAAACCGAGCATACAAAGCAACTTCATTCCATCCTTGATCTCTTGAGGAAGGAACAACTTTACGCAAAGTTCTTGAAATGTGAATTCTGGTTGAACGAAATTCCGTTCTTGGGGCACATAGTAAACGAAAAGGGTATTCACGTTGACCCCGCCAAAATTGAATCCATCGAGAATTGGAAGACTCCAGCCTCTCCCACCGAAGTTCGTTCGTGCCTTGGTCTTGCAGGTTATTATCTTCGCTTCATTCTCAATTTTTCCAAGATCGTTTTGCCCCTAACCACCTTGACTCACAAGGATAAGCCTTACGTGTGGGGACCAAAGCAAGATGAAGCATTCCAAACTCTCAAGCGTATGCTTTGCGATGCGCCGAACCTTACTCTCCCCGAGGGGAATGAGGACTTTGTTGTCTATTGTGATGCTTCTAATCAAGGCCTTGGTTTGTGTCCTTATGCAACGAGGTAAAGTCATCGCCTACGATTCACGGCAACTCAAATTTCATGAAAGGAATTACACGACGCATGATCTCGAGCTCGGTGCTGTTGATTTTTGCGTTGAAAATTTGGAGACATTACCTTTATGACACAAAATGTGTGGTATTCACCGACCACAAGAGTCTTCAACACATCTTTGACCAAAAGGATTTGAACATGCAACAACGTCAATGGGCCGAATTACTTAGTGATTAGGATTGCGAAATTCGCTACCACCCCGGTAAAGCGAATGTTGTAGCCGATGCGCTTAGCCGAAAGACTCATGTGAAATCTATCTTACTTCATAGTGTGACCGTCCAAACCAATCTCCAACTCCGAATCTTTGAAGCCTAACATGTCTCGGTCACCGAGGGTAATATGCACGATGAAATGTCTTGTGGCACTGAGCTTCAACTCAAAACTAAGCGCGATGGTTTGTTGTATTACCTTAATCGTTTGTGGGTTACCAATCGTGACGCTCTTCATACTTTCATCATGGACGAAGCTCATAAGTAGCGATATTCCATTCATCCCGGTGCGGATAAAATGTATATCGACTTACGGTCCACATTTTGGTGGCCCGGTATGAAGAAAGACATTGCATTGTACGTCGCAAAGTGCCTTACTAGCGCTAAAGTTAAGGTCGAGCATCAGCAACCATCTGGTTTACTCGTGCAACCGCACATCCCGATTTGGAAATGGGAATATGTGACCATGGATTTCGTGTTTAAACTCCCAACCATTCGAAACCGCCACGACGGAATTTGGGTTATTGTTGACCATTTGACTAAGTCCTCACACTTCATTCTGATCAACGAAAAGTTCTCGGTTGATCAACTCGCTAAAATCTATGTTCAACGTATCGTGTGCCGTCATGGTGTACCCTTGCGTATTATTTCCGACCGTGATAGTCGTTTTACTTCTCGCTTTTGGTCATCTTTGCAAGTTGCATTGGGAACTCGTTTGGACCTTAGCACCGTCTATCACCCTCAAACCGATGGGCAATCCAAGTGAACGATTCAAACGCTTGAGGATATGCTTAGGTCTTGTGTTTTGGATTTTGGTGGAAAATGGGATTCTCATCTGCATTTGATTGAGTTCTCCTACAATAATAGTTTTCATACGAGCATCGGTATGGCTCCATTCGAAGCACTCTATGGTCGTAAGTGTCGTTCTCTGATTTGTTGGAACGAGATTGGTGAAACCCAAATCACCGGTCCTGAACTTGTCCAAGATACCACTGATCGAATCGCACAAATTCGACAAAACCTCTTAGCCGTTCGTAGTCGCCAAAAGAGCTACGCGGATAATCTTCAACGACCTCTCGAGTTTAATGTTGGTGATCGTGTCGTTCTCAAGGTATCTCCTTGGAAGGGTGTTGTTCGTTTCGGTAAGAAGGGAAAACTATCTCCTCGATATGTTGGACCTTTCAAAATTCTCGATCATGTTGGTAGCGTGGCCTATACTCTTGAACTTCCGCATGAACTCGCGAATGTTTATCCGACGTTTCATGTGTCAAATCTTAAGAAATGCTTAGCCGAGGGAAACCTCCATATACCACTTGACGAAGTGCGCATCGATGAATCTATGCACTTTGTTAAGAAGCCAGTGGAAATCATGAACCGCATGGACAAAGAGACCAAACGTAGTTGTATACCTTTGGTAAAGGTTCGTTGGGAATCTAAACGAGGCGCTGAATTCACTTGGGAGCGGGAAGACCAAATGCGAACTAAGTATCCTCATTTGTTTGATACGGAGTCTGTTGCGTAATTTCGGAACAAAATTCTCAAAAGTAGGGAATGTTGTAACATTCATCAATTTTTGATCCGTATTTGTATTTGTAAACCCGACCCGTTGATTCGTTTCGATGTATTGTATTATTTGTTTATCATTAATAGAAGCGTTCCCGACATTTATGTTCAACGTTCGTTCATTTATTTCTATGTTCAATTGATTTATGGAATCTCGAGGCTTATTGATAATTCGATTTAAACGCGTAAATTATCCAAAGCCGAAAATCATATAATTCAATTTTAAAAGTCCAAGGTTAATAAGGAAAAATTTAAATATAATGCTAAACTTAAAAGGTTATTGAAACTTGAGGGGCTAAAACTGTAAATATAATTTAAATTATATTATTTTAATAAACCTAACCCTACCCCGCCACCCATCCCCGTTTTTCCAGCCACGTCGCCGGCGGCAGCGCCGGAGTTCCCAAGACAGCCTCCAAACATCAACCTTTGGCCCATAAAATTTGTTTACCGCGTTATATGATCGATATTATATCCTAACAAACTATTTAATTGTGTTTAACGTCCATAAATCACCCCGTAATGAACGCCGGAAAATCCGGTAATCAAATTAAAGTGATTAACATCGATACACTCTAATTGTTAGTATAAATACGAACCTAAGTCTAAGCTAACATCGCTCACAACCTTCTTTCTTTCTAAAATACTCTATTTTGGCCGTAATCCTCTGTCAAGCATCGGCTCCGGCGAGGCTCCTTTCTCCGTCAAAACAACACGTTAACGGGTAATTAAATTATATAAAATATTAGTTTTCAGGCACTGATTAAAACCCCTATGGTTATTGCTTCATACATGAACCAGTTCTTCCAATTGAAACCTTAGGGTTTCAATGAAGAAGATGACTGGTTGGATGTGTTTATATGTAATTTATTTCATGATTAAACTGAATATCACAACTGGTTCAGCTGGTAAACTCCATGTCTCGTAATCATCAGACCCGGGTTCGAAACCAGGGTCAAGCATACTTCTTTTTTAAAAACTGTGTATTTTATTATTATTATTATTATTATTATTATTATTATTAAATAAAACCATTGAAAACTAATAATGTATATATAATTAAAACCATGTTCATAACGAATTTAAAGCCTAGATCAATTGGTTAACACACGAAACTGGTAACATAAGGACCCGGGTCAGTCACATATTTTTTATATATAATATCATTTATTAATAATTAATTAATCTTTTTAGTCAATTAAAAATCAAAATAAATTTATAAAAACCTTTTTAAATTAATTAAAAATTATGTAAATTAATTATAAAATATATCTTACCTTTCCTCACTTAAAAACCAAATTTTCCGTTTTCGTAAACCGTAACTAAAACTCGTTTCTAATCTTAAACGTAAACTTTATTCCGCTAAAAATCATATCGTTAAAGCAATAATTATATTTTCAACTTATAAGCACTAATTCAAGTATTCGAACGGGCAAACTTCATATCCTCGCCGTTATAACACTTAAAACATATTAATAACCGATCTCCGTTAAAACATAAATAAATAATATTATAATCAAAGAATAGAAAATAATATAGAATATTCATTACAAGTTATACAATAAAAACACCCCGTACGATTATCGATTAAGTCTTGTTTTTACTCAATTTAGTTAGCGCGATCGCTTGCTTCGACTTACATGACGTGTTCGGTTGTGGTTATTCTCAAACGCTTTCAAGTACTTTTTCCCTTTTCGCCTCAATCATTAAGGTGAGTTTTTCACCACCCATTTTTAATATTTTATTATTTTGGGGTAGCATATGTATCCATATAAAAATTCAAGTATTGATTTCTTCTAATATAAAACTACAATTCGTATATGGACTTGTGTGTTATTTGTATTACTTGCACGAATACTACTTGCACGTTGGGAAGCCTCATTAAGTATGATCATAAGCCCCCATTTGCACTCCGGTCCATTTGTATCGAGTGTAAAAGGGCCTCATTATCCAAGTACGTTGGTTGTTACCAATTGGAAAGGACCTTACTTGCGCGATTATCCAAGTACGTTGGTTGTACCAACTGGAAAGGACTTACTTGCTCGTTTATCACTTATTAATGAGATGTACGGTTTTTATGTATGTATTTAAAACTGTGGAAAGTCACCGGCTATTTATAGCTTACCGTATTTTATACATGTTACAAGTACCGTGATTAGAGGATGAAAGACTAGAAGACGCTTAGAATACCTAGGTTATTTTATAAACAAGACATTTGTTTTTATTATGATATGATTTCAATTTGTATTCTTATTTGAACTTGTGTTACTTGGCTTATTAATGAAACAAATGTTATTATGGTCACAAAATAGTGCCACGTGTGTTTGAACAATCTGTACGTCACACTCGGGCATTTCCGCTTAATCCGGGGTGTTACAACGGAGCATTGTGAAGTATGTTGAAACGGTTGATCCCGCTTGCTGCGTGCTGGTTAAGGCGAGCTTCAATTCGTAAGCTCTCGGAGCATTATCTTTACCAAAAAACAAATGTTATTATGGTCACAAAATAGTGTCACTTGTGTTTGAACAATCTGTACGTCACACTCGGGCATTTCCGCTTAAGCCGGGGTGTTACAACGGAGCATTGTGAAGTATATTGAAACGGTTGATCCCGCTTGCTGCGTGCTGGTTAAGGCGAGTTTCAATTCGTAAGCTCTCGGAGAATTATCTTTACCGAATCGTTCTAGGAGATCTGACCAGATCTCATAAGTAGTTCCAGCATATTTCACACTGTTTCGTATCTCTTTTTCCATGGTGGTGGTGAGCTACCACTTTACCATAGCATCGGCACGCCTCCAGTGCATGTGATCTGGGGAGTCGTTTTCTGGTTTCTTGAGATTACCATCAACAAACAAGACTTTGTTTCTGGCGAACAGGAAGTTCAACATCTCCTGTGACCGGTCGTTGTAGTTATGGTCATTAAGGGTTTCGTTTACGTGAAGCTGTTTCGGATAATCGGAGGGATGAACATAGAGAGGTGAGTTTACATCAGGTCTCACTGATCCGGGTGCAGAATCCAAGTTGGCGTTTGCATCGCCAGCCATGGGTGGTGTCGGCTGCTTTGATATTTAGGGTTAGGGTTGATTTGTTTAAAGAGTGGTAAAGAACCGCTCTGATACCATGATAAAATTGATACCAAGAGTAATAATGTGTTTATTGATTATTGATTGTCTGAATGTAATGAGATGCAATCCCATATATACAAGGGAAAGCAAAAAAGGAAATGCAATCAAACACAATCAACTAATAACTAAAATATCGGAAATAGAGAAGGAAAAGATTGAGACAATATTGACTTCTAATATAAAGAAACAATTATGAAGTTTTGTCGAGTGCTAATCACACTAGCAGGTTTTGTTTGGAAACAAAGAGCACTTAAACGAGTTTAACAATTAACGAGAACAGAGTCACACCTATTGTTCAAGCATGCAACTAAATATTAATCTCATGTTATTTAACACATTAGTTATTGATAAACAAATCTGGTTACCCGATTAATCTATTCTTAGGCATCAACATATGTAACCAAAGGTTCCTTACCAATATAACACAATCATGGACAGATGTATGATTAGCATCAACAAATGTAAACACACGGCACTGATAATCAAAGGTTCCTTTCCAATGTGACACAATCATGGACAGATGTATACTTCATTGACCTAAACTAAGCATGCCTTATGAGACACGTATCACAGCAATTAACAAACTAATCATTCTGATTGAAATAAACCTAAACCGACTGAATGCTCAACAATACCAAACATCAATGTCTATAGATTATAAATCAATAACTACAATCATTCTAATATATGAGAAACTACTGAAAAGTTATAGTACTCTACATCCCGCGAATGACTCGAGAAGAATCAGTCGCTCATGATCTTCGATTAGTCTTCAGCTATTGATTCTTGATTATGAACTACGAACCCCGAGGTGATTGGAGGTGATCTGGGTCTCCCGGAATCTCCCCTGTTTGTCCCCCAAATGGTTGGAAGTGAAGATTGCTTATTAGGGTTCATAAAATAGAACATATAGGTCAAAACCTGTTTTTTCACTTTTTTATGTCCATCACGTATCACGATGGACATATACCCATTTGTTCGCGATACACGACCAAAGAAAACCTCATTTTCGGATTCCTCTCGTCAAGAAACCCAAAATTCGTATATTATGGGTCCCGTAACTTATTTTCTAGCCCAGAATATGCTCGTGCACTCTTTGACGCTTTATTGTCCACCCATCTTGTTATTTTTTAGCATCGGCATATGGTTTCTCATCCAAACTCTTACCGAATCCTTCTACATTTCCCAAGACTCCATATCATTCTCCGATCTTCCTGAGATATCATTTCATGCTCGTACAAGTCTCCAATTTAGCATCTTTAACGATCAATTATCTGAAATGCAAAAGCATTTCTGAAGTACCAAAGTTCTAATAATAAACTCAATAAAACTATATAATTAAAAAATAATATATAAGATTTATATACGACCATCATTTCTCACCATTACATTTTATTAATAGCAAACATAACATTTTTATGTAATTATATTTAATGAAAATAATATACTTTCAAGAGAGAACTTCGGTTTTGGTTCCTGTGGTTTCTTAAAATTATCAATTTTGTTCCAATAGTTTATTTTAGGTTTTTATGATACAATAGTTTCAATTAACTATCAGTTTTAGTTCAGTTCACTAACGTCATCCACCAGCCGTTAGTTAATACAACTTTGAAAGCTTTTTTATATTTTAACAAACTTTTAAACCATATGATTATTTCTTTTTTCTACTAATTATAAGTTTTATACTTTTTGTTACTTTCTAACTATTATGGTTTATTATATTTATTTATATATAAATATATACTTTTTTATTTTTAAGATATTTTTTGAAACCGGGCTTTGGCTGTTATGCAACTGCATATTTATTTATTTATATTTGAATATTTTTATTTTTACTTTTTATAGTCGTAATAGTATCTAGGTTTTAAAATGTAGAATATTTATTTTTTAGGTTCCATTTTAATTATACACTTCTGTTAACTATAAATTATTTAGAAAATTAATTTTTTGCTTTTATTTCTCGATGGTAAAAAGAGCACATATTGATTTTATATTGTTTTCTTTTATAAATTTTCAATTCACGGAAGATTGTTGAAAATCTGTATACTAAATTTAATTATTGGTTTCTATATTTCTTTTCGAACAACTGAATTTTTGTAAATAGCTCTCAACTTTCAAATTTTTATCTCATGAAAGTTAAATCAGTACTTTAATAAAGATAGTGAAAATCATGGTAATATCATCCTGTGTGAAATTTAAATTTTCATAACTCAGTTACTAAAATTTCGTAACCTTCCTTAATAACTTAAAAATCAATTTTCTTATTGAAATTCTTTATTAATTTTACCACTTTAATCGTATGTATTTAGTTTCCATTTCTTAAGCGTCAACACAATTAACTCCTGTAATTCACTCTTCAGTTTATTTAGGTATTAATCATCTCCAAAATACATATTATCACCCGTAATTCACTCACCGAGTCACCGAATACATTTATTCTAATTTCTTCTTTTTTGCCTTGGTTACTCGGTATTGAGTTTCTTTTTTAATTATATTTATAGATTGGTTTCGAGAAAGGCGTTTCAAAGGTGATTTTAATTTAATTCACATAATGACATATAAAACTTTTGTTACTTTTTAATTATGATTTGCGATTACTTAACAGACAATCCGGTCTCACGGCAGACATTATTATCTCACCGAATAATATTTCAAGATGTCGTTTCGTTTCTTTAAGATAATGATGTGGATACTACTTATGTTAACATGAAACAAATGTTTCGAAGTATTTTGCATATTGTATGTAATTTTTTATATTATTAAAATTAATTTGTATATTCTTTGCTATATTAATCGACTCTTGTATTATACGGGTTCTAACCTATTTATATATACACAATTGGCAACTATTCCGTGCTTATATGTTTATACGTAGAGCTATTTAATTTGTACTTGAACTTACTGATACATTATCAAAGGTGGGACCCAATTGTTGAACTTGGTTAACGTATATCACTTTTCTTTCTTCTTTTTTGTTTCTTTATAGTTTACCATACAAAAAGAACATATTATAGACCAATTTTTGTATTTAACTCCTTAGTTTTTATGCTGTAATTTAGGCTTTCTATCACACATAGTAAAATTTATTTTCCATATCAGTGAACAAGTGTCTCAAATTAAGTTAAAAAAAGTAGGTAGAAAGATATTTAGATAAACAGATACATAATCAATATATTTATCCTAAATTAACGAGATAGAGTATTAGTAGAAATACAAAATAACTCTATATTCATTCACAGTCACCTGAATAATTTTTTTTTTCTGTTTTGATTTAGTTATTTTTTTCTCCAATAATGTTTTATGTTTCAAACAATATTTTGTGAGTTTAACATAAGGCGAACACGTATTTTAATGCTTAACGATACCGTCTTAAGACACCGTCTCAAATACAAGTTTGATACAAATATAATGAAGAATATGGAGTTACGGACGGAAAGTCAACATCATTATGATACATTTATAACAAAATATTCATTGATACGAGTTTTCTTATAAATGGTAATAAACTTTAAATTTAAGTGATCTAACAAAATGCGTTTTCTTAAACGGCGATTTTTTTGTATTTAGGCTATCGAACTCTTTTAATTTGGAGAGTCCCGATATCCCACTCTGACCAAACTATGTTGTTTTAACCGGGCTCATGTTAGCTTCAAAGTTTGGCTTGAGCGTCCCCCGGGAAACCATACCGCCAACTGCCACTAGGCAGTTGTTGTGTCACCATAAAACCAGAATTCTCTGGCGTAACACATGGTGGGTCAAAAACCCGAGTGGGTTTCGGTTCGAACTGACAACCTTTACACAAGGTCTAGCTCAAATTTTTTATTTGCCAATATCCAACCAAAATGACACAAATAAAATTTGAACTTGGGTCTTCACATGATAATCCAAGGCTCCTATCATTAAACCACAAATGAGAGATAAACAATCAAGTAAAAAAGTAATAGTCAATAAAGAATCACAAAATAATAACCATAATAACCAAGTTTCATATTATCTACTATTGATTTTCGTATCTTTAGTTGATTTGAAAAATGTTGCATTATACCACTACATCATCAAGTTTATTGTGCACATGCATTTAGGCATGTAAACGAACCGAACGTTCGGTAAATTATCGTGAACCGTTCGGCGGGAAGTTCGTTTATTTAATAAACGAACGAACATGAACAAAAAATTTGTGTTCGTTTAATTAAATGAACGAACATGAACACATGTTCCGTTCGTTCATTTATGTTCATGAACGTTCGTTTATGTTCATTTATATCTGTTTATTTATGTTCACTTATGTATTAATATTAATAGAAAATAATTAAATATTCTCTGGATAGGTCATCTGCTTAAAGGTTTTATATTTGTTAATTTGTGTTCATTTAAGT
This sequence comes from Bidens hawaiensis, assembly GCF_021521415.1. Lineage (NCBI taxonomy): Eukaryota > Viridiplantae > Streptophyta > Magnoliopsida > Asterales > Asteraceae > Bidens > Bidens hawaiensis. Next base: position 2,917,374 of record NW_027491065.1, on the reverse strand, counting down.
TCGTTTGTATTTGTCTTGATTTACGTTTGTTCATACATGTTCGTTTATCTTTAATCAGTTATAATAGTTTAGATTTTAAACAAACGAACACAAATGTCCATTTTTAAATAAACGAACATGAACATAAATACTTGTTCGATTAAGTGTTCGTGTTCTTTTAAAGTTAAATGAACGAACACGAGCATGCCCGTGTTCGTGTTCATTCGATAAGTTTACAGGCTTTCATTATTCACATTGATGAATACATAGGTCTCAATCTTTAGGCTCTGCCGATTCTATTTGTGTTCGTTTGTGTTCGTGAACACATTAATTTCCTTAATAAACGAACACGAACATAAATCTCGTTTGGTAAGTGTTCGTGAACACATTATTTACATAACGAACGAACATGAACAAGGCCTTGTTCGTGTTCGTTTACAGCCCTACATGCATTCACAAGCTGGAAAAAAAATTCAAATATCTTAAAATAACGAGAACTAACCCAACCCATTTTAACATGTCACCCAATCTGCCCAACTCGTTTTCCCAACCCATTTGACCCACTTGTTTGAAAATGAGCCGAATATCTAGGGGGTGTTTTGCCTAGCTTTTATTTTTTAGCTTATGCTTATATTTTAAAGTAGCTTAATATCTATTATTTAATAAGTTATTTTTAAGTGTTTGGATTAGCTTATATTTTACAAGTTGATAATAAGTTGTTAAATCTACCATTCTTTAATATGTTAGAGTAATAAGTTGCTTCAATAAGTATTAATCCACCACCATTTGGGGCAAACGAGTAACTTACACCCTTACACAAATAAGATTCATCAAATACGCTAAAAAACCATCTTCGAATGAGCTTCTTCAAATTAGCTTATATAAGCTTATAAGCATAAGCTTAAAAAGCTAAACCAAACACCAAGTTAAGCTTATTTTGTAAAAAAAAGCTAAAAAAGATATAAGCCTTATTAAATAAGCTAGGCCAAACACCCCCTTAGCAAACCAGCATACAAGAAGTTTGTTTAGTTAATTGAAAAGACATGAACGAACATGTTCCTCGTATTGTTGTAATTTTATTTATTATATTAGAGCATTCTCAGCCTATTCTTTGTGAGGGAGTTTTATAAATTATATGGTATAGTTATAAGTGATTGTGAATAGAAAAGAGAGAAAATATTACATGAGAAAGTTAAATTTGAGGTTTCACTGTTCACATCGTATAATATTTTAATATTTTCTGAAAGTGGTTGTAAGTGAATGAGAGAGAAAAGATAAAAATAAATGTATAAAATGTAATATTTAATTATTAAGCTGAGAGAAGTTTAATGTAATTATTATATGACATGTGGTATAAAATAGGCCAGAAATGAGAATATTTTAGGATATTTAAAATGGAATAATTTGAATCTGGGTAGGCCAGAGGCAGGTGTCGGCCAGCCCAAATATCGTCTGATCCTACAGCACTCAGACGTTTAATTCCTCTGCTGTCTTTTTATTTACGTTTTCTTGCTCTCACTCCGGCGATCTTCAACTCCAATCATTGTACAGGTACATCCACTTTTTCATTTTCAAATTCACCTTTTATGCATTCCAATCCTTGTTTTCTTTACTTATAATGCTAATTAAAATGCACTCATTCATCAATTCAACCGTGTCGTCAATTTTAATTAATCTGATCTTAGGGTTTATTTTAGGGCTTTGCAACTGTAGTTTGTTCAATTGAATTGACTTGCTACTTATTACTGCTTTTTTATTCATTTATATTTATTTTCTCATCTTAGGGCTTGAAACCTGTTGTTAGAGAAGAATATGGCTTCTTTTGCTCAGATCCATTTGCCTCATATTGCCGGAAACTGCCATCGTGCTCATCCGGTTCATGCTCGGCACATGTCTAGTCTCCATTTACCCAACTTTTCGGATAAAAAGCAGCCCTGTGAACCATCACTCAACATTATGTTTTCGTCTGTGATACCAAAGGATGTTAAACCTAATTTAGTAGATGGGTTTCACCCGCTTCTCTGTGGTGGAGGCGGTAGTGTTGGTGGTTCTGGCATCAGTCATGGCGGCGGCGGCGGCGGCGGTGGTAGCGGTGCTAGTGGGGGGTCTGGTGCTGATAATTTAGGGCTGGTTGGGCTTCTTCTTAGTGGGTGGAGATCGCGGGTTGCTGCTGATCCCCAGTTCCCATTCAAGGTCTTGATGGAAGAAGTGGTGGGCGTGAGTTCGGCTGTCCTTGGTGATATGGCATCCCGCCCGAACTTCGGGCTAAACGAGCTTGATTTCGTGTTTTCGACGCTCGTTGTCGGGTCCATCGTCAATTTCCTTCTTATGTATCTATTAGCACCCACAATGGCATCTTCATCAGCAGCCCTTCCTTCAATCTTTGCCAAATGCCCAGCGGGCCATATGTTTGAGCCCGGTCCTTTTACCCTTGTGAACCGTTTGGGAACACTTGTGTACAAAGGAACTGTTTTTGCAGCAGTGGGTTTAGCAGCCGGGTTAGTGGGGACCGCTATTTCAAACGGGTTGGTCAAGATGAGGAAGAAGATGGATCCTAACTTTGAGCCACCTAACAAACCCCCACCGACACTTTTAAATGCGATGACTTGGGCTCTTCATATGGGTGTGAGCAGTAATTTAAGGTATCAAGCATTGAACGGGATTGAGTTTTTGTTAGCTAAGGGGCTGCCACCTGTCTTGTTCAAAACCTCTGTGATTGGATTGAGGATGGCTAATAATGTTCTTGGTGGGATGTCGTTTGTGATGTTGGCAAGGATAACCGGATCTCAGAGCTCGGGTGAAGAAAAGAAGGCAGAGAAGGTAGATAATCATCTTGATTAAGATGGTCGCAGTCGACTTAAGTGAAGCGTGTTTAAGTGGTATGCAACATGTCTTTTTTTTTTAATTATCTATCTATAAAATAAAATAAAGCTAGGGTTGACGGAGTTGAATGGTTTTTGACTTATTTTAGCTTTGGCGTTTTTGGTGGTTTTTAAATGATCAGTAGACTCAGTTTAGAGTTCAGTAGTATGAATGATTGTGGGCTTGCTCTCTTTGCATTATGATATCTGCTGGATGTTTCATTCCCTTATGGATTTAAATGTCATTTTGTGTACAAGTTTTTGAGCAATTTATAATGGTTGATGAGCGGCAAAGGAGACTTAAGAGAGGTCCCGCACCGACATGAAAATTGTAAGCATGATTGCCTAGTGGCCAAGGTCCAAGCCAATCTTCTACTTAAAATTAGAGATGCTTATGGTCTAGTTTGGCTGGTTTCGACAAAATGTTTTTAGCCGAACCACCCTACCTGTGGTGTTGGGTGGGGACGGCCTGGTTCTGCCCGGTTTGAATGTGTAAGCTCTTTTTCTTCTTTTTTTTTCCATAATTTTAATGAATGCCCTTGCTTAAGACGATATCCCGGAACTTTAAATATTCTGAATTTCTGATGGTGCATAATTCTGTCTCTTTGAAGAGTGGAGAGGTTTTGGTCTGCCACAAGCTACGAAATGGCACTAAATAAAAGGTTTTCAAAATGTGTATATTACATAGAAAATTATTATAATTTCAAATTTTCTATTAGCCAAAAGTTTTTTTTTTTTTTTTTTTTTCGGAGCATAAAGCTTAATTACCTTTATTTGTAAAAGGTGTAAATAACTAAAAGACCATAGTTTCGAATCACAAATCACAATATCTCTTGCAAAATAAATACGACAATGACATTTAAAAAAATAATCAAACAATTATAATATATTATAATGTAAAAATAATTATAATAAAATGTTACATGTCTCTTGGTTTTAAAAATTGTGCCTACTTCAGATCTCTTCGCCTTTGTTTATTTAGATAAGGCACGATCAATACAAAAGTTGTATAGAGTAACGGCTTAAGCTGCGGGTGAGACGTGTCTCAAGTTCATGATAACTTTTTTTGTGTTAGATATGTTGTATATCATAGTATAAATCAAGTAGGGTAATTGAAATTCAAACAAAACTTTAAATTATGATAGATAAACGGTTCATTTTCGGATACAAAAACACCACCGAAAATAAACCGTAAGGCTACAATAACCAACCAAAGATACAGATTCACTACCTTGATTAAGAAATTGTGTCTAATAACACCAGTTGAGATGTTAAAATCGAGCTAGCAAAGACCTATCAATTTAAGTAAAAAACGCATTGTGAGAAATCAACATAATTCGTTTTCAACATAAACTCACTCATCCTCATCAATGTTGCATAAGGAATACATATAGAAAAGAAAAGACAAACGAACTGATCCACTAATCACTATCTCATGGTCTCCGCTGCCTAATTGCTAGAAAAGAAAATACGTGCATGAAAACAAAAACATAAACAAAGATAATCTACTTTCTAATAAAAAAAAATAACTGAGAACATATGACGCATGAATATTCATTCTTAGCCAAAATTTTTCACTCAAACAATTCATCTATCCTTAGTGAAAACATATTTATATAAGTAGAATCAAAACATATCAATTAATCCTCTAATCATATAACTAGGATAGTGCCTGTGTTACACGGGTAGAATATATTTAAAACATAATATATATTGTATATTATAAATCTACTGCAAATGTCACATTTATATAAAAGAGGATACCTTTACATAAATTATGAGACATTAAATTGTTACTTTAATTCAAATAAAATACAAAACCATACAAATACTAACAAAGATAAATAAAAAGTTAAAACATCTTTATAACTTATAACATGAGAACAAAAAACATAAATCGATTAATAGGAATAGATTAAATATCAAATCTATTAACCGTTAGTATAAAAAAAATCATGCAGTTAAACCCTAAATCTAATAACAATGAATCAATTTGATGTTGTTCTTCACAAAAATCGACTAAACACTAAAACATAAATCATATCTAATAATTGCAAACGATGAACATATTTGATGTTGTTTGGATTATGAAACCGACAAATCATGAAGAACCGGTTGTAGATGAGCCGAAGAACCTGGTTACAAACGATGGGGAGTGTTATGATTTTTGAACGAAACATGTGTCTTTTAAAGAAGAAACGATGAACAATTTAAACCTAGTAAATCTAATAACAGTGAATCTATTAACAGTGAATCAATTTGATGTTGTTTTTCACAAAAATTGACTAAACACTAAAATATAAATCATACCTGATAATTGCAAACGATGAACATATTTGATGTTGTTTGGATTACAAATCTATTAACCGTTAGTATAAAAAAGATCATGCAGTTAAACCCTAAATCCAATAACAGTGAATCAATTTGATGTTGTTCTTCACAAAAATCGACTAAACACTAAAATATAAGTCATACCTGATAATTGCAAACGATGAACATATTTGATGTTGTTTGGATTATGAAAACGACAAATCATGAAGAACCGGTTATAGATGAGGCGAAGAACCTGGTTACAAACGATGGGGAGCATTATGATTTTTGAACGAACATGTGCCTTTTAAAGAAGAAACGATGAACAATTTAAACCCAGTAAATTTAAAACATTTTTTTTTAATTCTAGCAATAATTAGAATAATTAATATCATAATTATATTAATAAGTTACAAAAAAATAAAAGTCAATATCATTGATTAAAATTTAATTGTAAATATGTGAAAATTAGATTTATGGAAGTTGATGACATGGAAGCCTACGTGGACAACATAGGTGAATAACACGTGGACAAAATTGTGTTGTTTTAATATATTAGTTAGATGAATTAGCTAAATTATAGGAATTAAAAATATGTAGGTATTTATGTCAATCAAAATATTTATATATTTAATGAAATAAGAACTACTTTTTTTGTGTAATTTATTCCATTTTTAACAAATTAAAGGAATATTAGACAAAAATCAATCAAATACCCATTGTTCAAGAAAGTTTTCTCGACCAAAAAACGTACAGGGATGATATGACCATAACAAACATATCCAACAAATCCGATCCATATATATAGGTAGGGTCCGGAGAAAGTGTGATACAGCCAAACATATCTCTATTTGACCAGTTTCAAATAAACCCCTTCTTATTGACCTGAAAACAATGTAAAAAAGATACGAAGGCCACTAGAAAGAACATTCAAAAGGCCATAAAAAAGTAAGGAAAAACTAAGCAGAAAAGATAAAGGTAAGTAAAAATCATCCCAAGTAGCTTGGGTTTACGTGTACCCCCATCCTCTCCACATTGAGGGTTTCTACAACTCTAACCGCATGCCGATGTATGTCTCCTACAAACCATCTCAGACCGTTCTTAATCTCATCTGATATACTAGCTACCCCTAATCTTTTTGAAAAACATCAATTCTTATCCGTCTAACTTGTGTGCCCACACATCCGCCTCAACATCTTCATCTCAGCTGCCTTCGGTTTTGTGCGCTCGGGTATTGTTGATGGCCCAACAATATGAATCGTATAACATAGGTGATAGAACTGTAACCCCTATAAAAGTTTTCGTTTAGTTTAGTTGGGAATGTCTGTTGCACCCTTTCAACCTGCAGGGCACCACCCAAGAAGTCAATTCAGAGATGATCATTAACAATTTTCTTTCTTTCTTATGGATTAACTAAAAATTGATGGACAGACTAGAGAGAGTAGTTGGTGGAGTTTGTTTGTTAGCCCTCGTCAAATCAAATCAAATCAATTCACTTTGTTTTTATTTATTGGTTAGTAGTTGGCAACTTGGCATCTAAGTCTATATATAAGCACGTAGTCAACTGAGTAGGTTAGAGATCGATCTAAGTGAACAGAACAGCTGCTGCTGATGATGGCTCATGAGTTTAAGCCTTAGCTAGAGGGAGGAGGAGGAGGAGGAGAAAGTAGTAGCAGCAGGAGGTTGAGTGGCAATTATCGCAAGGCTGCAGCTCTCGTTGATCTTGTAACTTTCGTTTTACGACCAATTCATCCATCACTTGCTTGCTAGCTAGCTATTAAACATATTTTCAATTTTCAGGCTTCTTTCTTTCTTTCTTTCTTTAACATAAATACATTTGAGGACAAGAATATTCAATTTCTTATGCATCATCCATCTAATTCGTAGATGGAATCTATGGTGGTCACTGTTTGGTCCCTCTGTGCACCAACCCATCACACAACCCTTCGCTTTCATTTTTATTTCTAACGCATGGCAACATCATTTGATTGGTTGTTGATTTTATTTTACTTCCCTTTTACTTTTCTAACAATTTATTTCATATACAATGTGTTTTTTTTTCTTTCTAATAACTTTTAATATTTATCCTTTTTTTTAGATTTTAGATAATCCAAAGAACATAATTTTGTTTATTATTATTTTTTCTTTTTCTTTTTTTTTACATTTCAATATGGATTTTATTATAGCAGATTTCTTTTAGGGTTCGTAAGATTGTTTTTAGTTAATAGTTATAAATAATTTAGGGTTAGGCTAAATATAACCCCCCCCCCCTTCCCTTCTCATTATACTTCCTTCCTTGAACTTTTAATTCCTTTAATAAATTTATTTGACATATTACTTAATTCTAACATTATTTCTATGTTAAAATATTAATTACCACATAACATTATACATTTTATTCTCAATAAAATTTGTGCAGCTTATTACATTACCTTTTTATTAACATATATCATATGAAATTTCTTTAAAAAAAGAGTAAAGTATCATTTTAGTCCTTGAGGTTTGGTTATTTTTGTAAGTTTCATCCAAAAACTTTATTTTTTGCATTTGGACCACCGAGGTTTCATGATTTTCGCCAATTTTGTCCAAACCACTAACTCCGTTTGTTTCTATCGTCAAGTCATGGGCATTTTTGTCTTTTGCCTATTTTTTAATTTTATTATTTCATTTACCTATTTGTTGATTATATTACATATAAACATACATCCAAAATTTATTAATCAGAAAAAAGTTAACATAATAATTTAGCCGTGGAAGTTCAAGAATCAGCCCATGAAGGCATTAGCACCACCAACTCCGGTCTTCTCCGGTAACATTACCGCCTTCCGTCTTCTCCTGCTTGCGACACCGGCAACCACCACCCATACCATGAGCATACATTTGCCGCCATCTTTACCCCTACCCCTTGATCGAATCGAAGACTTGTAGACCCAAACAAAAGTGTGTCTGAGCCACTACCGCCGTTTTTTTCCGGCAAGCTGAACCACCACAACCTGAAAAATCAATCACCTTCATCTCTCTTTCCCCCTCGACCACAGCCGCCGCTAGACAGGTAACAGATCTAGATTTCGATTCGCCATCCGAACCTCAAAACCTTCTCCGCCATGTTTGTGCGGTGTTTCACCGAATCTAAGTCAAATTTTGATGGTTCTTTTGGCCGGCGATTGAGCCGTGAACAGTGAAGCGGTTGTGACGGGCCGTCTGGCGGCTGTTTGGTGTGGGGAGTCTGGAGTTTTTTAGATCTGGTGATTATGTTATGTGAAGGTGGAGCTGGCCGGAGCTGGTGATGTGGTCATCGGTGTTTCCATAGTGAAAAATAAAAGGGGGTTAAAGATTAGTAATTAGTTGTTTCTGTTGTTTAATGTTTTATATTTTATTATTAAGGGTAGTTTAGTAATAACATCTCATTTAACGTTAAAAAATGGATGGAGTTAGTGATTTCGACGAAAATGATGAAAGTTGCGAAACCCTAATGGTCTATATGCAAAAATTAAAGTTTTTAGATGAAACTCGCTAAAATGACCAAACTATAAGAACGAAAATGGCACTTTACTCTTAAAAAAGTTAATGCAAACAATCTCTAAAAAAATAAAAGAATTATAGAACAAAAAACCCTTATTTTTAAATAATAAAAAATGTCTATTTTAAATAAGAAAAAAATATTTGCAATATTTTTTTTATAAAATAGAAAACAATTATAAACTACATTTATTTAATAAAAGCTGGTTTGTGTTGGGTTGCTAATGGGCATGAAAATTTGAGTTGATCTGGGTTATGTAGGTATAGTAAAGAGAAATTAGTTCTTTGATACAGGTTGGGTCCCTGATGTAGATGGTTGAAAGACATCTAACTTGGGTCTGTAGGCTAAACATATATAAGTCCAAGCCTAATATATAATATGTTATCAGGTTTTCTCTTCTTTGGCTTGATGGCCCATGTTGTATGTATTCTAGTCTCTTTAGGGCTGTAACAAACCGAACCGGACCGAACGGAGCCTTGCTCATGTTCGTTCGTTTAGCATTAAACTTGTTCACGAACAGTTCATGAATGCTAACTGAACGGAAAATCTTGGTCGTGTTCGTTCGTTAAGGAATTGAACTTGTTCATGAACACAAACGAACATGTACTATTTAAAAATTCTTAATCCAAAACATTCGACATAACCACCTTAATTAAATATAAAGTTAAGCACTTGAGATAATAATAATCATAACTATAATCATCCCCCGATCGGCGGTTTTATTTTGATAACGTCAACGAATACAAGTTAGATTTGCTGTTAATTAAAGCAAGACTTTATAAAACAAATCATTAACGAAACCAACTGAACATAAACAATAAAATTATAAAATTTAAATGTTAGGCTGGTTATTAAAAATAAAATATTATAAGGTCATAAGGATATAAAACAAACCTTTAACTAACAAACATAAGCAAATGAACGTAAACGAAATGAGCACATTACCGAATGTTCACGAGCACAAATGAACGAACGTAAAGAAACTTCCCACCGAATGGTTCACGAACGGTTCGCTGAACGTTCAGTTCGTTTACAATCCTAAATCTGTGTATTACTAGTTGTGATATAACATACTCGGGTTAATAGTTAGTTACTGGCCAATCCCAACTAAAAACAGTGAGGGTAGTATAGTAATGCAGAACCCTGCATTATCTACCACCAAGTTTAATAAGTTCAAATATGGTAGAGAATCATTTAACCAGAACTTGCAACAGGTTTGTTAAATCTAAAATTTGGTAAGATAATAGTTGCAATATCCTATTTCTAGGCTGGAGATGGAAGTGGTGTACCGGAGAGAATCACTGAGTTACCAGACATCGAAAGAGCTATAAAGATCTACTTTATATTCATTCGCTTTGACATAATATGGACCCTTAATTATTTTGCACTGATAACTTTGAGTTTCTTTGAGGTTAGTGTTATAAGTCATTGACTGCTTTCATGATGGTTATCTTGATTGCTCATAATTCTTGTTACATAAAATTCCGCAACAGAAACCATTATGGTGCAGCAGTGTTTCTGAGGTTCTTGCAGTAAAAGGGACTACTATTATCTTGGGGAGCTTCCATACTTGACTCTTATGGAATCTCTGGCCTTTGAGGTTTGTATCCTTTATATTTTTCATGTTCACATTGAACCTAAAAATGATAAAACTGTATATGCAGGTAATCTGATTATAAAAGTACTTTTCTTGTGCAGGGTGTAACCCTCATAATTCTTGTGGTGCATACACTATTTCCTATTTTGTATGAAGGCGGATATCTCTACTATACAAACCATGTTAATAAGCTCAAGGTACACAGTTGCAAAATATTGCTCATCAAATTATATAGAAAATTCGTTATCAACCATTTCCAACTGAATGTGTTTTAGGACTAGATGGTCTTTTGAATATTTGTTTGGTTATTTCATATTTCACAATCCCAGTCAGCCATTGTTGGACAATATAACAAAAAGAATGTTACTATCAATACTCTGTTATAAACCAAACCAACACTGATGTCCTTTGTTATGCGTACATATGTATATATTCAGGTCATATCGCTACTAATTCTTGCTGCTGCTTTAGTAGTAGATATTTTCTCTCTCGCTCCGGTGGCCATCTATTCTCTTCCACGTAGGATTGCACCTTATATCAGGGTAGTGTTCTTTATATTGAATATCAGGTATGACATTATAAAATACTAATGCATTTCCTATGTTTATTCCTTTACATCAACCATGCAAGTCATATTAATTTAAAAGGCATTGACTAGATTTAATGTAACTTTATATTTCGTTTTATTGACTCAGGGGCTTACGAGACAATCTTGCTGTATTGGGTGGAATGATTTTCACATATCTCAATGTACTGGTATGTGAAATATTGCATTACGCTTATTGTTCTGCCTCTTTACTTGCCTTGAGATGCTGACTTTTAGTTAAAACCAGGCTTTAGGGCTTCTGTTTCTTGTGTTCTCCAGTTGGTTAGCTTATGTCATATTTGAAGACACTCAACAAGGAACTACATTCTTCCTTTCTTACCCTGCTACATTGTATCAAATGTTTGTTCTTTTTACCACATCCAACAATCCAGATGTTTGGATTCCTGCCTATAAGTGAGTCACTTAATATTAGTTATATATATGCAACTTTGTACTTAAATAAATTACCATGAGCCGGCTGTATTTATCTTAGTCTAGAGGGTACTTGTGTGCAATATCTTGGTCATTATAGTACATACACAAGTAATAAACAAAACTTTTGTGGTTTAACTCGTAATGTGTTTATGGTAGTTTAGTAATGTGTTTTCCGCTGGTTTCCAGATCATCAAGATGGTCTGCACTGTTTTTCATACTATATGTGCTTCTGGGTGTTTACTTTGTGACAAACCTGGTTCTTTCTTGAACCCTTTATGTATCACTAACAAATTGGGTTCTGAAACTAAATCAGTTCAGGTTGAAACCGGTTTGGGTTTGGTCAAGCATGGTCAACATCAGGTTTTGACTCAAACTGGTTAGATACACACCTTGCTGTTGCAATGCCAAAGGCCCTGTAGTGAAATTCCATTATTATTATTTTTTTTTGTGTTGCAAAAGGACCTAAAACTTTTATGTTACAAGCTTGGATAACCTCTTAACGCAGCTCGTTAAACAAGTTGATGCAAAGGACAAAATGAGGAAAATAATATTGGGGAGAGCCTTTATCCTCATTGATGAAGATGTGAGTATGAGTCTTTTGTGTTGTAAATCCTCTCCAATTGAATTTTATTTTTATTTATGGAATTTCTTTCCAAAACAACAGGGTTCCGGCTCTCTAAACAAGGAACAATGTTTCAGGTTGTTTGAAGCACTTAATAATTACAGGTAATGAACCTTGTTATTCTTTTATCGTCCTTTTTAGGGTACTAAAAAGCACATTCTATTCAGGAGACTGCCAAAAATATCAATAGAAAATTTTGAGTTTATATTTGATGCAATGGATCATAGTGGCGATTACAAGGTATTATTTGGTATATTACCTCTTGTTAGATATACAATAGATGTTCTTTTATTTTGTTTATTTCTTAACTGATAATCGTTGGTTAGTGTGTCAGTCTTTTCTAATCTTTTACATGTAGATTGATGCAGATGAATTTAGTGATATTTACTATGCAATTGCCTTAAAATTTCAACAGGAGGATGCGGTAAGTTGGTAATTATGACTAGCATTTTTTTGTAAACAAAAAGAAGAAGCAAACTTTCATGTTGTGCCTTCATTTTTCAGGAACCTTGGTTAAAGAAGTTCAGGTTCTACAATTCTTCAAGATCTAGAACACTGAAAAACTTTGTAAAAAGCACAAAGTTTGAATATGTAGTTGTTGTTCTCCTCTTGAATCTAATTACCGTTATTATTGAAACAACGGCATGCCATAGATCATTGAGAAATAGATGGGCCTAACAGTCTTATATGCTAACTCCACCATAGTTAGTTAACAACTTGAATGATTGATCTCTTTCGTTGGCAGCTTGATATACAAAACAACACTGGTCAGAAGTTCTGGCAGAAAGTGGAGTTCGTTTTCGGTAAGGAACTCTTTACAACTGTTTTTTTAGCATACCTTTTGTCAGCTACTATTTTATTGTGGCTTCTTTTGCATGCAGGGTGGATCTATGCTGTTGAAATGGCTTTGAAAGTGTATACATATGGATTTGAAAACTTTTGGAAGGATGGACAAAACCAATTTGATTTTATCATCACATGGGTCATAGGTAAATTTCACAATCCCAATAGCAACATAAGTGATTATTCCTATATACGCTCCATTCAAACAAAAAAAAGTCTCTCATATTTCAGTTTATATATATGAGCGTTCATTTCAAAACCAATAATATGTTTAGAACTACAACAATCGCTTTAACCCTTGTACTATTTATTATATAAATTGACTAGATTTCAATATCTTTAAGATTTATCTTGGAAAAATATGGTATTGAACTATTGATCAAAACATTTGATTATGTCCATGAGTTCTTCAATTCTGACAAAATTGGGGAGTTGTGAAATGATCCATTCTCTGTGTGTGTATGCATGTATGTATATAGTGTTAAACTTTAAGCAAGTAAATCAAACACACGAACACGAGATTTGTAAAACTCTCTACGACTCTTTTATTTAAAAAACAACAAACAAGAAAAACTTAATAAAACAAACAAATAACCAAAGGTTTATATAACACCCTGGTCCTAGTCCTACTCACATCAAATACATAATTTGAATCCAAATCAAACAGAACTATCAAGATAAAACTAGCTTATCAGATAAGACTAACTTAATTATAATAATAAACGAATTATTATTATATCAAATCTCCTCCAAGTCACCCCATAAGATTTACCAAACCACCCTTGTACTATCCGTACTAACCTTCTGAGTCCTTCAAGTTGGTATTGTGTCATTTTTAACATATAGGATCATTCAATACATAACCAACTTTTAAGTAAAGAGTTGTGAGAACCACATGTTGCTTTAAGTGTGAGACATGGGCGGTTACTTATATTTTGTTACTTTTCATGGATGTCATCAGTTATAGGAGAAACAGCAACATTCATATCTCCACAGGAGCTAACTTTTATTTCAAAAGGGCAGTGGTAAGGATGTAATAAATTTTCAGTTTATGAGATTATAAGAATCTGATACACATATAAGATGTTCTTTCCAGTATTCGTTATCTTCTTATTGCAAGAATGTTAAGATTGATCAGGCTGTTGATGCTTGCTCAAAGTTACCGAGCCTTTGTTGCTACATTTTTGACACTCATACCAAGTTTAATGCCATACTTGGGTAACGTGTTTTGTGTCATGTGCATTTACTGTACATTGGGTATACAGGTACTTCATGTTCTTTTATGTATCACACTTGAATACTTTAACTTGCATGTATTCTTAATCTTAATATGTATCAACTTACCTTTTGGGTGCTAGATTTTTTGTGGGATAGTTAATGCTGGGAATCCAGATTTACCAGCTACAGATCTTGCTGAGAGCAAGTATCCTACAATCTACATTATTTACCAACGACTTTGATCTAAAATCTTATTATCACTTGACTTAACAATAATCAGTTACTTGTTATTTAACTTTAATGACTACCCTAATGGTATGGTGACACTCTTTAATTTGCTTGTGATGGGAAGCTGGCATATCTGGATGCATGTATGTATGACCTATATATTTGCACGTTTCACATATTCACTTAGTAGTGCTTCATTTTTTCGAGTCAAAACTATTTCAGGATTATGCAACACTGACTGGAACTTCTTGGACCTATGCTTACTTCATCAGCTTCTATCTAATAACAGTTTTGCTTTTCCTCAACTTGGTGTGTCCCCTTGATTCAATTTGAGTGTCAAATATATGTTTAAACTTTTCAAAATATCTTCATCCCTTTGTTTTTTATTACATATAAACCTCCTACAGACCCTGGTTTTGACCAATTTTGAGTAAGAACTACATGAGGCGCGCCCTTTTGCCCCTGATGTGTTTTCATTGGATGAAACTACTCGAGGGTCTGTGGGAAGGAGAGGTTCATTACAAAAAAACTAAATTGTTGCATGGAGATTTGATCAATATGTTAAAGAATGAATTACACGTTCACTTAGGCTAACTTACCTAAGAGAACAAGAACAAACCCAAATTGTTTAATTTTTCCTTTCAATGGTTCATATTTTAGAAACTTTTACCTCTTGCACAAAAATGTCTCTATCATGTACATAAAAAACCATTAAACTAATTTGCTCATACTTTTATATATATTAGAATGTCAGAAGAGATGAATAAACATTGCATTTCAACCATGTTCTTGTATTTCAAAATTGAGAAATTGAGTTATTTATTTTGTTAATTATGTTCTCGCACGTGTGTGTTTGTGAATGTCAAAAAATATTTTATATTCTTTTTGCAGATTGTAGCATTTGTATTGGAGGCATTTTTTGCGGAGTTAGAAATTGAAGAAGGGACGGTTAGCAGCCTTCATTCAAATCCTTTGTTAAAATTTCCATCACATTTTTTCATGTGTATTTATTGTGTTTTTTGTGTATGAAAATCCAGCAAATGGAAGTATGGGGACAGCTTAACACGGGGTTAGTATCACAAACTAACTTCATAGTCCGACTTGGGCTACCTTTTAATCGTGCAACTGCTTACATTTTGGATAATTTTTGTGACATGTTAGCTCAAAGACTCACAATCTGAGGGTTGATATGCTGCTTCACCGCATTCTGAGTTCACAGTTGCATCATTCTCCACCTTCTTCTCCATGAAGATGCAAGTCTTACATCTGTCTCTACTATTGAGAAAAGAAAGAATTTTGTTTCTCTCGTTTCGCATACACGTCGAGACCACAGACAGGTAGCAATGCAGTTATGATTCCGTACTATGGAGAAGAACAAAAGATTTTTCATTCATCACATTTAGTTAAGATTCTAGCCTTCAAATGACATATTTGGATATGTTGATATGACAATCTCGATCTCAATATTTTTATACCAAATCACTGCTCGAAAAAGATAAACTGCTTTAGAAATATATAATGGTTATGTCTATACTTTTTTTCATATATATTTTTAGGCTCCTCACACATGATACACACCTAAGATGCATGATTATGGATCACAATACCGGTAAAACATAGGGTTTAGGGTAAAAGATAAAGCTGTGTTTGCAATTTTTTGCTTTGCAAAACAGTATAATCGGCTAGATTCTACCCTAAATACATGCTCTTAGTGATTTTGAGTTCATGAAGGGAATACACATTACCTTGTTGATGTTGTTAATGGTTTTGGTGTCATTAGTAATTTAGTTCGGCTTTCTAAGCGAAATATGAATAAATAGAGTGCATGCTATGCCTGTTGAAAACTATTATGATTTAAATTACTAATGGACATAGGGAAAGCACCCCCTTGGCAATGCTTAAGGGGGAAAGTGTCCCAGGCAGGGGCGAATCCAGCTTATAACTAGGGTGGGTCGGTGCCCACCGTTGAAGAATGTTGTTGAAGAATGTGAAGATAAGAAAGAGAATGAGAAAGATGCAGACTTAAATGCCTTTTGTTTGTTTTGAGGCCAGCCATATATGAATTATAACCACGTATTATTTAATTAAAAAGCCTAATATTGTTTTTTCTTTTAATTTAATGTCTTCATCATTGTGACTTAATAGTTTATTTTTGTCATTCTATTAATTTTTTTATATATTAATAGAACTCTCTACTGTTATGTTTTACGTAACAATTATATTATTTATTTTGTCAAAAAAAGAAATAATATTATAATATGTAAAAACATTATATGTAAAAAGTTTTTTTTGAAAATATAATTTATGGCCCTTCTATTATTATCAACTATTTTCAGTAAGTTCACGAAACATATATAAACAAAAAGGTATAATGTGGTATTCCGATTAAAAGTCTTCAGTTCCGTCACTGAAGGTCATAAGAGATGAGTCCAAATTACAACTTAATTATTATATGTTATAATGTTATATTATATAAAATATAAAATGTGTTTTAACTTTTAAAGATGGTGTGTAAAAAGACCAAATTTATCATCATGTGTCCCAAAAGTTTATTTCGCTCTGTGCCTTCAAAATGGTTGGATGGCCTTTTTCTCTTTGACCCAACCCATTTTTAATGCAATCAATTTTATGCCCCCTGTAGCGAAAGTTTCTAAATCCGCCTCTGGTCCCTGGCAAGGTCCTTAGGGTCAAGGGCCAAAGTCATTAGTGGGGGCTTGCTGGTTTATGGAAAGATACATGCAAGCTCATATTCAGATTATCAATGGTAAACATGATCATGCCAATGGCAACTATGATACTTTGATTAACATTTAACATAAGCAAATGTGATAAACAACTTGGGCTATCAATTTAGTAATTGGTAATAAGATATTGGGCAAGAGATTGTTGTATTGATCGCTACATTTATACTGATTTACATTTACAATGCCAAATAAAGGAAATAACTCAAAAGATTTAAGCTGTCGCTGGCTATTAATCTTCTATTTTCGCCTAAGGGATATGATGAGAATTTTGATCCCTAAATCCCTCCATGATTGACTTTCCTTTGTAACACTTCCTCTCAAATTGAGTAGTTACTACAACTTAACTTGTCTAAGCATTCCCTCAAGAGTTAAGATTAGGGGCGCGTCCGTTTAACGGACATTTTTTAAAGGATTTGGAATTGGAATGGAATGTTTGAGAATCCCTATCATGTGTTTGGTTGGTTAATATGTATTGGAATTGGAATCTTCTTCATTCTCGGGGTTTTTTTTTTGAAGAACGAGGACAACGAAGGAAACGTTTTAGTTTTTTTACATTTTTCGTTTTTGAATTATATTTTGAGTTGTGATTTTTTTATTTATTTTTTTGGATTTTTTTTGAAGGGTTTTTTATTACAATAAAAACCCCACCGAAAAAAATTCAAAAAAATAAATAAAAAAATCATGACTCAACATATAAATCAAAAACGAAAAATGTAAAAAAAAACTAAAACATTTCCTCCTTTGCCCTCGTTCTTAAAAAAAAGATCCGAAACCCGTTTTGACCCGTTCCGACCTTGACCCATTCCGACCAGGACCCGTTCTGACCCGAACCTTTTGACCCTAACCCGTTCCGACCGAACCAAAACAACCCTTTTTTAGTTGACCCATTCCGACCCTAACCCGTTCTGACCCATGACCCATTTCGACCCAACCCAACCCATTTGCCACCCCTAGATTAGAGTTAGTAAAACAATCCTTTATTTTCAATAACAATCCTTATAAAATAGGTGGGATTTTAAAATCCCATGAAATATGGGATTTGATGGGATTTAGTTTCCATTCCCATTCTTTCATTTAATAAAACAAACATATCAATTCATGGGATTTAAAATATCATCCCCTAGAATTCCTTCCAAATCCTTGAAACGAACAGGACCTAACACTGCATTCTTGAGTTTTTTATTTAAGGGTTTGGAAAAGAAAAGATAGGAAAATTTTTCTTTTTTCATTCTTGAGTTTTTTCATTAAAAGAAAAGAAAGAGAATAGAAAGAAAAATTAGGGTTTTTTTCCTCCAAAACTTTCTAGGTAAATATGGCTTGATTCGGAAGGAAAGTTTATGGTCATGTACAATATTACTAATTTACCCTATCTTTTCCTACCTATCTAACTCAATAATGAGGACATGATTGTAAAGTTACAAATTTTTTTCCTATCTTTTCCTTCCTATCTAACTCAAAAATGTAATGAACACTTTCTTTTCTTTTATTTTATTTTAGCTCGAGAATGTATTTTAAATATATAATTTCTTTTCCTTTCTTCCTTTATCCAATCTTATAATTCTTTTCCTTGTATTTTAAACCTGAGAATGCAGTGTAAGGTAGTGTTTGGTATGAAAGAATGGAGGGTGGAATGAAATGAATTAAAACATGTTTGGTTGTCATGTGGTAATGGAATGGGTTATTCCTTAAGGAATGAAACTCCTTCCAATTATAGGATTTTCATTCCTTTAAGACGGGGTGTTTTTTTTTCATTTCTTCAAGGAATGAAAATGACCTAATAATAATAATCAGTGTTTTAAAAACCGGTACGTACCGGCCGGTTGAACCGGTTATACCGGATTTTCGTAAGGTCACCGGTATTTAGAGCACGGTATTTTTGGACGGTTTGCTAAAGTATCGTACCGCCGGTTTTTAAAAAAATACCGGTTTAAACCGGCAAACCGGTTTTAAATCCAAAAGATTTTTGATATTTTTTGCGGCCCATATTTTTAAAAAGGGCTTTTACATAGCGGATAAACTTGAAACGAGTAAACACGATGAACGACGATTAGTTAATCAACCAATTTTGTATCGTGCAAATCCATGTTGGTTTATTTACATATTTTGTAATCGACTAATTTCATATACAAAATATACAAACTTTCTATCTGACTCGACCATTGTTCACGGGTGATATTTGGTTCAAGTGTGATGTTTATTAATGTACTTTTGGGTTTTTTTTGTGAGTTGAAAGTGTATTTATATGGAATTACAAGGTAAATTATTTAACGCGGTTGAAACTCCCGGCACATTCCGGTTCAACCGGTTGTACAATTTTTGAACCAAATCCGGTACGTGTAAAATACCGGTTTTTAAAACATTGATAATAACAACAACAATAAAAATAACAATAATAAAAAATAATAATGTTATTATTATATTATAAGTATTGTTATATTGCGAATATTATTATTGTTTTGGTATATTACCATTATTAATATCATTATTTATTTGCATATTATAATATAATTATTATTTTATTTTATAATTATTATTATATTTAAATTTGGTGAGTTAACATTTAACAACGCGCATGCGTGATCCAACGTTTTTATGATTATTTTTATTTGATTAAATAATCTCGTTGTAACGCACGAATTTTAAAAACTAGTTATTATGAATATTCATATTAATTATTATTATTATTAATTAGTAAATAATAATAATAATAATTATTATTATTATTATCCGTTTATTATTATTAGTAAATATTATTATTATTACTAAAAATAATAATATTTACTAATAATAATTATCTACATGATAACCTAACATAACAATGGAATGTAATGATCCATTTAATTCCTTTGTCCATTTCATTACTATGTTCATTCCATTCCCTTATTCATTCCATTGCCCCATGCCAAACAGACCCTAAGGGTATTTTTGGTTGGAGGTAATGGAATGAAGGGGGGGATGGAATAGGAGAAAGAATGGAATAGACAAGGGAATGAAATGGATCATTACCATTCTTTTGTCTTGTTTGGTTAACCTATAGGAATGAAATGAATTATTATTTTTTATTGTTTGGATCAAAAAAAAAATTGTAGAAATGAAATAGAAATAATAAAAACACTCATATTTCAAAATACTTTAAGCCAAAAAAAACCCCTACAATGGCGACGGTGGTAGCTCCGACGACGAAAATGGTGGCGGCGGTGGCGATGGTGGTGGTGTCGGTGGAGTTGGTGGCGATGCCAATGGTAGTGGTGGTGGTGGTTGTTAGGTGGTAGTGTTGTTGAGAAAGTAGGTCGAAGGAATAATGGAGTGAAAAAAAAGAAGGGGGGGTGGGAAGGAATGGTTTTGATGGAACGAGTTTCCATGTGTAATGGATGATTTCATGCCATTGAGCAACCAAACACCACTCTTTTCATTCCCACGTAATGAATCATTCCATTCCTACTGTCATTCCTGCATACCAAACGCTACCTAAGATTCTTCCATTGTGTCACACCCCGACTGACGATGAAATTTACGTCGGGGCATAACGTATAGATTGCTCAAAACACATGTGATACTATTAAGGTGACAATATTATCATTACCATATTAAATTTCCAAGTACACAAGTTCAAATAGAAATAATATATCATAATAAAGCAAACTAACTATTACATCAATTTATTTGAAATAACCTAAGACAATCTAGTGTCTTCGATCTTGATAATTTCTTCACACATTCATATCTGTAGCATATATATAAAATAAAGGTCAACTAAAAATAGTTGATGAATTTCCCACAAGTTTTTATATAATATAATATGAGGCAAAACCATACAATTCCATGAACACACATATTAAATAAGCAAGTAATGAATATGTAAAAATATCAATGAGGCTATTTTCTATTTAACATAAAGTCTAAATAGTAAGGGGAGCGTATGATAATACTTATTTGACATAGTAAGGGGCCCTTTTCTATTTGGCATAAAGTTTATTATTTACCGTGCTCATATGGTTTTGTAACCGGATCCTGTCAGATTCGTTAAAGTGTTGATTACTCATTTTTATTCCACTGAGTATATATTAATTAATTGGAATAATTGTATTTGTCATATTTATTGAACCGGATTTTAATAAATATTTTTGACCTATCACCACTGAAACCCAACAGTGTCTTACCAAATTGCAATATACATACGCTATAATCGATTAGCAAACCTAAATTTAAATAGATCACCAAACATTGTGCACATTATATGCAAATAGGCCAACAATTGATTCAACTAAATGAAATTATGTGCCTGCCAATATAGGTTGTTAAATTGACGAATATTAAATTGAAGAAGACAAACTGTGCATACATCCGTAGAAGTGGTTTGACTGAAATTCGAAAATCAAAGACAGCTAATGCAATGATAAACTCACCTTACACTTATGGTTGTGGCTTCAGATATACCGGTGAGTCGACTCATATACCCGCTAGACTAGACACAAATTTAACGGTGGATCATAGTTCTTCCTAGGGTATCAATCATGTCGGGTAGGCAAATTAGCCCGAACCCGACCCATATAATTATTATTTGTGTCAAATACTTCAACCCTAACTTACATTAACACAAATTCTAGTAAACTCAAAAACTACTTATTTGACCCATTTACCAACAATATTAAAAGTTTTAAACAATGGATTAAATTTATACTCTAAACTAAAACTTTCGAGCATTATTTATTTATTTATTTATTTTTCACTCTAAAAATTCAATAAGAAACAAGTTTGAAGGCTATAAATAATATATTTTGTAAACAAATTAGTAGTTTTTAAACAAATGTGTAATAGATTTTAATATTTTTGATGAAAGAAGTTTAAAGTAAGATATAACACGCATGTAAACAAACTTTTAATATTATGAAAACTTGAATCGAACTAATGACACTATAAAATTGACAGAATATAAAAAATTTAAAAATGTTTAAAAAATTGTATACTTATATTCTATGTGTTACCTATATATTTGTTCATATATAATTATATATAAAACAAATTAAAAATATTTAAGCCAAACATACATTTGCTCGTTTACAATTAAGCAAAAAAACAAACGAACATTTAGAAACAATTTCCCAGCAAATTAGAACGAGGAGATGTTTGATTCCATAAACAAGTTTCTTAAAAAAGAGAGTGAAGGGTAGGAGTAGTCCATCCATTATTGGAATGGATTGATTGCTTGTCAGTTGTCACTCACTGAAGAAACACTAATCGACCCCGGGCAGATTACGGATAATCTGGGGGTTAGATAGATGTTTCCCACGAGGATGAGGTCCAGCAAAGAAAGTTGTTCTTCAGGTGACCTTCAAAAAAGACACCGTAAGCTCGTCACTGAGAAGGGGGGGGGGGTTCCTCCTTGTGACCACCCTCCGGCGTGAGAATCAGACAAGATTGCTCTTAACATAAATGTATATTAAGAGATTGCTAGAGAAGATAAGATAATGAGATATCAGATAATGTCCTTACCATTCCAAGGTGTTGGAGTATTTATAGCCGAAGGTAGGTTTCCAAGAAGGTACAGCCGGCTGAATAGTATTCCTGTTCTACCAACAGTGGGCTACGCACAAGCCATGCTGGTTGGTGGATAGGCTGCGGCCGATAGTGACAAGGCCGGCTGTATACTGTTCCTTTACTGCCGGCTATGCACTGTTCCACCAACTGTAGGCTATGCACGTCCCTCAGTGAGGGTTGGTGAGTAGGCAGCGGCTAATAGTGACAAACAGTACTAGAGGGTGCTCCTCCTCGTACTGTTGTCGGTGAGCTGTCGCCCTGTGATTGGTTCATGGGCTGTTTTGGTCAGATCGTCTATTTTGCCCATACCTTGGCAGGTATAGTACAAAAGATCTTCCAGAAGCATACGGACTGGCTCATTTGGGCGGGAGTGTTCCCGCCATGCTCATTCCTTCAGGTGACTACTGAAGTATCGAGTTAGTGCCTTGTGCGTGTAGCCTTGCTATTAGTGCGGGTAGCCTTCCCTGATGGCTTGTATCCGCAGCTGTGGGAACAAGCGGGGTACTTCACCATTAGGAGGCTTTCCCTGCGGGAACAGCTGGCGTACTGCGCGTAAGGTCTTCATCTCTGAGCATGGTGGGTCCTGCGGAAGCAGTTGGTCCTTGCGCAGACGTCCCTCTTCAAGGTGAGTCTTGCGGGTCCAACTGGGCTCTGCTGGGACCTACCTCTTCAAGTCCCCCCAGTCCAATGTTCTTCTCATGAATTACTAATAAGTGAGGTGAACTTTTGGACTTTAGCAAGGGGTTTTGAAAAGGGTTTTTAGTTTTAAGGTTTTCCGTGGGGATTCCTCCCGCGGTTTTCCTAATGCCACGCAGAAATTCCCGACTTTTCTGCTTGATCTTTGGGTATGATACGGGTAGGTCTGTAACCTCCTCGCAAGTTAGGAGCGTTAAGTCCCACTTGTGTGGATTCTCCATGAGGCTTTGGTAGTTTTGAACATAGTGATCAATTATGTTAAAACCACCAATTCCATATTGGAGTTTCAAACAATATAGTTATCGACGTTCCCGCTATGCGGGGATGTTATTCCCGTTTCCGCAAGCATGGCCCAGAAGATCCTTCTTGGTTTCAATTCCCTGCGGAGCGCTAGGTATGTGAAGGGTTTTGCCTTGACACTGTACCCGCACTCGTCTTACGGTTACTTTACTTCCAAGGTATTCCTGGCGTCAATTCCCTGCGGGTGCTAAGTATGTGAAGGGTTTTGCCTTAACACTGTACCCGCACCTGTCTTATAGTTACTTGGTTGCCAAGGTAAGGGGTATTTTCCCGCTTACTTTTGAATCCTTTTGAAATTTTGAAATTCGAAAAGTTGGTGAAAGGATAAGAACAGTCCAAACTGTTGAAACGTCATCCGACGGTTCCTTCTGACTGTGTCAGGACGTGCAGGAAGTTATGGCGACGTGACAATATATGGTCATTCCAGGCGCTTTTTCAGGCGCGTGGGCGTGATTTTTCGGGCGCGTGGCCGCGAAATTAATGGCACGCGTCCTTTCAACAGCTGTTGCCAGCTTGCTCATTGCCACGTGTCATAGTTTCATTGCACCTTCGATTTCTCTCTCTTCCGCATTAAATTCATCGCATTAATTGCGATGAGTATATAAAGGGGGAGAGGGTCTCTTGTAATTCACACTTTCACTCTTCTCTTCTTGTAAACGATTTCCGGCGAATACTTTCTGCCAAGCATTCTCCTGAAATCACTCTTCTTTACCTCCAAACCATGTCTTCTACCTACGATTTTGAAGCTGCTGCCAAAGAATCTGACGTGCACGTCGAGATCCCGACGTCTACGTCTGATAAAGACGATAAGAGCACTGCTGGCGAATGCCAGTGTGCTCTTCCGGCCGACCTCTATCGGTACGTCGTCCGGAAGTTCATGCTCGAGTCGTTCGAGCCTGAGTTTCCGGAGCCACACCAGACGGTGTACGATGCCCCCCAGGGCAAGATAGGGGTGTACGCTGCATTCTTCGTTTATGGGAATCTCAGGTTCCCATTGACGAAGTTTGTATACCGTGTCTTGGAGAGGCACGGCGTGCATCTGAAGGAGGTACACCCGATGGCGATCGCCAAGATCTGCCACTTTGAGTGGGTGTGCCTCATTCTGGGCGTGGAGCCCCATGCTGACCGGTTGATGACCTTCTATTCTTGGAGGTGCATCCAGCTTTGGTACACCTTGGTCAATCGGATCAAGGGGTTGAAGATCTGCGCTACCGAGCGCAGTCTTCGGTCGTGGAAGCGTGAGTTTTTTTATATCTTCGCTCGCGTCATCCCCCTTGCGATGACCTTTAAGAATGGGAGAGCACTCCCCGCCCTTCACGCCCTCAACTACCAGGAGGCGGAGTGGTTCGCCAAGATCTCCCTGGTCCAGACTCCGGTATACCGCTTTGCGGAGTCTGGGATGGTGATGCTTGGGATGAGCCGGGTGTGGAAGGAGGCGTCACAGGTTCCCATCGTCCTCGAATACGGTTTGAACTCTGTCCCTTACGGTATGCTCTGTCTTCTTTGTTTATATAGGTTTGTCTTCTAACTGTTTGTTTCTTTTATTTCAGAGGGGAACGACTTGCAGTCGCTCCTGCATCCGCGGGAGGCTGATAGTCCCGCTCGGATGGGTACTCGTGCTCTAGATGAGAACGAGTTGCCCATCCTTGAACAGACGGCAGATCGGTTCGTGGAGGTCTACCCGCCAGGCCACGAGATCCTGAGCGCCAGGCGGCCAGGTAAGGAGTTATTCAACCCTCGACCCCTCAATGCTGAAACCTCTGCTGGAATTCCTCTAATCGTGTGTTCTGATGAGGAATCCGCAGATGGTCCTCCGTTGGTGCGGAAGAAGAAGGTTGCTGGCGGGAAGGGGAAGGCGAAGGTTGCCTTCACTGCCGATCCGGTGCCTCGGTCTGATTCGGAGACCGAGAGCGAGGAGGTGGCGGGGAACCCTGGTGGCGATAAGACCACTGCTCCGGAGGCTGAGACGACCGTCACCTCCGAGCAGCCCAGGACAACGACGGTGAGCGGCGTGAAGAGGCCGGCTCCATCGGGTTCGTCCCCGCCTTTTCGCACTTTTAGGCTCAAGAAAACCCGTAAGTACAAACTTTACTTTTTTTCATATCTTTCCGCCATTGTACTTATATCTTCTTTGTGCAGGCGTGGATGTTACCGCATTCCAGGGTGGAGCGGGGAGGAGCACCTCCGGACCCATGACGGTAGGTTTGGTCAACCTACCTGAGGCGATGACCCAGGCGGCTGCGCCTGCTTCAGTTGGTTCAGTTGCTCACCCAGTTGAGCCAACTGTTCCAACTGCGATGACATCTCCGCCGGCTGTCAGTGCCATATTTACTGAATCTGTTACTGAGCCGGCGGTGACTATTCCTGCGGGTACTTCCGCAGCGGCGACCACGGTTGCGAGTTCACCTCCGGTGAGTTCACCTCCGTTGGTTTCTACCGCGGCGGCCTCCATGCCTCCTCCGACGTCGGCAGCTACGGCCGATCCTTCAGGTATGCTTGGGGCTTCTCGCCAACCTCTGCCTCCTTCCCATCTGCCTGACCTCTTGGATGGATTTCCCTTGGGTTCAGGTGATGGGTTTGGCGGCTATCGGCCTGTTGTCGACCCTACAGGTGCGTAGGGTTATTTTGGTCTCTTTTTTTTTTTTTATATCATCTTTTCCTAACTGCTTTTTGTTTTTTGCAGTGTCGGATTCCAATGAAGTGTATGTTCCACGATGGAACATCCGCCGAGGAACAACCCTTCGCACGCCTGTGGAGTGCGTGGAGTGGGCTCGTCACGCAGCTCCCAGTGGTGCGTTGGGGGAAGCCATGGCTAGCTACCAGTAGGGTAGGCTAACCAATGAGCTTCGGGTTCTCCTGGCCCGGATGCAGCCGCGCGTCGAGCTGCTTTGTCGTGAAAACGACAAGTTAAAAGCAGCTCGTATCCAAGAAGTAGCTCAGGCGCGGGCTGTCCGGGAGGAGAATAGGAGGCTCTCCGCCGTTGCTGCGGAGAAGGAGAAGGCCTTCAAGGCCCTTGAAGTTGAAGTTCAGGCCCGTCTCGAGGCCCGTTCCAAGGCTGCCCAAGCTGTTAACGAACAGCTTCGGCTGGCTAAGGAAACTGCTCGGAACGCAACTGAAAGGGCCACCAAGGCTGAAGCTGTTGCTGAGCCTCTACGCCTCGAGAATGAGGAACTTAAAGCCAAACTAGAGGCGCTCCAACAGGCTCATGATGCCTTGGCGATGGAAGACGTCAAAAAGCTCCAAGAGATCTTGGACCAGAGGGGGGTGCTTGACCACACTGAGCGGAAGCTAAAGGGCGTTGAAGAGGCTGCGGCTAAAGAAGTGTTGCTTGCCAACCTCAACAAAAGTGAAGCCGAACGCCCCCGTAACCAAGCTTAAGCTGCCCTCCAGGAAGCTCTGGTTACCAAGGAATGGCTTCTTCGAGAAGCGTTGTCTCAGGTATGCGTAATTTCATATCTTTACACTTTTCTTTGCACATAGAAAAGGTTCTGACACTTGTATTTTTTCTTGTAGGTTGTGCATCGAGTCTTCACGGACACATCATACGACGATGCCATGAGCGCAGCCCTCAACGCTTCTCATGAGGATGGGGAAAAGGCCGGTTTCCTGCTTGGTCTAGGGTTCGTTGAGAAAGGCATCCCGCCTTCCAACTTCCCTTTGTATGATGTGGATACTGAAGCTGTTTATGACCAAGCAGTGAACCAGTATGCCGCCTTCCCGCATCCGGTGGTGGAGAAGGTGAACGAAGTTACTTCTGCTGATGATGGGCTAGCTATCCTTAAAGCTTTCCTTGAACCGCCACGCTCTACTGATGGTGCTGGTCCAAGTGGAAGTGGTCCTGAAGCTTGATCCTGAAGATCCCTTTCCACCATTAGAGTATATTTTTATTTTTGTATAGCTTCTTTTGTATGCGGGTATGCACCCAGCAATCTTTGTAATATTTGAATTTTGATGGAATAAAGATTATGTGCTAATTCCTTGCCTTGTTTTTTTTTTACGCATGTTTTGATTTAACTTAGCAATTTCTTTAGTACTTAGATAAGTTAACTTTTTAACGTTGCAGATTATAAGTTTATGTTTCGCTTCCTCTTTCAAGATTGTGCGGGTATGACCGTCACTTACACTTAGTAAGATGGCTTAACTTTACTTATATCTGACCTGCGTGGAAGTTTTCCTCATCTTTTCCTTTGAAATTTTCTAAGTGTTTAGAATAAGTTAACCTTTGAACGTGGTAGATAATAGGTTGAAGTTTTGCTTCCTCGTTCGTAATTGTGCGGGTAAGACCGTCACTTGCACTTAGTAGGATGGCTAAACTTTGCCTACATCTGACCTGCGTGGAGGTTTTCCTTATCTTTTCTTTTGAAATTTTTACCGTTTTATGTGTTTATGCGGGTTTTGCCGCCTTCCACACGTAACGACTTACTTCTTCCCATATTTATGCGGTGAATACCGGAACATCAGTGTGGGAAGTTCATAAGTATAAAGGTAAGGCTATCAACACATTGTGAAAGGAGAATCATTTCCATTAGAAGTGGCTCTAGGCCTTTTCTTTACAAGTTTGGAATTGATCTACATGTAACATTTGCGTAATTGAGCTCCATTCCATGTTCTTGGGATGGGAGTGCCATCGAGCCTTTCGAGCCGCTACGCGCCCTTTCCCAGAACTTCTTTGATAATATATGGCCCTTCCCAGACCGGGGCCAGTTTTCCTGGGCGTTGTTGGTTCGAAGCCTCGTTGTTACGCAGTATGTAGTCTCCTACATTGAAGTTACAGAGTTTTACCCGCGTGTTGTAGTACTTTTGCATTTGTCGCTTGTAGTTCTCTTCACGCACTGCGGCTAAGTCTCTGCGTTCCTCGGTTAGCATAAGGTCTAACCGTCTTTCCGTATTGTTGTCTTCTGGCTGAATCAAGACCCTTGGTGAGGGTAAACCAATTTCGACCGGGACCATGGCTTCAGTGCCATAAGTGAGACTGAACGGGGTTTCTCCCGTACTGGCCTTTTTCAGCGTTCTGTTTGCCCAAAGGACGTGCGGAAGCTCGTCCACCCAGCCGGATCTTTGTTCCAAGAGTCTTTTCTTTATGCCTTCGACGATGCTCTTATTTGCTCTTTCTACCTCACCGTTACCCTGCGGGTGCGCCACTGAGGTAAAAGTGTGGGTGATTTGAAGTTCTTCCAGCCACTTTTGTAACTTCTTGTCAGCAAAGTTGGTGGCGTTATCGCTCACCAAATTCTGTGGAAGTCCAAAACGACAAATAATAAATTCCCAAATAAATTTTTTGATATGTTTCGCGGTTGTTTGGGCTAAGGGTTTTGCTTCTATCCACTTGGTGAAGTAGTCGATGGCTACCACTAGGAACTGAACATTTCCTGCTGCTGTAGGAAATGGGCCTGTCACATCGATGGCCCACTTCTGAAATGGCCATGAAGAGGTGACTGGAACAAGTTCATTCTTCGGGCGATGCGTGTTGGGTGCGTAGAGCTGACAAGACCTGCACTTTCTGATGTATGCCAGCGCATCCGTATGCATCCCCGGCCAAAAGTATCCCGCGTTGTTTAGCTTAGCTACAACAGCGCGTGGACCTGCGTGTACTCCACAGATGCCTTCGTGTACTTCCCTCAGGAGGTAGTTAGCATCTTGGTTGTCCACACATCTTAAGAGTGGGCCAAGAAAGTTACGTCTGTAAAGGATGTCATCGATGAGTTGATAATTCAGTGCTTTACAGCGTAGTTTTCTTGCCTATGTTTTTTACTCTGGTAGTGTACCTGCCGCAAGGTAATTTATTATTGGTGTCATCCACGTTTCTGTGCCGGTTTGGATGACACAAATTTCCCTGTGCGGGACTGAAGGTGCCTCGAGGAGTTCAATGCGGATGTCCTTTCCCAAGTGGGTGAAGGCTAATGATGCAAGCTTGCTTAACGCATCCGCAGATTTGTTTTCACTACGCTTGACGTGTATGACTTTGCAATCGTTAAAATCGCGCATAAGGGTTTTTGCTTGTGCGAGGTACAGGGCCATTGTGTCGTTCACGGCCGTGTACGTCCCGTTGATTTGGTTGGCTACTAACATGGAATCTACGTGGGCTTCCAAGTGTTTCACTCCCATCTTACGCGCAATTCTCAGCCCGGCCAAGAATGCTTCATACTCGGCTTCGTTATTCGTACTTGGAAAATCTAGTCGAATAGCGTAAGTGTATTCTTGGCGTGCTGGGTTGGTTAGTTTCAGCCCTGCGCCTGAACCCTCGTTACTGGCTGCTCCATCAGTGTAGAGTCGCCAGACATCATTGATGTCCTGTGCTGGAGAGGGTTGAGCCTCTTCCTGGCACTCTTTTTCCCGCGATGCAGGCACTTCCGCAATAAAGTCGGCCAAAACCTAGCCTTTTATGGCTGGTCTTGGCTTATACTTTATCGCATATCCCCCCAACTCAATTGCCCATTTGGCTAGGCGTCCCGATAACTCGGGTTTGCGTAGAACGTTTGCAAGTTTGAAGTTGGAGAGAATGGTGATTGGGTGGCCCTGGAAATATCGTCTTAACCTGCGTGAAGCGTGTATAAGTGCTAAGACTAATTTTTCGAGGGTAGAGTACCGGGTTTCTACGTCTGTTAGGATACGGCTGACATAATAGATCGGCATCTGGATGCCTTTCCGTTCAACTAGCAGGACCGCCCCGGTTGCTCTATCTGTTGCGGAAAGGTATAGGATTAACTCCTCCCCCGCTTTTGGTGCTGTGAGCGTTGGGAGTTCGATCAAGCGTGACCGAATCTCCTGAAAAGCTGCTTCCGCTTCTGGTGTCCAGCGGAAGTGCGTTTTCTTTAAACAGTTTCTCAACGTTGACACGAAAGGAAACGACTTATCCTCGTGGTTTGCCAAAAAGCGATTAAGTGCGACTAGTCGTCCATTCAGTGTCTGAGCCTGTTTGATGGTAGTAGGTGATTCCATTTTGATAATGACTTTGACCTTTTCAGGGTTCGCTCTGAAGCCATCTTTAGTGACGATGACCCCCAAGAACTTCCCTTCTTCCATTCCAAAGGCACACTTGCTTGGGTTGAGCTTCATGTTTATCTTCCTGAGCGTGTTGAAAGTTTCTTCGATGTCTTTCAACATCGCTTCTGCGTCAGGGCTTTTGATGACCAAGTCATCCATGTAGACTTCCAAGTTCCTCCCAATTTGGGCATGAAACTGGTTGTCCATCAGGCGTTGGTATGTGGACCCGGCATTCTTAAGTCCAAATGGCATCATTTGATAACAAAATGTGCCATCGGGCGTCCGAAAAGCGGTTTTGTCCTGATCATCAATGGCCATGTGGATTTGATGGTACCCCTTATACGCATCCAGGAAGCATTTAAGGCGAAACGGTGCTAACGAATCCACCTTAAGATCAATTTCGGGTAACGGATAACAATCTTTGGGGCATGCTTTGTTTAAGTCCTTGAAATCTATGCACATGCGCCATTGTTTGTTATTCTTCGGTACCATAACGAGATTCGCAACCCATGTTTGATATCTGCTAACGCGTACGATGCCTGCGTCAAGGAGTTCCTTGACTTGGGTTCTACACGCGTTAGTTTGTTCTGGCCCCATTACTCTGCGCTTTTGTACGACTGGCGTAACAGCCGGGTCGCACTTGAGCTTATGCTCTGCCTTACTTCGGGGTACGCCAGTCATGTCAGCTGGTGTCCACGCGAAGATGTCAGCGTTTTTCTGTAGTAAGCGTTTGAGTAAGGTGCGCGTGGGATCAACAACTGTTGGGCCAATGGTAACGGCCTGGTCAGGGTATTTGCCATTGAAGGCCCATTTTTCCGGTTCGGTGATGGTTGGTTTAGCCATCTTTGGTTTGGGTTTAGATGAGACAGATGCGATGCATACCTGGGGAATGCCGGTGATCATCGCTACACCCTCAGCTGTTGGCCATCCCATCATGCCGTGGACTGAAGATACCACGGCGTTGAATCTTGCCATCCCGTCTCTTCCGAAGAGAATGTCGTATGTGTGGTGTGGCTTCCTCTTCACGACAAAATCCACATCTTCTGTGCGTGAGTGATTCCCGTCCGTAAGAGTGACGGGGAAAGATAGGATACCCAGGGGGGTGTTTGTGCTGCCGTCGAACCCTTCCATCGAGGCGTAGACCGTTTCCAGGCGTTCCTTGTCTTCGTCATCTAGCTTGTCGAAGAACTGCCTGTACATCACCGTTGACGAGGCGCCGTTGTCAGCAAGAGTGCGAGAAGTGATGTAGTGCCCCAGCTGGTTTTTGATGACGATAGGGCCTTCTTTGCTGGGTCCTCCTGGCACTCGCGGGAAGCGCACTTCAGCTTCCTTCCACGCGCATGGTTCTGTCGCTCGCCTTTTTCTTCCTCTGATGTTGCAATGAACCATGTTGATGCTGATGTCAACGGGCTTTCGTCCGTTGCCTCTGTACCGGTTATCATTCCTTCCTCCCTTCTTGATTGATGCCACAAGGTGTGCAAGTCTTCCATCATTGACGAATGTTTCAACAATATCCTTCAAGGATGTACACTCCTCCGTACTATGACCCTTTGTCCCGTGGAAGTCACAGGATTTGCTTTGATCCGCATTAGGTCGCTGCCGGATCATTGGAGCTTTTGCCCATGGTAGTTTTTCGGTGGCAGATATCTCCGTGACGCTTTTGGTGAGTGGCGTCCACCGGTGTTTTCGGCTTGAAGGGCGTGTGTTATCCCTTCCGCCAACAAGAGGGCGAGAGCTGGATGAGGTGTCAAAGTTTACCCTTGACTGCCAAATACCTAGCTTCCTCTTTTTGTTCTGCCGGACGATCCGAACATTGTTTTCTCTGGTCCTCTGCGTGTAGAGGTGTGTACTCTGGGGAAGATCCCTACCCAGTTGCTTCTCTGTCTCGGCAAAGCGCTTGGCCGCCGTCATGATGGCATCCCATGTGGATGGCATGCCGTCCTTACCCGTCAACGTGCGGATAAGCTCTGGGTATTCGGCGCCCTGGATGAAAGCGGCGCGAACAAGATCTTCACTTATGTTGCCCAGACTCAGCTTTTTGGAGTTGAAGCGAGTGATGAAGTCTAGTAAAGATTCATCCTCCTCTCTAACGCAGTTGAGGATCGTCCACTGTTCTTCAGTATATTTCCTCTGTTGGCTGAAGTGTTGTCTGAACTTGTTCTGAAAGTCCGCCCAATCATAGATGTGGTGGACCGGTAAACGATCGAACCATGCCCTGGCCGCTCCAACCAGAGTCATCTGGAACATATAACACCACGTGGGTTCCGTCCAGTTACTGACGGTTGCCCCCGCAATGAATCTGTTCAAGTGGTCGTCTGGGTCGGATAGACTATCATAAGTGCCGATGTTGGACATTTGTTTGGCACTTCTCGGGGCGATTGCTTCCGCAATGTCCCTTGCAAACTTGGACTTTCCTGCATTTGCAGCAGTTGGTCTAAAGGTTTTGGAGAAGTCACGTGGGTTTCTCCCCGCGTTCGTTGGTTTAAAGGTTTCTCCAAAATTCCTTGTCGGTTGGAAGTCCGTTTCCTTACGCTTCCCTTTTGCCTTATGGCGAGAGTTTGCGTCGGTATCGGATTCTTCCCGCTCATCGTCCGAGTACTCGCACTCACTGTTCATGTTGAGATGTTGGCGAGTACTGCCGAATTCGTCAGCCTGTTGAAGTGAACGCAAACGTTCATCCAACTCAGCTTGGAACTCTTTCTGACGTGTTTCGGCCCACGCCTTAACTTGATCGAGTGTTTGGCGAGGGACCCTCGTCCGTTTCTCCAACTGGGCATCAGTGAACCCCAGTGAAATATTGTTTACTGCACTTGTCCCGGCTTGGGTAATCGGGGTAGTGTTCGTAAAATTTGTATAACCGCCGGTGTTCCCCCCAGTTGCTGGGGTTGTGGTTACCGGGGTTTCTTGGTCACTTACTGGCTTTGGGACCGGAGTAACGTTAACCATTTCTTCAGAAATTTTGAAAAAACTAAGAATTAGTTCTAGCTTTTATGCACGGATGGCGCCAATGAAGAAACACTAATCGACCTCGGGCAGATTACGGATAATCTGGGGGTTAGATAGATGTTTCCCACGAGGATGAGGTCCAGCAAAGAAAGTTGTTCTTCAGGTGACCTGCAAAACAGACACCGTAAGCTCGTCACTGAGAAGGGGGGGTTCCTCCTTGTGACCACCCTCCGGCGTGAGAATCAGACTAGATTGCTCTGAATATAAGTGTATATTAAGAGATTGCTAGAGAAGATAAGATAATGAGATATCAGATAATGTCCTTACCATTCCAAGGTGTTGGAGTATGTATAGCCGAAGGTAGGTTTCCAAGAAGGTACAGCCGGCTGAATAGTATTCCTGTTCTACCAACAGTGGGCTACGCACAAGCCATGCTGGTTGGTGGATAGGCTGCGGCAGATAGTGACAAGGCCGGCTGTATACTGTTCCTTTACTGCCGGCTATGCACTGTTCCACCAACTGTAGGCTATGCACGTCCCTCAGTGAGGGTTGGTGAGTAGGCAGCGGCTAATAGTGACAAACAGTACTAGAGGGTGCTCCTCCTCGTACTGTTGTCGGTGAGCTGTCGCCCTGTGATTGGTTCATGGGCTGTTTTGGTCAGATCGTCTATTTTGCCCATACCTTGGCAGGTATAGTACAAAAGATCTTCCAGAAGCATACGGACTGGCTCATTTGGGCGGGAGTGTTCCCGCCATGCTCATTCCTTCAGGTGACTACTGAAGTATCGAGTTAGTGCCTTGTGCGTGTAGCCTTGCTATTAGTGCGGGTAGCCTTCCCTGATGGCTTGTATCCGCAGCTGCGGGAACAAGCGGGGTACTTCACCATTAGGAGGCTTTCCCTGCGGGAACAGCTGGCGTACTGCGCGTAAGGTCTTCATCTCTGAGCATGGTGGGTCCTGCGAAAGCAGTTGGTCCTTGCGCAGATGTCCTCCAACTGGGTGGGACCTAAATCTTCACTCACCTAACCGCCATTTTTGGTCATCTGCTTCATTATACCGTTACTATTTGCCCAACATCATAAAGCTTTGTCTTCAAATCCTCCTCCGTTACTTATTATATTATTTTGTGCATTAAGACACACAGACAGACAGACAGGCGATGGTACTCTCCTTCTCATCTTCTTCTACGCCTACTACTACCTTCGCCAATCGGTACCCACTTCATTCTCATTCTATATTATGTATTCACATTAAATTCATCTTCCAACCTCGGTTTTAGTGTTTATGTAAAAGTAAAACCTATCCGTTTCATTCGAGTTAGGGATTTGCGGCTTCGGAATATGAATTTTGAAATGCTAGGCTTCTATTCTATGTATGTATGCACTATTTGAAAGGAATTAGGGCACCAGATTTCAATGCACACTGGACTGAGCCCTACCTCATTTAACTTACAAGTGCTCCGCTTGTTTATTATTCATTCATGATTATTATTAACTAAATTATATACACTACACTTGTAATTATTATTATTATTATATATACATACTATCAAATTGATTTTTATATATAGTATAATGTATGCTATTTAGTTATTTTATCATAGTTTTATGTACAATGATCGTTTTAATTATTATCATAATATGAAGTTGTTATATTAAATAAAATTATATAGATAATAGGCTTGCTTAGGTTCACCAGCCAGCTTGAGCTTGATAACTGAAGCTTGGCCTTGGCTCGCTTTTACAAGCTTCTTTTTAGGCTCGAGCTTGTTTAAGCCCAGCTCGATTCGAGCTTTTAGTGAGCCGGTAGCTCACGAGCGGCTTGGCTTGTTTACACCCCTAATTATGAAGATTCATGTTGTTTGGTCTTACTGGTTATCAAATTAATATTACTCTCTGCATTGTGAATCTATTTGTCCTGTTCACTTGAACACCAATCAACACTATGGTATATGCATGATGCAATTATGAAGCTTGTTCTTCATACATGCTACTTCTAGGGTTTCTTAATAGTATCATTATTTTACTTACTTCTGCATCCAAAGTATGCAGTTTATACCACATTATTAAAAGGGCTATATACGCTTGTCCAGTATCTTTTCAGATATGGCTGGAGATATCACTATCACCATTGATGATACCCCTTTTCTACTCCACAAGTTCCCTCTAGTATCACAAAGTGGAAAAATAAGAAAAATGGTAGCAGAATCCAAGGATCCAAATCTGTCAAAGTTGGACCTTGCCAACTTTCCTGGCGGACCTGAGTCATTCGAGCTCGCTGCAAAGTTCTGTTACGGTATGAACTTCGAAATCACAACCGAAAACATAGCACATCTCCACTGTGCTGCTGAGTACCTAGAAATGACAGACGATTATCGAGACGATAACTTACTTACACGCACAGAAGTGTATCTAAACGAGGTTGTCACACCAAGTCTTGAGAAATCAGTACAAGTTTTATGTTCATGTGAGACGATATTACCCCTAGCGGATAGTTTAGGAACTATTGACAAATGTGTTGATGCTATTGCCAACAACGTGTGTAAAGAACAGCTTGTCGAGGGACTCTCTCGTTTAGAATGCGATAGCGCGCGTATAGATGCAAATAACAGGTGCTTGGAATGGTGGATTGAAGATCTTTCGGGTCTAAAAATTGAACTTTATCAACGGACGATTTCGGTTATGGTAAGTAAAGGCATTAGACAAGATAGTGTAATTGCATCCATAATGCATTATGCACAATCGTCTTTAAAGGGTATTGGAAAATCCCAAATTTGGAATCCTGCAAGAACGACCCCTGTGGCGGTGGAAGACAGTCAAAGGGTAATTGTGGAAACTCTTGTGAGTTTGTTACCAGCTGAGAAAGGTGCATCTATTCCGGTTGAGTTTCTTTTTGGGATGTTAAGAATGGCGATTATGGTGGATTCAAGTTTTGCGTGTCGGCTTGCTCTGGAAAGAAGGATAGCTGTTAGATTAGAAATGGTTTCGCTTGATGATTTGTTGATACCGTCTGGTCAAAATGGTGAGTCTTTATTTGATGTTGACACGATTCACAGGATATTAGTGCAGTTTCTTCAAATAATTGAACAGGAAGATGATGAAGATTGTGGGTATGAATCAGAAGGTGATATGGGTTCACCGAGCCATGGTTCATTGTTGAAAGTTGGTCGGCTTATTGATGCTTACCTGGCAGAAATTGCTCCAGATCCGTACTTGAGTTTTCAAAAGTTTATTGCTATGCTTGAAGTATTGCCTGATTATGCTCGGGTTATCGATGATGGACTTTATAGAGCTGTTGATATTTATCTCAAGGTAACTTATAACACGTAATCATCTTTTCTAGTAAAAAGTTATTGAGATGATTTCTTTCACTTTTGTAATCATATTTGACAGTCTAGGATGTGCATGAAACCGAAAAAATCGATTGGTAACCTGATCAACCAAGAAAACTGCACCAAACAACCGAACCCAAACAGAAACTGACGGTGTGGCTTTTAATTTTCATAAAAACTGAAAAAACCCATCCGTAACCAGAAAAACCAAACAGAAATAACTGAACCTAAACAAAAACCGATGATTTGGTATTTGGTTATCATCAAAAGTGAACTTGCGGTTCACTTCAGGTTTTGGATAATTAAAACTGTAAAAACTGTACCAAGCGGAACTTATGGATTTTCATTTTTAGTTTTGAATTTTGAATATTTACAAAAGCTAAATAAATAGTGTAACCCTAATATTTTAGCCTAAATGTATAATGATTAATTAATTATTAATTATCAAAAAGATTTACACCCAAACTTTGGGTCCAAATTCATTATTATGGGTCAAAATTTTTTTGATCAAAAGAGTTTGTAATCCCACATAGCAAAACCGAAATAAAACAAAACCCAAACCAAAAATCGAAATAACCGAAACCAAACGGTTTTCAAACATTCGAAAGCCGAAATTTTGGTTTTTGGTTCGGGTTGAGCCCAAAACCGACCCATGCACGTCCCTATTTGATACAGTAATTATTTATTTAACGAAAAGTTTGGATAAAGATAAAAAGTTGTCCGCTTTGACCGTGTTGACTGTTTAACAGTTTGATGGTTTGAGCGCACACGTCTAACTATTATTATTGTGATGGATTAGGCTCATCCGATGCTAACCGAGCACGTGCGTAAAAAAATTTGCAAGTTCATAGACTGTGAAAAGCTATCTCAAGAAGCATGTAACCACGCAGCCCAAAACGACCGGCTCCCAGCCCACATGGCTATCCGGGTGCTCTACTTTGAACAGCTTCGGCTAAAGACAGCTATCACCATGACCGGACCCTCAGCTCTGTCCGGCTACATGTCACAAAAGATGTGCAGCAGCAGCGGTGCACCGAGTGCAGCCATGTCTCCACGTGACACGTACGCGTCTCTAAGACGAGAGAATCGTGACCTGAAATTAGAGATTTCAAGAATGCGAGTGAGGTTAAGTGACTTGGAGAAGGAACAGGTTTGCATGAAGCAAGGGATGATGGATAAGTCTGGTAACGGGAAGACGTTTTTGACTTTGATATCCAAGAAGTTTGGAATGTTTGCGGGTCCCGGGAACGGCAACCAACATAAGCATGGGACCGGGACCGGAACCGGAACCGGGGTCGGGAGGAAGTCGAGGTCGGGCAGTCGGAGGAGGGAATACTCTCTTTCTTGAGTATGAGAGGTTGTGTCTGACCTGTGGTTTTTTATTTTAGTTTGGTTTTAGTAATGAATTTGATTAAGAAATTTGGTAGATTGAAGTACTTTTCAATTTGTGTGTTCTGTGTTCTTGTGATTTATTTAGATTTTTCGCCTGGCTAGACAAAATTTCTTCCTCTCTCCCACCCTCACATTGTCGGGCACTTGGACAACGTTAATAGGTTTAACCAAACTAACTTCGAAACTAAAAAAATAATACCATTCTTTTTCAATAGGTTTCTGTTAAACCAGATCCAAATGGGTTTCAATGCTATAATTTCAAACCGGGTAAACTGGTGAATTGGACCGGGATCAGGACCGGGCCCGGTTTTTTTATTCGGGTTTTCTATCAGTTTACAGTTTCGTATCTAAATAGCTATCATATCAGATTACGTTCTTATATTTTTCTTGTAATTTAAGTTTCATTTAAAACGTGCTTGTGAGCATTTTTTGTCATGTTCCTATGATTGTTTAGTAGTGACTTACAACTACAACGACCTAACAAGCATTCATCACAGGCCACTATTGTTTACAAAAATTAAACATAACGAAATAGCATTAATGTCCTAACACTTAGGTTCACCCTTTGCCTAAAGAACATAACATAATGACTAAACCAATCCACTCATAAAAAAAACCACAACTAAAAAATCACAGAGCTCAACTTGAAACAAATTATTTCAGAAGAAAAGACTCGAACCCATGACATTTCATAAGAAAAGTCAATCGGGCTTGGACAAAACTTATTTTATTAACATGTGTATATTTTTAAATTACTAAAAAAAAATATATATATATATATATATATTTTTTTTTTCCAATTTGAACTTTATAAGATTTGGAGCAAGGGAAAGATCCAAAATTTACTTGCAGGTTAATTAAACCAAATAATAAATAATAATTGAACAAAGACTTGATGAAGCTAGCAGCAGCCAGCCAGTTTAGAATTTAGATCTCAAATTCTTAATCTTTAATCTTTTATAATTCTAGAATACTTCCAATTCTCTCTCTCTCTTTTTTGTCACATAACATTATTCCTGCAGTACCATCATCATCATCATCTTGTTTATTTAAGCAACACTTGTTCTAAATTCAGCTTTAATGCTGTATATATCCAATACTCAAATCTAACACCTGCACACACGTATAAGTATAATAATATTAATTATATCACTCTGTCACGATATCAAGTCAAAACCCCTTCGATTCAATCAACAAAGCTCACAACTTTTACTTAATTATCATCTAGGGTTTCAATAAACTAAACCTAGTGATTACTGATCTGGGTCAACTCCTATAGGTTTGATTTGACCATGGGGATATTAGGGTTTGTAATCTTTGTTTCCTGTTTGTTGTTTATGATTGAATCATGCTTGGGTAGATTTGTGGTGGAGAAGAATAGCTTGAGGGTGACGTCACCTGATCATTTGAAGGATGTCTATGAATGTGCTATTGGTAATTTTGGTGTCCCTCAGTATGGTGGAACATTGACCGGTGTTGTCAACTACCCCAAGTCCAATCAGAAGGCGTGTCAGCGGTTTGATTCATCTTTGAAGTCCGAAACTGCTGGCGGTCTGCCACTTTTCGTTCTGCTTGATCGTGGCGGTAAGGGTTCTTTCTTGATTGAGGTTTAATGATTTGTTTTCAGTTGAAGGAAGTTGTTATTGATTCCAGTTTTGTATTGCTTAAAAATAGTTTCTTGGGGTCCATAACCGAAAACTGAAATTAACCTTAACTGACAAAACCGATTAGTTATGGACTTATGGTTAATTGAATTGGTTCCCTCACCATTCGATTATGGTTATGGTCAGTGTGACTTCGTTAACCGGCTTTAACCAAAACCGAACCTTGTATGGTTATGATTTTCCAAATCTATTTCAGTCATGCTGCAATTAACTATAACCGAGCTTGGAACACCATAACCATGCTTGGAACATGCGTATATCAGCTTTGAAACTTAATAATTGAGTCTAGAACACCATAACTGAACGATTTTCAACCGGAACAAAGAAAAAAAGATTAAAAGAAAAAATACATTGGACAATTAACCGAACTTAACCAAAACCGACGGTCAACTGACCATTCAATTATGGTTTTGGTTAAGCAATCTTTTATAACCAAAGCTCAGTTATGGTTATGGTTAACCCCCATAACGAATCGACTTAACGGTACCAATTTAAGTATACTAATATATTGTTATGACAGAGTGTTATTTCACATTAAAGGCATGGAACGCGCAGAACGCGGGAGCTGCAGCTATTCTAGTTGCAGATGACAGACCCGAGCCGTTAATCACCATGGACATGCCTGAAGCAGATAACGCGCCTGCAGATTACTTACAAAACATCACCATCCCGTCTGCACTCATCAGCAAAGCACTCGGTGATTCAATAAAGAAGGCTCTAAGCAAGGGCGAAATGGTCAATATAAAACTCGACTGGACCGAAGCCCTACCTCACCCGGATGAGCGCGTCGAGTACGAGTTTTGGACCAATAGCAACGACGAGTGTGGGCCCAAGTGCAATAGTCAAATCAATTTTGTTAAAGAGTTTAAAGGGGCGTCTCAAATACTTGAAAAGAAAGGGTACACTCAGTTTACACCTCATTATATTACTTGGTATTGTCCTGAGGCGTTCACGTTGAGCAAACAATGTAAGTCTCAGTGTATTAATCATGGGAGATATTGTGCTCCGGATCCCGAGAACGACTTTAGTAAAGGGTATGATGGGAAAGATGTTGTGGTTCAGAATTTAAGGCAGGCGTGTTTCTATAAGGTGGCGAATGAGACCGGAAAACCGTGGCTTTGGTGGGATTATGTGACTGATTTTTCGATTCGGTGCCCAATGAAGGATAAGAAGTATAATAAAGAGTGCGCAGATGAAGTTATTAAGTCACTTGGTGAGTTTGTTAAACAAAGTATTAGTAATATGATTATGTTATTATGATAATATTTAACTTTTCTGAGTAAAATGAGTGTTCAGGTGTTGATTTGAAGAAAATTGATGAGTGTGTTGGTGACACGGAAGCGGATAAGGAGAACGCGGTCCTCAAGGCCGAGCAAGAAACACAGGTATCTATGTGAATGATTTGTAACATATTGAGGTTGATTTTGTAGTTTTAATATCTGATGGTTTGTAATTGTGCAGATAGGCAAAGGTACACGTGGGGATGTAACAATACTGCCAACTCTTGTCATAAACAACAGACAGTATAGAGGTATACTATCTTGTTTCCTTGTCTGGAACCAGAAGTATAATGTGTGTGCTTGTGTGTTTGGGAAGGGGGCAAAAGGGTCTTTTCACCAGATGTTTATCATAATTTGTTTGAATTGTTTCAGGTAAGCTTGCAAAACAAGCGGTTTTGAAGGCTATTTGCTCGGGATTTGAAGAGACCACTGAACCAGCCGTATGTTTGAGAGATGGTCAGGACCCCTCCTTGGTTAACAATAATAACTAGCAAACGTGTTTTTTTTTAATATAGTTTCGGTTATGTTGTTTACAGATATACAAACAAATGAGTGCTTGGATAACAATGGTGGGTGTTGGAAGGATGAAGCTGCTAATGTTACAGCATGCAGGGTACTATTATGCGCCTTCAGTTTATTAATTTTGTTTTATTGTGATGGGTATTTAAACTAATCTAATGTTGGTGTTATAGGATACTTTTAGAGGGAGAGTTTGTGAATGCCCAATTGTGCAGGGTGTAAAGTTTGCCGGTGATGGTTATAAACACTGTGAAGGTATTCTTTTTTATAATCATTGTGTCTATTGCAATTATATTTGGAAGTTATTATGTAATAACTGAATAATCAATATCAAAAATGATTATTTGATGGATAATCAGAGGAGCTTATTGCTATATTGATATGCTAATTTCAGTTAGCAAATTCAAACATCCCCTTAGCTATTATAGCCTATACAACCAAATATTGATGCTTTTCGTCGATATCTTTCAGCTTTGGGAGCACTACGCTGTGAAGTTAACAATGGAGGCTGTTGGAAAGGCACCAAGCTCGGCAGGACCTACTCTGCTTGTATTGTTAGTGCTCTCTCTCTCTCTCTCACTCTCTCTCTCTCTCTCTCTCTCTCTTATACACACACACACATACATAGGTGAGGGTTCAATGTAGAACTACGAATAATGCAAGAAATGTGAGGAACAATATAAACCATTCATTTATTATTAAAAGTTAAATGAAAAGAAGTATAGTTGTAATATATTAGTGATTTATCTTCCTGATAACAAGTTTCGTACACGTTTAGATCATAGAATTATAGTGAATCTGCACGTGTGTAGATGTTTACAATATATGAACACAAACTAATCTACACACATATGCATATATCAATTCAAGCACATTCATGTAACGGTGATATATTTTAATAGTCGTATTAGAATCTTAGATAAATAAAAAATAAATGAATGCTGTGTGTGTGTGTGTGTATACTCATGCGTACACGTGTTCTTGTATTACATATGTAGGGGAGGTCTCTAGGCAGAACACAGTTTTTTGTGAGAAGAAAGTGCTTTTAAAGTTTTCTTCGATCTTTATAGTATTTTTAAAATTTAAGTGGTTGAAATGCTAAGTTTATTCATCTCTCTTGAAATTTCAAAAACAATATGACCAACTTTCATTCATTTATAGAGTCTACACTAGGTTATATTATCTACACATGTATGGGTAAACGTTTAAAATTGAAAACAAACATATGAACAAATTAGCTTAATGGTTATTTATGTAAATAAGACACTCATTTGTATGCAAGAATATTTGTTTAAAATATGAACCATTGATAAAAAGCTATACGATTTAGGTGTCTTCCTTTTGTTTTTGCAATAACCTCAGTACCTCACCCTATATATGTATGCATATCTATATATACACGCTCAGACAGATGTACATACATATCTGTCGACATTTCTGTTCACCTTTTTTTGTAATAGAACCACACTGTGGTTTTAAGTTTTAACAACTTTTTTTTAATCTTCCAGGATGACCATACAAAAGGTTGCAAGTGTCCACCAGGGTTTAAAGGAGACGGAGTCAACAGTTGTGAAGGTCATTTCATCTCTCTACTAAAACATAAAACAACTACTTATGCGTGTCTGTATTCTGACGGGTCAACATTTCAGATATTGATGAATGCAAAGAGAAGACTGCGTGTCAGTGTCCTCAGTGCAAATGCAAGAATACATGGGGCAGTTATGAGTGTAGCTGCAGTGGTAATTTGTTGTACATGCGAGAACATGACACCTGCATAAGTAAGTTTCTCTATTCT
The DNA here is from genome assembly GCF_021521415.1 of Bidens hawaiensis. Classification (NCBI taxonomy): domain Eukaryota; kingdom Viridiplantae; phylum Streptophyta; class Magnoliopsida; order Asterales; family Asteraceae; genus Bidens; species Bidens hawaiensis. Next base: position 2,873,988 of record NW_027491065.1, on the reverse strand, counting down.
AAAATTCAAATCTCTGAAGTAATATATTATATATACAATGTTCAATGTTGTATTCATACGTTAATTTCTTTATAGGTAAAGATGGTAAATCGGAAGTCAGTTGGGGTTTTGTGTGGGTCATTATTCTCGGTTTGGCAGCTAGTGGAGCCGCGGGATATGCATTCTATAAGTACAGGGTCCGGGTAAGCAACTATTCCTTTAATCGACCCATTTACTTGATAACAATTATTTTAATCTCAAATGGGTCAAATAAACTTTTCAGTGGCATATTCCAACACGACACGAAATGATCATGTTTTGCGTTGGCATATCTAGCCTGTTTAAAATAACGGGTTGTGTTCAGGTTGATCTGTTAAACCCGTTTAGTTAAGCAGGTCGACCCACAAGCCACAAACTTGTTCGGTTAAACAGGTCGACCTACTAACCTGTTTATTGCCCGTTAACACATGTTCTTACAAACCACCAACCCGATTAACAAATTTACAATTTGAGTATTACTCGCCAATCTGTTTTGACACATTTAGATAAATGAGTTAAGCATGTCGTGTACGGGTGACACAATTTTAAGCGTGTGCGGGTTAGGGTTGATGTTTTTCACATGAATAAAAATATAGGTTGTGTTCAGGGTTGAACAATTCAACCCGCCAACCCGATATGATTGACACCCTTGAAAGTAGGTGGACTCAGTGTTTGTGTAATGCTTATATAAATATAAACAAACCTCCTAGATCATTCTATTCAAGGACATGCAAGTAAAAATTGGACAAATAAATGGTGCTCATCTTGCCACCTAACACTCATTTTGATTTTTTAATGATTTATGATGTCCAGAGATACATGGATTCCGAGATCCGGGCTATCATGGCACAGTACATGCCGTTGGACAACCAGGCAGAGATTGAAGTTCATGGGACTCGTGGAAATGTGTAGCAACAGAATGCAAAGACCGACCTTTATTTGGTTAACGGGTCGTGTTTTGTTTGTTCGACGTGTCTGTGTATATGTTTCAGTGACGGTCTTGTTTTTCCAAGGCTGCTCGAGTTGACTTAAGGATTTGTGTTATTGGGGTTGTTTATTTATGTTAGCATGCCATAATAAAAACCATTTTAAACTTTGTGGATGATGCTACAAGTTTAGTATTTGTTTTTGTTTTCAAGCAAACTAACTACATATTTGGATATTTAGAAACTAATTTTATAGTTGGTGCTGGTACCAAAATAGAATCCTCGTTATGCCAAAAACAGCTTAGGCAAGCTGTTCTTTATATGCTAAAGATGTTAGACCTTTTTGGGTCAAATACATTTAGAATAAAAATATATGGAGAAGGCATTTTTCTTCAATACGTTATATTAAATCACTCATGTGCTTCAAAAAATGAAGAAAACAAAGTCGAAAACCGGATTCCATTACATTTTAAACACGCAGAATAAGGAGTCGAAGGTCGCTTATAACTATTATTATTTTTCTTTTTAATTCTACCACTATCAAGATCATAAAACTTTGGATTCCAATCTGAATCAGCATACACCAAACTCTGCATTGAGAAAGAGTCCAAGCCATTCGTCACACCAGACCGCAACTAATGCCAAAACTTCAAACCTGAAACATAAACGAATCATATATTCGTACATGAGTTGATCTCCTACTTCAATAAGGTTTTGCATGCACTTTACTAAGTTGGCTCGTTAGAGATTAAACAGAACATGAATCGACTTGATTAATTGTAGCAAATGATAACTACAACAGACCCTGGTGAACCTAATCAACTAAAAAGAAATAATTGGAATTAAGAAATGGCTCCTGTTGATTGTTCACTAGAGTATGTGACTCTAGAGATATAAATAAAATGCTAGTGCCACACCACTGCACAATAAAAATGAAAACAAAATTTCCAACATGAAGATTAAAATTGCATGATTAAATGCAAGCTTTAAACATCCCAGCAGAATTTTTGAAGTCACATTCACATATGGTCTCTGTAAAAATAAAAATGTGACATGTGTTAGCGTCACGAAAATTAGCACACACAAGCATACATATATATATATATATTTATAGATTACAGATATATAAATATTTGTCACTCACCGAGAAAACTAAGCGTAGATCTCTCAGGAACATTATTGCAGCAATGGCTGCAAATCCAACGGTTCTTCATCAAACTCGTATAGGCAACAACTAGCAATACTTCATGACTAGATATATTCAAAACTAATTTATACCTGTTTGGCCTTTCAAAGCAGCAACAGAAGATTCCCCTTTTTTCAATAATTTTAGATTATAAACAGACAATCCCAAAATAGTTCACCAAATCTAATTGCAGATATGCTTCCAGTAAACATGAAGAAAAGAAAACCACCTAAAGTTAGCAGTCCACCAGAGTACATCAAGATTTGATACTGGTAGACCTGTAAGCGAACCAAACGTTCACTCGCTCAGTAAACCATTTAGTGGGAAGTTTGTTTATTTAATAATTGAGCAAACATGAGCAACTTTTTGTGTTTGGTCAGTTAAAAGAATGAGCATGAACACATCCCTCGTTAGTTCATTTCTTTAGTGGACATTCGTTTGATTTTCAGTTTACCTTTTAAGTGGTGTGCACTCAGTTATGTTCATTCATCTATGTTAAGTTATGTTCGTTCGTTTGCATTCATGGGCCGTTCGTTATACTATTAACGAACATGAATGTTTACTTTCTTTGCAGGAAAACACGAAGAAGAAAACCTCATTCGTTTAACTTGTTCGTGTTTGATCGTTTGTTCGGTTAAAATTAAATGAACGAACACGGACATTCCCTATTTGTGGTCGTTCAGTTCATTTACAAACCTGGATACTAGTGGCAAGATCAGGGGCGTTAGGTAGCAGATCAAAATAGGTTTGACCAAAAACACTTTTGTTCAGAAACTTCAAGTATTAAATAAATTACCAGTGTGCCAAACATGATTACTATATAAAATTGACAAAACATCAAAAATAGACCTTTATGTTTGCACGGTTTTTCAATGGTTGTCCTTTCGCAAACTTAATGGCATAAAGCATCCTTTATGCTCAAAAACTCTATCACGTTATGTCCTTTGGCACTAACCCAGTTAGTTTTTCTTGTTAAATCCGGTCATGTGCAAGGCACATGAGGGTAGTATTGTAAATTTACATATCCCTTGTAAAATAACCCCCCCCCCCTTCCCCTCTTTTCTTTCTTTCTTTCTTTTTTTCTTCTTCTTCTCTCCATTTCACATCCATTTCTTCTTCCATCTTTCAACCACCGCTCCGGCCACCACCTCCTCATGTGCAATGGAGAGATGAGAAAGAAAGAAAGAAAGAAAGAAAGAAAAGGGGAGAAGGGGGGGGTTATTTTACAAAGGGATATGTAAATTTACAATACTACCCTCATGTGCCTTGCACATGACCGGATTTAACAAGAAAAACTAACTGGGTTAGTGCCAAAGGACATAACGTGATAGAGTTTTTGAGCATAAAGGATGCTTTATGTCATTAAGTTTGCGAAAGGACAACCATTGAAAAACCGTGCAAACATAAAGGACTAGTTTTGATGTTTTGTCTATAAAATTTTATTAATATCCTAACTTTTGAAATAAAACGATTTAGAAGGTTTTATGTATTTACATATGCACTTTTTTCCTAATCCTCTTCATAAAAGATCCCCTGGTGACATTGTTACAACGTGGATTGAAATTAGGGTTTCAAACGTTCGAATTGAGACATGATGTTGAGTCAGGGCATGTTTGGGATTGAGTTTGAAAAATGCTTATTGGCTTTTATAAAAAGCCATTTTGAAAAGCCAGGATTTGGGGCTTTTGGAAAAATGGTTTTCAACCCTTTCAAAAATCTAAAATAAGAAAGTTTTTTTTTATTGCCAAACACATTTTATTTTATTGACTTTTTAAAAACACCAATAAGCTAATAAGCATTTTTCAAACTCAATCCCAAACATACTCTCAGAGTGTGTATCTGATTGATTTGAGTATAAAAACTAAAATTCGAGGATGAAGATGAAAAATGGTGAGTTAGGGTTTTGATTATAATTGATCTAGGGAATATGATGAACGACGTTGTCTTTCTTTTTTTTGTGTGTCAAAATACAACTTTACCCCTCATTTTAACGTTGCTTATAACAGAATGATGACGGAGGGACACATTTAAGTCACTTTTCGAACCACAGGGACTCAGCTAGTTCATTTTTTTTCGAGGGACTCAACATGCCCCTGCCTTTAAACCACAGGGACACAAACAGTAATTTTCGCTATTATTATCATTTAATATCATAGAAGTTATAATTATAGTTAGAAAGTGAAAGATTTTAAAAATAATAAATGGTTTTCAAGAATTAAAGTGTTAAATGTCGTTTATAGTTATAATTAAAAATAAGATCAAGTATAAAATTTAAAGCATTTACTTTTTAATATGACATTATTAAGACTATTATCTTGTATAAGTCATTAAATAGTAAAAAACAATGGAATGTTATATTAAAATCTTAAAACAAATATTGTAAAAGGACATCGTTAAGAAACATTTCTTTGTTAAAAGTAAATATTACGGGGAAAACAGGTTAGTAAACTCAGAAGCAAATGTGTTAAAATCATAGAAATTAATATTAATTTTTTATTTAATAATACTTATTATAACAAAAGTAGTTTAAGAAAATAGTAATAATTTTTAAGGATTTTTACATATATCTCTCATTAAGCCTCTTAATTACATATTTTCCCTTTTAGCATTCAATTACCCTTTTACCATTCTTATGTGACAATTTGTTCATATGCCACCTATGTTAGAAATATTTAACTTACTATGTTACGTACCCGTGTCCTACACGGGTTGAACAACTTAAAAGAATCTTAAATATGTATATAAACAAAGTATTTAAAATCTCTCTGGTTGCTCCTTATATTCTATCAAGCCATCAGATTGCTTTATTTGTAAATGGGGGCTTCTCATACATTTGACCCGAATTCATGGGTACGGGTCTCACCAAACCTAGATAGCCCTTAAACACATTATAACATCTCGTTATACTAAAAATTTATCTCACCACATATTTGATATGAAAATCCTATAAAATAGGGATATACTAAAAATTAATATCAATTTTTTTAAAACCGTATATTTACAATTAAGAAACAAATTTATAGTTGGGTCATGGGTCTCACTGAACCCAGATAGCTTTTAAACCGGGTTATATCATTTTATTTATTTGTGAAACCCTTTCATAATCAAATCCTAAGTATATCATTAACTTCCTTACGATAAATAAAATTTAGGAATATTGGTTTTAAATAAGACCCAATTACAAATTTTGTCCTTTAAAAAAAGCCAAATTACGGTTCGTGTCCTTTCCTTGCAGGCGGTGTCCTTTAAACTTTTTTTTCCTACAAGTTTTGTCCTTTACGCTAACTGGGTTAGAAAAAGTCAGTTAAGTATGACATGTGCCAGACATGTGATGGGCATAATTGTAATTTTAACAGGGGAATATATTATATATATTTTCTTTTCTTTCTCTCTAAGCCATAAATTCCGGCCACCTCTCCTCTTCCTCTCCCGCCGCCTCCTCCCACCACCAACCTCCAACAGCCGCCTCCACCGCCAGTACCACACCAACCTCCCTCAACGCCGCTTCAACGTCCGCCGCCATACAACCTCAGCTTCCGAGTCGGCGCCGTTTTCCGGCAGCCGGAGAGCCCACCGGAAAAACGCTCCGCCTGTACCTCCCATTCCATCATCACCACCGCCATACAACCGCCGTAGATCTATTACCGGCGGCTAACTGTTCTTCACAAGGTACGATTCAATTTCTACATCGATCGATTTATGCATCGTTTTAGGTTACCATTCGATTTAATCTTTGTGGGTCAATTTCATCTGGGTGTTATTGATTTTTGTTTGTTAAAGCTTGGATCTTTACGGGTGTTCTTGATTTTTGTTAAATCTTGGATCTTTATTGTTTCTGGGTCGTTTGTTCTGTGTCGTTTGCAATCTGGGTGTTTTTGATTTTTGTTAAAGGTTGGATTTTGAGTGTTTCTTGTTGTTTATGAACCATTGATTTATGTTTGGGATCTGTGAAAATGTATAAGTGATGTCATTGTTGATTGGATTAGGTTTTGATTGAATTTGGATCTGAATCGGTTGGGGGAAATGGAGCCTGAGGGGGTTAAGCGTCGAGGGAGGAAGAGGAAGAGAAGGAAGGAGTTGCAGGTGGTGAAAAGACAAAAATGCCCTCACATGCGTCTCACGTGAGGGCATTTAACTGAGTTTTTCTAACCCAGTTAGCGTAAAGGACATAACGTGTAGAAAAAAAAAGTTTAAAGTACACCGCCTGCAAGGAAACTTAGAAAAGGACACGAACCGGTTTTTGGCTTTTTTTAAAGGACAAAATTTGTAATTCTGTCTTTAAATAATCTCAACTATGGCCTATTGATAAATATCAGTCCCAACTTTACACTTGCCTGCTGACCGTCCCAACTATTGATGTATTTATTTTTAACGGTCCGCGACTAACGGATGTTAACTCCGTTAGTGATTTGCTGACGTGGACCTTCTTCTCAGGCCGGAAACTTGCCGGAAACCTGCAACTTGCCTCCATTCTCCCTAATATCGTCACACCGTCTCCCTCCCTCTTCAAAAGACATCAGAAATTAGAAAATGAAGTAGATTTCATCTTCTTTCATGGCCAATCCCTATATACCAAACCCGATTTTATTTTCAAAATTTTGAAATCAATGTTACACGATTTACAAAATAAGCATAGGGCTTTTGTTAAGAGGATAAAAACGAGTCGAATGATGTGTCAATTACCTCGAATGGTGCACGATTGACGAGGGTGGACTTCGCCGGAGACAACAACGGCGGCACGTCGGCTAGGTTTCGAATGAGGGGAAAGATAGAGAGAGATGGTGTAACGATATTAGGGAGAATGGAGGCAAGTTGCAGGTTTCCGGCAAGTTTCCGGCCGGAGAAGAAGGTCCACGTAAGCAAATCCACTAACAGAGTTAACATCCGTTAGTCGCGGCCCGTTAAAAACAAATACATCAATAGTTGGGACGGTCAGCAGACAAAAGTAAAATTGGGACTGATATTTACCACTAGGCCATAATTGAGATTATTTAAAACCAATATTCCTAAAATTTAAATTCAAAAAATATATAAATATTATAAACGAATAGTGTAAAGTTGAGTATTACATTAAATAAGTATTGAGTATTACATTAAATGAGTACAAAGTTAAATTGCAACTATAATTCACAAACTTAAAAATAAATCATAAATCATAAATCTTTAAATTTTTCTTTCCATACAACATTAGATGATACACTAAAAATATGATAATTAAAGTAGGATAGTATTATGAGAACATAACTTTTACAATCGGAAGAAAACGAACCTGTCATAAGTGGAAGAAAGCTTCCGATTAATCGAAGAATATGCAGTAAAAGAGATACGATATGGTTTTGATCAGCAATATATGGATAGAAAGAAAGAGATTACGGCTACAGAGAAAAAGAAGACAGGTCGGGTTCAGTTAAAGATCCACATGTTTTTGACAATGAACTCGAGTAAGTTTTAAGGGCTAAAATAATTCATATATCTGTAAATGTTTTTATATATAAAAAAAAACGATATAATTCATATTAGAGAAGTTAAATAACGAAAAATGTTCAATTTATAAAAATGTTTAAACAAACCTAACTTTTTTTAAAAATAAAATATGTTTTGTAAAAGGAATTATAAAATCAAAATTAATTTAAAAAATATGTATGTTTAATGTATAATTAATAGGAGAGAGAGACGGAAAGAAAGAGTAAGATTGTACCAGAGAATGACACATGACAAAAGAAAACCTTATTATACAGTTTAGACTTTTCAATAAATCAGGTTAATTAATTGAGTGCTTCATCACGTAGATGCCCTAAAATAATATAAGAAATGGTTTCACCGTCTCATATAACTAAACAATAATAGTTAAATTATAAATGAATTAAATAGTTAATATAATTGGTGATGGCGATTGCTTGAAAAGGGTTAAGAATCATCTAACCTACGCCTAACGTCGTTTTCTTCCCGACGCCCCAATTCCATTTCTTCAAAACGCCTCCCTCCTGGAGTGGTGTTTAGACTGATGTGAGGAAAACGGAAGCGCCCCATTAAAAATCTCTAAAAATTCTACAAATAACTCTGATATTTTTCTTGTTAAGATCAATTGCACTCTAAGAAAAAAGTTACTACAACCTTTTTTTTTTCGAACGACAACTTCAGTTACTTCTTACTTTTTTTATGTCACTTTAAATCAATTCCTTGCTTAAAAACTCCATAGTTGCAAGTTATTTTATAAAACATGTAAAATCTAAAGCTTATCAAGAATGTCCTCTCTTTATTAGCATAACGGGGCTTAAGGAATAATATTAAAAAAGAGAGGGAAAAATATTCATATTAAATAAATCAAAATCAATCAAATAAGTAAATAAAAAATGAAGTAGAAGAATTCCGATTCCAAATGAACAAATTCAAACTTGAAAATAATCTTTCTGATTATCGAAGAATGAGGGGAAGGGGATTGATCGAGAAAGATTCTTGTTCTAAAAGACATTTAAGTCCGAATGCATAATATCAATGTGAGTCTTGTTGAAAAATCAAGATATATAGTTGAAATATATGCGACACATACAATCTTTCGTTAGAATCCACATCTCAGTCTTTTGGGTATTTGTGAGATTTTTGATAGTCACAAACGCAACTTATAATCTTCACACTCCTGCAAAGATATGTGTGCATTCTTTCGTTGATTCTTTATCTTTGGTTGTACTACATTGAGTTTATTGGTACTAAACATAGATGTTGATTTTCGTCGTAGCCGACACTCATATAGTGAAACATTTGCTGGGAGTCTTCTTGCTGGCCCACAAATAGTCAGGTTATTTTTATGTAAGCCCTTCAGCCTATGTGTGTTTTGGATTTTAGGTTGACTTTCCCTTTTTGCTGACTACAAGTTTATCATATATAGAAATTATGTGTCATATCGACTTATACTACTTAGCAAACTATACAAGTTGATCTACGTATGAGCAACTTATATATGCAAAGACTAAGGGTATGTTTGGTTGGAGGTAATGGAATGAAGGGAGAATGGAACAGGAGAAGGAATGAAATGAATCATTACCATTCTTATGTCTTGTTTGGTTAACCTATAGGAATGAAATCAATTATTAATTTTTATTGTTTGGTATACAAAAAATTGTAGAAATAAAATAGAAAACACTCATATCTCAAAATACTTTTTAACACCCCCCACCCCCCCCCCCCCCCAAAAAAAAAAACCCTACAATGGCAACAGTGGTAGCTCCGGCGACGAAAATGGTGGTGGCGGTGGCGGCGGCTGCGGTGGTGTCAGCGGAGTTGGTGGTGGTGGTAGTGTTGTTGAGAAAGTAGGGTGAAGGAGGAATGGAATGAAAAAAAAGAAGGGGGGTGGGAAGAAATGGTTTTGATGAAATGCAATTCCATGTGTAATGGATGATTCCATTTCATTGAGCAACCAAACACCACTTTTTTCATTCCCACATAATCCACGTAATGAATCATTCCATTTCTACTGTCATTCCTGCATACCAAACGCTACGTAAAGGTAGTTTCTGAAGTATACCGACAATTCGACAAACAACCATAGTTTATTCCTACATGTTTAATATGATTTTATTCATTCAAAATTTCACAAAAGGTTGAGACATGCATTTGGATGCTATTTATAGAAACATGATCAAATACATTTTATTCTTAACATGAAAACAGTGAGAACCAATTTGCTGTTATTATTAGGTTTATTTTTATAGGTGTTTGCTGTTACTTTTTTGTTCGTATTTGCTAATTTTCGATTATGAGACGTTATTAGTATTAATTGCTGATTTATATTTTGTTGTTATTATTAGATTTTTTTCTTTAACTGTTATAAGTATTTGCTGTTATTATTTTGTTATTGATTTTGATTATTTTGTTGTAATTTTTAAATTTTTTTCTTTGTTATTATAAATCATTGTTTATGTAGATTGGTATTGTAGTTGGTATTGTTTCTTGCGTTCTCATTTTTTTATAAATTGGTATTGTTTCCTACGTTCTTACGTTAGAATTAAAAAGTACATGAACCTTCCCCACTATTTATATATGTACATTTTCACAATTGGATATTCAATTCTCCACCCTTCTCATATATATTATATTCAACCAAAGAGATCGAGCCAGTATTGTTTCATAAATAGTTTACTTGATCTAGTAAACAACTTAATAATCCACATATATAAATGATACTTTGTATTTTAGTTTTGTTTTATTACAATTTCCTATATTTTTGTAGCAAAGTTGCCACATGAATTGATTCAACTTTTCGTTAGAATTTTGTTATTTATATTCAATTTGCTTGTAAATTGATTCTTACTCATGAAATATATTTGTAGGTAACATATATAGCGAATATTTTATCCTTGAGGACACGCAAACATAGTACAAATCGTACATAATTCTAAGTAGAAAACATGAAACATAATCCTAAATCTTAATAGAACTTTTTGTCTGGAATAAAGCAAATCACATGCAGCGTAGCTGAAGCTTCAAATTTGGCTTCTTGGCTCCATATTTTTTGGCTGATAAATTTTTGTGATGATCATTCATATAGAAAGAATAATACAAACAGAAAAGAAATATCTTTACATAATAATAATAATAATAATAATAAAAAAGATAAACGCTAACTTTCCCGTAACAAGACATGGGCGGTAAGAAGTAAGAACATTAAGGTTTGGTGAAATAGAACTGAATTTGTGTCTAGTTCGTAATTGAATGAATTCGAAAGGATTAAATAGAATGAAACATTTAATATAATTTTTAACCTATCACATTACTTATGGAAAGACAAACATCATACCACTAAACCACTAACGGTTCATTATTTAAATTTATTATTTGTTTGTTTCGCAAGGAATATGGGGATTTTACACAAACTACAAAATGTTGGTCGGACTACTGGGGCTCATTTATGTCATTTTGCTAGACCTGACTTATTTGTGAAGACCGTGTGCCTTTAAGTGGACTCACATGGTCCCCTTGTCCCTTGAGACGGATCTAACATGGTGTGTACTTTTTTGCAACTCGATCATTTGCATGCCACCCCAGCAACAATTAGCGGGTTACCTAGAGTAGAGGTGCTCATTATATATAAGGGAACTAGAAACACTTTGTTTTTCTCTAGACCATCTATATCTTAGATGATTAATAATTATATTAAATTACATCGAAACAGAAGGCAAGCGGGCAAAAAGCTGCGACGCTACCCGTTTTTAAATTGCAGAACCTATATCTAAAAAAGAATTCACTAATTCCATATTAGTTTGTCTATTTTGATTAGTTTGTCTTCATTACCCAGACATATATAGTATAGTATTCAAAGTCTAATTATAATAACCACTAGGTTATTTACCCGTGTGTTACACGGGTGGAAATAGAAAATTCGTTAATTGAAAACACACACACGCAAATTATCTAACTATTTGAAGAAATGTAATGATACTGGTTTTTCAATAAACGGATTATTTTTCATACGTCTGTCAAAATGAAAAAAGATGACCATAGATGAAAATTTATTAATTTATACTTTTGAATTTAATAATTATAAGATATTACTAATATTAATATTAATGAAAAGGCTATTGCATTAGTTTAACTGAAACTGCATCCATACAATTCCTGTGTTTTCTAAACCAAAGCAACATGCAAAGACAAATTGAGTAACAAAAGATTAAGATATGACATAAATTGTTAGTTAAAGCATACGATAATATTGAAAAAAAACATTTAGAAATACATATTTATATTAAAACATCCAAGCTGTAAAAGTTTTATTAAATGGTTCCTGAAAATATATTTAAAACTAAAAAAAAAGATATTAGATTGGTTAAAATGTTAAAAAGCGTCTGCAGATGGACGACTAGGATTCTATATTTGGTGAATATTTTATGCATATCATAAATACTTTTTTGTAAAGAAAAAAACTTAGCCAAATTTATTAGGAGCTTAAAGGCCATCCAATCTTGAATATTAAATTTTCTTTTTTATTTATTAAATTAAGAGAAAATTCTAGGAATGCATTCTTATTTATGGAAATTACTAAAATCATCCAATAGGAATGTAGTAAAATGAATTGTTTTAATAGATATATAGATAGATATAGATTTTATGATTAAATGAGAATTCATTAATGAAAATTCAGTAAATTGTCATTTTTCATTTTTTTTACCAAAAACTTATTACTACAAATTTTGAAAATTTAAGTGTTAAAACTATATTATTGCCTTCATATGTCATTTTTACTTGGCATTAGATTCTTTTTTCCCTTGGCTTCCTTCAAGCCATAGACTTACCTACTAAAGTTACTACCTTTCATCACACTCATTCAGGCATCTTACAGCATACAGAATGGTAAAGTAAAAGGTAAAAGTATAGAGACAGCAAAGAAAAAAAATCAATATATATGTATATATATCATAGAGAGACAGAGTAGTGATGAGAGAGATGGGAATGGACGAAATAGAAGTGGTTATGAAGAGATTTGGTGATGAACAAAGCACATTACTGGATAGGTTTGAAAGGCTTTCAGTTGAGGTGCAACTGAATCAAGCCATTCTAGGTAGGAGTCTTTCTGTACCTCTTGCACCTAGGTATCAACCACCACTGCCGCCACCGGGCCACCACCGTGGGTTGGGGTTTCAGAAGGTCATGAAGAAGCTGATTAAGTCCGTCTTTGGCAACCGGAAAGAAAGAAAAGACAGCATCCCACATTTAAAGAATTCCAAGTTTATCAAGGCATTTAGTAGGTCCATGAGGGTCTAAAAAACTATTGTTTTCTGTTTACTCTATGCATGGTAGGCTTGTGTTTTGAAAGTGTTATAACTTACAAGAATAATGGTAGAGAAAGATGAAATGAAGTAAACTTATCTCCCTCTTAGGTGTTGCTAACCCCACCCCCACATGTATTCTTCAATTTGTATATTTTATTGAACTATCACAAGAGTGTACATTGTACTTTGCTCTAGCAGTTTGTTTAGATATTTAAAAGTATGTAGTACAATTTATTAAATAATATATTGATACATAAGAACACTACATATAGAGTTCGATGATCAGATTTGTACCAATATTCTCCTCGGACCAACTGCCGCATGGTTGAGTTTCCTACCAATCTACACTACCGTTTGATAAAGAGTTTTTCCAAATCCGAAATACATCCATCCATCAACTTATTTTCGTCACACAGATTTTCATGCTCGTATTGAACTCTCTTTCTTAGTTCCTCTTCATCTTGAACCCTTTTCCTTAGTTCTTCATTCTCATCTTGAACTCTCTTCATTAGTTTTTCATTCTCGTCTTGAACCCTCTTCCTTAGTTGTTCGTCATCTTGAACCCTCTTCCTTAGTGCTTCATTTTCATCTTGAACCCTCTTCCTTAATTCTTCCTCATCTTGAACCCTCTTCCTTAATTCTTCATTCTCATCTTGAACTCCCTTTCTTAGTTCGTCCATATCTTGAACCCTCTTCCTTAGTTTTCCATTCTCATCTTCAATTCTTCTTCGTAGTTCGTCCTCGTCTTGAACCCTCTTCCTTAGTTTTTCATTCTCATCTTGAATTCTTTTTCGCAGCTCGTCCTCATCTTGAACCCTCTTCCTTAGCTCTTCATTCTCATCTTGAACCCTTTTCCTTAGTTCTTCATCATCTTGAACCCGTTTCCTGAGTTCTTCATTCTCATATTGAATGTGCTTTCTTAGTTCCTCCTCATCTTGAATCCGTTTCCGTAATTCTTCATTCTCGTCTTGAACTCTCTTTCTCAGGCTATCTTCGTCTTGAACCCTCTTCCTTAGTTCTTCATCATCTTGAACCCTCTTGCTGAGTTCTTTATTCTCATACTGAACTATCTTTCTTAGTTCCACCTCATCTTGAACCCTCTTCATGAGTTCTTCATTCTCAAATTGAACCGTCTTTTTTAGTTGCACCTCATATTGAACCCTCTCCTGTAACTCTTCATTCTCACCTTGAAGCCTCTTTCCTAGCTCCTCTGCATCTTGAACTTTCTTGCTAAGTTCTTTAATCTCAGTTTCATCCTCAACTCTCTTCTTTGCTTCCGTTTCTTTTCTTTCCTCTATAATCATCTTCAATTCAAAATTTTCCTTTTTAAGATCCTCAATCCCCTTTGACTCCTCATCCTTGCAATAAAAAAAAAAACCACATGCATTTTCAATGTCTAAGATCTTATTTTGAGAAACATTACTAGCTAAAATATCAAACTTACATCGCTTATGACGCAGACGGTTGACTTTTCTTGACTCAGTGGTTCTTCTTCTTCTACTTCTTCCATGTGTGCTGTAACCGATCTAATTGCACTTTGGCTTTCTACTTCAATTGGCTGCTCAATTGTTCCAGGTCCACTTCTTAAATACCATTCCTTGTGGAAATTCAATAAAATAATAATAATAATCAGATAATTCGGACACATGTCATGATGTATATAAGAAGGTAAAGAAACTAACTTGTGGGATCTCCCTGATTATATCAATCTCCGTCTCCACTAATGTCGGTTCAAGCTTCCATAATATCTGATAATATATTAATACATTAGTGCATGCTACAAATATAAGGCTGGCAAAATTGGTGGGTTGTAATGGGTCAAAACGGTTAACATTGGTACAGATCAAAACAATCGAACTGCATAACCTTTTTGTCAAAAAAAACCTTTAAATTTTGGTATATAAATAGTGTGTCAAACAAGATTGCAAACATTATATTATTTCAGTTAGAATCCAGTTTTCTGAATGATAAGTAAACGGGCCAAGATTGCCACCTGAGTATGCTCTAATTCCTCAAAATTGATATTGTATTGGGAAGACATTGAGTAGTGCCTTGCACTGCTTTCCCATCGGCTTACGCGAGGAAATATGAAGGGGTAATCCAGTAATTTAGGCCTTCCAGTAAGGATATGCTCATAACACCATATCTGTGTACAATGATAACAAGTTTAGATATTGAATTTTATAATAATTAAAACCAAAAAAATAACACTAATCAAGTTACATAAATCTACAGAAACCAACACTAAGAATTTCAGGCTTAACACTTCAAATTGTAATTATTTTAACCCAATTTTACCTTTTTGTCCTTAAAATTAACAATTTTGACTGTCATCAACAAATGTAAATGTTTATCTATATTAAATGTCATTGAACATTCAGCCAATGATCAAAAGTCTTTTTTTATAAACTATAATCAGATTTTGGGTAGGCATATCTAACCCGTTTAAGAGTGGGATGTGCTTGGGTTTACTTGTTTAGTTACAGGTCATGTTTGGGTCGGCCTGTTTAACCCGTTTAGTCAAACAGGTCGACCCACCAACCAGCTTAGTTAAACAGGTCAACTCACTAACTTGTTTATGACCATTTTAACCCATTTTTTACAACCCACTAACCAGTTAAGACGCTTACAACTTGATTATTACCCGCCAAGCCGTTTGACATGTTTAGATAAATGATAAACAGGTCGTGTTCGAGTTACACGATTTTCAGTGTGTACGGGTTAGAATTGGCGTTTATGTGTCGAATAAAAATACGGATCATGTATGGGTTGAACAATTCAACCCGCCAGCCCGACACGATTGGCACCCCTAGACTTTCAAGTCAAACATTGCAATTTTCAAGACGCATAAAATATAATATTGGCAAGTCAGATGTTTCATTTAACCCAATTGAGCAATGGTTCAAAAAGTTAGTTAGTTGTAAAAAATGGGTTAAATGGCAAGTGATATGTTTCATTGCAAGTGAAAATTGCAATGTTTGACTTGAAAATTGCAATGGCAAGTGATATGTTTCATTGCGATTTTTAACCCACTGCCACTAGTCAAAAAGAGCAATGGTTCAAAAAGTCAAATCACCAAAATAAATGAATTTGAAAGTAAAAAGAAACTTACTTGAATAAGAATAAGGCATCCTCCAATATTATTTGTTTTTTTACTTTTTCTTTGGGTCAAGCAATTATGAAGATCTTCAAGAACAGCAGCACCCCATGCAAAGGAACTCACACTATCCACATCTTCAAGAAGACAAAGATATCTCGAATCCACCTTCCCATTTACACTCGGAAATAATAATGTTCCAAAACAATATAACAAAAAAACTCGAACAAAGGATTCATCATCCCGCTCACCAACCGACTCAAGTCTCTCTTTTAACAACTCTATACCAAGTGCCCTATTTGAAACAGAGGCACCAAATTCTTTCTCTAAACTTGTTAATGGTGCACCTTCAGTTAGGACCACGGGTTGACCAGTAACACGTAGTCCTAAGATTAGGGAGACATCTAAAAGGGTTATTTTTAATTCTCCGGCAGGAAATGTGAATGTTTGATTTTCAGAATTCCATTTTTCCATTAATTGGAATAACTGGGTCCGCCTTAAGACGTGATCTGGAATGCGCAACAAGTTGCCAAATCCTGCTCGTTTAATGGAGTCTTTCTGGTTATCTGTGAGTTTTTTTACTTGTTTAAGGAATGAAGGAAGTGAGAATTTTGTATTGAAAGCCTGCATGATTGAGAGATTAGGACTCGAACTAAAATGTAAAAACACAATATGCAACATACCAATTAATTATTTAACAAAAAGTGTAAACATTTAGGGGTAGATGTCGCAAAAACAAAATGTTACATGTACAATTTCTTTTTTACCTTTTGTGAATAGGTCGTTCGTCAAATACGCTTACAAAAGCTTGGTTTAAAAAAGCGTTAGCCGAGTTGAGGCGTTTTGGTCCAAAAAAACGAAGCGCTAGGCGCAAGGCGAGAGCTTCACGTATGTGAGGCGCTCAATACAAAAAGTACTAAAAATTAATTATACATGGCATATTCTACTTTTTAATCAATCATAAAGATAAAAACATATTTATAAAACTAAACATGAATACTTTATACGCAGTTTAAACATTATAAAAACATACTTAAAAGTTGCAAAACAACATTTTTAAAAAATGAGCTGATTAAATATAAAAAAATGTATTACACAAGTGTTAAATAATAAAAGAAAGTATAAATGTATGGTAAAAAGGAATAATGAAGAAAACATACCTCTTGAGTCATAAAAAGATGTGTGCTAATTAGGAGTAGATAAGCTTGAAACGATTAAAAATATGGGAGTAATAACCGAGGAGCAGATAAACTTTGAATATGAAAATTAAAGAGTGATTTGAGTTGAAGATAGAATGATAAATATATATAATATGGCTGGTAATGTTTTACAGAGAGGCCCCAACGTTAATATTTTAAGCAAATGGGACCAAGCAGTTACATTTTTAATTAATTTAGACTGCATCACATGAAGCGCTGCCTCAAATGCCTCGCGCCTCACCCGCTGATGCGCCACTTCAGGGCGCCTCATGTTTTTTCTCGCCTCACGTAAAATAAGGCGTTTTCCATAACGCCTCATGCGCGCCTTTTTAAACCAAGTACAAAAGTGAAAAGTAATAAAACTTTGAATAATATTATGAGCTTTCTCCAAACAGTGATTTAGGAGTTTATAGGCCGTGAAATGCACGTTGGGAGACCATTGACCCGTTATTTTACTCATTATATCACTTGGAGCTAAGGTATTACCCTACTTAACTCATCTTGAGGTAAATGGGTTGAAATTGACACCTCTTTTAAAAGGTAATCATCAAAGGGTGGAGGTATGCATCAAGGTCTCAGTAAATCAAACGATAATCATATAAACACACAATTTAAGAGAACTCACTTTTATTATATCAAGGAAAATAATTCAAAACCTTAATACAACAATCTCACATGCCGCTAACCCACCCGACTTGGCTAACAAGAAAACAAATTAACCCTAAAACCCATAATCCTAGCCAAGACATCTCAGGCGTGGTTCACGTGACCTGACTCGGTAATTAGCCTTCAATGCATATCTAAACTATGCAGTCGATATCACTGATGTATCGGTCCCTTGAGTGATTTTCCCGATATCAGTGTTTTAAGTCTTAATTGTCAATTGTACTTGTTTTAAGTCTTAATCAGTTCCTGATTGCTACAATTGATACTGTTTTGCAAGTTGAGTATACTGAATTGTTAGTGTTAAATTGCTATATATGTAAATTCTGCAAGATATTAATAATACTGATATATTTCAGCATTAAGTGCATAGTATCTGAACCACTGAATTATTAAGTATTAAATGAGTAGCATGAATCATGAATGCATATCTAAATTGAAAGTGCCTATAATGTGAGTAAGGATATAACTAGGTTTTGCAGCCATACGGATATAATTAATTAAATTAGGTCAACAACCGGAAGGATTTGATAGTGAAATGTTGAGATAACAAAAATCCACAGCAATTGAATAATAATGATAATAATAATAATAATAATAATAATAATAATAATAATAATAAAGAGTCTAAATTAGATCCCTAAAATTGAAATAGAAATTGAAGCAGAAAACCTAAATCGAAAAGTAGTGGTGAGGGAGGTGGAAAGAAAGTTAAAGAGTGCGGTGCTAATGAAGAAACAGAAAGAAAGAAAGAAATAAGATTACCATTTTTGTTGTTGGAGCTTCCTCATGTAAAGAACGAAGAACGAAGCTGAAGCTGAAGCTGAAGCTGAAGCTGAGACCGAATGAAGCGCCAAAACCAAATGTTACTTAAAATCCTTACTTTTATTTTACACAAACTCCCACTTCAATTATTGTTTTTTTTTCAATATTCTTTTTAAATAACTCTTTCTTATATCAAATTTGAATGCCTCAATCTGGCAGGACTATGTATGTTCTAGAGACCAAAATATAGAACTTAGATATAAACCATTTTGCAATTAGTAATAACTAATTGGTTAGTATGCATTTAGACAAAAATATTTGGCTTACACATTTGTTAAATTCTTACAAATGACTCAAATTAAAAAAATAATAAAAATCTAGAAATTCGGTTCGGTTTTTTTTGTTACATGTAAACCCAAAACTGAATCCTAAGCTCATTTTTTATGGAAACATAAAACCAAATTGCCGATTTTTGTTTCGGTTTAGTTTTTTTTATTTGGTTTTTTTAGTTTCAGGTTGGATTTTTCGGTTTTATGCACACCTTTAGCATGTGAAATAAACAGGTGTCACAATCAGGGCCGGCTGTGGCTTGGTGGTCGACGGCTATAGGCCCGACACCCTGCTAGGTCCGATTTTTTTTTTTTTGAAAAAAATTATATGTGTTTTTATTAAAAACGTTATGTATATTTAATGTTTAAGCACAATTATATAACCACTAGCTTGGTCTAATGGCAAATGGATATTACACACAATCAAGAGGTTGTGAGTTCTAGCCCCACTTGAGACATGTTTTATCTTTTTTTATACAAAAGTTTTTTACCCAAACCAAATTATAACCAAGTAAGCCGATATAAGCATTTGACTGTTTAAACCCAATAAAATACTCCTTTTATTTAAGGCCTAAAAATTTTTCGCATTCGATCAAAAACTTTTTTTTGTTTTATCGGAGCCGGCACTGGTCACAATTGTGGGGTACTTGTTGAAAGGTATGATTTCGGGTTGTGATACCAGTGGTATTTTATGAGTTGTAAACGTTATCCAACGGCAATAAAGTTGTTACATTAAAATTATATATGAAAAGAAAAAGAAATTTTAACGGTTTAAATACCTTATTTTTATTTTACCAATTTTATTAACCAAAAGCAAAATTTTCTACCAATATTCTACACACACAAAAACAATAACCCTCTATGAACTCAAAAAAAAAATCAAATCAAACGCTGGTGTAAGTAAGGATAGCAATGGATCGGGTTTAAGTAAAATCCCAAACCTGTAATTGGTTGTTAAAGCTCGTCCGAAACCCATCGGTATTAATCATGTAATTTCCCATTGGATTTCAGGTTTTCTCAATAAGTTTCAAATTTCTTATCAGGTTTTGATAAATCTAAAATCTTAACATACTAATCAAAGATGAACACATGGACACTTGCATTTCTCTTTCATCCAATGAAACATTTTCCAAAACTGGATTGACTTCGGTGTCATATGCTGCAAATGTTCCAAATTCTTCACCAGATATACCGTTGTAAACTGAATTATGAATACTAGACTCAACATTTAAAGCTAAGACTGCATCCTCCTCACGTGCAATCTCTTCATTTTTCATATATATATATATATATATATATATATATATAGAGGGTGTTTGGGATTGCTTATTTTAAGCAACTTATGGCTTATTAAAAAGTTAAAAGGTGTCTGGTATTGTGTGTTATTGTGAGGAGATAAGTTAATAAGTTACAAAGTTGTAACTTATTAACTTATAGAAAATGTTACAAGGAGATAAAATAAGGAATCCCAAACCCCCCAAATGTCTTGAGCATGTTTTTCTTTTGATACTTCAAAATACCATAAGAAATCTAAGATCATATCTTAACTAAACCATAATAATGCAATTAGATAGTTAGATTAGAATTTGTTAACTAAGAAAACGAAAATTCAGACTATAAAATAACTGAATTATTTGTATTTCATTGTATCCACGTTTTCAATTATTATAATTTCATATAGTTTATAAAATAATATATTTAGAATATCTATCAATATATATAATTGCATATGATTGGAGGCCTTACGTCGCTCCCCCCCACCCCCTATTGTGCCACCAGATTGTTCAATTTCAAAATGATGGTCTCTCATTGATTTGGGTTTTTTTAAAAGGAATTCGCGGGTCAACGGTTCTCATTCGGATCCTCCAAATTGGATATGAAATAACCCGTTTCTTTCACAATTGTTTCCATCAAAACCTTAATACCTTCAACCAACCTCTTAACTCCTCCACTATTCAATGTTTCTTCATACTAATCGACTTTTGAAGCATCTTTCAGCGATATATATTATGCATCTTCATCTCTACGATTTTCCATTGATGAATTCTCTAGGATCCGGTTTCATCAAACGCCGATAACTTTTTAGGGTTTTATTTACATTGATAAACTATATTTGTTAAAGATTAGTGTTGTTTCATTGTGTGTTTAGGGCTGCATCTTTATCGGTATAATTTTTCCATTGACGAATTCTCCAATGTCCTGTTTGTCAATGACTGTAACTTTTTAGGGTTGTATTTACATTGAATAAACTATATTTGTTAAAGATTAGTGTTGTTTCATTGTGTTTAGGGCTAATTAGGGTTAAGATCAACCCGTTTATGTTTTGTTTGATTGATTCTATGATATTTTACATTGAACTTTTTTTACCGTGAATTTTATGGTTAAGATCAACCAGTTCATGTTTTGTTTGATTGATTCTATGATATTTGATATTGAATTTTTTTTACTATGAATTTACATCATTATGTTTTAAGTTTTTTTGTTATGGTTACATCACAACATTGATAATAATAATATCCAGGCATGTTTATAGTTCTCTATTCTGTAAATGTTTTTGTAATTTTCATTAACAACTAACATATACTACATTTGACCTTATAGAATGGTTTGCAATTAATGTTGTTTATAATTTAACATTGAGGTTATTTAGGTCATTTAATTATGATTGTAGCAGAAAACTATATTCAATACTGTAGAAAAATGAAGTTCTAATTTTCTGTCATGTCATTCATACTGCATTAAACTTTCATCAACTCGGTTGTAGTTCAATTAGTTTTTTTTTGTTTGCACCACAATGTTACTAAAGACTATTATGAAATTGTAACATCCGTATTTTCAGAATATTAAATAATAGAAGGATTTGTTATTAACCGTGTGTCGTTTATTTAATTGTGTGTTAGTATTTGGATAATATTGGATTTGGAATTGAGAGTGGGTGGTGGGGCCCATAGCCTCCTATAAATATCCACCACTTCCCCACACTTTCTTTTTCTTTCAAAAACATAACAAACACACACACACATACTCTCTCAAGACCCGAATCCAAATCCGGGTTAAAGTAAGGAAGATCTTGGTGCTCAAAGTGTCTTCAAATAACAAGAATCACGTCCAGATCCTCGAGTCGTCTCGGATCCGAACCGAATCCGAAGCAAAAGGTAGGTTTCAGTTTAAATGGTTAAGTTTTTAGTCGGTTTCGACATGCAAACTGATAGGATGATAGATCGGGCTGTGAAATGTAAGAAAAATATAAACTTGGTGAGTTGTAACCTCATGGGTATGTTATAGGACAAAAATGTGATGTTCGGACCTCATAAAACACGGGTATACAAAGTTGGTACAACCCAAAACCCATAAAAAGGGTAAAATCAGGTCCTAAGGAAGAGTCACGGAGTAAAATAGCTTTAAAATGGCAAAAAAAGAGATGTAAAAAAATGGGTTTTTCACATGAGAAGAGAAATTCTTCCATGAGAAGAGAAATTCCATGAGAAGCGAAATTCTTCCATGAGAAGAGAAATTCCATGAGAAGAGAAACTCCATGAGAAGCGACATTCTTCCATGAGAAGAGAAATTCTCCCATGAGAAGAGAAATTCTTCCATGAGAAATTCTTCCATGCGAAATTCCATGACCCCCGTTAGTTGAGGGTTTCATTAGCATAGATATAAGAGATACTAGTAACAGATAATTGACACGTGTAATGTATTGTACAGTTAGCCGTGCACAACTAAGAAAGGGCATTACCATCAACGGCGAGAGAAACCGACTCCATGTGAGTTCTAGCCCCTTATCTGTTATGTTTTCGGGGCTATGTGCATACTCCTATGTGGTAGATAATACGCTTACTTGATTGGTGAGTGTATGATACGTGTATGATTGCGCATTGAATGTATCATTACATAATGATTGTATGAACGATTATGTATATATATTTATAACTAGAAGATATGTAAAGTATGCACGTATGATAAATGTAAGGTTATTCGAGACAGAAGGGACCAGACCCTTATAATATCTGTGATGATAGGGACCGGACCCTCATAATATCAGTGATGTTAGGGACCAGACCCTTATAATATCTGTGATGTTAGGGACCAGACCTTTATAATATCTGTGATGTTTGGGACCAGACTCTTATAATATCTGCGATGTTTAAGATAGAATAGCTTATGGTATACCATAGTGTTATATGAAAGAAAGTATGTAAGAATGCATGCATGTATGTAAAGTATGTATGAAAGAAGAAATAACATGTAAGGTATGAATAAGTATCTTCGGACACGTATGAGTGAGGATATGAATGTAATGTATGTTAATTGATTAACTAGAACTCACTCAGCATAGCTGACTTTTAGTATGCATGCAGGCAAATAGGTTGAGGCAGTTGACTTGAGGAGGGGGACACATGGCATGAACGGAAGAGACTGGCATCTACGAAGAAGTGTCATGACTGTTTCAATTAATGCTTATGGAAAGACAATTTGTATGTTAAGACAAAAATGAATGTTTTGTAATGTGATGGTTGAAGTTTTAAGTTATTCCGCGAAAGTTTTAATTGACTCTGATTTTAGAATTGTGTTTATGAGTAAATCCAACACCAAAGTAGGGTTATCGGGAACGGGGCCTTACAAGTTGGTATCAGAGCATAAGTTCGAGAGAAATAAGTATCCTACATGCTTAGACTCGAATAGAGAATGGGACTTAAGGAATAAGAGAAAGAAGATGCCAGTCCGAGAATACCATGTGTCACCCGAGAAAGCTTAGTAAGTTGATGGTGTTCTGTATATTAAAAGAATTTGTAAGGAAGTTAGATTACTTGCTAGAAGTAGAATAGATTTTGATATGTGATGATGTGAACTGTATGATGGTTGAACTGTTATAAGTAGGAAACTAGCACAAGTGGACTCACAAAGGGAAGTATATAGAACACGGAGAGTAACGTGATCGGCTAATCACAACTGGTCACTGTTATTACTTGTTAGCCTTACTATCCTTGTACTAAATGGTTCCTAAAGTGATGATGTTTGTGTTTTCCCATAGAATATGAATGGATGGTTCTAAGAAGACTGCTGGGGAAAGAGAAAGTTCGAGACGCCGTGGTAGACCACGAGCTACCCGAGTACCCCTCGAGGAACCGATTATCGAGTCTGATGAGGGAAGAAGCCCAATTGTGAGAAGCGAAGGGTATCAGCTCGACCCTGCTATCCAAGCAGCCATTACTCAGGCAGTGGTTGCTGCGGTGCAGAATCAGCAGCAGGAAAAGTCAACTGAGAGCCGTGAAAGAACCGCTGAGAGGACAGGGGAAAGTAGTAAGAAAGGTGAAGAGACTGTGAGAGAGGAATCGAGTGAAGACCGATCTGTGAAAGTCAACAACGATAAGAGAGGCCGAGGTGGCTGCAGCTACAGGTTGTTCAAGGGTTGTGACCCTCCAAAGCTGTCTGGTACAGGGGATGCAATCGCTACACTCTAATGGATAACCGCGATGGACAAGGTTATCCGAATTAGCGAATGCGGTCCCAATCAAGCGGTAGGTTTTGCTACCCAGTCATTTGAGGACGAAGCTATGTTTTGGTGGGAAACTGTTAAGCAAAGGAAGACCGCCGCTGAAGTTAAGGCTATGAAATGGGAAGACTTGAAGGAGATGGTCATGAAGAAGTTCTGTGCGGATGCTGAAATTGAGAGGGTAGAGATGAAGTTCCTGAATTTGAGGGCGGGGAAGATGACACTCCGCGAGTACACCACAGAGTTCAACCGTATGTCCAGACTTGTCCCTGACATGGTAAACACTGAAGCGAAGAGGATTAAGTGCTACTTGAGGGGACTGCCACAAAATATCCGCACCTTTGTCCGGGCTAGTAAACCTGCTACTTTTGATTCTGCTGTCGAACCTGCAGAAATGGTTTATGATGACCTGGTTGTGGATGATGTGGTGGTGGAAGAGCAGAAGGAGAAGAAGTGGGTTGCTCCTGCCAAGCGGCCTGGTACTCAAATGTGGAACCCCAAGGATAAGAAACAGAAGGTGCGGGAGAAAAAGTCATGCAAGACTTGTGGGAAAATTCACGGCGGTGAGTGCAAGTGGAGTAAGAGTAGTGATGTGTGCAGCAGGTGTGGGAAGACCCATGGAGGGGAGTGCAGGCTAGGGTCAAATGCCTGTTATAAATGTGGAAAGGTGGGGCATTATGCAAACGAATGTAACGCGAAACCCGCCTGTTACAAATGTGGAAAGACGAGCCATATGGCAAGAGAGTGTACCGAAGGTGAAGCTGGGGGAAGCGGAAAGAAGACTGCTGAGCAATCTAAGCCAAAGACCAGGGCCTACATGCTGACACAAGAACAAGCCAAGCAGATCCCAGATGTCGTGACAGGTACATTTTTAGTAAACGGTATTTCCGCTTCCGTATTGTTTGACTAAGGTGCAACTAGGAGTTTTGTAGCTACCCCGTTTTGTAAAACAGCTAAGATGAAGTGTTGTCGTGTGCCTGAAACTTTTATGGTAGAGACCGCCAGTGAGACTTCGGTTAAAATTTTGAGAATGGTTAAGAGTTGTAAGATAGAGTTGGAAGGACACGAATTTCCTGCTACCCTGTATGTGATGACCTTAGGAGGATTCGATGTAGTGCTGGGGATGGATTGGTTGTCTGAATTCGAAGCTCAAATAGTGTGCAAGAGTAGATTGATAAGACTGAAGTCTTCGGATGGTGGTACGATAACGGTTTATGGTTATAGAGAAAGTTCAGGGCTTAATGTCATTTCGATGATAAAAGCCGAAGGTTTGTTAAGGCGAGGGTGCAGTGCCTACCTGGCGTATGTTGTCAAAACTACAGTCGAGATGAAAGAAGTGAAAGATGTTCCTGTAGTGTGTGACTACCCAGAAGTGTTCCCTAAGGACCTTCCAGGGTTACCACCGGAACAAGAAGTAGAATTCCAGATAGAGTTAATACTAGAAGCACAGCCCGTCGTGAAAGCACCTTATCGTCTGGCGTCATCCGAGATGAAGGAATTGATGTCCCAACTGCAAGAACTCCTCGAAAAAGGTTTCATAAGGCCGAGTGTTTCCCCGTGGGGCGCACCGGTGTTATTTGTTAAGAAGAAAGATGGAAGCATGAGAATGTGTATTGACTACAGGGAGTTGAATAAGCTTACGGTAAAGAATAGATATCCGTTGCCACGGATTGATGATTTGTTTGATCAGCTACAAGGTGCAAGCTGGTTCTCGTGAATAGATCTCAGATCAGGTTATCATCAGCTGAAGGTGAAAGAGGCTGACATCCCTAAGATAGCGTTTCGGACGCGGTATGGACACTACGAGTTCCTCGTAATGTCGTTTGGTTTAACAAATGCTCCCGCAACATTTATGGATATGATGAACAGGGTATGTCGGCCGATGTTAGACAAGTCGGTTATCGTCTTTATCGACGATATATTGATCTATTCGAAGAGCGAGTCTGACCACGCCAAGCATCTGAAAGAAGTGTTGGAAGTATTGAAGGTCGAGAAACTGTACGCTAAGTTATCGAAGTGCGCGTTCTGGTTACTAGAAGTGCAGTTTTTAGGTCACATAATTAATCCTGAGGGGATTGCTGTGAACCCAACCAAGATTGAAGCGATAAAGAATTGGAAGACTCCGCGAAACCCAACCGAGATACGCAGTTTCCTAGGGTTAGCTGGCTATTATAGGAGATTCATTCCGGGCTTCTCCAAGATAGCCTCATCGTTGACCGGTATGACCCGAAAGACTGTGGTGTTCAGTTGGGGTAAGTTTCAGGTAGAGGCATTCGAAGAGCTGAAGAAGAGACTCACACAGGCTCCAATCCTTGTTCTGCCTGATGGCAAAGAGGATTTGGTAGTTTGCACTGATGCTTCATATCAGGGGTTAGGTTGCGTGTTGATGCAATGAGGGAAGGTCATAGCTTATGCATCTAGGCAATTGAAAGTTCACGAATGTACGTACCCGACGCACGACTTAGAGTTAGCAGCCGTGGTGCATGCTTTCAAGATTTGGAGGCACTACTTGTATGGTACTAAGTGTACAATTTATACTGATCATAAGAGTTTGAAGTACTTCTTTGAGTAGAAAGAGTTGAATATGAGGCAAAGGAGATGGTTAGAACTGATAAAGGATTATGACTGTGAGATCAAGTATTATCCGGGAAAGGCTAACGTGGTCGCCGACTCCTTGAGCCGGAAGAACGCAGAAGTTATCGCGACAATCAAGTCTTATAAGTTGATCATCAACTCAGATTTCTTTGAAGAGATCAGCAAAGTGCAGATGGAAGTGTTAGCCGATGAAGGGTTGATGAAGAAAGAGAGAATTTTTGGGCAACAGACCGAGTTGATGGATAATACTCATGGGTTAAAGACCAGATTTGATAGAATGTGGATCCCTCGACATGCAAATCTTAGAAATCGAGCCCTAGACGATGCCCATAAGGCTCGATACTCGATTCATCCAGGATCAACTAAGATGTACCAAGACTTGAAGAAGGACTACTAGTGGCCGGGTATGAAGAACGAGGTGGTAGATTATGTCACTAAGTGCTTGACTTGCTTGCAGGTCAAGGCAGAGCACCAGAAACCGTATGGAAAGATACAGCCTTTGGAGATACCCGAATGGAAATGGGAACACATCACCATGGATTTCATAACTAAGCTACCGCATACAGCTAGAAATCATGATGCCATATGGGTGATTGTGGACCGTTTAACAAAGAGTGCTCACTTTCTGCCCATACGAGAGGCCATCTCGTCAGAAACGTTAGCAAATATGTTCGTTAAGGAAGTTGTGACAAAGCATGGGGTGCCATTGTCGATCGTGTCCGATAGAGATACCCGCTTTACTTCAAGATTTTGGAAGAAGTTACATGAAGCTATGGGAACGAGGTTAAACATCAGCACGGCGTATCATCCTCAAACAGATGTACAATCCGAGAGGACTATCCAAACCCTTGAGGATATGCTACGTGCTCGTGTGTTAGACTTTGGAGGAAGCTGGGATGATCATCTACACTTGGTGGAATTCTCTTACAACAATAGCTACCATTCTAGTATTGGTATGCCGCCGTTCGAGATGTTGTATGGAAGACGTTGCAGAACTCCTGTTTGTTGGGGAGAGATTGGTCAAAAGGAAATAGGTAGTCTGGAAGTGGTGCAAGAAACCTCTTCAAGATTTGATCAGATAAAGGCCAGAATGAAAGCTGCTCAAGATCGTCAGAAGTCATTTGCCGATAAACGAAGACGGCCGATCGAGTTTAGTGTTGGAGACCACGTGATGCTTAAGGTCTCGCCTTAGAAGGGGATTATACGTTTTAGAAAGAGGGGAAAGTTGAGTCCAAGGTACATAGGACCGTTTAAGATCGTGGCCCATGTGTGTGAAGTGGCTTACAAGCTTGATCTACCCGATGAGTAGGAAGGAGTTCACTCTACGTTTCACGTCTCTCACTTGAGAAAGTGTCTCGCTGATGATACGTCTCACATACCTCTTCTAGACATTGAGGTAGATGAACAGTTGAATTACGTTGAGCAGCCTGTTGAGATAGTTGACCGCAAGGAAAAGCAGCTTCGTCGTAAGGTTATTCCCTTGGTGAAAGTGATATGGAAGCACCGTAAGGGATCAGATGCCACTTGGGAGGTCGAAGAAGAGATGCGCAACTTTTACCCACATTTGTTTAGTGGTAATAGTTAGCTTTCGGGGACGAAACCTCTTTAAGGAGGGTAGACTTGTAACATCCGTATTTTTCAGAATATTAAATAACAGAAGGATTTGTTATTGACCGTGTGTCGTTTATTTAATTGTGTGTTAGGTATTTGGATAATATTGGATTTGGAATTGAGAGTGGGTGGTGGGGCCCATAGCCTCCTATAAACATCCACCACTTCCCCACACTTTCTTTTTCTTTCAAAAACATAACAAACACACACACACACACACACATACTCTCTCAAGACCCGAATCCAAATCCGGGTTAAAGTAAGGAAGATCTTGGTGCTCAAAGTGTCTTCAAATAACAAGAATCACGTCCAGATCCTCGAGTCGTCTTGGATCCGAACTGAACCCGAAGCAAAAGGTAGGTTTCAGTTTAAATGGTTAAGTTTTTAGTCGGTTTCGACATGCAAACTAATAGGATGATAGATCGGGCTGTGAAATGTAAGAAAAACATAAACTTGGTGAGTTAAAACCTCACGGGTATGTTATAGGACAAAAAGGTGATGTTCGGACCTCATAAAACACGGGTATACAAAGTTGGTACAACCCAAAACCCATAAAAAGGGTAAAATCAGGTCCTAAGGAAGAGTCACGGAGTAAAATAGCTTTAAAATGGCAAAAAAAAGAGATGTAAAAAATGGGTTTTTCACATGAGAAGAGAAATTCTTCCATGAGAAGAGAAATTCCGTGAGAAGCGAAATTCTTCCATGAGAAGAGAAATTCTTCCATGCGAAGAGAAATTCCATGAGAAGAGAAATTCTTCCATGAGAAGCGAAATTCTTCCATGAGAAGCGAAATTCTTCCATGAGAAGAGAGAAACTTCATGAGAAGCGAAATTCTTCCATGAGAAGAGAAATTCCATGAGAAGAGAAATTCTTCCATGAGAAGAGAAATTCTTCCATGAGAAATTCCATGACCCCCGTTAGTTGAGGGTTTCATTAGCATAGATATAAGAGATACTAGTAACAGATAATTGACACGCGTAATGTATTGTACAGTTCGCCGTGCACAACTAAGGAAAGGCATTACCATCAACGGCGAGAGAAACCGACTCCAGGTGAGTTCTAGCCCCTTATCTGTTATGTTTTCGGGGCTATGTGCATACTCCTCTGTGGTAGATAATACGCTTACTTGATTGGTGAGTGTATGATACGTGTATGATTGCGCATTGAATGTATCATTACATAATGATTGTATGAACGATTATGTATATATATTTATAACTAGAAGATATGTAAAGTATGCACGTATGATAAATGTAAGGTTATTCGAGACAGAAGGGACCAGACCCTTATAATATCTGTGATGATAGGGACCGGACCCTCATAATATCAGTGATGTTAGGGACCAGACCCTTATAATATCTGTGATGTTAGGGACAAACCCTTATAATATCTGTGATGTTAGGGACTAGACCCTTATAATATCTGTGATATTTAAGATAGAATAGCTTATGGTATACCATAGGGTTATATGAAAGAAAGTATGTAAGAATGCATGCATGTATGTAAAGTATATATGAAAGAAGAAATAACAGGTAAGGTATGAATACGTATCTTCGGATACGTATGAGTGAGGATATGAATGTAATGTATGTTAATTGATTAACTAGAACTCACTCAGCATAGCTGACTTTTAGTATGCATGCAGGCAAATAGGTTGAGGCAGCTGGCTTGAGGAGGGGGACACATGGCATGAACGGAAGAGACTGGCATCTACGAAGAAGTGTCATGACTGTTTTAATTAATGTTAATGGAAAGACAATTTGTATGTTAAGACAAAAATGAATGTTTTGTAATGTGATGGTTGAAGTTTTAAGTTATTGCGCGAAAGTTTTAATTAACTCTGATTTTAGAATTGTGTTTATGACTAAATCCAACACCAAAGTAGGGTTACCAGGAACGGGGCCTTACAGAAATACAGTTTAATATGCAATTAGTTTATATTTATCATTGTAGCAGAAAATTACTAATAACAATATAATCCTACACTTTAGAATTTACCTATACTATTAAAGCAATAGGGTTTTTGAACACATGGCAAGTACCTATTGGTTCATTACTATAGTTTTCATAGATACTAAGGCTTCTCAAATTTTCTTGGTAATTAAATAATTCAAAAATAAATAATATTATTTAAAAGTAAACAATTCAATTTATATATTAATGTAATTGTTATGATTGTAACACTCTAATAATTTTAATGTTTGTCAAATCTTTTAAATATTTTATGGAGGTTATGTTTTATTTTAGTTATTGAAAATTTTGATAACTTTTATATTATTAAAATTACAATAAATGTTATGACTAAGAAAAATCATCAAAGATTTTAAATGACTTTAAAATTAAAAATGGAAGAAGTCAATGCTAAATACGTTTCTATTGTAAACATTATTTATTTTCTTATTTTCCTTTTCCCTTATAATTATATTGTAGAATGAAATCCAAGTTATTTTTTTTTTCATCACCAAATATGCATGGGGTACTCGGCTCTATAAACAATGCCAACATCTTCTTTCCACATTATCCTCTCCATGAGCAAAACTACTCCTGTTCAATTTTTCAATCAAGTTATTGTTATTAGAGTTGTACTCAAGTGTGGTACAACGATTAAGATATGGTTAACCTATTAATGTTATTTTTCTTATCATATCATGGATTGTTTATTGACTGATATGAATTATTGATTATGAATCGTTTATTTATTGATACGAACTACCGATTTCAAATTTGATTTTGATTTCTTTTGAATTGTTATGATACGTTTTTGGACCATGATGCGAAGAATTATTTTGATATTGGATTCCATCATGCGTTTTGACAACTTTTGATTTACTTTAGCCTACTATGCTGTTTTTATCGTATCTGTAATTTATATGCTAAATTTATGGCATGAATTATTTATTAATTTATGAGAACCATTGATTGCAAATCGTTTGATATGAACCACCGATTATGAAGTTGATTTTGATTATAATCGAATGGTTAAGATACGTTTTTGGGCTCATATACAAATAATTGTTTTAATATTAGATTTCATAACATGTTTTGACACGTTTTGCTTTTATCATTTTCGTTATTTTTCTCATAAGAAACGTGAGTGAGTTGAGGCGCATAGATAGATCATGGGAAAAATACATCATCTTATTACTGAATGTTTACGAATTGGTCATAAGAATATTGAATTATTGAATTATTGGAGACGTATGTATCAATCCTCTGAGATAAAATATCATCTTAACCATGTCCTCACGAAACCTTATGACACTATTATGGATTTTATATTTTTATTCGTTGGTGGAGAAATTTGATATGGAATTATTGTTTATGAGATTGATCAAAGTTACGAATTGATATGCTATAAGCACAAATTGATAGAATGTATTATAAGTTGAAAGTTTATAATTTATAATGTCTATGATTTCGTTATCCGCTCACTGAGCATTTCGCTCAGACGTGATTTTGTATTGCTGTTTTCTTGCACATTAGATATTAAAGATTATCCACTAAGAATCGATCGAAGCTTGGGAAAATATTAAAGATCAAGAGTTTTAGAGAAATAAATGGCGTCTTATACTCATTTTTCTATTTTAATGATAACGTAACATTTAATTCTAACCTACTATAAAAGTAGCACGTCAGGCCTAGCGCAGGTGGGGTGTTACAATGATATTCGATAAATGGTAACTTCAGACTAATGAAGTCGTTAGTCAATCACATTGATTATTGTGTATAAAAGTTTAAGGCACAAACATTGTATGGAATCAGAGAAAGAAGCCTATTTCCGTTATTAAAAAAATTCAAACAACCTTAAATATTAAAATACTTAATAAATTCAAATTTTGGATTCGTTAGTCAACTAGGTATTGCCTATATAAAAATAAGACACAAAATATGTATCCTATTATACTAATAGATTCATTTTCATTGTTAATAAATTCAAACTACCTTCCATTATAATATCACGATTTAGTAAAGTCTATATAAAAACCGATTCAAAGAAACTAATTTCGGTGTTTCTTTATTTTATTATTAAGAGGCTAATATTGTTTAACAACACACTTTTTATTCATTCATATTCAGGAGACAACATTCTTATTCAATGCACAATATTGGTGGCTTAAACACTTTTAAAGTAATGGTTGTCGTAAATAGTTAGTTATGCTTATATATTTTGTGTTAACGTTAATGAGTTAGATATTCAAATAATTACTTAATGCAGTTTTTCGTGTCCTTACTCAATTCTATATTGTATATCAAAAACAAACAATTGTGGCACAAAAATAGTATGGTCTTCTACTAACAAACGTATTTCCTTTTTTAAAAATTTCAAACCACCTTAAATATTTATATATTAACCAATTAACCAATGCAACTTCTACATTCCTTAGTCATCTAGCCATAGTCAAATAAAATTTTTTTTATGTACTATCAATTATACAAAATGTAACATACATAATTAGTATAAGTAAACTAATATAATAGAATACGTTGTAATGGCCTTTTAAATGTTGATTGACTACATATTTTTAATACATCTAACACTTAATGTTGAAATTCAACTTCGGTTGTTTTTGTTAGCTTGTAATAAAGAAAAGTGTAACATAATATATAATAATGTCATCAACCTAAATCCAATTAAATTATTATGTTTATTTTAAGTGAATGTGATGAATAGTAACTATTATTAAAATTTTAAAATATATTGTTTAGATATTTCTATTGAAGTTATGAATTTTTAGAAAAATATTATTTTCTAAAGATATTAACTCTGCATTAGTTTACTTTCCTCAGTATAATCGACAACATGTTTTTGGTCCATTATAAATACTTAGCCAATTCGTCTAAATCCAATTATATTGTTATTTTTATATAGCGCGTGTGTATTTTTTGGCATGATGCTTCGTAAGGACGATCGACATGATAAGCTTCAGTTATCTTTTTAACAATATAATTTCTTATGTTAAGTTATTAAGTTCTATATTATGTGTTTCCAGTATTTATTACCTCATTTGTTTGTGAAATATATATGTTTTATAGGTTTTTCATATTTCTATGATTTTACATTGCATTTATTTGTGTATTTAAGTTACGTATGTAATAAATATCATGTTGTCGTCCCAAACATATATGCTACAAATTATCTTGTTATTTAAAATTATATGTGTTTGTTAGACGATTTACATATTTCCACCTGTGTCGTACACGGGTCAATAACCTAGTTTAAATACTATATTATCTAGAATGAGGTTATTATTATGATTTCATCAAAAACTATAATTATTAGTTCAAAAATATTAAAGCGTTAATAAAATCAGTTGCTATTCATGATAATAGTTCATCTATTAAAACATCATTATTGCAGCAAAATATTATTAATAACAAAACAACTGATAAGAATTAAAAAACCATCATTCTGGAATTTATTATTTTAATATCTTATATAAAGAAAAATAATATATTATAAATTATATATTATATATTCTTTGTTATAGAAAATATCTATTTTATAAGAAATCTATATCTAAACATAATTTTAAACTAATTAAAAAAAACCATAAACTCGAATTTATTTATTAATAACTAAATATAAACTTTTTATATAAACATAATAATATATTATAAAGTATTTATTATTAATTATAGATAATATGTTCTATTGGAATGTTATATCTAAATTCTATTTTATAGGAATTCTTTATTAAAATACAATCTATCTATAAATACGGCAGAGTTTTTCATTATTATGGTGGTGTTTGTTTTTTCACAAAATCTTACTGACCTTTTTTATCTGCGCCTTGCAGACCACGCGCAGACATTTAGGTTTACAGACTGTTTTCCAGAAGGCATTTCATTAAAAAACCTCCTTGCGCCCTCTTATCCTAAAAGATATGGACCACCCACTCCTCAAGGCTTCTAACATCTTCTCATCTTATTTCATTAAGCAACTCTCTCAAACCGTAACAGCCTCATTCTTCAACCTTCAATTCCCGTCACCCCCGCACCCCTCCACCTCCGATTCCGCCGCCGCCACGTAGCTCCACCCCGCCGCCGCTCCTCCGCCCCTTCCTCTTCCACCTCTGGCCAGCC
This sequence comes from Bidens hawaiensis, assembly GCF_021521415.1. Lineage (NCBI taxonomy): Eukaryota > Viridiplantae > Streptophyta > Magnoliopsida > Asterales > Asteraceae > Bidens > Bidens hawaiensis. The sequence goes on along the minus strand of NW_027491065.1, from coordinate 2,839,255 downwards.
AACGCCACTCCTCCGCCCTCTGCCTCCTTCGCCGGAAAACAAGGTAAACCCATCATCTGAAATCGATTTCATCATCTTCTTTGGTCGTAAGCATGTTGGTTAATGGTTGTAGATGATGAGCTGGATACTTGATTAGCAGAACGTTTTTTCCTCAAAACTAGTCTCTAAATTGTAAGTATTTTGTTTATGATTTCTATTACATTATGAATTATATACTTTTCAATATTAGTTTCTGGTTTCTATTTTATTTTTTTTAGTAATTTATCAATTTTTTTATTTTTGCAAAAAAAAAAAAGAGATTTAAGTGCGAGTGTTTTGTTTCATCAGGACGCGCTTCATGGCTTTATCGACTTCGAGAACAAAACAATAACAAAAGAGATTGCACTCGCACAACTGAATCTGTATGATTTGATACCGTTTTGTTCAATTTCATCATGATTAATTACTCTCCGATAGTAACTTAGGTTGATTTAACTTATTGATTTACTAAGCTTGTGATTAATGTTTCCTTATTGTTGTTTGGGCATCCTTTTTATTGCAGAGTTGTTGACTCGAATTTCGTCTAAACTTTTGTAGAATAACATAAATCATAGCTTAATAGGGTTTCTGCAAATCGATTGGTGAGTTTTAAATATTATCCCTAATTAGATTTGACTAGCAACTTAGCAAGTATATATATATCACAATCCATATTTTAACACATAAATTTCATTAGTTTCTTTTGAGTTTGATAATTGTGCATTGACTTGTTAAGTATATGTATATATATACAAGTATATAGTTCAATTATATGTTTATATGTGTGTGTATGTAGTATAATTTATATATATTTATGTCATATTTTTACTTTTACAATTGTTATATAGATAATATAGTGCCTTATGTTTGTACAACCATAAACTAACACACACCGTTTAAACTCATTTATGTTTGTTCATTTACGGTCGTGAACCGTTTGTTTATATTGATAATGGCCTAACATAAACAAACACAAACATGTTCATTTTCTTATAGAAAATGTTGTAAAAGTCGTTAGGCGGTCTTAGGCGGTCGACTGGGGAGTTGCGAGTACTCGGGAGTAGTCGGGGATTACTCGAAAAATACCTAAGGAGTACTCGGCCGAGGCGGGGAGTACTCGATCTAGGCGGGGAGTAACCGGGGAGTACTCGGCCGCCTACTTGGGAGTTTTACAACATTGCTTATAGAACATACTTGCATATATAGTTTAAACTTCATTTTATTAATGTAACGTTATTTTTCTTAGGTGCACTCTACGATTCGGGTTGCAAGAATGAAGACGATGGCTCGGGTTGAAAGAGTGAGGACGTCGGTTCGGGTTGCAAGAATTAATATGTCGGTTTAGGTTGTAAGAATGAAGACGTAGGTTCGAGACGTTATTGTATATTGTATTTTTAAACACATATACCTGTGGTACAATAAATTCTTTTTGTATATCTGAAAGTTTTTTTATGCATACAATTGATTGGGTTTATATATTTCAGTATATTTTGTTTTCTGAATACACACACACACATGTGGGCAAAAGATGTATTCATCAGTTTGTTTATGCAAGTTAAGAATTTTATTATGTTTGATTTTTTGTAGTTAAGAATACATTCTGCAGACGTTGAGAAAGAAACAGTCTTCTTCTTGCAGGCTACAGATGTCACACCCCGACCAATGAAGGCGGAAACGTCGAGGCGCGACATGATTGCTCATTGCACAACGACACTATAAAGTTACAATATTTAAACAACTCATTTAAATCCATATCATCATAAATAACACAACAATTGATCATACAAAATGTCAAATAGATAGATAAACGAATAACTTGTTCTTTCATTTTCTAATATCCTAAAGCCAAGATGATAAGTTTCTTCAATTAATCCAATCAAGCTAACATCAAACCTGTAACATTGCATAAAATAGAGTTTGTGAACACAAAGGTTGGTGAGCAATTTTCATAGTTTTGGACAATAAGTATATAGTATGAAATCCACAACTAGTATATGAAAACAATAAATAATAGCAACAATTTAGATAATAAAACCGTCAATAAGAATACATTAACGAACCGTCAATAAGAATACATTGACGACAATAATGAAATCGTCAATAAGAATACATTGACGACACCTTTCTAAATGGGGATACCATATATACTCGGAATTAACGTATGATCATACTTTGATGAGGCTACCCGCCTTAGCATTCAAGAGGCTACCCGTCTTAGCATTCAAGAATTTGCACATAATCATGTAAAGCATATAACACCAAATCGAGCATTTATTTATGTAAACATATACAATAAGTGTTGTGGTTTAAGACTCAAGTATAAATCATTTGAATTTGAATAAATATGCAATGCCACCCCCAAAACGAAAGATGGAAAACGGGGGATGAAAAAGTACTCACATTAACAAATAACTTGAAAGATAGTGTCGTGAATAATCGGAGATATCGGGTTAACGAGCAAGACCTATATTAAACGGGTCTTGTGTTAGTAGATAGTCTTGGAAGGGTTTAAAATAAAATACATGACAAATAAAGTAAATAAATAAAGTTTAGGATTTAAAATGTAAATATTTGAGAAATTAAAGAAACGAGTTTTGTAAAATAAGTTTACTCGAAACCGGGTCTCGGTATTCTATTCATTAGTTTTTTTCTTTTTTTTTACTCAACCTATGTTAAGTAATAATGTGGGTTAAAATGCAATATTGCAAAACCCTTGGTTATAAGAATACCAAAACGAAGTTTAAACGAGTGTTCGGGTTTGTCGGTTCGAGACTTGATAATTGACTAAGCTCAAAGTTAACTTCCCAAAATAATAAATGTTATGAGATAACTCCATAAAAATCAAAATAGACTTAACCAAGTATGTAGTTCTATTGTGAAGAACCTTAACGTTCGTTAAGCGAGTATACGACTTTATTGGTCCGAACTTGTTATAAGGTCAAGTTGGTTAACGACATGCCAAGTATGTTTAGAAATTAACAAAAATTGATTTAAAATATAATCTTGAAGAAAAATATGAGTTTTGGTGGCTAAAAACACACTTGTGTGTCTTAAGCGAGTGAACTCGGTTTAGTTCGGTTTTTTTGGCTCGGTCCTTGACTTGGAATAAGACCGAGGATGGTTACCACATACCCAAATACCATGGAACTTGTAAAATAACTTATAGATAATAATACTCAAGTTTTACATTCAAAAAGTTAACAATAAAGCTTTTAAACAAAAGTTCGGTTTTTGGTTCGATTCTCAATTCGGGATGAAACCGAGGCTAGTCACCACATACCTAATACCATGGAACTTGAAAAATATGAACAATAAACTAAAATATGCAGAATTTAAGCAAGTATAACAAGTTATATGGTTAGATTTGTTAGATATATAAACAAGGACTACAAAGTCCTCCATGTAACCTTGCCTTACTAGCCCGACATTTCAACCGGCCGAGACCGGAGAAATGAAAGACCGAAGGTAAACAAGGAGTGTATATTATATATATGTGTTGTAACATCAAGCTTTAAGTATTGAGAAGTTAGTTAAAATGAAAAATTAGCTTATGAATAACAACCTTAGAATTCAAGAATTTGAGAGAGAAATGAAGAAATGAGCAAGCACAAATGAAGAAGATGGATGTGTATATATAGGGTAAGTTGAATAGGTCTTTCATAAAGGGTGTTGCATGAAAATGGGTTGGTTATAGACCCAAGAAAGCACAAACTACAAATGGGTCCTTCAGGTCTTCATTTTGGTAGTTTTAGTCGAGTTCGTTTTGAGCGTTTTCGGGGCATTTTAAGAACCGAAAAGGGTGTTTTTTAGATCCAACAACTATAAAACAAATATGTAACCTAAAATTTATCATTTTGATAATATCGAAAGGTTCGGGATACAAAACGGGTCGGGTTTACATTAAGAATACAAGTATAAAATAACCTGAAATTGACAAATGTCACAGTATCCAATACTTTAGGAAATTTCGTCCTGAAATTAAAATGATGTTAACAAATGCGGATATTTCTCCTTCATTGAGTCTTCTCGTTCCCATGTAAACTCTGCGCCACGTCGTGATTCTCATCGAACTTTAACTAACTTGATGTGACTTCGCTTGGTTTTCTTTTCATTGCGGTCCATGATTTCAACGGGTCGTTCAACCATAATCATTGATTCATTGACTTGTACTTCGTCGAGAAGTATATGGAGACTACCTTCGGCTAAGCACTTCTTGAGATTTGAAACATGAAAGGTCGGATGAACACCGGTGATTTCTTCAGGTAGTTTGAGTCGGTAGGCTACTTTTCCGACTCGCTCAAGAATCTTGAATGGGCCTACGAAACGAGGAGCTAGTTTTTCTTTCTTCCAAAACGAACAACTCCTTTCCAAGGGGATACCTTGAGAAGGACGAGATCGTCGACATTGAATTCGATCGGTTTTCGCCGTTTATCGGCGTAGCTCTTTTGTCGACTTCTAGCGGCAAGTAGGTTCTTGCGGATTTGGTCGATACGGTCGGTGGCTTCTTGGACCATTTCGGGTCCGGTAATTTGAGCTTCACCGATTTCGTTCCAACTAATCGGGGAACGATATTTGCGACCGTAGAGAGCTTCGAAAGAAGGCATACCGATGCTAGAATGGAAACTGTTATTGTAAGAGAATTCGATTTAAGGAATGTGAGAATCCCAATTCCCACCGAAATCGAGTATACATGCTCGAAGCATGTCCTCAAGTGTTTGAATCGTACGTTCTGATTGTCCATCCGTTTGAGGATGATAAGCGGTGCTAAGATCAAGACGAGTTCCCAAGGTTTCTTGAAGTGATCGCCAGAAATGAGACGTGAATTGAGCATCGCGATCAGAGATGATAGTCAAAGGTAAACTGTGGCGACACACGATTTCGCGAACGTAGATTTGGGCAAGTTGCTCAACGGAGTATTTTTCTCCAATTGGAATAAAGTGAGCGGACTTGGTTAATCGGTCAATAATCACCCAAATGCTATCGTTTCCTTTTTGAGTAGTGGGTAGTTTCATTATAAAGTCCATAGCAATGTCTTCCCATTTCCATATAGGAATCGGTGGTTGCTCGAGTAACCCAAAGGGTTTTTGATGTTCGGCTTTGACTTTAGAGCAAGTAAGATATTTCGAAACGTACGTTTCTACGTCTTTCTTCATACCCGGCCACCAAAAGGTAGAACGAATATCGAAATAAATTTTATCCGCACCGGGATGAACATAATATCGTGACTTGTGAGCTTCGTCGAGTATTTAAGTACGTGAACCCATAAACGATTGAGATAATACAACAAGCCATCGGGTTTTGTTTCAAGTTAAAGCTCGGCTCCACATGACATTTCGTCGTACATGTTGCCTTCGTCAACGGAGGTACGTTGGGCTTGATAGATTTTGGCTTGGAGATCGGTTTGAACGGTGACGCTAAGAAGCAAGACGGATTTGACATTAACCTTTCGACTAAGGGCATCGGCCACGACATTCGCTTTACCGGGATGGTAGCGAATCTCGCAATCGTGGTCACTAAGTAACTCAGCCCATCTTCTTTGTCTCATGTTGAGATCTTTTTGGTCAAAAATGTGTTGAAGGCTTTTGTGATCGTTAAAAACCACACATTTCGTTCCGTAAAGGTAATGTCTCCAAATTTTGAGTGCGAAAACGATGGCACCAAGTTCAAGATCGTGAGTCATGTAGTTCTTCTCATTGACCTTGAGTTGCCTTGAAGCATACGCGATAACTTGACCTCGTTGCATGAGAACGCAACCGAGACCTTGGTAAGAAGCATCGCAAAATACTACAAATTCGTCGTTTCCATCGGGAAGGGTTAGAACGGGAGAATTGCAAAGCATGTGTTTAAGAGTATTAAATGCTTCTTCTTGTTTGGATCCTCATTCATAAGGCTTTCCTTTGTGAGTTAGGGAAGTGAGGGGTAAAGAGATTTTGGAAAATTTTGGTTGAAACACCGATAATATCCAGCCAAACCGAGGAAAGATCGAATTTCCGTGGGTGTAGTCGGAGTCTTCCAATCTTTGATGGCTTCAATTTTTGCGGGATCAACATGAATACCCTTGTCGTTGACGATGTGTCCCAAAAATTGAACTTCCTCTAGCCAAAATTCACATTTTGAGAATTTTGGCGTAAAGTCGTTCGTTTATTAAGACTTCGAGAATGGAACGCAAGTGATACTTATGTTCGGCCTTAGTTTTGGAAAAGATGAGGATGTCATCAATAAAGACAATGACGAATTTATCTAGAAACGGTTTGCAAACGCGGTTCATGAGATCCATAAATACCGTGAGTGTGTTGGTTAAACCGAAAGGCATGATTAGAAATTCAAAATGTCCATATCGAGTACGGAATGCGGTTTTTGGGATGTCTTCTTCGCGAATACGCAATTGGTGATATCCCGATCGAAGATCGATTTTTGAGAAACACGTTGCGCCTTGAAGTTGATCGAAGAGGTTGTCGATTCATGGCAAAGGATAACAATTTTTAATAGTAAGTTTGTTAAGCTCACGATAATCGATGCACATACGAAACGAACCATCTTTCTTTTTCACGAAGAGGACGGGAGCGCCCCAAGGAGAAGAGCTTGGACGAATAAAGCCTTTGTCGGAACGTTCTTCGAGTTGGTTTGATAACTCTTGCATTTCCTACGGGGCTAAACGGTAAGAAGCTTTGGCTACGGGCATTGCTCCGGGTACAAGATCGATTCGGAATTCTACTGGGCGAATGGATGGAAGACCGGTGACGTCTTCTGGAAAGATATCGAGGAAGTCACAGATGATGGAGATGTCTTGGATTTTGCTTTCCTTAAGGTCTTTAACCACCACTTGAGCTAGGAACGGAACATACGTTTGGCGCAAATATTTTTGGGATTGAGAGTATGACATAAGGTTGAGCCTTTTAGGAGTAGTCTTGTCGTGGACCTTGAGTGTTTTACCGTTTACAAGCGAGATTCGAATGATTTTATCATAACAAACGACTTCGGCATGATGCAAAGATAACCAATCCATGCCTACTATGACATCGAAACTTCTCATTTGAGGTTGGTAGGTTTGGACTTGGTAAGCTCGGGTTTGGTAATAAGGCATGGTTATGGCTTGGGCTTGGTTTGCGTAAACGAGTCAGGGACAATTGTTGCAGAAATGGTTAGGGTCTCCACAATTATAGCAAGCTTAGGGTTGTTGTGGGTTTTTTGGGATTTGCGGGTTGTTTCTTGGTGGAGCGGGATGTCCACGAGGTGTGTTTCGACATGTGGTATTGAAGTGACCATAACGGTTGCAAATGGTGCAATGGCGACAAGTCATGTTTGAGGGATGGTGAAATTGACATTTGTTGCATAATGGATGAGGACCAGTGTAGGGTTTTCGCTTTGGAGGAGCTTGAGATTGTTGTTGGGTTTGTTGTGGGTGGGTGACGGCATAGTTTCGGTGATTGGGCTTGAATTTCTTCTTGGCTTGGTGGGATGAGTTGGAGTAATTTATGGCTTGAGGAGGTGGATCAACTTTGTTTTGAGGGGTTGGTTCGGGTTTACTCTTGTCACACGTTTTCTTGATCGAAAGTGTACCCGCCTTGACATGGTTTTCGGAGAGGGCTCCGGCTAGCGTAATAGCGTCTTCAAGGTTTGCCGGTTTACTACTCATTACCGAGTCACGGATTAGCATGGGCAAACCCCCGATGTATTTGTCAATTTTGCGTTCGAGCGGGGTGACCAAGTGAGGAACAAGAGTGCTCAACTCGTGAAAACGAAGTGAGTAGGCGGCGTTATCACCACTTTCTTGCTTAAGTTCCCAAAACTCGACTTCGAGATTTTGGAGCTCGTGTTTTGGGCAGAACTTCTTCATCATAAGTTCTTTAAGCTCGGTCCATGGGAGAGCCATGGCGATTTCCGCCCCTTGGAGATGCATAACACTACCCCACCATGTAAGAGCGGTTTCCTCAAACATGCTCGAAGCGAAATTAGTTTTCTTCGCTTTGGGGCACTCGCTGTGTCGGAACACACTTTCCATCTTTTCAAACCATTGCAACAAGGTAGTCGCACAGTTCGTACCAAAGAATTTGGTTGGGTTATCACCGGTAAATTGTTTGTACAAGTAGGGAACGGGTGTGGGTTCAACGGGTGCTACAACGGGTGGAGGTTGTTATATATGATACTTTTAAATTTGTTTTTGATTGTTTCGTTTTATAATTTCATAAACTTTATACATTATTTGTTTTATTTCTGTGTCATATATTATATCATATTGAATTATGTTATTGACACTACAAATTTTTATATCGTAGAACATAATAATAGAAGACTCAACATTCAGACTAATACAACTTATAATGGTACTTTATTCATACCTTACTTTCATAATTATTATAACAAAGTAATTATTTTATAGTATACTTATATCAAATTTAAATTATTATTTTAGGCATTCAAATAATTAAGAGTGTCTCAAAAGCCAATCGTTATATAAGGAAGTTGTAGTTGGATGCTAAAAATGGAAAATTCAATTATTTGTTTACGACAAAAGTAAACCGTATGAGAAGGAAATTTATTTGGCTTCTAAAAGAGGAGATCATATTTGTATATCCAATGTTGCATCATCATCAAATTCAAATCATACAAACTTAGTTAACTCTACGTCTAAAGAAAATCGTATGAATAGAAGAATGAAGATGCATTTTAAACGAAGATCTGTTCATCCTAACTATGAGAATAAAAAGTACATAGGAATTTCTAAAGGTACGTACAATTACATAATTTCCATATACAAATATTCATAGTTTGAATTTTGATTAAAAATATGTGTTAACATTATTATTTATTAATTATAGATTATTTAGATCATCAAGATCAGACAGTTGTATGTGAAATATGTCATGCAAAACTATGGACTGATGAGGCTAAAAGAGGTCAAAGCAGAAAATCAAAAGTAACCTTTAATTTATGTTGTTGTTATGGTGCTGTGGAATTACCATCAACAACAAATTCAAACCCTCGGTACGAACAACTGTTTAAATAGAATGATGCTAGAAGCAAATTCTTTCTTAAAAACATTCGTCGTTATAACCCGATGTTTTCATTTACATCAATAGGAGGCAAGATTGGCTCATATGTTAATAGAGGTAAAGGTCCATATATCTTCAGAATGAGTGGCCAGAACTATCATGCTATTGGCAGTCTACTACCAAAATATGGGATCAAGCCGAAGTTCTCACAGCTATGCATATATGATACGGAAAATGAGATTGAAAACAGACCAAATTTTTTCATGTAAATACATATTTGATTTTCTATATATTTACCAACAATAAACTAATTATTATTCTTATAACTATTTCAGTGATAACAAAAATAATAAATCAGATGAAGAAAAGAAAATGGATACGGAGATTGTTAATTGGTTAAAAGAGATGCTTGATTGGTAAAATGTTTTAGAGAGGACTTCTAGAATGGCAAGAGATTTTTGTAATGAACAACCTGGTACGGAACTGAAGTTACATCTAATATATAATAGGAACAAAGATGGAAGAACATACAATCTTCCAACAAATTCAGAAGTTGTTGCGTCAATTGTAGGAGATATTGAAGAATCTTACGAACCATGTGATATTATTGTGACCAAGATAGGTGGAAAATTAGAATATATTAGTGAGTTACACCCTTCATACATGCCTCTCCGGTATCCGTTAATATATCCTAATGGTGAGGATGGTTCCGAACTAATGTCAAACATAGAGGTGTTGAAGATAATGATGATGATAAGAAACGTCCATATACTACAATGAGAGAGTGGTTTGCGTTTCTAATTCAAGACAGAGCTGGTCAGTTCTCAATTCCTTTAAACGCAAAAAGGTTATCACAACAGCTATTGGTTGATGGTTATACAATGATTGAAAGTGAAAGGTTGTGTTTTATAAGAAACAAAAAAAAAGAACTAAGATTAGTGTCATATGAGAACTTATAATGTCTAAAAGAAAAGGTTGTTTAGATGTTTCAAAGGTTGGGCAACGTATCATATTACCCTCATAATTTACAGGAAGTGCTCGGTATGTGATATAAAACTACTTGGATGCCATGACATTTTGCAAATGGTTTGGCTATCCAGATTTCTTTATGACAATCACTTGCAATCCAAAATGGCCAGAGATCCAAATATTCCTTCAAGACACATCGCTAAACGCAGATGATAGACCTGATATTTTGTGTAGATTGTTTAAAATAAAGCTTGATTCTTTAATTAAAGATTTGAAGGATAGTTATATATTTGGAAGACTTCAAACACATACATATTCAATATCTATTAATAACCAAAAAACTAATTTATACATATATTAATTTTAATAAATACATATATTAATTCTAAGAACATAATTTCCACTAATTTCTACACCTTTATTTGAATTTTTGTAGCCATTTACACAGTGGAGTTTCAAAAGAGTGGATTACCCCACACCCATATTTGTTTGTTCACAAATATAGAAGATAAACTCTCGAATGTTGAGCAGGTTGATCCTTATATCAGTGTTGAGATGCATGATAACTTAGAAGATCCAAAATTATATAGTCTTGTGTATTAGTTCATGATTCACGGTCCTTAGTGCATATTATAACAAACCTTGCTCATGTGTTATAGATAACAAATGCTCAAAAAAGTTTCCAAAGAATTTCCAGGAAGAAACTTCTGTAGACACAAATGGTTTTCCATTATATAGAAGACGTAACAATGGGAATTTTGTTAAAAAGTCGGATGTTATACTTGATAGCAGAAGTATTGTTCCGTAGTCTGTACAACATAAAAGTTTTGAAAAGATATCAGTGTCACATAAATGTTGAATGGTGTAATCAAAGATCATCTATAAAATTCCTTTTCAAGTACATAAACAAAGGTCCTGGTCGTGCTACTATGTATTTTGCTAATGGTGGGGACGGTCAAAATAAAGCCGAAGAAAACATTGATGAGATCAAAGAGTTCTACGACTGTCGATAATTGTCTGTATGTGAGGCTTCATGGCGTATTTTTGCATATGATGTACATTATAGAGTTACAGTGGTTATGAGGTTGCCTTTCCACCTTCCTGATAAACAACAAGTCATTTATGGCCCAGATGACGACATTGAACATGTGTTGGAAAAAACAGACATTGTTTCATCTTCAATGTTTGAATTATGGATGGAATGTAATAGAAATGATCGACAGGCACGTAAACTAACATACTCAGAATCCCTACAAAGTTCGTTTGGCATCTATGTCCACGTGGATGGCAAAAAAGAAAATCGGGCTTGTGTATTGGTAGAGTACACGCAATATCTCCTGCTCTTGGAGAAACATATTTTAAAAGGGTACTTATAAACAGAGTGAAAGGTCCAAGGAGTTTTGAAGAAATACATTCCATTAACGGTCAGATATACGATATTTTTAGGGATGCATGTTGTACCCTTGGATTACTTGATGATGACACAGAATATATCGAAGGAATTGAAGAAGCAAGCTTTTTAGGCTCAGGTGACTACCTAAGATCATTGTTTGTTACAATGTTGACTACTGATAGTCTCTCAAGACCTGAACATGTATGTAACAGTACATTGAAACTCCTCTCAGAAGACATAATCCATAAGCAACTCAAACTTTAAAATTTCCAGATATGTCTTTCTTTAGTATTATTGTTAAATATAAACATTTAGTAAAATATAAAAGATTATAATTGCTTAAATATTTTATAGATTTAAACCTGACTGAAGATCAAATAAAGAATCTTTCTTTGATTGAAATCTAGAAAGTTCTAAGACAAAACAATAACAGTTTAAGTAGATACGAAACGATGCCCTTTCCTGATGACAAAAACTTATCTATTGTCAGTAATAGACTAATTCTGTATGAGCAATCTTACAATCAAGAAATTGAAAGAAATGAATTCCAGAAGCTTTTTGGAATAATTACCTCTAAATAAAAAAATTTTTTTTACATAATAACAAAAGCTGTTCACAATGGTTCAGGCGGAGTGTTTTTTGTTTACGGCTATGGTGGAATAGGAAAAACATATTTGTGGAAGAAATTAACTTCAGTAATACGATCACAAGGTAATATTGTTTTGAATGTTGCATCAAGCGCAATTGCATCTTTGTTGTTATCAGGTGGAAGAACAGCACACTCAAGATTTCATATTCCGATTAACTTGAATGAGGACTCCTCTTGCATAGTAGAACGTGGTTCCGATGAAGTGGAGCTATTACAAAATACAAAACTAATAATCTGGATGAGGCTCCAATGACACACAAACATGCTTTTCAAGCTCTAGAGCGATCCTGCAAAGATGTGTTACAATTTAATTTTTTATTTGGAGGAAAAGTCATTGTATTTGGAGGCAATTTTAGACAAATTTTGTTAGTCGTTCAAAAAGGAAGTAGGCAACAAATAGTAAAAGTATCTATATGCTCTTCATATTTTTGGCATCAATGTCGTGTTCTTAAATTATCAAGAAACCTGAGATTAACAATTGGTCAACCATCTGCTGCTTTTCGAGGAAACAAAAAAATTTGCACAATGGTTACTGGATATCGGAGAAGGAAAAGTCGGTGGTCCTAATGATGGAAAAGCAAAAATAGAGATTCCAGATAATTTACTTATCAAAAAATGTGATGAACCTATTTCAAGCCTAATTTAGTTGTGTATCCAGATATTTTGAACAACATTGAAGACAGTGATTACTTCCAACAGAGGGCGTTACTTGGACCAACGGATGAGATCGTTAATGAATTAAACGATCGTCAAATTGAAAGATTTCAAGGAGAAACTATTGAATACTTGAGCTCAGATTCTGTATCAAAGTTTGATTATATAGATAGTAATGCAGATCCAAATTTATACTCTACTGAGCTACAAAATGGATTAAAAATATCAGGACTACCAAACATCAGCTTAAACTAAAAGTGGGAGTGTCAGTTATGCTTTTAAGAAATATTGATCAAAAGAAAGGATTATGTAATGGCACTAGGCTTCAGGTTGTTTCACTGGATGCCCGTGTAATAGAAGTCAAAATTCTTTCACGAGCTAATTGATGTATACAAAAATATAAATCTTTTAAGCATCAAATAATCTCCAAAACTACATTATTTTATCATATTATCTAGTTCAAATAACTATTTACTGCGGTAATTTCTATTTTCAAGTATATTCCAACCTCAAATAAAGAAACAAGTGAGAAACTCTAAGGAAAACGAAAAAAATCAAAGAAAACAGCTAAACGCACCTGATAGAAAAAGACAAAATCTTCTGCCGATTGGACAAGGGGGGGGGGGCATGCTTCATAAAGCACGCCGGCGTGGTCACCTTTCAGAAAAGACAAAAAAAATATATGGCAGACACCAAAAACACGGGGATGTGCCCCATGAAGCACGCTAACATGGTGAGTCATCATGTACGATCTGAGAGAACAATTAATGCACCTGGACACGCCGGTGTGCCCCAGGAAGCACGGGGGCGTGCCTGACTCTCCAGACAGCCTGTAATAGAAGTGCAATGTGAATTGTTTCAAGTGTGCTTGGAGAGGTTTAGACGAGTTCTCACTATAAGAGAGTTAGAAGGCTTAGAGGCTATCATCATTATCCCTCATCATCATCCATCACCATTGAAGAAAGGATTGTCATCCATATTGGTTAGATTGTTCGAGTTTAATCATGTGTTTGTTATCTTCACTCTCTCTGATGTTCATTATCATGCTCATTATGAGCTAAACCTTCATTTACCATCTAAATTCTACGAAGAAGCTTTGTTCTAATTGATTATTATTATAATGAATATGCGAATTACTTTTTGTGAAGTACATGGTTATTTTGCAATTATCCTTTGATGAGACATGTTTTGTTATCTTAAATCAGTTACTCAAGATTGATGATTAACACTCATTGATGATTCATTCATGTTCTTGGAAACTAGAAATGGTAAAAAGAATATATTGATATTTTATCCAAAACATGTATCCTTATATTGTACTTATAAATGATGAGATACAAGCTATGATCAATTTCTCTAGTTTTGGTAATCCTGAAATAAAATTGTTAACACGATTGATTAGGTTATCATGCTAGTTAAAGAAATCATATGTTAAAGAAATGTGTAACTATAATCTACTTAAATCAACCAAGGGGAGGTTGTGTGAATAAACTATAACCACCCAAAGTTGTTAGAATTGGTATTTGAGAAATCGAAGTCAATCCTAATCTTAATACTTCACTAAAACTATTTGCTTACTTAAATTGACATTTTCGTGGTAGACATAAAGATATGCATTCTACTTTCTTCTTTGTCATAGGGTAATTCACTTAGAAATGAGGGGTTATTCTATCATATATTATTATAGCAAGTTTATCACATATTTATCATGATAATTATCAAGAAAGAATGGAGTGGATTCTTGATTTAAGATGGTAACCTTTAATTGTTGATTTTCTCGTTTAAAAACTTATCTCTTTGTTACCTATTTTATATATTTTAATATAAAAAGAAATAGTTAAAAAACCATCTTTAATTGATTATTATCTCCGGTTAATTTAAAACAAAGATTTATTCTTAGAAACTATTTGTGTTCACGAGTCTTAGTAGAAATCATTTTTTTATAAATTTAAAACACGGTCTTGTGTGAATCAACAACAACTCTTAATACCATTAATCACATCACCACACCAACACTACTAATAATGGTGAAAGAATATCTATTCCTAAAATCGCTTTAACACCTTCTGACAAGAACATAGCATTCAAATTTACAAGACGACAATATCCTTTATCAATTTGCTTTGCTATGACTATAAACAAAAGCCAAGGACAGTCATTAAGGAGAGTTGGTTTATATCTAAAGAATAATGTTTTCTTTCATGGACAACTATGTGTTGTGCTATCAAGAGTTACAAGCAAAGAAGGTTTGAAGATTTTGATTCTAGACAAACATGGTAAACAAACTAATAAGACAACTGATGTTGTGTTTAAAGAGATATTTTCTTAAACTAAATGTGAATTGGTTATATTATTATTTATTTGTTCTTTTTCGTAATATATAACATCTAAGTCCGCAATCTCATTCAGCTATATATGTTTTAGTATCGATCTTGAAAGTATATAAAATCAATTTTGCATTTATCATATAAAAGTAAGCCATGTAACGTGCAGGCTAAAAACTAGTACTATACACACACACACACACACACACACATATATATATAAAAGTTATGTCGGGTACATCGGGTATGTTATTCGGTAATTGAGTATATTACAAATCCCAAATCCGTCCCAAACCCTAATGGGTCGAGTACTACCGTCCCAATCATGTCGGGTTGCTGGTTTTTCTATCAAGTTAGCGTTTCACTACCATTCCTAGGTGCAAGCAAGAAATCTCGAGGAGCCGGCTCAAAAAGATGTGGTTCTAGCTAGAGGATGTGGTTCAAGGTCGACACCAAATCAAAATCATCGGCAACAAATGTTTACGCAACACCAACAACTGTATATGTTCCAACCATACGACTATCTGGTAAAGAGGTTCTACTTTACAGATGAAAGTTTGTTTTTATTTGTATTTTTAAATGTATATTTTGTTTTCTATTAAAAAAATGGTTTAGAGTGCTCGAAAGGAGTGGCATCACCAAAGATAAAGTTGCATGACATTTTAGAGCAGTGGAGGGTAAAAAGGTGGCAATGCATGATTTAAGGTATTTATAACAAGCTGATTAGGTGTCTACCTAGCAAACGGAGGTGATTACGAATACAAAGGACATATCTCAACTAGGGATGAGATTTTTCCCCGAATACCCATACGTGTTTATTGCGTACAGGTACCCAAATTTACTGATTTTAGGTACGGATACTTTCGAGTACATGTACGAATATTACAGGTACCAGTACCTATTTAGAATATGTAGGGGCTTTTATTAGGTTTCCAACACTCACAAATATACTTTCAAACGGGATTTCAAAGCCTATTATATATCCGTTAAATCAATTCCTTCTTGATCTATACGTGTATATTCATATATCGTGTATTCATATTTCTATATTACATTATAGGTGTTCTTTCATCTTCTTGTTTCTCTCTCTTTCAGACGCTTGTAAATTAAATGCCAATTAACTCTCCTACTTCATCTCTAACGTATTCTTATCTAAATCTGGCGAATTAAAGGGGTATTGAATGCCCATTATTGCCCTTTCTTTCCTATTGATTGAAACACCATTTGAATATCTGATTGTTAAATTGAAACGTATCATTGATGATGAAGTTGCCGATATCTATATATTGAAGCCCGTTTGGTTCTCATCTTCTCATATGCTTCAAGGTAATCAATCGATTTCAATGTCATATGCTCGAACTGTTCTAAGCCTGAAATTCGATTAGGGCAATGTAATTTACGTTTGTCAAAGTTGGACTAATTCTCATTTTAAGTTTTATCATAAATTCTAATGTTTGTTTGTGTTTTTTTTTTTTATCAATGTACAGATTTAAAACCTCCCTACTGATCGAATAACTGCTACTTATCTTGGTGATGATAAGAAATTGGGCCTTCCTGTTGATAATAAACCTAGAGACATGGCTTAAATATTTGCTATCTGCACGAGTTTTGTCTTTTGATTGTAAGGTAAATTTTTCATTAGGTCTGATTGTTTCAAAGGCAACATTATATTAATCTGTTTAATATTGTGTTAGGGCAATTGGTGGTCATGAAGCTGCTGAGTTGGTAATAGATAATGATGACCCTATGGAAGAATGTGTTTAATCAGGTAGAAAGCTTTTATCTTTGGTCTCATGTGTAAATAAGCATAAAAATTTTTCACTTAGACAGTTTAATACACAGGCTGATGGTTCCTTAAAACCTTTGCCTGCCAAATTCCAAACACATGCTACAATAGGCTTTAAAAGATTGTCTTCAATTATGCAGAACAGGTTATAATCGATAATGTAATATAAGCATCGTTAAATTTGTAGTATGTAGCTCCTTTCACTTATGGTCAGTAGTCTCACTTTAACACTTGTACAATATTTAGTATATAGTTGGTTATTGATGCCTTATGTGTGCCCAACATGATGCTTACGTTTATAACATGGAATGACAAACTTAGAATTGATCAACTGCTTTAGGAATAAGCCTCTTATGTTTTGAATGATTGCAATTTTCTATTCTGGGATAATTCAATTTAAAGGAGAAACCAAGACATCTCTATTTGGTTAAAGTGATATGTGGGAGTCAATGTGTTAATCAAGTTGATGCTAATATCAGGTGCGCAAAAGACCACTGAATAAGAAGGAACTTGCTCACAAGGAGGATGATGTTGTGAGTGTATCTGGAAATGGTTTGACTGTCCATGAACCCAGGCTAAAGGTTTGGACATATCTTAACTTGAAGTTATAATAGTTTTCAGATTCAACAGGTTAATACAAACTAACTTCTTTTTTTTTTTTTTTTTAATATTTATAAAGGTGGACCTGACTACATATGTGGAGAAACATGAATTCTGTTTTGATGTTGTTCTTGACCAGCAAGTTACCAATGATGAGGTAATATCTCTAAAGTTGATCTTCAAGTTATATCATCTTTAAATACTAAAGAATATAGAATTCCTTATTAATAGGGTAGAGAAGAAAGTCATTTGACTGGGAAACACGATTATGATAAGTCATTTAGCTTATTAATTTTGGATTAAGAGGGTAAAGAGAAGTAATACTCAAAATAATACATTTTAACCAGTTAATTCTAGCATAGTCGGAGTTATCATGAAGCATATGATTGTTGGTGGAATGTGGCTGAACTTTTCCTTTTAATTGATTTCAGTTTCTATGTAATATTTGAAAGACGAATCATTCTAATTGTTTGCCCCAAATAATTTGTAATATTTCATTGGGCTTTGAAATAGTCCCGTTTCTATGTAATATTTCAGTTTCTGTGTAATATTTCAAAATAATTTGTATGATTCTTTTCATTGGGCTTTGAAATAGTCCCGTTTGCCCCAAATCTCAATCATTAGTTAATTTGTATGATTCTTTTCATTTGGCTTTGAAATAGTCCCATTTGCCCTAAATCTCAATCATTTCAATTAAATCATTCCAATTAAAACGTAAATTGACAAACACAATGCACGTACACAATTGAAACTAAACGAGCGTAAAAGAATTTTTTTCACAAACATAAATGAACGAATAAGACGTGTTCATATTCGTTCATTTAACTAAACGAACAAAAGAATTTATAAACGAACTTCCTTCAAAAGTTCACAAACTGTTAGACCACCCTTTTTAAAGCTTTTTTTTTTTTTATTTTATATACCTGTAATTTACTAATTTGTCTCATTAGAGATAAAAGTGTAAAACTTAAGGTTAACCGGTAGTCCAACACATTCATAAACATTTTACCTCTTTGTGTTTATTTCAGAAAGGACTCGGGTGGATGGCACAAATTTTTTACTCAAGTCAGGTAAATATATGTCAACCTTGTAAATCCAGAAAATAAAATTACATTTGTTAATGTTATCATTTTTATGATGTTGTCTCTAATTAGTTGTGTAGGAGACTTTAAGGAAGGCTGATGAAATTGTAGGAACCGAAAACAAGGACCGCAGTGCTAATATTTGAGGGGTTAATACTTAATTAGTCGTAACTTTAATTGAAAACGTGATTTATGGTTATTCCATATTAGTTGTTTTGAGTGTATATACAGTCTCATTGCAATTTTTTGTATATCATGTCAAATGGTATATTTATCTTGTGTATACGTTACCATATGCAGAATTATATGAATGTATGTTGTACTAACTATGATTATGGAAATTAAGGGTGTGCATGAGTCGGTTTTGGGCTAAATCCGAACTGAAAAGTGAACAAATTTGGTTTTTGAGTTTATGAAAGCAATCCAGTTTTTGTTTTCGGATGCGATTTCTTGGGTTTACCAATTGGACTTGGAATTTTGGGTCGGGAAAAATTTGAACCAAAATAATGAACACGGGCGTAAATATTTTTGTTATTTAATAGTTAACTGATTATTATACATTTAGGCTATTTATTCTATATATAAATTATAAACAACTTAGTATTTGGTAAACAGTATTTATTTCGTTGGCAGCTACATTGTAAAAAATATGCCATCCTTTTTTAATGAAACAATATGCAAAAATTTTGATACTTAATGGTTTAATTGTCAACCTGTTTAACTCATTTGATACGTATCATTTTTAGCTATTTTTTATCTTAAATTATAGCCTCAACCAAACACGATTTTATGTAAAATAAGTAGAAATTCTACACTAGAAACTAAAAGAAAGTAATGATTTTTATGAACTTTTGCAATACAGTTACACTAAAACAAGGGAAAAGAAAGCATTATAACCTTATATAAGACATCCATCGAAAGCATATGTTCATATTTCACGCCCACAACAAAGTGTGTCCACTCCGTACATATACAAATATACAATATACCTCTTAGGAGTTCGAATACTCACCACTTTTAGTTTGGGCCACATAGCTTTGTTTTTTCACTTTTAAAATAATGTTTTTTTCTTTTAAATTCTATTTATGTTGTTACGCTGTGCCGACACGTTTCGACGTTACTAGGATACAAGTTACTAAAACTATTTCCCGATTTCACTTTTTTCTTTTAAATATATGACGTCATTTACGGTTTACGTTTACCTTTTTAAGAATTCTAAATATATTGTCAATATCGTTATCACGTTCTTAGCTAATCTATGTTCCGATATGAATTTTAATCAAAATTGAGTTTACCGTCGCAACGCGTGGGCACTCCTACTAGTATTTATTTCATGTATGTGTAATTGTGTATATCATTAAATAAATTTACTAACTTTCTCTCTTGTTTTTCTACAGAAATTAAGAAAGCAATAAAGAAAAGGAAAAGGAGAAAATGGAAATATGGCTAGCGAAGATTAAACAAATGTTAACTTTCTTTGCATAAGTTAATTTTGTTTTGAACATTTTGATTAAAAAAATTTGAGAGACTTTTTATGTTTTGGAACTCATTACTTGATTATGATTGGATTGTATATTATGGTTTATTTCATTTTTAGTTTTAGTATTATGTTTTGGTTGCCTTATTACGGTTTTGGTTGTGGTGTTATAGATAATTGTTTGTCGAACTGTACTGTGCCGATACCAAGTTTAGTGGAGAAGTTTTTTTTTAAAAGAACAAAGCGGTACCAAAGCGAGTATTGTACTCGAAAATACATGTACCCCTACCGGTATCTGTACCCACACCATAAATTTGGGTATGGATACCCGGATATACTAACTTTATATACGAGTATTTTCGGATACAGATACGAATACGATACTAATCTCATCCCTAATCTCAACTCAACTTATCAGAGCTGCATGGTAAGTTAAGGACTTTTGAATTGGAAGTCCAAGAGGATATGAAGATGAGTCATGTGTGGAGACTATGCGAGTCCTATCTAATATTTATAGAAAAACTAGAAGAGGGGTGGAGGTTTTTTCACAACAGTCTATTCTAACTCCTATTTAATATTTATAGGAAAACTAGAAGAGGGGTGGAGGTTTTTTCACAATATTCTATCCTAACTCGTTTATTATTCCTACATATCAAATACGCCTTAATGTACTCCTGAAAGTCGAAATAATAATGGAATCAAGATGCTACAATGATGGTGAAAGATGAGGCAAGTTTTTTTTTTTTTCCTTTTAATGTTTTTTTCTACATTCTACATTCGAATAGTAAATTCATAACAAGTTTAAGAGTATTCCCATTCAACTTTCCATCTCCATCTCTATAATTACACTAAAAACACTATCTTTTCACTCTCATTTTCAATTAAATAATACATTTTTTATACTTTTATCATTACCTTTTCTCTCTCATTAACTCACAACCACTTTCAAAAACATTAAAAAATTATAGAGATGAACACTGCACTTCTCCAAATTTAACCATGAACAGTAACATTTTCTCTCTCCTCTTCTTACAACCATTTTTAACCATCTCTAAAAAATAAATAACCCCCTCACATAATTTAGGGAATCCATTGGGAATGCTCTAAGGGTTTGGTTATAATATGAAATACAATTTTGTAAGAAGGATAAGAAGTAATTTTGTACATTGATTTTGAACATGAAGGGTTGAGATTAATTTATGAATGAAATCATGTATTACATAAGGAGAATTACATAATAAGGATAACACATTTGTTGATTTTATGCTCTCCACATGCAAGGCACATATCGTTACCCCTATCGTTTAAAAATGTCCATAATTTTTTATATGACATTTATAAAAAAAAACAGAGAACATAATAACGAGCGTTTTTTTATCTTTAATATGAGTATCATATTGTAATAGAAAAATAAAAAAAAAAAATAACGGGTTTTTTATATATTGTGTTATAAATTTTTGTTCATTGTGTTTTAACATAATGTTTTTTTTTAAATAAAAAAAATTTATGTTTTAAGATGGTGTTATTTCATTATTGTGTTTTAATCAATTTTATTATGTTTATGTTTTTAGTCAATTGTGTGTTAAGAAAATGATTTTAAAATTCCATTGTGTTTTTCAAATTCTAGTTCTCATATCATACTGCATCAGGAATACCAACACCGCATGCCTCATCTCAAATCTCATGAACACCACAAGCCACAGCCACCATCGTTCACCACCACACTCACCATTCCACCATTCACCGCCACCGTCATCGCTACAGGTCAACGCCGACGAGTACGATTTTCCGGCAGCGGAACCACCATCAAAACAACCGGAGCTCGTTGCAGCTCTTTTCCGGCGAGCATGAGGTGGGTAAAGATGGTGGATATTAGTGGTTGGTACAGAGAGCAGGAGGTGGATGCGGCAGTGGTTGGGTGTGTTTCTTCGACGACAATGTCCCTTTCCGGCGAGCGGGAAGTGCAATGGTGGTTGGTGCGTTTTTCCGGCGAGCAGGATGTGGGTGCGGCTATAGTGAAGCAGGTGGTGGTGGCAAGGGAGAGTTGAGTGGTGGCTGTGGATGGTGGTGCTTTTTTGAGATCTGGGTTTTAATATGTAGGAGGTCAGTAAAGACTCAAGTGGGTTTTGAAGAGGTAAGTAATAGATCAAAATGTCATCCTTTCTAATCTTCCTAGAAAAATAAATTGGGTTTTGAAGAGGTAAGTAACAGATCAAAATGTCATCCTTTCTAATCTTCCTAGAAAAATAAATTTTCTTATTTGAACTCAACCCACAAGTTTAATTATATTAACGGAATGCTCTTGTGACGTTAAAGTAATATAATTAAATTCGATCGTAAAATTACTTTTATTTATTGAATAAGTTTATGATGTGGTCTAAAATATACATATTATTATATAAATATTTCCTACACTTTAAATTGGTTTTGAGTTGATTTTTAATGAATATTAATCTAAGCTGGCTAATATTAGGGGTTTTAAGATTCTAAGAGATAATGAATTAAAATTGAGTACTTTTATTAAACTTTAGCCAAACATTGAAATAGCTTTTATATTTTACCATTATTATATTTGATAATATCCATTTTTATTAGTTAAAGTGGTTTTTATTTCATTGGTATTTTTAGATTGTTGAATGTGAAGCATAAATTTGAATGGTCAGATAGTACGTGTGCCTTATCACGAGCCAATAAACTGAATCAATAATTGGCCACAAAACAATTAAAATAATCATTTGGGAATTAAGAAGATCATGCATAAAAGTTGCAAAGGGATCCGATTATTAAACTTAGCCCACTAACAATTTGGATATTCAATGAGAGCCGCAACATATATTGGGAAGGAGTAGAGAGCCGAAGGAAGGAGATTTTGACTTCTGGCAATTATTGGGGGCCGAGTAACGGAACAAAAGGGTTTTTGGAGAGAGATCGAACAATATTATATTAGAGAAAAAGGCGTTGGTTCGAGCAAAGAGCGTTCGGGTTCGACATCTACTCATCCAAGCATCAATATTATTGGTTTGAATATATTATTTTCGTCATGAATTTATTGTTTGAACTTATTTATTTTGGTTTGTTCTTGAGTATGGTTGTTGGCTAAACCCCAAAGCCACCTAGGTTTATGATGAACTTTTGTTGATATGGGATTTTAGTTTGGACTTTGTTTTTGTTATGGTTTATGATTAAGTAAGAGGTTTATTGTTATTCTTTCGATGCATATGTGTGCTTAGGATTGTTTGGTGAGTTTTATTGTTTCACAGTTTTCTTGGTGATTGTCTGTCATATGATAGGATTCTGTTAGGTCATCTACTGTGTGTTTTTTGACTAGTTTATGGTTGACTTGCAATAAAGACATAGGAACAATATTAATAAATCAAATAGACCTAAGTGTGCTGCTACTCTAAATAGCTGAGAGGTGATATATTATATGATAAGTCTTGGTTGTTTAAGATTGCTAGATTTAGTTCTTCGTAAGGAGTCCGTCTAGGTTTGATTTTTCAGCCTTGTTTATCTAGTCGAGTGAATACTTAAACTACCTTATTTTCGCGCTGTAAGGTAGGATTTCTTATAGAGGTACTTATCATAAAATAAATTAGCGACCGTAAGCGAGTCTAATTAAACTAGCGTTTTTAAGAACTTAATAGAAATCCATAAGTGTCTTCTTGAGAAGGGTCAGGGGTCCTGTTTGGGTTTTCTTTAAGTGAATAATTTAAGATTCTAGTTCCATAACTTAGCATTTTCCAACTATTTGATAATTGATACATTATGGATTCTAGCCTAGGTGGTTGTCATTATTTGAATTAATTCTAGTTTTAAGTCCTCTTTAAGTCTTAGTGATTAATTTAATATTAGTTTTTTAGTAAACCCCCCAATTATATAAATATAAATTGTCGTGTATGTAGTTGAATCTAATTTAGCTAGTTCACGTAATTAAAAGAGTCTCGTGGGTTCGATATCCGGACTTACTTAACTGTACTAGAGTCGACCAGTTCACTTGCCGGTTATTAGTTTTAGTTAAGTTAAGAGTCTAGAATTATTACTTAGGTGGTGTTTGTTTTTGCTTAAAACATCTGCAGGAGACTTATATCTGCGGGCGCGCAGACATAAGCTTCTGAAGACTGTTTGTTTTTTTTATTTAAATAAGATCTACAAACTGCTTTTATGGTCTTAAAAAAGAACCTATTGTTTAACTTCTTCACACATCTTCACACTTCTTAACATCATACCAACACCCAATGTCCAACACCACCACCATTGTGCGCCGCCACCACCACCACCACCCACCGTCCGCCACCACCACCACCCACCGTCCATCACCGCCACCACCCACCGTCCATCACCGCCACCACCCACCGTCCGCCACCACCACCGTCTATCACCGCCACCCACCACCACCATCCACCACCCACCACCACCGTCCCTCACCACCACCCACCTCCCGTCGCCCACAACCACCGTCCACCACCACCACCCAGCGTCCGCCACCACCACCCACCACCACCACCATCCATCATCACCACCACCCAACCATCGTCCACTACCACCACCCACCACCACCACCTACCATCCGCCACCAACACCGTCCACCACCCACCACCATCACCACCACCTACCGTCTGCCACCACCACCGTCCACCGCCCATCACAAACTATTTTACTAGTCTACAGACATTAAATGATTTCTATCTACTGTGTTATGTATGATAGATAACTAATTTTCAGTTTATGCAGACGATACCCAGTTTATAAAACAAACAGTATTATATTTTCAGATTGCAGACCTTCAGACCACATATTTAGTTGGAGACATTAAATCAGATGAAATCAGATTGCAGACAGTTTTTGTCTTCAAAAACAAACAGCACCTTAATATCTAGATTAGCGTTTATTTAGTTAATAAATTAATAACTACTTTTAGCATATCAGTTTAACACATACATTATTTGTTAAGCTGTTATAATCTTATCGGTCAACTATTATTTTACTTATTAAAAGTTGACCATCTATCTTCTCTAGTTCTCTCCATCTTTATTTTATCACGCATGCAACCATTTCTTCACTGCACCCTGCAAGCATGGTTCCTAACCATTTAGTACTGAGTCGTTAAAAATTCGAATCAACTCAACCTTAGTTAAACTGAGCTCGTTAGATAAACAAGCTCGAGCCCAAGTTTCATTTATCGAGCTCATGAATTAAGTCCAGGAGCCTGAACAAACATATCATCAGTATAAATTTATTTTGTATATCAAATACATATTTACATAAAAATGATTATGCTTAAAGTTGTGTTTAGAATAGCTAAATAATATATTTAATGTATATATAATATAAACATATAAAAAGTAATTATAAATGTGTATAGGTAAAATATAGAAAAACGGAGTTTGAAGTAAGCTCAAGTTTTAGAAATATAGTTTAAAACGAGTTGAGTTTTCAGCTCAGCCAGTCATATCATATGTTGTTTTGCATCTAACGTATGTGCTAGTTACATTATAGAGACTAAATAAAGATTGCAAAAGAGTACTTTGAGCAATCGGTATTGAGGCTGATATCGAAAGAAACGTTTAGGCCGCATTTGCCGGGAAGGGTTCGAGCATTGTCAAGGTTAAATCCAGGGAGCGCCGTGACCGTTTGTTCGGTGCACTTGCAAACCGCCTGGCGGTCATCCACGGTGGTGACGGCACTATTCAGTGATGTAACACCGCTACAACAATCAGTAGATGCCGAGCCTCCATCCATCAAGTAGGTTGCACACGGTGCAAGGTCACTAATCACCTGCTCACACGTTACGGCCCCTTCCACCGCACGTGCTGCAGCCACAACCAGACAGTAGACAACGACCACGGCCACCGCCACCTTGCGAACCAGTGCTGCTCTAGCCATTGCTTGTTACTTGGTGTGTGATAGAAAGAAATAGAGATTTTTGATGATGTTGGGTATATTGTGTGTTTGAGTTTACATACAAACTATATATAGCCATAGTTAGCGGATGCGAACTGATTATTAAATAAATGTACTATTAAATTAAGTATTGGTTTCCTAATTTCTCACAATTTCACTGGCCTTTGCGCTTTGGCTTGACCATAAGTAAATTCGGCGTTGTAGAAATCATTAGGCGTTAGCCGAACGGTGAGGCATGGACTCGTGAATAATCAGGTTTAATAGAGATTAATCGAATTGAAATTTACATGTAGTTTCTCAAATATACACACGTGTGTGTGTGTATATATATGGTAAAGTTATTGTACAATAATTACTTAATGTATAATAAATAGGCGCGAATCACGCTCAAAGCCATTTTACAAAACGCTCAAGTCAAAAACTAAAAATATTCAGTGTTAAATTTCAATATGCTCAAATCCATATAATTTTTTCATAAATTCGCTCAAAGAATTAATCCATAATACGCTCAATAACGGTTTCCGTGAAAAAAAGTAAAAAAAAAATGATCGATTAACGACCCAAATCTGTATTTTTCTGTGAACCGATGATCAATTGGATATATATATTGACGATTTCGAGATCTTGTGATTTGATTTCATGAATCAATTTTTGTACATAATGTACGTTAAGTATTATTGTATTTTATCTTTTATCTATATATATACCAATATTTATAATTTTTTTTCAATTTTGACTAATTTTGACCAAATAACAATTAATCGACAACTAGCCAGTGAGATGTAAAAATAAGCGTTTAATCGACGTTTTGCCGGGGTTTTTACAAGATGGACTAACTACTATATCCACTTGTTGGCCTTTTAAATTGAAAAAAACGTCAAATACGTAAATAATTTGTTAAAAATAATAGATATGACACCCCTTCAAAGTTTAATAATATAAGTTTAAGAAAAGTAATATGTTTATTTGTCACATATATGAATAGTTTGAATTGTGGTATCGAAATTAGTTATCTTCTAGGGGGTTCAATACTTACAATATATTCTTCTTATATACCAACTATAAGTCGTGTCGTTTATAACCATGATATATATGATGGATAGATAATAATCAAAATAGTTGGAGAGGGAAACAATTACGTAACCCTTTTGTTTTTGTCATTTATTATGTACACCTATTTTACAATTCTTCCAATTTATAAAAAAATCTTGATTCTTAAATGAATGTCTCTCTAGTAATGTATCTACATTGATTTGCAACTTCTTTTTACCCGCTTGATAAAACAATTTTTGTAGCATAAATGATATTTGTGTGATAGAAACATAAAAGAGTGTTTAGTTGCGTATTAGTTAATTTGATTGCTAGCACTAAACATACTTTATTTATCCTTATATTTACTAAAATATATATAATCCTCAATTTTTACATTAATACAATTTGAACTTTTGGTTTTTGTCATTTTCTTGTTATCTTTTATTATTATTTCAAAAATGTTTTTTTTTAATTTTTTAAAGAACTATTTTTTTATTTAATTCTTTTAAACGTTTTTTAATTAATTTTTTAACAATATATTTTTCATTTTTTTAAAAAATGTTTTGTTTTTTTACATAGTATATTTTCAAATAATTTTTAGAGAAAGTTTACATTTAAAAAAGTGGTACTGTTTGTTAATAAATAAAATGAGTTGAATAAAGTACGGTTTGATCACAAATTTGATTCATTCCGTAGGTGATAGTATCTCATGCATCTGAGCTAAAAAAAACGTCTTTGATTTTTCTTTGTGGGGTTGGGTAATATGACAAGAAAAAATATAATTAAACTTTTCTTATTGTTTTTATAAAAACTTTTTATGATTTTTATTTAAATACTATGTATAAAAATGAAAATACTAGATATGGAAATTTTATTAAAAGGGATTGTCAATTTATTTTTTAGGAAAAATAAATTTTTAAGTTTCTTTTCTTCTCAAAAAAAGTTATTATTTATTTTTTAAAACATTTTAATTTTTTTATAAAGTGTTTTTGAAAAAAATATATCTAAAATAACCGATAAAAAAATAAAATAGCAATATAACAAGTTTTGATGTGATTCTTTTAGGAGCGATTTATGATAAGTATAAAATTTACCCTTACCCGAATTAAAATACCCTTTTTATCTTAAAATAGTTAATTAAGTTATACGTTAACTATACTAGGATAATAACCCGTGTTACACACGGGTGAAAAACATGTTAACAAACAATATAAAATATAAACCACGTGTTCAGTTAACACAAATATTTGACATAAGTTTTTTACCCTCAGATGTTACAAAAAGATGTTAAACTATATCTATAACATAAAAAGAAAATATTTTATAAATAAACAATGCAGTGAATAAGAAATAATATAACATAAATGAATTATTAGACTTGAAAAAAAAATAAAAAACACATATTAGAATAATTGCTTGGCCTTCCTCAAAATAATCAATGACGTATTTAGACAATTGTGAGGCATAATCATCCTAGAGTGTAAGATAAACACAATTTCCACTAAAAAAACGTAAATGTTAAATAACATATTATAAATTAAAAACATGAAATTAAAGAGATTGCAAGTATTACTAAAAAAATACATGAAAAAAATTTATATGTAGAATAAATCAGATCAACTTACAGTAATCAGAAGCTATAAGCAAATTCACTAGACTAAATCAGAAAAGTGGATGCATGTAACGAATGGGTGGCGGTTTTGACCCATTTGTAATAAAATCAATCCAAGTTGACTTGTCCATTTGACCAGCTCAGTTATAAATGGGGTTCAATTTGGGTTGTTACTTGCTTTTATTAGAAACAAGTCATATGGTTGTTAATCAGTCTTTCGGGCTAAGGGCTATAAGGATAATTACTAATTTATTTGTAGAATAAATCAAATCAACATACAGTAATCAGAAGCTATAAGCAAATTCAGTAAACTAAATCATTAAAGTAGCTGCATGTAACGGATGTCTTAATATTTAATTAGCAAATTATGTTAACAATAATTTCATGTAAAGAAGCAAATTAGCTAATACATTTAATACCACGTTATAATATCATGTCACGAATGTCAACCTTTTATTTGTAAAGTTTTCTTGTATTTATGAACTTAAAATTACGGAAGCATAAAAATAAACATTCAATCTACAGTAATGCGTTTGTTTTTTAAATGAGCGACTAAGCGTTAAGAACAGCAAAATGAAATTAAAAGTTAAAAAGCATATTATATTAGGTTAAAATTCCAATAAAAGATACATCGATAATTTAGACAACAGATAAAATAATATATCTAGTCGAATCAATATGTTCTAATTAATCTAACAAATACATGCTTTAATATATCCATTAACTATTCCTATTAATAGGGAAAAATAAAGATGTTATCTAAACTGATAATATAAAGATGTTATCTAAACGGATAATAACTAATCCTATAACAGATACATGCTTTAATAGACTGTATATTATTAATATGTATGTGCTTTGATAGATAAGTTTACAGATACATCGCTAGAATAAAGGAGCACTCAAACAGCAATTCAGCCATTTTCTGGAAATTTAGTGTTTTTTTTAAATTTAATATATCCACCGAAAGTTAAACTACAGTTTTTAAAAATATGTTAAATAAAGATGTTATCAATAGTATTATCTTAAATCGGAGATCTCCATGGTACGTTTGTTTTTGTCTTTAAAGTTTGACCCGTTACTTTTGAAGATGTGAA
The DNA here is from genome assembly GCF_021521415.1 of Bidens hawaiensis. Lineage (NCBI taxonomy): Eukaryota > Viridiplantae > Streptophyta > Magnoliopsida > Asterales > Asteraceae > Bidens > Bidens hawaiensis. The sequence goes on along the minus strand of NW_027491065.1, from coordinate 2,809,668 downwards.
CCACATGACCAATGACATCTACCAAAATCAAATGAAAATACTAGTTGAGATACAAACTTGCATAATTAATAAAAAAATCTAACAGATATATATATAAGGCCCCGAGCTCGTGTGCCCTACTTTAGCGTTGGATTTACTCATAAACTCAGTTTGTTACAGCAGAAGTCTATACAAATCGCAGCGGAAATTTAAACTTTATTAAAATACTTCTAACTCTCACTAGATCTTCAATACGGATAGTCGCGCGCACCCAAGTTTGCCACGTCATCAATAATACATGCATGCATACTAAAAGTCCACTACACGCTGAGTGAGTTCTAACATTCTTTCTTTTCATAAAATTTCGAATTATAATTAAATCACATTCTTTATTCATACGCAACATAACACTCGTCTATAACTAGTCTCGTACATACTTGCTCCCAATCGAGCCTTCTATTCTTACTCGTAATAGAACCATATTAAGTTAGAGGGATTTTCCATCATAACTTGTCGCGCGTGCATGAGGCCCGAAGGCTCTATGCACGAACATGTAATCATTCATTCACATCAATATACATATTATTATTCAACGCAGGTATTTGATAGGACTTGTCTCCTACCTTTTTTCTGTTATATCCACCAACTTTTACCCGTACAAATAGTATCTTGACCATACATTCACACAACATATATCTATGCATTTAAAGTTATCATGCCATGCAATCGTACTACATATACACACATATTTAATAGCTACTGTACTTAGTATCCATAACTGGACCACCTATTCATTGTATCCATAACTGGACCACCTATTCGTTGTATCCATAACTAGACCACCTATTCGTTATATCCATAACTGGACCACCTATTCATTGTATCAATAACCAGACCACCTATTAGTTGTATCCATAACTGAACCACCTATTCGTTGTATCCGTAACTGGACCACCTATTCATTGTATCCATAACTGGACCACCAATTCGTTGTATCCATAACTAAACCACATTATGCATATTATTCTAATCAATCAATTTGTTGTATCTATAACTAGACCACATTACAATCACAACACGCGCCCGAACACATTGTAGGCTTTTAGTCCTTTATTGTATTCATGCCTGTGCTTTCCCGTTCATGGAACCATGTTGTTTCCTTAACTAGAGCATCTGTCTATCAAGTACGTGTCTGCATATCACTCATGAGTACTCATGATGTGGATAGGTATTAGGTACTACTACCCCCTGATTTCCCCATCATGACTTACTCACGTTCATAATACGTTCTTAATACTTGTAATTAAATAAATTTACTACTAATATACACGTTTACTTTCTCTTTTAAACATATTTCGTTCGTCTTTATCTTCTTTCTTGAGTATGCATACATCCCCAAAAAGTTTAAGGAAAAAGGGGGCTAGTACTCACCTGCTGTCGATTCCTCTCTGAATTAGTAGTAATTCCTTTCTTCAACTGTGCTCGACTAATTGTCCATAACCTACACATATTAATCCTTTATCATCTCTTGTTATTCATTTCTTAAGTTAACGGGGTTAACTTTCAAGTTAACCGAATCGACATGTATTCTTCTTTAACCGTTCATTTTAATTTAATACTTTAATCCTCATTTATTAGTATCGTATATTTATATTATATTCGCTTCTTTATTATTAATTCATGTCCTTAATGTGTTTATGAGTTAACGTCCTTAAGCGAGTTCGGGTTCGTGAGGTTCGTATTTAACTCATGCTCAGTTGGGTTCTTACTTGCTCTTGATAAGCTAACTTTCCTTTATAATCTCATGTCTTTACGTAAGGCGGTTCACGGGTCGTTAGACAAGGCGGGTCTTGAGTTCGGGTTTTGTTTAAGTTTAGCATCCCGGTATTCTCTTTATTACTATTTTATTATTATTAATTAATAAAGTCTTATTATTAACATTATACTTATTATTATTAACCTCCTCCTCATCATCATCATCATCATCATCATCATCATCATCATATAAACACTCACTCACCAACCCCTCCCCCACCCAACCCTATCTAACCGATCGCCCTCCCTTCTCTCATAATCATCTTCTCCTTTCTTCTTCACCTGCCGGCCACCCACCGCTGCCGGTTGCCAATTTCGGGGACACCATGCCGCCCCTCCCCTTCCAATTCCAGCCACCTTGACAACCCCATCGAAAGCCATAGGAAGGTCGGTATATCTCTACTTGCTTCGCATCACAATAGTTCGCACGGGAGGGTTTGCACGAGATGCGAATCGAATCTGATTCGCATGGCTCTCAAAAGAATTCGCGTCGCATCGGAAGATTCGCATCCAAAGGATTCGCATGGGTCTTCGCATGGTGACGTCATGCGAAGCGGATATAGGAGTTCGCACGTCATGCGATGCGAAGTTCTGAGACGAGTTCGCACGTTATGCGATGCGAAGTTCTGAGATGAGTTCGCACGGGTTTAGTTGTGTTCGGATCTGTTTTGTTTCTACCTACAACTCGGGCCGTTCGTATTCGACACGAAGGACATGAAGTCAGTCACACCTAGGGTCTCGAGCAGCTTTTCCGTTCACCGGTGACGGACGGGAGTAGGGTTCTGGGCTCGTTTTCTTAAGGGTTCGGTTTCTTGAGGGGTTTGGACACGAGGCTCATCAGATTCGTTTACGGTTCAGATCTGGGTTGTTCTCCGGTTCCGGGTTTAACTTCGTCACAGGGGTTCGGTAGGTTGGATTATTAATTTGTTGGTTCCTGTTCCAAGCTTTCTGGTTTGAGGTCCGTCTCGGGTCCTGGTTCAAGTTTCTTTCTACTTGGCTCCGGGTTTCGTTGAACCCCGTTCACATCAATTTATTATTGTTTGTATTTTGTCAAGTCGCATACTATTGTTATTGTTATTATTATCAGATTCAATTAAATCTCATTTATATCAAGCTCGTCTATGTCGGCTCGACTCGGTTGTAAACTTTCAGATTCGTTTATTCATTTGTTATTAATCATAATAAGAAATGAAAATAAACATAACACTTACCTTAGAGATTGAATTAGATCTTGAATATATGGAAAGGTGGATGAATTTGGAAGTGTTGGTGCACAGGGGATTGTTTGTGTGTATGGGTATGTGTGACAATGATGGGGAGATGATGAAATGATGATGATAAGGATTAAAATTTGGGTTTAGGGGTTTAAATAGGCAAGGCCCAAAGGCTTTTAGACCCATAATCATCTTTAAGTCCACTAACCCTTTTAACCTTATCAATTCTCTTAAAATATTTAATTAATTTAATTCAACGTCACACGACATGATAACTAAAACAAACTCTTAATGCTTATTTATTTATTATCGAAACGGGGATGTTACAATATAAAAAAATATTATTTATATATAAAATGACGTGTATACCTATAGTGGACTTCAGAGGAATCTCTTTGTTAATTATTGATTGAAAAGAAGTTATTTTGAACCCAAACATATGACCATCAAAGTCTTCACATGGATTGACATGGGTGTTTGGTCCCAAAACTAACTTGTTTGGACAATCAATTACTCTATAGTTGGAACCATTCAAACCCACGCCAGGATTCACAATTGTTAGAGTAGAGTTTTCGTTCAAAAACCTTTTAAAACGAAAAATGTCGGGTTTGAAAACTGTAGCTTGCATTCTATTCTCCTGTCATGAAATAATCTTCCTATACTATTAAATCAATAAAGTTTATGGACACATGGCCTCTTCTTATTTGATCTAACTCTATTGCTTTCATATATAACAATCTTTTCTTTGATTTTCTTCCCAATTAAATAATTCAAAAAGAAATTCAGTTAATAAGAAACCCATTTATATTTGTCATTATACGTTATACCATTTTAATATACCCATTTAGGTATGTCCCAATCAATGAAAGCTTACAAATCGGCCCTGATTCCTACTTTTCATATATCGAATCCTTCACGCCTCCTTATTCGTCCGTGTTAATCTCTTGAGTATCCTTCAATTATACTCTGTTAATCAAGATTGATATTCAACCAGGTTAGTGTAAAATATCTCCTTTAATTGTTTCCATCGATTACTCTAATTCCATAATTATGTTTTAAGGTAGTAATAGGTTTTGATTTCCTTGATAGATTATATCCATATCATCTTACGTTGTATCAATTTTTCGTTTATACATTCTAATTTCTTAATTCCCTCTATTTTATAAACCATAATTTTGCTAATCGATAGACATCAAAGATATATGTGTGTGTATATATATGAATTATATTGATACCTTTTATACTTTGTATCAATAAAGAAAACCCTATTTTTCTGCATCATTTTAATGAATTAATAATAAGTAGACATCAAACATATATACTCTGTTCATGATTTGGAGGGTTAAATATCACGGATGAAATTAACCTCTTATAGTGTTACAACCAGAATTTTCATATATATTATCATAGTTTTTCGTTTATTAATCATCATATTTTAGTTCAAATCATCTTATTTTTTTGCAGCATATGTTTTTGTTAATGTAGACATCCATTTAGTGGCCAAAACCAAAAATGAAGTATGGAGTGCAAACACACAACAAAACGAAGTGTACGTTTCTTATTTTCTTTGTATCATATTAATTTATTTTTAATTAATATGTTCTAACTTGATCTGTTGATAAATATTTACAACTTTTATTTGATAGATATAATTGAAATCAAATCAATATCACATTATATCAATTTCAAATGAATTGTAACATTAAAATTGTTTCAATATCAAGCTCTTTTAAAATTCAAAATTAATGTCTTTGACTTGTAATTTAGAAATCAATACCTTTTATATTTAACTAACCAAAATATTATAATCTTATAACTTAAACCGTTTCATAATAGATTCCCTTTTTGTTTAACAATCCAAAAATATTACTCATATTACCTGTCTATATATAGTGAGTATTTGACACACGAATTTTCACACAATCACACCACCTTTTGCAATATCATATTTGTTAGTTTGTAAGGTAGATTATGTTCGTTATACTTATTTACTTCATTTATATTATTTCTTTTGTTCATGCATTATACAATGCGTTGTTTTTTGTTTCCAAACACCACATGGAGCCAATAAACATTAAAATATTAAACGAGTTAGATATTCTCAACAATGAAAGTATCCTCAAGGTTCGTATATTGAAGTTATGGCGCCTCAACGACAATCAAAAACCGGGGGAAGATTGGTCAATTGAGATGATTTTGCAAGACGAAATGATATTTTTACATATTTTTTAACTAATTTATATAATTCAATTTTAAATGCATTAGCACTTACACATTCTAATTATTATTTTAAATATATTATTCACACGTTTTTTGGGTAGCATTAATTATGTAACAGGGTAACCTAATTCAAGCTTATATAAGGAAGCCTTGCATTCCCAAGCATGATGCTTATCTTGCGGAAAAAAGGTCGTTGATTGTTAGGAAGGCTTCAATTGGAGCAAATTTATCCACCTACAAATATGTTGACTGCCCAAACAAACTATGTTTCAGTTTCGAAACTCATCTTTCAAATTCGTATGAATTTAAAGGTCATATATTTGGCTTGTCATTTGTTAGTTTTGATGATATAATTTTTGAATTTTTCAGTTGAAGTTATAATTATCTTTATAATAATTGTAAATTGAATGTTATTTTGGTTGAAAGCTATGTTTAACAATCATTTATTTTCGTACCATTATTAAGAAATATATATCATGTTGTCCTGAAAAAATATATATCACAAATTACGTAATCCTATAAAATAATGTGTGTTTGTTACACGATTTATATAACTCCACCCGTGTCGTACACGGATCAATTACCTAGTAATATAATCAAACAGAAGCATGTGTAAATAATTCATGAAAAAGAGTAGTAATTTTTAAAGAGAAAGGAAAATATAAAATCATTAAAAACTTACAGATTGATCTATGAGAACCATTTCCATCAAGAAGTCCTCATTGACATTTTTGTTATCCTTGACGCTCCATACTCGCAAAACTCTAACCTTAACTGTGGACGGAGATGTTTTGAGAACATCAATTTTATTCAACATTTAAAGTTTTGAACCTCCATTGTAATCTGTTTTGAATCAAATGATAGACGACTTTAGTGAAATAATACGTTTAAATACAAAATTTATAAATAACAGTTGAAAAACTTACCTGGTAAAAGCTTCAAGTGCAGAAGATTGCTATGAATGTGGCTGGAGAATGCATATACCATTGGACGTTATATAGTACATATGGAGATGTTTAATTTTGTTAAACATCGTAATTTTAGGAACTTCCCTTTCAATTAAATAATAAATACAAAAAAATTGTTATTAAATATACTATAAGCCTATAAATAAATACCCTATAAATAAAGCATATAATTTTGTCTCAAAATACTGAGCTTGATTTTGGGAACTACCAAAAATCAGTAATGCAGAAAATTAAGCATTAACCATCCTAATTATAGTTATTCTAAATATAGTAAATCGAAAATTTAAGCATCCTAATTAGTAAGTTGAATAATTTTAATTGCAGTAAAACAATAAGTGTAATTTGGCCATGAATAACTTTAATTGCAGAAGCATCTTAAGTAGTAAATCGAATAACTCACCCGTGCCAATGTAACATTCGATGCTTTTCAAACCCAAAAATCCAACCCACTTAAATTTTTTCGGTTTTGTTTATATATATATATATATATATATATATATATATATATATAAATATATCTCACAAGTTCGTTACGTATATTTCATGTGTCATTTTTTATTCGTATTTAGATTTGCATTCGCGCTCGTTAAATCAACCCGTTTCATCGTTTCATTCGTGTTCAACGTTCATCATTAAAATTAGTATAATGTTTTTGATGATTCACGGTTATCGTTTGTTCATGCTTTGTTCAATTATCAAATATCGGGATTAACGTTTTTGTTTAAAGTTTTATTAAATTTAATTGAGTTGCGAACTATGCGGGAATAATATACAAGATATCCAAGTTTTATAAACTTTTATTTTCATACCTTATACCTCTCAAAGTTCAGGATCACTTTTGTAAATGAAACTTAAAAGCAGTTCTAATGATTATTGAAAGACGAGGGGCTAAATGTGTAAAATACTCAAAATATATAAAAATAACCCAAACCCCCACCCAGACCCCGTTTTCCCGGTAGCTAACTCCGGCCACTGTCCGGCGCATTCCGGCAGCCCCCAAACACCCTTTAATCTCGCATATTTGATCGGTTATTTCGTTGTAACGCGTTTAGACTTCAATATCAAACACTAATCAACATATTAATTGATTTATAACGTCCTAATTATTAATTTGATCCCCGTAACGGTGCGATGTTTTTCGGAAACCGGCCAAAGACCATTTAACACCAATTATTTGCTTCAATCCACAGTATAAATACAATCCTAACCTATGACTAAACTTGCTACAACCATCTAAATTCACTAACAAACTCTCTACATCAATAAATTAATCCGACAAGAATCATTTTCTGGCCACCATTGTTATCCGCCAAGCAAGAACATTAACATGTATTTTTATATGCTTTTGAATTCTTTTGAACTATAGAACATAACCCCAAAATCAATTTCTACGAACATGGGAAGGATTGAATGGATTGAAAGCTAGGGTATATTATGAAGATGATGATAAGAAGATATTATATACATAAATCTGTTTCTGTACTTTTAACAAGCTATTGGTTCAACTGGTTAAGATACAAGGGGTATAGGCACCGGACCCGGGTTCAAACCCAGGTTAGTACACAATATTGTTTCATTTTTTAAAATCATTTATATTAATTATTTATAAACCATATATATATTTATAAGTCTTTTTAAATCAATAAAAATCATTATTAATCAAATGAAAATCATTTTTTGTCACAAAAAAATTATTACAAATTAATTTTATCAAAGCTCATCTAAAAACCCAACTTTTCATATCCGCTAATGTTTCGTTAAAAACGTTAAATATAAAATCTTATTTTCGATTCGTTAAACTCTATAATGTAATCATATTCGGGATAATTATTAGACCAATAAAATTCGTATTCTATAAATATAAAGGTTCTCTCATTAATAATAAATTATTTGTTATTAATTAAATAATTTATACCGTTAAAGTTAGTTTATATTTCGTTAGCTTTTATTTCGATAACATTTCTTCGTTAAATTTATAACATGCTGATTTTTAAGATAAAATTTCCAATAAAATCCGTGCCTCAATTTTCCCATATTAATATTGGATTTTTAAAGTTATAATATTAAAATCCTATAGTTCGTTATAAATTTCCGTTAAAGTTATATATAATGCTAATCAAATATATTAACAACTGCAATATTCCGTTCACCAAATATATATAACCTTTTAAAATCCTGATAGTTAGATTTTGTTGTGTTTTAATTATAGTTCGAGAAGTTTAAACGTTTCGGATTCTTTAACGCACTTTCGGTTGCTTCGGTGTCGTTATCGTGCTTACGGCTTTTGTTTCATGTTTATCTACAATTTCAATGTGAGTTCTTCATAACTTAATTGTTGATAAAATATATTATTTTCAACGTGCTACAGGTCGAATCGATGGTATGCTACAGACGAAGATCATTAGTATACCTTAGGATATTTGAAATAAAGAACTTATTTACTTTTCGATGAAGTGTTATCGTTTTCTTTTATTTATGAACAATGTGTGTACTTTTGATGATATGAAATGAATTAACTATAATTATTGTTGCTTTAATAACGTTACGAGCTTATGAATGATCTGTATGTTACACCCTGGCGTATTCTTCTCAAAGCCGGGGTGTTACAGATTGGTATCAGAGCCGTAACTATAAGATAGGTTGTTAAACGTATCGGCCTAGTATAGTTATAGTTTATTTAGGGCGTAAACTGCATGTATACTCTATGTGCTATGTGCCAGCACTTATATTAAAAGTTCATTCGTACGCTTTTAAATTTATAAAATTTTATAGCTTCGCCTGCACACATATTCACACACAAACTCCAAGGCCTATGCCTAAAACGAATATTTTCCATCATTTTCAATCAATTTTATTTCGGTGTTTCGATATTTCATCTTCATAAAGACGGTTCTACGTGGCGGGTATGTAGTAAACTGTAAGGGGGACGTGCTTGTTTTCCGAACTCTTGACACCAAGGTTATTGAAACCTAAGGATAAGCAATGTGTACAAATCCAATCAGACACGGACCCGGTTGCTTACCTGGAGAGTTCGGAAATGGCATAGAAACCTATTAAGCCAAAGCAAACCTCACCAAACGCCATACGAATCACAACTTTATGCTTTCAAATGTGACCATGTTCTCTTTGTGAAAAGAATATGGTTACACTCCTAAGGATGTCACACAAGTCATGGTGGTTCATGCGACGTGTGACTCTGACCTTCAATGTTTTACAACGTGTTTTAACTAAAAGTCTGACAAGTCGTGGTGATACACGAATAACCAGCTTTTGGTTCGATTTATTACGCATTTTTTTATTATTTTTATTGGAACATACAAGGTATGATAATTCATATAACGTGTGATTCCGAAAACTAAATTGTTTATATTGCGGTTTTGAAAAATCATTGGGTTATGTGAATAGTCGAGTTTTAATTTGTTTTTCTGTGTTTATGTATCCATATAATTTCTGAAATTTGTGCTATTACACGAATTGTCAAGTTTTAACCCGTTTTCTTTATTTATAAATTCTATTACTATGTAACGCCCGTTAATTTCCGACAAAAGGTTTAATCTTGTAGTGTTATGTACACCTTTCGGGCTTGACCCGGCATTCTCTCGGGAGCTCCTTGCAAACCTCGTAAACGTTCTCACTTAACTTTCCACCCAAGTTGCTACATACTTCAATTTGGAGGGACTTTGATGTAACTATTTTATATCATAAAACAAAAGAAAACTCAAACCCTAAACCTATTTGCAGCCGTCGGACCTGGATCCCCCTGCTCGTTTTTCTTCTGCCCAGCCAAGTTTCAGCCGTGAAAACTTCAATTCAAGGTCGGTTTTATGATTCCCCATGTCTTTTACACCTTAATTGATCATATTAACGCGCTTATTGGTCGTTAAGATTGAGTTTTGATGATAACCGCTTGCTGACAGATTCGTATACGTTTATTGTAGGGTCTGTAACGCGATGTTAATACACTGTTTTTGATCGATTCTTGATTCCATGATGTTCTAATTTGAGTATAGTTTCCGGAAAGGTATAATACGTAATTTTTGGACGAGATTTGAATAGTTTTTATGAATTTATAAAATCGAGTGTCAAAGCTGATGCGGGATGACGGATTCTGGTCTGTCTTCCCGACGTCATAACCTTTTTTCGACAAGTCCAAATTGGTTGGTTCCACTTCTGGGAGTTAGTGTTTTGAGTTAGGAACCAAACCCAATTGGAATCGTTTAATTTGGTTCGGTAATGAATTTTATAAAAATAAAACCATTTTGTTGCGCGCTGAAATAGCTGCACATACCTTTCTGTGTTGGAAGAATTTTTATGATTTTTGTGTCCAATAGAAAAATATAATAAAAATATTTTTATAAACCTAAGACATTTATCAAAGTCTGGTAAAAATTTAATAATTTAATTCAAAGGTTATCCTATGTGATTAAATGCATCTTTGCATGCTAAAATCTGCACGTTTTACTCGTTATTAATCAACAAGTTCGTTTTAGGCTTAACCGGTGGTTTTAGTTAGTTGAAAGGTTTTAGGGGCCTTGGGCCAAGTGTTGGGCCTCGGGCCAAGTGGTTGGGCCTCGGGCCAAGTGTTGGGCCTTGGGCCAAGTTGTTGGGCCTTGGGCCAAAGTATTGGGCCTTGGGCCCAGTTGTTGGGTCTTGGGCCGGAGTGTTGGGCCTGAATGGCCCATTAGGCTAGAATGTTGTTGCAGTCTAGTTTAGTAACGCGTTGTGTATAATTTACAGGCCCTTGCTTGTGATTGTGCTCTTAGGGATTTCCTAGCTCATTGCAGGTGTTCGGTTGATTCAGGTGAGTTCATGATGCCCTTTTTACCCTTTTACGTTTTGGGCTAGCATACACACCGAAATACAATTTTAAACGATTTTACTCGTTACAGTGAATTGAATAGTTTTACATGGTCTCACTCGTGATGGTGCATTTTGAAAGCTATATTTGAATTATTTTATATGCCTTAGGATATTTTAGACTCGTTCATGGTCTTGTGTCCTTAAGGTTACATACATTATTGATGGTCTAGACTCGAGGATGTTAGTAGACTTGGCAGTAATTGAATATGAGTAGACCTATTTGTGTTTGCATGCACTGATGTTACGTGTTGGGTTGTACGTGTGCTCGACCCTGATGTTATTACTTGGATGAGATGTTACGTGTTTGGGTTGTACGTGTGCTCGACCCTGATGTTATTACTTGGATGAGATGTTACGTGTTTGGGTTGTACGTGTGCTCGACCCTGATGTTATTACTTGGATGAGATGTTACGTGTTTGGGTTGTACGTGTGCTCGACCCTGATGTTATTATTTGGACGGTATTTATAGGGATATAAATATATGGATGTATATAGATGTCTAAGTACGAATACTTAGTGTTGATGATGGCCTAACTGTTCGTATCCCGTATTATATTTTAAACTCTTGGAATGTTTTATAATCCAGTTTTTATATTTAAACTCTTGGACCAGTTTTTATATTTAAACTCTTGGAATGTTTTCTAATCCAGTTTTTATATTTAAACTCTTGGAATGTTTTATAATCCAGTTTTTATATTTAAACTCTTGGAATGTCTTATAATCCAGTTTTTATATTTAAACTCTTGGAATGTCTTATAATCTCGTTTTTATATTTAAACTCTTGGAATGTTTTATAATCCAGTTTTTATTTTTAGACTCTTGGAATGTTTTATAATCTCGTTTTTATATTTAAACTCTTGGAATGTTTTATAATCCAGTTTTTATATTTAGACTCTTGGAATGTTTTATAATCTCGTTTTTATATTTAAACTCTTGGAATGTTTTATAATCCCGTTTTGATATTTATATAGGTTTGCTAGCATAAGGTAGGCCTTGGGATGATATATATATGTAGGAATATATATGTATGTATATATGGAGGTATGTATGTGCGTATGAGGATGTGTACCTTATAGTTTATGATTGTGTAATGATATTTAGTTTCTCGTGACTAAGAATGATGTATGTAGGCTTATTGTTGTGTGTGTGCATGGTGATTCATGGCCGGGTCAAATATATTACTCGGGTTGTACCCGTGGTGAAGAGGCCCGTGTGACGTGATCATCATTTTGGCGGGTCAAAATATATTACTCGGGTTTTAAAATCCCGTGGTGAAGAGGCCCGTTGGATGTTGAGCTATGATCGGGTCAAATATATTACTCGGGTTGTACCCGTGGTGAAGAGGCCCGTATTACGTGCTTGGATGTATGAGCCGGGATCGGGTCAAATATATTACTCGGGTTGCACCCGTGGTGTAGAGGCCCGTACCCCGTGCTTGGATGTATGAGCCGAGATCGGGTCAAATATATTACTCGGGTTGTACCCGTGGTGGAGAGACCCGTATCCCGTGCTCGGATGTATAAGCTGTGACCGAGTCAAATATATTACTCGGGTTTGACTCGTGGTGGAGAGGCTCGTGTCACATGCTTAGGTCTTACCGCGTCCGGGTCAAATATATTACTCGAGTCTTGACTCGTGGTGGAGAGGCCCGTGTACGTGTGTTCGACGATGATTGTATTACTTGGTGAATTATATATAATTTATTTTATTTATACCTTCTCTATTGTTTATAACTATAGTTTTGAAATAAAGTATGAATTATTGTTTATGAAAACTTGAACTCACTCAGCTCAAGCTAACTTTGTGTGTATGTTAGATTGACTTTCAGGTTAAGAAGTGGATGCTACCGCTTGGACGTGCTGGATGCTACTCGGGAGGTTGAAGGCATTTCTGGTCGAAGAATTCAAATAAAACAAATATTTTATTTACATTTGATTTTGGACACATGTACCCGTGTTTGGGATATTTAAATACTTACACTTTTTCCGCTGTTATTTACTCTGAACTTGTTTTAAATAAAATGAATCGATTGGTTTTAAATTTTTGTGAATTTGTGGACGTGATTACCAACTGTAGGATTCCCGGGATTCGGGGTCTTACATACTATAATTTGAAAATTCGAAAGATCATGGTGATGCATGAATCGTCGAGTTTCAATTCGTTGTTTATTTATATATTCAATTGCTGTTTTAGGTTTTGAATTGAAAATACGAAAAGTCATGGTGATACATAAACAGTCGATTTTCAATTTGTTTTCTTTATATAATTCGTTTATTATCACGGTTTTGATTGAAAATTCGAAAAGTTATGAACACTTGAAATTTAATTCGATTTCACTACTTATATTAAGTTTACGTTAAATTCATATTTTATTTCAAAATTTGATATATTTTTCATATGTTTATTCAAAGATTTATTAGATTATTATTGAAATGCGAAAACTCATGAGCATTTCAATTTCGATTTCAAATTTTGCTTCATGCGATTTCATTTCTTATGATTTATAAAAATTGATTCTGATTTTTAGGAATCTTTCATGTAAAGTTTCTGTTTATTGTTAATACGAATTTCATATTTATGTTCCATGTCACGTGAATTCTTCGCGCTTCGTAGTATGTCTTCTCGTTTTCCTCGACGTTGTCCTCGAAACGCAACCCACAAAACGACAACTCAAATCATTAAGCAATTGACCATCGCAATCCCGATCATGACAAACCAAGATTCATTACTAACCACAACAATACATTCCAACCTTAAAGCTATACCTAAGTCAATCCAAACCCAACATAACTCTTGGATACTCAAACCCAACCCAACAAAGATATTTACAAGAGAACCTATCCTTATGTGTAATACGTACAATTCCACCACTTCACTACCAAGATGCCGAAATACTTCAAGCTGTGATACTTTCGGCCAACTCATTAACTTTTTCCTCATAACTATGCATACTCAACAATACATATTTATTTCCATGACCTATTACCCAACCATTCATCCCCTTCTTCTGCCTTACCTCATGTTCGTACTTTAAACTCACTACTACTGTAGAAACCCGAGCACACCCGTAAGACGCTGAAAAAAAAACATAACTCGTTTCCGCTATGCAATACCTTAATCCGCATTGCTTGCCTACTTAAAGGTTATTCGTTTTTTCGGCTTCAATGCTTAATCTTTTTAAAAGTCGCCAACCATGCATAAATTTTTAAATCAATAAATTCTCCATGCATGCTTTTCCAAGTTTATTTCTTATAAACACCTTTTATGTAAAAATTTCAAATTCCAATTATTTTAATCAACAAATATGTGTATCCATATATATTCACAAAATATTTCATTATACGAAGTATAATCAAATTATTTTTCTATAAAGAAATATCATTTTAAATGGATTATTACCAATATTACTATCGTTACTATTATTATTAACAATATTAGTATTACTATTACTTATTATTATTTATATTATTATTACTACTATGATTAATATTATTGTCATTTTTATTACTATTATTATTCTTAGTAATATTAATATTCTTATTAGTATTATTATTGTTATCCCAAAAAAAAAAAAAATCCTTAAAATAAGATTACAAAAATTAGTTATAAATTATTTTTTTATCACCTTTCATTCAATAACCAAATTTTTCATAAAGTTCGTGACTCCCGTTAATACTGTAATATAATTATAACCATTTTATCAACAAGTTATATTACTTAATGATCCTCCATATTGTTAAAAAAAAACGCCACCCAACTAGAAAATTCTTTTACGCTAAAATTTTTACGTTTTAGCTAAGGATATTTTTTTATGCAAATTAATATTATTATGACTTTTGTTTGAGTTATTAAAAACACCATGTTCTTACAATCGATTTTTTTTCTCAAACTTGAACGAATCCCAACAATCATTTCTTTCCTTTTCTTTGTCAACGTCAACGAGTTTCGATTAAGAAATCATGACACCGCCTCTATAACAACTTTCATATCACAACCCATCTTCGAGAAGACAAGCATCGCAAGCTACCTTTTGGTTTTTCTTTCTTTCTTCTTCATGTGTGTGTGTGTGTATTATGTCTTAAATTCTTTTGAAGGTTGTTTACGAAATTTTTATGGAGTTTGGTTATTCGTTGATTAGTGAGCTATTTTCCTATGTCATCCACAATTGCATTTTTTTTAACCGATTTACTTTTTTATTTCAATTTCACGGTCTATGACCGATTTCCCATAAACGTAATCATTTAATGGAAATTGGGACTATGAATATGTCTTAGTACATTTGATTTTTTTTAGTATTATTACACGTGTTTTGATTAGTTGTTTGGTTCTATTTCGCGCAATGTTTCTTCGAATTACTTTATGATTTTTGTTTCATCAAATTGAGACAAATGTCTTACTTTGATCTCGAAGTTTTAATTAATGTTGGTACATGATGTCAGTAGTTCAGTGTCTAGTGTCTGTAATCGAGTTAGTTGGATTTGTGTTTTGTATTAATCGAAGTTGGTACTCAAGTTCGCCTGATATGGGCGAACTTGTAGAACAAGCGAAGTTAGGGACAACTTTGCCTAAACATGTTAGGCGAAGTTGTCGTCTGATATAAACATTAGGTTACGGCTAGGTTTATCATATATTGTACAAGTTTTCAGTTTACGAGTTATTCAGTTTGTGTAATCGGTGATCAGAGAATCACGTGTTTCCAGTTGCAATACAACGTGTCTTTGTTTATTGTAACGTGTGTTTGATCGTGTTAACGTGTATCGTCTTCTACGCTCGTATCGTCTTACGTAGGGATTCCGCACCTACGTAGAACGAGATATTCCGTGTAGATCCGGCTGGGAACCTACAATTGGTATCAGAGCTTTTGCTCGTGATTGTGTGGTTCGGGATTATCACGCGGGTGTAGAAATCGTTCCGTTCGACTATTCGCGGGACGAGTTTACCGAGTTTTTGTGTCCTACTCACCTCCCACCATCAAAAACAACCCATTACACCTTCGCATACCTTTCAAAACGTCAAAATCAAACCTGCAAAATCATCGTGTTCATCAGGCGAAGTCGCCGCTACTGTTTGTAGGGTTTAGGCGAAGATATAAGGTTAAGCGAAGTTATCCACAACTTCGCCTACCTCACAAGTTCGCTTAACTTAAGCGAAGTTATCTACAACTTCGCCGATTCAGGCGAATCTAAAAAGAGAGCGAAGTTACGAATTCAAGCGAAGACAAGACTTAAGCGAAGTTAACTTTAACTTCGCCTACAGTACTGTTAAGAATAAAATTTTTATTTTTCGGGGTTCTATTGTGTTTTCGTTTCGTGAAAGATGACTTCTATAAATATTACGGAACTGGTAAAGATGGAAGTGGAAGCGGGTACAGCTACTAAGGCACCGAAGATGCTTAAGGGAACCGATTTTGTGGCGTGGAAAGATCGGTTTGAGCAGTATGTTAAATATCAAGACGCTAAGATGTGGGTGTGCATTCAAGATGGATACATTCCACCAACTGCTTTGTATGAGGGTCGTGAACAGATTAAGAAATACAATAAGATGGAAGAGGAAGAAAAGAAGATGTATGAGGCTGAAAGCAAAGCTCATGCTGCGATAACAATGGCTCTTCTACAAGAGATTCTTCACACCTTCAGGAAATATAAAACTGCTAGAGAGCTATGGGAAGCACTTGAAAACCGATTTGAAGGCAATGTGGGGATTCGTGCATCCAAGATTAAACTACTCAAAACCCAATTCTCGGTGTTCAAGTATTTGAAGAATGAATCACTTGATGATATCATCACGAGATATTATCACCTGATGACCGAACTCAGCAATTATTCCATTGCTTACAAAGAAGAGGATATCGTGGAAAAACTCCTTGATGCTCTCCCACCGAAATGGGAGATGTACACTGTCTTGATGAGAGAAGATAAAGAGTTTGCCGACTATGACTTGGAAACAGCAGTCAACAAACTATGAACTTTTGAACTTAACATGGTTCGAAAAGAGACACCAACTGATCAGGTTCAGGATCCGGGAATGTATGGTGCGAAAGTTAAATCAAGTTCAAGTTCGAAGTCTGAATCATCTGCTTACTACTCTAAGGGAGACTCGGGCGCTAACTCAACACATGAAGGTCATGTAACTCTCAACATGGATGATGATGTGTGTTTTGTAGCTGGTGGAACAAATGCTTCTAAACCTCAAGCAACCAAGGGTAGTTTCTCTTCAAGTGTTCCGAACAACAACTACTCTCAGATGCCCATGAGTGTTAAATCTGCTGAACAGCAGTTTGCTCTCTATGCATCTTTCATTGCTTCGTATGAAAATTACATTAAAGGCAAGATTGTTGATCCTGCAACTTTAGATGAAGACTATGATCAGATCGATGCTGATGATCTGGAAGAGATGGATCTGCAGTGGCAGATGGCGATGATTGTAAGAAGGGTTAAAAGGTTTATGAAGAAAACTGGTAGAAAGTTTGTTGGTGAAAGACCAGGCTTTGATAAGTCAAAGGTGCGGTGTTATAACTGTCAACAGAATGGACACCTTGCTAAAGAGTGCACAAATGAACGTGTAGAACGCAGTCAGAACAGGTCTACACAACAGAGTGGTGGAAGTAGTGAGAATAGGGCGATGATATCCAGACAGAACGGGGAATACAATTGGAATCTGCATGTTGAGGAAGTGTTCGAACAGGCCAATTTGGCGAACATCGAAACTGCAGGAAGTGAGAAAGTGACTGGAGAAAATCAAGCTTACATGGCAGAAGTGACAGATCAGCTCTCCGAGGTAAGTACTAGACTCCCTTGCACGAAATGTGAAAATCTGTCTGAACAATTGACAACAATAACTGATCAGTTTGTTAGTTTGGATGCTCAATTTAAAACATTAAAAGAAGATCATCATTACACTAAAACTAGAGAAAACAGTTACAAGGTAAAAATAAAAGCTAGTGAAAAAGATATCAGAAGTCTTAAAGCCAGTCTAGCTGAAAAAATACAAGTAATTGATCTTAGCTATGAAGTGTTAGAAGAGAAAACCAAACTAATAGCTGAAAGGGATAAACAGATAGCTGATCACCAGGTGAAAGTGGTGGAACTAAACAGAAAGCTTGAGCAATTTAGAAATTCCTCTGCTATACTTGATCACCTTGTAAGTGATCAACGTTCCCCAGTTAAAAGGGGAGGAATTGGATATAATGAAGTTCCACCACCTTATAATCATAACTATACTTATGATCCTAGTAATCAGAAATTTGTTGATGTTGAAATTGGCCAGACAGTTCCTGTTAAGGTTACGATTAAAGATCCAGAAGTTAGTAAAGGCGAAACGAGTAAACCTGTTTCGAGTGTTAAGATTTCTGTTCCTAGTTTTGTCTCATCAAATTCGGACAAGTCATCCGAGTCGAGTGAGACAAAACAAGAGGCAGTGTAACCAAAATGTGGAGAGGAACATAAACCAAATGAAAAGAATTCTCCACTAAACCCGTATGTCCCACCATATGTTAGACAAACGGGCAGTAATGCAGCCTCAACATCTAAAACAACTGTTGATACGAAAGTTGAACACAGGAGTTGTTTCAGATGCAATCAATTAGGACACCTGATTGCTGATTGCCCTCTGAAGCAGAGATTCAGAGGTATGAGGTCTTCGAAAACTGAGAATAGAACTAACAGTAAGTACTATAATGGTAAAAATGAAAACTCATCAAAGTTCAGACATTCGACTAATCCAGGTTTTCAAAGAAATCGATCTCAGTTTTTCCCTGTTAACAACCAAATCTTTAGTAATAAATCATTTAATTCACGATGGTTTGGATGGCCTCATAGTCAATCTACAAGAAGGTATCCTTTTAGGACTTACAGAAATCATTCTAATACTAACTTTGGACAGCCAAAGTACGGGATGTATCGACCCAAGACCAATAGGTCTTGGGTCCCCAGATTTTAATCCTCTGCTTTAATCGTGCAGGAACAGTTGAACAGGGCTGCAAACAATCTATGGGTTGTGGATAGCGGCTGTTCCCGGCACATGACGGGTAACAAGAATTTGTTACACGAATGGAAACCTGTTCAGGGAGGAAGAGTAAGTTTTGCTGGAGAGAGTGGTGGAAGGATTACTGGAATTGGGACGGTGACTAATGGTAAAATGACGTTAGAGAAAGTGAATTTCGTTGAAGAACTGAAGCATAATCTGCTGAGAGTATCGCAGATCTGTGACAAAGATTACACTGTGCACTTTACCAAGAATGAAGCGATCGTACTGTATCCTGGTTTCAAGATACCAGAGGATTGGATAGTAATGAAGGCTCCAAGAGAAAAGAATACGTATGTTATGGATATGAGGTCGACTGAGATGGCAACAGAAGAATCTTGTCTTCTGTCAAAAGCAACTGAATCGGAGTCCGAGTTATGGCATCGAAGAATGGGGCATATTCATCTTCGGAAAATGAACTACATTGTCAAGAATGGGCTGGTGCTGGGTGTTCCCTTGAAAAATTTCAACTTTGAAGACCAATGCTTATCGTGCAAAAAGGGAAAGCAACACAAGAAATCCCACCACACCAAGAAGGTTAATTCAATAGTTAGTACCCTAGACCTACTTCACATGGATCTCTTCGGTCCCGTGAATGTAAAAAGCCTAGGTGGAACATCATACTGTTTGGTGATCACTGATGATTTCTCTCGATATTCTTGGGTATATTTCCTGAAGACAAAGGAAGAAATGGTGCAGATGGTAATAAATTTGATTACCAAGGTTGAGAATATTATGGGGAAAAAGGTTAAATACATCAGGAGTGACAATGGGACAGAGTTCAAAAACTATCAGATGGAGATTTTCTGCTTACAGAAAGGGATAGACCACCAGTACAGCGCTCCGTATACTCCGCAACAAAATGGGGTGGCTGAGAGGAAGAACAGAACGCTAATTGAAGGAGCCAGAACCATGCTGGCTGATTCGAAACTTCCTGTGGTGTTCTGGGCTGAAGCTGTTGCTACAGCCTGTTATATCCTTAATTGAGTTTTAACTGTTAAAAGATTGAATAAAACATGTTATGAACTTATGCATGGGAGAAAGCCTAACTTGAGTGGTCTCGAACCATTCGGTTCCCCGTGTTCGATATTAAAGACGAACTCAAAATTTGGTGAAATAGCCGACGGAGGTATTTTAGTCGGATATGTTGTTGGGACTCCCAACAGACGAGTCTTTAATACATCGACCAGCAAGGTTGAGGTGGTGTGTAACACTGATATCACAAGTTATAAATCACCAAAACCAAGCACGGGACCCGCTGGGGATTTCGACTATGATAGGCTTTTTAAATCTTTTAACATGCCTTACTTGGATTGTGCAGAAGTTGATGAGAGAATAGCTACGAAGATGCTTTATGATGAGGAAGAAAATGTTGTGCAAAGACCGCTGTACGATGAATGTCAACCTTCCTCGTCAAATGCTGTCGATACCCCTGCTGCCTCTACAGAAGAGGAATTCTTCAATCCGTTTCACTCTCAACAACAATCACCCATTGATGAGCTACCTTCGAACCTGGAAGACAATCTGCAAGTCAGTTCGGTTCCGACTACGAGAGTTCACAAAAACCACCCTTTGGAGAACGTGATAGGTGATCTGTCCGACGGTGTACAAACAAGACAAAGCTTGAATGAGCACACCTGTGTTTACACAAGCATTAAAGATACAGGCATCATTAACGAATGCTTGTACACCTGCTTCATCAGCCAGATTGAACCAAAGAACTATCAAATGGCTCTCAAGGACAGTTCGTGGGTCGAAGCCATGCAAGAAGAGTTAGCCCAGTTCAAGAAGATGGAGATATGGAATTTGGTTGCAAAACCGAAAAATGTGCATGAGATTGGCACAAAATGGGTTTTCAAATGCAAGAGAGATGAAAAAAGGATAATTATCAGGAACAAGGCGAGGCTGGTTGTAAAGGGTTTTAATCAGCAAGAGGGGATCGACTACAATGAAGTGTTTGCTCCTGTGGCGAGATTGGAAGCGATTCGACTGTTTTTGGCATTTGCTGCACACAAGGAGATGAAGGTTTTCCAGTTAGACGTGAAGAGTGCGTTTCTTAACGGTAAAGTCGATGAGGTTATGTACGTTGAGCAACCTCCGGGTTTTCCTGACCCAGACTTTCCTGATCACGTGTACAAACTAAGTAAAGCATTGTATGGGCTACATCAGGCCCCTCGTGCTTGGTACGCAACTCTATCCGATTACTTGCTTGATAATCAATTTGAAAGGGGAAAGATCGATAGCACACTGTTCCTTAAGAGAAAAGGAAGCGACTTTCTTCTGGTACAAGTCTACGTGGACGACATCATCTTCGCTGCATCAAAAGTCGCCATGTGTCAGGAATTTGAAGCCGTCATGAAAAAGAGGTTTGAAATGAGTGCTATGGGTGAACTAACTTTCTTTTTAGGACTGCAGGTTGATCAGAAGAAAGATGGGATGTTCATTCATCAGACTAAGTATGTCCATGACGTTCTCAAACGCTTCAAGATGGAGGACAGCACTCCATTTGATACTCCAATTTGCGTCAACCATAAATTGGGTGCTGATTCAGACAGTGATGCAGACGTGGACCCCACCCAATATCGGGCAATCATAGGTTCTTTAATGTACTTAACTGCTTCTAGACCTGATATTATGTTTGCAGTTTGTCTTTGTGCACGCTTTCAGGCAAACCCAAAGGAATCTCACTTGAAGGGTGTGAAGAAGATATTGCGGTATCTCAAAGGCAAGCCTAAGCTGGGGTTGTGGTACACGAGAGGAGGAGACTTGGAGTTGGTCGCCTACACAGATTCTGATTATGGAGGATGCAATCAGAATCGGAAGTCAACAACAGGTGGATGTCAGTTTCTTGGAGGCAGATTAGTGTCATGGCAGTGCAAGAAGCAGACCTCAGTCGCCATTTCAACCTGTGAAGCAGAATACATGGCAGCATCGAACTGCTGCTCCCAGGTTCTTTGGATACAACAGCAATTGCGCGATTATGGTCTGAATTTCACTCATACTCCTATTTGCATAGATAACACTGCTGCTATCTCAGTAACTAACAATCCCGTAAAGCATAGCAAAACTAAACACATTGACATCCGTCATCATTTTATACGGGATTGTGCTGAGAAGAAATTGATTGTGCTCGAAAAGGTTGATACGTTAGATAATTTCGCTGACTTGTTTACTAAAGCGTTTGACAAAACTCGTTTTCAAAACCTTGTTGAGCTGAATGGGATGATCAATCCCGAGTAACCGTGTTTTTCGTCTTTGTTTAAAAAAAAAAACAACACGTCACTATCGCTTAGAATTATGTCGGTTGCCTCAGTTTGAAGGACATATCTTCGGATATGTTTGGTCCTCATTTCTACTTGTAGAATATAAGGATAGCCATTAACCAGATGACTGAAAGTGACCGGGGTGGTTTATGATGTGTTTTTAATTCTTTCGCTGAAAATTAGTCGTTCATACTTAGTTAGAGGGACACATACTTGTATGTGGTCGGTCCAGCTGATCCATTGGATCTTCAGGATAGCCGTTTACCAGAAAACTTCGACTTGATCGGGGCGATAGAAGTTAAAAATTTTTATGGGAGATGAAATTATTTTTCAAGTCTACTACTTCGTAAGAAGTTCCTTTACTATGTTTAACAGAAAATTGATCCAACTTTGGAAAGTGATAGATATACTGATTCTGTGTGCTTAACTAGTGAAGTTATTAGGCCTAAAAGACTTTAGAACAGTCATTGTATGTCATGGTAGCTTTTTATGGTGCGTAAAAGTAGAAGTGATACTAACTAAATCTCCTCGATTTTACGTGGAAACTCCTTAAGAGTTGTGCATGTTTCCATATATATCTTTCCGAATGATAGGCAGAAAATCGATTACCCAGTCATACACGAGCCCGTGAGTGTTCTGATTCCCGAGAAGATGGTGTGTCAAGAAACTGCAGTGATCCAGATTCGGGACTTGCAGTAGTTTACTTGAAGCTGTGTAAATATTTAAAAAAAAAAAAATTATGTGTTACTGAGACATTCTAGAGCTTATAATGTTAATACTTCTCAATCATGATGTAAGAAAGAGAACGGGAAGAAGAGTCTAAAGATCGAAGAGTACTTACTATTTAATCAGACACTACGGGTCGAGGCCAACTCGGGGTGACTTGGGGAAAGCCAAATACGCTTTGAGAATAGATAGGAGACATCACAATCTCTGAGGTGTTGCCCATTTAAGTTTTGAGCTTAATTGAACCTAACCCGTATCACAGAAGCAATGAAAACCATTCTAAGTTATTTACCTGCTTACAACCTGTCTCTTTATGTCATAATACAGCTGAACATGGATCTGTGTGACAGTCACTTAATTAGTATGATTCCTGTTCGGATCTTTTCTAAAACGTGGTAGTCCCTGTCGAGACTGAAATTTGATCCCGTGTACTTTATTTTTAAAATTTTATTCTACTTATGTGGTTGTATGATTTTATATCTGGTTACTTGGTCTTGATCGTATCATTTAACTCTTTAAAGGATGTTTTAAAACTTAATTGCAAATTGTTCAAATTATAGGGGTTTGTTTTGTAAAGTTTAATATCGGCGAAGTTATCCATAACTTCGCCTGCAATAGGCGAAGTTATCCATAACTTCGCCTGTATAACTTTGACCCTATATAAAGGAAATTTTAGGTTAAACTTGTTATTATTTTCAAAATCCAGCGAACTTATCTTCCTGTAACCCTAAGCGAACTTATAGCATCGAATCATCTGTGTTATTTTTTCTCAGTTCTAATCCGATTAATGGTGTGTAGGGTTGTTGTATCGTATAATCACTGTCATTGATGTAAATTAAAGGTCGTTTCGACCCGTTTCGTGACCTCGGTCTTTCGAAACCTCAACACCCGATTTTCAAACCTGTTACTACGTGGTCGTAATCAACTTGATCGTCTAGATCGTCTTAAAAACATGTTTTACGAGATCCGCAATCTCCAAATTGACCGAAATCACTTCGTATTGAACGTCTAACTATTGCCGATTCATATTCAGGCGAACTTACAGTTTAGGCGAAGTTATCCTTAACTTCGCCTGAGGTTTAACTTCGCCTGACAATTAATTATGTAACAGTATATGAGGCGAAGTTGTGGTTAGGCGAAGTTATCATTAACTTCGCCTGGCTCTTTTTACTTAACATTTATCAGGCGAAGTTCAAGTTGAGGCGAAGTTGTTCCCAACTTCGCCCCACCTCTAACTTCGCCTATACAGAATAAATCATAACTTCGCTCATGGTAACAGCCGAACTTGTGATTTGCCTCGACGTTTCTCTAACTTAGTCTGTTTTTGTTGCAGAAATGGCAGCTGTAGCTGGAGCAGGTGGTGCAGGTGGTGATGAAGGTGGAGACAACAACCGACAGTTTTTCCCGGGGCATAACATGTACATCACATTGGACCCGGATGCGAGCGGTGTTGATGATTTCCGCGATATCATCACGTTTCTACTCCGCTCGCGTATATTCCACGCGATTACCACAACACTGCCGATATCTTTGCCAAACATAGAAGATTTCTGGCAGACAGTGGAATATGACTGTCGAGTCGAGCCCCCGGTTATGCGTGCAACGGTCAATAATCAGATAGTACAGTTCTCGTCTGAACAGATCAGGGTGGCTTTACAGTTTGGGGATGAAACGAGAGACGATCCTACAGACTTTGTGGCTCCATTCAGAGATGGTGCGTTTATGAGAATGGGATATTCTGGTCCTTTGGGGGATACTCAGAGACGCAAGGGGTTCTTGCTAGACCAGTGGCGCTTTCTCATGCATGTGATAATAGTGTGCATGTCAGGGAGAAAGGCTGGTATAGATGGAATGGGTGCGACCATGCAGTCGGCGATGACTGCTCTGACTTACAATAAGCGTTACAGCTTTAGTCAGATGGTATTCTACGAGATAGATCGACAAAGACGAGCGGTGGCGCGTGAGAGATTTCTTATGTATCCAAGATTTCTACAAATGATCTTGAATCACGTCGCTCCCACGTTACCTCAGCGCCACCCAATTAGATATGTGGAAAGTGTCAGCAAGAGGATCTTCGCTCAATGCAGATCATCCTGTGCGAGGAGCAAACATGAGCTCCGTCCTCGACATACTCCTTTATTCGGGTACTTGATCAACCAAGAGTATGTTCCAGCTCGTGGGGACGAGTTTCGGGATCCTCAACCACAACAGGCTGGAGCACCTCAACCACCTGAGGTACAACAAGCTATACCTGCTGCTCCTGTTGTGTCACCGGAGGAAAATGTAGACCTTGATGCAGCGTTTGGCGGTCAAGGATTTTTTGATATGGAGCGTGTTGATCCTGAAGAAAATGTACAGGTCTCGGTAGCACTGGTTTCGAGTGTGAATGTTACTAGGGCAGCTACGACGGTGGCTGATTCAGATTCTTCAGATGATGATGTGGCTGAAGCGAGACGGATTTTAGTAACACAAGAAAGGATTCATGGGAAAAGAAAGAGAGCCGATGATGACAGTGATTCAGATTTTGAGGAAGAAGTACATCAGTTGGTTCGTAGATCGAGAAGGGAACGGACAGGTGCAGGTTCGGGAGCTGGTGAGAGCTCAAGGGTGGTACGTTTCACTCCACCCGCACTGTCCGGTATGACTATAGTTCCTACATCATTACCAGTTACAAGGCCAAGCGCCACGGACGTTCCCGTGGTGGCTACCTCATCCTCATTCGGCCTCCCACCCACTACATTCCAACTCTCGGCTCCGGAGATTGTATCTTTGCCACCTCCAACTCTTACTCCATCGGAGGTCGTCGCAAGATTTATTGAGTCGACAGTTGTAGCTACTGCAGGGTTGTCAGTTACAATACCACCTGCGGTTACGTTTACACCTACTTCTGAGGTCCCGGTTACATTGGAAATCCCTCCTCAGTACATTCAAGATATATCACATCTGAGGTTTGATTTCGATGCAACCTTATCCGACTTGGAACGAATAGCAGCGCTTGAAAGGGTCATGGCAGAACAATCAAGGGTAAATCTTATCCAGACCCATGCTATTCAGCGCCTCGTTGCAAAGAATCAGATACAGTCGCCCCTGCTGATCGAACATGGAAAAATAATTGATGCTTTGAAACAGTTCTTGGCATCTCAGGGGGAGACGAGCTGTAAGGGTGATGAGCTGAGGACTAAGAAGCGTAATGATCGAGACGATGATCCCAATGCATCGAAAGGTGCAGGTGGAGAGTTGCCAAGAACTGAACAAGCTCTTGGGACTTCCACATCTCAGGGGGAGTCAACCAGTGCAGCTGGCGATTCAGGGGGTGATGAGGTGGTGCTCGTGGATGCTGAGATGATGGATGATGAGGTTATAGGTGATGACGATGTGTTACCGGTTGAAGAGATAGAGAAGATTGGTGCTGAGATTGTTATTGATAGTGAGATTGAAGAGGGAGAGATTGTAGAGGAAAACGTTGAGCATGAGATTCCGGAAGTTGATAAGTCAGATATAGGTCAAGATATGGGAAGCGATGAGACAGAATGGGAGGAGCATCCAAGATGGAAAGAAGGCTACGCTCAGTGGTTTATAAAGACTAAGAAACCGGCGGTCCTTACTATGTTCAAGAAAAGTTACAACATCAGGGGTTATGCTGAATCGAGAAAGGGGATTATATGCTGGTTATATGATGAGCAGTTGAGGCTCTTTGTGATTAAAAGGTATGATGGGGTTCAGTACTTCAAGAGATTGTTGAGATCGTTGAATACATTGCCTGAGTGTGAAGTGAAGGACTTAGCCAGATTGGGGTTGATAAACAGGAGTGATGATAACATGGCTAGGGTCATTGGAAAGATTGTTTGGAAGGAAAGTATAAAGGAGAAAAAGTTCGAGCTGTTGAAACCACAGAAAGGAAAACTTATTGAAGATAAAGATAGAGGGATGAGAGCAGATGGCAAGCCTTGGATGATCATGAAGTATAAGCCGATCCGGTGTTTAAAGAAGTGCCGATGAAACAAATGCCCAAGGATGTGCTCAAGGATCTGAAGTGGTGGTATGTTGATTGTGAAACAGCTGAAGCAGTAATGGAGAATGAAGATGAACAAGAGCTGCTGAGAGTGTATGATCCAATGCACTTGGTGAATTTGTCTCAAGCTGATCTGCAGGTGCTGAACGAGAAGAAAATATTTTATATTCCTGCTTGGAAAGAAGAAGCGAAGAAATATCAAAGAGTTGTTTCGGTTTGTGTACGAGAAGGCGTTCATGCTTGAAGATGAAAGATACAAGATTGTTGAAGATTACAAGACACGTGCTTGAAGATAGAAATATGAAGCTACTGCCAAGGGGGAGTCTGTTGGTACATGATGTCAGTAGTTCAGTGTCTAGTGTCTGTAATCGAGTTAGTTGGATTTGTGTTTTGTATTAATCGAAGTTGGTACTCAAGTTCGCCTGATATGGGCGAACTTGTAGAACAAGCGAAGTTAGGGACAACTTCGCCTAAACATGTTAGGCGAAGTTGTCGTCTGATATAAACATTAGGTTACGGCTAGGTTTATCATATATTGTACAAGTTTTCAGTTTACGAGTTATTCAGTTTGTGTAATCGGTGATCAGAGAATCACGTGTTTCCAGTTGCAATACAACGTGTCTTTATTTATTGTAACGTGTGTTTGATCGTGTTAACGTGTATCGTCTTCTACGCTCGTATCGTCTTACGTAGGGATTCCGCATCTACGTAAAACGAGATATTCCGTGTAGATCCGGCTGGAAACCTACAATTAATTATTTTGTTCTTGATTTTAATGTTTTTATCAAATTGAGACTAATGTCTTAATTTTATTTCGAAGTTTAAATTAATTATGTCTTCTCGATTTCAATGTTTTATCAATGTAAGACGAATGTTTCACTTTGATCTCGAAGTTTCAATTAATTATTTGTTCTTGATTTTAATGTTTTTATTAAATTGAGACTAATGTCTTACTTTGATTTCGAAGTTTAAATTAATTCTCGATTTCAATGTTTTATCAATGTATGACGAATGTTTCACTTTGATCTCGAAGTTTCAATTATTTATTTTGTGATTCTTAAATCTCTATGTGGCCTTTATTCACATTTTATTGAAAACTTTCAAGAGCTTAATCTACTTCGTTATTTTATTCAAGTTTCGTTTATCTTATTCTCGAACCCAATGCTTTACCGACTTATGTGTTTACATTTTGTTGGCTCAGTGTCATGTTTATTTGCTCCGTTATTCTTGACTTCAATGTTCTTTTAATATGTTGATTCTCATGACTTTAACGATTTCATTTGGTTATCTTGACCTAAACTTTTCGTTTGTCCCTGACCCCAAGGATTTGCTTAAACATTTTGAGTCATATAGGTTATTATTCTTGTTTAATTTTTTTATACCATAAAACCCATACAATGGGACGGGTAATGTGGACCATCCGACGACAAGGGTACTTATGGGTCGACACGTAATAATCCAACTTCTCGCATGGAAGACATAATAAGTACGCTGTGTGCCATAACTCGAAACCTGGAATGATTTTTAAAGACGGGACAAATGCAATATGATAAGGACATGGTGGATACGCCATTGGTACATCATATATATAAGTGTCATTGCCATATTACCATTTGTGGCTTCTTTCAGGCCATTCAAAGATCGGTATTATTGTTTTTATTTAATTGTGTATTTGTAAAATTGTTAACTTTTAAACAACTCCTTGTATTAGTTGCTGCCTTTTAAAATCTTATTTTTATTTTAATTTCGGGACAAAATTTCTAAAAGTTGTGAATCCTGTAACATTCATTACTTTTCAAACCCGAAAATCCGGCCCACTTAATTTTTTTCGGTTTTGTTTATATATATAGATCGCAAGTTCGTTACGTATATTTCATGTGTAATTTTTATTTGTATTTAGATTTTCATTTGCGCTCGTTAAATCAACCCGTTTCGTTGTTTCATTCGTGTTCAACGTTCATCATTAATATTAGTACAATATTCTCGTTGATTCAAGGTTATCATTTGTTCATGCTTTGTTCAATTATCAAAATATCGGGATTAACGTTTTTGTTTAATGTTTTATTAAATTTAATCGAGTCGCGAACTATGGGGAAATAATATACAAGATATTCAAGTTTTATAAACTTTTATTTTCATACCTTATACCTCTCAAAATTCAAGGTCACTTTTGTAAATGAAACTTAAAAGCAGTTATAATAATTATTGAAAGACGAGGGGCTATATGTGTAAAATACTCAAAATATATAAAAATAATCCCAAACCCCCACCCAGACCCCGTTTTCCCGGTAGCTAACTCTGGCCACCGTCCGGTGCATTCCGACAGCCCCCAAACACCCACTAATCTCACATCTTTGACCGGTTATTTCGTTGTAACGTGTTTATACTTCAATATCAAACACTAATCAACATATTAATTGATTTATAACGTCCTAATAATTAATTTAATCCCTGTAACGTCGCGATTTTTTCGGAAGCCGGCCAAAGACCATTTAACACCAATTAACGAGTATTTGTTTCAATCCACAGTATAAATACAATCCTAACCTACGACTAAACTTGCTACAACCATCTAAATACACTAACAAACTCTCTACATCAATAAATTAATCCGACAAGAATCATTTTCCAGCCACCATGGTTCTCCGTCAAGCAAGAACATTAACAAGTATTTTTATATGCTCTTGAATCCTTTTGAGCCGTAGAGCATAACCCCTATATCAATTTCTTCGAACATGGGAAGGATTGAATGGAATGAAAGCTAGGGTATATTATGAAGAAGATGGTATGAAGATATTATATACATAATTCTGTTTCTGTATTTTTAGCTAACAAGCTATTGGTTCAACTGGTTAAGATACAAGGGGTAGGGCACCGGACCCGGGTTCAAACCTGGGTTAGTGCACAATATTGTTTTATTTTTTTAAATCATTTATATTAATTATTTATAAACCATATATATATATAAGTCTTTTAAATCAATAAAAATCATTATTAATCAAATAAAAATCATTTTTTGTCACATAAAAATTATTACAAATTAATTTTATCAAAGCTCATCCAAAAACCCAACTTTTCATATCTGCTAAAGTTTCGTTAAAAATTGTAAATATAATATCTTCTTTTTGGTTCGTTAAACTCTATAATGTATTCATATTCGGGATAATTATTAGACCAATAAAATTCATATTCTATAAATATAAAGGTTCTCTCATTAATAATAAATGATTTATTATTAATTAAATAATTTAAACCGTTAAAGTTAGTTTATATTTTGTTAGCTTTTATTTCGGTAAAGTTTCTTCATTAACTTTATAACATGTTGATTTGTAAGATAAAATTTTCCATAAAATTCGTGCCTCAATTTTCCCATATTAATATTGGATTTTTAAAGTTATAATATTAAAATCCTATAGTTCGTTATAAATTTCTGTTAAAGTTATATATAATGCTAATCAAATATATTAAACAATTGCAATATCCCATTCACCAAATATAAGGTAAGATGTTCTTTTTATTATAAGGTCTCGACTAGGAATGCCTTTAACCGTCCGAGTAGTCTCTATCACGTCCAAGAGATAATCCTAAATCCTTACCCTGCAAATCAAACTAACATACACCCAAAGTAAGCTTGGGCTGAGTGAGTTCAAGTTTTAATAAATGACATGTATATATCATTCCAACATTATAACTATAAAACAGTATATTGAATAATAGGCACATGGATAAATGATAAGTGAATATATGTATAATGCCAAATAATATAAACACGGTTGAACACGCGTACGAGTCTCCCCCCCACGGGATTTAAGAACCAGCCATGGGATTTAAGAACCCGAGTAGTATAGTTGACCCGCAGACGGTACGACCTAAGCACATGATACGGAATTTTAATAACCCGTTATAATGATGATAAAGCCACACGAGCCTCCCCCTCACAGGATTTAAGAACCCGCCACGGGATTTAAGAACCCGAGTAGTATAGTTTGGCCCGGCCAAGATCACCATGCACACAAAGAACTAATTATAATGATGATTATGCCACACGAGCCTCCCCCCCCCACAGGATTTAAGAACCCGCCACGGGATTTAAGAACCCGAGTCGTATAGTTTGGCCCGGCCAAGATCACCATGCACAAAAAGAACTAATTATAATGCTGATTATGTCACACGAGCCTCCCTCCCACGGGATTTAAGAACCCGAGTCGCATAGTTTGGCCCGACTAAAATCACCATACACACAAAGAGCTAATCAATAAAACCAATCGTAGGCCATGGAATAATATATATATATATATGATTTGGTTCATTTCAGAAGTGTTTCTTAGAGCGAGAAGTGCGATAAGAGATTATAACCAATCACATGATTTCTTTTTTAATTTCTTATTATTCAAATAAAAGGGTATGTTAGTAAAATATAAAATGTTTTGTTTTGTAACTCATACTCATTAATGGTTTAATTGATGTTAAATTACTAACAAATGATAAGTTGTTGTTGTTGTTATTATTATTATTATTATTATTATTATTATTATTATTTCATCTAAAATTTGAACAATTAATATCCATTTGATCTAAAATTATTTTATTCTAATACATGGCTAATTAATTTTTTTATTTGATATCTAATGTGAAGTGTTTTTTTTGTTTGATTTTAATCAACTAATGTAGTGTAGGCTTATCTTATGTAATGTAGATAAAGTTACGTAATCTAGTGTATGCACACTTTTCAAATTTTGTATAGTCATAACTAATGTAGTGTAGACATATCATATATAGTCTTGGAAAAACTAATGTAATGTAGGCTTACTTTCAAATGTTGTGTACTAATTTAGTATAGTGTAGGCACACTTTTAAATGTTATGTAGTCATGACTAATGTATTTTGAACATATTTTATGTAGTGTAGGGACACTTTCAAATGCTGTGTTATCATAACTAATGTCGTGTAGAAATATCTAATGTAGTGTAGTAGTCACTTGAGACAAGTTGAAGTATGTTTTTATGTATCATGTATATATATTAAACTAGTATTAATCATCTTATGAGCATTAATTATGCTAGAAAAAATAACCGACGAATTCATTAATGTCTGGTTTAATTAGGCCAATATCATAAAAGACATGCATACCCTTTTTAATTAAAAATATGTCATAAATATGTGTCTTTATTTACGATAATGCCATTTCTATTGTTGACCATTGATTAAACACAACCAATGGTCTAGATTCATTTCTCGCACTTCTCGATATAATATCACTTCTTGCATGATCTATACCCTTTTGAGTTTTAAGAACTCGAAAGAACTCAACGTAACGATTTTTTTTTCGAAATTTTTTTTACACATGCGTAATATATGTAGGTTACATATACCTAAAAAAAATTACATAATTTTTTACGCACCGAGTCGACTTTTTACACATGTGTAACGAACATAAAAGTTTGTGTAATCACTTACATATTTATTCTCTCTACTACTTTGACTTTTTGGTTAGATTTAATCTCAACCACATATTTCAATCCATTTAATTAAATGCGTGACCAAGAATTGAGTTCCTAAGTTCTTATAACTGAACATGGTTCTCAAAATATCCCTCCCCTATACATATATATATATATAGGATTAGTATCATTTGAGCACTCTTAAATTATTTAAGAACTTGAAGGAACTCTTAATAACTAACGTTTTTTATAAACATTTTTGTATGTTGATGTTATTTAAGTGTAGTTTTATCAGTTTTGACATCTATATTTACGATTACAATTATGAAAATTAGTTTTTTTACGCATATCTATGTTTTTTTACACATATGTAAATTTTTACCACATAAATTTTACACATGTGTAACTTGTGATTTATATATGTAATCGAATTTTTTTTTATAAATATGATAAAACAAGTCTCAAATAATGTTAATATATAAAAAAAGTTAAAAAAATATTTGGTTTTTAAGAGTTCCTAAAAGTTCTTAACTTTTTTTGAGTTCTCAAATGAAACTAACTCTATATATATATATATATATAGGGAGAGGATCAAAAGAAAACTCACCTTTATGGAGAAAACTTAAAAACTCTTAAAGAATTATTTTTAATTAAATATTAAAAAATATTTTCAAATTTCCGTTTTTACCATTATTCTTATATTTTCGTCCCCTTCACTCGAAAAAATAAAAAATTAAAAAAATTAAAAAAAAATCCGCTGTAATGCACATACGTATTATTGTGCGAAACCGTTGTATTACACATGTGTATTACTATGTATTTTTAAGTTCAATAGTGTTTAGTTGTATATATTCAATATTTGTGTATTGTATATGTGTAGTAGTGTTGTATTATATGGAAAAAAAAATAATAATAAAATAAAAGTCGATGTAGTGCACATGCCCGTTAATGTTGTATTACACATACGTACTAATGTGTAATCGATGTGAGTATTAGTCTTATATTGCATATATACAACAGTGTGTATCAAATATGTGCAATAGTGTTGTATACTATGCAATACAAAAACTTTTGCATATATGCAATACACACCATTACACATGTGCACTACACCGACGAGGTTATCAACAGGGTTTTTTTTTATTTGGGGAATCAATAACAAATATAGGAATAATGGCAAAAACAGAAACTTCAAAAAAAATAAAAAATAAAAAGTTAAAAATAGTTTTTTGGTGTTTTTAGGAGTTTTCAAGTTTTCTCTTTAAGAGGAGTTTTCACTGGATCCCACCCTATATATATATAAGTCAGTCCAAAATATGAACTAATATAAGCAGGTCTACACGTATTCAGTTAATACTAGGAGTAATGACATCATCGAGCCTAAACCATAAGTAATATATATAACCTTAAGGAATTTAAGACAAGTCTAAAATATCCTAAGGCCTAGAATTTAATCCACACCTGGTTTCATAAATACACAAATAATAGCAAGGCTATACAATATCCATCAAATAGTTTTAAACGATTAAAATCGGGTAAACTGTGTAATTGAGTTTGTATGCAAGCCCAAAATGTAAAAAGAGTTAAAAAGGGGCATCATGAACTCACCTGACACAAGACACACGATCAACAACGAGTTAGAGAGTCTCTAATAAAATCCACAATTCACAACCTGTCAGATTGCACACAAAGATTACTAACTAAACCGTACCGACTCCTTTATCCTATGAGGCGTTCTAACATGATTTGATTGACCTAAAGCCTCGACCTCACCAAATTCAATTACATCATCCCTCGAGGCCATGTATTTACTAAAGCCACCCGTAGTTAATTCTGGGGACAAAGGATTTCCAAACTACACCCAAAAGTTGTTAATTGTATCGAATGCGTGCGTTAACGAGTTGTTTATGCACTTAGCAACCAACTCAGCCCCGTGTGGACCAAATTAAGTATAGTTACAGCCAATGAGTCCACACGACACTACACGATTTGAATGGGTCGGCAATTCGCTTGTACAACGCATAAACTACCAATTAAACACGAATTTGCGTTGTACCGACCCGTTTGAGCAACCAACAACCAATTCAGCCCCATTAACAAAAAAATATAGTTTTTCACAGCCCGTAAATCATACCGAGGCTACAAAATCTAAATTGGTTGTTAATCCCCTCAAACAACGCGCTACACGCGACAATCAACAAACTAGACAACCAAAATCCTAGTTTTCAATCCGACGACAATTGATCAATCAAACGAGCTTCATAGCTCACGATACTAAATTATAATGCATATGACATACCTAGGAAGATGACGGAGCAAAACGTCACTTTAAACAGCCCTGATAAGAACACAATTGGACAGCCACCGGTTAAGCCTAAAACAAACGTATCGATCAATAACGAGTCTAACATGCAGATTTTAGCATGCAAAGATGTATTTTATTACATAGGAAAATATAAGAAATAAATTATAAAATTTTTACCAGAGTTGCATAAATGTCTTAGGTTCATAAAAATATTTTTATTATATTTTCTAGTGCACAAAAAAATCATAAAAATTCCTCCAACACAGAAAGGTATGTGCAGCTATTTCAATGCGCATCCAATATGTTTTATTTGTTTAAAAATCATTACCAAACCAAATTAAACGATTCCAGTTGGGTTGTAATCTTAACTCAAAATATGAAGTTCCAGAAGTGGAACCAACCAATTTGGACTTGTCAAAAAAGAGTTATGATGTTGGGAAGACAGACCAGAATCCGTCACCCCGCATCAGCTTTGACACACAATTTTATAAAATCATAAAACCATTCAATTTTCATCCAAAAATTACAAATTATACCTTTCTGGAAACTAGACTCAAATAAGAACATCATGGAAACAAGAATCAATAAAAAACAATCAATTTTAATCGAGTTATAGACCAAACAATAAATGAGTACGAATCTGTCAGAAACTGTTATAATCAAAACTCAAACCCTAACATGTTTATATCTCTAGGCTTCAATAAACGATTTGATGATGAAAAACACATTGCTTGGTGTAGTACTAACCTGGAATTGATTGAATATGGATTGGAATAGGTTGAAGGATGAAGAAAAGTGTGATGGGAGTGGCTGCAAAAAATCACGATCGCAAGGTCTAAGGGGAGGGGGTGGCTTATGTTAAAAAGTTTGGACAATTCACAAAACCAGCCCCTATGCCTATAATATGATAAATCTTGAGCCAAAAGTTAAATATTTTAACTCTTAAGAATGACCAGAAGGCCCCTCAAGTCATAAGATTAACCCCCGAATATAGTACAAACTCTACAAATATTTTCTGCCGTTAAACGAAAAATGCCGGGTGTTACATACTAAACTAGCCTTCAAGTTAGAAGAGGTGATGTCTTGAGAAAAAGGATGGATAAATGGACTTTTAAAACGCATTACAAGGCTCTAAATTAGAAAGATGAAACCCCAGCTTTTAAACAAACATTTATAAACGATCGAGCCGATTAAAGAAATTTACAGGCGTTACAATTTATGAACAATGTGTGTACTTTTGATGATATGAAATTAACTAAATATAATTATTGTCGCTTTAATAGCGTTATGAGCTTATGAATGATCTGTATGATACACCCTGGCGTATTCCGCTTAAAGCCGGGGTGTTACAACCAACACA
The DNA here is from genome assembly GCF_021521415.1 of Bidens hawaiensis. Lineage (NCBI taxonomy): Eukaryota > Viridiplantae > Streptophyta > Magnoliopsida > Asterales > Asteraceae > Bidens > Bidens hawaiensis. The sequence goes on along the minus strand of NW_027491065.1, from coordinate 2,773,483 downwards.
TCAGTTTTTTCCCAGAGTGCAAGAAGCTCCTATTAGTTTGATTATTACACAATGAAGGAAAACAAAATAATAAGAATAAGAATAATAACAAATAACAAATCAGCAATAATACGAGATAATAATATATTGCTAACCTCGTAACTCATGTCATCTATATGGAGTCGCATATCTCGGCGTTGAGCAAAGAAACACATTACTAACCACAAGTTCATCTCTAAACGCACTAGTAATTATAACCGGAGAATTATAAAATAAATTATGTCTTAGAGTAACCACTGAAAACAATATAATAGCATAAGCTAAAGTGATTAAATTTACAGATGTTCTAATTGATACTTGATACTTGAAGAACCAAAATATATCCTAGATCAGTTTATATGTTGATGGTTGGGTAAAATTTAGTTAATTTTATATATTAATTAGTTAATTTTAGTTAAATAAATGAACGAACATTGGTACTTCAAGCATTGTTATGTGTTTTTCAGGAACTTGGGAGTTATGGAGCTTATCGAGGATATTTACGGTCTTGGAATGAAGGCTTAGAAGTGAGAAATTGGAAGTGCACGCATTACGAGGCATTAAAGAGAATTAAATAATTTTTCTGGTGAAAATTGCATCTTCGCGATACGCGAAGTTGCAGAAATCAGACGCGACTATTTTGTCCTTCGCGATACGCGAAGAAGCAAGCCAGAACATCTTCGCGATACGCGAAGATGCTTAAAGTCAACAAAAATTAGGGTTTGCACTATATAAACAATTTTTCGACCCTATTCGGATTATTACGACTTCCAGAGGTAGAAGAGGTGTTCCAAGACGACTTTCATCCATCCTGAAGCTTCCGGTTCCGCCATTGATTGTATGTTCATCAAGATAAGTGTTTTAACGATTATGTCGATGCTCGGCTAAGTTCCCGTGTGGCTACGGTTTTGTGTCAAATACTGTTAATAACAGATTCTTTTGCTTAATGAATAGAGCTTGATTGATTTTATTTGAATTTGTCTTGCTTAATTAGTTATTCGATTGATTAAAGGTTGTGTTTGCGATTATTGATTTGTGTAACGTTTGTTTGGTTCTTCATCAATATTTAGGGTTTAAGCTCTTGTGTCATTGAACTATAATCATCAAACCTTATCATTGAGTTAGTTGTCCTAGACATAGAATTGACAATTGTGGAGTTCGGGTTCATTTGTGTCAACAATTCGGTTTAGTTATCGTTTGTCATTATAAATCAAACCATAGGATTAGCAATTATTATAGAACCAAAGATGAAAGAATCTGTGATTAACGTATGGAACACATAACCCGAACCTAGAATGAATACTTTTTATTAATATTGTTTACAAATGTTATTAAGTAATCTTTTAGTTTTAATTAAATCTTTTTCTAAAAACCACTTGACATTGTTTGTCTGACTTAGTTTAATAATTAATTTAGTAATAGTAAATTAGCACTTTCATTGAGTCCCTGTGGAGATGACCTTACTTACCCGTATTTATTATAGGTATTTAAGTTTTAAAATTAATTGTTTAGTAGACCGTGACAGCCTACGTCAAAATGGCGCCGTTGCCGGGGACTCAACGCGCTTAGTGCTAGTTTAGTCTAGTTTAGTTTAGCTTAAATTAGCATAATTTAGTCTAATATAGTTTAATTTTAGTTTATTTTCTTATCCTCGTTGATTTTACGCGAGGTGTGCTTATTTGGTGTGTGCAGTTAATTTTTAGGTTGATGCATACGAGGTTTGCTCGAGACAAGGAGGTGTTGCATTTGATCCTGAGATTGAGAAAGCCGTGAGAAGAAACTGAGTAAAACAAAAAAGGGGTGAAACTTCAAGGCCGAAAGTAGAAGACATGAATCATCAAGACCATAATCCATACCCAATGCCACCGGTATTGCAACCCGACAATCTTAACCCACCACCTCAACAAGAACAACCCATCTCACAACACATTCCACAAAACCCTCCACTCCATGACTTACCACCATTAAACCCACTAAACCCGCCACTCAATCATAATGTTAACCAAAATCAAAACCATAGAGATAAGAGACAGTACCAGATGAGAGATGATCGTTCCGTGAGATCTGAGCCGCCAAACAATCGGGTCGAGTTTGAATATGAAACGGTAGCTAATCGGCGCAGGTTGTTTGATGATTTTGATGAGTTCGAGGATGAAAAGGAGATGGAAGACGCGCAAGTGGGTCGGTATTATAGAAGGCAACAACAACAACCTCCCAGAAACCGAACGCCCGAGCCAGTCCAACAACTAAGAAACCGTCGAGAAAGAAGAAGGCAAGATCCTCCCGAGCCACAGTTTCCCCAGTATGAGTTTGACGATGGGGTCCCGAGGGCATTTGTTCCACCGCCCGTTATAGGAGTTCAAATTCACTTCATTCCTCAAGTGGCAGCGAACCCACTCTCCATTGTGATCCCGGTTAGAGAAGGAAAGACGTTTTCAGTGAGACAAAGCAACTTAACCGGGATGCCTACTTTTCATGGGAAAGCATCTGAAGAACCATACCTACACTTGAGCGAGTTTAATGCTATTTGTGTCACCATCTCAAGTCAAGGGTTCACTGCTGATGAAGTTAAGCTAGTGGTTTTTCAGTATAGTCTCAAAGATCTAGCGAAGCAGTGGTTTTTATCGTTACCGTCAGCAAGTATTTAGATGTGGCAAGACCTGGCTCAGCAATTCTTGGACGAGTATTACACACCGCAAAGAACTTCCTAGGCCCGAACCTCCATCCGAAATTTTCAGCAAGGTTCGGGTGAGACTTTTCATGAAGTGTTTACGAGGTTCAAGAGGTTGTTGAGAACTTGTCCGCATCATGGGATTGCACTGTGGGAGTTGATAAAGGCGTTTCATGACGGGTTATCGAGCGATGATGTGCGAGATCTTCAGTCGACCACAAATGGGTCGTTTTGGAAAAATGATGAGAATGAAGATTAGCAACATTTAGAGCGGCATGCAATGAATTCAAAAGGACAAGCTCAGTCAAACCGCATGATTAAAAGAGCTGTTGTGAAAGCTGTGGATAGTGGTGAGTCGGAGGATCATATGGCTAGGTTGGAGAGAAAGTAGGATCAGTTGATGGGTGTAGGTACGAAGGAGAAAGGAAAGTCAGGAAAGGCGTATCCAGTTTGTGAGGGTTGTGGAGGAATAGGCCATGTAGCGGCTACTTGTGGAGTTGTGTTGGAAGACGAAGACGAAGAGGAAGAATAGGAGGTGAATTTCGTTCAGGGTGAGAAGAGGTATAATAACGGAAATATGAATTCGAACACCTATCACCTGGGCCTCCAGAACCACCCCAACTTCAGTTTTGGAAACTCGAACACACAACAAAACCCGAATTTTGAAGGTAATTCCCAAAAAGCAGGCTATCAATCAAATCAGAGGCAGTATGGGAATGAGAAGGGTAACGGTCAAAGTGGGTACAATCAAAAGGAGTCGGGGGGTTATAACAAGAGCTATCAAAAGAGTTATCAACAGGGTCAGCAAAGTCAAGGGGCGGCTTAAGGTCAAAGTTCTTCACAAGATTCAGAAATCCTAACACTACTTAAAGACTTGAGCCGAAGAATGGAGATTCAAGAAAAAGCGAATGCCGTAAGAGATAAGAAAATGAGTTAATTGGTGGAAGAGATGGACACCTTGAAGAAAGACCCGAAGAAGCTACCGAGTGACACATTGAAAAATCCGAATCATCAGAGTAGTAGTTCTTCGAACGGTAAGAGTGCCCAGGTTAACCAGGTAAGTAACCTTTGGAGCGGAAAGGTATATAATAAGGGGATAGCTCCACCACCTTTGGTTGAAGGTGTGGTGGAGGACTTGGGGGGAAATGGGAAAAGTGACGATGAGGTTGAAGTTGAACCGAAAACTAAACCAAATCAAACAAATACAAATAAAATTAAAATTGAAACTAAGACGGGAACACCAACCGCCAAGAATACGGGCTCAACGAGTAAAACCGTTTCGTTCCCTCGGGCATTGGTGAACCCCGAGACCTTGTCGACACTTAGGAAGAGGGGCCCACAGTAAAATAAAATGTGGGAAATATTTAAACAAGTAAAAATTAATATACCCCTCATAGATGCAATTAAACAAGTCCCTGCATATGCTAAATATTTAAAAGACTTGTGCACTCAAAAACGAACTCATAAGTTGCCCAAATAAGTTGACTTAACTGCAAATGTGAGTTCAGTTTTGACGGGTATCCTCCCACCCAAGCTACAAGATCCGGGAACACCAATTATACCCATTCAAGTGGGTGATTTTAAAATGACTAGGGCGTTGTTAGATCTTGGGGCTGGGGTGAGTATTCTCCCGGGAAGCTTGTATGACCAGTACAACTTTGGTCCGCTTAGAAAAGCTGACACCACCGTGGTGTTGGCCGATTTGACACTCAAGCTTCCTAGGGGAATCGTGACCAATGTGATTGTGATGATTGAAGATTTTTATTACCCAGTTGACTTCGTGGTTTTAGACTACGTAACATTTGACCCGAAACGACAACCGAACGTGATTCTCGGTCGGCCCTTTTTGGCCACTGCGAATGCTTTGGTTAACTGTAGAATTGGGGTAGTGGACATGGCTTTTGGTAATAAGAATCTTCGGCTTAATGTGTTTTCAAACGTGTCTAACCCTCTGGTGAGTGACGAATGCTTCGCGGCTGAAGTCATTGATGGGTTGAACCCTCACGAAAGTGAGGATGATAACATAGAGGAGTGTGCTATTTGTTGCAGGAAAGTAGTTGAGCATGTCTTACAGTTGGAAGAAGAGAAAGAAGTGAAGTTGTATGCTGCAAGTATTGGGAAACCGCTATGGTCTCAGCAAGTAGAGCGGTTGCCCGATACTATCGATTCGAAGTTGAAACCGTCATTGGAGAGTCCGCCCTGTTGAATTGAAGGAGTTCCCGAAACACCTGAAATACGTGTTCTTGGGGGAGGGAGAGACTTTACCAGCCATCATCGCTGCAAATTTAGAAGAAGAGCAAGAGAAGGCGTTGGTGGAAGTCTTGAGAGAGCATAAGGCGGCAATTGGTTGGACGATAGCAGATTTGAGGGGATCAGCCCATCTATTGTCGTGCATAAGATCATCACCGATCCCGAGGCAAAACCCGCTCTTGATGCACAAAGAAGGTTGAATCCAAATATGCGGGAGGTAGTGAAGAACGAGGTCTTGAAATGGTTGGACGCGGGCATCATTTTTCCGATCTTAGACAGCACATGGGTAAGTTCAACACAAACGGTTCCGAAGAAGGCGGGTATTTAGATAACCTGTAACGAGAGAGGTGAGGAAATCGCCACCTGACTAGTAACTGGGTGGCGGATTTGTGTTGATTATAGGAAGTTAAATGCAGCAACATCTAAGGACCATTTTCCCTTGCCGTTCATTGACCAGATCATCGTGAAACTTGCAGGTCAGAAGTTTTATTGTTTTCTAGATGGCTATTCAGGGTACAATCATATTGCTATTCACCTCGATGACCAACATAAGACCACTTTCACGTGTCCATACGGCACTTTCGCATTTAGGAGAATGCCTTTTGGTTTGTGTAATGCCCCGGCCACCTTTCAAAGGTGTATGATTAGTATCTTTTCAGATATGGTCGGGGATTCATTTGAAATTTTTATGGACGAGTTTTCAATTTTCGGGTCATCTTTTGAAAAATTCTTAATTTAATTAACTAAAGTTTTAAAAAGATGTGTGTAAACAAATTTGGTCTTAAGTTGGGAAAAGAGCCACTTTATGATTCAAGAAGGGACGGTTTTGGGACATGTCATCTCAAGTAGGGGGGTTGAGGTTGACCGGGTGAAAATCCAAGTCATGCTAATTTACCACCGCCTACTAGTATAAAAGGGATAAGGGCATTTTTGGGTCATGTCGGTTTTTACCGACGGTTCATTAAGAATTTTAGTATTATATCTAAACCATTGTGTAATTTGTTGTTAAAAGATGTGCCATTTGTTTTTAACGAAGAGTGTCTTAATGCATTTAATATACTAAAAAACAAAATGGTTGAAGCCCTGATCTTGTTGTCATCGGATTGGTCACTTCCATTTGAAATTATGTGTGACGCAAGTGATTATGCGGTCGGGGCCGTGTTGGGTCAACGGGTGGATAAAAAGCCCGTTGCCATATACTACACGAGTAAAACTCTTTCCGATGCTCAAATTAATTACACCAGTACGACAAAGGAGTTGCTTGCAGTAGTATATGCACTTGATAAGTTTAGATCTTACATTTGGGGGAGCAAGGTTATTGTTTTTTCATATCACAGCGCAGTCAAGTATTTGATGGAGAAGAAAGACGCAAAGACGCACTTGATTAGATGGATTTTACTGCTCCAACAGTTTGATGTGGAAATCCGTGACAAGAAAGGGAGTGAAAACGTGGTAGTGGACCATTTGTCGAGACTTGTGGGATAAGAAGAGGAGGAGAAAGATGAGAGGGCCATCAATGAATCTTTTCTGGATGAGCAATTGTTTTCTGTTTCAACGTTGCCATGGTATGCTGATATTATTAATTTTCTTGTTGAAGATACCATTCCGGAGTTTTGGTTGAAGAAGAAGAAGCAGCACTTCCTCTCGCAGGTGAAGTACTATGCATGGGAAGATCCGGATTTGATTAAAGTTGGAGCGGACCAAATGATGAGACGTTGCATACCAGAACAGGAGGTTCGAAGTGTTTTGTATCATGCTCACTCATCACCTTGTGGAGGCCATTTCAGTGGCCAGAAGACAGGACATCGAGTGCTTGCATGCGGATTCTATTGGCCTACCATCTTTAAGGATGCAGCAGCGTTTGTTAAGAATTGTGTTAGATGCCAGCAGATGGGGGGTATTTCAAAGAGGGACAAGATGCCCATGCAACCAATCCTCGTTGTCGACATCTTTGATGTTTGGGGTATTGATTTCATGGGCCCGTTCTCTAATTCATTTGGTAATCTATATATCTTGGTGGCGGTTGATTACGTGTCTAAATGGGTAGAAGCAATCGCCACCAAGAAGAATGACCATACCGTTGTTTGTAAGTTTGTCTAGTCTAATATTTTTTCACGTTTTGGCATCCCCCGCATTGTCATTAGTGATGGGGGTTCAAATTTTAAAAATTTTAATTTTGGTAAAATACTTAAACAATATGGAGTAAACCACCGCATTGCCACTCTATATCACCCTCAAACGAGTGGGAAAGTGGAGGTTTCTAATAGGCAAATTAAAGAGATTTTACAAAAGACGGTAAGGCCCGATCGAAAAAATTGGTCAAATAAACTAAACGATGCTTTATGGGCTTACCGTACCGCTTATGAAACGCCTATTTGAACCACTCCTTATCGGTTGGTTTGCGGAAAAGCGTGTCATTTACCTGTTGAGCTAACCCACCGTGCTCTATAGGCAATTAAAAATACTAATCTAGATTATGAGTGTGCAGGTAAACAAAGAAATTTGAACATATGCGAGTTAGAAGAGTTGAGAGATGAAGCTTATGAATGTGCGTCCACATATAAACACAAGATGAAAAGAGTTCACGATGCTAAGCTTAGAAGAAGGACGTTCGAGGAAGGGCAATGAGTGTGGTTGCACAATTCGAGATTGAAGCTTTTCCTGGGCAAATTGAAGAGAAAGTGGACGGGACCTTATCAAGTCAAGATAGTTGGAAAATTTGGTGAAGTTGAGATCGAAGATTTTGATGATCATCTGAGGCAAGTGGTGAATGGCCATCAGTTGAAGCCCTATTTGGAGGATGCAGATTTGAACAAAGAGATACATGAGTCGGAGGTTTGCTTCTTGGCGGACAAGCTGACTTATTCGGTTGATTGAGGAACCAAGTAATGTCGAGCTGTAGACATTCAATTTAGCGCTAACCGGGAGGCAACCTGGCATTTATAAGTTGTAAATTTTGTATAATGAGTCTAGTTAGGTAAGTGTTTTCCTCAAATCGTGAAGTGTGGAGCAAGGATCAAGTGTGGGAAAGCGACATGATGATCAACATTATGTAGGAATTTGTAAGCACATGCGTCGCAAGAGGGAGTCCCAGGTACGTAAGTGATTGGTATTTGGCGACCGAAGTTGGTGATGGGGGAAAGCAGTTCAAAAGATACTTAAAAGACTGATATTTTCTAAAAAAACTGTAAATGTTTTTATGTAAAAATGCAACTTCTCGTATCGCGAAGTTGCTGGGCGTGCATCTTTGCGTATCGTAAAGATACTGGAAGTGAAACGGTCAAGTCAAACAGTCAACGGTCAAAAGTCAAAGGTCAACTGTATCTTCGCATATCGCGAAGATGCAAGACAGGCACCTTCGCGTATCGCGAAGATGCTTGAATCTGACGAAAAAATAACTAAAAAGCGGATTTCCTATCACTTTCACCATATCTTTCTTACCTCTAACCCTATCCACACATCGTATTTCCGGCCGCCACCACCCCTATCACCATCGTCGCCGGTCGCCACCGTCATTACCATCGCTTTCATTGCTTATTTTCATCATCTCTGTAAAATCCGATTGAAGGGTATGTGTCTATTGTTGTTTTCCATTAGGTTGTTTTGAGTTTGAATTGTTTATCTCAGATTGTTTGGGGTTGGTAAATGCATGTTGTTGGGTGTGTCATTGGTCGGGATTGACGGGCTTGGTTGTTTAAGTGGGTATTTGATGTCGGGTTTTCCGGGATTGGGTTTACCAGATTGTTGAAGTTTTGGCCGGATTTTGGAACTTGTTGTGAAGTTTTTGAAAAATGGTTGTGTTTTCAACAGGTCTTTAGTCACCGGGATTGGGTTTACCAAATTATTGAAGTTTTGGCCGGATTTTGGAACTTGTTGTGAAGTTTTTGAAGAATGGTTGTGTTTTCAACAGGTCTTTAGTCACCGGAATAATTTTCTGGCGAGTTGTCGAGTCGAAGTTTCGAAAAAGTTTAACAAAAATTTTATGAGTTTGGGTCGGGATTTTGAGACGTTTGGTGATATGGTTGGTGTTTGGGTAATCAAAATTTTGCGGTACAAAAAGTTTGAAAATTAACAACGTATGTCGTCGGTTTGTGAGAACGAATGAATTAAAGGTGTTTGTTGGTTTGTTGGGTTGATGATTATTAATGTGTCGGGTATGATTTTTCTTTGAAAGTGACACATTTTGTCTTTGCACATGCGGTTTGAGGAATTTATTTATTTTTTCTTTTTTCTTATTTTACATATGCGATGAAAAAAAATTTATTTCTTTTTCTATAATCGTATATTATCTGTAGTTATAAGTTTTAGTTATTGGGGACAATCGCGACCGAAATGCTATACGATTGTCGCTCGTAGTCGTTTCGACATGTTCTTATTTTGGCATATTTATTTGCAGATGTCGAGGAAGAGGTTAAAGCAACAGTAGACTTTTGATTATGCCTCGCAGCAACATAGGGGTGTAGAGATTCGATATCCGGTGAATGAGATTGAGGTTTTTGGGCGGCAGTTGCAGATATCACATTATCTTACGATTTCTCCCTGCCACTCCGGAATATGTGATGTTTGGTCAGATTCGTGGCTTGTATTTATTATGACATCGGACGTTTGATTGGGAGGTGTTAGAATCCATTGGGAAAGTTGGGAAAGTTAATGAGTACTTACCGAGACGCTAGGGAGATGTATTGAGGTTTGATAATAAGCAATATATGTAGTTGGTCTACGAGTTTTATTCTACTTTTCAACATCATCCAGGTGATTTTGATGACCCACATGCAGTCAGTTTTGCTTTGGGGAGAGAATTGTTCCAGTTTTCGGTTCCCTGTTTTGCGGTGATAGAGGGGTTGTATGGGGCAATGAGGTTGACGGGCCCGAGTTTCGGGAGAGTATTCGGGGGTTTACCACGGGTTCTACTGTGACTCGCCCGTTTTGGGTTTCGACTACTGACTTGGCTGAGTTATGGAGTACTACTGCAAATGGTGAGCATTCGAGCAACGGTGTCGCTTCAGCCATCCGGAATCCACTCCACCGGTATATGCATAAGGTGATAGCCTCCACTTTCGTGGGCCGAAAGTCGGGCTGCGGCAAGTGTAATAATATAGACTTGATGTGTTTAATGGCCACGATCGGGGGTAGGAATATGAATATGGCTACTTAATTGTTGAGTTCGATGGCAAGAGGAGGCCGTAGAGCAAGTGCGGCCACGAATCAGTTGGCATTGGGGCCAATTATCACGCAGATTGCTGATTCTTTGGGTGTGTTTGGACGTTATCCGATAGAGTATTTTGAGGAGGGATCGGATACATATGTTGTGACACTTGATGATGCCCAAAAGGCGGGCATACTTACTTATGGAGATCCACCGCAGATGGCGGATGTGAGAGCAGAGGGTAGTTCACGGAGGCAGTGTGTGGAGAGACCACCTGCCCAACCACGCCAGAGGAGATAGCCCAGTGCACCATTGGCCAGCACCAGCACCTGCTGCCCATGACCTTAGACTACATGTTTTAACAGCAGTTGCAAATGAGGGACGAATTGCATGGGTATCGAAATGAATTTCGTGAATAAAGAGATGAGTCACGGGGCTATTTCAGAACCATGTTTGATCATTGGAACATTCCATTACCGGGTACTTTGCGGCTGCCGCCTCCTGCTACTATTGGTTTGATATGGGTGGTACTGATTATGGGCATGTATATGGTGGAGGTTCTGGTGGGTATGGAAATGTGTCAGCTGCAGGGTATAGTGGTTATGGACAGTATGGAATGAGTGGATTTTACGATGCAGGTGTTGGAGGATCGGGAGCTGGGGATGATGATGACCAGGAGGATTCTGATGAATAGTAGCTGTTGAAGGATGCAACTATCCCAATCGATGTTGGGTCTTATTTTCTGGTTTATTTTATTATGCTTTTATTATCCTATGGGTTGTACTAAGATAATTATTATTTTGCTTATGGGTATTATGGGTGGTTTGGTTGGGACACTTGATGGGATTTATTCTTTTGGGTGGTTGCTTGTTTATTTTATTGTTGTAGTTGAACTTTATGAGTGTAGTTCACTATAAACCTTCACGAGACCATACTCGTCCACCTGGGCTACCGGGGGGTTTAAAGGGCTTGTTGCATATGCTAAATGCAATCGTGATTCCTACGAAAGTGAGTTAGGTATTTTAACATTTTTACTCGTTTAACAAATTTGGTTATGAAATTAATTAATCTCGGTTGGTAAATTAAAATTAATGGTTTTGCAAACGGTTTAAAAGACCTATGTTTTTAACATTTGTGAGAAGCTTGCTTCTACATGTTTGAGAGTTTGCAGATTTTATTTTGAGAGATAAAGAGGTGAGTTCACCGAGAGATCACCGAGGGCACGAGAGTTGCACATGAGAGTTTTATTTTCTATTAGGTGATTTCGTTTTCATAACCTTCTTTGTTTTATTAGTATTTGTGTTAAAAGTGTAATTGTATTTGTGTATATTAGTATAACCACCATCACATTAGGCCCGGTTTTTAAAATTGTCAAAGTGAATTTTAACCCCGTCCCTATTTTAGTGTCATATTTTTAAATATTGAGGACAATGTTTACCTCAAGTGTGGGTATGGAGGAGAAATTGAAAAATTTAAAAGTTTTAATGTTCCTTGAATTAAGATTTTTTGCACAATAAATGGAAAATGATAGAAAAATCGGGGGTATTTTTCAAAATTATTATATAATATGAGATAAATAAAACGGGAACGCACTTAATTTAGAATGTGTCAGTAAGCTCAGCCTTGAGAATGAAAGGATAATTTGGTTGTAGACTTAATTAAACTTTAAATGCTTGATTTTAGTGGGAAACGCCTTCAGGATTTTGTTTGTTTAGCTAAGCTTGTGTAAGGACTGGAATGAAAGATTAGGCCGTACTCAAGCCTTTTTATTAGATTTGATCACCAAAAATATATTTTAATATGAATAGTCTATAGTACAATGATTGGATAGGCTTAACATTAGAGTATGCTAGATGGCTTGTGATATAAACATAAATGAAAATACTGCTAGTTTAAGTGGTTAACACTTCATAGGTGTATAGTTTTATGGCCTTAAATCCTGTATTGATGAGATGCTCTGGGGTTCGGAGACCATGGGTCGGTATGCGGTATATCATCTGGGTATGTGTAAATCCTAAGTGGATTTATGTATATTAAATAAACTTAAAAAGAGCAAACCCACAGTTTATCTACCAATTCATAAGTCATTAAACATGATCACAAAAGTGCTTTAAAAGTATAAATTCACAACTGACTTGATCATCCACGCTGTTAGTCATATGGGGTCCCCGTGCTAGCTTCTCATTACCATTAAGAAATATAGCACACGGGACACGTCATATGTAAGCCTTACAGAGGAATTCGTGCCTACTTACGTATGGTGATGGACTTCGGGGTATTGCTTGATAACGGGGGTATGTCATGTAATGGGAGCTATTTACTAGTTGGTTACCTAATTGCATCTTAATTGTATCTAATGGCCATTCTGATAGACTTTAATGCTTAAGTTTAGGTTTTGGTTTCGATAAAATATCCAAGATTGTCTTAGCCATTACATATGGGCTTAAAAATTGTACACATGTGCAAAATTTTGATCGTCTAATTTTAAGGTTTAAGTCAAGTTGCGGTGGTCTGGTTCGGTAAAACTATAATGAAGCATGGTAAGGCGGCTTCAAGGCTTTGAGGTGTGGGTTCCATTTTAATCATATGAACTAATAAACTGTCACACCTTATTTTTCCCGGTAAGTATTGAGGCATGGGTTTAAGTGGACAACAATATTGACAATCGCGGTTTTTGTGTTCTTTGTGCTTAATTGAGATAATCTAAAAAGTATTTTGAAAATAGTCTCTGATTCTGATTCCATTGCAAAATCTTTTTTGGGACGAAAAAGGATAGGTGTGGGGATGTGATGGTTGGGTAAAAGTTAGTTAATTTTATATTTAATTAATTAATTTTAGTTAAAAAAAATGAACGAATATTGGTCATTCAAGCATTGTTATATGTTTTTCAGAAACTTGGGAGTTATGGAGCTTATCGAGGATATTTACGGGCTTGGAATGAAGGCTTAGAAGTGAGAAATTGGAAGTGCACGCATTACGAGGCATTAAAGAGAATTAAATAATTTTTCTAGTGAAAATTGCATCTTCGCGATACCCGAAGATGCAGGAGGGGCAACTTCGCGATACGCGAAGTTGCAGAAATCAGACGCGACTATTTTGTCCTTCGTGATACGCGGAGAAGCAAGCCAGAACATCTTCGCGATACGCGAAGATGCTTAAAGTCAACAAAAATTAGGGTTTGCACTATATAAACAATTTTTCGACCCTATTCGGATTATTACGACTTCCAGAGGTAGAAGAGGTGTTCCAAGACGACTTTCATCCATCCTGAAGCTTCCGGTTCCGCCATTGATTGTATGTTCATCAAGATAAGTGTTTTAACGATTATGTCGATGCTCGGCTAAGTTCTCGTGTTTGTTCTAGGCTACGGTTTTGTATGAAATACTGTTAATAACAGATTCTTACGCTTAATGAATTGAGCTTGATTGATTTTATTTGAATTTGTCTTGCTTAATTAGTTATTCGATTGATTAAAGGTTGTGTTTGCGATTATTGATTTGTGTAACGTTTGTTTGGTTCTTCATCAATATTTAGGGTTTAAGCTCTTGTGTCATTGAACTATAATCATCAAACCTTATCATTGAGTTATTTGTCCTAGACATAGAATTGACAATTGTGGAGTCCGGGTTCATTTGTGTCAACAATTCGGTTTAGTTATCGTTTGTCATCATAAATCAAACCATAGGATTAGCAATTATTATAGAACCAAAGACGAAAGAATCTGTGATTAACGTATGGAACACATAACCCGAACCTAGAATGAATACTTTTTATTAATATTGTTTACAAATCTTATTAAGTAATCTTTTAGTTTTAATTAGATCTTTTTCTAAAAACCGCTTGACATCGTCTGTCCGACTTAGTTTAATAATTAATTTAGTAATAGTAAATTAGCACTTTCCTTGAGTCCCTGTGGAGATGACCTTACTTACCCGTACTTATTATAAGTATTTAAGTCTTAAAATTAATTGTTTGAGTAGACCGCGACAGCCTACGTCATATGTGTCTTGCAAAGTCATTCAATTTCCAGAATGTTTAATATTAAAAAAACATAAGCTAAAACAAAACAAAAGAAAAAAAGAAAAACCCAAGAATAGATATCTTCAGCTTCAATATACAGTGCATATAGAATACATCTAGTCAGCATAACAACCTACCATATGTTTGGCAAACGAAGGATTATGAAATCAATGGATTAATCAGGGCATCAGATTCACTAATCGTGATTATTGATGTTTTTAGCTTGTCGCAGACATTAGGGTTGAAATGATGAATGATGATTCCAAGGGTTAAAGAAATCAACGATGAATCTACAGTGTAATCGGAGTACGGATTCACAAATCAGGGTATCGGATTCACTAATCGTGTTTATTGATGATTTTGGCTTGTAGAACATATTAGGGTTGAGACGATGAATGATGATTCCAAGGGTTAAAGAAATCAACGATGAATCAATGGTGTAATCGGAGTATTGGATTCACAAATCAGTTGTTTAAACTGGTATCGGCTTGTTTGCAAGATTTGATTGAGATATACGACAGCGATAAAGAATTTAGGGTTGAGAGGATTAAAACTGATGATGTAAACTGGGTATCGGGTTATCGGGTTATACAGGATCCAACAGGTCGCGTGTGTTTTTAATTTTGTGGATTAAAAGTAATTGTGAATATGTGGAAATTATTTATATGGAAATGTGATGACATGGAGTCCTATGTGGACAGGATAGATTAAGGACATGTGGAGAGGATTGAGTTGCTTTAGGGTATGTTTAGTTGGAGGTAATGGAATAAAGGGGGAATGAAATGGGAGAAGGAATGGAATGGACAAGGGAATGAAATGGATCATTACCATTCCTTTCTCTTGTTTAGTTAACCTATATGAATGAAATCAATTATTAATTTTTATTGTTTGGTATCCAAAAAAATTGTAGAAATGAAATACAAATAATAAAAACACTCAAATCTCAAAATACTTTTTACCCCCCCCCCCCCCAAATCTACAATGGTGACAGTGGTAGCTCCGGTGACGAAAATGGTGGTGGCAGTGGTGCTGGCGGCGGAGTTGGTGGTGGTGCCGATGGTAGTGGTGGTACCGGTGGTTGTTAGGTGGTGGTGTTGTTGAGAAAGTAAGATGAAGGAGGAATGAAATGAAAAAAAAGAAGGGTGTGGAAATGAATGGTTTTGATGGAATGAGATTCTATGTGTAACGGATGATTCCATTCCATTGAGCAACCAAACACCACTTTTTTCATTCCCACATAATGTATCATTTCATTCCTGCATACCAAACGTTACCTTAATATATTAGTTAGATTATTACTCGTAACAATTCACAATCTCGTCCATCGTATGCCACTTCCTACTTTCTCCATACTCATCTCTCTTGTTCTAAACCACCCTTAAAATCTAGAAAGTTATTCGTGGATAAAGATAATTAAGTTCAAGTCTCACTCGCTAGGCCACTACTCAATCTTCTCTCTTATATATTTTGAGGACACCAATCCTTAGTGTCAACCAACGGAAGGACGTTAACTTTAGATTGTTATGAAATTGTTAGCAGTCTTCGCACGTATGTTCTTCGTGTGATGAAAAATATGCTTCATTAAAAAAAAACTTAATGCACACGCAAGAGAGCTTCTTAATCAAGTACATAACTTTAATCGAAAACGATTCGAACATAATGATTTGGTCAACAGGCTTACAACCTATAATTCTTATTATATATTAGTCAACTATCTAACTAAACAAGATAAACCATGATTATATATACTAAACAATCTGAAAATTAAACTTGAAGTAAAATCCAAAAAAGTAGAAGATAAACTATAAAAACAAGATATAAGAGCATTCTCATCTCACTCTCTATCTCCAAACCAAATATTACACTAAAACTTATTTTATTTTCTCTCTCTATTTCAATTAAATAATACTTTTTATACCTTTTATCATTACCTTTTCTCTTTCCTTCACTCACAACCACTTTCAAAATATATTAAAAAATTATAGGGGATGAACAGTAACTTTTCAAATATACAGAAAAATCATTAATTTTTCTAAAATATAAAAACTCTTCACTCACAACACCCTGAATCACTCTTTAAATTATAAAAACACCCCTCACATAATATGAGGGGTTGGATGAGAATGCTCTAAGAGTAAATTTTTCTGTATCCTTTTGTTCCTAACCTACCGTATTTAATACTTTCTAATCGGGAAAAGTATGTGGTCTTAGTTAAACATCAAAGAGATACGAAAACAGAATTAAGGCAAAGTTAAGTCCAAACAACAAAGTTATAACAATAACTAATCCCTCCCTTAAAGGTCATTAACTTTGATCAAATGTCTCCTAAGAGGTAATATCCTTAACTATGTGTCTATGTTCTCATAAAGATGTAAATCTAGAAAATCACGCTTAATCATCTTATCACAAGTCAATTTGGGTCTGTCTCTATCCCTCATCCCCTCTATAGTAATAGTTTCCATTGATCTAACGGGAGTCGATATCTGTCTCATGTTCATGTGTCCAAACCATCTCAATCTCTCATATTTTATCTTATCTAATATACTAATCATCCATAATCTTTCTTGAAAAAAACCATGTTTGTATTCGGTCCAAGTGAGTCCAACCTTGTGTGCCATGCATACACCTTAGCAGCCTCATATTTGATACCTCCAATTTACATGCATATATCTTCTTGATGGTCATTCTGTCACGTATAACATCACATGTCTAACAACAACCCTATAAAATTTTCTCTCTAATTTAGTTAGGAACCTCCTATCACACACGATACCTGTGGTGTTGTCCTATGAAACTTTAGTATGTGCGCATGCAATAGTTTTCCTGGCACAACGGTATATCCCTGGTTGGGCTTTTGGTTTTGCGTGATGAGTTATGCTTAACTAAGTCAAGGCTAATAACATGTTGGAACTATCGTCTCATTATTGATCATTGCATTCGACCAAATTTAGGTTTTGTGTTAATCTTTTGCAATCCTACTTTACGAGGAAACATTTAAATTTAGCTAGACCACTTTCGTCAATTGGAAAACATAAATTCTTCAAGTACCGTCGATTTAGGTATTTGATATTAAAACCCAAATTTACACATTTTGTGACATTCGTCTTTTATTTTTATTTATTTATTTTTATAATTTATGTTTCCCGTCTTGTAACCGAATATTGTTTATTACGTCAAGGTATTAATTATGTCACGATTTTGTCTTTATTATGTTTACGCGCTAACGCTTTCATATATCAATTATATGCACTTTTGACCCTAAACTTTAGTTTAACCAATTTCTGGACACAAACCAAACACAAAGGACCTTATTGCAAAATAACAAAACTTTTCACTCTCTTTCTCTCTTCCCCTGTCACCACCGTTGACCCCCCCCCTTTCCATCTTTTGATTCAATTGACCCAGGAATCACGGAATTAAACGCGTATATTCATTTCTTGTTCAACGCGAAATCAAACATTATAGAAAGTTTGTTAATTGACAGCTCGTTCATATCAATTTCTTTAACTTGAGCCGCGGATAGAACTTGACCTTGTTAGCCTATAAATACTCAACCAAAATGCAATTAACTTGTACCTCACACTCTCTAGCACTCTTCGAACCTAGGCCCTAAGATAATTTCACCACAGAAGCTGTCAAAGTTGGGTTTTGATCTCGTTTGCAATCCGTAACCCTGACCCATCGTTTTACTTCAATTCGTAACCGTCTAAGGTAATTGTTACATGCATTAGGGGTGGATTTTGATGATGATTAAAACCCCTTTGTCAATTTTAATCGACAGAGGGTACAAGACCTTCAATTGGGAATTTATTTCGATTAGGTTTATATGATTTGGGGCTTTGTTTGAACAACTGGTTATATGTAATAATTTCTGTAACTATTAACGAGTTAGACACTGGCCCAGATGGCCAGTGCAGATCACGCGAAAACACCTGACCCGGCCAGGGGCGCGAGTTCGATTCCCCCTGGTCCGGTTTTGTTTATTTTTTTTAGTTAAATAATTTTATTGTTTTAATTAATATTATTAACTAAATTATATAAAAACCCTATATTGTTTATACTCGTTTAAGCAAACCGAACCTCAATAAATTTCTAAAATAAAATTTCAAATTCATATATTTAAATATATATAATCTTTTATATCTATATATTTTTTTACATTAAAAACAACAACAACAACAATAATAATAATAATAATAACAATAATAATAATAGTAATAAAGGTGCTACTTATCTTTCTAAATGAAATCTCGTTAAAACTATCATCTAAATCGTTTCATAGAAAAGTCGGTATTCATATTTATAATGTTTTCCTTAATAAATAAATATAACTTTTCTAACTATTTTTCTAATGATTAAAATTTTAAAATTGAACTGCACCTTTACCAATAATTTTATGGCATATAACTAATTCATTAATGACCCCAAAACCGTAAACCCATCTCCTTGTGTCTTGTCGTTTATTTCGTTCAAGTATTTATTTTATTTACGCTTTAACAATTAGGACAAATTGTCGGGAATTCTCGCGAGACCAACTAGCTTCCTCTAATATTTACCGTCTTCTCATTATCTTATTCCTTATTCCAAGTGAGCTCTTCATAACCCCATTTTAATGTTTTATAATATTTTGGGGGTAGCACGTTACAAGTTTTTCTTTCGTTAGTTATGTGATTGTTTACAAACCGATTCACTTATATCGTACATGTTAATATTATTCGTGCATATTGTTTATGATTATACGTGAACTTGCTTGCAATGTGTTTATTGTTTTTATGGTGGAAGTTACGCAAACGCAAACGCATACACATAGTGGGAGGGTCCGACGGGACGTACCTGCGCCGTCTAACGTTACAACTCTGGTTGTTTACATAAGGTGGTTCTAATTTCCCCGACTTCAACGGCTTCGGCTAAGTGAACGGGAGGACGACATTACTTACTTTCATTTACTTTACGCTTGAATAATTATTGCATTACGATTGTTGAATCTTGAGTTTCCTATATATATGTATACACAAAATCTTATGAAAACTCACCAACTTAATTGTTGACAAAATATATTATTTTCAACGTGTTACAGGTTGAACCGATGGTGTGCTAAGGAGGAAGATCATTAGTTTGTCTTAGGATATTTGAAATAAAGAACTTGTTTACTTTTCGATGAAGTGTTATCTTTTGTTTTTATTTATGAACAATATGTGTGCTTTTGATGATATGAAATGCATTAAATATAATTATTGTCACTTTAATAGCGTTACGAGCTTTGAATGATTTGTTCATTACACCCGGGCGTATTCCGCTTAAAGCCGGGGTGTTACAGATTGGTATCAGAGCCGTAACTATAAGATAGGTTGTTAGACGTATCGGCCTAGTATAGTTATAGTTTATTTTAGGGCCCAAAACTGCATGAATTCTCTATGTGCTATGCGCCCGCACTTATATTAAAGTTTCATTCATACGCTCGAATTTATAACATTTCATAGCGTCTCATTTACACATGTTCACACACAAACTCCAAGGGATAGGCTTAAAACAAATATTTTCAAAATATTTTTCAATCAATTTTATTTCGGTTTTCCGATATTTTTCCGCATAAAGACGGTTTTACGTGTCGGGTAAGTAGTAACTGTAGGGGGGACGTGCTTGTTTTCCGAACCCTTGATACTAAGGTTCATGAAACCTAAGGATAAGCAATGCGCATACATCCCAATCAACCGCGGGACCTGGTTGCTCACCTGAAGAGTTCAGAAAGGGCGTGAAACCCTAAGCCAAAGCATACCACAACAAACGCCATACGAATCGCAACTTTATGTTTTCGAACGTGATCATGTCCTCTTTGTGATAAGGATATGGTCACACTTCTTAGGATGTCATACAAGTCATGGTGGTTCATGCGACGTGTGACTCCGAACCTCCATGTTTTACAATGTGTTTTAACCGAAAGTCTGTCAAGTCGTGGTGATACACGAATACCCAGCTTTTGGTTCGATTTAATTTCGAATTTTGATTTTGTGCTGGAACATAAGAGTCCATTGTGGTTCATGAAAACTCTAAGTTCCACACAACACTTATTTTATTTTTACAAGTTTTATACTTAACAAACATTAACAAGAACTCTTACACCATACACAATTCCGAGACTCACGATTCTTATAACGCTTGTTCGCAGAATGGTCTCTCGTCACCTTAACCGTCGTCCTTCTTGAGCCTCTAGCCGTAAGATGACATCCTAGATCGCCAAGCAAATGGCTGCTGTGCTCCCGCAAATGGTGGCTCAAATGCACCAAACCGTTGCTACAAATTCGAACGCAGCTGCTCTGGGTTCAAACCCCAACCCTTTTCGCTATAAGAACTTCACCAATGCGAAACCTGATAAGTTCGATGGCACTGAAGGTGCCACTGCCCTACTGTAATGGTACCAAAGTATGGAGAGTACTTTCCTCCATATCGAATGTACCGATGACAAGAAGACATGCTTTCCTTCAAGTGTCTTTGAGAAAAGAGCCCTAAATTGGTGGGTACAAGAAAAATCCACCCGTGGTGTTGATGAAGCCATGGCCTTGCCATGGGAAGAACTTAAGGAAATCATGATTGCTGAATTCTATCCACCCAATGAACTTATGAATCTAGAAGTGGAATTTTGGAACCTCAAACAAGAGAGTGGTGATAACGCTACCTACACCACTCGCTTCAACGAGCTTAGTATCCTAGTGCCACACCTTGTCACTCCCCTCTCTCGTGGGATTAGCAAGTATATTCGGGGTCTACCAAGGCAAATCCAAGATTCGGTTCAAAGTAGTGCTCTTAAGACTCTTCGCGAGGCTATTGTTCTTGCTGCATCCTTGTGTGACAACCACGTCAAGGCAGGAACCCTCAAAATTAGCAAGAAGGCTTCCGAGAAAACCAAGGCCGAACCTTCCAAAAAGGTCAAGGCCGAAGCCACACCCAAACCAAACCGCTACAACAACAACAACAACAACCACTCTAAGAAACGAAAGCAAAACTATGCCTTAACCCAACCAAACCCACCACAACTCCAATACCCACAAACCTAAACCCAATACCTTCAAACCCCCCCTCCAAAGAAGCCTTACCATGGTCCACACCCGTTTTGCCAAATATGCCAACGACACCATCAACCCAGCATCCCTTGCCCCCAATGCACCCGTTGTGGATGTTATGGACACCTGTTAGGCGCATGTTTCGAATTCATGCGTATCCAACCAACCCTCACCAAACCACCCCGTACTCCCCACACCTTCAACCAAAACCGTGTCTTAACCCAAGCTCAACCTATCACTCAAGCTTACCCCACCCCTCGAGCCTGTTTCAATTGTGGAGATCCTGGTCATTTCCGCAACGCGTGTCCACGACTCACATATCAGACCCAAATGGTTGCTCAGCCTGTGTATCCTGCTCAAGCCTATCAAGTTCAAGCTTACCAACCCCCAGTTCCGCAGATCATGGCAAATCAAGTTATTCAACCGGTTCAACTCAATCAAGAATCAACTTCTCAAGCTGCACCAACCGTTCACTCAAGCTTACCCCACCCCTCGAGCCTGTTTCAATTGTGGAGATCCTGGTCATTTCCGCAACGCGTGTCCACGACTCACATATCAGACCCAAATGGTTGCTCAGCCTGTGTATCCTGCTCAAGCCTATCAAGTTCAAGCTTACCAACCCCCAGTTCCGCAGATCATGGCAAATCAAGTTATTCAACCGGTTCAACTCAATCAAGAATCAACTTCTCAAGCTGCACCAACCGTCCCCAATGCTCGTGGGAGGGCATTTGTGATCAATGCAAATCAAGCTCAACATCACAACGATGTGGTGAATGGTACGTTCTTGGTTAATAGCGTCTATACATCCATTTTATTTGATACCGGTGCCAATCTGAGTTTTGTGCCGTTCGATTTTGAGCCGATGCTTTCTTCGTCTCGTTCTAAGCTAGAAACTTCCTTTACGGTTGAAGTCGCAAACGGTAAAACTATCTCAATTGATTTCGGTGATTCGTGGTTGCACCCTAAATCTCAACGACTATGATTTCTCCATCGACCTCATTCCTATGCAACTCGGGAGTTTCGATATCATAGTAGGCATGGATTGGTTAGCTCAACACCATGCCGAAATCGTTTGTTTTGAAAAGTATATTAGGATTCCTCTTGATGACGATCGGATTTTGCGTATTTTCGGTGAGAAGCCTTCCAAAGGGATCAAACTTATGTCGTGTACTCAAGCCCAAAAATACTTACGCAAACAGTATGTGGCCTTCTTGCCAACGTCATGGAAAAGAAACCTGAAAAGAAGACAATAAAAGACATTCCGGTAGTTCGTAATTTTCCCGAAGTTTTCCCCGACGACGTTTCTGGTTTACCTCCTACTCGTGAAGTGGAATTTTGTATTGATCTCGTTCCTGGTGCGAATCCTATCGCCAAAGCTCCCTATCGTCTTACACCTACGGAAATGCAAGAACTGGCGAGTCAACTCCAAGAACTCTCCAGCAAGGGTTTCATTCGCCCAAGTTCGTCACCTTGGGGCGCACCTATTCTTTTCGTTAAAAAGAAGGATGGCTCTTTTTGAATGTGTATCGACTATCATGAACTCAACAAACTCACTATTAAGAACTGTTACCCTTTGCCTAGAATTGACGACCTTTACGATCAACTTCAAGGTGCATCTTACTTTTCAAAAATCGATCTTCGTTCGGATTATTTCCAATTGCGCGTTCATGAGGACGATATACCAAAAACCGCCTTTCGAACTCTCTACGGTCATTACGAGTTTATGGTTATGCCGTTCGGCTTGACCAATGCACCTGCGGTATTTATGGACCTCATGAACCATGTGTGCAAGCCTTTTCTTGATAAGTTCATGATCGTGTTCATCGACGACATCCTCATTTACTCAAAATCGAAAGTTGAACATGAATAGCATTTGCATGATATCCTCGAATTATTGAAGAAAGAGCAACTCTTTGCCAAGTTTTCCAAGTGCGTGTTTTGGTTAAACGAAGTCCAATTCCTTGGTCACATCGTTAACGAAAAAGGCATTCATGTCAACCCCGTTAAAATCGAAGCTGTTAAAAATTGGAAGACTCCGACTTCACCCACGGAAGTTCGATCCTTTCTTGGTCTTGCTGGTTATTACCGCCGTTTCATTTTAAACTTTTCCAAGGTTGCTTTGCCTCTCACAGCCTTAACTCATAAGGGTAAACCTTATGAGTGGGGGGCTAAGCAAGATGAAGCCTTCTAAACCTTAAAGCGTATGCTTTGCGACGCTCCTATCCTAGCCTTTCCCGAAGGAAACGAGGATTTCATTGTCTATTGTGATGCCTCGAATCAAGGTCTTGGTTGCGTTCTCATGCAACGAGGCAAGGTTATCGCCTATGCGTCACGACAACTTAAGGTTCACGAGAAGAATTATACGACACACGAACTTGAGCTTGGTGCTATTGTATTCGCGTTGAAAATATGGAGGCGCTATTTGTATGGAACGAAATGTGTGGTATTCACCGACCACAAGAGCCTCCAACACATTTTCGACCAAAAGGATTTAAATATGAGGCAACGACGATGGGCCGAACTCCTTAGCGACTACGATTGCGAAATACGTTACCATCCCGGTAAAGCAAACGTAGTGGCTGATGCCCTTAATCGCAAGACCCATGTTAAGAGCATTCTTCTCCAAAGCGTTGTTATTCCAACCGACCTTCAACTACGTATCTTTGAAGCCCAACACATCTCGGTCACCGAAGGCAATATGTACAAAGAGATGTCGTGTGGTGCTGAACTCCAACTCGAAACCAAGCGTGATGGTTTGCTTTACTTTCTTAATCATCTTTAGGTCCCAGATCGTGACAATCTTCACACAATTATCATGGATGAAGCTCACAAGTCACGATATCCTGTCCACCTCGGTGCAGATAAGATGTACTTCGACCTTCGAACTACTTTTTGGTGGCCGGGCATGAAGAAAGATATCGCTATCTATGTTGGGAAATGTCTAACATGTGCCAAAGTAAAAGCCGAGCATCAAAAGCCTTCTGGTTTGCTCGTGCAACCTTTTATTCCAGTTTGGAAGTGGGAGAACATTGCGATGGACTTCGTCACAAAACTTCCAACCACGAAAAGGTAGCATGATAGCATTTGGGTAATCGTCGATCGATTTACCAAGTCAGCCCATTTCATTCCCATTCGAGAGAAACTTCCAATCAATCAGCTCGCTCAAATCTATGTCAATGAGATTGTTTGTCGCCACTTTTGGAAATCGCTTCAAACTGCTTTAGGAACCCGCTTAGATCTTATCACCGCTTATCATACTCAAACGAATGGTCAATCGGAACGAGCCATTCAAACCCTTGAGGATATGCTAAGAACTTGTGTACTTGAATTTGGTGGTAATTGGGACACTCATCTTCCGTTAATTGAGTTTTCTTACAACAATAGTTACCACTCGAGCATCAAAATGGCTCCATTTGAAGCACTCTATGGCCGCAAATGTCGTTCTCCTATTTGTTGGAACGAGATCGGGGAATCCCAGCTCACCGGACCCGAAATGGTACAAGAGACCACCGACAAAATTACTCAAATCCGTAATAACCTGCTCGCTGCTAGAAGTCGCCAAAAGTCTTACGCTGATAAGCGACGACGACCCTTGGAATTCGAAGTTGGTGACCTTGTCCTCCTTATGGTTTCACCTTGGAAAGGAGTGGTTCGTTTCGGTATGAAGGGTAAACTAGCACCTCGTTTTGTTGGTCCATTTAAGATTCTTGAACGAATTGAAGACGTAGCCTATCGCCTCGAGCTTCAGCAAGAACTCCAAGGCATTCATCCTGTGTGTCATGTTTCAAATCTTCGAAAGTGTTTAGCCGATGAGAACCTTCATATCCCTCTCGACGAAGTGTGTATCGGTAAGACAATGCACTTCGTTGAGAAACCGGTGGAAATAATAGATCGAATAGATAAGGAAACCAAGTGTAGCCGAATCCCTTTGGTCCATGTTTGTTGGGAATCTAAGCGCGGTGCGTAATTCACTTGGGAGCGTGAAGACCAAATGAAGACTAAGTATCCGCATCTTTTTGCTACGGATGTTAATTCCTAATTTTGGGACGAAATTTCCTAAAAGTTGGGAATGTTGTGACATTCGTCTTTTATTTTTATTTATTTATTTTTATAATTGTATTTTTTTTATGTTTCTCGTCTTGTAACGGAATATTGTTTATTACGTCAAGGTATTAATTATGTCACGATTTTGTCTTTATTATGTTTTACGCGCTAACGCTTTCATATGTCGCTAAAGTATCAATTATATGCACTTTTGACCCTAAACTTTAGTTTAACCAATTTTTGGACCCAAACCAAACACAAAGGACCTTATTGCAAAATAACAAAACTTTTCCCTCTCTTTCTCCCTTACCCCGTCACCACCGTCGACCCCCCCCCCCCCCTTTCCATCTTTTGATTCAATTGACCCAGGAATCACGGAATTAAACGAGTATATTCGTTTCTTGTTCAACACGAAATCAAACATTATAGAAAGTTTGTTAATTGACAGCTCGTTCATATCAATTTCTTTAACTCGAGCCGCGGATAAAACTTGACCTTGTTAGCCTATAAATACTCAACCAAAACGCAATTAACTTGTACCTCACACTCTTTAGCACTCTGCGAACCTAAGCCCTAAGATAATTTCACCACAGAAGCTGTCAAAGTTGGGTTTTGATCTCGTTTGCAAGCCGTAACCCTAACCCATTGTTTTACTTCAATTCGTAACCGTCTGAGGTAATTGTTACATGCATTAGGGTCGGATTTTGATGATGGTTAAAACCCCTCTGTCAATTTTAATTGACAGAGGGTATAAGACCTTCAATTGGCAATTTATTTCGATTAGGGTTTATATTATTTGGGGCTTTGTTTGAACAACTAGTTATATGTAATCGTTTCTGTAACTATTAACAAGTTAGACACTGGCCCAGATGGCCAGTGCAGATCACGCGAAAACACCTGACCCGGCCAGGGGCGCGGGTTCGATTCCCCCTAGTCCGGTATTGTTTATTTTTTTTAGTTAAATAATTTTATTGTTTTAATTAATATTATTAACTAAATTATATAAAAACCCTATATTGTTTACACTCGTTTAAGCAAACCGAACCTCAATAAATTTCTAAAATAAAATTTCAAATTCATATATTTAAATATATAAATATATATAATCTTTTATATCTATATATTTTTTTACATTAAAAACAACAATGATAATAATAATAATAATAATAATAGTAATAATAATAATAACAATAATAATAATAATAGTAATAAAGGTGCTACTTATCTTTCTAAATGAAATGTCGTTAAAACTATCACCTAAATCGTTTCATAGAAAAGTCGGTAGTCATATTTATAATGTTTTCCTTAATAAATAAATATAACTTTTCAACTATTTTTCTAATGATTAAAATTAAAATTGAACTGCACCTTTACCAATAATTTTATGGCATATAACTAATTCATTAATGACCCCAAAACCGTAAACCCATCTCCTTGTATCTTGTTCGTTTATTTCGTTCAAGTATTTATTTTATTTACGCTTTAACAATTAGGACAAATTGTCGGGAATTCTCGCGAGACCAACTAGCTTCCTCTAATCTTTACCGTCTTCTCATTATCTTATTCCTTATTCCAAGTGAGTTCTTCATAACCCCATTTTAATGTTTTATAATATTTTGGGTATAGCACGTTACAAGTTTTTCTTTCATTAGTTATGTGATTGTTTACAAACCGATTCACTTATATCGTACATGTTAATATTATTCGTGCATATTGTTTATGATTATACGTGAACTTGCTTGCAATGTGTTTATTGTTTTTATGGTGGAAGTTACGCAAACGCATACACATAGTGGGAGGGTCCGATGGGACGTACCAGCGCCGTCTAACGTTACAACTCTGGTTGTTTACGTAAGGTGGTTCTCATTTGCCTGACTTCAACGGCTTCGGCTAAATGAACGGTAGGACGACATTACTTGCTTTCATTTACTTTACGCTTGAATAATTATTGCATTACGATTGTTGAATCGCGAGTTTCCTATATATATGTATACACAAAAACTTATTAAAACTCACCAACTTAATTGTTGACAAAATATATTATTTTCAACATGTTACAGGTTGAACCGATGGTGTGCTAAGGAGGAAGATCATTAGTTTGCCTTAGGATATTTGAAATAAAGAACTTGTTTACTTTTTGATGAAGTGTTATCTTTTGTTTTTATTTATGAACAATATGTGTGCTTTTGATGATATGAAATGCATTAAATATAATTATTGTCACTTTAATAGGGTTACGAGCTTTGAATGATTTGTTTATTACACCCGGACGTATTCCGCTTAAAGCCGGGGTGTTACACTTTTAACCCTGATTTCAACATTTTATGACATGCTGTTTAAAGTTTTACAACATGTAAGACCATGTCTAACACAATTAGTACGATAACTTGTCATTCTCTTAAAAGTAACATATTTCCAAAATAAAATAATCAAATTGAGATGTTAAAATCAATGATGGTACACCAAGCTAAGTTTTTATACCTGTGGCCTGTAGGATCTCAAATAGGCTTTGCTTTGGAATTGTGTCACAAAAGAATTTTCGACGAGGGTTTTCCCGACATGCATGTTACGTTATAAATGCATTGGAATCAACGATTTGTGACGCTTTAAGTACCGAAGCAATTCGGCATCACAACTCTATAAGTTTTCTAGTGGTGATTGTTTGTAAAAAATTATGTGGATTAATGAAACTCTTATTTTTATGACTAGCTGACATAGACTAACTAATGTTTTGATGGTTAGAAATGTATCACACTCCAAAAGATATCAAATTTATGAGTTCATCAACAAACATGCAACTATATTAACTTATTAAGTGAATACTCATGTGATGTTAAAGTAATAACAAGAATCCGATCATAAAACTTTTAATCATTATATAAGTTCTACACATACATTATTTCTTAATCATTATCTTATTGAGTCAACTACTATTTTTATTTTATCATGCTAAACCGCCAATAGTGGTTGCACATCCACAATCATTTCTTCAATGCAGCCTGCAAACATATTTTCATGTATTGTTAAATTACGTTATATACATATGTATACACGTCTCTCTGAAAATTGTGAAGGGGTAAAAAGATTTTTCCTTAAACTAGTTGAGTAATTTGGTTTAAACATTAAGAATACATATATTTTTCAATATATATATATATATATATATATATAAATTCGGGCATATCGGATGTCAGGCTGGGGTTGGTCGATCACCCGGCCGTGCCTCATAGTTGGCCTTGATAATATATGAACACACTTACGTACAAGAATTCTATATTGATAAGAGACATCCTGATAGTTACTATGCAATACCCTAATCTAAGACTCTGTTTTGTATGGGGTAATAGAATGAATGATGAAATGGAATGAGTGAGGAAATAGAATGGATTATTCCCATTCAATTGAAATGTTTGGTTACCTATGTGAGAATGAAATGAATGATTACTTTGTGTTGTTTGTTAGGCTAGAAAAAGCCGGAATAAAATAAAAATGGCGGTGAGTGGCGGGTGGTGGTGGGCTGCAAGCAGTAATGGTGGTGGTGGTGCCCAACGTGGCGATGGGCGGGAGCTAGGAGTGATGGTTGGTGGCGATTGATGGATATGTGGTAGTGACAAGATGCGGTGGTGGTGGGTGGCGGGTGGTGGTGGTGTTGGCGGCGGGTGGTGGCAGTGGGTGGTGGTGATGGGCGGCGGGTGGTGGCGGCGGTGGGCGGCACTGGTAGGTGGTGTGTGGTTGATGGCTGTGGCGGTGGGTGGTGGTGGCGGCGATGGTGGTGGGTGGTGGTGAGAGTAAAATTGGAGGTGGTGGGAGGGTGTTGGAGGTGATATAGTATGAAAGAGGGATGAAATGAAAAAAAGAAAACAGGGGTGATGGATGAAATGAATTTGAGATGTTTTAGGGAAAATGAAATGGACATGGTAATAGGTGATTCCATTTCATTGGCCAACCAAAATCCTTTTTTATTATTATTTAATAATGGTCTATTCCATTCCATCTCTATTTTTATATATCAAACACTACCTAAAGGGTTTGAATTCCTGTAACGCGACTTTGGTGGAATTAAGGATAATTAACAGGAGTGAAATAATAGATGTAAATTCCTAAAACATACTTGTTAGTAAAAAGTTATTATTTTACTCGAAAATAATAACGAATATTTTTTTTATTCTAAATATCATAGTTTTATTTTGAAAAAGAAAATTTAATAGTTCATAACTAAGACACCCTCTAATAATTAAGACCATATATTTATGGGGTAAAATAAGCCTAACCGCTTGTGAGCCACTTTTCTAAAAACCTTGAATCAAGTCTAGCTTGAACGAACTTGAGCCACGTTGAAGCTCATTTAATAAATGAGTTCAAGTCTAAGCTTCATTTTGAAAGCTTGATTACAGTCATGAACCTAAGTGGACCTCTTACTTATATATTTTGTTTTTAATACATTAAATATATATATTAACATAATAGTTATTATTATATATAAAGTTATCAGAAGAATGACCTGACCAAATAGTGTTATATATAAAAATTATTACTACAAATTACAATAATTAATGAAAGTGACATATATTAGTTACAGGGTAAGCAGGTAAAATAGTTAAATAAGAAATAAATAAATATATAAAAATAAGTCGAGATGAGCTTGAATTTGCAAAACTATTAACAAACCGAGCCAGAGGCCCAGAGACACTCAAACTTTAAAAGTTTAAGCTCAAAATGAGTCAAGCTCAAGCATAGACAACTCGAGCTCAACATGTTTTATCAAGTGTTGATTTGCATGTAACTTATGTACCAGATGCAACTAGTCAGGTGCCCGCGCAATGCAGCGGTTTACGCACGAAAGTTACCGATGTATGTACGTTCCTCGTAATAGTACGTGCATATCCCGACGATAGTATGTGCTTAACATGGCATTGGACGCGTAACTGGTGTTGGTAAGCGTGTCACACAAGGCCAAGACGTGAGCAATTTAGTACGCATAAACAATGTCATCTGCGTAACTAATGCCTGAACGCGAGTAACCGGTGACGGAAATTAAGAAGCAGAGATGAATTGCACAATAATTTCAAGTAAACCATTTTTTAACCCAGCTCGTTCTGACGCGAAACCTGTTCCGATCCAACATCGTTTTAACCCAAAGCTCGTTTTGACCTAGCCTCTTTCGACCTAAACCCATCGAGAACCGAACCAAATTAAGCTCGTTCTGACCTTAATTCGTTATGACCCATGAGCCTAACCTGTTCGACCTTTTGTCGATACTAATAGGTAATCATGTAGCAAGTTAGTTTTTTTTTAAATTAATAAACTATAGCAATATCATACTCAAATTAAAGACTACAAAATGCTCGTTTTTATGGTTTAATTTTTTTAAAAGAATATTAACGTATGAAAAAGTTATGGCCGTTTAAAAATCGCAGAGGTAATTTGTTTATAATAAGAGGTAAAGGTGTAACTATTATATAAATTAACAAAATCTTATTGAAGTAAGAGGACTAAAATTGTAACTTATTTTTAACAAAATTGAAGTTAACCGTATTAATATGGCTAAAGACAAAAGTGCCCCTAGAATCTTATAATTTGATGCATTGTGTGTTGCATCTTTTGAAGTGTTGATGATACCTCTTAAAATTTAAGAGGTCCTTGGGATTCTCTTTATATATAGTATAGATATTATAATAAAATTAGAAACTAAATTTAAAAAAAGAGTACTTTGAGCAATCCGTTTTGGGTGTGATGTCATAAGTAATGTGGAGTCCGCATTTGCCGGGAAGGCTATGAGCATTATCAAAGTCCATTCCAGGGAGCGTTGTGGCCATTTGTTGGGTGCACTTGCAAACCGTCAGGCGGTCGTCCGCAGTAGTGACAGCACTATTCAGTGTGGTAACACCGCTACAACAATCTATGGATACTGTGCCTCCATTGATATGGTAGGCCGCACATGGCGCGAGGACACGAACCACCTGCTCGCAGGTCACCACCCCTTTCACCGCGTGTGGTGCAGCCACCACCAGGCAGTAGAAGACCACTGCCCTCGCCACCTTGCCAACTAGTTGTGCTATAGCCATCGATTCTCACGGCTTAGGTACTGTTTGTTTTTGAAGACAAAACTGTCTGCAATCTGATTTCATGTCTGCAACTGAAGATGTGGTCTGAATGTCTGCAATCTGAAAATATAATACTGTTTGTTTTATAAACTGGGTATCATCTGCATAAGCTGAAAATTAGTTACCTATCATACATATTACAGTAGATAGAAGTCATTTAACGTCTGTAGACTAGTAAAATAGTTATGGTGGGCTGTGGTGGTGGCGGACGGTGGGTGGTGGTGGTGATGGACGGTGATGGTGGTGGACGGTGTTGGTGGCAGATGGTAGGTGGTGGTGGCGGATGGTGGGTGGTGGTGGTGGACGATGGTTGTGGGCGACGGGTGGGTGGTGGTGGCGATGGATGGTGGTGGTGTTGGGTGGTGGATGGTTGTGGCTGACGGGTGGGTGGTGGTGGTGATGGATGGTGGTGGTGGTGGGTGGTGGTGGGTGGTGGTGGGGGTGGGTGGTGGTTGTGGCGGACGGTGGGTGGTGGTGGTGGCGGAAGGTGAGTGGTGGTGGTGGTGGACGGTGGCGGACGGTGATGGTGGCAGACGGTGGGTGGTGGTGGTGGACGGTGGTGGTGGTGGACGGTGGTGGTGGTGGCGGCGCACGATGGGTGGTGGTGGTTTTGGGCATTAGGTGTTGATAGGATGTTAAGAAGTATGAAGAAGTTAAACAATAATTTCTTTTTTAAGACTATAAAAGCAGTTTGAAGATCGTATTTAAAAAAAAACAAACAGTCTTCAGAGGCTTATGCCTTCTGCAGATGTTTTAAGCAAAAACAAACACTACCTTAGTGTATTATAGAAACAAATAGAGATTTTGATAATGTAGGGGTTGATCTAGTGGGATTATATAGTGCTATGGAAATAAATAATCATATTTTTGTTTAAGTATTGGTCAATAATTATCTTCCCTTCAAAAATTCGAGCAACTGTCTAACCTTTTGACTATTTTTCTTTCAATGAAGATCTGTTAAAAAAATACTTAACATCGTTAAGTGCTTTTCCGAATTTCAAATCGATGTTTTGGAGCTTTTAATCGAAAGAAAGACACGAATCAAATGATGTAAACCTTATCTCGAAATTGTGATTCTAATGGCTTGATTTTTGTTAATTAGAAATTCAAAAACCCGAATTGAAACACTGCTTCCTCATTTGGATCAACATTTTGACTCGTATCCTTCTTCCGATCACAAGCCCTAAAATATCTATTTGAAATTCAGAAAATAAATTAACGATGCTAAGTGTTTTTAACAGAGATCCATGAAGAGAAAAATAATTGAAAGGTTGAACCGTTGATACGGATTTTTAAAGACGAGATTATTCGTCCAATACACAAAAAATAAGATTATTTATTTCCAATTTACCAATACAAAAAGATGATTTATTAAGTAATAAAACAATAATATTGAAAATGATATGAGTGAGAAAAAAAAATAATAAGTCAAAAAGAACAATCTATTAACTTTAAGTTTTCCTGTATTTTAATAAAACAAAGTTTTTTTTTTATCCGCGCACGTTGCCGCGAATGTGTTAACTCGCAAGAGAACAACCAACATTGAAATGTTAAGACAACGAAGTTGAAATATTTAAGATGGTGTTTGGATTAATGACTTTTTTTATATGCTTTTTTTTTTCATCTTGTATTTTTCCTGTACTCGTTTTCTATATGTTTTTTTCCTTCAGTCGGTGCAGACTCAAGAGTTGCTTATGTTTGCTTCATATTGTGTTATCTTCTTAAATCATCCAAGTCAGAGTTAAACTAATCATTAACCCGAAATGATGTTTGAGCATTGCGACCCTGTTTAGGACAGCTACCACCAAGGGTAGCTGCTCACTATTTTTCAAGTTTTATGTTATGTAATCAAAGTTTAGTTACTTTACCTGCTAAATTCTTTAATTCAACAGCTGCAGACTAATCTTTTGCATAAACCCTTTGTTTTCTTCTAGAATTTGAACATGCTCCAGTTTAGTTCTCATTTTTAACCTCCTACTCAAAAGTTCACAACATATTAGAAAATTTCAGTTCTCTGACTTATAACCTAAACAGATTAAAATGCTCAAATCTTAGACACCTCTAACAAAGAGTTATAATTCAGAAACTCATATTCAAGCAGTAAGATATAGACTAGTTATAAACATATAGCATAACTCAAAAGTTAATAATAGACATGTTAGATTTTATGGACCGGTTCGGTAAGTCAACGCGGCTGACCGAGTTTTGGCCCGTTAGAGTTACACCATGGGTAACGAGCATGAAACCCGCTTAGATTAGTTAAAACGAGATATTATGGAACAGACTTTTGGAAATAAGAGATGGGCTTGGTGGGCCATATTAGTTTAACTAGTTTATTTATAAACTAGTTAACCTATCATTAATCCTAACCCTAGCCACCTTAAACAATCATCTCTCCCAAGATTCCATAGCACCACCGTCGCCGACCTCCATCGTCGCCGCCGCTGCTGTCCGTGAGGTCTACACCACCGCCGGCCACTCTCCTTTGCCGCCGCCGCTGTCCCATTACCCCAAACCATCGCCACCACTCCGCCATTGCTGCCGCGGCAACTGTCAACAGCCGCCGCCGTCGCTCCGTGTCGTCGCCACCGCTACAGTTCACCGCCGCTGTCGCTGCCTAGTGCACCGCCACCGTCGGGTCTCGTTTGTCACCTAGCGTTGCTCATTAACCTCGGTGTCTCGACCGGTTATTCATTAACCGAGCTAAACTTAAATATAACTGATTTACAATAATTATATTTGATGGGTTGTTTATATTACTGTGTTTGTATGGATTTGTAACCGAATCTTGTCGGGTTTAGTTTCAGTGCTGATTACTCGTTTTATTCCGTCACGTTGTATTGATTAATTGGATTAATTAATTATTAGACATATTATTGAACCGGGTTTAATAATAAAATTTTGACTGATCATCACTGAAACCCGACAGTGGTATCAGAGCCTTGGTTACAACGTACGAGTCGGTACTAATCATTTAACCGGAATTAGAGCACAAACTTTAACTAGTTTTAAAGTTTATGGTCTAATTAATTTTAGGGCAACTTTATATTTTGATCAAAATTATATTCAGTTTTATTTGACTAAAAGCTTGCCCGAATTTTGGTTGTTTGTTATGCAATATGTAAATCTGGTCCGACCATGTTTGTGGTTGTTTGTGATGTTTTGGTTTTGGTTTTTGGTTTTGGCCATATGGATGGTTTAAATTTGTAATAGTTAGGGTTTTTTCTTTATTGTATTTATTTTTTGTAATAATGTATTTCATTTATAAATATTGTAATAAACGAAGACCCGAAGACAAAGACCATGGAAACTAAACGGGAATCACAAAGCCAGTGGGAGTTGCTCAAGACGACGATTGGATGCACTTGCAAATACGTAATTACGAGCCAAGATCTAGTCGCAATACCGATACGTTAAGCTTGTGTTCATACATTAATGGAGATCAATACATTAAGCCTAGAGAAATTCCGGCAGCATAAAGTTACAGGGAATAAATATGGCATAGATCTCTATTATAAACAACTATGGAAGGCCTATTTATAGTCATGCCTCATTCGTTAGAACTGTAGTAACGAATGAGACTCTCATTCGTTAACATCACTAATGAATGAGGTCTTTCCATAGCCCATTCGCTAAACACCCTTAGCGAATGGCGGAATGGGTATACCTTAACGAATGAGCCACCATTTGTTACACTGTAGTAACGAATGGGCTCTTACATTAATGGATGAGCCTAGTCTTAACGAATGAGGCCTCATTCGCTAAACATGCTTAGCGAATGAGCCTTTATACATTAAGTGTAAAGACTAAACTACTCCTATCCTATTCGAACAGCTGCGGACACCAAATCCGTGCACTTACAGACTCCCCCTTGTCCGTAGCTGTCGAATGCTTTCCAATACTTTAGCATCCAATACTTTAGTCTTCAATACTTTAGCGTCGGATACATTAATGAAGAATACGTTAAAGTTGAATACTTTAACCGTTAATACTTTTACTGCAGATCATCAGCCGTAATACCAACCTCCCCCTTGGCTGATGATTCTCGGGCTTGTGCAAACAGACAAAATATAACTCTTTGTAAGCAAACCAAAACTTGTAGCTACTCGTATCACATATCCCCCTCAAATTAGTATATCCAGGTGATCATGCCGACCATCCAACTAGCATATGATATGGTTCAATCAAACGAGTCAATCAGTAGCAAGTCATCAGCTATCTGTTGCACTGGTAAAGTAAAAATGTTTTTACGTTTAACCTCATCACACATCTTCATGAACAACCCGATTATTCCACACCTTTCACATCGGTCTTCACTCTCTCGATAACATCTATCCCAAATCATCACTCTTTGAAGCTCTTCGGCAACCAATACGCTTGGATGCACTACTGTTTTGGGCATATGATTCAGAGTTCCAACCTTCGTTAATCAATCCCGAACGATCAGATTCTTCAATCCAATAACAAGACCCGTATATTCCTCAATCAAATCAACCCATTCAAGAATTGTCCCATTCAACAGAAGCAATCTGTCGAATACTCGTAGCCAACATAGTCAGGATCAAAGTCCCTTAGAAAGAAGTAAATGGACAGACACTCGTATCCCACATAATCAGGTTTCAATCTTGAACAAATCAATCCATGATCGAAGAACAATAGCAATTTGGAACTTGGTCAAACATAGCTTTGCACTCACGTATTACCACCCGAATTGCAGTAATTTTTAAAGAAATCCTTGCAAACGTAGGAAGATACCAATCGAGTAAACTCTTTGAAGTTTTATCTCCCCCATTTCTTGACAAATACGGCAAGGTCTTGGACAAATCTACTAAAATCTTCAATAAACGTCTCTTTAACTTAATCGGTTACTCCCCATCGGCCCCTCGATATGCGTGAAAAGTCGACCGGAAAATATATCATCAAAATTTTCGAGAAGAATGTTTCGCATATTCGGAATATCCCAAAAAAATTCGTTTAAGAAAATTTTCTGAAAATACTCTTTTTTTTACCCTCATACGTTAACTATTCACATTCGTTTAGGGATGTCAATGGGTCAGGTTTGGGTCGGGTTTAGGTATTACCAAACCCATACCCGGTTATAAAAGTCCATCCCAAACCCGTCGGGTTTTAATCGGGTAATTACCCGTCGTGTTTAGGGTTTTCCCATCGGGTTTCGGGTTTCCTATCGGGGTTTGACAAAATATAACTAATCGATTACAAAGATGGTTACCATAAAGGTAAAATATCTCAAATAATTGACATAAACAAGTTTCGAAAAATAATATATTTGGAATATAGTATATATATAATATAATAAGCTATATCGGGTACATCGGGTATATAATCGGGTAAATGAGTCTATGTTATCGGGTAATCGGGTCAGGTAATCGGGTATATTAGAAATCCCAAACCCACGAAAATTTTCAAAACTATTCCCAAACCCGAACGGGTCGGGTATTACACGTCCCATTTTTGTCGGGTTTCGGGTTTTCCCATCAGGTTCGGGTTTCATTGCCATCCCTACATTCGTTTGAACAGTATACAACGAATGGTATCTTGTCCACACTCCATGAACAACTCACATTCGTTATAAATAACCAAACCTTCCACATTCGTTAAATCATGAATGAATAGGAACACATTCGTTAACACATTCATTATGGAACTAAAGGATGTCAGAAAAAAATAACGAATGAGTATATATAACGAAGGAGTCCATCCCCGTAACGAATAAGCACCTAACGAATGAAGTTCGTTAAACCCTTTAACGAATGAGCTCATTCATTAAAACTCCGGTAACGAATGAGTTTAAATTAACGAATGAGCCGTTAGAACGGTTACTGTAGCCGGAAAACCGATTTTCACCGGAAAAAATAGTTACATCGCCGGAATCTAGAAAACTCAAGCTCCTTCAATGGCTGAAATCTTTAAATCTTCACCAAATCATACCATTAAACCACCAAATTATACACGAAGCTTCGGATTTTGATCATGAACACGAATCCATCATCAATTGTATCATTTAATCACTGAATTCGGTCTAATTCCGATCAAACCAAAACTTAAACATCAATGGCAGATTCTTCATTTCTCCATAATTGACTATCAAAATTGAACAGAAAGCTTCGGTTTCATCTTATGAACTCGAATCAACCATCAATTTCAACAATAATCCATTGAATCATTCAAAATCTGCTCGAATTATAATTTAACGATAACGAACACGAACTGAACCGTATCACGAGCAACCTCTGGCTCTGATACCAGTTGTGAATATGTTATTACGAGCCAAGATCTAGTCACAAATCGATACATTAAGCTCGTGTTTATACATTAATGGAGATCAATACATTAAGCCTGGAGAGATTCCGACAGTATAACATTACATAAACATAAATATGACACAGATCTCTATGCTAAACAACTATGGAAGGCCTATTTATAGGCATGCCTCATTCGTTAGAACTGTAGTAATGAATGAGACTCTCATTTGGTACATCACTAACGAATGAGGTCTTTCCATAGCCCATTCGCTAAACACCCTTAGCGAATGGGTATACCTTAACGAATGAGCCACCATTCGTTACACTGTAGTAACGAATGGGCTCTTACATTAACGGATGAGACTAGTCTTAACGAATGAGGCCTCATTCACTAAACATGCTTAGCGAATGAACCTTTATACATTAAGTGTAAAGACTAAACTACCCCTATCCTATTCGAACAGCAGCGGGCACCAAATCCGTGCACTTACAGCACTCAAGTCCATCCTTGTGGTTATTTGTGTGTTGTGACCCAGTGACCTGTTCGGTCTTGCTGATAGGCTCTAGCAAGATCAAACAATTTTTGGCCATATAGATTTACATATTTATTTATTGCTTTTGTGGTTGCTTATTTTTATAACTATTATATAATAACCAACCTTACACCAATATATATATTTAAAAGGATTTTTAAAATATTAAAAACAATCATAATAAAACAAGTTCTAAAAGGAGTTTTACAACTTGTCAAATTTGTCTTTAAAACAAAGTTTGATTTTGAAACAAAATATAACCAGACATGTTTTGCAAAATTAAACTAAATTTGATTTTCCAAAACTAATAACTTAATAGGTCAATATTAACTTAAAGTTGGCTATTCATATCACGACAAACTTAGTTTTAATAGGTTATGTAAAACTGAGTGTCCTGAGAGATGAAATGGTTCATCAAGTTGTCCCGATTAATACAGTAAAACTGGACTTTTACTCTATTCGGTAATATTTAAAATCAATCCCAATTTGAAAATCAATAGTCTATGTCATCCTACTATAAGCCAAACTTAAGTCATACCGCGAAACTTCAAGTGTTTGGAGCTACAGCACCGCACTTGATTTCTAGCCTATCCCTTCAAGGTGAAAGGGTTTCGTTGACACATCCGACCCTTTCACAAGTGACTATACTAACTAGGGTGACTATTACTTTACTCTCATGTTACGTGCTACAGCTGTCTAGAGACTAAGGTGGGCATAAATGAGGCTAAATGTATCTACTTATACAAGTGTTGTCTTAATAGGCCTCATAACCAAGAGTTGTGCTTTTTTCACAAGTGGTAATCGTTGTCTGTCTGCCTAACCACTTACTAATGATGTGTGCTACAGCTGTCATTAGTAACTGGAAGCCAGATTCTCAAGTTCCTATTTTATTAATGTTATTGGGTCATTGATAATATGATTAAAACATCGAAAATACTAATTAAATTACTTTTGCTTATTTAACCGATGTCAACTGATTATAACTCCTCATTCACCATCAAGGCTATTCTTGAAAAAGAAAAACTGAATGGCACCAATTTTCTAGAATGGCACCGCAATTGGGACTTGTTCTCAAGATGGCAAAGAAGCACTATATTCTTGATGGACCTGTTCCAACTGAGCTTGAAAACAATATTGCTGCTGCAAGAGTGGTTCTCGACAAGCATATATCTAGACGACTCTACTGAATTTGCCTGCATTATGCTAGCCACCATGACTTATAATCTTGCTAAAGGCTTGGAAGATTTTGTTGCCTATGATACGCTTGAGCAACTCAAGGGCATGTTCCAGAAACAAGTCCGTCAAGAACGATAAGACACCATGAAGCAGCTTATCAGCTGCAAAATAGAACATGGATAATCTATTCGTGTGCATGTTGTCAAAATGAAAGGGTACATTGAACAGTTAAGAAAATTTGATTATCCCCTGTCAGATGAAATGGCAGATGATTTCATCTTGAACTCTCTTCCCAGCTCTTACGACCAGTTCGTAATGAATTTCAACATGAATGGCTGGGTAAAGACAGTGCTGGAGCTTCATGGAATACTCAAAACGTCTGAGACGAATATTCGCACTAAGACTAATCAAGTTCTTATGGTTTGATCTGCTGGTATCATGAAGCCTAAACCCAAGAGCCAGGGTAATAATGGTAAAGGCAAGAAAAAGGTTACTGTTGCTGCCAAGTCTGCCACCAACACTAACAACGGTGTTGCAAAGGTACCACCGCCGCTCCCTGAGGAGCGCCAGTGCTACAAGTGCAACAAGATGGGACATTGGACTTTTAACTGTCCCGACTATCTTGCTGAGCTGAAAAGGTAGAGGACCAATGGTGAAAGCTCTTCTAAAGGTATTTCCATTTACGTTATTGAACTTTTCACTGTCTCTAGAAACACATGTGTATTTGATACCGGATGTGGTTATCACATTGTTAATGTTTTGCAGGAGCCTGAAAACTAGAAGAAGCCAAAAGAAGACAGCATGGTGAGACACCCGGCTATTTTAAGCCTAATCCGGTACTAATATAATCCGTGATTATATAAATAAAATATTATAATCAATGAAATAAAGTTGTTTTAGTCCAAAAACTCCAAAAATATATGAGTTATATTTTACTGTGTTCAAAAAAGTTAAGTTTTGGCGCGTAGCGAAAACTGCGCAAAACTGACACTTGCAACGACACGGGTATATTTAAAAGTCCAAAAATATTCCAAAACGTCGAGAATAACCTGAAATAATATATTATTAGTAAAAATAATTACAATAGGCTATAAACCTATTTTTAGAGGTTTCAGCTCGCGAAAATAGGGAATTAAGCCAGTAGAAACCGGTACAGG
Organism: Bidens hawaiensis; assembly: GCF_021521415.1. Lineage (NCBI taxonomy): Eukaryota > Viridiplantae > Streptophyta > Magnoliopsida > Asterales > Asteraceae > Bidens > Bidens hawaiensis. The sequence continues at coordinate 2,733,043 of NW_027491065.1, read as the reverse complement.
ATACCGTAAGGACTCAAACCCAACCAACTCCAAAAATTTACATCTTAGGCTAGCATTGAATGGAATTTTATGGTGGATTTAATGGTTAAGTTAGTTTAACATACTACACCACATAACATGTCATATTTTATAAAATGTTGAAAAATTAGTACATTTTATATAATAACCCAAAACCACTTCCTCCCCTCCTTTTGTTTTGCCCAAAACTGGCCAACACACCCCTAGGGTAGCCAAGATGAGCTGGTTGTTGTGTTGGTAAAGACACAACTTGCCACCTTCCTAGTTCCATGCATGCAAGCCACGTGGCACTTACACTCTATACTAAACCATTACTCCACCTCCCAACACCATCATCATTCTTTCTTCTTTCATTCTCTCCCTCTCAACCGTCCCCTCCATCTTTCTCTTCCCTTTTCACATCAAAAATCCTTTCATCACAAAAACATAAGAATCCATGGATTAAGATTGAAGATAGGAGTTGTAGGAGCATTTTGAAGACCTTTTAAGAGTTTACAACCAAAACCCATCAAATAAATCATCATCTTCTTCATTTTCTCTAACCTTAAGGGTAAAACCCATTACCATAGCTCTTAATTTCTTAAGTTTTGAAGCTACATCTTGTTCTTGCAACTTGAAAGAGTTCACACAAACATGCAAACACATAAACACATGTAAAATGGAACAAGGATATGATGTGTATGTGTGACGTGTGTGAGCCGTGAGGTGTGTGTGTGTGTGTCCCGTACACACATATACATAAATGCATGCATGTATTTTGATTTCATTCTTAAGTTTGATAATGTTTGGTGTGATGATTCTTGAGGTTGAAAGATGAAATGGGTTGTAGAGAAAGAGAAATCCGTGTGTGAGATAGAAAGAGTATGAATGTGTGTGCTCAAGTGTTTAATGTTGCATGCATGTTTGAATCTAGATTGAGGCTTGAATTTGTTAAAAGTAGGATTGATTATGGTGATTGTGAAAGTTTAATGATAAAAGGTAGGATAATATGAAATTAAAAGTTAGAAGTTTTGAAACCCACTTAAAATATAATGAATACATTCATGTTACTTGAAGCTTTATAGAATACATGCATGCATGTATGTATCTTGATGATTCGTGTTGAAGTATTGTTGTGCATGCTCAAGAATTGATGATATGTATATGATTTTTGAAAGAAATGGATTGATATTATCATAATGATAGTTTTATGAAATGGTTAGTTTAGACTATGTAAAATGATATGAAAACATATAATACCTTCATGCATGTCACAAATTTGAGTTGCTTACTTACATAAGAGATGGACATTGTAAATATTATTAACACTAATTTGAAATTGATGACAAAGGTTGGAAAAAGTAAAGTTTTAAGTTGTAATAAAAACCATAGTTTAGATAATTAAATGAAGGAATAAAATTTGATTTTTCCTAAGTGATGATATAAATGCTATGTATTATTGGAAAATGATCTCCTATGTCTAGATGTTAATGTGTAACAAAATGAATTTATAATGAGAATTAAATGCATGTCCATAATCAATAAAAATATAATAATAAATATGGAAATTTATATGTGTTTACATGTTAGAATAATCAGATTTTGTATAAAATATGCTTTAGATGCTTTACTGGTTTCAAAATGAGTGTCGGTTATTTACCAAGTTAAAAAATCGGCTTTTTAACGCAAACTGACAAGGATTTTTAGAGCTGAAATAAAACAGCCCCTAAAACCTAAAAACTCATATACATTACACTATATATTAAATGAAATGAGGTCAAGATGATAAGAATTGGCAATAAACTAGTCGCTCCGCAAAAGACGACGCGAAAACGCTAAAAGCAACCATTTTTATGGAAATTTTAGCTAAACCGAGAACGTAAATCTTTTTATAAACTAAATCATAAAACTTATATATTTTAACTTTATAAATTGTTTTCATACTTAAAACCATAAAATATTTATACAAAAAGTTAACCGGTTCGCTGTTAGATGCGAAACCGACAAAATCATAAAATAGCTTAAAAGCATAAAGTTTACAAACTTGGAATAAAAGTGTATATTGTTAGTACTAAAGTTATGTTAAAACTTAAGTTTAATAAAATTAAATAATCTTTTGTTAATATAATTATTATTAAATAAGTAATACTACTTATGTGCGTAACTTGTTTAATTGAATGTTTATGTGCATAAGAATACATAGTAATATTTAGGGATATTAGTTGTTTATAATCTGTTAGAAACTGTGTGCTTGTGTGAGAATTAACAAATTGGACTTAACCGAACCAAAGGTCGTCATTGGATCATTTGAACACAAAAGTAATAAAATAATGAAAACAAATGTTTTTAAAGAATAAAACGTTTGTGTGAACGCTTCAAGTTGGATGAACGACGTATATTATAAATGTTAATGGATTATTAAAAACATGTAATATATTAATAGGACACGAGTGTTTGGACGTTTACAGACATTATACCGCTAAAGGTCATAAATCCCCACTGTTTTGACACATTCAAATGATATTATTAATGTTTTTTTGGGGGAAAACATGTTTGGGTCAAAACACGTTTTATCTTGACAACTGTGGTATTGGAATGACTTTAAATTTGACCAATATGGTCGGGCTCTCGTGGAAAAAATCGTGGATAATTCCACAGGCTTATAATCATTAACTGTTAAATAGGCATATAAATGTTGATAGATCTATCGGGGTGACGCCCTATCATCACCGGTCGCGCCGATGGGGTAAGTGATAAATATTTCGATTGTTGTACGCTATGATTATAGATTTAAGGGAGTCATACATTTGTTATATTCCAAGCGAGTCTATAACTATCACACTTGTTAAATAAAATGTTGAATTTTATGCACATTCACTTCTATAGCGAAAGGGGGGCCATATGCTCTCTCATGGTAAAGCGAGGACCGGTGTGAAAATTTGAATAACTTTCGTGTGTAAAACGAAGTAGACCTTGGTCTACTAAAGGCAAGGTAATGCATTGACTTCGGTATGTATGGACGAAGTGGTATTTATGGGAATAATTAAACAAAGAAAATCTTTGTTTCAATGAAATAAATGTGAAGTGAAATACAAAAATTAAGGTTAATGATGATATTCCCGTTGATTAAAATGAAGAAATAATTGATGTAAAAGCGAAAGCTGTTACATCATGGTTTTTAAACTGAGAACTCACCAACCTTTGTGTTGACAAAATTATTTTAAACGTGTTTTCAGGTAAATGAAAGGGGAATGCTTCGTGAGGATGATGTGGGAAAAACAAGTGTGTAATATTTGAGTATTGGACTTCTATTTTAAACAAAATGTGTACTCTGACACATGTATTCATGACATTTTGTAATGAATAAAAGTTCAACTTGCATGTTAATATGCTGTGCTTAAATACTGATGGTTAAACGACATCTGTCACCGCCCAAATTAATTGACTAAGTCTTCCGCTGTTAAATTAAGATTACCCTTAGAAGATCTAGACTACCTCCCTTGAATAGTTGGCGTAGTTAACCACACAAAACATTAGCACTGCTTTCGAAGAGAATGCTAACCAAGGTGCCAGACAAGGTCAAGGACGTGGTACAAGTAAAGGTACCGGCAATTGAGCTACTACCGTAAATTCTTCATGAAGAAAAAGATTGAAAGTGTTTGTTCTTATTCCAAGAGTGACTGTAAGTAGTTTAATCAATGGTCTTCATTGAATTGAAAACTATGGAAACAAGGAATTTGGTACTAGGATGTACCTGCATAACTTTTCGGAATTGTAACTTAAAGACCCTTATAGGACTAAATATCTTCTAAATATCCTCCAATGGATAGAGAAGATGAAGTCAATTACATTGATCAAAGATTGTACTACTAATCACGGAGTAAAGTATGTATCATGCTTATTTCAAGATAAGGATTTATCGTGGAAGAACACTAGTTCAGAACCTGGGAAAAGTGTCGCTCATGGTCTTACCTAGGATGATCTCAAGGAGATGTTGCTGAAAGAATGTTGTCCCAGGAAAGAGCTTCGGAATTTCAAAACCAAATTCCATAAATCATGAAAGGTGCTGAAATTAAGACCTATACTTCTTGAATAATGATCTGACAAGATTGGTCCCACGCTTGGTTGTACCTAAATATGTCAGAATCGAGAGATATCTATGGTTTAATACCAAATATCAAGAGCATGGTTACCTTTGTTAATCCAACAGTAAATCATATTGCTAGAACTCTGGCAAAATCACCGCCCGATGATGCCGTTCGCTATGGATTATGGTTTAACAAGGGTGATACCAGCAAGAAAATGGTTGAACCTAATTCAGAAAAGAAAATAGTCTGGTGTTTGCAAAAGAACAAAGACCGTATGGTTTTATCAAATTCATATAAATTGGTACAAACCAATTTTAAATTCCCAAGTGTAATACTTATTGGAAAGTGTCATCTTAGTGTTTGCAAAAGATGTACCAAGAGATAGTTCTAGACACTTGATTCAGAAATTTGCCCTGCAAGACAACTGATTATTGGTGTTACGCGAAATTAAGGTTAGTTTGAATACAAGGATGGATAGCATACCCATAGGGTACTGAATTCAAAAGTCGAAATGCTAGAGAAAGATCTTTTAATACATGGAAGGTTTGTAAGGATCCCTCGATTAACACCGATATGTTAAATGACCAATACATTTTTGTACTTTTCGATACTCGAGCCAACTTGAATTTTGTTTCTAAGCAATTAGAGACATTTCTGGGCATAAAACTAGTAATTCGAATAGAAAGTGCTTGGTAGGTTTAGCTGAGGGAAAGTTAATGGAAACCGGAAAAGTCATCCATGACTGTAACCTTTTGATAGAAAACTACAAATTCACTATTAATCTATTACCCAACGAGATAGACAGTTTGATTGTCAATATGGCAATAGATTGATTGTCAATAAATCATGTTATGACTATATGTTCGAAAAAGCTAGATCGTTTACCACTTGAAACAGGTGAAACTCTAGTAATCCTTAGTGATTAGTGTAATACCAAATTAAAGTTCGTCATCAAGAGATGCAAGCTATTGCGTAAGAGATACCCTACGTTCAGATCAATGCTGTCAATATATTTCTATAATCCAAGATTATCTGAAAGTTTCCCTAAAAACCTGTTAGAATAATTTCCATCAAATCATACTAATTCCAAAATCGATTTGTCTAAAATGCTGCACCAATAGCTAAGTCTCCGTATAGATTGACGCCATCGGAAAAGCAGAAACTGTCCAATCAACTTCAAGAACTAGTAGACAACGGTTTCATAAAACCAAGCTTCTTAATCTGAGGAGCACTAGTTCTACTCATGAAAAAGAAAGATAGTTCAATCGAGTGTCGATCATCAAGAACTGAATAAACGAACCATAAAATTTTGGTACCCATTACCGAGAATTGATTATGTGTTCGATCAGTTATAAGGACCTAGTTCCTATTCGAATATCGACTTACATTATAGTTACCATTAGCAGAATAACGCATATTTTTAGAGCGTGACAGGACTATGATAAGGTTTTAGTTATACTGCTAGGAGTTACAAATATGCCTGTTGGGTTTATGTATCTCATAAATAGGGTATGTGAACTTTACTTGAATAAATTCACAATAGTGTTCATCGATGATTTAAGTGGCGATAATAGGAACTTCTCTAAGTATGATTTCTGGATTTGGGAGATTCACTTTCTAGGAATGTAATTTATGAGGAAGACATATGTGTAGATCTATTAAGAATTTAAAACACTAAAGTTCCCAACTGAAGTGCAATAATCCTTAGATCTTGTTTGGGTATTATCAAAGATTTCTATTCCTCTAAGATAGCTCAACCAGACTATTAACCCATAAAGACAAGAAATGCGACTAGAACAAGAGATAAGATGAAACACTCCAGTTATTAAACAAACGAGGTATGGTACACCTATCTTGTACTTCCTAGATAGAACCGATGATTTTGTTGCTTATAGTGATGTTCACGTGTAACATTCTATTTTTGTCAATAATAATGAAGGAATGTTTTGATTAGTTGTGTGTGTAAATGTTTGGATAATAATTAGATTTGGAATTGGGAGTGGGTTGTGGGGCCCATAGCCCCCTATATAAACCCAACCATTCCACCTCTTCACCATTTTCTTTCCATCCACACATACACACACACCCTATAACACACATACTCTCTCAAGACCCGAATCCAAACCCGGGTTAAAGTAAGGAAGATTTTGTTGTTAAAGTGTCTTCAAACAACAAGAACACATCTAGATCTATGTGTTATCCAGATCCAAACCTGACCGAGACCAGAATGTGAGTTTTGGCCTCACAAGGATAAGTTTTTAGGGGTGGTTTAGACATGCAAACGGATAGAATGATAGATCGGGCTGTAAGATGTAAGAAAAACATAAACTTGGTGAGTTGTAACCTCACGGGTGTGTTATAGGACAAAAACGTGATGATCGGACCTCATAAAACAAGGGTATACAAAGTTGGTACAACCCAAAACCCATAAAAAAGGGTAGAATTGGGTCCTAAGGAAGAGTACAGAGTAAAAATGGCTTCAAAATGGTAAAAATGAAGAATAGGTAGTTTGATCGCATGAAGCAGAATTCGCATCACACAGCCATGCGAAGCGAATGGCCATGCAAAGAGAATTCTCATGCGAATTCTTCCATGCGAATTCTCTCATGCGAATTCTTTCAAAATTGTTGTAAAACGTGACCCGATTCAATTTCCTGATGCATTTTTGATAAAGTAAAATTTTTCCAAGCTGACCTGGAAGCTCGACCCTAACCAGGGGCTCTGCCCCTTGGACCCTGCTAGGGGTTGCCGCCCCTAGACCCCGCTACCAGGGGCGCTGCCCCCATACCCCCGTTAGTTGAAGGGTTCGTTAACATAGAGATATGAAATAGTAGTAATAGATAATGATACCCGTAACTTGTTACACAGTTAGCCGTGCATAGCTAAGGAAGGGCATTACCATTAACTCGGAGAGAAGCCGACTCCATGTGAGTTTCTAGCCCCTTTACCTGTTATGTTTTCGGAGCTGTGTGCCTACTACTATGTGCTTAGTTAGTACACTTACTTTAAATGGTAAGTGTATGCTCCGTAAATGTCTATGAATGATGTACGAATGATATAGAAAGAGTTAAAATATGTATGTGGACGTTTATGATTGTACATAAATGTGTAACAGGTTAGCAAAGTACGTATGGATGTATGGTTTAATAATGGTACGGAATGAAGGGACCAGACCTTATAATATCTGTGATGTTAGGAACCACACCCTTATAATATCTGTGATGTTAGGGACCAGACCCTTACAATATCTGTGATGTTAGGGACCAGACTCTTATAATATATGTGATGTTAGGGACCAGACCCTAATAATATCTGTGATGATTGAGAAACAATAGCTTATGGTATACCATATGGTTTTATGAAAGAAAGTATGTAAGTGCGTATGTATGTATGTAAACTATGTATGGAAGTAGTAATAGTAAGTAAGTTACGAATACGTATCTTCGGACACGTATGAGTAAGGTTATGAATGTAATGTATGTTAATTGATTTATTAGGACTCACTCAGCGTAGCTGACTTTTAGTATGCACGCAGGTAAATAGATTGAAGGAGCTGGCTTGAGGATGGCACGTGGCAAGGACTGGAAGACTGGCATCTTGGGAAGAAATGTTACGGAATATTATGTTATGTTTTAAGACAAGTTAACTTTTGTTAAAACAAGATTCGATGGTTTGTAGTGTAGTGCATGAAGTTTTAATTATTCTGCGAATGTTTTAAATTACTCTGATCTTAGAACTGTGTTTATGAGTAAATCCAACACCAATGTAGGGCTCCTGGGATCGGGGCCTTACAAGTTGGTATCAGAGCATAAGTTCGAGAGAAATAAGCATCTTATATGCTTAGACTCGAATAGAGAATGGGACTTAAAGAAGAAAATAAAGAAGATGTCAGTCCGAGAATGCCATGTGTCACCCGCGCAAGCTTAGTAAGTTGATTGTGTTGTGTATATTAAAGGACTAGTAAGAAAGTTAGATTACTTGATAGAAGTAAAATCAATTGTTGATATGTGATGAGGTGAACTATACGATGTTAAAACTATTATAAGTAGAAACTAGCGCAAGTGGACTCACTAAGGGATGTGTATAGGGCATGGAGAGTAATGTGATCAGCTAATCACAATTGGCCACTGTTATTACCTGTTAGCCTTACTATCCTTGAACTAAATAACTCCTGAAGTGACGACGTTTGTGTTTTCCTATAGAATTTGAATGGCTGGTGCAAAGAAGACTAATAAACAAGGAGGGCGCACGGGACGTCGTGGTAGGCTCATGTTACCCGAGTACCCTCCGAGGAACCGATCCAAGAGTTCGAGGAAGAGAGAAGCATGACAGTGCGAGATGAAGGGCCTCAGCTCGACCCTGCTATCCTGTAAGACCCCGAATCCCAGGAACCCCACAGTTGGTATTCATTCTAAATACTTAATGAAATATTTGAACTTGAAAACCGTTTCTTCCATTAAAACAAACATATCAGAGTGTCAATTTAGCGGAAAACATGAAAAATGAAACAAGTTCCCGAAACCCGGGAATTTTGCGCAAAACCAAATTAAGTATAACTTTTATAAGTCCTTTGAAATAAAATGTTCATAAACAATTCTTCATTCCAGTATGCCCTTCACCGTCCAAGTAACTCCGTGCACGTCCAAGCGATAAGGCATCCTCTTCCTAACCTGAAACTCACACTAACATGCACACAAGTCAGCTTGAGCTGAGTGAGTTCAAGTTTTAAATAAATATTATCAGTAATGGAAATTATAATAATCATACCAAAAGTTTTTAAAGTAAAAATAAAAGAGTACATTCATTAAGTCATCATTACCGAAGACTAGACATTCTCATACATATGTAAACATCCTTTAAATACATCCATATATGTATAACAACATATTTATATATATATAACATTCACGTATAACATTCAGGGTCGAGCAAACGTACAACCCAAACACGTAACATTCAGCGCATGCAAACACAAAGTAGGCATGCACAACATTCAGTAGTCGAAACGACTACAACATTCGCCAAATAGAGGACAAACAATAATTTATATATGTGTATATATGTTAACATTCCAAGGCCTACCCTATTCTAGCAAGCCTATATAAAATCATTTAAAACATTTCATCCAGTAGGAAAACACTTAGGTGTGCATGCTAGCCCAAAAGTTAAAAGAGTAAAAAGGACATCATGAACTCACTTGAAATCAATCGAACACCTGCAACGAGCTAGGAAATCCCTAAGTGCACAATCACAAGCAAGGGCCTGTAAATTATACACAACGCGTTAATAAACTAGACCGTAAGAAAACTCTTGCCTAATGGGCCGTTCAAGCCCAACACTTTGGCCCAAGGCCCAACACTTGGCCCAAGGCCCAACAACTTGGCCCAAGGGTAATCAAATCGAGTCGAATACGCGCGTAATAAACCTTAAAACCATTTGTTAAACGAATCAGCCCCAAATGGACCAAATTCAAATTTTAATCTTTTCATTCATCATGATTATGTCACCCGAGTTGATAGGGTTGACGGTTCCTTTTTACAACTCTCAATTTAACATTTAAACGAAAATTCACGCACCGCCGACTCGATTGACGAAGCACTAACCAAAACAGCCCCGAGCATCAAAAAATTACTTTTTCCACAGCCCTTAACCCCCCTAGGGCTGTACAAACTGATTCGGTCGGACATCCGATCGATTAACGCATCAAACTCAACAATTGTCAATCCTACACCCAGTAAACCCTAGTTTTCTAACTAAAATCGATTGACCGACCTAAACACCTCCATTGGCCATGAAATTATAATATGATGTACATGTCATACCTAGTGGGATTTTGATGCGAAAACCTCACTCAAAACAGCCCCGGAAAAGCTCAATTGGGCAGCCACCCGGTTAGCCTACAACAAGACGTTTTTCGATCAATGCGCGCAATATAAGGATCAATTAACGTGTAAAAGACTTGGGGAATCTTTGTACATACCTTGAATTGAAGTTCTAAGGCTTAGAATTGGCTTCAAAAAAACAGAAAATCGTGGGTCTTGGGTCTCCTCTTACTGCCGATCGCAACAATGGGGGAGGCTAGGGTTAGTTTATGTTATAACATAATATATTACACTCTAGTCCCTCCAGATTGAAGTGTAAGGCAAAATGGAAGGAAAAGTTAGGTTCTTTAACGTACCGGGATGACGTAAAGGCTTCCGAGAAACGTCGGTTAAGTCCCGAGAGTTATACATACTTTACACGCGCTAAATCATTAAACTGGAAGTTTGACGGGTGTTACATATCCAAGCTGCCATTACCCAGGCAGTTGCTGCTGCAGTGCAGACTTTTCAACAGGAAAAGTCAACCGCGAGACGTGCAAGAACCGCTGAGAGGACAGGGAAAGTAGAAAGAAAGATGAAGAGACTGAGGGGGAGGAATCGAGTGAAGATCGGTTTGTGAAGGTCAATGATGGTAAGAGGGGCCGAGGTGGGTGCAGCTACAGGTAGTTCAAAGGTTGTAACCCACCGAAGTTTTCTGGCACGGGGGATGCAATCGCCACTCTCCAATGGATAACTGCAATGGACAAGGTTATCCGGATTAGCTAGTGCCGCCCCAATCAAGAAGTGGGTTTTGCTACCCAGTCGTTTGGGGATGAAGCTATGTTCTGGTGGGAAATGGTAGAGCAAAGGAAGACCGCTGCTGAGATTAAGGCCTTGAAGTGGGAGGACCTAAAGGAAATGGTCATGAAGAAGTTCTGTGCTGATGCTGAGGTCGAAAGGGCGGAGATGAAGTTCCTGAATTTGAAAGCGGGAAAAATGACGCATCGCGAGTACACCACTGAGTTCAATCGCATGTCAAGACTAGTGCCAGAAATGGTGAACACTGAAACAAATAGGATCAAGTGCTATTTGAGGGGACTACCACAAAGTGTCCGCACCCTAGTCCAGGACAGAAAACCTGCTACTTTTGATTCTGCTGTTGAACTTGCAAAAGTTGTTTACGATGACCTGGATGTGGATGATGTGGTGGTGGAAGAGCAGAAAGAGAAGAAGTGGGTTGATCCAGCTAAGCGACCTGGTACTCAAATGTGGAACCCCAGGGATAATAAACTGAAGGTGTGGGAGAAGAAGCCATGCAAGACTTGTGGGAAAATGCACGGTGGGGAGTGCAAGTGGAGTAGGAGTAGTGATGTGTGCAACAAGTGTGGAAAGGCCCATGGAGGAGAATGCAGGAAAGGGTCGAATGCCTGTTACAAATGTGGAAAGGTGGGGCATTACGCTAATGAATGTAACGCAAAACCTGCCTGTTACAAATGTGGGAAGATGGGTCATATGGCAAGGGAGTGAACTGAAGGTGAAGCTGGGGAAGTGGTAAGAAGGATGCTGAGCAGTTTAGGCCGAAGACCAGAGCCTAAATGTTGACACAAGAGCAAGCCAAGAAGATCCTGATGTTGTGACAGGTACATTTCTAGTAAACGGTATTTCCGCTTCAATATTGTTTGATTCAGGTGCAACTAGGCGTTTTGTAGCTACCTCATTTTGTAAGACAGCTAAGATAAAATGTGGTCGTGTGCCTGAAACTTTTATGGTAGAGACTGCTAGTGGGACCTCAGTTAAGATTACGAGAATGGTTAAGAGTTGTAAGATAGAATTGGAAGGACACGAATTCCCTGCTACCCTGTATGTGATGACCTTAGGAGGATTCGATGTAGTATTGGGGATGGATTGGTTGACCAAATTCGAAGCTCAAATAGTGTGCAAAAGTAGATCGATAAGACTAAAGTCTTCATATGGCGGTACAGTAATGGTTTATGGTGACAAAGAAGGTTCAGGGCTTAACATCATTTCGATGATAAAAGCCGAAAGTTTGTTAGGCGAGGGTGCAGTGCCTACCTGGTGTATGTTGTCAAAGCTACGGACAAGACGAAAGAAGTGAAGGATGTTCCTTTAGTGTGTGGCTATCCCTAAGTGTTCCCTGAGGACCTTCCGAGGTTACCACCGGAACGTGAGGTAGAGTTTCAGATAGAGTTAATACCAGGAGCACAGCCCATCGCGAAGGTACCATATCGTCTAACGCCGTTCGAGATGAAAGAATTGATGTCCCAACTACAAGAACTCCTTGATAAGGGTTTTATACGGCCAAGTGCTTCCCCGTGGGGCGCACCGGTGTTATTCGTTAAGAAGAAAGACGGAAGCATGAGAATGTTTATTGACTACAGGGAGTTGAATAAGCTTACAATGAAGAATAGGTATCCGTTGCCACGGATTGATGACTTGTTTGATCAGTTACAAGGTGCAAGCTGGTTCTCGCGGATAGAACTCAGATCGGGTTATCATCAGTAGAAGGTGAAAGAAATGGACATCCCTAAGACAGCGTTTCGGATGAGGTATGCACACTACGAGTTCCTTGTGATGTCTTTTAGTCTAACTAACGCTCCCGCGGCATTTATGGACATGATGAATAGGGTATGTCGGCCGATGTTAGACAAGTCGGTTATCGTTTTCATTGACGATATACTAATTTATTCGAAGAGCGAGTCTGACCATGCTAAGTATCTGAGAGAGGTGTTAGAAGTTTTTGAGAAGGAGAAATTGTATGCTAAATTCTCAAAGTGTGCATTTTGGCTGCGAGAGGTACAGTTTTTAGGTCACATAATCAATCCAGAGGGGATTACCATGGACCCAGCTAAGATTGAAGCGATAAAGAATTGGAGGACTCCACGAAACCCGACTGAGATACGCAGTTTCCTAGGGTTAGCTGGCTATTACAGGAGATTCATTTCGGGCTTCTCCAAAATTTTGCTGCACCGTTGACCGGAATGACCCGGAAGACTGTAGTATTCAGTTGGGGTAAGTATCAAGAAGAAGCGTTCGAAGAGTTGAAGAGAAGACTCACACAGGCTCCAATCCTTGTTCTGCCCGATGGTGAAGAAGATTTGGTAGTATGTACTGATGCTTCGCATCAAGGGTTAGTTTGCGTGTTGATGCAACGAGGGAAGGTCATAGCCTATGCGTCTAGACAGTTGAAAGTTCACGAAAGCACATACCCGACGCAAAACCTGGAGTTAGCAGCTATAGTGCATGCTCTCAAGATCTGGAGACATTACTTGTATGGTACTAGGTGCACCATTTATACAGATCATAAGGGTTTGAAATATTTCTTTGAGCAAAAGGAGTTGAATATGAGACAAAGAAGATGGCTAGAGTTGATTAAAGACTATGACTACGACATCAAGTATTATCCGGGAAAGGCTAATGTAGTCGCTGACGCCTTAAGCCGAAAGAACGCAAAAGTTATCGCAACGGTCAAGTCTTATAAGTTGATCGTCAATTCAGATTTCTTCGCAGAAATCAGCAAGGTGTAGTCACAGGTGCTGGTAGATGAAGAGTTGATGAAGAAAGAAAGGATCTTTGGGCAGCAGAACGAGTTGATAGATAATACCTATGTTGTAAAGACCAGATTTGATCAGATGTGGATTCCTCGACATGGGAATCTTAAAGGTCGAATCCTAGACGAGGACCATAAGTCCCGATACTCGATTCATCCATAATCAACCAAGATGTATCAGGGCTTGAAGAAAGATTATCGGTGGCCATGCATGAAAAATGAAGTAGTAGATTATGTCAGTAAGTGCTTAACTTGCTTGCAAGTCAAGGCCGAACACCAGAAGCCGTATGGGAAGATGCAGCCGTCGGAGATACCCGAATGGAAGTTGGAACACATTACCATGGATTTCATAACTAAGCTACCGGTACAGCTAAGAATCATGATACCAAATGGGCGATTGTGGACCGTTTAACTAAGAGTGCTCACTTTCTGCCTATACGAGAAGCTATCTCATCAGAAACATTAGCAAACGTGTTCGTCAAGGAAGTTGTAACAAAGCATGGGGTGCTATTGTCGATCGTGTCCGATAGAGATACCCACTTTACTTCAAGATTTTGGAAGAAGTTCCACGAAGCCATGGGAACAAGACTGAACATCAGCATGGCGTATCACCTTCAAACAGATGGACAGTCCAAGAGGACTATCCAAACCCTTGAGGATATGCTACGCGCATGTGTGTTAGACTTTGGAGGGAGCTGGGATGATCATTTGCACTTGGCAGTGTTCTCGTACAACAATAGCTACCATTCCAGTATTGGTATGCCTCCTTTCGAGATGTTATATGGTAGACGTTGTAGAACTCCTGTTTGTTGGGGAGAAATTGGTCAAAAAGAAATTGGAAGTTTAGAAGTGGTGCAAGAAACCTCTTCAAGGTTTGATCAGATTAAGGCCAGAATGAAAGCTACTCAAGATCATCAGAAGTCATATGCCGATAAGCGGAGACGGCCGATTGAGTTTAATGTCAGAGAATACGTGATGCTTAAGGTCTCGCCTTGGAAGGGGATTATTCGTTTTAAGAAAAGAGGGAAGTTGAGTCCGAGGTACATTGGACCGTTCAAAATCTTAGCCCGAGTGGGCGAAGTGGCTTACAAGCTAGATCTAACCGATGAGCTAGTTGGAATTCACTCCACCTTTCATGTCTCTCACTTGAGAAAATGTCTAGCCGAAGACACATCCCATGTGCCACTGCTGGACATCGAGGTGGACGAACAATTGAACTATGTCGAGCAGCCGGTGGAGATAGTCGACCGCAAGGAGAAACAGCTTCGTCATAAGGTTATTCCGTAAGTTAAAGTGATATGGAAGCACCGCAAGAGTTCGAATGCTACTTGGGAAGTCGAAGAAGAGATGTGCAAGTTTTACCTGTTTTTGTTTAATATTAATAGTTAGGTTTCATGGACGAAACCTCTTTTAAGGAGGGTAGACTTGTAACATCCTATTTTTGTTAATAATAATGAAGGAATGTTTTGATTAATTGTGTGTGTAAATGTTTGGATAATAATTGGATTTGGAATTGGGCGTGGGTTGTGGGGCTCATAGCCCCCTATATAAACCTAACCCCTCCACCTTTTCACCATTTTCTTTCCCTCCACACACACACACACACACCCTAGAACACACACTCTCTCTCAAGACCCGAATCCAAATCCGGGTTAAAATAAGGAAGATTTTGTTGTTCAAGTGTCTTCAAACAACAAGAACACGTCTAGATCTACGTGTTGTCCAGATCCAAACCCGACCGAGACCAGAAGGTGAGTTTTGGCCAACAAGGTTAAGTTTTTATGGGTTATTTCGACATGCAAACTGATAGAACGATAGATCGGGCGATAAGATGTAAGAAAAACATAAACTTGGTGAGTTATAACCTCATGGGTGTGTTATAGGGCAAAAAGGTGATGATCGGACCTCATAAAACACGGGTATACAAAGTTGGTACAACCCAAAACCCATAAAAAAGGGTAGAATCGGGTCCTAAGGAAGAGTCACGGAATAAAAATGGCTTCAAAATGGTAAAAACGAAGAATAGGCATTCTGATCGCACGAAGCAGAATTTGCATCGCACAGCCATGCGAAGCGAATAGCCATGCAAAGCGAATGTTCATGCGAAGCGAATGGCCATACGAAGCGAATGGCCATGTGAAGCGAATTCTCATGCGAATTCTTCCAAGTGAATTCTCTCATGCGAATTCTTTCAAAATTGTTGTAAAACGTGACCCGATTCAATTTCCTGATGCATTTTTGATAAAGAACTATTCATGAAAATAAATTTTTTCCAAGCTAACCTAGAAGCTCGACCCCAACAAGGGGCTCTGTCCTTTGGACCCTGCTAGGGGTTGCCGCCCCGTTAGTTGAAGGGTTCGTTATCATAGAGATATGAAATAGTAGTAATAGATAATTGATACTCCTAAATTGTTACACAGTTAGCCGTGCACAGCTAAGAAAGGGCATTACCATTAACTCGGAGAGAAACCGACTCCAGGTGAGTTTCTAGCCCCTTTACCTGTTATGTTTTCGGGGCTGTGTGCATACTACTATGTGCTTAGCTAGTACACTTACCTTAAGTGGTAAGTGTATGCTCCGTAAGTGTCTATGAATGACGTACAAATGATATAGAAAGAGTTAAGAATATGTATGTGGACGTGTATGATTATATATAAATGTGTAACATGTTAGCAAAGTACGTATGGATGTATGGTTTAATGATAGTACGGAATGAAGGGACCAGACCCTTATAATATATGTGATGTTAGGGACCACACCCTTATAATATCTGTGATGTTAGGGACCATACCCTTACAATATCTGTGATGTTAGGGACCACACCCTTATAATATCTGTGATGTTAGGGACCAGACCCTAATAATATCTGTGATGATTGAGAAAGAATAGCTTATGGTATACCATAGGGTTTTATGAAAGAAAGTATGTAAGTACGTATGTATGTATGTATGTAAACTATGTATGGAAGAAATAATAGTAAGTAAGTTACGAATACGTATCTTCGGACACGTATGAGTAAGGTTATGAATGTAATGTATGTTAATTGATTTACTAGAACTCACTCAGCGTAGCTGACTTTTAGTATGCACGCAGGTAATAGATTGAAGGAGCTGGCTTGAGGATGGCACGTGGCAGGGACTGGAAGACTGGCATCTTGGGAAGAAATGTTATGGAATATTATGTTATGTTTTAAGACAAGTTAACTTTTGTTAAAACAAAATTCGATGCTTTGTAATGTAATGCATGAAGTTTTAATTATTCCAAGAAAGTTTTAATTAACTATGATCTTATAACTGTGTTTATGAGTAAATTCAACACCAATGTAGGGCTCCTGGGATCGGGGCTTTACATCACGCTTTGGTCTTGGATGCATGCGTATGCAGAAAGACAAAGGTGGATAGCCTATACGACATGAAAACACAAACTGCACAAGAAGAATTATTCAACCCATGATTTGGAATTAGGAACTATTGTTCTTGTTCTCAAAATCTTGAGACATTATCACTACGATACAAAGTGCACATTCTTCACTAATCCTATGAGTCTTCAGTTTCTTTTCAAGAAGAGACTACGAAATTGAGTATAGCTACTTAATGATTATGACTCGACATTCATCACCACGCAGGTAAATTGAATAATGTAGTTAATTCTTAAGCAGAACGGAAAGAGAAAATTTGTTACACGTATGCACTCTGTGATTAAAAATTCAAAATGATTCTTATGATGCGAATTCGTGATGCTCGATACAAAGCCTTGAGGAGAGAAATCGAAAGGTTAAAAGTCAAGAGAAATTGAGTGTGAAGTTGCTTCAAAGGCTGATGAAACAATATGCTTAGTGAACCAAGTTTAGGTACCTTGATATAGGAACTTGTGTAAATTGGAACTAGATGAACACATAAATCTAGATACTCAATTAATCCAAGTTCTACCGAGATACAAAACGAGCTCTAAGAATTTTAATGATGGACCAATACAAGGAGATATTGTAGACAAGCGTGTAACATTCTCCCAGGTTAAGGTAGAACATCAGGAGCCATCTGAACTTCTGCAATAATCAGAACTTTCCTAATAGGAATCTATCACCATAGACCTTATAATCAATTTACCATGAATATCTAGTAAATGCGACACTATCTGGATAATGGTAGACCGATTCACTTATTCTCTACCCCTTAAAAAGAACACAAGATGGAGAGATTACCAATTCATGATGGAAAGGATGTTAGAGTAATTTTTTAAGGTAAATTGACTATTACCGTTCTAAAACGAAATTGTGAATTTACAGGTGCATTTGAACTCTAATATGGCTTTTCTATGTCAGGAATTGGGATAACTCTCCAAGAATCTATGGAATACTCGCCTACCATTAGCTTAGTTTCCTTAAACAATTATCTTCCAGTATTAAGGCCCCATCGTTGGGAGCCATATATGAGAATAAAATTCGTCGTCACATTACTAAATTAAGCTAGAGGGAAGTCGAGTCTTTATTATGCTGGACATTTCAAAATCGCCAATCGAGCCGGTCCAGTAGCATGCAAGCTCGAATTACCTCTATCATTTAGTAAAATATTTGACGCGTTCCACATATCTAATCTGAAGAAACACATACCCGATGAATCACTGATCATTCCATCTGACGAAGTCCACACAGACAACAAGCTTTGATTTATGCCGGGATCATGGATTAGAGAATCCATAAACACTGGCAAAACAAAATCGAGTTAGTCAAAGTCAGATTGAATTCAAGTCGTGGCCCTACAATAGCATGGGAATGACGAGATCAAATGAAAAGAAAATATGTTCACCTCTACCCTATATAATTAGACGCGAATGCTACCTCCTAAATTTCGAGACGAAATTTCTTAAAGAAGGAGAGAATGTGACACCCGGCTATTTTAAGCCTAATCCGGTACTAATATAATCCGTGATTATATAAATAAAATATTATAATTAATGAAATAAAGTTGTTTTAGTCCAAAAACTCCAAAAATATATAAGTTATATTTTACTGTGTTCAAAAAAGTTAAGTTTTGCCGCTTAGCGAAAACAACGCAAAACTGACACCGGCAACAACCCGGGGTCCAAAAATATTCCAATAATATATTATTTGTAAAAATAATTACAATAGGCTATAAACCTATTTTTAGATGTTTCGGCTCGCGAAAATTGGGAATTAAGCGAGTAGAAGCCGATACAGGATACCGTAAGGATTCAAACGCAACCACCTCCAAAAATTAACATCTTAGGCTGGTATTGAAGAGAATTTATGGTGGATTTAATGGTTAAGTTAGTTTAACATAAAACACCAAATAACATGTCATATTTTATAAAATGTTGAAAAATTAGTACAAGTCATAACACATTATATATAATAACCCAAAACCACTTCCTCCCCTTCCTTTGCTTTGCCCAAAACCGGCCAACGCACCCATAGGGTAGCCAAGATGAGCTGGTTGTTGTGTTGGTAAAGACACAACATGCCACCTTCTTAGTTCCATGCATGCAAGCCACTTGGCACTTACACTCTATACTAAACCATTACTCCACCTCCCAACACCACCATCATTCTTTCTTCTTTCCTCCTCTCCCTCTCAACCGTCCCCTCCATCTCTCACTTCCCTTTTTACATCAAAAATCCTTTCATCACAAAAACATAAGAATCCATGGATTAAGATTGAATATAGGAGTTGTAGGAGCATTTTGAAGACCTTTTAAGAGTTTACAACCAAAACCCATCAAATAAATCATCATCCTCTTCATTTTCTCTAACCAGAAGGGTAAAAATCCATTACCGTAGTTCTTAATTTCTTAAGTTTTGAAGCTACATCTTGTTCTTGCAACTTGAAAGAGTTCACACAAATATGCTAAAACATAAACACATGTAAAATGGAACAAGGATATGATATATGTGTGTGTGATGTCTATGAGCCATGAGGGGTGTGTGTGTGTGTGTGTGTGTGTGCCGTACACACATATACATACATTCATGCATGTATTTTGCTTCCATTCTTTAGTTTGATAATGTTTGGTGTGATGATTCTTGAGGTTGAAAGATGAAATGGGTTGTAGAGAAAGAGAAATCCGTGTGTGAGAGAGAAAGAGTATGAATGTGTGTGTTCAAGTATTTAATGTTGCATGCATGTTTGAATCTAGATATTGAGGCTTGAATTTGTTAAAAGTAGGATTGATTATGGTGATTTTGAAAGTTTAATGATAAAAGGTAGGATAATATGAAATTAAAAGTTAGAAATTTTGAAACCCACTTAAAATATGACGAATACATTCATGTTACTTGAAGCTTGATATAATACATGCATGTATGTATCTTGATGATTCGTGTTTAAGTATTGTTGTGCATGCTCAAGAATTGATGATATGTATATGATTTTTGAAAGAAATGGATTGATATTATCATAATGATAGTTTTATGAAATGGTTAGTTTAGACTATGTAAAATGATATGAAAACATATAATACCTTCATGCATGTCACACATTTGAGTTGCTTACTTACACAAGAGATGGAAATGTAAATATTATTAACACTAATTTGAAATTGATGATAAAGGTTGGAAAAGTAAAGTTTTAAGTTGTAATAAAAACCATAGTTTAGATAATTAAATGAAGGAATAAAATTTGATTTTTCCTAAGTGATGATATAAATGCTATGTATTATTGAAAAATGATTTCCTAAGTCTAGATATTAATGTGTAACAAAATGAATTTATAATGAGAACTAAGTGCATGTCTATAATCAATAAAAATATAATAATAAATATGGAAATTTATATGTGTTTACATGTTAGAATAATTAGATTTTGTATAAAATATGCTTTAGATGCTTTACTTGTTTCAAAATGAGTTTCGGTTACTTAACTAGTCAAAAAATCGGTTTTTTAACGCAAACCGACAAGGATTTTAAGTGCTAAAATAAAACAGCCCCTAAAACCTAAAAACTCATATACATTACACTATATATAAAGTGTAATAAGTTCAAGACGATAAGAAGTGGCAATAAACGAGTCGCGTCGCAAAAGACGACGCGAAACGTTAAAAGTGAACATTTTTATGGAAAATTTAGCTAAACCGAGAACGTAAATCTTTTTATAAACTAAATCATCAAACTTATATATTTTAACTATATAAATTTTTTTCATACTTAAAACCATAAAATATTTATACAAAAAGTTAACCGGTAAGCGAAACCGACAAAATCGGAAAAATAGCTTAAAAGCATAAAGTCTACAAAACTTGGAATAAAAGTGTATATTGTTAGTAATAAAGTTATGTTAAAACTTAAGTTTAATAAAAATAAATAATCTTTTGTAAATATAATTATTATTAAATAAATAATAATACTTATGTGCATAACTTGTTTAATTGAATGTTTATGTGCATAAGAATACATAGTAATATTTAGGGATATTAGTTGTTTATAATCTGTTAGAAACTGTGTGCTTGTGTGAGAATTAGCAAATTGGACATATCCGAACCAAAGGTCATCATTGGGTCATTTGAACACAAAAATAATAAAATAATGAAAACAAATGTTTTTAAAGAATAAAACGTTTGTGTGAACGCTTCAAGTTGGATGAACGACGTATATTACAAATGTGAATGAATTATTAAAAACGTGTAATATATTAATAGGACACGAGTGTTTGGACGTTTACCGGCATTATACCTCTAAAGGTGAGTTTCTCATAAATCCCCACTGTTTTGACACATTCAAATGATTTTATAAATGTTTTGGGGGAAAACACGTTTGGGTCAAAACACGTTTTATCTTGAAAATTGTGGTATTGGAATGACTTTAAATTTGACCAATATGGTCGGGCTGTCGTGGGCAAAAATCGGGAACAATTCCACAGGCTTATAATCATTAACTGTTAAACAGGCATAGAAATATTGATAGATCTATCGGGGTGACGCCCTATCATCACCGGTCCCGCCGGTGGGGTAAGTGATAAATATTTCGATTGTTGTACACTTTGATTATAGATTTAAGGGAGTCATACATTGTTATATTCCTAGCTAGTCTATAACTATCACACTTGTTAAATAAAATGTTGAATTTTATGCACTTTCGCTTCTATAGCGAAAGGGAGGCCATATGGTCTCTCGTGGTAAAGCAAGAACCGGTGTGAAAATTTGAATAACTTTTGTGTGTTTAACAAAGTAGACCTTGGTCTAGTAAAGGCATGGTAATGCATTGACTTCGGTCCGTATGGACGAAGTGGTATTTATGGGAATAATTAAACAAAGAAAATCTTTGTTTCAATGAAATAAATGTGAAATGAAATACAAAAATTAAGGTTAATGATGATATTCTCATTGATTAAAATGAAGAAATAATTGATGTAAAAGCCGAAAGCTGTTACATCATGGTTTTTAAATTGAGAACTCACCAACCTTTGTGTTAACAAAATTATTTTAAACATGTTTTCAGGTAAATGAAAGGGGAATGCTTCGTGAGGATGATGTGGGAAAAACAAGTGTGTAATACTTGAGCGTTGGACTTCTATTTTAAACAAAACGTGTACTCCGCCCAAATTAGTTGACTAAGTTTTTCGATGTTAAATTAAGATTTTTGAGGTGTGACACATGGAACTCATCGTTGGTGATGGGAAGAAAGTCTCAGTTCTTGCAACTAGCACATATCGTTTTGCTTGTCCATCTGGCCTTATAGTTACTTTGAATAACTATTTGTTTGCTCGTGGTTTGACCAGAAACATTATTTTAGTTTCTTTACTATTTGAACAAAGATTTAAGTACGCTTTTAACGGTATTGCTATTTCTGCCTACTTGAATGATATCTTTTATTTTGAGGCTAAACCTCAAAATGGTATTTCTGAGATTGATGTTCAAATAAACAATAATGTATATAATCCTTCTAAACGTATCAGATCTGGTATTAATGATAAATTTCTATGGCATTGCCGACTTGGCCACATAAGCAGAGCATGAGTTAAGAGACTCCAATCCGAAGGCATTCTTGAATCCACAGGACCGGACTCTTTTGATGACTGTGAATCTTGCTTAGCTGGTAAACTCGCCAAGGACTCCTTCACTCATAAGAATGAACGAGCAATGGATCTGTTAGGACTCATACATATTGATGTATGCGGCCCCTTCAGAACCATGTCTAGAATCATGAAAGATACTTTGTTTCTTTATTGACGATTACAGTCGATATGCTTATGTGTATCTTAAAAAACACAAGCATGAAATTTTTGAAAAGTTCAAAGAGTTTCAAAACGAAATGGAAAACCAACTCGTGAAATCTATTAAAATGCTTCGATTAGATCGAGGTGGAGAGTATCTTAGCTTAGAATTCATAAATTATCTAAAGAGCGTGGAATTATTTCACAGTTCACTCCACCCGGCACACCCTAACACAATGGCGTGAGAGAGAGAGAGAGGAGAAATCGAACCTTGCTAAATATGGTCCGATCGATGATGTGTAGACTAACTTGCGTCACTCCTTTTTGAGCTTTGCCCTTATAACCGCTGCCCGCATTGTCAATCTGGCTCCAACTAAAAAGGTAAGCAAAACCCTATATGAGATATGGCATGGGCGTAAACCCAATTTGTCTTTCCTTAGAGTATGGGGATATGAATTTAGGGGTGTTCAAAATACCCGAACCTGATTAACCCGACCCGAACCCTAATAAGCTAATTAGGGTCAGGTTAAACATGGTCAAAAAATATTAATCGGGTTATTCAGGTTGACTTGAATAACCCGAACTATTAATAGGGTCGGGTTTCGGGTTCGTTTTTGGAAAAAAATCAGGTTTCGGGTTAACCCGAATAACCCGATTAGTGGTGTTTGTTTGTGTTCATTT
Organism: Bidens hawaiensis; assembly: GCF_021521415.1. Taxonomy (NCBI): domain Eukaryota; kingdom Viridiplantae; phylum Streptophyta; class Magnoliopsida; order Asterales; family Asteraceae; genus Bidens; species Bidens hawaiensis. The sequence goes on along the minus strand of NW_027491065.1, from coordinate 2,709,745 downwards.
AAGTATGCTCATTTGAGTTCGTTTATGTTTGTTTGTGTTCATTTACGCATGTACATATATGTTTATTTACGTTCTTTTATGTTCGTGAATTGTTCATCTAGATTTAAATGAATGAATATAAACGAACACGAACATGTTCATTTTTTAAACGAACGAGCATGAACACAAATATTTGTTCGATGAAGTGTACGTATTCATTTAAAGTTAAATGAACAAAGAAAAACATGCCCTTGTACGTGATCATTTGTAAGGGTGTTCACAGTCCGATTTTAACGGTTTTTAGGACAAACCGTGAGCCAAACCATTAACAAAAACAGAAACCGAACGGTTAAGATAGGAAACCGAACCTAACTGAACCGTTACTAACCATTTGGTTTCACGGTTTGGGTATATATATATATATATATATATAGTACGAAACAAATTATACTAGTTACAAAAATTCCTTTATTGTATACCATCGTGCTACAAAAGATCTGCTCAAGTTTTGAGGTGTTGTGTAAGGTGAACATGTGCAAGGTTCTTAAAAGTTTAACAATAATCAACTAGATCTACTGATAATAGATATGCAACAAATCAGCTTCATCTTAATCTGAAATGAAATAACAAATAGAATTGGAAATTTTAATATCATAAACACACCTCATTATAGTAGTACAGTTTAAGCAAAGTATATTCATCTTACGGTTCGGTCTGGTTATACGGTTTGAAAATTTTAAAACCGTAAACCAAACCGTTCTTTGCGGTTTGAAATTTTTGAAACCAACCGACCAAAAGTTAATAAGAAACCCCGACCATAAAACTAAACAAATGATCGGTTTGAACGATTCCAAACCGAAGTATCGAACCATGAACATCCCTAATCATTTGGTTCGTCTACAGTCCTGTATGCAATAATAAGATAAATATTATAGTCCAATGGTTACCAACACAAAAATCAACTTAAAAATAAATAGCAACCCGATTAACCCGAGTAACCCGACCCAAATAACCCGAAACCCGATTAACCCGAACCCGACAAACCCGAACCATAATAGGGTCGGGTTTCGGGTTAGATTATTTTTTTTTCAAAACCCGACTAACCCGACCCGATTAACCCGAAACCCGATCGGGTTGACCCGATTAACACCCCTAGATGTGATGCATATGCCACCACTAATTCTGATGATAGGCTTGATCCTCGTGGTGTAAAGTTGTTTTAGTCGGATACTATAACCAAAGCGGATATTATTTCTTCTATCCTGATACAAATCTGATTTCTATCAAAAGGAAGGTTCACTTCCTCGAGAAGGAAATTCTCGATCGAGGAACTGGAAATAATATTGTCGATCTTGAAGAAATTCAAGAACCACAAACAACCGTTGAGGAAGTCGGAACGTCTGATCAACAAGTTGTTGTTGCTGATACATCAGACATAAACACAAGCTTTCGTATAAGTAATAGGACTCGCGTACCAAATTCTAAATACCTATGGCATCTAGATGGTCCCGAAGTCCTCTCAGTAGCCGAGTCAAGCGACGAACCTGCTAATTACAAATATGTTGTCTTACATCCGGAATCTGAGAAATGGCAAGATGCCATGAACGCCAAGATGAAATCTATGCGCAACAATCAAGTCTGGAACTTGGTTATGCTACCCCCTGAATGTCGGTCAGTATGGAACAAGTGGATTTTCAAAAAGAAAACTGACATGCATGGAAATGTACAGACTTATAAAACACGGCTAGTCGCGAAAGGTTTTACTCAAACTCAAGGTATTGACTATGATGAAACCTTCTTGCCCGTTGCTATGACTAAGTCGATAAGGATATTACTTGCCGTAACCGCATATTATGACTACCAGAAATGGAAAATGGATGTCAAAATTGCCTTTCTTAATAGACACCTTTCTGAAGATGTCTATATGGTTCAGCCTGGAGGTTTGTTGATCCTAAATATCCTAACAGGGTGTGAAAACTGAATAAGTCCATTTATGGACTTAAACAGGCATCTCGCAGATGGAATCTTCATTTTGATGAGAAAATCAAAGAGTTTGGTTTTATCAAAAATGAAGATGAGCCTTGTGTTTACAGAAAGGCTAGTGGGAGCACTGTATCATTCCTCATCCTGTATGTGGATGACATACTGATAACTGGAAATAACATTCCTATGCTTAAGAAAGTTAAGCCCTGGTTGGGATCTTGTTTCGCAATGAAAGATCTTTGTGAAGCTGCCTATATTCTTGGAATCAAGATCTACTGAGATAGGTCTAAGCGGCTTCTAGGGCTAAGTCAAAGTACATACATAGACAAGGTAACGACACGCTTCTCAATGGAGAACTCCAAGAAAGGAGTTGTCCCCATGTCTAAAAGAACCGTGTTGAGCAAGTCGCAATCTCTGGCAACGGACATTGAAACTAAGCATACGCAAGCAATTCCATATGCTACAGCGATTGGTTATATCATGTATGCTATGTTATGTACTAGACCTGACATCTTGTATGCGTTGAGCATGACTAGTTGTTTTCAGCAAAATCCTAGCATTGCCCATTGGACCGTAGTAAAGAACATTCTTAGGTACCTGGAAAGACCAAGGATATGTTCTTAGCATTTGGAGGATTGGAAGAAGAGCTCACTGTAAGGTGTTACACTGATGCTAGCTTCCAGACTGACCGAGATCATTCTCGCTCACAATCAGGATATTTATTCACTCTCAAAGGAGGAGCTATTTACTGGAAAAGCTCCAAGCAAAGTGTGGTGGCGGATTCTACCACTGAATCAGAATACATAGCTGCATCAGATGCTTCTATGGAAGCTGCTTGGATGAAGAAGTTCATCACTAACCTCGATGTGGTTTCGAGTATTCATAGAGCCAAGCACATATTAAGAAAGTTCCACCTTATACGGGAAATATTGGAACGAGGAGACATCATAATAAGCAAAGTAGACACAGATCAAAACCTAGCTGACTCGTTCAATAAACCGATGACTCAGGACAAGCATGATCATCACAGAGATGCTATCGGTCTTAGATTAGCTAGTAGTTTGTTTTGATTTAGTATTCAGATGTGTGAACATTTAAACAGTTATACTTTTAAGTTCTCTTTTGATTTAATGGTAAAATGCAAAAGTTGAATAATATAACTGTGCTAGATTTTAATATGCTTAATACATGAATATTGTATTCTAAATTATCCATAGTCGGTCAGACTCATGGGAACGATTCTGAATTAAGACTATTCTGACTTTGGGCTCAAGGAGTTGACTTCCAAACTCACAGACCTCATTATGAATGACGTTGGATGTAACTCGCATCAAATCATCTTCATGGAACTTAGTCATAAGATGTTTTGATATTGGTATACTCATTTAGTATCCTTAGGCCTGAGATACATATTAGAACTTTTGTTTACTAAAGGCTATTCTTTGGTTAGTGTCAACCGCTGTCGTGTAACTGCCATCTATAAAGGCATTTGTTGGGAATAATCTGAAGTTCAGTGGGAGTTGTATGTAATCAAGATGGGATTATGTACTCTTACATGATATGTAACAGTTAGACATCTTGGCACCCTTGTTGATTCAAACTGGTGAAGTGTGAGGCCTCACCCAAACTTACTGTGTGTTTGATTGGACCACTTTGATTCTAGATCGAGAACAATAATTATTGAACACCATATGAGATTAAATATGATCCATGTCTCATTGTTCAATTGATGTTTATACGAAAAGGATAAATGACGACGATTACCTTAAGTTCATTATCTTGCAATAATGTATTCTAAGATGTTTTGATTAATGACTTAAAATGTCATCACTTGTTGGGTGCAGCCATGTATATCTAGAGCACCGCTGGCTGTCAACGTTGAGGAACTTAACCAGAAACCATCCAAGTGTGAGACTGTTGGATTTTATGGACCGGTTCAGTAAAGTCAACGAGGCTGACCGAGTTTTGACCCGCTAGAGTTACACCGTGGGTAACGAGCGTGAAACCCGCTTAAGTTAGTTAACTGCGTATGATATAAATTAACGAGATATTGTGGAACGGGCTTTTGGAAACAAGAGATGGGCTTGGTGGGTCATATTAGCTTAACTAGTTTATTTATAAACTAGTTAACCTATCATTAATCCTAACCCTAGCCACCTTAAACAATTATCTCTTCCAAGATTCCACACCACCACTGCCGCCGACCTCCATTGTCACCGCCCCTGATGTCCGTGATGTTTACACCACCGCCGGCCACTCTCCTGTGCCGCCGCTGCTTCCCGGTGACCCCAAACAACCGCCGCCGCTCCACCACTGCTGCCACGGCTACTGTTCAACCGCCGCCGCTACTACAGTTCACCGTCGCTGCCGTTGCCTAGTGCACCGCCACCGTCGGGTCTCGTTTGTCACCTAGCATTGCTTTTTAATTCTCGATGTCTTGACAGGTTATTCATTAACCAAGGTAAAGTTAAATATAATTGGTTTATAATAATTATATTTGATGTGTTGTTTATATTACTATGTTCGTATTGTTTTGTAACCGGATCCTATCGGGTTTAGTTTTGGTGCTGATTACTCATTTTATTCCGCTGCGTATATATTGATTAATTGGATTAATTAATTATTAGACATATTATTGAAACGGGTTTAATAATAAATATTTGGCTGATCACCACTAAAACCCAACAAGACACATCTATGATCTATGTGGCTCAACTTTAAGAGAATGTGTGTGGCTCAAATTTAAGAAAAGATGGGATAAGCGGAAAAAAATCTTATATTTAGAGGATTTTAAACATGTAACTATTTACTTATTTGTTATGTATAAATAAGGTATATGTTTTCATGCTTTTTCACCTTTTTATAGCTTAAATGATATTTGTGTGAAAGTAACCGAAAAGAGTTTTTAATTGTTCATTTTATTTTATTGTTAGCACCACTTATGCAAGGTCACCGGGAGCATGCATTGCCAACTAATAACTTAACTATACGTTATTGATCTTTCCTTTTCTACTATGATAATAATAATAATAATAATAATAATAATAAAATTTATCTTACTAATCATGTTATATTAACTATGTTAAATGTTAAATTGCATATTTAGCTATTCAATCATACGATATTTAATATAACTCGATTAATCTACTAATCTAATAAAAGAATACTTATTTATCCCACTTGTCACTCTCTCAGCCTCTCTTACCTTTTTTAGCCCGTTTTCTTTCTTGGATCCCGGATGGATCATTACCCGACCTAATAACTGTTCTTCGGATCTACATGTTGTTGTAACCTGGATCATTACACTCTCTATGCCGATGTAGAGAAGACCTAAAGAAGAACGTTGATCCTAACGCCGCTGCCAATTCAGATCAATCCCTCGCCGACTACAAATACCCTGTTCCTTGTGGTAAATCCATAACCTGATTGCTATTTGCCTTATTCACTATTATCATCCCATATGACATCACCATAATAGCCCTAATTTGCAAAATCTTCTTCCTGAAGATGTATCTTTCAATCTGCAATCCTTCTTCATACCCAGCGGAATTGATCCTCACCAATTACCCGACCGTTCTTCCATAATCTAATTGCTATTGCCTTTTCGTTCTTCGATTACACGTGCGAGATCGTTCATTCGTATGAACTTTGATTGTTCGTGTTTGAAGTGCTTTTATCAACGTGCAATTGCTAGTTGTTTCCCTCTTCAATCATGTGGAAAGTTTCTTCTTTATCGACATCATTTGGTGTGGTATAATTTTTAGTCTTGTGTTTAGGTTAATTTGATTATTCAGATGCTCATTATTTGTTGTTACATGATAATTGATATGTTCATCATAAAACTTGTTTAATTTAGGTTATTTGATTTGGTAAATTTGAATTATCTTATATTGAATAATCTATGTTCATCACAAAACCTATTTATTGATCCTTTTTTCACCAACAGTCAAATCTGATTCTTTTTTTATTCAGAACCCGTGTTAATGTATTTTTATTTTTAGTTTGTTGTTGTAAATGTAATTGTATTAATGGATGGGCTTCAATTCCATCATTAGTTTATTAAATGTGTAGATTAACATAATTAGATTTGCATTAATATAAGGATTCATATTCATAATACTGATTGTATTATATTATCAGTTGGTGTTCCTGTTATGCTCCTTAGAAATCTTTGCATATTAATATTAGCTTTGCATTTGTTGAATTTGGTAGATTAATGGAAGCAATGGTTGTTTCCTCTTAGGATGTATGATTCTATGATTTCAAGAATCATAAATTTGGTACAAGCTGATTTCTTTTTATTGTACCTTAGAGGGGGACAAACATTTGATTTCAAGATATACTTCTTTCTTAAGTGTTTTGAAGTTGTGATATTCATTGCCGGACAAATTGAAATTATTCAAGAATTTACATCTAAATGGCACGTTAGATCTTGGTTCAGCTTTGGTTACAGCTACTTCTTAAATAATCATTTCACCCCATAAGTAATTGGATAACTAATTACATAATTGTTAAATGAAATTATAAGTTTTAATATCATATTTATATGAATATCATGTCAACGATAGAGATTTGTCAACTGCACTACGAAGGAAATTCGTTACGTAACAGAAAGAACACGAGGAACTTTATCTAAACAGATGAATATAGCATCCAAAGTATCAGAAAACTATGTTTCTAGCGGTAGCAACAAAAGTGAAAGTGAAACTTCAAAACGATTTTCCAAAAGTGAACTATGCAACGTGATGAACCCAAGAAATCACTAGAGAAACCGCCATGAGTTCTCGAGGTTCTAATCATTTTTCTTTTTCTATCTTTAAAATTTATCTATTAAAGAAAATGATTAATGTAAGGTTTACTATGGATTATTAGTCCGTGTTAGCTTCATGATATTAATTTGTTTGTACCTAATTCATTTGATGTTAACATAGTTTCGTGTAGATTAGATTTCATTGAAGAAACAGTTTCATGCATGTTATAATATGGTTCAAACATGATCTATTTCAATACAATATTTGTTTGTCAATTTCACACGAAACTGTTACACAAATTTCAGCAAAGATTCACCAGCCTTCAATTAAAACCTTTAAATGGTTGTGTATCAAAAATTGTTCGAGCACAAGTTTCAGCAAAGTTAATTAGATCTCATCTCAATTTTGCAGTGTCGTAAAATATACAAATTTGAAGATTCCAAATTGAGAATTTGAGATTTAATATAGATAAATAAATATAATTAGTTAATTACTGAATCAACAATGGAAGACTAATTAGAAAAGGTATTTTGGGATTTTCTTAAAACAATTGGTTAAAATAAATACAACTTCACTTTATGCAAATGGCTTATAGATTGGAAAGGTGAATACGGTTTAAAGTTACATCATTTATTTTGTATTGAATAATTAGCAAATGAAATTGGGATTCTAAGATTTAGACTTTGTGAGTTAGACATTCACAATTTGCAAATTTGATGTTGAAGTAGGTTTGCTGCAATTAGCAAATTCATTGTTGATGTATATTTGGTTATGCTAATTTTAAGCAGATGAATCGGGTTCATATTCAGTTCAGATCAATGGTTTTTTTAGTAAAATGAGTTCGGGTTGAAACGGGTTATGATCTGAATGAGTTCGGGACGAAACAAGTTGTTTTGAAAAGATATATATTTGCAACTTCTTTGTTTTCACTTCATTACATAATTGGTCTATCACTTTTGTAAAGTTCATCTTCTTTAAATTCTATAAAAATATAAAACAACCAACTACATGTTATTGGTAATTGATCTACACCACCTTTACCCTTTATGAATTGTAACTTTATGTTATTTATGTAAAACATTGGTACGCACCTTAGAAATCTTTACACAAAAAAAAAAGTTATGTAACGGTACTAGACTATAGATTATATATTTATGTACAGTTGACGAAAAAATTATTTTTGAAACTAATATTGGACATATTGATCTATAGAACACCAATGACTCCAACAGACAACAAAATAGCATTTAAATTTCAAAGACAACAATTTCCTCTTGTAGCATGTTTGATGATCATAAACAAAAGCCAAGGTCAATCGTTATATAGGATTGATGTACTTAAAAGAACCCAGGTCTCACACGGACAACTATGCATGACCTTATCAAGAGTTACCAGCAGTGGCGAATCCAGGATTTTTTTCCAATGGGTTCATTGTTTTTAAATGCTCTAATTTTACATGACCGATCTATCACACCCCAACCTAAGGTGGAAATGTCGGGCAGTGATTCGATTGCTCACAGCTCGAAGATACTATCATAACATAAATGTGACAATATCTATTTAATTATTTTATTTCAAATGCACACACCATATTCAAATACAACAAAGCAATTCAAGTAAATAAATATAATAAGTTTAAATGATGTTTGTTTTCATTAAATCCTATGGTCTTGTCTAAATATCCAAACTTCATTCTTCAATTCACTAGATAACATGCATATGCGTAGAAAATAGATTTTGTCAACAACACATGTTGAACGAGTTTATCACTAGTTTTGCAACAAAATAATGTTAATATAATAAATAAGAGAAATAAGCAAAACGTAATAAATGCAGTAATGAAATCAAACCATGATCAAATAAGTTGTCGATTAAACCATTGCCAAGCGAATCGAGCACCGGTAAATCAACCATGAGCAAATAATAATAATAATAATAATAATAATAATAATAATAAGACCGTTGCCAAGCGAATCGGGCGTTGGTCAATAATATGAAAACCCTATACAACGGGATATGTTGGACCTCTCCGAATGCGATTGTGCACATAAACAAGTAAACACATTAGCAAGTAACAAGTATATTTGATTAATCATACACAATTATACGTTTGCTACTTTGAGATAGATATATATTTATATAATATAAATAAGTACGCATATATCCCCAAAACATTTAGAAAACTTAGTAGAATAGGGGAATGATAAAACTCACCTTAGATTAAAGGCAAGTGATAAATATATATGATAAACGAACTAAGATTTAAACAAATTGTCCACTACACGTCAAACGAGAATAATGATCAGAACCTGAAACTTTGAGATATGATAATATAAGTAAAAACGAACTCGTGGCCGCTGGAATCAATCCAAATGGAGGTTGAACTCAAGTTACGTTATATTTAAGATTTAAGCGAGCTGGTACTGACCAGAATCCGAACAGGGAGTCGGAAGTCGGGTTTTGGTCAGTAGCCTTAAAATTTTGTTATGAGAATAAAAGTCTTCTGGACCGAACGTTGAATCTGACCAGAAGTATGAGAAAACGGATAGTCAAAGTTATTGACTATTTTGCCCTTAAACAAGTTTGACTCGAATTGACCCATCAATACCCCTCAATCTCAGAAATTGGTTGAGGGTTATGGACAAGTGAGTATTAATGAACGTTGATCAGTTAACAACTTACCTGAATGGTGTTTGTATTAGTGGGAAATCGAGGTCAAAGGTTTAACGAATGTCAAAGTCAAACTGCAGCTCTTAGTCTTCAAGTAAACGAGCAAGAAAACGTCGGGTATTGGGTATGTGACGGCTGAGAATCCTTAGTTGTAGTAAACTTTAGGGTTTGGAATTATAATGTGTTTATATAGATGTTAAACCAACTTGTTGGACAAGAAACAGGTCGATTTTGGTAACTGAATCATACAATTAAGGATGACATCGGGTCTTGAATCCATCGATATGTTGATATAACTACAGAGTATGAACCTAGACATCATTCCCTAGCCGATACAATAACTTGTTGCTCAATTTTTGTGATTTAGGAAAGATTTAGCATTAAATGAAGATCTGAAACAAAAATGGCTGATCTGGTGACATCTTCGCGCCGCGCTAAGATGCAAGGCTGACATCTTCGCGTGGCGTGAAGGTGCAGCTTCACCAGACCTTCAACTTTTGATAGTTTTAGTCCCTGTAGTTCCAAAAACGCATTTTTAAGTCGTTTTAAGTGATTTTAAGAGTTTCTAAGGGCTATTTGGTACAAATGAAAGTTAAGGAATTATAAAATAAGATAAAAATAATTATTTCACTAATAAATACATAATTTTATTAATAAGAAAGATCCGAATATTTTCCCGAATTGAGTTAAACGAAACGAATATGGTCTTGAAAAATCCGAGATGTTACACGATCGTAAAAAATTTCAGGTTGATTCAAAAGTTCGGGTCGGGTAAGGTTCATTACATAACATAAATACGATAACTTAACAAAAAAATTTCTAATTCATAATGCCTACAAATCAAATTTAAACATCACTAATTGTCTAATTCAATTAAAAATTTTCAACAGAACCATCCTTTGTAAATCTAATTTCAATAAAATAAACGAAAATACAAGCAAAACATGAAAATAATTAATTATCTTACCTTGAAGATTGAAGTGAAGCTGTGAAGGACTAAACTAGTGAACTCTGAAGACAATGGTGGAGACTAGGAGAGGGTTGCGGCAACCAGCAGAGGCAGAGGGCGGCGCACAGGGCGGGAGAGGTGGAAAACGGTGACGGAGACAGAGTTTGCTGGTGGCTGCTGTTAGGGTTTGAAGGGATCAGGCCGTAGGAGCTGTTTCTGTTAGCGACGTGGGTAAAAAATAAAAAACCCAGACTTAGTTTACTGGTAAAAAAAAGAATAAAACAAATGGCTATAAAAGAAATAAAGCTTAATCTCGATCTTAATGAGATTCGAACCCGGGTTTATTCAACTAAAAGGAGGAATGTTTACCATCAAAGCTAGGCTGTAGAATGTTAATGGATTCACTCTCAATATATATATATAGGTTCATTATCATAATTTATATAGGTATTCTATATAAATTTCGAAACTCAGTGAATTCCCGTGATACCGTAACTAGCATGTAAATCTGCCCCTGGTTACAAGCAGACATGGACTAAAGATTTTGATTCTTAATAAACAAGGTATATTGACTAATACAACCACAAATGCAGTGTAGAAGGCATTTTTTACTTATTTATAAAATATTCATGTAATGTTTGTTTTGTAATTTTAATGTAAATTGCAAATGTATTATTAACAATATATGATAATTGTGTTGTTGATTGCATTTTGCTTAATGTTTAAAGTTTTCATCAATTTTCCGTGTAATACACGGGTCTTAAACTAGTATAACTAATATAATTGGTATTGACACTGACAGAGCTTTACATATGGTGTTGGGTTCAACCACGATCATCAACACATGTACAAACTTCTAACCGTGTGACCTACTTATAAGGGTCGTGCACCGGTTAACCCGAATTTATACGTTTGCGGGTTATGGTTGAAATTTTTGACACGAATAATAGTATGGGTTAGGTTCGGGTTACACATTTCAACCAATCAACTTATTAATCTGACAAGGTTGGCGCCCGTAAGGATCAAAATTTTGATGAGTACGCTTTGTTTGATCGTTGATTCCAATGAAATTTCTGACCAACACACAAAATGTATGAAACTAACCATGTCAACTCCAAATTATGTTTTTATTTCAGTAGCCTAAGCCGCCCTATAAGTTAAACCCAATTTAATTAAGCCCAAATTTATATAAGTTTGTTCCAATTTCTCATTTACTCAAATATCCAAATAAGCCCAATCACCCAACTTCTTTTATCTAATTACTCATAGCCCATTTATCCAACTTCCCTAATTGTTTCCAAAACATATTGTAAGCATTAGCATCTACCAAGACAAAGGCTAAAAGGCTTGTAGCCTAGTGATATCATGGTGCGTTAAATGACATCTTTTCTCTTAAGGTTGAGTGTTTTGAGTCCAATAATGAACAATGACGTATATTTAAAACTAGGATTGTAGAGGGCAGGGGCGGATCTATATAGTAACGTACGGGTGAAATTTATATAGAATATAGCTATAATTTATGATAGTGCATATATTTTGAGAGTGAATCCAAATACAATCTAAATCTTTAGTCTGGTGGTAACACTCCTCCTTTCAAATCTGTGAACCCGGGTTTGATTCTGTCTTCAAGCGTCAGATTATGTTTTTTTTTTCCTTTTTTTTTAATTCAGCATACTAAGTTAGGGTTTTAGTATTTTACTCTTTACCCCACATCGTTAACACACAGACATAACATCACACAACAACATTGCAGCCTCAAACACTAGTGGGCCACCATCAAACATTCAAACTCCGACAGTCCACCTCCGCGTGCCGCCTCACTTTCCGCCACGACGCCCTCGGCCCTCCTCTCCATCTCTCTTTCACTTTAGTCTTCACGGTAAGGTATATTTTGATGTTTCGCTTCAATTATTTTTGTTTTATCTATTGAAATTACAATTAGAAAGAATTATTTTGTTGAAGTTTGTTAATTGTTTTAGAAAATTGATGTTTAAATTTGATTTGTATGCATTATGATTATTAAAAGATATTTTCCAAATGAACCATCAAACATTCAATCATCATCTTCAAGTGGTAAACAACCCTCAAGAATATATTTGGATGATCTTCCGTGGGATCCTTCGTTGAACCGACCCAAACCTTCGAATCGACCCGAAATTTTTTATGGCCAGCCATATAAAATTTGAGCATTTAAAAACAGGAACCCATTAGGAAAAATTCCTAGAATCGACACTGGTAGAGGGTGGTGGTTGTATTATAGAAATCTATATAGTGTCTTGGTTGTTCAACAAAAAAAAACAAAACAAAACAAAAATCAACCACGGCAAAGGTGAGATGACCATAATCATTTGACCATCACTGCCAAGGTGCCAGAGGAGATTTGCGAGACAAGACGACTAGACTCGTGCTCCTTAACTACTTGTATCAAGAGCGAAAAAACCAATCAGCCATCTAGTCCCCGCATCCTTCTTAGTTTAGTACCTTTCTTTTTCAACTTTTTATTTTACAGTTTTTTTACTTTTATAATACTGAAATTAGATGTAAACTTCACTCTTGAGTCTTAAAATAAAACTTGATTAGTTGATTTTAACTTACTACTTGGTTGAAAGTAGTTGTAAAACTTGAAATTAACTTAGAGTAATTTTAGTTGCTCTTGACTTTGGTTCTTAATAGTAAAATACTTACTGAAATCAATAATGAAAACCAGTTTTCAGTAACCACAACAATAATATTTATAACAATTTTCTCCAATTTTATAAGTTTATGCATAACAAAGATAGAGTGTGTTGATCACTAAATATATATTATCTTATCCTATTTTTGTATTTGAAAAGTACAAGCATCCAAACGTACAAGCAAGCAATGCAAGCTAGGAGACGTACGCCATACCACAAAACACGCCAGGCAAATATGCAATTACTATAATTCCCATGCATCATCCTCTCATTTCTCTCCCATTTGATCTAACATATTCCCCAGACACAACCATCCATTTATTATGGTCATTGACCGAATTCGGAGTCGCCTATCGACAGCCACACCAGTGCAACAACCTCCTTCTCCGATGCCCAATTCCCGGATCCCCGCCCGCTCTGATCCCTCTTTCGACAAGTTGAAGAACATCCCCGAATTTGACGTTCCAGACGATATGACTCGACCGCAGATTCCAGAGATTGAATACCGGTTGATTAAAGCCAAGGACAAGAAGGCGATCCAACAGATGTTGGATTCTGCAATGAAGTTCGGGGTGTTTAGGGTTGGTGGACACGGAGTATCGCCAGAGGAGCTGCAAGTGGCGTTTACGGAGGCGGAGTTTTGTTTTGGATTGTTGGCGGAGAGGTGGAGCCGTGACGGCGATAGGGAGGAGTTTGCGTGGTCGAAATCTGCCATGGCGGCTGTGGAAAGGAGAAAAGAGGTTAAGAATGACGACAAATATCTTATGTTCAGGTTTGTTCATTTCTTGACAATTAATAATTGAATTTAAATCTATTATAATGATTTTATAAAGAAATGGTGCTTCCATGTTTAGTATGATTTGATTCATGAAAAATTTACCCGCCTAGCTATCGTTGTATTGATGATAACCTTTATATGCGTCTAGCAAACATTTGAAGCGAAAACCGATCAGATAGTTGACCTTAAGAGCTATTTCCGCGAGTGGATAATTAATAATCCTTCGGTAGATCTTCAAGTCTTTAGAATCGATAAACATTCCCCATGGCATGTTTAATTTGTACCATAACTATGCTGTTGCGGCCCAGCAGATTTGGAATTTGACTTACCTGTGTGTGTCCGCTTGTAATAACGTGTGCACCTCACATTTGGCTTGGTTTCTATCCGGTGCCAGACTTCTTTTCGTTTGTACAACAGGATTCATGCTCGAATCAGCAACGAGGGTATGCTCGGTTGGGTAACATGGTACAGACGTTATGTGATCTAGTAGGTGTCTAAGTGAATATGTCACAGTTTGATGTCTAGGTGTCTCGTATCACTGTGGACAATTTTGAATGACATGGATTCGTCTTTTATAGATCCAATGCACTTTGCGTGCCCTGCTCTTCCATATTCGCTTGAATCCAATCGACGACATCTGGTGTACTATGGCAATGCCATTAGGAGCTGGTAATTTCATTATTGCACATGTGGTTGATACCATGATCACACGATAGTGCATAGTCTCGATCCTCTAATGATCACACTAATTATACTTGGAAGGAGATAAGACTATTAAGAAGTGTCTCGTCCTCATTTAGACCAATTGAGCTTCCAACGTCACCAAAAGTCGTAATTTACCTATCGCTTTTATAAGTTCCTTCGAAAATTCAACCAGAGGTAAGTTGGATTATTTCACTTGTGGCTGGACTATACGGAAGGCAATTTGAGCGAAAACAATGTTCATACATGATCTCGGGTGTTTCCCATCTATATATATATATATATATATATAGGGAGAGGATCAAAAGAGAACTCCTTCTTAAAGAAAGAACTAGATAACTAATAAAGAAATATTTTTAATTTAATTAAAAAAAATATTTTTAAATTTCAGTTTTTTCCATTATTCTTACATTTTGTTACCATTCACTCGAAAAAAATAAAAAAATAAAAAAAATAAAAAAAAAAAACTCGTTGTAATGCACATATGCAATACATCGACTTTTTTTATTGCATATGTGCACTAGTGTGTATTTTGATATGTGCAATAATATTGAATAGCATATACGCAATTTTTTGTATTGTATTAGTGCAATAGTGTTATATTATATACAAAAATACCAAAAAAACAATATAGTGCATATGTGTATTAGTTTTGTATTACGTATATGCGATAGTTTGTTTTGAGTACAATTATTTGTGTTTGTATTTGCATATATTCAATAATGTGCATTGTATAATGCAATTGTGTTGTATTATATGCAATAAAACACTATTGTATATATGCAATACACATTAATACATATATGCAATTGTGTTGTATTATATGCAATAAAACACTATTGTGTATACAATTTTTTTAAAGAACAACATCATCTTATTAAGAGGAAAGAAAAAAAAATCATAAAATATTTTTTAAAAAAAAGTTAAAAATAGTTTTTATTAGTTTTCTAGTTCTCTCTTTAAGAGAAGTTCTCTCTATATCCCACCCCTATATATATATATATATATATATATATATATATATATATGAGAAAGTTAACGTACAAATGAAATTAGTGTGCTAAACGTGAGAATCAAGTAGAGTAATTATGTAATTACATCATAGAATAATTACGTAATTACTCTATAATGTAATTACATAATTAATCTACTTGATTCTCACGTTTAGCACGTTAATTTGATTTGTATTTGATTCAAACCCTATATATATATATGAACATATTAGAGAGAGAGAGAGAGACCCTATGAACATATTATAGGGTGGACCATAATATGCATGTATAATTATTTGCCATAAATATTTAAACCACATACTTACCAAAGGATACCTCACTATCACCAATTTATATGGTAGCAGGGTTTGAGTCCTAATTTCACTCTGTTTTACCGGCTCCTCGTTGTCGTTTGGCGGGCGTGGGAGTCAGATTTTATATCCCTCAATTGGTGGACCGCTAGGGGCTCCGTCCGTCCGGACTCGTGGCCAGCTCGGGCTACCTTTAGCCAATGGGGGCCGTGTACGGAATACCCGGCGTTACTTAGTTGGTCGTTAAAAAAAAAAGTGACCCTCCCCATAAGGTTCAGGGTTCAAGGTTTCATGGTGGGTGAAAGTGCATATTTATGAGTATAATGTGTGCGTGTGCGTACGCTTTAGCTATCACAAAACATATTTATAGTTTTAGAATAATAAAAGAGCTATCAAACGTGTATGCACCAACACATCACATTACATAATTCTGAAAAAGAACATACATACCCATGAACCATGTGTTGGACTTAATTCCCGTCCTCGAGTCAATGAGGCGGGTTGGGCCGACCAGTCGAGCTTATGATGGGCTGGTGTCTTGTTTCTCAAATTGAGCATGTGACTTGGTTTACATGAAATAAATTACTTTGTGAACAAGTCGAGCCAATGACTTGGACAACAAGGAATTTATTTATTAATTATTATTTAGATTTGTTTTTACCAATTAATATATATACCCAAGCTTGTGGGTTATGTCATTAAAAATAGTTTTGAGTAATGTAATTTTCAAGCTAATGAAAATTATAGAGATCGAGCTTATGATCTAAATTTGTTTTTTATGTTCATCGATTCTGGTTACTAAACTTCGCCCTTGTTGGCTCTCCATGAACCTCATTTGACACTACCAGAATCGTTAGCAGGGCTAATTCCCCTCTAAATGGTGACACATCTCCAACCTCACCACCACACAATTTGGTTTGCGGGTGTGTATCTTTTGGTTTTTCCTTGGAACATGAATGAAGGGTTTGGTTTGCGGGTATCGGCTTAAAAATCCTTCGGCAGACTATCCATTTAATCATAATAATAGAAGAAAATCAATAATCTGTAACTTACAATCATACTAGTTTATTATTTTTGTAAATTTGTTTGTTCTCTCTGCCTAAACTTATTTTTCCTCTAAAGTTAATGCATGCCAAATAAGTTGCAACTTACAGAAGTAAAAAGATTTGGGTCTAACCCTAGTACCCATGGCAAAATATCAATAGTTTACTTTGATTCGGTTTCAACTTCTCAAGGATTTAGCTTTGGTTTACGCATAGCAAAAAGCCAAAAACCACTACTAGTAGTTTGCCAAAAAACCATTACTAGTAGTTTGCCTCACTGTTTAACCAAAAAGCAGGATCCTAAACGCCAACTTATTAGTTCTAATCAAAATCGTTAGCAACACCACAACTAATTTTACTAATTAGCCAAATTGTGAGTTTAAAAAACAATATTATTATTATTATAACTACAATACAATATATGAGCTATTATGCATTTGTATATCATTTGGGCTATTCCGGCAAGTTTAACACCTTTTTTCGGTTTTACACAAACGACTAAGTATAGCATAACATAAATATCTATAAGTTGTGATCTGTAGTCTGTAAAAAAAATGAAATAAGAGCATTCTCATCCAACCCCTCATTTATGTGAGGGGTGTTTTTATAATTTAGAGAGTGATTCAGGTGTTGTGAGTGAAGAGTTTTTATATTTTAGAAAAAGTAGTAATTTTTCTGTATATTTGAAAAGTTACTGTTCATCCCCTATAATTTTTTAATATATTTGGAAAGTGGTTGTGAGTGAAGGAAAGAGAAAAGATAATAATAAAAGTTATAAGAAGTATTATTTAATTGAAATAGAAAGAGAAAATATAGTGAGTTTTAGTGTAATTTTTGGTTTAGGGATAGAGAGTGGGATGAGAATGCTCTAATATATGCCATTCCAATGTTCATTTGCAGACAAAAAACCGAAAGCCTCGCAAATAAGCTCGAAGTGATCGCGAAAGAGGTGACCAAGATCATGGGAACCCATGGTGGTAAACAACCTCGAAAGAAAATAAAGGAAAACGAAACAAGAATGACCATATTCAAGCATAGTAACTCAGCTCTTCAACCTCACACCCCACGCTCATCTCAGACTCCGCGTGCCTTGGACGGGTCAAAACGGGATTCAGCTGCATTTGCTGTCGGCCTTCATCTCCCAACTGAGATTGGCAAGTTCCGTCTCTTGTCTGAAGATGGGCCGTTCTCATTCCGCACTGACCCTAGTACCATTATCTTCACCATTGGAGAACAAGTTGAGGTAATTCGTAACCAAGTACTTGTGGCTATAATGATTTGGCGTTTTAGTATGTTACAACTAACAAGTTTTGAGTGAAGGAATGGAGCTATGGAGAGTTCAGATCTGCATTTGGGGAGATAAACATAGAACCGGATATCCAAGAAGAAGATAAAGGATCATATTCAGTTGAACTCAAGGTCTCGCCTTCAAATCTAAATGATGCGGTTGACAAAAGTGAGGGTATCTCCATAACTGATCAGATTATCTTCATAGTCATAGTTGTCATAGTTTACAATCTCTTCTCCTATCTACTTTCTTGATTTCCAGGCTCCAAAAAGAAAAAATATATATATTTTTTTAAATTTTAAATTTTTTGGTGTGGGTCAACTATATTTTTGCCTAAAACTTCACCTCATGGCATCTACTTTCTTATGGCCTAAAACCTAACAAGCTAGAATAATTGGATGGACACAAGTGTGATAGGTTGTTTCTTGAAGTCTTTTTATGTAATATTTGGATTTATATTTGTTTTTGTTAGTTTTTGGTTCACTATGTAATAACAAATATGCAATGAGTATATTGTTTCTCTTCTTTTTCTTAGTTTTATAAATATTCGACATAAGTTGGTGGTCGCGGAAGATCTGATTCATAATCGATCTCAACCTCTGAAGGCATATGAAAACCAAATCAAAGCAAAGCAGAGAATTGTGAGAATCGCGTAAACCCTTGTACATAGTGCTGGCATATATAGTATTATACCGGAAGGCAGTTAGGTGAGATGAGACATATGACTATGTACCATATGTTTGATGCCATCTTGAAGTGAACTACAAAACTATAAGTACCATGGCAAGTATCATACTTTTTATATCTATTTTCCCTATTCAAAAGTACAAACTAGTTTTTAAGTTAAAAGGGCGATTGAAAATGAAAAACTGGCCCTAGTTTGTATAAGACTGTATTTTTTTATTAAAAAAAACCAGAAACACACACCTAAAATTAATGCACCAAAGTTGCTCTCTCCTTTTACAAATGTTACCTGATGAAGTATCAGCAACCGGTCCAAGTCTTTCATGTAAGCTTTCTCCTCACCAGTCCTTTGAAAAAGTCAAAACTGCACAAACAAAACACATATCTTCAATACTAGTGAGGCGATGGTTTATATTATTTGAAGTTAAAAGGTAACAATTTAACACTCTTGAATGTTTTCATAATGTCAGATTTGTATTGTTTTATGTTATTTTTAAAAATCTATGTAGCATACTAGCATGTATTGCATATATTACCTATTGCCATCTGGATGAAGCTCGTACATCTCACCATTATCAGCAATGGCCAATAAATATCCAGAAGATGTTAACCCCTGCAATTAACAAGTGAAACTGTTACAACTCCATGTTGGCGACTCCCAACTACAAATATGTGGCAATCAAATAATGTGTGTTGTATGATCTTAACTTGTTCACTATTTGACTACAACTATACATGTAATTAAAGGAATGCGATTAAGATTTCTTGATTATCTAATCAACAAGGATACCTGAACAGTAACTACATTTTCCAATAGCAATTCTGGATCTTGGACTGTAACCCTCTGCCCACTGCACAGGGCCAAGACCAATGATGAAACAAATATAAATCTATAATATAGTCAGATGAGGTACAGCACTATAGCAGTACCTATGAAGCCATGCCTTGTAATATAGCTCCTCAAGGGGTTTAAAGCCTACATTTATTATGAGAAACCATGAATTACACTTTTTTCTTTATGGGAAGAGTAAAAAAGGCTTAGCTTTATCTAAAATTACTACTCACCTTGGTTAATTAATATATGAAAAAGATGCTCGAATTTATTAAAAAAAGCTGAAGCAATATCTTCTCTGCTAAGTCGGTAACCACAAGTCAACTTCCGCAGGGCTGCATTCAACGATGTTGTTGGCTTATCATTGTCAACATTCAAGCCAACTCCTGCAATTGAAAACAGAGAATGAAGATCAAAATACTGTATCAAAACCAAAATCCAAAATTTCAGAATTCTAAGTTCTCATTAACTGCTATGGATCAAGTGAGAAATATACCAGCACTGACATTAAACTTCTTAAATTTATATGTTGACGTGCACAAAATTCCTCCCACTTTGAGGCCATCCAAGTAAAGATCATTTGGCCACTTTATTCTAACATCCAGAGGTGGGATGCCCTGAAATTGATAATACAAAACAAATATTATTATCATATGATGGATATCTTTAAGTGGAGCTTAATACACCAATGGCAGTTATAACTTAAACAATATTAAACAAGAAACTGGTAGAAACAAACAAGCTTACATTTTCTGAAGCAAGATTCTTAATTGCTTCTGTCATAGCAAGAGACACAACATACTGCACATGTGGCACCACATGACCATCTTCCATTTGGATTGTAAATGAAAAGAGAAGACCACCCTTTGGAGATTCCCATATATTTTGTGAACGACCTGTAACATTGAACGATTTCTATGAGTCTATAATATCTTTAATTTAGATAGTTTGGTTGGTTGGTTACACACCTCTTCCTTTGAATTGAACATCTGCAATGCACACAGAACCTACTGGAATCTCAGAAAAGTTTCTGCATAAACCATAAAACATTTAGTGAGTAAAAATACACAATACAAACAATATGAATCAGAAAAGGTTTTTGCACTTACAGAGAGACGACATCCTGAGTCGAAGGTAATCGTGGAGACCAAAGAAGAACTCTTCCAAAGCATGTAGTTATAAGAGAAGCCATGTACGTGTCAAAATTAAACTCATCTTTCTCGGATTTCCATCCGGTATCAGATTGCAAGAACGTCAACAGTTTTCCATCATCTGCGAGTTTAAGTGATGAATTTTCCTTCAAAGTCTTTACCAGTTCCCTCTCACTTGCCGATTTTCCGCGTAGTACCAGCACACAAGGTGATTGGGGATCCATCCTTGCTAGTACAATGACGTTACTATTAGTATATACTGATACACATAAGCTAGGGGTGAGCATAAAACCTAATTAACCAAACCGAAACCTATTTAACCGTAAAAAACCGAACCGAAACAATAACGACAGTTAATTTTTTGAATAACCGATTTTTTAGTTCGGTTTCGGTTATCCTCTTTTTTATAACCGAACCGATTAACAAATCTCAAGTATGGCCCATTAGCAATTTAACCTGTAAGTTCAAGTATGGTCCGTTCCAAGTCTAGTGGGCGACAAGGGGGCTACAACACCGCCCCCCTCTCCCCAGGCTACAAAAGGGTGATAAGTGGGGGGGGAGGGGGGGCATACCTTTGTCATCGGGTTTGAGTTTGGAAATAATAATTTTTTAATATGTTGAGTGTAATATATATATATATATATTGGGCTACAACACCACTACACCCCTAAAATAAAAATTATGCCTTCGATGACTAGGCGCCACATGTCTGATACCCCCCCCCCCACACACACACACACAAAATTTGTAGCCCCCCACTACACATAGACATAGCCTTAGCGATTTAACATTTCAGCCCAACTTTTGGGTCCACTAGTTCTTGTACTGGCCTTGAAGTCGTTTATGTTTTGTACGAATAAATTTTGTGTTGAAATTTACATGAAGCATAGCTTCATTTTTAAAATACATCTATGAACTAAACTGTTAATAACCGAAACCGAGCAAGAGCGGTGCTCACCCGTACATAAGCATAAAATCTACATCTAACAGTGGGTGAATTGAATAGAATAATATGACGAATTCAATAGGTATAGACATAAACATAATACGGTAATTGGGAATCCATTCACAATTAGCATAAAATATAAACCTAATAACAGTGATGAGTGTTTAAAAAGGTACAACGATGGAGTGATGTAATCGAAATCAGTGTTGGATTTGTATTGAAAATACCTGTTATTGCAGCAGTAGCGAGTGAGAAGATGGGAATTCGAGTGTGAAATGAACAAGTTCGTATTCGTATTCGTAGAGGATTAAATAACATTGATCAATTTGAAGATGAAGAGGATTGCTTTTAAGCGACGGTTGCTGGCCGTGTTGTTGAGCCGGTGACGGCGGACGGAATAATCAAAGACATTTAAAAGTACCACGCTTTTATTATTTTCTCATCGGAGAAATTCCCAAAATACCCTTTTATAGAGATAACTCCCAAAATATCTCTTTTTTCTTCAAAATCTTTTATAATTTGTACTGTCAAGATGCATTGGAAATAAATAAAAATAAATACGAGATTTTGAAATAAAGTCAGGTAAAAGACGAGATTTGAGAAAATAATGCCGTGCAAGTCCAAATTATTTGTAATCTTGGAGCAAAAGTTCAAATTTTTCAAAAAAAAAATTTTCTCAAAAAAACCGTCTTGAGAGACTGTATTTTTATGTTTCCTACATTTTCCGTCTATATTTTCAAATTCTTAGAAAATATATTTTTTACAATTATACCCCTTAACCACCACCACCTTCCAACTTGTCACGTAATCACGCAACCAGTTCTGATTTCCACCGCCGCCGATCTCCGATACCATTTCTTCCACCGGCGCTTCATCCTTATCGCTGGAAATAGCTCGCCGAAAAAGCCACCTCAGGGGTACTTCTAGGATAATGTTTAGAGCCAGAAATCAAGATTCTTCTTTGGCCATTGATAACAATGGCCTTACTGTCATAAGTCACACTACACTGAATCTGATGAACACCAGTTGAATTAGGAGCAAGAGAGCAAAACCCACTTGGAAACCGAGTTGGTTTCCATGATTTTGGAGAGGAATTGAAAATGGAAAGAAATGAAGTGAAGAGCTGGTTACGTGACAAGTTGGAAGGTGGTGGTGGTGGTGGTGGTTAAAGGGTATAATTGTAAAAAATATATTTTTCTAAGAATTTGAAAATATGGACAGGAAAGGTAGGAAACATAAAAATACAGTCTCTTAAGACGGTTTTTTTTAGTAAAAAAGTTTTTGAAAAATTTAAACTTTTGCTCCAAGATTACATATAATTTGGACTTGCACGGTATTATCTCCTCAAATCTCGTCTTTTACCTGACTTTCTTTCAAAATCTAGTCTTTATTTTTATCTATTCCCAATGCGTCTTGACAATCCAAATTATAAAAAATTTTGAGAGAAAAAGGGCTATTTTGGGACTTCTCTTTCTAAAAGGGCTATTTTAGAAAATTTTCCTTTTATCATAACATAATAATTCAAATAACATATTTACCAGGAATGCCAATCCTTATGTTCCAGCATGGGTCCCGATAATGTCAACATAGTCTGGACCGAGGGTGATGGGGCCGCGAATGCGATCGCGTTATCACTTAACTGAGGAAGTCACCATTCAAGAAAAAAAAAACATATTTAATGTTTTAATTTTAATCTATTTCGTTAACCAAAAAAAGCCATAATAATGATCATTTTTGTTATGAATGTTGATCATTTTATAACCCGGCCCAATGTTTGACCATTTTATATTGTTATTGTGATTATCTTTAATGAATGAACGACTTTCTTTTTTATATTTCTCTCTGGTTTATTTTACGTTATCATCATGATTTGATCTCTATATGGAATCATCCATGCCTGTTCATCAATCCGAGTAACATCAAACAGGGGTTTACAATTTGCAATTAAAAAAATAAGATACGTTCAAACATGAAATCAAATCCCTGTGTTTCACTCACACAAAATTTCTAATCCAACCTAGAAAGTGTGTTCCAAAGTCACAAAATAAACAGTAACAGAACCCTTCATCACATGCAATATCGAAATTAGCAATTCTTAATCAATAACAAATACAACTTTTTCACTTGATGTCATAAATCAAAGATATTGAAATTGCATTTGAATTTCATGACTTGCCAAGAAATATGAAACAAAATGAAATCATAGTTAAGAAGAATAGGCAAATGGTTACTCGCAATTTCTTTATAATTTAATGTTTATTTTGTGAAATCGGAGATTTTGGGGTCAAATAGAGCAACCGACGGAATTTTTCGAAGGAGTTGGTTTAACTGTTTCATTTTATGGACCTGGATTATACATTTTCAGTCCCAAAGTTAATGATATTTAATTTAATTTAATAACTAGAATAAAGGGAACACCAAAATTATTATGGTAGACAGTGTTAGGTTAGAATAAAAACCCATTTAAGTTATGAAAACTCTAGAAACCTATTATCAATCACATGTTTTTAATTAAAGTTTAAATCTTGTGGTCCACAATTAAAGTGAATAAAAAATGTAAATATAAATATAATTTTTTCTCTCTCCTGAAAACATATATAAAAATTAGTAAAAAAATGTTAAAAAGTAGCAAAACATTTTTTTTGATGTTTCGATGTTTTGTATTAAATGTTATAACATATATTACATGTAACAAAAAAAACAATGTTACATAGGATTTCACGAGTTTTCACAACTCAAACGGGTTTTAATTCTATTGGAAGGCATATGCTAACTTTTTAAACTGTGATGGACATATGTCAACTGCCATCCACATTCCAAAATAATGGCTGACGAGGCGTGTAAGTCGATCAAACAAATGACTGTTCACGTAAGCATTAACTGTAACTATATTAAAGTTCTTTAGAAATTATAAATTTTTACAAGTCGAAATGCTCCAGCAGAGCTTAAATATGTGTGAGATGAATGTCTAACTATACAACATAAAAACTAATACTATTTTAATAACATAAGAGATGTTTTGTTGTCTTCAACAAAGACATTTATATCATGAGTAACAAGAAGTTACTACATTTGATGACCAAATAAATTATTGAAGAGGTAGGTCCCAGCAGAGCCCAGTTGGACCCGCAAGACTCTCCTTGAACAGGGACGTCTGCGCAACGACCAACTGCTCCAGCAGGACCCACCATGCTCAGAGAACCTTACGCGCAGTACGCCAGCTGTACCCGCAGGGAAAGCCTCCCAATGGTGAAGTACCCCGCCTGTTTCCGCAGCTGCGGATACAAGCCATCAGGGAAGGCTACCCGCACTAACAGCAAGGCTACACGCACAAGGCATTACCTACTTCAGTAGTCACATGAAGGAATGAGCAAGGCGGGAATACTCCCGCCTAAATGAGCCAATCCGTATGCTTCTGGAAGATCTTTCGTACTATACCTACTAAGGTATGGGCAGAACAGACGATTTGACCAGAACAGCCCATGAACCAATCACAGGGTGACAGCTCACCGACAACAGTACGAGGAGGAGAACCCTCTAGTACTGTTTGTCACTATTAGCCGCTGCCTACTCACCAACCCTTACGATGGGACGTGCGCAGCCTACAGTTGGTGGAACAGTTCGTAGCCGGCAGTAAAGGAACAGTGTACAGCCGTCCTTGTTACTGTTGGCCGTAGCCTATCCACCAACCAGCATGGCCTGTGCGTAGTCCACTGTTGGTAGAACAGGAATACTATTCAGCCGGCTGTACCTTCTAGGAAACCTACATTCGGCTATAAATACTCCAACACCTTGGAATGGTAAGGACATCATCTGATATCTCATCTTATCTAGCAATCTCTTAATATACACTTATATTCAGAGCAATCTAGTCTGATTCTCACGCCGGAGGGTGGTCACAAGGAGGAACCCCCCCTTCTCAGTGACGAGCTTACGGTGTCTGTTTTGCAGGTCATCTGAAGAACAATCTTCTCTGCTGAACCTCATCCTCGTGGGAAACATTACTTAACCCCCAGATTATCTATAATCTGCCCAGGGTTCACTTAGTGTTTCTTCATTGGCGCCATCCGTGCATAAAAGCTAGAACTAATTCTTAGTTTTTTTTCAAAATTTCTGAAGAAATGGTTAACGTTACTCCGGTCCCAAGGCCAGTAAGTGACCAGGAAACCCCGGTGACCACAACCCCAGCAACTGGGAACACCGGCGGTTATACAAATCTTACGAACACTACCCCGGTTACCCAAGCCGGGGCAAGTGCAGTAAATATTCCACTGGGGTTCACTGATGCCCAGCTGGAGAAACGAACGAGGGTCCCTCGCCAAACACTAGATCAAGTTAAGGCGTGGGCCGAAGCACGTCAGAAAGAGTTCCAAGCTGAGTTGGATGAACGCTTGCGTTCAGTTCAATAGGCTGACGAATTCGGCAGTACTCGCCAACATCTCAATATGAACAGTGAGTGCGAGTACTCAGACGATGAGCGGGAAGAATCCGATACCGACGCAAACCCTCGCCATAAGGCAAAAGGGAAGCGTAAGGAAACGGACTTCCAACCGACAAGGAATTTTGGGGAAGCCTTTAAACCAACAAATGCGGAGAGAAACCCGCGTGACTTCTCCAAAACCTTTAGACCAACTGCTGCAAATGCAGGAAAGTCTAAGTTCGCAAGGGACATTGCGGAAGCAATCGCCCCGAGAAGTGCCAAACAAATGTCCAACATCGGCACTTATGATGGTCTATCCGACCCAGACGACCACTTGAACAGATTCATTGCGGGGGCAACCGTCAGTAACTGGACGGAACCCACGTGGTGTTATATGTTCCAGATGACTCTGGTTGGAGCGGCCAGGGCATGGTTCGATCGTTTACCGGTCCACCACATTTATGATTGGGCGGACTTTCAGAATAAGTTCAGCCAACACTTCAGCCAGCAAAAGAAATATACTGAAGAACAGTGGACGATCCTCAACTGCGTTAGAGAAGAGGATGAATCTTTACTAGACTTCATCACTCGCTTCAACTCCAAAAAGCTAAGTCTAGGCAACATAAGTGAAGATCTTGTTCGCGCCGCTTTGATCCAGGGCGCCGAATACCCAGAGCTTATCCGCACATTGACGGGTAAGGACGGCATGCCATCAACATGGGATGCCATCATGACGGCGGCCAAGCGCTTTGCCGAGACGGAGAAGCAACTGTGAAGGGATCTTCCCCAGAGTACACACCTCTACACGCAGAGGACTAGAGAAAACAATGTTCGGATCGCCCGGCAAAACAAAAAGAGGAAGCTAGGTATCTGGCAGTCAAGGGTAAACTTTGACACCTCATCCAGCTCTCACCCTCTTGTTGGCGGAAGAAATAACACACACCCTTCAAGCCAAAAACACCGGTGGACGCCACTCACCAAAAGCGTCACGGAAATATTTGCCACTGAAAAGCTACCATGGCCAAAAGCTCCAATGATCCGGCAGCGACCTAATGCGGATCAGAGTAAATCCTGTGACTTCCACGGGACAAAAGGTCATAGTACAGAAGAGTGTACATCCTTGAAGGATATTGTTGAAGCATTCGTCAAGGATGGAAGACTGGCACACCTGGTGGCATCAATCAAGAAGGGAGGAAGGAACGACAACCGGTACCGAGGCAATGGACGAAAGCCCGTTGACATCAGCATCAACATGGTTCATGGTAATATCAGGGGAAGGAAAAGGCGAACGACAGAACCATGCGCGTGGAAGGAAGCTGAGGTGCGCTTCCCGCGAGTGCCAGGAGGACCCAGCAAAGAAGGCCCTATCGTCATCAAAAGCCAGCTGGGGCACTACATCACTTCTCGCACTCTTGCTGACAACGGCGCCTCGTCAACGGTGATGTACAGGCAGTTCTTCGACAAGCTAGATGACGAAGACAAAGAGCGCCTGGAAATGATCTGCGCCTCGATGGAAGGGTTTGATGGCAGCACAAACACCCCCTGGGCATCCTATCTTTCCCCGTCACTCTTACGGACGGGAATCACTCATGCACAGAAGACGTGGATTTTGTCGTAATGAGGAAGCCACACCACACATACGACATTCTCTTCGGAAGAGATGGGATGGCAAGATTCAACGCCGTGGTATCCTCAGTCCACGGCATGATGGGATGGCCAACAGCTGAGGGTGTAGCGATGATCACCGGCATTCCCCAGGTATGCATCGCATCTGTCTCATCTAAACCCAAACCAAAGACGGCTAAACCAACCATCACCGAACCAGAAAGATGGGCCTTCAACGGCAAATACCCTGACCAGGCCGTTTCCATTGGCCCAACAGTTGTTGATCCCACACGCACCTTACTCAAGCGCTTATTACAAAAAAACGCTGACATCTTCGCGTGGACACCAGCTGACATGACTGGTGTACCCCGAAGTAAGGCAGAGCATAAACTCAAATGCGATCCGGCTGTTACGCCAATCGTACAAAAGCGCAGAGTAATGGGGCCAGAACAAACTAACGCGTGTAGAACCCAAGTCAAGGAACTCCTTGACGCAGGCATCGTACGCGTTAGTAGATATCAAACTTGGGTTGCAAATCCCGTTATGGTACCGAAGAATAACAAACAATGGCGCATGTGCATAGATTTCAAGGACTTGAACAAAGCATGCCCCAAAGATTGTTATCCGTTACCCGAAATTGATCTTAAGGTGGATTCGTTGGCACCGTTCCGCCTTAAATGCTTCCTGGACGCGTATAAGGGGTACCATCAAATCCACATGGCCGTTGATGATCAGGACAAAACCGCTTTTCGGACGCCCGATGGCACATTTTGTTACCAAATGATGCCATTCGGACTTAAGAATGCCGGGTCCACATACCAACGCCTGATGGACAACCAGTTTCATGCCCAAATTGGGAGGAACTTGGAAGTCTACATGGATGACTTGGTCATCAAAAGCCCTGACCCAGAAGCGATGTTGAAAGACATCGAAGAAACTTTCAACACGCTCAGGAAGATAAACATGAAGCTCAACCCGAGCAAGTGTGCCTTTGGAATGGAAGAAGGGAAGTTCTTGGGGGTCATCGTCACTAAAGATGGCTTCAGAGCGAACCCTGAAAAGGTCGAAGCCATTATCAAAATGGAATCACCTACTACCATCAAAAAGGCTTAGACACTGAATGGACGACTAGTGGCACTTAATCGCTTTTTGGCAAACCACGCGGACAAGTCGTTTCCCTTCGTGTCAACGTTGAGAAACTGTTTAAAGAAAACGCACTTCCGCTGGACACCAGAAGCGGAAGCAGCTTTTCAGGAGATTCGGTCACGCTTGATCGAACTCCCAACGCTCACAGCACCAAAAGCGGGAGAGGAGTTTATCCTATACCTTTCCGCAACAGATAGAGCAACCGGGGCAGTCCTGCTAGTAGAGCGAAAAGGCATCCAGATGCCAATCTATTATGTCAGTCGTATCCTAACAGACGTAGAAACCCGGTACTCTACCCTCGAAAAATTAGTCTTAGCACTTATAGATGCTTCACGCAGGTTAAGACGATATTTCCAGGGTCACCCAATCACCATCCTCTCCAACTTCAAACTTGCAAACGTTCTAGGCAAACCCGAGTTATCGGGACGTCTAGCCAAATGGGCAATTGAGTTGGGGGAGTACGCGATAAAGTATAAGCCAAGACCAGCCATAAAAGGCCAGGTTTTGGCCGACTTTATTGCAGAAGTGCCTGCATCGCGGGAAAAAGAGTGCCAGAAAGAGGCTCAACCCTCTCCAGCACAAGACATCAATGATGTCTGGCGACTCTACACTGATGGAGCAGCCAGTAACGAGGGTTCAGGCGCAGGGCTGAAACTAACCAACCCAGCAGGCCAAGAATACACTTACGCTATTCGACTGGATTTTCCAAGTACGAATAACGAAGCCGAGTATGAGGCATTCTTGGCTGGGCTGAGAATTGCGCGTAAGATGGGAGTGAAAAACTTGGAAGCCCACGTGGATTCCATGCTAGTAGCCAATCAAATCAACGGGACGTACACGGCCGTGAACGACACAATGGCCCTGTACCTCGCACAAGCAAAATCCCTTATGCGCGATTTCAACGACTGCAAAGTCATACACGTCAAGCGAAGTGAAAACAAATCTGCGGATGCGTTAAGCAAGCTTGCATCATTAGCCTTCACCCACTTAGGAAAGGACATCCGCATTGAACTCCTCGAGACACCTTCGGTACCGCACAAGGAAATTTGTGTCATCCAAACCGGTACAGAAACGTGGATGACACCAATAATAAAATACCTTGCGGCAGGTACACTACCACAGTCAAAAACACAGGCAAGAAAACTACGCTGTAAAGCACTGAATTATCAACTCATCGATGACATCCTTTACAGACGTAACTTTCTTGGCCCACTCTTAAGATGCGTGGACAACCAAGATGCTGACTACCTCCTAAGGGAAGTACACGAAGGCATCTGTGGAGTACACGCAGGTCCCCGCGCTGTTGTAGCTAAGCTAAACAACGCGGGATACTTTTGGCCGGGGATGCATACGGATGCGCTGGCATACATCAGAAAATGCAGGTCTTGCCAGCTCTACGCACCCAACACGCACCGCCCGAAGAATGAACTTGTTTCAGTCACCTCTTCATGGCCATTTCAGAAGTGGGCCATCGATGTGACAGGCCCATTTCCTACAGCAGCAGGAAATGTTCAGTTCCTAGTGGTAGCCATCGACTACTTCACCAAGTGGATAGAAGCAAAACCCTTAGCCCAAACAACCGCAAAACATATCAAAAAATTTATTTGGGAATTTATTATTTGTCGTTTTGGACTTCCACAGAATTTGGTGAGCGATAACGGCACCAACTTTGCTGACAAGAAGCTACAACAGTGGCTGAAAGAACTTCAAATCACCCACACCTTTACCTCAGTGGCACACCCGCAAGGTAATGGTGAGGTGGAAAGAGCAAATAAGAGCATCGTCGAAGGCATCAAGAAAAGACTCTTGGAACACAGATCCGGCTGGGTGGACGAGCTTCCGCACGTCCTTTGGGCAAACAGAAAGCTGAAGAAGGCCAGTACGGGAGAAACCCCGTTCAGTCTCACTTATGGCACTGAAGCCATGGTCCCGGTCGAAATTAGTTTACCCTCACCAAGGGTCTTGATTCAGCCAGAAGACAATGATGCGGAAAGAAGGTTGGACCTTATGCTAACCGAGGAACGCAGAGACTTAGCCGCAGTGCGTGAAGAGAACTACAAGCGACAAATGCAAAAGTACTACAACACGCGGGTAAAACTCTGCAACTTCAATGTAGGAGACTACATACTGCGTAACAACGAGGCTTCGAACCAAGAACGCCCGGGAAAGCTGGCCCCGGTCTGGGAAGGGCCATACATTATCAAAGAAGTCCTGGAAAAGGGCGCATACCGGCTCGAAAGGCTCGATGGCACTCCCATCCCAAGAACATGGAATGGAGCTCAATTACGCAAATGTTATATGTAGATCAATTCCAAACTTGTAAAGAAAAGGCTTAGAGCCACTTCTAATGGAAATGATTCTCCTTTCACAATGTGTTGATAGCCTTACCTTTATACTTATGAACTTCCCGCACTAATGTGCCGGTATTCACCGCATAAATGGGGGAAGAAGTAAGTCGTTACGTGTGGAAGGCGGCAAAACCCGCATAAACACAACGCTAGAAATCTCAAGTTTTAAGGAAAACCTACACGCAGGTCAGATGTAAGTAAAGTCTAGCCATCCTTGTAAGTGCAAGTGACGGTCTTACCCGCACAATCACGAACAAGGAAGCAAAACTTCAACCTACCATCTACCACGTTCAAAGGTTAACTTATTCTGAACACTTAGAAAATTTCAAACGAAAAGATGAGGAAAACTTCCACGCAGGTCAGATATAAGTAAAGTTAAGCCATCCTACTAAGTGTAAGTGACGGTCATACCCGCACAATCATGAAAGAGGAAGCGAAACAAACTTATAATTTACCACGTTAAAAAGTTAACTTATCTAAGTACTAAAGAAATTGCTAAGTTAGATCAAAACATGCGTAAAATAAACAAGGCAAAGAACTAACACAATCTTTATTCCATCAAATTCAAATATTACAAAGATAGCTATACAAAAGCAAAAATCTACGCTAATGGTGGAAAGGGATCTTCAGAATCAAGCTTCAGGACCACTTCCACTTGGACCCGCTCCATCAGTAGAGCGTGGTGGTTCAAGGAAAGCTTTAAGAATAGCTAGCCCATCATCAGCTGCAGCGACTTCGTTCACCTTCTCCACCACCGGATGCGGGAAGGCGGCATACTGGTTCACTGCTTGGTCGTAAATAGCTTCAGTATCCACATCATACAAAGGGAAGTTGGAAGGCGGGATGCCTTTCTCAACGAACCCTAGACCAAGCAGGAAGCCGGCCTTTTCCCCATCCTCATGAGAAGCGTTGAGGGCTGCGCTCATAGCATCGTCATAAGACGTCTCTGAGAAGACCCGATGCACAACCTACAAAGAAAAAATACAAGTATCAGAACCTTTTCTATTTACAAAGAAAAGCGTAAAGACATGAAAAGCTTACCTGAGACAACGCTTCTCGAAGAAGCCATTCCTTGGCAACCAGAGCTTCTTGGAGGGCGGCTTGAGCTTGGGTACAGGCGCGTTCAGCTTCACTTTTATTAAGGTTGGCAAGCAACACTTCCTTTGCAGCAGCCTCTTCGACGCCCTTTAGCTTCCGCTCAGTGTGGTCAAGCACGCCCCTCTGGTCCAGGATTTCTTGGAGCTTCTTCGCGTCCTCCATCGCCAAGGCATCATGAGCCTGCTGGAGAGCCTCTAATTTGGCTTTAAGCTCTTCATTCTCCAGGCGTAGAGGCTCAGCAACAGCTTCAGCCTTGGTGGCCCTTTCAGTTGCGTTCCTAGCAGTTTCCTTAGCTAGCCGAAGCTGTTCATTAACAGCTTGGGCAGCCTTGGAACGGGCCTCGAGACGGGCCTGAACCTCAACTTCAAGGGCCTTGAACGCCTTCTCCTTCTCCGCCGCCGCGGCGGAGAGCCTCCTATTCTCCTCCCGGACAGCCCGCGCCTGAGCTACTTCCTGAAGGCGAGCTGCTTTTAACTTGTCGTTTTCACGACAAAGCAGCTCGACGCGCGGCTGCATCCGGGCCAGGAGAACCCGAAGCTCATTGCTTAGCCTACCCTCCGGTAGCTAGCCATGGCTTCCCCCAACGCACCACTATGAGCAGCGTGACGAGCCCACTCCACGCACTCCACAGGGGTGCGAAGGGTTGTTCCTCGGCGAATGTTCCATCGTGGAACATACACTTCATTGGAATCCGACACTGCAAAAAACAAAAAGCAGTTAGGAAAAGATGATAAAAAAAATATATATATATATATATACAAAATAGGCCAAAAGAACCCTACGCACCTGTAGGGTCAATAACAGGCCGATAGCCGCCGAACCCATCACCTGAACCCAAGGGAAATCCATCCAAGAGGTCAGGCAGATGGGAAGGTGGCAGAGGTTGGCGATACGCCCCATGCATACCTGAAGGATCGGCCGTCGTTGCCGATGACGGAGGAGGCATGGTAAAGGCCGCCGCGGCCGCCGCGGTCGCGGCTGCGGAATCCGCAGCAAGAGTAACCGCCGGCTCGGTGAAAGATGCGGTAAAAATAGCACTCACAGCCGGCGGTGACGTCATCACAGCTGGAACAGTCGGCTCAAAGGAGTGAGCAACTGAACCAGCGGAAGCAGGCGCAGGCGCCTGGGTCGTCGCCTCAGGTAGGCTGACCAAGCCTACCGTCATTGGCGGAGAGGTACTTCTCTGTGCTCCACCCTGGAATGCGTCAACATCCACGCCTGCACAAAGAAGATAAGTATTAATGATGGAAAACTATGAAAAAGATAAAAGGAAGTTTGTACTTACGGGTTTTCTTGAGCCTAAAGGTACGGAGAGGCGGGGATGAACCCGATGGAGCCGGCCTCTTTGCGCCGCTCACCGTCGTCTTCTTGGGCTCTCCGGAGGTGACAGTCGCAGCCTCCGGAGCGGTGGTCTTGTCACCACCGGGATTCCCCGCCACCTCGTCGCTCTCGGTCTCCGAATCAGACCGAGGCACCGGATCGGCAGTGGAGGCCACCATCTCCTTCCCCTTCCCGCCGGCAGCCTTCTTCTTCCGCACCAACGGAGGACCATCTGCGGATTCCTCATCAGAACATATGATTAGAGGAATTCCAGCAGAGGTTTCAACATTGAGGGGTCGAGGGTTGAATAGCGCCTTACCTGGCCGTCTGGCGCTAAGGATCTCGTGGCCTAGCGGGCAGACCTCCACGAACCGATCCGCCGTTTGTTCTAGGATGGGCAACTCGTTCTCGTCTAGAGCGCGAGTACCCATCCGAGCAGGACCGTCAGCCTCCCGCGGGTTCAGGAGCGACTTCAAGTCGTTCCCCTCTGAAATAAACAGGAAAAAGTTAGAAGAGATTCTAAATCAACAAAAAGAAACAGAGCATACCGTAAGGAACAGAGTTCGAACCGTATTCAAGGACGATTGGGATCTTTTGCGCATCCGCCTCCTTCCACACCCGGCTCATCCCGAGCATCACCATCCCGGACACCGCAAACCGGTAAACCGGAGATTGGACTCGGGATATCCTCGAGAACCATTCCGCCTCCTGGTAGTTAGAGGCGTGAAGGCTGGGAAGTGCTTGCCCATTCTTGAATTTCATGGCAAGGGGGATGGCACGGGTGGAGATGAAGAAGAACTCCCGCTTCCACGCGCGAAGACTGCGCTCGGTTGCGCAAATCTTCAAACCCTTTATCCGGGTTATCAACGTATACCACCCCTGGATGCACCTACAAGTGTAGAAGGTCATCAGGCGGTCAACATAGGGCTCAATGCCCAGAATCCGGCACACCCACTCGAAGTGCCGAATCTTGGCAATCGCCATCGGGTGCACCTCGGTCAGGTGCACACCGTGCCTCTCCAGGACACGGTACACAAACTTTGTCAATGGGAACCTAAGATTCCCATAAACAAAGAATGCAGCATATACCCCGATCTTGCCTCTGGGGGCATCGTACACTGTCTGATGGGGTTCAGGAAACTCAGGCTCGAGAGACTCGAGCATGAACTTCCTGACGACGTACTGGTACAGATCGACAGGCAAAGCACACTGGCACTCGCCAGCAGTACTCTTGTCGTCGGCTGTAGATTCGAGATCACGAGACGACATCTTGCAGATGAAAGAAAACGATTTCGAGAAAAGGCTCGACTGAAAAGTTGAGTATTCACCGGAAATCGTTCTGAAGATGAAGAGAAAAGTGAAAGTGTGAATTACAAAGAACCCTCTCCCCCTTTATATACTAATCGCAATTAATGCGATGAATTTAATGCGGAGGAGAGAGAAATCGAAGGTGCAATGAAACTATGACACGTGGCAAAAAGCAAGCTGGCAACAGCTGTTGAAAGGACGCATACCATTAATTTCGCGGCCACACGCCCGAAAAAACGGGCCCACGCGCCTGAAAAAGCGACTGGAATGACCAGGTACTTTCACGTTACCATAACTTCTTGCACGTCCTGACACAGTCAGAAGAAACCGTCGCACGACGTTTCAGAGGTTTGGACTGTTCTTATCCTTTCACCAACTCTTCGAATTTCAAAAAAAAAAAAAAAAAAAAAAATTCAAAAAGATTCAAAAGTAAGCGGGAATATACCCCTTACCTTGGCAACCAAGTAACCATAAGACGGGTGCGGGTACAGTTTCAAGGCAAAACCCTTCACGTACTTAGCACCCGCAGGGAATTGACGCCAGAAATACCTTGGATGTAAAGTAACCGTAAGACGAGTGCGGGTACAGTGTCAAGGCAAAACCCTTCACATACTTAGCACTCTGCAGGGAATTCAAACCAAGAAGGATCTTCTGGGCCATGCTTGCGGAAACGGGAATAACATCCCTGCATGACGGGAACGTCGAGAACTATATTGTTTGAAACTCCATGATGGGATTGGTGGTTTTAGCATAATTGATCAATATGTTGAAAACTACCAAAACCCCATGGAGAATCCACACAAGTGGGACTCAACGCTCCTGACTTGCGAGGAGGTTACAAACCTACCCGCTTCACACCCAAAGATCAAGCAGAAAAGTCGGGAATTTCTGCATGACATCAGGAAAACCGCGGGAAGAATCACCACGGAAAACCTAAAAACTAAACCCTTTTCAAAACCCCTTGCTAAGTCCAAAAGTTCACCTCACTTATTAATAATTCATGAGAAGAACATTGGACTGGGGGGACTTGAAGAGGTAGGTCCCAGCAGAGCCCAGTTGGACCCGCAAGACTCTCCTTGAACAGGGACGTCTGCGCAACGACCAACTGCTCCAGCAGGACCCACCATGCTCAGAGAACCTTACGCGCAGTACACCATCTGTACCCGCAGGGAAAGCCTCCCAATGGTGAAGTACCCCGCCTGTTCCCGCAGCTGCGGATACAAGCCATCAGGGAAGGCTACCCGCACTAACAGCAAGGCTACACGTACAAGGCATTACCTACTTCAGTAGTCACATGAAGGAATGAGCAAGGCGGGAATACTCCCGCCTAAATGAGCCAGTCCGTATGCTTCTGGAAGATCTTTCGTACTATACCTACTAAGGTATGGGCAGAACAGACGATTTGACCAGAACAGCCCATGAACCAATCACAGGGTGACAGCTCACCGACAACAGTACGAGGAGGAGCACCCTCTAGTACTGTTTGTCACTATTAGCCGCTGCCTACTCACCAACCCTTACGATGGGACGTGCGCAGCCTACAGTTGGTGGAACAGTGCGTAGCCGGCAGTAAAGGAACAATGTACAGCCGACCTTGTTACTGTTGGCCGTAGCCTATCCACCAACCAGCATGGCCTGTGCGTAGTCCACTGTTGGTAGAACAGGAATACTATTCAGCCGGCTGTACCTTCTAGGAAACCTACCTTCGGCTATAAATACTCCAACACCTTGGAATGGTAAGGACATCATCTGATATCTCATCTTATCTAGCAATCTCTTAATATACACTTATATTCAGAGCAATCTAGTCTGATTCTCACGCCGGAGGGTGGTCACAAGGAGGAACCCCCCCCCTTCTCAGTGACGAGCTTACGGTGTCTGTTTTGCAGGTCATCTGAAGAACAATCTTCTCTGCTGAACCTCATCCTCGTGGGAAACATTACTTAACCCCCAGATTATCTATAATCTGCCCAGGGTTCACTTAGTGTTTCTTCAATTATCTATATAGGATAATCATATTCTAAATTATCTATAATGCAATAATTTAACGTGCTATCTAGCACTCATAACTAATGTAAAAGCATATATCTATGGAGATAAGTGTTGAACATCATGTAATTCATGTTCAAACAAAGATAGTATAGATGAATTATTTAATAATTATAATTAACAGCTAAATTATTTATCATAATGTATGAATGTTTATCTCCTATATGAGGGCATGTCATTTTACATGTCGATGTACTAATCAAATAATCTCCAACTGCTAATAGTAAATATCGCCACCATTTTGTATCACAATGGAATCACTTATATGATCGACTGAAGAAATATTTGTAACACCTACATATGCTAGTTATCATTAAATATGATAGTATTCCCAGTTTTAGGGGGAGACAAGAATGAAAAGTCTGGTAATGCATGAAATAATATGAAATGCATCACAAATATCAAATTTAGATCCCGAAAGAGATCAATATAAATCTGAAGTCAAATATGTCATACACTTGTAAAGAATAACTAATGAGTTACTATATGCATTCATAAACACAAATAGAGTGACAAAGTCACATATACCAGGATCAAATTCATTTGCTCGATTAGAAGTAATCCATATAATATTACCATACAAAGAAAACGTGGAAGACAAATTGGTTCCAAACATCAAATCCCATGAATATCAAATGAGCTGAATAATTTAGTTGGTATAACCCCAGAAGAGGTTACATGTATAACCAACCATATAAGAGGTTATTGATATAATGCCTAAGTGGGGGTAAATGCCCTAGAAGAAAATAATAAAACCCCTGAAGAGGTAAATGTCCCATAAGAGACTAATATGATTTACAAAATTCCAGAAAAACCATCAATATTGAATGAGTATGAGATCTTTATAAATTATGTACAAAATAGTACAATATCGAACCGAAGTGAAACACGTGTATAACGAAATTTGCATATGCTATAGCAACAAATGTAATTGATGAGAAAGATTACAAATCTAAAGCTCTGTAAGAGAAAATACACAGAGATGATTGTCAAAATGGCAAGATGCCTAAAAGGTTGAATTAAATATGCCTGATAAGCAAAACGTTTTCGGACCTGTATTTCGAACACCCATAGACGTCAAATTAGTAGGCTATAAATGGCTGTCCTTAATACAAAAAGGAACAAAAAGAATGAGATTTTGCAATGTATGGCACGAGTTGTAACACAATGGTTGTTTTCCCAAATCCCAATAGTTGAATATGAGAAAGCGTAGTCCTTGTAGTGGATGCGATAACCATTAGGTGTTTTCATCGGCCTCACAATCTCAAACAGAATTCGGATAAAGTTATGGATGTTATCAACATATAATTGTATGGGACAATTAAACATTACATTTATATGAGTATCCCTAAAC
The DNA here is from genome assembly GCF_021521415.1 of Bidens hawaiensis. Classification (NCBI taxonomy): domain Eukaryota; kingdom Viridiplantae; phylum Streptophyta; class Magnoliopsida; order Asterales; family Asteraceae; genus Bidens; species Bidens hawaiensis. The sequence continues at coordinate 2,671,363 of NW_027491065.1, read as the reverse complement.
GAATAAAATGCCTGAAACAATAAAACCTATAAAGAAGGGCATTAGTTTGATATTCTATCTATCAAAATTTCACTCTTAAAAGTTCATATAATCGCAATTTATAGTGATGATCCTACATCATCGAGAGGCTTTGTCGAACTAATTAAGAGAAAATTTTGAGACGAAAGAACTTGAGGTGACTAAATTATTACTCGACCTGTAGCTCGAGTATATGTTTAATTGCATTCTTATACATTAATCAATCGTATTAAATGATAAGTTAATATCCTTAGAGGACTCGAGACATGGATTTGTTCCATCAATAAAATATGGAGTCCCAGGTTATGTTTATGCAGTATATCCAAAAGACTTGCACTGAGATTGGTTAAATTCAAAAACGCTTTCAATCGTGAAGATTAATGATCCAACATAACAAGAGGCGTGGGGTTTAGACTTGTAAGACCCCGAAACCCAGGAATCCTACAGTTGGTCATCATATCCAAAAATTCTCAAAAATTTAAAACCAATCAAGATCATCTTATTAAAATCAGATCAGAGTAATAAACAGCGGAATAGTAAATATCAAAATTCCTAAAAACCGGGAAGAGTGCCCCAAAACTAAAACTTAAATGTTTAAAGTAACCAATGAAAAGAAAACAGTTTGCGTTATAATTCTCCTACTAGATATGCCTTCAACCGTCCGAGTAGTCTCGAGCACGTCCAAGCGGTAGTTCCCTACTTCTCAACCTGAAAATCAATCTAACATACACACAAAGTCAGCTAGAGCTGAGTGAGTTCAAATTTTCATAAACAATATTCATAATTTACTTCAAAGGTTTAGATCCAAAACAGTAAGGGGAATGATAAGAAAATAAATAAATATCACCAAATAATACACTCATGGTCGAACACAGCCCCGAGAGTGTTCAAAAGGACAGCCACCGGTTAAGCCTAAAACAAAAGTATTGATCAATAACTAGAACATGCAGATTTTAGCATGCAGATATGTATTTTATTACATAGGAAAACCATAAAAATAAATTATGAAATTTTTACCAGAGTTTAATAAATGTATTAGGCTTTTAAAAATATATTTTTTATATTTTTCCAATGCACACAAAAATCATAAAAATTCATCCAACACAGAAAGGTACGTGCAGCTATTTTAGTGTGCAGCAAAAGTGTTTTATTTGTTTAAAAATCATTACCAAACCAAATTAAGCGATTCCAATTGGGTTGTAATCTTAACTCAAAATGTGAACTTTCAGAAGTGGAATAAACCAATTTTTCTTGTCAAAAAAGAGTTAGATGTCGGGAAGACAGACCAGAATCCGTCACCCCGCATCAGTTTTGACACACGATCTTATAAAATCATAAAAACCAATCAAATCTCATCCAAAAATTATATATTATACCTTTCTGGAAACTAGACTCAAAGTAGAATATCATGAAATAAAGAATTGATAAAAAACAATCAATTTTCATCGTGTTACAGACCAAACAATAAACGAGTACGAATCTGTCAGAACTGTTTTAATCAAAACTCAAACCCTAACATGATTTTGACAACTCTAGGGTTCAATAAAAGGTTTAATGGTGAAAAATATAATCCTTGATGTAATACTAACCTTGAATTGGATGTTTTACACTTAGAACTTGGCTAGAAAAAGAAAATGATGGGGGTTTTGACTGCTATGTTCTGCCGATCGGAAGTCACCAAGGGGTTAGGGTTTTAATTTTTTTTATATAATATAATAATAATATAACACTTTAGCCCCTCTACTTTGCTAATGGTTAAACTTGGACAAAAGGTTAGTAGGTTAAGTTTACGAGATCGGCCAGGAGGACCTTTAAAATGCCGGAACGAGTCATGGTTAATATGCAGGCTTGTTAGGCATAACCCTTCTTACAGAAATTCACGGACGTTACAAAACCAAGGACCAAAAGAGTGAAAAGACTACATATGAAGACAATATAACTCGCATAGTTCCGATTAGAGACGACTACATCAAAACAAGTTAAGCTGCAATGGTAGGAGATTAGCTTCTAAGGACTTATAGATTATGTTCAATTGAGGGGGAGAAATATACAAGCTGTACTCTTTTTCCTTAACTAAGTTTTGTCCCATTAGGTTTTCTTAGCAAGGTTTTAACGAGGCAGCATAACCAATCTAGCAGTATTAGTTAATATCGTCCAGAAGAACCGAAGCCAACATTATCTAGTAGTGTAATGTTGATGGTGTATAATACAAAATGTCCGAGGGGAAGTGTTATGAATGCAAACCATTTTATAACCTGACCCAATGTTTATGGGCTACTAGTTTGAGGCCCGTGTATTACACGGATAATTAATGAAAATTTTAAACTTTAACCATTAAGTGAAATACATCAATAAAATGATCATATATTGTTCATATAATTATAATTTACATTAGAATTACAGAAATTACATAATTAAGATTACACAAATATGTTACAAACAAGTAAAACTTTCCTTGTACATTATATTTGTGATTGTATTGGTCGGTATACAATATGTATCAAAAATCAAAATCTTTAGTTCATGTCTGCTTGTAACTCTTGATAAGATAACATATAGGTCTGCTAATAACTCATCTGTGTGACAAGTAAGGTTCTTCAAGTACATACCAACCTTAGATAAATGATACTGTATCCATGAAAGTAACAAAAAAATATATATTCATGCACATAAAATATCATACCTTTTAATCAATTAATATAATGTTATTTGAGATCATCTGCTCATGTTTATAAAAAAACTTGATTATCCCAAAAACCAGATTACCTGAACATTGTTGATATAATCATCGTTAGAATCTTTAGAATTTATGATAAATTTGTTGGCATTAATATTCTGTGTATGACAAATTTTTTAATTGATTTTATATTTTACAATTAACAATTGTATAATCAAGCAACATATAAAACCAAAAAACTAAAACAAAATGATTTGTTTCATTTTATATGAAATGTATTTGCCAGAAAAATGACAAAAACATACTAACCTTTAAGCCATGTTCAAATAACAGTGAGTTAGCAGAATATTAGAAAATTTAAAGTTGCATAAAGTGAAGATTGTTATTCTTATTTACAGTAGTTGAAAGCTTTACCCTTACAAAATGACAGATTGTTCATATAGTAAATCGTTATACATATGGATTATAGTTATAATATTCAACTTCAATGATTATAATGCTAAACACCAAGATATATATAATAGGTATTCTCAATATTTGCAATATTTATACAAAATGTTTGGAGAAAATTAAGAAAATACACATTTTCTTGAGTTCAAATGCATATGAGAAAATTATTAAATCCAAATTTGAAACCAATCTTATATAAAAAATTATGCGTTGTTGTTTGAATCCCAGTTTAAAAACAATTTGTAGTTTACCATATAAATCCAAATTCTTCGACAGTAATGCATCTTTATTTTCTTTATTTGCAATTACCCGTGACTTTAAAATTTTATGCTAACAAGCCTACAACTTCAATTTTTATATTTCCTTATTTTCTTACATCACTATTAATGTTAATAAATGGATCAGTTAGGATATACATTTAATAAAAATATTGAATTCATTTATTAAAATGGCTTAAAAGATAAGGACCATATATTAAAACTTGTTGAAAAAAATGTGAGGGAGGCTATGAGATTAACAAGTGGCAAAAGTGGTAGTCTTTTATTAAAGTAGATACTTATGGGTTTATTTGTATCTCTATATATATGACGTTTATATTGTTACTGTGATTATCTCTAATGAATGAACGACTCCCCTCTCCATGTTTCTCTCTGGTTTATTTTAATTTTAAACTTTTTTTTAGTAGTAGTAGTAGTATCAGAGGTGTCCAAAATACTCAATCCCGATTAACTTGACTCGACCCAAACCCGAATAAGCCAATTAGGTTCGGGTTAAATAGGGTCAAAAAGTATTAATCGGGTTAACCCGAATTGTTAATAGGGTCGAGTTTCGAGTTCAATTTTGGAAAAAAGTCGGGTTGGGTTAACCTGAATAACCTGATTAGTGGTGATAGTTAACTTCAAATACAATGATGCAAATGTGATATAAGCAATAAAAAGTAAATACTGTAAGTCTTATAAGGAAATAAACTATTCTGCTTGTTCGTGAACCGTTCGACTGTAAGTTCATTTACGCTGTTTTCATCTAAGTAAACGAACAAATCTGAAAACATATTTCATTTGTTCATCTATGTTTGCGAGTGTTCCTTTATGATCGTTTGTTTCAGTGTGTTTACGTTCATTCATGTTCATTCACATATTAATTGAAAATCACTACTACAAAAACAGGTATTTGTTACGGCCAAATTCGTAGCAAATTCATAGCTAACTGGGTGTTAGCTACGGATTTGCTACGAATTAGGTCCGTAGGTACAAGTCTCGTAGCTAACTCATTTGCTATGGATATTTGCTACGGAATCCGATGTTTGCTACGATTTTAGCTACCAAAAGAGAGGTTGCTATTTTAGCTACATTAGCCACGGATTTTGCTATAGAATTGTTGGCTACAGATTTTTAGCTATGAATTGTTAGGTGTGGAATTTTTGCTACGATTTTATAACTGCGTAATTTTGCTACGGATTTTTAGTTACGGAGTTTGCTATCGAGCTTCAGCTACAACTTTAGCTACGGTCTAGCTAATAGAAATTTGCCATGGTTTTTGCTATAAAATTTAGCTACAAATTTTAAATGTTTTTTGCTACAAATGTAGCTACAAAAATTTGCAAATTTCACCACGGATTATGAACGGTTTTGGTTACATATTTAGCTATACATTTTGTGTATTTTTCTAAAAGTTTTCCTATTTTTATTTTTTTTTTCTACTTTTGTCATGTAAACATTATATTCAAAATTTATAAAATATCAAAACAAAGTTAAATATCCAAACCAAATAACATAAAATATCCAAATGTACTACAAGAACAATCTAAATCATCCAAAAACCAAAAAGTAGCACAATAAAAACTGAAATTTCCATATCTTAACTTGGTGGAATGTTTTGTAGTTGATTTCATGACAATAGCTGAAGTTTCTCATTCATTTCAGCAAACAATCTTTCATTTTCTTCAATTTTCTCCAGCATAGCCTGTTTTTCTATTTTTCCTCGTTCTAGCTCCTCGATTTTTTCCCTTTCTATCTCAGCTATTTTTTCCTCCAACTGTTGCACCTGTAATGGTGAAATCTATTGATCACTCTTAAGAACACATAAGCATTCAATATTTTATTCAAAATAAATAAAAGCTTCTTGTACATAAAAAATTTACAAGTTTGTAAATGCATGTAGTCAGTTTTTAAGTAAGCAATTTTGTTTAATATTAATACTAATATAAGTTATATAATCCTCTATGTTGTGACCCGATTTTACATCCGGTTTCCAATATATAAACCGCAAACAAAACAATTCATCACGGTTTAAAGTTTTTAACGACCCAGTGAAACTGTTGTACTCGTCCCATAAAATGTGTTTTAAAACCTTGACCAACACATGTGTAATTGGTCCAGTTTCGGATTGTACTCGGTGCATGCTCCTGATTAGAGAGAAGAAAACCAAATCTATGTATTGTAAATTTGTAATAGAGAATACAAACCTTATTGATTATGCCCGATGGAAAGGAATTACCAGTACTCGGCATTGATGGTGCACCTATCAACACAACATACGGGTCGGTGACGTTACTAGTCCCGTATAGCCGACGTTTTTTCTTTCCCCCCTGCAATGCTTGACCATAATTCCATATCGAATTCTGGGTGTAATCTAGTGTCTTCTCCATACTTCTTTACAACCAGTTTCTTATATGATTCCTACAATGAGAATATTAAAAATTAGTACATTAACATTATAAAAATCAAGTAGTTAAAACATGCATTTACAAAGTAATGAGACTTACATAAGTTTCACTAGCCCCTGGGTCAACCCAATCTACATTTTCCTCTTCAATGATATCTTCCACATCATCATCTTCTTCTAAATCCACATCTACTTATCCAGAGGTCTTGACCCTTTCTTTGCATGTGTTTGTAACCAAAATTCACCAAACTTAGCACACCGCTTCAATGTGTTGTCCCACGAAGTACGTATTTATAAGTTAGTAAGAATATACTATTGGTGATGTATTAAATAAGCATGTGTGTGTATATATTTCAAATTATAACATGTTAAACCAAACTGTTAGTAACAGTTCAATTTCGGTTTTTGATGTTTAAAAACCGTTACTAACAGACCGTGAACATACCTAATATTAAAGATTTATAATTAACATTTCTTACCATCTCTTTTCTAACCATAAGAAAGCTCTTTAAGCCAACAGTATGTCTACCACCTGTTGCTTTCTCTCTGTTTTTGCTGTTTTGAGAAGACTTTTCTTGCCATGAGCTGGTATTCCAAACCTTAATTAGTTCTTTCCAAGAATCTTGACTAATCAATTGTGGCTTAAACGGAATAGTGAGACTCCAATATTTCCTAACTTTTATACCCTTCTGAAGCGCACAGGTCCTAGCAAATTTCCGAGCCTTACCCAACACATTAGGAAACTTTCCCTTAATGCACCTCTCCCAACAAGAGTGAATTGAGTCGTTTTCCTCAGCTTCCCACTGATAGTATTTCTAAAAAGAGAAAAACACTAATCAATAATGTGTATACTCTGTATTAAGTTATATGCATTATTGTAATATGTACAAATGTAAAGAGTAAGCTCAACAGTTTTGGTAACCTAAAACGAATAAAAAATCCAAGGCCTTTTTTCAAAAAATATATTGCTCATACTTTGCAAATTCTTATTCCTTCTACTTCACATTCAAATGATGAATAAGTTAAATATTGGTGAATAAGTTAAATATAGAAACAGAATCAAAATAGTTCCCATTCAAATAATGAATATGTTAATATGGAAACAAACTATTTTATAGCATGCTAGTACATTACAATGTCATATTTGTTTTTAAAAGAAACCAACCAAAATGTGAATGCGTTAAAATACAACATGAAAGTTACTTGGCTGGAAGATGTTAAAAAACATCTTGCGGACGACACCATACACATTTGACATTTTCAGCATGAGTGTTTACAATTTTAATGTGCGTACATTATCTTATATTTGAGAAGAAATGAGTATTATAACTAATATAATGTTGAATTTTGATCATCTAAACTTAAAATAATTTTGACGTTTACTATATGAAAACTACAATATACAGATTTATAAAAATGAAAAGTACTTAGAAGTAGAAGGAAATAAATATTGAGTTATTCTTTGTTATGAGAAATATAAAATATATTTGAAACACTACAACATATTGGTTAATATGGTGAGCTGTTTTCATCCTATAGGCAATACCAAAACTGAATATACAAAACCAAAGGGGGGCCGATCCTTGGTCAAAAAGATTGCAGGGTGTGACTTTACCAGCAGATTAAAGCGGGCTTGTTTATCAATGTAATCAAAATTATATTTTTATATAAATGGCGTATATTTTTTAAAAAAATTGGGGCATCAAAATTTCAGGGGCCTAAAGCCCTAGCCTTACCTTACAATACATTCGGGCCGGACCTACAAATGTGTCATAGGCATACCTGAAAACGCTCAAACATGCGTTCGCGATGAAGGATAGGGACATCTTTCCATCCTTGCCATCCGCCCGACCACATCAACTTCAAAATGCTACCAATGATTCAGGAAACCGGGTTTTGAATATTAAATCTAGTAAATGGAAACAGTGCACCACAATCAACAATAATAATACTTTTTTAGTCACCTAAAAAGAGAATATCAATATATACACACACACACACATGTCTCACACTTACTCGTTATTTTCAACCCAAATCCAAATGCGATTTTCAGGTGTAGGTATCGGAGGTGGAACAACCGGTCCCCGGCCTATAGCAACTGCCTCATCCTCGTCATCACTAGGTTCATGGGGAGGCTAATATGCATCTATAGTTGGCTGTCCACAATAGTCTGTACTACCATGACTGTTAACTTGCTCGCTACCTCGACTACCATCTCCTGCTGAACTGCGTGTCATAATTTCTAAAAAAAACAAGTTTGTTAATATCAAAAAATGTAAAACTAACTTATGAACTAGTTAATGGCCTTGCTAAAAGAATTCAAAAACCAATCTGGCATATATATGGTAGATTTTTTGTAACTTATATCTAAAAGGTCATGGTTCACTAATCAAATATCTGACCAGCTCATATTAAACTTACAATTTATATTTAAGATTTATGACAAAAACTATGTAAAAGTATGAGAAACTAATAGTAATTCTATTCTAATTTATGCTACTGGGGAAGTAGAATATAATAAAAACATATGGCAATAACTATTTTTCACACAAAAGTAATTATTAATTGATTTATTAATACCCACAGCAGCTATACTTTGGATTTCATATTATAAGAGGGTGTTTAGGATTTCTTATTTTGGCATCCTTATGACTTATGGAAAAGTCATAAGTTACAAAAAAGTAACTTATCCAACTTCTCCATTCACATCATAATGACTCCCAAGCATCATTTAACTTTTTACAAATTAAAAAGTCATAAGGAGAACAAAATAAGGAATCCCAAACACCCCCTAAATAAGAATACAAATCAAATTTATATTATTCTAAAATATAGAAATAAAATTTATATTAAACAAATAAACTTGAGGTTATAGGTTGATATTACCGTAACCGTTACCTCGCCCACTACCTCGACCATCACCTCCACCTTGACCTCTACCACCTCCTGATGCATTGTGTGCCATAATTCTTACAACAAAACAAAAGTATTAATACCCACAAGGACTCTTATGTATAGGATGAATAAATAATATAACTTAAAAATCTTAAATATAAAAGCATACCTTTTTCCTTGGCGTTCTATCAACTCCCTACCATCTCTGTCACCACCATCACCACCAGCATCATCACCGTCGTCAAAATCCACATTGAAATCATCATCACTGTCATCAAGGATATCCTTTGACACGTCTCGTATTGTCGTCGTGGTATCTGACGGCCCAAAACATAAACACTCAAACACGAAATTTTTTACAAAGTTCATCATCACAAAAATATGAAGCTGAAAAAATACAATTAATTAAATTTGATAAAATACAAGGATACAACATCATACTATCAAAAATATCAAATATCAAGATAATGTAAACTTCTGATTCAAAAAAAGGGGGTATATTACCTGAAAAGGGTATATTAAAACATACAATATGCACATGAAGATGAAATTGTAAAAACAACTCAACACATTATATCAAAAGAAGATAAATTCTAAAGTAAATACCATAGTACATGAAGATGAAATTCTTATTAAAAAAAAGTTAGGCACATCATTTCTTCCAAATAAAAGAAAACTTACATTTATCCGATCATATTAAAACAATATCTTGAAAGAGTTACTAAAACTAAAATAGTGTCTGTCATCTGATGTATACTTGTAAGGCCCCGTTCCCGGTAACCCTACTTTGGTATTGGATTTACTCATAAACACATTTCTAAAATCAGAGTTAATAAAAACTTTCGCGGAATAGTTTAAAACTTCAAACATCACATTACAAAACATTCGTTTTTGTCTTAACATACAAATTGTCTTTTCATAAACATTAATTAAAACAGTCATGACGCTTCATCGCTAGTCTCTTCAGTCCATGCCATGTGTTCCTCCTCAAGCCAACTGCCTCAACCTATTTGCCTACGTGCATACTAAAAGTCAGCTACGCTGAGTGAGTTCTAGTTAATCAATTAACATACATTACATTCATATTCTCACCCATACACATTCAAAGAACGTATTCATATCTTACTTACTATTACTTCCTTCATACATACTTTACATACATGCATACGTACCTACATACTTTCTTTCATAAAACCCTATGGTATACCATAAGCTATTCTATCTTAAACATCACAGATATTATAAGGGTCTGGTCCCTAACATCACAGATATTGTAAGGGTCTGGTCCCTAACATCACAAATATTATGAGGGTCTGGTCCCTATCATCTCAGATATTATGAGGGTCTGGTCCCTAACATCTCAGATATTATAAGGGTCTGGTCCCTTCTGTCTTGAATAACCATACCTTTATCATACGTGCATACTTTACATATCTTCTAGTTATAAATATATATATATATATACTCGTTCATACAATCATTATGTAACAATACATTCAATACACAATCATACACGTATCATACACTTACCAATTAAGTAAGTGTATTATCTACCACATAGGAGTATGCACATATCCCTGAAAACATAACAGATAAAAGGGCTAAAACTCACTTGGAGTCGGTTTCTCTCGCCATTAATGGTAATGCCCTTCCTTAGTTGTGCACAGCTAACTGTACAATATATTAATCGTGTCAATTATCCATTACTACTACTTCCTACATCTAAGTCAATGAAACCCTCAACTAACGGCGGTCCGGGGGCAGCGCCCCTGGTAGCGGGGTCTAGGGGCGGCAGCCCCTAACAGGGTCCAAGGGGCAGAGCCCCTGGCTGGGGTTGAGCTGCCAGGTAAGCTCGGAAAAATTTTATTTTCATTAATAGTCCTTTAACAAAAATGCATCAGAAAATGGATTTCATGAAATTTCGCATGGAATTTCGCATGAGAATTTCGCTTCGCATGCGATTTTGCTTCGCATGCTGATTTCGCTTCGCATGCGATTTCACTTCGCATGACTTTTTCGCTTCGCATGGCTGTGCGATGCGAAATCAACTTATGAGAAAATACCTCCTTTTCTCATTTTTTGCCATTTTAAGCCAAATTACCCCGTGACTTTTCCATAGGACCCGATTTTACCCTTTTTATGAGTTTTGGGTTGCACCAACTTTGTATACCCGTGTTTTATGAGGTCCGAACATCACCTTTTTGTCCTATATCATACCCGTGAGGTTATAACTCACCAAGTTTATGTTTTTCTGACATCTTACAACCCGATCTATCATTATATCTGTTTGCATGCCGATTCTAACCATAAACTTAACCCTTTGGCCGAAGCTTACCTTTTGTTCTCGGGTTCGGTTCAGATATGGACCAACTCGTGAATCTAACGTGGTTCTTGGCGTTTGATGACGTTTACACACGAGATTCTTCCTTCTTTTAGCTCGGGATCGGATCCGGGTGTTTAGAGAGAAAGTGTGTGTGTTTGAGTGTGTGTGTTTGAGTGTATGTGTTGTGAAAGGAAACAAAAAGGGTAAAGAGGTTGGGCTTATATAGGGGGCTATGGGCCCCACAACCCACTCACATTTTCCAAATCACAAACACTTAACTCACGACTAATTTAACGACATACAACTATTAACAAAACTTCTGTTATTCATTTAACAAAAAGTTGGGTGTTACAATACTTATAAATAGATCTTAAATATATTTGGATAGAGGGGTAATCTATTTAATACAAATATATCTCTATGGAACATTATTGAGCATAATACATAATTAAAAACAATTCTACACAAAAGCGTGAATATGAAATCGACAACTGTTCCAGACATAATTGATTCTTCTACTTTAGAATTAAGGTATATTAAAAAATAAGCAATTAAATGATAAAAGAGAATAAGAGAAAATACCTATGAATGAGGAATCCGATTAGAGCTGTATTCTTTCAGTCGGATAAGTCCAATTGAGGAGAGAATGAGAGGGGAAGAATGTGCTTAGTTCGATTATGGCTAGGTTAGAGCTTCATCATCGATGGTGGTGGGGGGGGGGGCGATTGAGGAGTGATTGAAGGAGAAGAGAATGGCGGTTAGGGTTTTTATTAGAGAATAAATGAGCGGGGACTTAAGGCTAAATTCATTTTGAGCGGGTTTTCACCACTAGTAAAGAATAGTTTTGGCGGTCAAATATTTTGTTTGGGCGGTCACCACCTGAAAGCTCCTAAAAAGATCATAATTTTTATTTTATACATCTTATCTGCTTGATGTTTATCTTTTTGGATCAAAATATATAATTTATTCTTTGATGTTTTAAATCAAAATAATTTATTTAACTCAAAACATATATTAGAATCCATGGAGGCATGTGGAGACACAAAATAATTCGTTGAGGATCCTCTTTAATGTTTATTATTATTGTTCTGAACATAAGCTCACACTAATACAAAATATTTAATTTTAATTATTTTACGTTTTAACTAGTAGAACGGCGGGTTCTACGATCGGTTTAGTTTTAAAAACATTAAATGTAACATAATATAAACTATAAACTAATAAAGATACAAGCTATCCAAATGTAGCACAATAAACATCCAAAATATCAAATAATAACATAATAAATATTCAGATCTAGTTTTTATACCAACATATACCCATATCTTGATCATTTTATAATGCTTCTCTACTTTATCTCGTTCATGGTTGCTATGTGTCCCTTTAATCATTGCGCCTAATGTTGAGTCGTGAGCCATATTTCTGCAACACAAACACATGTATTATTATTATTAATGATAATGATAATATTATAATTATTCACAAGAACCGTTACAAATAAAAATTAGTAAAAACCATTAACCATTGTATTATACCTTATATATGCGATTCCAACAATAAACCAACTAATTTTCATCTTCAAATTCTTCAAGGTCATCATCATCTGAATCAGTGTCTTCAAACACGACTTGTTCACAATCATCATTTATAACTTCATGATCATCATCACTTATATCCTCAACTTCATCTATTATATTTTCTTGTACATGATTAATAGGGAGCAAACCATTAGTTGATGTACATAATAACCTTTCATTATCTTGAAAGAAATGCTCTTCGTCTTCATTATCCTCATCACCTACTTCACTAGCATCTTCGGCTATTGCATAAAATCCCCTTGGCGTCGTCTTAACAATAGCCCACCAATCTTTTAATCCTTTTTCCTTTGAAGGATATGGTGTATAATACACTTGTTGTGCTTGTGACGCTAGGATAAACGGATCATCAACACATCTACTGCTTTGGGTTTAACATCAACCATATTAGTCTTTGGGTCCACCCTTACACCCTTCACATGATCAAACCATGTACATTTGAACAAAACAACACAACTTCCTAGCTTACTGTGGTACTCCACCTCTAGGATTTCATCCAACAAACCGTAGTAGTCACTTTCATTTTTGTCATAAGAAGCCCCTTTCATGCACACACCAGAATTCTGGGTAACCCGCCCATTATAGGATGTTTGTGTGTGAAACTTGTAACCATTAACCAAATAGCCCTTGTGTGATTGAACATAAGTGAGAGGCCCTTGTGCTATATCCCTCAAATGTTCTTTTCCAGGGCAATTCATAACCTACATTCATAAAAAAAATTATATTAACATGCATGGAGTGATATAAATTTGTTAACTACTATGGTAGGATATCAAATACTTTTAGTCTTATGCTTACATGTTCTTGCAACCACTTAGCAAATGAAAGTTCTTTCTTTTCATTGAGTGTTGCTTGATCAGAATTTGGGAACGAAGCTCTCAGATGTTCATCGTATAACTGTATGGTTTCATGAAGCTCTTGACAGTTAAGCAATATATAAGTGTGAGCCTGGTGTTTGTCTTTATCAGAAAGAACTATGTTTTTTCCACCCTTATCAAATAATCTTCGAGATGGGTGTTTGAATATACTCAATCGGGAATCAGCACTCGAAGAACAAGGTATATCAGGGGCAAAATTGCGAGGCTCACGATTCCATCGTGTCTTAATTATCGGCTCAAAGTACAGTGTGCAAAAGTTACAAAGTTCATCGACGAGATATGACTCAACAATAGAACCTTCGACCCTTGCGTTGTTTCGAATCCTTCTTTTCAGTCTCCCCAACTTCCTAAAAGTCGAAGTGAAAATAATGTAAACAATTATATAAATTTTATATATCTAAAGAGTAATTCGTAAGTTAAAATGGCTACCTCTCATACGGATACATCCATCTGAACTGCACAGGACCACCAAGAAGTGCTTCATTGGTCAAATGTATAATAAGGTGTTCCATTGAGTCAAAGAAACCAGGTGGGAAGATTTTTTCTAACTTACAAATGGTTACAACAATACTTTTTCCCAATTTTTCTAAATCCTCAACGTGTAAAACCTTTGAACATATTACATGAAAGAATGTGCACAACTCTATTATCGGTTCAAATATTTGTTTTGGCAGCATGCCTCTTAATATGATAGGGAGTAGTCGTTGCATAAACACATGACCGTCATGACTTTTAAAGCTGTAAAAGGTACCTTGTTTAACGTTTACACAACTTCCAATATTTGAAGCATATCCATCAGGGAACTTTACTGTTTTCAACCATTTACATACTTCGTTTACTTGATCTCTGGTTAGAGTATATGATGCTTTCGGCTTCTTGTGTTTATTATTGTCCCCCTCCCAAGTATGCGATGATGGTCGATTGCAAATTTCTTTTAAATCCACCCTTGCCTTGATATTATCTTTTGTTTTTTCAGTATCCATGATTGTTTGAAATAAATTCTCAAAAACATTTTTCTCAATGTGCATTACATCAAGGTTATGTCGAATTAATAGCATGGGCCAATACTCAAGCTCCCAAAAAATGCTTCTTTTTACCCAATTATGGGTTTTACCAAATTCTGGAAGTTTCTTCTTTGGATCATACGTTACACCCTCATAGATACTTGGAAGGTCACATACTTGTTCATATATTTTCCAACCATCTAACTCAACCGGAGGTCTAAATGATGTTGGTATAGATTTATTAGCCCGAAATCCATTTTTATCTCTTCGAAAAGGGTGTGATTGAGGTAAAAATCTCCGGTGACAGTCAAATCAACTTGCTTTGTGTCCGGCATGCAATCGAAAAGCTTCTGTGTCTCCCATACAGTGTGGACAAGCCAAGTGACCATGCGTGCTCCAGCCAGATAACATTGCATATGCGAAGAAGTCACTGACTGTCCATAGAAGGATGGCTTTCATAGTGAAATTTTCTTTACGATAAGCATCATAAACTTCAATACCTTCCTCATACAATTCTTTCAGCTCATCTATTAGCGGCCTCAGAAACACGTCTAAGTTTTGACTCGGGCTCTTTCGCCCAGGAATAAGCAAACACAGTGTAATAAATGAGTCTTTCATACACATCCATGGAGGTAAGTTATAGATTGTAAGAAAGACGAGCCATAATGAGTAAGGGCTAGAGTTCGTGTTATTTAGGTTAAAGCCATCAGTACATAACCCGAGACGAACATTACGGATCTCATTCGCAAAGTTAGGATTCTTTGAGTCAAAATGCTTCCAAGCCTTACTATCACTTGGATGTGCCATGACACCATCCTTTTTTTTGTGATCATGGTGCCAAGTCATATCTTTTGCGGTCTTCATAGTCATATACAACTTCTTAAGTCTAGGACCAATCGGCATATATGTCATCACCAAATGAGGTGCCTTGTTTTGCCCAGTCTTGTAACGAGATTCCCCGCACCATTTACATTGTGTCAATGTCGCTTCTTGCTTATAGAATAGCATGCAGTGATTTTTTGCAAACATCAATCCTTTCTTTAGGAAGACAAAGCTTTTCTAAAGTTTTCTTTCTAAAGCTTTTCTAAAGTTTTCTTTGTATCAATGTCGTGTCTTGCTTATAGAATAGCATTGTCCTACATTGTGGGTTGAAGTTTCACATGTTCACACCATGTGTAGTATTGAGGCATGAAACCCTTTGTAAGCAAGTGTTTCTGAACAGTTTCTCTATCTATGTAGATGCCGTTTTGACATCTTAAACAAGGACATTTTGTAACACCCCGACCAAAGGCGGATTATACATCGGGGCGCCACATATTGTTTCATTACTCGTGACACTATTGGGTGTCAATATTTAATAAATACATTCATTCGCGCACGCGCAAAGTAAACAAGATAACGTAAATCATCATAAATCAATATATTATAAGGCAAAATATTAGAACAACAAATAACTTGTCTTGATACATTTTAATCTAGGTCCAAAATAAAGAAAACTTCCTATGTGTCCACAAGCTCCAAAACAGCTACTGCAAACCTGAACATGTGTTAAAATAAACGTCAAACACTTGCGTGTTGGTGAGAAATCAAGTTTAATACAATACATAGATAACAATAAATCTGCGCGCAACACGTGTATGTCTGGTTTTAACAAGGGTGCAATCAGATTGTGATCAAGCCTAAATAGATCATAGCTCATAGTTCATAGTTCAATCCGTGCTCCCAATTGAGCACAAAAACGAGAAAACATCTGTGCAAGTGTAAACAAAGAAAACCGTAAACGATAGGTCTCCCGTGTTCATCTAATGGATCCATGAAAACTTCGGAATAGGCCGAACAAAGCGGTTAATGATACACACATACAAATAAACAGCCAAGTAAACGTCCTCAACACATGGGATACTGCGCGACTAAAGTTCATAAACAAGTTTGACTCTAAGTTTGTACGAACACATGAACATCCCAAAACGTTAAAAATAAAAAGGGATTAGGTACGAGATTACTCACATGATAAACGATGCGGTGTAAGATAAAGCAAGAACCAACTTTAAACAAGCACAAGTTAACCTATAAATAAGATTATTGTTTTAATGATTTGTTTTAAGTCTTGATATAAGTTAGCATAATTAATAAGTAAGTTATTATATATATTATATATTACCGGAAAAGCAGGGCAGAACAGGGAGGAATACAGAGGCAAGGGGAGAGACGGCAGAGGATCAACGGCAGAGAGCAAGGAAGAACAGGAGAGATTAAGTGCTTGTGTGTGTAGTGTTAGGAAAAATAATACTATTATTTATAGAGAAACCCTAGGGAACACAATCCCTAGAAAAGGGGAAAAGATCTCAAAAAGCAAAAGATATCAAAAGATATGGTAGCAGGGAAAAAGAGAAAAAGCTGACAGGTTAACAGTAAAAAGGCATGGGCGGATCAGATAAAGGTACTGGTCAAAGCATGGAAAAAGCAGATTTCCAAAGATAATGTCAGTCACTTTTTCTGCCAACCAATGGGGTTGGTGCGCATGCTGCGCCAAAAGTGGCTTTTCAGACATAAAGCAGATTAGGTCAACAGCACAAAAGATAAGACAACACAAAAGCAAACGGCTAGATTAAACAGAAGAAAACTCAAAGGGTTTAGCGCGAGAAAGCTCGAGCGCGAAGGCAGACACAGAAGGTCAAGAGAGCGCGAGCGCGAAGGCAGACAGAACTAACCTTAACGCGTCGCGGAGAGAACTACATTTCTAAGCGCGCCGCGGGAAGAATCACATTTCTTAGCGCGCCGCGGGAGGAACTAAAATTCCTAGCGCGCCGCGGGAAGAACTATAATTCTTCGCGCGTCGAGGGATGAACTACGATTCTTAGCGCGCTGCGAGAAGAACTACAAATCCTTAGCGCGTCGCGGGAAGAACTACCGTTCCTAGCGCGCTGCGAGAAGAATTACAATTCTTAGCGCGCTGCGAGAAGAGTTCGTCTCGCGTATCGCTGTAACAGGTGGTCTTCACGCAGGATTCCTTGTAAGGGGTCTGGCGCGTGGAGCTGCGCAGACAACCTTAGGTGGGAAGGAACAAAGGACAAGCAAAGAGTTAGAAGAAAAAGAGGGAAACAAGGCGGAAAGAGAGAAGGAAGAGGGACGGGACGGCGGAAAGAAAGAGAGAGAAAGAGGCGGGAAGGAAAATATATTATTATTATTAAAAATAAAGTATAAGTATAAATAAATATTAAATCATAAAAGAAAGAGATCGGATAAGGGAAACGGGTACCTGGGTCGGGTCGGATCGGGGCAGATGTCACGGTCTCCCCTACTTTAAGAAATTTCGTCCCGAAATTTATCTCGAAGTAGGCTGCGCAGAGAACAGGTGCGGGTACTTGATCTTCATTTGATCTTCCCTTTCCCATGTAAACTCGGCTCCGCGCTTGGACTCCCAGCGAACTTTCACGATAGGGATGCGACTGCGCTTGGTTTGCTTAACCTCGCGATCCATAATCTCAACAGGCTTCTCAACGAAATGCATAGATTCATCAACTTGAACTTCATCAAGTGGAATGTGAAGGTTCTCGTCAGCTAAACACTTCTTGAGATTGGATACATGGAACGTTGGATGCACATTACTGAGCGCGGGCGGCAGGTCTAGTCTGTAGGCAACTTTTCCTACACGCGCGAGAATCTTGAATGGACCAACATAACGAGGAGCAAGCTTACCTTTTTTCCCAAAGCGGACAACACCCTTCCAGGGCGACACTTTGAGGAGAACAAGATCACCAACTTGAAATTCGAGAAGCTTCCGCCTACGATCTGCATAACTCTTCTGTCGGCTTCTGGCAGTCAGCAGATGATCACGGATCTTGGCGATTTTATCGGTTGTCTCTTGAACAAGTTCGGGTCCTGTGATTTGAGCTTCTCCCACTTCGCTCCAACAAATTGGGGAGCGGCACTTACGACCGTAAAGTGCTTCAAATGGGGCCATACCAATACTGGAATGATAGCTGTTATTATAAGAGAACTCGATCAAAGGCAGGTGTGAATCCCAATTACCTCCAAAATCAAGAACACAAGATCGGAGCATATCCTCAAGAGTTTGAATAGTTCGCTCAGACTGACCGTTAGTCTGAGGATGATATGCAGTACTCATGTCCAAGCGAGTTCCTAACGCATATTGGAGAGATTTCCAAAAGCGAGATATAAAACGGCCATCGCGATCGGATATGATGCTCAAAGGAGTACCATGGCGGCAGACAATTTCCTTGACATAAAGCTGCGCGAGTTGCTCAACACGGTAGTTTTCACGAATGGGCAGAAAGTGAGCAGACTTAGTCAAACGATCCACTATTACCCAAATGCTATCATGTTTGCTAGCTGTCAAAGGTAACTTGGTAATGAAGTCCATCGCTATACCTTCCCATTTCCACGTAGGAATTTCTGGTTGTTCGAGCAAACCAGATGGGCGTTGATGTTCAGCTTTTACCTTAGAACAAGTCAGGCATTTAGCTACGAACATAGCAATATCCTTTTTCATACCGGGCCACCAATAAGTAATGCGCAAATCCTTGTACATCTTATCAGCGCCAGGATGAACGGAATACCGAGATTTGTGCGCTTCACTCAGGATATCAGCGCGAAGATTCTCATCACAGGGAATCCAGATGCGATTAAGATAGCAGAGAATTCCACTCAGATTAGGGACAAAGTGCGCTTCCGCGCCACACGCTAACTCGGCGCGAAGGTTACCATTACTGATGGATGCGCGCTGCGCGTCACGAATGCGCGATTCAAGGTTGCTTTGGATCGGCGCGAAGTGAAGCTGGGTGCGCGGCAAGATACAGTTAAGTTGGCAGGGTTTTCGGCTGAGCGCATCGGCTACCACATTAGCCTTACCAGGATGATACCGGATCTCACAATCGTAATCGCTGATGAGTTCGTTCCATCGGCGTTGCCTCATGTTGAGTTCCTTTTGATCAAAGATATGCTGAAGGCTTTTATGGTCAGTGTAGAGGATACACTTAGTACCATAAAGGTAGTGTCTCCAGATTTTCAAGGCAAAAACAACTGCACCAAGTTCGAGGTCGTGAGTTGTATAATTCTTTTCATGAACCTTAAGTTGCCTTGATGCGTAAGCGATAACCTTGCCTCGTTGCATAAGAACACAACCGAGACCTTGGTTGGAGGCATTGCAGTACACGACAAAATCATCATTACCCTCAGGTAGCGCAAGAACAGGAGCTTCACACAACAAACGCTTGAGCGTTAGAAAGGCTTCTTCTTGCTTCGAGCCCCAAATATACGGTTTACCTTTGTGCGTTAGAGTTGTTAAAGGCAAAGCGATCTTCGAGAAGTTCGAAATGAAGCGCCGGTAATAACCAGCTAAGCCCAGAAAGGAACGGATCTCAGAAGGAGAGGATGGCGTCAACCAGTTCTTGATTGCTTCAATCTTGGATGGGTCGACATGGATACCCATCTTGTTCACAACATGGCCAAGAAACTGTACTTCATCAGACCAGAATTCACACTTGGAAAGCTTAGCATAGAGCTGCTCGGTTCGAAGCTTTTGCAATACCAATCGGAGATGTTGCTCATGCTCGGCCTTGGTCTTAGAATAAATCAGAACGTCATCGATAAACACAATCACGAATTTATCCAAGAAAGGCCTACACACTCGATTCATTAGATCCATGAAAACGGCGGGTGCGTTGGTTAAACCGAAGGACATGACCAAGAATTCAAAATGGCCATAACGAGTTCGAAAAGCAGTCTTCGGAACATCTTCATCGCGGATGCGCAACTGGTGATAGCCAGAGCGGAGATCAATCTTCGAGAAACAAGAGGCACCTTGGAGTTGATCAAAGAGGTCGTCAATACGCGGTAAGGGATACCGGTTTTTAATGGTGAGTTTGTTCAACTCGCGATAATCAATACACATGCGAAACGATCCATCTTTCTTTTTAACGAACAACACCGGAGCACCCCAGGGCGAAGAGCTAGGGCGAATGAATCCTTTAGCAGTCAACTCTTGAAGTTGGCTTGCCAATTCTTGCATCTCAGCGGGCGCAAGACGGTAAGGAGATTTAGCTACGGGGGAAGCACCAGGGACAAGATCAATACGGAACTCGACTTCACGAGCGGGAGGGATACCAGGAAGATCATCAGGAAAAACTTCAGGGAAATCACGCACAACAGGGATATCGCGAAGCTTCTTCTTTTCATCAGCAGGTTTAACCACATGGGCTAAAAATGCAATACACCTTTTCCGCACGAGCCTTCGGGCTTCGGCGCAAGACATAAGTTTAAGACCGCGGGAGGGTTTTTCGCCGTAGATATGAAGATCACCATTTTCTCGAGGTATGCGAATCATCTTCTTGGCGCAAATAACTTCGGCGCGATTATGCGTAAGCCAGTCCATACCAATGATAGCATCAAAGCTTCCAAGGGGCATGGGGATGAGGTCGATTAGAAAATCGTTTTCGTTAAGGTTAAGCGTGCAATCTTTAATCACAGAGTTAATTAAAACAGTTTCGCCATTAGCCAATTCAACTGAAAAATTTTCTTTTAAATCGTTGCGCGGTTGCGCAAGCTTCTGCTCAAACGCGCGAGAAATAAAACTTCGATCGGCGCCAGTATCAAAAAGTACAGAAGCATAAAATCCGTTAAGCAAAAATGTACCATTAACTACGTCATTATTCGCTTGCGCTTGGTGCGCGGTTATGTTAAAAGCTCGTCCGCGTGTCACTTGGTTCGAAATCTGGTTCACCGGATTCGCTTGTGTGATTTGCACTTGTAGTCTCGGGCACGCGTTCCGGAAATGACTGGGATCACCGCAGTTATAGCACGACCTGGGTCGTGGGTTTTGGTAGGTTGGTTGTGGGTTCTGCGGGTAGACTGGTGGTGTTGGCGCAATTGGGTTGGCGAGAGGGACTCTACAGTATTCGGCAGAGTGACCAACGCGGCCACATCGGTTACATTGTCGACACGGGGTTTGGGTTGGGTGGTGAAGTCTACAGGTTGGGCAAAAGGGTTGATTTCCTGTGTAAGGTTTCTTAGGTGGCGGGGCAGGGAGTGCGGGATTGGTTAAGGCATAGTTATGGACTACAGGAGGTGTTGGGTAGGCTGTGAGTGGGGTAGGCGTGTAAACTGGAGGTTGGTAGATGGGTTGCTGGACAATGGGCGGGTTGGTAAGCGCATAGGCCTTGCGCCTGCGCTTGAGGTTGTTACGGTTTGAGGGTTCTGGTTTGGTTTCTGTTGGTTCAGGAACAGTCTTGGTGGGTTTGGTCTTTTCTGTTCCCCGCAGGAACAGGGTTCCTGCTCTGACATGGTTGTCGCTGAGCACGGCGGCCAACTCGATAGCGTCAGAGAGGGTTACTGGGTTTCTGGCCCATACAGAATCTTGAATTTCCATGGGGAGACCCCCAAGGAATTTCTCTATGGCTCGGCGGGAAGGGGTAACAAGGTGAGGGACCAGCAAACTTAGTTCATGGAAGCGCGTCGCGTACTCGCGCGCTTCGCCACTGTATTGCTTAAGATTCCAAAATTCTTCCTCCAAGCGCTTAACTTCGTTGGGAGGGCAGAATTCTTGCGTCAGAATTTCCTTAAATTCCTCCCAGAGCATGTTGGAAGCAGTTTCTGCGCCACGCGCATGAGCTACTCCATTCCACCATGTAAGCGCTCTAGATTCCAGGACACTGGAAGCATATAGGGTTCGTCTGTCTGAGGGGCATTGGGTGTGGAGGAAAGTGTTTTCTATTTTCTCAAGCCACTGGAGCATCACGGTGGCTCCTTCAAGACCTGTGAACTTTGGAGGGTTACCCGCGTTGAAGGATTTAATGTTGTAACCAGAGGTGTTGGTATTGTTTTGGTTTAAGGCTTGGGCTATTGCGGCGGCCATTTCCTGGGAACGTTGCTGCGAACGTCTGCGCGAGGCTTCTTTCTTCTTGAGATGGCGAGCTGATAGCGGAGGCATTCTATAAAAGTTTTAATTTTAGTTAATATCTTGGTTTTAGCGCAAAGTATAACCTCGAAAAGCTTGGTTTCACGGAGTCAGTTACTGTCCAAAGTTAAAGTAAAATAAATGACCCTAAATGCAGACTTAATAAAGGTAACAAATTCGAATCAAGAATCGACAATTCATGTATCACCATGACTTTCCGAATTCCCAATTTAAAATATACGGGCAAACGAGTATTGGAGATTGACGATTCATGTATCACCATGACTTTTCAATCTTCAATATAAAATATACAAGAAAATGAGTATTGGAGGTTGACAATTCATGTATCACCATGACTTTTCAAGTCTCCAACCTCAGAACATAATCGTAAATGGAAATTGACAATCAACTATTCATGTATCACCATGACTTTTCGGATTTTCAAACCCAACAAACGAATATGTAAGAAAAATCAATAAAAATCGAAATTCAACAAAAATCGAAATATCGCGAAATAAAACATAAAATCATATACTGCGCAAGCGCGAGCATATTCATAAATAACGAGTAATTAACAATAAGCGCGCAAACATGAGATTTCTCTCATGCGCGAGAAGGGACTCTTAGGTATTCTAGGCCGTTACGTCTAACCACCTATCCTAAAGTCAACGAGCTCTGATACCAATCTGTAACACCCCGACCAAAGGCGGATTATACATCGGGGCGCCACATATTGTTTCATTACTCGTGACACTATTGGGTGTCAATATTTAATAAATACATTCATTCGCGCACGCGCAAAGTAAACAAGATAACGTAAATCATCATAAATCAATATATTATAAGGCAAAATATTAGAACAACAAATAACTTGTCTTGATACATTTTAATCTAGGTCCAAAATAAAGAAAACTTCCTATGTGTCCACAAGCTCCAAAACAGCTACTGCAAACCTGAACATGTGTTAAAATAAACGTCAAACACTTGCGTGTTGGTGAGAAATCAAGTTTAATACAATACATAGATAACAATAAATCTGCGCGCAACACGTGTATGTCTGGTGTTTAACAAGGGTGCAATCAGATTGTGATCAAGCCTAAATAGATCATAGCTCATAGTTCATAGTTCAATCCGTGCTCCCAATTGAGCACAAAAACGAGAAAACATCTGTGCAAGTGTAAACAAATAAAACCGTAAACGATAGGTCTCCCGTGTTCATCTAATGGATCCATGAAAACTTCGGAATAGGCCGAACAAAGCGGTTAATGATACACACATACAAATAAACAGCCAAGTAAACGTCCTCAACACATGGGATACTGCGCGACTAAAGTTCATAAACAAGTTTGACTCTAAGTTTGTACGAACACATGAACATCCCAAAACGTTAAAAATAAAAAAGGGATTAGGTACGAGATTACTCACATGATAAACGATGCGGTGTAAGATAAAGCAAGAACCAACTTTAAACAAGCACAAGTTCACCTATAAATAAGATTATTGTTTTAATGATTTGTTTTAAGTCTTGATATAAGTTAGCATAATTAATAAGTAAGTTATTATATATATTATATATTACCGGAAAAGCAGGGCAGAACAGGGAGGAATACGGAGGCAAGGGGAGAGACGGCAGAGGATCAACGGCAGAGAGCAAGGAAGAACAGGAGAGATTAAGTGCTTGTGTGTGTAGTGTTAGGAAAAATAATACTATTATTTATAGAGAAACCCTAGGGAACACAATCCCTAGAAAAGGGGAAAAGATCTCAAAAAGCAAAAGATTCCAAAAGCAAAAGATATCAAAAGATATGGTAGCAGGGAAAAAGAGAAAAAGCTGACAGGTTAACAGTAAAAAGGCATGGGCGGATCAGATAAAGTTACTGGTCAAAGCATGGAAAAAGCAGATTTCCAAAGATAATGTCAGTCACTTTTTCTGCCAACCAATGGGGTTGGTGCGCATGCTGCGCCAAAAGTGGCTTTTCAGACATAAAGCAGATTAGGTCAACAGCACAAAAGATAAGACAACACAAAAGCAAACGGCTAGATTAAACAGAAGAAAACTCAAAGGGTTTAGCGCGAGAAAGCTCGAGCGCGAAGGCAGACACAGAAGGTCAAGAGAGCGCGAGCGCGAAGGCAGACAGAACTAACCTTAACGCGTCGCGGAGAGAACTACATTTCTAAGCGTGCCGCGGGAAGAATCACATTTCTTAGCGCGCCGCGGGAGGAACTAAAATTCCTAGCGCGCCGCGGGAAGAACTATAATTCTTCGCGCGTCGAGGGATGAACTACGATTCTTAGCGCGCTGCGAGAAGAACTACAAATCCTTAGCGCGTCGCGGGAAGAACTACCGTTCCTAGCGCGCTGCGAGAAGAATTACAATTCTTAGCGCGCTGCGAGAAGAGTTCGTCTCGCGTATCGCTGTAACAGGTGGTCTTCACGCAGGATTCCTTGTAAGGGGTCTGGCGCGTGGAGCTGCGCAGACAACCTTAGGCGGGAAGGAACAAAGGACAAGCAAAGAGTTAGAAGAAAAAGAGGGAAACAAGGCGGAAAGAGAGAAGGAAGAGGGACGGGACGGCGGAAAGAAAGAGAGAGAAAGAGGCGGGAAGGAAAATATATTATTATTATTAAAAATAAAGTATAAGTATAAATAAATATTAAATCATAAAAGAAAGAGATCGGATAAGGGAAACGGGTACCTGGGTCGGGTCGGATCGGGGCAGATGTCACACATTTGATG
Source organism: Bidens hawaiensis (assembly GCF_021521415.1). NCBI lineage: Eukaryota > Viridiplantae > Streptophyta > Magnoliopsida > Asterales > Asteraceae > Bidens > Bidens hawaiensis. The sequence continues at coordinate 2,646,210 of NW_027491065.1, read as the reverse complement.
TCAAGTACTATCTTATGACGTTTAGTCACCCTTGGATCCACAACATTTTCATTAGAATAGACAAAGTCTAACCACTTGTTCAAGTTGTTATAGTACTCTAAGTTAGAAGATCAATCACTATTGGTCCTTTTATACATCCATGCTCGATCAGTGAACCACTCCATGACCAATAAAGTCAGTGTCAAACCTAAAATTCAAAGTAATTGCAAAATTCTACTTAACAACAAACAATATTTAGCATAAAAAGTAGACATGGTGGTACAGTAATACCTGAAGTTTGATGATTATCAGATATGCTTGAACTTTTCCCCTGATCAAAATTTCTCAGCTATTACAATCAAATTTGCAAGAACTTTAGTAGCCTGCAAAAATAAACTTATACTTATCATAATTCAAAAAAAAAAATAATAATTCAGAACTCACTATAAAGCATGTGTAATTAATAATTCTATACGCAAACAAGTTTTAATTGAAGAATTATAAGGATATAAGAAACTGCAGTGGGTTGAAAAATAGTTATTATTGGCAACAAATAATAATTCTATTTGTTTATATATATATACTAGTCATGTCCCCGTTCATCGGTTTTGGGGAAAGTTTTATATTAAAAACATCAAATAATATAAGCCTGTTTAAATAGGTATGTTTGGATTTCTTTAATCATATTTTTGTAAAACATACAAAAAGAAAAACAAAAAAATTAATAAAGTTGATTAAAAAGTGGGTGAACACGAGGGATTAAAGTTGTAAGTACCTTATACGTTACAAGTTGTAAAGTTGTTAAAATTTACCATCTTAACTTGCCCATTACTTATTTGGGTGTGTGTGTACAAAAATAAATCTTACGATCTAGCCAGCTGGTTTTTTATACGGCCAATTTTTTATATAAACCGTAAACCAAACATTTTCCTCATGTTTGAACTTGTTGAAACCGACTGACCGAAAGTATTAAAAAAATAATACCGTTAAACCGAACCAACAAGTGGTTTGGGCAGTTTAACGTACTGTTTTAAACCAAACCGAAAACACACCTAGCCACATGAATAAACCTATAGTCATTGTAAAAAATAATTTGCTTACGATCATAAGTTGCATCCATTCAAACATCATTAGTCTGATTCACAATGACAACACACACAAGTAAAATAGCGAATGAGACTTAATTTGTAACTCGGATTACGAGAGGTAATAACGAGTAAGCAAACTAAAAAAACAATGATCAAATAAACAACCGGCTAACTTTGTGATGAAAAATAAACTTTAAACCAATAGTGAAAGAACCTGGATATATTGACTATCAGTAACTGCAATATCAATTATGGCTATGAATTTTAATTCAAGATGATACGATTGTTTTTGATGACGGCATATTATATATACGTATAATTGTGATACTAATTCATGTACAGTTATATGGGACGGTTGGGTGATTCAAACATAAATTAACACCAACACACAAAAAACAAAAAAACAATATAAATATAGATATGGTTAGTTAATTTAAATTTAAATATAATAATAAATCTTCTTTTTTTTTTTTAAATTCAAACTATATGTATAATAAATATTGGAAGCTAGCCGCATAATTTTTGATATATTATATTTAGTTATAGTTATTTAGATATCTTTATGTGATTAAAAAATTTACGTGTTTGTGCATTCCCTGCTAGTGTGTGATACAATATTTTGGATTTTCTAGTCCTACGATTTCTATTATTTTTATTTGAAGATAAGCCATCAAACAAGTATGCAAAAATCTTTTTTACAAAGCTCTCTATTATTTTGCTACGAACTCGTTGTGGATTTTAGAAAATTAGTTTTAAATTTCTTTTTCTTTTTTTCTGCTAATCATTTTGCTACAGATTTTACTGCACATTTCTAGAAATTATGTTTATGATACGTATTGTCTTAAGTTTGCTATGGATTTTGCTACCGATTTTATGAAGTCATTTTTAAAATTCTTATTTTCTCATATTTGCTACGGATTTTGCTACGATTTTTTTTGCTACGGAATATTCGTAGCAAAATTGTAGCAAAATTTGTCCCTAACTAAACCGTAGCTAATTCGTAGCAAAAATTGCGACCGATTTTTTCCGTAGCAAAAATCCGTGGCAAATGCCTATTTGTGTAGTAGTGAATTATTAAATATTATTTGCATTTAGAAATTATATCACCCTAATACATTTTATATGTGTTTGTGTTCATTATACTCGTTTATGTTTGTTTGTGTTCGTTAATGTATGTACATATATGTTTCTTTATATTCGTTTATCTTTGTTTATTTGTGTTTGTTTGTTTATATTTTAAATAAACGAGCACAATCATGTTCATTTACTAACAAACACAAATATTGTTCAATTAAGTGTTTGTGTCCGTGCTCGTTGTGTTGTGTTCGCTTAAAGTTAAATGAACGAACACGAACATGCCATTGTTCATGTTTATCGGTTCGTTTAAATGCCTACATGTAATTATAAGATAATTACTTGTGAAAGAAATTGGAAATAGAGTGGAATGAGAAACATTACAGCCCACAAGTTACTAACACGAAAAGCAACTTAAAAATATAAAATAACATGGTTAACCCGATTAACTCGGCTAACCCGACCCGACTAATCCGAGTAACCGAGACCCGACTAACCAGAACCTTAATCGGGTCGGGTTGACCGATTAACACCCCTGGTAGTATCCTAGTTTTCGAACATAATAATATATATTTCTTTATATATTGTGAAGGATTTAATTTACCTTGAATGCTTGTTTGAGAATGTGTTGGTGCATCTTGTGTGACAATAGTTAATAAATTAGTTGTTTGTAATTGAGTTCGTTACACGTATATGTTTATAGTTGAGTTTGTACGAGCTGATGTGGGAAACGAACTTGTAGGCGAACTTAATAAGTTTACATATATATGGAATGAAATGGGCTATGTTTCACGCGAACTTGTGCTAGATAATAAATCAAACGACCGTGGTCATATATAATGACAAGTTGTGTAAGGGTTTGTTTTGGAGAAGCCGTAAGCCACAAGTCCGTTTCCGGATCAGCCGTCTAGTTAGTGAAGTCACTAACAAATTGTGTTCTTGTCAGTTAAGTCTTGAGTTGATTGTAACATTGGTTATAATCAATAAAAGAAGATTAAAAGTGATTATGTGTTCGTGTTCTACCCATTTTATTTACTTGTTATGTTTGTTCAAGGGCATTCCGCACCATTGATTATACGAATCAGTCTCATCAACATCCGTTCAAGGTACCTACAGAATGACAATTTGGTATGCCTATTAAATTAAATAAAATTGTTTAGCAACTAACATTGATGTAAGTTTAAATGTTAATGGTTGGAGATTAAGTTTGGGTCAAATAAATAACATCCTAATACTTGAAGGACTTTTACTGCCACATGAGATTACTTGACATAAATTGTTCGAGAGGGGTTTTCATTTTCACAAAACCATGTAGGAGTATGTGTTTTTGAAACACATCGACAGGAGAAGAAGATTCGCCAAGGGAAGGCACGAATCAAAGGTGAAAAAATCAAGGGATTGAAAGTTATACGCCATGTTTTAGTGAGAAACAAGTTTGGTAAATAAGTTATAGCTTAAAACTCAATTTAATAAGTTTTGTTGGCCTAATGGTTGAAGGTAATGGAACGAAGGAGGAATGAATTGGACAAGGGAATGAAATGGATCATTATCATCCCTTTGTCTTATTTGGTTAACCTTTAAGAATGAAATGAATTATTACTTTATGTTGTTTGATATTCAAAAAAAAATTGTAGGAATGAAATAGAAATAATAAAAACACTCTTATCTTAAAATAATTTTTTTACCAAAATAAATCAAAAAACTGCAATGGCTGTGGTGGTGGTAGCTCCGACGACGAAAATGGTGGCGACGTTGGTGGTGATGGTGGTTGTCAGGCAGCAAGGGCGGTGGTTGTGGTGGTGGGGGTGGCAGTGGTCAGGTGGTGGTGGTCAGGCAGCTAAAGTGGTGGCGGCATTGATGATCAAGCGGCGACAGTGACAATGGTTGCGGTGGTTACGGCGATGATGGTAGTGTTGGTGGTAAGGTGGTGGCGGCGGCGGCCGCGGAGGTGGTGACGGTGACGGTGGCGTGGCGGTCAGGTGGTGGTGGTGGTGATGGTAGTGGTGGCGGTTGTTGTTAGGTGGCGGTGGCGGTTAGGTGGTGGCGGCGGCGATGTAGTGGTGGCGGTTGTTGTTAGGTGGTAGTGTTGTTGAGAAAGTAGGGTGAATGAGGAATTGAATGAGAAAAAAAAAGAAGGGGGGAGGGGGTGGGAAGGAATGATTTTAATAGAATGAGATTCTATATGTAATGGATGATTCTATTCCATTGTGTCACACCCTGGCAAGGGGGCCTTAGGTGTTTCGTGAACAAATTGGTACCAAATGTAAGCAGCGAAATATTATTCATTAAACTAGGTTACAACATGTGCATTATGTATTTAAGACAAGGTGTAACTACACACGATCTCATCTCTGACATTGCTGCAATCCCGTGTTAGGTTCTACTAATCTTTTTGGCATATAATCTTCATTGTTCATGTTCGGCATACGCCTCTATCCTTAGGCATTATCATTACATCGCTAATCCAAATTCCTATCCACATTGTACCTGAATACATGCTAAAAAGCGCCAACTAAAAAGTTGGTGAGTTCGTGAGTTTACCTCACATACACATAAAAGAGTTAATTCATAAAAGCGTGCAAGTTTGTGTGTATGTAAGTATAAATCATGGTGCACATCAATCAAGTCCACAATCAATCCTGCATTTGATCATAAGCCTCCCCTCAACTTATAATCGAATGGCACCAGTCCCCGATTATTACTCTGCCAAGCAATAATCCAAACGTTTAGGTCATATGCCGCAACGGTCTGTAGACCTCAGTGTGGTTTACCCGACATAGGGTCACTATGCGTGGGGGTCTCCCAAATAGTATTACCCATACAAGCCATAGGCTCACTCCCTGAGTTAATGATTGTCTAATTTAAAGGGGGACAAAAATATGGCAGAAAACAAGTCTTGATAAACATCACACCATAAGTAAAACCAGCATGTATCCAGCCCAAAAAGTTTAAGTTAAAAGGGCAGCACGAAACTCGCCTCAGTCCGTATGCTATATGTGTAAATGAATGATAATCTATGAGCTTGCAACGATGCTAAACACCACCAAGTATGCCTAGTATATATATGACAATAAGTAATTTGACAACAAAGTAATATTTCTTATTGGCGTTGTCGTTCGATTGAGCTCATTAGGTATGTTGAAGTGTTATGACTTATTGTCAGTCCTTTAGTAACTAACCTTGGTTTCCCCATGTCAATTTATGATGGATAAACCCTTCATTATGCTATTATGGATTCTAATAGCCTTCACTAGTATTATGTACAAGTCACCCATAAGTGTTAATTAACATACTAGGTTCTGAAAAAAAAGTTTCCTTCTTAAGAAAATTCACACATATATAAGTTTATAGTATTGGCATCGCACATTAGGTCACATAATTCATATATAACAAGTTTATAAATAACACTATCGAACTTGACAAAGTTACATATTATGAGCTTACTTGTTATATATGAATATAACAAGTTTCATTAATAAGAAAATTCACACATATATAAGTTTATAATATAACATTATCTATAACTTTCTGTAAAAATAATATTTTTACATGTTAGTGTTATTTAGAAAACTTTTGCAACAAATTAGATCGGTAAAATATTTGTCTAACGGTTCAACTGAAATAACGTTGTAAAACATTTTACCGTTATTGTTTTATAAAACGAAATTTTAAGACTTATATTTCATCCTTATAAAATATTTAAGTTATATACAACAATATAACATTTATGTTCTTTACGTTAGCAATAATAATGCGTAATAATAAATAAATAAATAAGTAATATTAAAAAGTTAGACTAGCTATGATGATAATAACGCCAAATACTAGCACATCTAACAAGTGTGCACATTATTAATAACATGCTTACCATGTAAGCACATTTTATATTCATATGGACAACCGAGCTTTCCCAAATTATCAACAATTAACTCTAGCCCATATTTCTAAATAAAATGCTCACCTTTGGTTTTCTTATACATTTCAAACTTAATGCACCTAAACATTAATTTTGGTTTTAGCAACGAACTTAGTATTCGGTTTCGTTGCCTTGACACAATATTGGCATCCTTTTTATTTTAGTGTGTATACACTGGTTTCAAAATAACAACTTACAACTCGGGTTATATACCAGTCTCATGTTCGGTTTTGTCAACTAGTCAAATATTCGGTTTTAAACTAGTTAGACATTTGGTTTAGTTAACCTATGAAGAGCCTACCCATGAGACGGGCTCATGGGCATGCCCCAAGCCCAATAACCTAAGCAAGGCCCAACTCAGGAAAGCCCAAGGGCATAAATAGTTCTAGAAGGTGGAGTGGAGAGAAAAAAAATTGCGAGGGAAACTCGTGCAACATGTCCGATCCGGTGGGTGGCCCGAGGAGCGTGTGACCCGTGATAGCGGACAGCGACCAAGAGGTAAAGATCTCCAAAGAAGGCAAGGCCCGAAGGAAAGATCGGACCAAGAGACCGAGCCGAAAGTAATAAACCTTAGGATCTTGTGTATATTTAACTTGTCCTATAAATAAGGAGAGGGATTGCTTGTATAATTCATTTCAAAAAAGGAAGATAATAAACACTATACACTTTCACTTTCACTTTCACTTTCACACACTTGATCCTATTCTCGTGATAAGTTAGGAGCCTTCCCCGGTTAGCCGGAATAGGATCCAACATTGGCACCATCCGTGGGACCTCTTGATCACAGGTCTTACCGTAACATCAGAGAATGGCCGATCAAACCTCAAAAAGCATGCCACCCGCCTTTCCCTTCCAGTTCAGGGAAAGGTCATGCTGTCATCGAAGAAGCAAGCGAAGTTCAACAAGAACCCGATGTGCGACCAGAATATGGAGGACCTGTCCTCGTGGAGGACCTCACGGTGTCAGGACCGAGAGACGGGTGAAACCTTATAAAAGGTTGACAAGAACACACCGAGTCGATTACCCAAAGGCCTGTTGAATATCCCGGCGGAATCAGGATATCCAACGAATGGGAACGAAGGAGTAAAATAGCAAACACAAAACAATAATAGATGATCAATAAAAGAACAATCAAAGACAAATATTCATTGTATTTAATATATCATTAATGGAACAGTGAAGGGAATGTCTAGGGTTTCGTGTGTGACGGCGGCGGCGGCTGTACGAGAAAACAAATAGAATATTCTTTTGGAATGTTTCTCGTATTGTGTGCGTCGTTATCCGTATCCTAAATGGAAACATAGGACCCCTATTTATAGACCCTGACATTCCTTCTAGAAGTTCCTAATCATTACATGATGAAATACAAAATAATACAAGTGTTGAGTCCTCGAGCAAGGTAACAATCTTGCTCGAGCAAACTCACTATCCTAGGTATGCTCGATGAGTGTCATCGAGCATACTTTACTTAGAATATCTTCAGTGAAGATATTCCCTTCCAGCAGAATTCATCCTTCTTGACTGGTCCATGCTTTGCTCGAACTAGTCCATCGAGCAAGCTAATTCTTCTTGATGTCTTCAGTTATACTTATTTAGCAATCTTTAGCATGCTCGGATGTAACTCTTGCTCGGGAACTAAACTGTGCTCGAAGTCCTTGCTTTGATCACGTGACATCTTCTTATTACATCCATGCTTGTCCCCATGTGCTCGATCATCCTGTGCTCGTAACACTTGGTTAAAGCTTGTATGATCAAGCTGTTTGCTCGATTGGCAATCCGTGCTCGATAGAAGAATACTCTTGCTCGTTGAAATGTAGCTTGCTCGAAGCCTTAACACTTAGAAGAATCAACCATTTAAGGTTCTGAAGACCTTGCTCGAAGTAGTAAAACCATGCTCGATCGTGTATGCTTGCTAGAAGTCCATACTTAGCCATTTTCTGAGGAGGTTGAGAAGATTCCAATCTTCCTTATCATAAATCCGACCTAACAATCTCCCCCTAGATTGGAACAAGCTCAGATGCACCAAAAAACATACCTGCATAGAGTTACACATGTATTAGACATCAAAAATATATCATTTAAGAACATGTCATTTCATTACATAACTAGGAATTCTGCCTCTTGGGCATTACACATTAAATTTTTTTTACATCAAGTACAAATACAAAGATAAACAGAAATAAAATTGATTTTCTTTAAGCTTCATTCTGCTATCTTCTTCTCTTGTTCCCTGTGTCAGCATTTTCTTTCATTTTCTTTAGCTGCCTTATGTTTAATCATGTCTAGCTCTACGGAATCAGAGGAGTCAAATGGAAATTTTGCAGTAATCAAGTCCTAAAGGTCCTGTGGATGCATAAATTTTAGATCTTCATCATGTCTTATCACAGCAATGGGTATTCCAGACTCGTTTCTCAAAGTGATTGAATCATTATACTGATTGTACGTTATGTACGTGATTCTCCCAAATTGTTGTACCATTGAGTTTGGTTCCTGCATAACTTCTCTCATAGCCAAGCACTCCTTCAAGGTCTTCCTTTTATAGTGTGAGCTGCTTGCTTGGGACTTTCGTTTCTTGGTATCAAAGCGGGAGAGTTATGAGATGTGCACTTCACTAATCCTCTTGTTTCTTTTCTCCCTCTCTGCTTGGCTTCGTATTTCTCTTTTCTTTTGTTGCAAGAATGGGAACCCCCTTTCTGCTTGTTCTTTTATAAATCTTGAGAGATCATTTCTTTGCTGACTAGATGGCTGATTTTTGATTTGATTGTCATACAGTGTCAGTTCAGCCATCTTCTTCAGTTGTTCTTTTGAAAACTTCCTCAAGTCATCTCTGAATATTATTAGAGTTTCCTCTTTATCCTCAGTTATAACCCTTAAGGTCTTTGATCTTTTGTCTAAGTAGAGATGTGTGGGCAAGTTTAAGTTCCTTGGTGGCTCAGGCCTCACACTCTCAGATCTTGGGGTTCTGCTCGAGCTTCCTTGCTGAGTTTTCTTGACTTTGTCGAGCCCCTCTTCTTCATACCATTTTTTTATAGTTTCATCAGTCTGTACCACTAACCTTGACATTTTGACCCCTTTCTTGTAAAGAGCACTCATCATTTCAGCTCTTACTTCCTCTTCTGCTCTCTTCATTTCTTCTTGTCGTTTTTTCTGGGTTTCCATATATAACCTCTGCTCTCTGTTGTATATGTCGATTAGTTGGTCACGAGGCATGTTTTCAAACTTTTCTTCACTCATTCCCTTTCCCATCACATTTTCCTTCAAAGTTTGTACCCTTTTGGGGTCTTCAAACCATTTCTTCACTTCTTGATCTTTCTTTTCAGCTTCATCTCTTTCCCTCTGTAACCTCATGTTTAACTCCTGTTCTCTCTTAAATATTTCTCGACTTGCCTGATCTTTGTGAGAGTCTTTTATCTGTTGAATTCTTCTTTTCAATTCTTCAGGAGAAAGGTTTATCAAATAATTATAACTGTAGCCGTACAGTTGAAGAAATTTGATATCTTTATATTTAGCCTTTAACATTTCATAATCTGCTTCATCAGTTGCTTTCCTTTCAGTTCTCTTCTTACTACTATCAGACTCTTTTAATACCTTTTCACCCTCTACCTTCTTCTTTGATACCTTCTTCACATAGTATGAGATGTCATCTACAAGAGCTCTTTTGTAGAGTCTGTCTATTTCTTCAAATGATTGCAAATTAAGAACTGCAGGCTTGTAATTGGCTTTAAGCAGAGTTTCTCTTTTAGACTTCCTTGTCTTCCACCCTTCAGCTTCTTTTGCCATTTTTCTTTCAACAGTCTTTCAAGGTGCCTTAAGTCATATCCCAAACTGATAAGATAATCTTTGTCTTCATTTTCCATTTCAATCTCCTTTGACTCATCATTATCTTCATTCTCAGCTTTTAAATCAACTGTTTCTTCAAGATCATGGAGAGCCTCAATCATAGGTTCTTCACTTCTTTCAGATTGAGCTCTCCTTATTTCTTCCAGTTTTTCCAATCGTAATTTGTACACCATTTTCTTTACGGATTTTTGTCTTTTAGATTTGGGTGTCTCAGTTTCAGCTATAGCCTTTCGTTTAAGGATGATTGAGATTGAGTGGGAGAATTAGGCTGATGTATTTCAACTTCCGGTCCTTCCAGTATAATTTCCTCATCAACTAACTCTGAGGTCATAGACTCTTCTGATTCATGGTTATTTTTATCACCAACTTCTTCTATGATTGGTTCAGATGTGTCTGTCAGCAAGAATTGGCTTTTCTCCCACTGTTCTTGTCTTTGCTCCTCTTGAGCCCTCCTGGCTGCAGCCACAGTTGCTGAACTGTATTCTTCAGGATGTAGAAGAATATCATAATATGTTCTGAGCATTACCAACTGAGCAATAAATTTGACATATACATTCCATGGCATCTTTGGTCCCTCATCCTTCTTAGGTTCTTCCCTTAATCCCATACCAGTTTCTTGATCATTGTTAGTTTCTATATCAGTGTTTACAGGTTCTGTTTTAGGTAGTTCACTTTCAATTTCCACATGCTCTTCATGTTCACTTGTCACAGGTTCTTCAGTTTTGTACTTTTCAGGTTCATCAACCTTCATTCTTTCTCTCAAAGCATCAAGTGTAGCCTTTATTGCTTCATCTGCCTCTTTCAGCCTCCTCTCATCTTCCTTTTCTTTTTCTTTCATGTTTATGAGTGCTTCAAGCACTTCTTGAGGTATCTCCTCATTCTCTTCTCTCTCCAAAGCCTCTAAATCTTCATTCATTAAATTTATGACTGTCTTTATAGATTCAGCTTCTGTAACATCTGGATCAATTACATTTTCTTTGTACAAAATGTCAATAGATTGAACATTGTGTTGGGGCAGGGGATGTAGATCATCATCAGTAAATGCAATCCCCTTTCCCTTTTATTTTATTTTCTTTTCCTTATTTCTTCTTCAGTTTCTTCTTCTTCTTCTTTATTCTCCCCCTCATCATCTGAATCTCCATCATCATATGCTTGATTGATCATGTTTAAAGCATTTGATGGTCCAACCTCCATAGCCTCCTCTTCAGATGGTCCAACCTCCATAGCCTCCTCTTCAGAACTTTCATATAATTCACCAATTAACCTCAAACTCTCTACACCTTCAGTGTTCTCCCCCTGTTTTGGTGCATCTGAGGTCTTCTCAACCTCAGAATGCCCCTCTAGGGTTCGAATCTTCAATAAAGCTTCATTTAAAGCAACTTCCAATGCCGAGTTCCTTGTAGTCAGAATGGCATTTCGTTCTTTCAACATTATGTTTTCAAACTCAAGTTTGGCATTCTCACAAACAATATCATATAGGTTAGGGCTTGATGGTGGGGTTTCTTGATTTGGCTATGAGGCGGGTTCAGAGAACGGTTCAGATTCAGCAGTTTCAGGAGACGAGACCTTATATGGTTTAGAGGATGGGGTTGGTTGAGTTGGTTGGGTAGTTTCAGTAGCAGGTTGATCTTGAATGGGTTGGGTAGATGGTGTGGGAATAGGAATGTTATTAGTTGGTTCAGTGTCAGATAAAGCAGGTTCAGTGGTGGCTGGTGAAGAAGGAATATCATCATTAGCATCATCTAGCTCCACAGAATCTGTGTCATCATGGTAAACCTTAGGTGGTGGTGATTCTGGTGGAGTTATCTTCTGGATGGTTTCAGCAACATCTGATGCAACACCTGCTATAAATGTATCATCATCCACTTGCTTTGTAGCTTGAGTGATCGGACTCACAATTGGTTCATCTATCTCCTCTTGGACCTCCACTTCTGCATTGTCTGCCTCATATGCAACTTGTTCAATCAAAGGCACATTTTCCTCAATTGCCTCTTGTGCATCATCATTATTATCAATCATCATGCCATTTCCACCTTCCGGACCATTGTCCCCATCATCACTATGATCATCATCATCTGCACCATCATTATTTTCATCATCACTATTTCTCGGGGTTCCAGGCACATTAATAGCACCTAGAGCTGGTACGAGCAACCATGGGAGGATATCCCAGTCATCATTGTCAACAAACTTACTCTTTGCATCTTTCCTGTGTTTGCAGATATTTGGATCTTGCAACCTCAAAATCTGTCCTGTCTTTTGAATTTCTGGTAAAGCTCTGTTTATTAAGATCTGTAGAAAGCGTGGATACATAAGAAATCTTTGATTGACTTGCTTCTCTGCATTTGATGCCAACCCTTGAAAGATAAGTCTGGAAATGTTGAAGGGTTGCTGATAAAGTATGGCGACTGTGAGAGTCCAAAGCTCTCTACTCAACAAAGTCCAAGTCCCTCTCCTAGGAGATAGGGACTGAATTACATGATGAATCAGAAACCTGTAGATCAATGGAAAACTCCCTTTCTGAAATTGTCTCGCTTTTACACCCCCTTGGTATCCCATAGTCTCTTGAAAGACTCTTAACAACCTTGGGACCGAGTAAGATGGCTGAGCATTAAAGTCATCGTTTAGTTCCAAAGCGGCTCATATAGATGCTTCTGTTATCTCAAAGTCATTGTTTAAAACAGATGCCTTGATCCTCTTCCCGTTCACATCATTGACATAGGTTGCGGACTGCCAAAAGTCTGTAAGATGGTTCCTGTAGATTGTGGGGTTTTCTGTCAGCGCCATTCTTAAATTGGAGTTTCTTAGAAAATTTATCATTACTTCCAACTCCATGTTTTCCTCGTTGAGCTCTAACTGAGCGCACATATTGTGCCTCTTTTCAAATTTTAGGCCATTAGTCCTGCAAAATAAAACATATGTCAGTATACAAAATTGCAGAACTATCAGTCAAAGAGATGAGTAGATGATATTAGTGTCTTCAATAACCTGTTCTGTAGTAATATGCGTACCTGTAAAAGCAAGTAAACAGTTAGTCCATAAATCAATTGAAAACCCTAATTTTGAAATCGGTGCGAAGATAATCGAAGAACGATGTCTTACCGAAGTCGAAACATAGCTAATGGCTGTAATCGAAGTAAAATTGTGTAATCGAGCAAGTAGGAAATAGCACGAGCAAAGGGGTTTTTCGTTTAGGTTTAAGAGGAAGATGAAGAAATATATGAAAAAGTGTCTAAGTCTCCCTTTTATACCTAACGTTTGGGTGGTACAGTACCTCATTTTGTCGTCTATCACACGAAAGTTGTCATTTAATCTCAAATTCAATGTACCTCCTTTGCTCGGGTATACAGCCAAATTAACAGTTGTATCCATCTGTACCCGAGTACATAGTACACCCTTGCTCGATGTACTTGAAACTTTTTCCTTGATCACTAGTGTACTCGAGACAAATTGCTCGACTAGAGATGTGCTCAATGCCTTAGCCAAATTTCTAATGTTCATCATAGTACCTGCTTGAGTATGTAGTGTGCTAGACTATACTTATCAAAGTTTAGTTAATACAAATTTCTGAGACACACCAGTAAACGATCCTTACTCGACTATACATCATGCTCGAGATACTTAGAAATATATCATGACAATGGCCTATGCTCGAGATGCATTCTTAAGTGTTAGAGCCTTTGCTCGACTAACTTATAGTGCAAAAGCTCAATGTGCTCGATGTACCCTTATGCTCGAAAGCCTTAGCATATTAAATCATTCCTATGCATGTACTCGAACTCACAACCTAAATGTCTAGTCCACAAATTTGCTCGAACTACTTAACAAAGTGATCCAGTTGCTTAAGCTCGAACTCTCATGCCGACATACCTAGCGCACTTTTATGCTCGAATCCCTTGTGCTCGAATACTTTAGACAAACAAGAATGCAATCATGCTCGAAACATATACATTACTATTCACTTCATTTCAGGTGCTCGTAAGTAAGATGCATGCTCGAAACACTTAACAACAAATTTTCAATAGTATGCTTGAAGGTAAGATGCATGCTGGAAACATTTGATGATTCTGACAAGTCACATAAGATAGTTGACACAACGTTATCATGCTTAGTAAGCAAAGTTCTTCTGCTCGAATTAAAAATAATCATTTCAATTTGATGAGCGGACCTAAACAGTTAGTTTAAGATGAAATAAGAGATCAAAATCCAGTTCAAAATAAAATTCATTTTAGATTATTTGGAAAGATCTCAACATGGGATCAGACCATTTAAAACAACGATCACACCACTTCATGGTCAGTGTTATTATGACTTAAGTCAGGTTGACAGCAGGTATACTTCGCATAATGGTCATTGCTTTCTATGATACATTTAGGATTCAATTAGAGCATAAGTTAGGAAGGGTTATTGTATTTTCAAATTGCTTCTAATCTCTTCTCAAAGCGTATTTAGCTTTCTCCAAATCACCCCGAATTGACTCCGACCCCCTGATGCCCTGGTCAAAATTAATTTTGTATAATAGAGCAATTACTTATTCATTCTGTCTTTGATAACAGACTGTAAGGTTGAACGTTGGACTTACATGCCATCCGGACTTACATGCCTTACATTCAGGGTGTTTAGGACTTATTTGAATGCCCCGCCCCTTTAGTTCCCTTAGTGCCCCTTAAGTCATGAAATCAGATAACTTATTTACTTATATTATACTTTTGATCTTTTATACTTTTCAATCTCTTTCTTTTTCTTTTCTTTTCAGAAGTTTGCCATATAGCAATAATTTATTTCTGCTCAAACACTTAATAAATATTTTGATAGACCAGAAATGTAACATCCTAAATTTTTTTAATGTTAAATAAAGAAAGTTACGTTTAGTGATTTCGCGTTATTAATTAATTAATGTCGAGTAAAGAACGGATCATGGACTTAGATTAATTAAGATGGGTTAAATGAGAATGGGCCTTAGGTCCATGGGCTTTAAGGGATATAAATATCCCCTAAACCAACCTAAAACCCTAAACTCTCATTTCATTTCCATCATAATCTCTACACACTAAAAAACACACACATACACTACACCATATTCGGCCGAGAGAGAGAGAGACATCCGAGACCAAGAATCAAGCCAACCATTATTAGATCTTCAATATACGAGATAACCAAGCAAACCGCGACCACACCGAACGTATAAAAGGTATGTTCTTGACCTTTAAAGTTTACGTAGTATTGAACGTTTTTACCTTAAAGGTCCAAGCTTTATAGTATATACGGGATATATATATGAACGAAAACGGTTAGGGAACGTAGGGGGTGATGTCGAACCATAACAAGGGTATTAAAATCGCCAAAATGCTTGATAAAAACCAAACCCGTAGCTGAACTGGGCAACTTCGCCTGCAAAACCAAAACTTCGCCTGCAAAAGCTTAACTTCGCCTTCAAAGCATAACTTCGCCTTCAAAGCTTAACTTCGCCTACGGCCAAGTTCGCCTAACTGGTAACTTCGCCTAAGGCCAAGTTTGCCTAATTGATAACTTCGCCTAAGGCCAAGTTCGCCTAATTGATAACTTCGCCTAAGGCCAAGTTCGCCTAATTGATAACTTCGCCTACGGCCAAGTTCGCCTAACTGATAACTTCGCCTAAGGCCAAGTTCGCCTAACTGATAACTTCGCCTAAAGCTAAGTTCGCTTAAGGTTTAACTTCGCCTAAAGTTAAGTTCGCTTAGAAAATAAATTAAAAACCTAATGGAAAATGTGTTAAGACAGTTAATGTAAATAAAATTTTTCCAAGCTCGACCCCAGCCAGGGGCTCTGCCCCTTGGACCCTGCTAGGGGCTGCCGCCCCTAGACCCCGCTGCCAAGGGCGCTGCCCCCGGACCCCCGTTCGTTGTGGGTAGTAGTTAAGACTAGAAAGATGATATGAGTAGTGATAGTTAATTGATACGTATACTTGTTATACAGTCAGCCGTGCACAACTGAAGAAAGGGATTACGATTAACGGTGAACGTAACCGTGTTCAGGTGAGTTTCTAGCCTCATTTATGTGTTATGTTTTCGGGGCTGTGTGCATACTCGATATGTTTGTTAATACGCTTATCCTAAGAGATAAGTGTATGCCTTATGTGAATAATGTGATAAGTATGAATGATGGCTTGACGGTACGTGAACGATCTTCGGATATTGCACGTACTGTCAGGTTGTAACGCTAAGTATAAGGTAAGTATGATATGTATGCTTATGTGTATGAATGTGATAAAGTTAATAAAAGAAGGAAATGATGGTTGTATGGTTACGAAGAGGGTACCGGGCCCTAATAATACTCGAGGTATGATGTATGGTTGTATGGTAACGAAGAGGGAATAGAACCCTACTAATATTCGAGAACTAGGGAACCGAACCCTACTAATATTCGAGGAAAGAGGGTACCGAGCCCTAATAATACTCGAGGAAAGAGGGTACCGAGCCCTAATAATACTCGAGGAAGGAGGGTACCGAGCCCTAATAATACTCGAGGAAGGAGGGTACCGAGCCCTAATAATACTCGAGGAATGTAGGGCGTAATGCTCTTTATAACGTAAGATATGAAAGCAAGTTAATACAAAAGAAAGTATGAAAGTATGAAAGTATGAATGAAAGAATATAAGTTTATGTGTATTGTATAGTGTATGATTAACTAGAACTCACTCAGCGTAGCTGACTTTTAGTATGCACGCAGGTGAGTAGGATGAGGCAGCTCGCTTGAGGAGACACGTGGCACTGAATAAGAGGCCGACATCGGAAGACTCAAGACGTTTAAGTTTAATGTTTCGTTTACTTTGAAAGACAAAATGATGTTTTAAGGCAAGACGTGTTTTGTTATGAAATGTTTTATGAAAGCTTTTATATTCCGCGAAAGTTTTATTTAACTCTGATATTTAGAACTGCGTTTATGAGTAAATCCAACACGAAAGTAGGGCTACCGGTAACGGGGCCTTACAAGAAACACCAACAGGTTCGTGTATGATTGGATAATAACCTTTCTGCCTATCATTCGGAGAGATATGCTAGAGAGCATACTTTATTTTCCAATGTTTCACCACATCATACTTAGCAAATTTAAGTGTATATCACATATGACAACTACAGACTATGGAAAGCTACCATACTTTTCCAATGACTGTACTCAAAGCCCTTTGAACTTATAATCCATGGGTTAGTTATCTTAAATAGTTTTCTATCATTTCCCATTTTATATTGGATTCGATTTCCACAGAAACAGTTTCTAGCATCTTTGGAGCTGGGAACTTGGATAATATTATCATGTCTCTTATAAATATTCACCGAAATCATTGTTGCTTAGTCAAAAACTTTTACCATTTTAAAAACCATTTCCTTTTGAATGTTCAATTAAGAAATATTGATTTTTAAAAACATTGTTGTCATTTAAGCATGTTTAACAAGCACACATTATCACATTATCAAAACACATTCATTCAGACAGTAGAAATCATTCAGATAATCACATAAGTCTGTCGAGCATGCTCAGAAGTTCATCGAGCTTACTCGAAAGTCACTCGAGCAAACTTAAGATTTATCATTTCAAGTATTGTGCTCGAAAGACTTACCTGAGTGCTCGAGCAGTATACTTGTGCTTGAATTACGTAGAAAGTTTTCCAAAACACATGTCCATGCTCGACCATAAGTAACACATCATTTGTGCTCGAGTTACTTGAGAAACCTCAAGTATGGTTTGTTTGTGCTCGAAGAGCATTAAACACACCATGCAACACAGAGTTATGCTCGAAATACTAGTTTCAAGGCTAAATTATGTGCTCGAGCAGCTGAGCTATGACATCTGTGCTCGAATGACTTAGAATAGTCTTTCACGAGCCTTTGCTTGTGCACGAGGAGCAACAAGCACATTATCAAGCACAGATTCATGCTCGAAGTACTTAGAATCACAGAAATATTTCATGCAAGCACAGATCAAAGTACCAAAAGCTGTAAACAACAATAGCAACATATTTCAACAAGATTTTCACACAATTCAGTCACATACATGATTGATGCAATTAGGACAATCATTCAAGCATAACAATTCATCATGCATAACATTCAAGGTGAGTAACATAGATAATCAGTAAGCACCTCACTTAAGCACACATCCTAAATCAAACTTCATCAGCATTTATCATTCCTAGGCACTTTAACAGAAAATGAAACCTGGTTTTATCTAAAGGTTTGGTGAATAGATTAGCCAGATTATCAGATGTATCTACCCTTTTCATTTCTATTAAACCTTTTTCCTGACAGTCCCTAATGAAATGATGTCTAATTTCAATGTGCTTAGTCTTAGAATGTTGGACTGGATTCTTAACAATAAACATAGCAGCAGTATTATCAATTAAAATAGGTGTAAGTAAGAAATTCAGACCATAATCCAGCAGTTGATTTTGAATCCACAGAACCTGTGCACAGTAGGCAGAAGCAGCAATGTACTCAGCTTCAGCAGTAGAGATTGACACTGTAGTCTGCTTCTTGCATTACCACGACACCAGCCTGTTCCCTAGAAACTGACATCCTCCAGAGGTTGATTTTCTACTCATGTTGCAACCATCATAGTCACTATCTGTGTAGGCCATCAAATCAAAGGAAGGGTCTTTGGATACCATATCCCCAAATCTGGCTTTCCTTTTAAGTATCTGAATATCCTCTTCACTGCTAGCATATGTGAAACTTTGGGGTTAGCTTGAAATCTTGCACAGACACACACAACAAACATAATATCTAGCCTAGATGCTGTGAGATACATCAATGATCCTATCTTGGCCCTATATTCATGCTAGTCCACTGGCTCCCCCTTTTCATCAGGTACCATTTTCTCATGTGTGTCCATGGGTGTGGACACTGTCTTGAAGTCTTGGCACTTGAATTTGTTAAGAATCTCTTGTACATATTTTGATTGATTTATGAAGATTCCATCTGCTTTCTGTTGCACTTGAAGTCCAAGGAAGAAATTCGTTTCTACCATTGAACTCATTTTGTACTTGGACTTCATCACTTGCTCAAACTTTTTGCACATTTGTTCATTTATAGAGCCAAAGATAATGTCATCCATGTACACTTGCAGCAGCAGCAGATCTTTGTTTCTCCTTTTGTAGAATAGAGTCTTGTCAATTGCTCCTCTTCAAAAACCATTTTCCAACAAATGATTTGAAAGCTCATCATACCAAGCTCTTGGTGCTTGATGTAGTCCATACAATGCTTTGCTGAGCTTGTAAACTTTGTTGGGATGCATTGGATCTTCCAATCCAGGAGGTTGAGTGACATAGACTTCTTCATAGATTTTTCCATTTAAAAATGCAGATTTCACATCAAGTTGATAGACTTTAATGTTCATTGATGCTGCATATGCAAGAAAGATTCTGATAGCCTCTAGCCGTGCAACTGGAGCAAAAACTTCTTCAAAGTCCACTCCTTCTTTCTGTAAGCATCCTAGGGCCACCAATCTTGCTTTGTTCTTGATTACAATTCCTCTTTCATCTTTCTTGTTTCTGAAAACCCATTTTGTACCAATAGCATACTTGCCTCTGGGCTTGTTCACCAAGTCCCATACATGTAAGTCTCTGAATTGGGTTAATTCCTCCTGCATTGCTTCTACCCAGCTGTTGTCTTTCAAAGCTTGATTAATGTTCTTTGGTTCAACTTGGGATAAGAAGCAGGCATACAGGCAGATGTTTGCCTTTTCAGAAGAACTTCTTGTCACTCTTTCATGCAAGTCTCCTATTACGTTCTCTGCAGGGTGGTTTCTTTCAACAGAGGTGGTCTGCACAACTTGTTGTGCAGACACTTCTGTCTCTAGATTTGTCATGTTCAACTCAGCAGATTCATCTTCAATTCTCACTTGAGATTCTTCATTTACTTGAACTTGATTGATCTCTGATGATGATGATTCAGTTGACTCAAATTGTAGAGAGTCAAACAGAGACTGGAACCTATCTTCAAATTGATTTAATCCTTCTGTCTGCACAGGTTGTTGACCTTGATTGGGGTCACTCTCTACTTCACTTGGTCCTTCATTAGAGACAACCACTGCATCATCTTGTCCATTCATATCAACTTCAGCAGCTTGATTGTTGTTTCTTTCAAAGTTAAATCCATGAGATTCAAGAGCAACAGATGACCATAGGTTGTCTAGATCAGCTTGTCTTTGTTTTCCTTTATCTTCAAGGCTGGTTCTGTACATGCTATCATCCATATCTTCATTGTAGATTTTAAAAGATTTGATCATCTTTTCCAAGTCAAACAGCCACTTGGGTCCTTCAACATTGTTAAAATGGTTTTCATTGAATATTATATCTGAAGATTCAATGACCACCATGTGCTCCTTCACATAGACTCTATAAGCCTTTGAATGAGATGAGTAGCCCACAAAAAAACATTCTAGTGATTTTGACTGGAATTTGTTTAGATAGTCCTTTGTATTCAAGAGTGAGCATCTGCATCCAAAAGGCTTCAAGAACTTCACATAAGGCTTTCTTTTGAAGATAACTTCATATGGAGTCTTGTTTTGAGCCTTGTTCAGTAGAACCCTGTTCTGCATATAACATGCAGTGTTGATTGCTTTTGCCCAGAAAGTGACTGGCAAATTTGCATCAGCAATCATGGTCCTTGCAGCTTCAATCAATGTTTTGTTTCTTCTTTCTGCAACACAATTCTGTTCAGGAGTTCTTGGTGCACTGTATTGTTGAAAGATTTCCTTAGAAGTGCAGAATTCATCCATAATTCCATTCTTGAATTCTGTCCCATTGTCACTTCTAATGACCTTTACTTTCCTTTCAAGCTGATTTTCCACTTTTAGCACATAGGATCTGATCAAATCTGAGGTTTCATCTTTGCTACCAAAAATTATACCCAAGTAAACCTTGAATAATCATTAGTGATCACCAGGCAGTATCTTTTCTTCCCAATACTTGGAACACTTACAAGACCAAATAGATCCACGTGTAATAGTTCCAAGACCTCATTAATTGTGTTTATTAATTTGCTCTTATGTAAGGATTTATGTTGTTTTCCTTTTAGGCAAGATGTGCATTTTTCTTCTAATTTGAACTCTCTTGTGGGAAGGCCAACAACATGTTCACCTTTTATAAGTTTGTTCATGTTCTTTAAGTTCACATGACACATCTTCCTATGCCATAGCTTAGTTTCATTTTCAGTTGCTTTGGAAACAAAGCATGAACCACCTCTTGAAGTTGCAGAATTCATTCTTAGTTCATAGGGGTTGCCATTTCTTGGAGCCATCATCATTATCATTTCAGTTGGAATCACAAACTCAGGCTTCAAAATTAGGCAATGTTCATCATTAAAGGCTACCTTGTATCCTTTGTCACATACTTTAGAAATGCTCAACAGATTGTATTGAAGTCCTTTAACATGTAGAACATTCTCAAAGGATACTTTGCCATTGGTGAGTGTTCCTCTTCCAACTATCTTTCCTCCATTCTCATCACTCCCAAAGGCAACTGGCCCTTCATATTTTCTTTCATAATTGATTAGTGCACTCTTGTCACAGGTCATGTGCCTGGAACATCCACTGTCCATATACCATAAATCATTGCTGTTCAAGGACTGTTCCTGCACATACACATAAAACAGAATTAGTTGGATTCTGATTTACAAACTGCATCAGTTTGTAATTCAGTGTCAGTGGAAGATTCATCAGGAGTTGGAACTGGATCTTCATACACAATTTCACATTCTTCTTCTGTGTCAGAATCTGACCCATTCTTCACAACTTGTGACTTGATTAAATTTTTAGTTTGATAAATCACATAGATCTTCTTATCAATCACCTCCTTCTTTGTCTTCCATTGGAACCCTTTTGGTTCAAACCCTTGTTTTAACAAAAACTTCTCATCACCATTAAGAACTCCTGGTCTTATCTTTGCTTTTCCCTTATCAGTTGACCTTTTGATCCTCTCAGCTTTATGTGACTCTTTCTTATTTTCCTTGATTTTCAAAATGGTCTTGAGTTTCTTTTCAAGGATCTGCCTTTGTTCCTTACTACCAGATGGTTTTCTATTTCCACTTAAGTATTTCTCATACATTTCTTTGTAACTCTTCATATCAAATCCACTCACCACATCATGAATTTCAAAGGTGTCCTCAAGAATCCAGCAAGAATCAGTGTGATATCCATAGGCATCACATTTCTTGCACCAGACCTTGGCAAAACTTCCCATATCTTCAAGAAATTGTTGGTCTTTGATTTTGTCACTCAGTTTGAGAAATTCAAAGCCTAAAGAGGTCTTTGGATACAAGGTGTTGGAAAAATCCATCTTGATTGGCTCACTGATTTCAATTGTTTGTGGATACTTTTCTTTGATAAAAACAATTTTTTTCAGCTTGGATGGAGTTCTTGATGAGCTTCTTTCTTCTTCTCTTGAGTGTCTTCTCATTGGCACATAATCAACATCTCCAATATCAAATAACTCATGGTTAGAGAAAATTGGATAAATTGGTGGATGTGACTGATCATAAGAAGATTTCATAGTTTCTTCTGTTCTTTTCTTGATATCAGGCTGTGGTCTTGCACAGATGTCAAACACTACATGTTCTCTTCTTATCTTCTTATAGTGATTTTTCAACTTTGGAGTCATCTTTGGCAGAAGAGGAATCTTATCACCTTTCTTTTTGCCTGATCCTTTCTTCTTCTTTCCCTTGGATGATTTAGAGCTTCCACAGCTGCAGTTACTGTCTTCGCTGGAGTACTCACTCCATTTCTTCTTCTCACATTCTGTCTTTTCATTTTTCTCAATCTCTGGCTTCTCACTCTGCTTTACTGCAAACTCTCCATTCTTGTCTACAAATACATCAGCATATTGCTTCATAAACTCATCCTTATCATCAAAGACATTTTGAATTGCTTAAGATATTCATTTATTCTCTCCTTGTCTACTTTCAATAGGTAGCTATCACAAAAAGGTGGTGGCACCTTTTTATACTTCTCTTCCTCAGTCATTTTATCAACATAACCCACTAAATTTCTTGTAGAAACAAGGTTCTTCAAGAATTCCATTTGAATCAGTAATTCAACATTTTTCATTTTCTCTTCTACATACATCTTCTTCATCCCTTCAATTTCAATTGTCATTCTTGATTGGGTTTGGTATGCCATCATACAATCCTTTTCAAGCCCCTTTATTTGACTTTCACAAGTTGCTTCACTTGCTTCATAGACATTCAAGAAGACTTCCTTTCTCCCACACTAAGTTTTCCACTTTCCAATCTCCTGATTTAATTCATCAATGGTAATAAGAAGATCAGAAATTGAGATATCAGATTGTACCTGAGCATTTGAGGATTCAGCCTTGTCGTGCACTTTGGCCATAAATGCAACATTTGCCTTCTCCATTTCAGTTGCATGATTGCTCCAATCAAATTCCCCATCATGTGGCACCCTGGTTACAGCAACATTTCCCTGGTCTCTCTGCTGATTCACATTGTTCTGATTACTTCTGTTTTGATATGTGTGAACCTGCATTTGATTGTTTCTTTGAGGTTGAAATGTTTGTTGAGGGAGTCTGTTTGGATTCTGATAGGGGTTTTGGTTGGTGATATGATTTCTTTGTTGCTGGAAATTCTGATTCTGGCTCTGGTAGAATTGATTTTGGTTTACTTGATTGCCAGCCTGCTTTGGCATGTTACATTCTCTAGCAAAATGTCCTGGTTGTTGAAAATTATAGCAGATGGCCTTTGATTTGTCAAAGCCGATTCTTTCGTTTGGTCCATTGAAGCTTGTTCTACCAGTCTTGTTATACAACCTTTTGCTTCTTACTGCTAGCATGGCTGCTCTTCACTTTATGTCCATGTCCTCTAAATCATCAGCATCTATTTGTTCTAGATCTTTTTTCATAATGCTTGTGTTTATCAGATTCTTGGCCACAAAGGCATGATATTACTCGGTAAACATGGAGAACAAGGGTTGGTAGTCTGCTCCTTGATTTGGATTGTGTTGTATGAATGTTGGTTGCCCATTTGCTGTAGAGGGGGTGTCATCTTCGATCAGCTGAACATTGAATCTTGATTGACCACTGCAAGTTGATCCTGTTTCTGATGGTTCCTCAATGATAGGCTGCTGGTTCTTGATTGAGAGGTTGCCCATTGGTGCTACTAGGGCATTGTTTACTTGAAAGCTTGGCTTGTCCTCTCGAATCATATGATTTTCAATCATCTCATGTTCTACTGCCTTGAGAAAGGCAATCACATCATCCAACTTAAAATTGGGAAAACTAGCTTTTTCTTTGATAAACTTGCCGGCGGTGTACCATTCACCGGAAAAAGATGATAGAAGCTTTTTGTTTAACTCAAAGTCAGAGATCTGCAAATCAGTCGTTCTTATGTCGTTCACAATTGTCATAAATCTCTGCAACACTGATTTCAGTCTTTCCTCGTCCTTAAACTTGAACCTGTCTAGTTGCTGCTTCAGTCTATCTTTCTTGATGTCCCTTAATTCAGTATTCCCTTCAAACATTTCGATAACTGCATCATACATACCCTTTGCAGTCTTATGATGATTAACAGTTGTCAAACTTCAGCATACACAAAGCTTTATCATCCTGTTTCTTCATTTTTAGCTCAACGATGGTAGTGTAATTTGCAGCCGTTGAAGGAACATAGTTTCCTTCAGTGATGGAAGTCCAGAGCTCTGGGTCGTTGTAGTTCACAGCTGCTTCGAAGAGCACCTTCCATTTGATGAAGTTTTCTTGTCCTAGCAGTCTTGGAATCTTGTTGGTGGAGACTTCTTGGTCTTCCATTCAAGCTTTTTCATAACCTTCTGTCCCGTGGCCTTCAACAAGCTTACTCAAGCTCTGATACCACTTGTCAGGATCGGGAGAAGGGTGAAACCTTATAAAAGGTTAACAAGAACACACCGAATCGATTACCCAAAGGCCTGTTGAATATCCCGGCGGAATCAGGATATCCAACGAATGGGAACGAAGGAGTAAAATAGCAAACACAAAACAATAATAGATGATCAATAAAAGAACATTCAAAGACAAAGATTCATTGTATTTAATATATCATTAATGGAACAGTGAAGGGAATGTCTAGGGTTTCGTGTGTGACGGTGGCGGCGGATGTACAAGGAAACAAATAGAATATTCTTTTGTAATGTTTTCTCGTATTGTGTGCGTCGTTATCCATATCCTAAATGGAAACCTAGGACCCCTATTTATAGACCCTGACATTCCTTCAAGAAGTTCCTAATCATTACATAATGAATCATAAAATAATATAAGTGTTGAGTCCTCGAGCAAGGTAACAATCTTGCTCGAGCAAACTCACTATCCTAGGTATGCTCGATGAGTGTCCTCGAGCATACTTTACTTAGAATATCTTCAGTGAAGTTATTCCCTTCCAGCAGAATTCATCCTTCTTGACTGGTCCATGCTTTGCTCGAACTAGTCCATCGAGCAAGCTAATTCTTCTTGATGTCTTCAGTTATACTTATTCAGCAATCTTTAGCATGCTCGGATGTAAATCTTGCTCGGGAACTGAACTATGCTCGAAGTCCTTGCTTTGATCACGTGACATCTTCTTATTACATCCTTGCTTGTCCCCATGTGCTTGATCATCCTGTGCTCGTAACACTTGGTTAAAGCTTGTATGAGCAAGCTGTTTGCTCGATTGGCAATCCGTGGTCGATAGAAGAATACTCATGCTCGTTGAAGTGTAGCTTGCTCGAAGCCTTAACACTTAGAAGAATCAACCATTTAAGGTTCTGAAGACCGCTCGAAGTAGTAAAACCATGCTCGATCGTCTATGCTTGCTCGAAGTCCATACTCAGCCATTTTTTGAGGAGGTTGAGAAGATTCCAATCTTCCTTATCATAAATTCAACCCAACACACGGGGTGGGAAGGAGAGGGTGATGAAGCTTGAGACGATGAAGGCGAGAAATAGGGGTGGAAGGTCACCCCGGAATTCATACGCGCACACAGGGATGCTCTAAGAACTTTCCTGGACGAGGAAGAGAAGAAAGAGAAGCTTGAAACACTCTGGACTCGACTCTCTTTCGAATCACCCGGCAGTGGCTCAAAAGCACCGGGAGGCACTAGCGTTCCAACCGAGAGTCCCGAAGCGTTGATAGATTCCCTGGTGACCCTCCTGTCCACGGCCAAGGGAAAGGAGAAGACATCAGGGGACCCTCTGGAGGGCCCGTACCAAATTCACTAAACAAATAGCTGAGGCACCGCTACCCCCGAAGCTAAAATACCCTTCCATGGTGGATAAGTATGATGGCACGCAAGACCCGAAAGACCATCTACACGCCTATCGAGGGGTTGGTTTGGTAAGTGGATGGTCCATGCCGGTGTGGTGTCTAATGTTCCTGTTGGATCCTATTCCGGCTAACCGGGGAAGGCTCCTAACTTATCATGTGAATGGGATCAAGTGTGTGAAAGTGAAAGTGCATAGTGTTTATTATCTTCCTATTTTTAATGAATTATATAAGCAATCCCTCTCCTTATTTATAGGACAAGTTAAATATACACAAGATCCTAAGGTTTATTACTTCGGACTCGGTCTCTTGGTTCGATCTTCTTTCCTTCGGGCATTGCCTTCTTTGGAGATCTTTACCTCTTGGTCGCTGTCCCCTATCCCAGGTCACACGCTCCTCGGGCCACCCACCGGATCGGACATGTTGCACGAGTTTCCCTCGCAATCTATTTTCCCTCCACTCCGCCTTCTAGAACTATTTATGCGCTTGGGCTTTCCTGAGTTGGGCCTTGGTTAGGTTATTGGGTTTGGGTCATGCCCATAAGCCCGTCTCATGGGTAGGCTCTTCAAGTCCCCCCCAGTCTATTGTTCTCGTTATTTATGACGAGGATAATAGACTCATCTTGTATTCTAGTCCTTGGTTAGGCTTGTATTCTCATCTTGTATTCTCGTTATTTACCCGTGGACTCTTGTTTTTCTTTTGGCCCGCTTGGTTAGGCTTTTATTTCCTTTGGGCCCAATTGCTTGATCCAGCCCATCTTCCCCTCCTTGGTTAGGTAATAATTAACCACCCCCTTGTCATTTCAACATTATTGATCTTCTCTCTTCTTCCCTTTCTTCCAAAAGTTCCGGTGATTTCCTTCTACATTCAGGTTTGTCTTCCCCTTCCTTTGTTACATTATAAGTCGTGACGGTCGATCGACCATTACTTCGGCCATGTCCTCTGTCAGAATGGCTACCCTGTGTTCGACTTACCAAACTCCCTTGTCTTTATCTCCAACCCTTCCCAGACCAGATGACATGGCCTGCAGTCGTCCTGGGTTTATCGCTCTTTATGCTAAAAACCATGAGTTTGCTAACATCCGTTACCCTCTAACTGAATTCCAGTTAGCTTTGTTGAAATACCATCGATTATGTTTTTCCCAAGTCCATCCCTTAGGGTTTCTTCGGGTTACTCACTATGAGGTCGCTTGTCGGGCCTTTGGTGGGGATCCTTCCGTTACTTTGTTCCGTCGGTTTTATCGCTTGAAAGCCAACAGTGACTGGTTTACTTTCGAACGACGGGCGAGTGGTAAGCATCCTCCTTGTACTTCCTACATTCCCTCAGGGTTTTACCCTCGGGAATGGAAAAACGATTTTTTCTTTGTGTCTTCTTCTTTTGCCCCCGGCCTTACTCGTCGTCGTCATGTTGGTTCTCATATTGATGATCCCGCTTCCGGTTTTCCTACCGTTCATGATTCACTTTATAAATTGTTGATTAAAAACCCAACTGAAGCTGCCACCTACCCTGAGCCCCTGTTATACATGACTGGACTGAGCAACATTTGGCCGGACCCGTTGACACGTCCTGCTATGTTTGACGAGGACCGAGGTTCGTGACCCCTAACTTCTGCCAATTGTATTAAATACTTTCCTCTATTCTTGATTTTTCCTTTGTTGTTGTTTTGCAGAGATGGATTTGATGGAGATTCTTCAGAACGTCATGTGAAAGGCGCTGAGTTTGTTGCTCTCCCGGTGTCTGCTGGTGTCTCAACCCCGGTTACTCGTACCGGTGATGCTTCTTCTGACTCCGAAGCCCCTGGCTTCTCATCTGTGGCGGCTTCGGATTCTTTGAAACACAAGAATGTTGCTTCTGAACTTTTTGACTCGTCCTTGAAGAGTCGTCTTCTTAACTCCAAACGCTCTTATTTGGGTTCCACTGGACAGGGCTCTTCTTCTGCCCCTGAAATTGTCGATGTTGACGACGACTTTTCCTTCAAGGTGTCTGATGCGGTTCAAGACCCCATTGTTACTCCTGCCTTTGATAGTGAAAATCCTGTTGCTGCTGAGGTTGACCCCAAAAGTAAAGCTCCCATCGCTCCCGAGGGTTCTTCGAATCCTACCTCAGGTAAACTTCCTTCCCTTGACCTTTTCGTACCAAAATGGTCTTTGACTGTGGAATCCTCTGTTAATACTCCCCAACTTGCCCATGAGTTCTTGACATGCGTTGTTCCCCCCGTGGACTATGCTCATGTGCAAACCATGGCGCCCGATGTCCTGGTTGGAGAGTTTGGTAAATACTTGTATTGTACCTTGGTGTTGGGTTCCTCCCTTCGCCAAGGGTTTGTGGATGTCAAGGTTGCTCATGAGAATTGTCGGGAGGAAATTGCTGGTTTGAAGAAGTCTGTTGATGGCTATGTTCGACAGGTTGGGGAGATACGTAAAAGAATTAATATTGCTGAGGAGTTGAGTTTGGAGGTCCCTGGTTTAAAATCTGCATTGGGGTCTTCAAAGAAACGGGTGGCTGACCTTACCGCTGACCTTTAGCTTGCCCAAAAGAAGGTTGCTGATCTTGATGTTGTTCAATCTTCCCTCCTTGAAGCTCAGGCTAAAATTTCCCATGTTTGTATCTCCCTTTATCATTCTTCTTATCTTCTTTATTTTTCTTATTTGTGTTCTGTGTCTTTATTGAAGCTTGAAGAGAGCCCTGCTCTTGTAAGAATTCATGAGTTGGAGAATCTGCTTGAATGTGAACGTGATGACCATAAATTGGCTTTGGATCAACTTGGGGTTACCAACCATCAATGGGAGCAGAAGGTTGAGGGCTTGTCGAAGGAGATTGAGTGGCTGAGGGGTGAGTGTTCTCGGTTACAGGGGGTTGTTTTGAAGCATGAAGACGATCGGAAGTGGTTGGTTTCTACGGGTTTCCGGCAGGTGTACGATCGGGCTTTGGGCTGTTTGGAAACGTTGGAGGTTCGGGATAATTTAAATCGGGCTGTGTTTGCCTCTGGCTTTCAACATGGACTCCGGGCGGGTTATGAGCACCCTTCCCATGGGATTCCTATTCATGAGGCTCCCTCTTTCTCTCCTACTGCAGAGGCAGAAGCTCAAGAGGCATTTATGGCCTTAACATCCCATGTTCCACCCATTATTGCCCAGGTTGCCTCGGACCCTGAGATCTCTGTTGCAGACATTCGAGCCCTAGCTTCCGTTGTTGATCCCCCGTCTCCGTTACCATAATTTGTGGCTTGCTTTAAATGGTTAACGTTGGTTTGTATGCTTTCGAACAATGGTTTTATTTGTCTGCCGCTGCGTGGGCGAATTTGAATTTTCTATGCTTTAGTGTTTGAACTAGTGTTTGAATCATGCCTGACAATGATTAGCGTATGTCTTAATGTATTCAGCCTTTATGCTTGTTGGTTAACCATTTAGCCTATCGGTGAGGCTTTCTCTCTTCGAGGAACTTATTACGAATATTAACGTGACGGACTCGTGTTTTATGCTTGTTGTCCGCATAATGAGACGGACTCATTGTTTTTAGACAACAGTTTTGACAAAATGCTTTCTTACATTAGGATCGTGTTTACGTGGTGGTTATAGAAAAAATACAATTTAGACTTTCTTTTTATCCTCACGGGGAGGTTACTTACTTTTTTGATCCTTAAACCTTTCTACTGATGCCCTTAGGCGTAGTACTTTCGGAGTTGCATGGAGTTCCATGTCTTGGGAACCTCCTTTCCCCCCAAGTCGGCCAACCTATAGGCTCCTTTGTCTCCAGCCCATATAACTTGGTAGGCCCCTTCCCATTTTAGGGCCCAATTTTCCTTGGTCTTCTTGTGTACTTGCCTCATTTTCCCTTAACACCAAATCCCCTATCTTAAACTTGACCTCCCTCACTCTTGCATTGTAGTATCTTTCAATCTTTTTCTTATACTCCACTTGACTTCTAGCTGCCTCTTCCCTTCTCTCCTCTGCTAGGTTCAAATTCAACAGCAAATCTTCCCCACCTACCTTTTCTTTTTGTAGAGTTCGTCGGGTCGGTACCCCAATCTCCGTGGGTATCATAGCCTCCGTCCCATATGTCAGACTGAAAGGTGTTTCCCCGTTGCTCGTCTTAGGCATTGTTCTATGTACCCATAGAACGTGAGGTAGTTCTTCCACCCATGAACCCTTCTCTCTCCCCAACCTTGCTTTGATTACCTCTACCACACTTTGGTTTGCCCTTTCCACTTGGCTCTTGGCTTGTGGATGGGCTACATACGTAAACGTTATCAAAGCCGGAGGTCTCGGGCCGATTAACAAAATGGGCAGTAGAGTTGGGGGATTATGCACTTGAGTACCGCCCCCAGACAGCGATCAAGGGGCAAGTCGTGGCCGATTTTTTGTCAAAGTCGAAGAAGGAGGAGGTGATGAAAAAGGAGAACATGAGGTAGGGGGAAATGAGGAGAAAGGGGGGAAAGGTAACGAACCCTGGTGGAAATTGTATACCGACGGGGCCTCCAATGAAGAAGGAAGTGGTGCGGGGCTAATTTTGGTAAGCCCCGAGGGAATAGAGCTGACTTATGCAATACGTTTAAGTTTCCCAAGCACAAACAATGAGGCAGAATACGAGGCACTTTTGGCTGGCCTCATAATAGCCAGAGGATTAAGAGTAAGAAAGGTACAAGCTCATGTAGATTCCCTACTGGTAGCCAACCAGGTAGGAGGAACCTACGACGCCAAGGACCCGAAAATGAAGGAATACTTGAGGGTAACCCAAGAATTAATGAAAGATTTTGAAGAAGCAGAAGTAATACACATCCCTCGGGGATCGAACAAAAAGGTAGATGCTTTAAGCAAGCTAGCCGCAGTGGCTTTCAACCATTTAGCAAAGGAAGTAAAGGTAGAAACTCTCCAACAACCGTCGGTGACGGAATCCATAATAGCCAATGTCGAAACTCAAGGGGAAAATTGGATGACTTCCCTCATCAGATACCTCCATGAAGGGACGGTTCCAGAAGATAAAGAAGAAAAGCGAAGCTAAGGGTCAGAGCGTTACACTATGAAATAATTGAGGGGAGTTTATACAGAAAATCCTATCTTGGACCCTCCCTATAATGCATTAGTAAGGAGGAAGCAGAATACGTGGTTAGACAAATACATGAGGGAATTTGTGGAATGCATATGGGGGCTAAAATGGTCGTGGCACGAGCAATGAGGGCTGGGTACTACTGGCCAGCAATGTTCCTCAGCGCCGTTAAAGAAATACAAAAGTGTGACAGTTGCCAGATACACGCCCCGGTGGGATGAGAGCCGAAGTCAATCATGATACCGGTAAGCTCCTCTTCGCCCTTCCAAAAGTGGGAAATAGATATAGAGGGGCCTTTTCCGGAGGGAACAGGGAGAGCAAAATTCTTAGTAGTGGCAATTGACTATTTCACAAAATGGGTGGAAACTAAACCACTCCGAACCATCACGGGCGAGCAGGTTAAAAGGTTCGTATGGGAAAGTATCGTTTGCAGGTTTGGGCTACCGTATGCCATAATCAGTGACAACGGGAAATAGTGTGGCAACAACCCATTTCGGGAATGGTGCCTGCAATTGAAAATCAAGCAAACGTTTACGTCTGTAGCCCATTCACAAGCCAACGGCCAAGTGGAAAGGGCAAACCGAAGTGTGGTAGAGGGAATCAAAGCAAGTTTGGGGAGAGAGAAGGGTTCATGGGTGGAAGAACTACCTCACGTTCTATGGGTACATAGAACAATGCCTAAGACGAGCAACGGGGAAACACCTTCCAGTCTGACATATGGGACGGAGGCTATGATACCCGCGGAGATTGGAGTACCGACCCGACAAACTCTACAAAAAGAAAAGGTAGGTGGGGAAGATTTGCGGTTGAATTTGAACCTAGCATAGGAGAGAAGGGAAGAGGCAGCTAGAAGGGAAGTGGAGTATAAGAAAAAGATTGAAAGATACTACAATGCAAGAGTGAGGTAGGTCAAATTTACGACAGGGGATTTGGTGTTAAGGGAAAATGAGGCAAGTACACAAGAAGACTAAGGGAAATTGGGCCTTAAATGGGAAGAGGCCTACCAAGTTATATGGGCTGGAGACAAAGGAGCCTACAGGTTGGCCGACTTGGGGGGAAAGGAGGTTCCCAGGACATGGAACTCCATGCAACTCCGAAAGTACTACGCCTAAGGGCATCAGCAGAAAGGTTTAAGGATCAAAAAAGTAAGTAACCTCCCCGTGAGGATAACAAGAAAGTCTAAATTGTATTTTTTTTTTGTAACCACCATGTAAACACGATCCTAATGAAAGAAAGCATTTGTCAAAACTGTTGTGTGAAAACAATGAGTCCATCTCATTATGAGGACAACAAGAATAAAACACGAGTCCGTCTTGTTAATATTCGTAATACGTTCCCCGAAGAAGGAAAGCCTTGCCGATAGGCTAAATGGTTAACCAACAAGCATAAAGGCTGAATACGTTAAGACATACGCTAATCATTGTTACACATGATTCAAACACTAGTTCAAACACTAAAGCATAGAAAATTCAAATTCGCCCACGTAGGGGAAGACAAATAAAACCATTGTTCGAAAGCATACAAACCAACGTTAACCGTTTAAAGCAAAACACAAATTATGGTAACGGAGATGGGGGATCAACAACGGAAGCTAGGGCTCGAATGCTGCAACAGAGATCTCAGGGTCCGAGGCAACCTGGGTAATAATGGGTGGAACATGGGAAGTTAAGGCCACAAATGCCTCTTGAGAGTCTGCCTCTGCAGTAGGAGAGAAAGAGAGAGCCTCTTGAATAGGAATCCCAT
The DNA here is from genome assembly GCF_021521415.1 of Bidens hawaiensis. Lineage (NCBI taxonomy): Eukaryota > Viridiplantae > Streptophyta > Magnoliopsida > Asterales > Asteraceae > Bidens > Bidens hawaiensis. The sequence continues at coordinate 2,613,269 of NW_027491065.1, read as the reverse complement.
GGGAAGAGTGCTCATAACCCGCCCGGAGTCCATGTTGAAAGCCAAAGGCAAACACAGCCCGATTTAAATTATCCCGAACTTCCAACGTTTTCCTACAGCACAAAGCCCGATCGTACACCTGCCGGAAACCCGTAGAAACCAACCACTTCCGATCGTCTTCATGCTTCAAAACAACCCCCTGTAACCGAGAACACTCACCCCTCAGCCACTCAATCTCCTTCGACAAGCCCTCAACCTTCTGCTCCCATTGATGGTTGGCAACCCCAAGTTGATCCAAAGCCAATTTATGGTCATCACGTTCACGTTCAAGCAGATTCTCCAACTCATGAATTCTTACAAGAGCAGGGCTCTCTTCAAGATTCAATAAAGACACAGAACACAAATAAGAAAAATAAAGAAGATAAGAAGAATGATAAAGGGAGATACAAACCTGGGAAATTTTAGCCTGAGCTTCAAGGAGGGAAGATCGAACAACATCAAGATCAGCAACCTTCTCTTGGGCAAGCTAAAGGTCAGCGGTAAGGTCAGCCACCCGTTTCTCTAAAGACCTCAATGCAGATTTTAAACCAGGGACCTCCAAACTCAACTCCTCAGCAATATTAATTCTTTTGCGCATCTCCCCAACCCGTCGAACATAGCCATCAACAGACTTCTTCAAACCAGCAATTTCCTCCCGACGATTCTCATGAGCAACCTTGACATCCACAAACCCTTGGCGAAGGGAGGAACCCAACACCAAGGTACGATACAAGTATGTACCAAACTCTCCAACCAGGACATCGGGCGCCATGGTTTGGACATGAGCATAGTCCACGGGGGGAACAACGCATGTCAAGAACTCATGGGCAAGTTGGGGAGTATTAACAGAGGATTCCACAGTCAAAGACCATTTTGGTACGAAAAGGTAAAGGGAAGGAAGGTTACCTGAGGTAGGATTTGAAGAACCCTCGGGAGTGATGGGAGCTTTACTTTTGGGGTCAACCTCAGCAGCAACTGGATTTTCACTATCAAAGGCAGGAGTAACAATGGGGTTGAGAACCGCATCAGACACCTTGAAGGAAAAGTCGTCGTCAACATCGACAATTTCAGGGGCAGAAGAAGATCCCTGTCCAGTGGAACCCAGATAAGAGCGTTTAGAGTTAAGAAGGCGACTATTCAAGGACAAGTCAAAAAGTTCAGAAGCAACATTCTTGCGTTTCAAAGAATCCGAAGCTGCCACAGATGAGAAGCCAGGGAATTCGGAGTCAGAAGAAGCATCACCGGTATGAGTAATCGGGGTAGAGACACCAGCAGACACCGGAAGAGCAACAAACTCAGCGCCTTTCACATGACGTTTCTGAAGAATCTCCATCAAATCCATCTCTCCAAAACAACAACAAAGGAAAAATCAAGAATAGAGGAAAGTATTTAATACAATTGGAAGAAGTTAGGGGTCACCAACCTCGGTCCTCGTCAAACATAGCAAGATGTGTCAACGGGTCCGGCCAAATGTTGCTCAGTCCAGTCATGTATAACACGGGCTCAGGGTAGGTGGCAGCTCAGTTGGGTTTTTAATCAACAATTTATAAAGTGAATCATGAACGGTAGGAAAACCGGAAGCGGGATCATCAATATGAGAACCAACATGACGACGACAAGTAAGGCAGGGGGCAAAAAAAGAAGAATTAAAGAAAAAATAGTTATTCCATTCCCGAGGGTAAAACCCTGAGGGAATGTAGGAAGTACAAGGAGGATGCTTACCACTCGCCCGTCATTCGAAAGTAAACCAGTCGCCGTCGGCTTTCAAGCGATAAAACCGACGGAACAAAGTAACGGAAGGATCCCCACCAAAGGTCTGACAAGCGACCTTAAAGTGAGTAACTCTAAAAAACCTTAATGGTTGGACTTGGGAAAAACATAATCGATGGTATTTCAACAAAGCTAACTGAAATTCAGTTAAAGGGTATCGAATGTTGGCAAACTCAAGGTTTTTAGCATAAAGAGCGATAAACCCAGGACGCCTGCAGGCCGTGTCATCCGGTCCGAGAAGGGTTGGAGATAAAGACAAGGGAATTTGGTAAGTCGAACACAGGGTAGTCATTCTGACAGAGGACATGGCCGAAGTAATGGTCGATCGACCGTCGCGACTCATAATGTAACAAAGGAAGGGGAAGACAAACCTGAATGAGGAAGGAAATCACCGGAACTTTTGGAAGAAAGGGAAGAAGAGGGAAGATCAATAATGTTGAAATGATAAGGGGGTGGTTAATTATTACCTAGGGAAGGTAAACCGTCAAAATTCAAAAGGAGGAGAAGATGGGACGGATCAAGCGATTGGGCCAAAAGAAAAAAAAGAGTCCATGGGTAAATAACGAGAATAATAGATGAGAATACAAGCCTAACCAAGGACGAGAATACAAGATGAGCCTATTATCCTCGTCATAAATAACGAGAACAATAGACTGGGGGACTTGAAGAGCCTACCCATGAGATGGGCTCATGGGCATGCCCCAAGCCCAATAAACTAAGCAAGGCCCAACTCAGGAAAGCCCAAGGGCATAAATAGTTCTAGAAGGCGGAGTAGAGGGAAAATAGATTGCGAGGGAAACTTGTGCAACATGTCCAATCCGGTGGGTGGCCCAAGGAGCGTGTGACCCGGGATAAGGACAGCGACCAAGAGGTAAAGATCTCCAAAGAAGGCAAGGCCCGAAGGAAAGAAGATGGGACCATGATACCGAGCCGGAAGTAATAAACCTTAAGATCTTGTGTATATTTAACTTGTCCTATAAATAAGGAGAGGGATTGCTTGTATAATTCATTTCACAAAAGGAAGATAGTAAACACTATACATTTTCGCTTTCACTTTCACACAGTTGATCTCATTCTCGTGATAAGTTAGGAGCCTTCTCCGGTTAGCTCGAATAGGATCCAACAACCTACGATTTATCTTTCTTTATTTCTATATGGTTGTCGGTTTTTATTACTTTAACGAGAGCTCAATACGAACACACAACAAGTAGATAAGCTAGTTGTACCATAAGTATTGAAATATAATTGTGTTTATACCACTCTTGCGTCTAACAGGTTGACCGAAATCGAGTCGTTACCGCCGTTCACCATCTCCCTCATCGTTTACGTCCACCATTCACGCCTTTGTGAATCACAGTGAGTCCTCCTTAGCGTCATAGTTCCATGGTTACTGGAGTTCGCGCCGGACTTGCTGCTTATTATCAGGGACACACGTGCACCGCTTCTACCGTAGTTATGGCAGCGGCTCTTGGAGCTTCCAGTCACCAACACCATATCTTCTTTATTATTACCGAGTGGATTCGAGGGTAGGAAGTGGTCTAGCCGGAAACCGTTCCTTGGCCGCAAGTGGTGAGACCGCCTCGCCGTCGTTGTATCTGGTCATACCAGACCCACCATCGCTGCTGTCTCCCACCAGCGGGTCCGAATACAGGACCTTGTTGCAGGTCATCTAACGGTTACCGGAAATACCGGTTTCTACCGGATCCCTTAGTTAACACCGTACCGCCGCCTTCTAGTTGAGCTCTATCTTCGCCGTGTACCGCCATTATCTTCGTCCGCTGCTGCTGCCTGGCAATGGAAACAAAAGGATGCCAGTCGTCATGAGGTCTTTGATGTTCTTCATGGCTTTAATGTTGTCCCTAAATTAAAATCCCTTAAGACTTCGTTTGATACAGAGTGAATCAAGGATTTTGATGATTTTAGAATGATGGTTTGAGGCATGCAGATTGTTGAGAGAGAGAATGAGTATGTGACTTGTTATGAAAAAAAAATAAACATGAGATACATCAGAATATGTAGGATATGACAGGAACAAGATTGAGAAAGATTTGGTGAATTGGAAATACAACCTTGCATGAGATATCTATGGATTTTAGGTTGTATTAACTACCAATAAAATTGTTATCTATTTTTGAATTATTTAATTAATTAATAATAAATAAATTCTTATACTTTTATTATAACCTGGACCCTCTATAAAATGTCAGTCGTTTAAGCGGTGTCGGATACCGTGTAGTCGTCTAACGCTCAACTCTCAGTTTATTATTTATATAATCCTTTTCGTCGTAGATATTAATAATGTTTGTTCATGTGTTCCGAACTATAATTAGGCGCTCATGTAATATTTTAGTCACCCTAATAATGACATCACGTTATTAAACCGCGTATGCGAATTGACCGTCCGTTAAGTTTAGACATTTTGTTAGTAAATTTCATAGTTTTATTATTATTTTTTAGCCTAAGTGGTTATTTACTAGTAACTATTATTATTATTATTATTATTATTATTATTATTATTATAATATGTATGTATATAGTTACTTTCAGATGCAAGTATTTGTGTACCATGCATATGATCTAGCCAAAGGATTTCAAGTCTATATTCGTGTAACTATAATTATTACGCTTCATATAATTATCAGATAGCACGTATATCACATTCATTTGTATATTCATGTAATCGGCTTTAAGAGTGGGTGTGGCTTGTACCGTGTTGTGAACATGGCATAGTACCATTTGTCCCTAAAGTTTACACTAACAAGCAATATTTCCATATGACAATTAACGCAAAAATTAACATAATATTAATTCACGTGATCGGTTATGGCTGACATTGGTATAGGTGCGGCTGCGCACAGTTACAGACTCGCTTATCTTTAGTGTTGTGCTCAAATAATCACAACAACATATTTCCTATAATAATTAACATTGTACTTCATTTAATATTACATCATTTTATGATATCGCGTTATTATATCCACGTAGCTATGCTAGAAATGTTATGTCAACGTATTATATGTTAGATGTGTTCGTTTACGGTTTAAAAAGTAAATATCATACTCAATATAACTTATTAAAATAGTCCTCGTGATTACTTTCTATATTATTGAACCTTGATTTCCTTAAAAGTCGGTATAAGTATATGCGTTAAAAAAAAAATTAGGCCCTAAAATCAGGGTTGTTACACATTGAGCAACCAAACACCTATTTTTTCATTCCCACGCAATTAATCATTCCATTCCCCCTGTCATTCATTCATACCAAACGCCACCTAAGGGTTATGCTTGTTTTATGAATGTAGATGATCTAAGCTATGTGGTCTTGGTAGTTTTAAATCCTTAAAGTTCGTGCTTGTAGGTGCATGTTCGAGGTGATGGGTCAGTCAGCAGCTGCAATAGTTCGTTTTAGCTCGTTTAAGCTTGTTTAACCCTATTTTTAGCTCGTTTATGGCTTAATCTTTAAACTAAGGGTGTTATAATTCATATTCAAGGTTCTAGAATATTCTTAGATGAATTCCTATACTAAAACATCAATCTTTATCCCAGATTTACAAGGTTTTATCTATAATTTATGTTTTATCCCATTTATTTTAAGTTTCAAGTGAGTTTATCTCTAAATTCGTGATAAACATGAGTTAGAATTTGGCCCCTATAAATACAATGGCCATAGATCGTTCATAACTTGCGTCTCAACTCACAAATCTCCTCATCTCTCACGAATTCAAGTTATTTTGCAAGTATTCTTCAAGGTTGACTTTCAAAGTCAAACGAGTCTAGATTTAATTAATCAAGTTCTACTTTTAATTTCTGGGTAAGTTTGTATTTATGAATTGTTATGAACCCTAGAATGAAAGATCTCAATCAATTTCATAAGAATTGAGGGATTTCATGTTCAAATTAATCAAAATCAATCTATGGTTTATGTTGGAAATTAATTTGGGGCTTTTCAATTTCTTAAAGAATTAACCCGAATTAGCTTCTGACTTTTCAATGATTTATGTTTATAACTAAGTTTTGGACGTGCTGGGGTCCGAAATCGAATTCATAACGACATTTGGACCGACTACGAAGTGAACACTCGCTTAAAATTCGTTTTTGTTATTTTTATGTAAAGACTCAGATTTTTATATTAATTCCTATTCATTTTAGTTTTATTTTAACTTTATAATATTTATTTGAATTTCAAGATTTCATGAAGTTCGGTTTGGTTAGCTCGGATAATATAGTTTTCTTCTAATTATGTATTTTCTTTCACTCGCTAACTTTCTAAGGTGAGTAATTCATACCCATTTTTCCGTTTTATTTTGAGGGTAACATGTGTACCTCAAATTACTTTATTTTTTATTAACGAGTCCGCAACCACAATTCATATTAATGCGTTTCCGGGTAATTTCTCGTTAATCGTTATATGCTTATTTGTCAAGGTGTTTATTTATTATTATGGTGAACCTCATCCTCATCCTCATTGGTATGATCATACACCCGGATGTGCTTGAAGTAGTTTAATAATTATTAACTAAATTAACTAAAAATAAACACTAAGTAATACTCTAGACTCTCTAAAACTCGACTAAACTACTAACCGGCAAGTGAACCGATCAACCCTAGTAAAGCTAAGTAAGTCCGGATATCGAACCCACGAGACTCTTTAAATTATGTTTATTAGCTAATTAAACTCGACTACAAAACACGACTTATTAATTATATTTGTTTTGTGAGGTTTTTTTTTAAACACTAATTTAATACTATAATTAAAAACTAATTAAGAAAACAAGTAAATTAAACGAAAGCAAAAATTTGTTTATTAAATAATATGATGATAAGAAAACTACCTAGGCTAGAATCCCCTAAATTTCACTAATGAATTAACCCGGGAAAATATTTAGTTATGGACTGTAATCGTAAAATAGACACTTAAAAGAAAACCCGAGCACGATCCCTGACCCTTCTCAAGAGTAACCTATGGATTTCTAACAAGTTTTAACGCACGCCAGTATTAAAAATCAAGTTCCCTTACGGTCATCTAATTAATTATAATTTAATTCCTTTATATGAAATCCTACCTTACAGCGCGGAAATCAAAGGCAATTTACTATACTTAATTGATTTGATAAACAATAATAAATAATCAACCCTAGACAGACTCCTTACGAAGAACTAAATCTAGCAAGATTAAATAGTAAAGACTTATCAATAACCTAGCACTTTACAGATTTTGGGTTAGCAGCACACTTAGGTTTATTCGACAATATTATTCCTATAATCTTATCATGACATCAATCATAAAATAATCAAAAACACGAAGTAATTAACCTAATAGCAATCCTATCATATGACAAACAATAATCAAGGAAAACTATAGAATACAACTCATCAAACAATCCTAAGCATTCATACGCATCAATTTAATATAAATAAATCTTTTACTAAACCATAAAAACCATAACGATAAACCATCCCAAAGTCAAATCAAAACATTAAAGTAGGTTCATCATAAGCCTACATAGTTCATGCAATTTAGCCTAGCATCTTAGGTTTAAACGAAACAAACAATGAAGAATTCATGATGGTAAAATAACGAAAACGAAAGAAACAAAAGATAAAACCACGGTTATTCGTCTTCAACTAATATGCGCAACACCAGCTGATTCTTCGACTCCAACTCTGCCAAAAGCTGGTCTCGGACTCCTCTGAACTCACCAAATTCGGCTGGAACTTCAGGGTATGTTTAAGGGTGAGTTTAGGGGTCTTTAAATAGGAAGCAGGCTGCCAAAAATACGTAAGACGGTGTAAAAATCTGGAAGCTTCTGACATTGGGGCCGCCATGCGGAGCGGCGGGCTTGGCTCTCCCCGTCGCGCAGCGCTTCGGTGTCTTGATGGGGGGCCTAGCCGGTCGGGTTCTCTTCCTGGTCCGGTCTGGTTCGTTTCCTTATCATTCGGTTCTCCGGTTCGGCTTGTTTTTGCTCTTTTTTCGTCCTCTTTCCACCACAATTCAAACCCGAAACCTAAAATATAAAAACATATTAGTAGTATAAAATCTTACGAGAAACTGAACAAAATTAATAAAATAATAAATAAAATGTACACGGGATTAATGTATATTAAATGTTATATCAAATATCCCCACACTTATTCTTTTTTCGTCCCTGAAAAGGTCTCATTGCAATGGGATCAGAATTGGAGAAATACAGTCTTACAAACATATAGGTTATCTTAAAATTTAGAACAACGCAAAAACTACGATCGCCGATATTGTTGTCCACTTAAACCCATGCATTTGTCTTTACCGGGACAAGTAAGATCCAACTATTATTATTATTTTGTATATAATCTAGTGGAACCCACAGTCAAGACCAGTTTTATTTTAGATTTTACCTGATCAAACCACCCCAACTTGACCTAAACCTCATAGATAGCATATTAAAACATTGTTGCACATTTTTCATGAACAGCCCTTTCATTCTTTAGGCTGAGCCTACCGACACATCCCAAGTTAAGTGTGTGTTCTTTAATTATCTTATTATTAGTAGTTTGGAAAACCGATTCCCGATAAATATCCTCATCTCCCATTTAAACGCAAAAACAAACAAAATCAAAAGACATTTTTCAAAACTTTTTTTAAGATGATCAAACAAGTTAAAGACATGTGTTCCTATCCCCACACATAAATTTGCATTGTCCTCCTCAATGCAGGGACAGAAAAACGACTTAAAAAATTTTAAAAACAAAACAAAACCTAAAAATACAAAAATAAATAAAAATAAAACAAAGCTAAAAAATTAAAAACTAAAAATATAAAAACAAAGTAAAAAGGAAAAGACTTAGCTGGTAGTATGGAAGACTGTCAAAGTGTCAGTCTCGTCACCATGAATTCTCTCCTCACCGCTTCGCTCGCCATGATTATTTATCTCATTCTCTTATTTCTGAACGGACACGGCCTCTCCACTCAACGTACCTAAGTGAATACACAATAGAATATCTAGAAAATAGAGTCTACTTAGGTGTTTTGGAAAACATCACACCAACCCATCCTCCCAGCCATACAAGTTAAGATAATAATTATACAGACCATCGAAAATAAAAACAGCATAAAAGAAAAATAAAATATAAAAAGATACAACTCCCCATGCTTGCTAAGACGTCCCCACACTTAGTTTTCATCCTCTTCCTCACTTTACTCGAATGTTTGATACGGTTCAGCTTCCTCAAATTCACTCGAACCCGACCCATAAAACGGCACACCATACCCATATCCATGACCATAACCATAACTTCTCGAACCTCCCAGGAAACTCGACCCACGTGGCCCACTAGGCCCCGACACAGGCGGCTGTCTCAAATATTCAGGCAGATCAATATGCAATCAGTCATCAAGTGCCTCATATTCTCATCTTGTCTCTGTTGATTGTCCCTCATCATCTGTCTAATCCCATCACACTACTCATTCACGTAACCCCGCATGTCGTCGAATCCCGACTCCATCCTGTCATATAAAGAATCTAAAGTAAGTACCTCGAGACGGGGCTCTCGAACTGGATACTGTCTTCCCGGTCTCTCTTATCTGTGCAACGGCCTCTGATGTCGAGTAGGCAACTTAGCTCGCATCGCAGCGCCGACCTCAGAATCAGGAGGTGGAAACTCTATAGGACCCAACCGTGAACCTTCCCATGCTAAGGGATCCAGGGGCTTTAGAATACTAGATAACCTCAACTCTCTCACACCAATATACTCAACCACCGGCCCATGTGTCAAATATTCCGGTTTATATTTCTCAAAAACGCCCAGATTCTTTGCCAACAATGTAACATAGGGGCCCATATCTAGCTTTGATCTCTTTTGTGTACCTCCCCTTTGATTTTGATGAAACGATAAAGCCAAAACACTCGCCACATTAACAGGCCTTTGTTCAACCATAACCAATAAATAGAGCAAATCCAACCAACTCACTTTGTTCTCACCTGTCCCACGTCCAACCAAAGTAGTACTTCAAATTTTATGAATGTACCTCAAAACCGGGTCACGAATATTCGATGCTACCATACTCCCTGAAAATGGAGAAACCACAATCTTTCCCCAAAAATCAGCCAAATCCGTGCCGGTCAAACTAAAGGGCTTCTTATTTCTAAACGCCCCTCGCAAACTCGTGTGAAACTCGACCGTATTAACTTCGTCTTCTGTGTAAAAACCACTCGCGACCCCAAACTCGGCGATTGTCATCTCGTACGTTTCCCACCCCAACGCAAACGAAACTGCGTCGGGTTGATCAAAATTGCCTTCTTTGAACCGAAACGTACACAAAAACTCAAGCGTTAACTCTTTATACTGTTGTTCCTTTAAGCATAACATCGCTTTAAACTTCAAGCCCAACAACTCCTCAATCCTACCTCTTTGCCCGATCTCATCCAAAGTATCCCAATTAATCTTTTTGAAAATCAGCATATCCGACCCCATAAGATCATACAACTTCTCATATTCTTTTGAATCTTCCGCAAATCGGAGTGACGTACAACCTCGCATATCCCTAGTCTTTCGCCTCAACGGTACCGCTCCTTCCTTGTAATTAATCACTCGCTTTGTCGTTCTTCCAACCATGTCCTCTACTTCCGGCTCATCATCTTGCGGACCCGATGTCGGACCGCGTCTTCGCTTAGTCGCTCCATGTGACGAACCTTCACCGGACATCCTAAAAACACAAATAGACAAGCAAACAAAGGGCGAAAGATAGTATCCGGTTACAAAAAATTCAAACGACCGAACTCGTCCGAATGGAGATTGAGTACGAACAAGTGGCCATTTTTAGCAAATAAAGTTCAACGGATAATTAAAAATTCAAAACAAAGTTAAACTAACTAACCGACAAAACAACAATGACTCAATGTACAACACCCCACCCGGCACATTAATTGTCCCAATTAAGTAAAAGTGCCACCAATAACGAACATTGAGTTATAAACTCACGAATAATCACGATTAAGACTTTATATAAAAATTAATAACATCTCAACAATCAACTTTCAATCTTCAATAATTCCCAAACAAGCTCAAAATATTCACTTTGTAACACCCAAACCGGCCGAAGCGCAACCACCTAACAACTTTGAAAAACCAAACCGAACCACCCGCAACCAATATTTCAACAAATAAAGTCAAACCGACACAAACCGACAAACAAAAATTATATATTCTAATTAAGCTTAACCCGGTCATTAAAACCCACAATCTTACTTCAACAAACTAACAATTCCTCAAAAACCCGCAAACTAGTTTACACAAACTAACAAAGAAACTAACAAAACAAGACTAAATATACAAAAACAAATATAAATGGTGACAAGAAATCATACCTTAGACTTTGAAATGCAAGAATTTAGAGGTAAAAAAAATTGAATGGTAAGTGGTGAATGTGGCTTGAAAAGTGAATGATGGATGGAAATTAATGGTGGGTTAGGTTAATTGATGTTATATTGATGATTTTAAGGTTTAATTTGGTGAAAAATGGTGGATTTGGTGGTGGAAGTGTTAGGGTTTCGTGGTTTGGTGATGGTGAAGAAGAAACGGGATTTTGAAAATGGAAAAGGATGGATATAATAATATATTAAAAAATTAAAAACAAAAATTATGTCCGGTTGCCCGTCGCGCCGCGCGACCGGGGGGTTAGAGCCCGCCGCGCGACACTCCGGGATATATATATACATATTTTTTCTTATTATTTTTTTTTATTATTATTTTTAGGTAAGGTAGGGTGTGTTTTAAGGTTGATCTTGATTTTAGTGTGTACACGTGAAACTTACCTAGAGCTTCCCCTTACCTCGGTGATTCCTCTCTTGATGTCGGTAATGATCCCTTGACACGACTCAAATACAAAAATGAAAATTACAAGGCACGGTTAGTGACACAAAAACAAATATTAAAAGAAAATAAAAATAAAAATAGAAGTAGAAATACAAACTCTAAACTTGAGTTTTCACTCAAGAACCACGTGTGACAAATCAATGCAACAGATCGAGAGGAGTTTTCTCCATCTCAATTGATTCTTCCGGTCCTCCAAGATAGTGCTTTAAGCGATGACCGTTCACCTTACAATAGGTTCCATTATCTAGATTTTCCAACTCCACCACTCCATACGGGAAAACTTCCTTCAACAAGTACGGTCCTGTCCACTTTGACCTCAACTTTCCTGCAAACAACTTTAAACGAGAGTTAAATAATAATACATTGTCGCCTTTCTTGAACTCTTTGCTGCCTTTCAAACGCCGATCGTGTAAAGATTTTGTCTTTTCTTTGATGTTCAACGATCGGGAATATGCTCCATCCCAAAGCTCCTCCAACTCATGAATCTGAAAGTATCTTTTCCGTGTGGCCTCGGTAAGATCGACATTCACCGTCTTCAACGCTCAATAAGCTCGATGCTCCAACTCAACCGGAAGATGACAAGACTTACCGTAAACAAGCATAAACGGTGTAGTACCCAACGGAGTCTTGTACTCGGTTCGGAATGCCCACAACGCATCATCTAACTTCTCCGACCAATCCTTCCCACTTACCCCAACCGTCTTTTCCAAAATCCTCTTCACCCCTCGATTTGCGTTCTCGACTTGACCATTCGTTTGAGGGTGACAGGCAGTAGAGGTACGATGAGTAACCCCATAACGAGCTAACGCCTTCTCCATGACGGTATTACAAAAATGGGTTCCCCGATCACTAATAATAGCTCTCGGAGTACCGAAACGAGTAAACAACTTCTTGAGGAACCTCACAACAACTCGTGCATCGTTTGTGGCCAATGCTTGGGCTTCCACCCACTTCGACACATAATCAATCGCCATTAAGATATACTTATTACCGTTCGATGTGGGAAAAGGTCCCACGAAGTCGATGCCCCAAACATCAAAGATTTCAAGAACTTGTATGGGATTTTGAGGAATCTCATTCTTGGATGAAATATTACCTGTTCTTTGGCACGCATCACAAAGCTTCACAAACTCCTCAGTATCTTTAACAACTGTCGGCTAATAAAACCCACTATGAAACACCTTCTGCGCGGTCGTATGCGCACTATGATGACCTCTAGTCAACCCTTCATGAACATGCTTGAGAATATCCCAACCTTCTTCTTTCGTCACACATCTCCTCAGAATCCGATCACCACCAATCTTGAACAAAAACGGATCATCCCACACATACCTATTCACATCCGGAAGAACTTACTCTTTTGTTGCGTAGTCATACCCTCCAACACAAAACCTTTAGCCAAATAATTAGCAAAATCAGTGAACCATGGCATACCTTGCTTCTCAGCCGCAACAAAGTTTATCGACTCGTGAGGAAATTTAACTCCAATCTCCTCCTCACGCAACTCTTCTCTCCTCGGATCCTCTAAACGGGATAGATGATCGGCCACTGCGTTTTCCGCACCCCTCTTATCTTTGATCTCGATGTCAAACTCGGAAGGTAGAAGAATCCACCGTATAAAACGAGGCTTCATGTATTTCTTTTGAAAGAGAAAACGCAAATCTGCATGATCAGTGAAAATGGTGGTCTTTGAAAGCATGAGATACGAGCGGAACTTGTCAAATGCGAAAACAACGGCTAAAAGTTCCTTCTCGGTGGTGGTGTAGTTCTCTTAGGCATCATTCAACGTCTTGCTAGCATAATAGATGGGGTGAAAATGTTTATCTCGCCTTTGCCCCAAAAACCGCATAATCACTAGCATCACACATGAGCTCAAACGGCAAGCTTCAATCGGGAGAACAAAGAATGGGAGCACTAACGAGCTTCTCTTTAAAAAACGTAAACGCCTTCACACACTCATCATAAAAAACAAAAGGCACATCTTTCTCGAGTAGTCGGGTCATCGGGCAAGTAATTTTAGAGAAGTCTTTGATAAACCGCCGATAGAATCCCGCATGGCCCAAGAAACTCCTAATCGCCTTCACATTCATCGGTTGAGGAAGTCTACTTATAGTATCAATCTTCGCCCGGTCCACCTCAATACCATCTCTCGAGATCTTATGTCCCAACACGATCCCTTCCGTCACCATAAAATGTCATTTTTCCCAATTCAACATCAGCTTTGTTTCAATACATCTCTTTAACATTTTATTAAGATTAGCCAAAAAATGATCAAAAGAATTACCGTAAACCGAAAAATCGTCCATAAACACCTCCACAGACGTCTCTATCATATCCTCAAAGATGGCCACCATACAACGCTGAAAGGTGGCCGGAGCATTACATAGTCCAAATGGCATGCGACGGTACGCAAACATGCCATACGAACATGTAAAAGTCGTCTTCTCTTGGTCTTCCGGTGCAATGGGGATTTGAAAATAACCCCAAAAACCATCAAGAAAACAATAAAACTGCTGACCTGCCAAACGCCCCAACATCTGATCAATAAACGGCAACGAAAAATGGTCCTTCCGGGTAGCATCATTCAATCGTCGATAATCAATACATACTCTCCAACCGGTAAACGTACGTGAAGGGATAAGCTCATTCTTCTTATTCATCACAACGGTCATACCTCCCTTCTTTGGAAAAACTTGAGTCGGGCTCACCCATGGAGAATCAGAAACCTGATAAATCATCCCGGCATCCATCAACTTCAATACCTCCTTCTTACCACTTCTTGCATATTTGGATTGAGACGTCTTTGTGGTTGCACCACCGGTTTGTACTCATCCTCCATTAAAATACGGTGTGTGCAATAAGCGGGGCTAATACCTTGAATATCAGAAGTCTCCATGCAATTGCCCCCTTATGTAGTTTCAATACTTCAATCAGCTTCGTCTTTTGTTCTTCCGTCAGCTTGGATGACACAATAACGGGCAAGTTCGAGCCCTTATCAAGATACGCATACTCCAAGTGTGACGGGAGTACCTTTAACTCCAACGGAGCGGGTTTCTCCACAGAAACGCCTCATTTTCACAACTAATCTCATTAACCTCTATCATCTCGAGAAAACCCGAAATCTCAACCAACTCATCACAAACTGAATCGTTCTCACACGACTCATCCTCACCCAAATCATCACAATCAACCAGCTTACTTCCCACGAGATCCGCACCACAAATATAGTCGAAGCAGCTATCAATACCTGTAATAAACGAGTTAATAAAATAAAACCGAGTGGCATGGACCACTGAAATCATCTTGATCACTCGGATGCTTCATCGACCTCGCGACATCATAAGTAACATTATCATCACCAACCCGAAGCGTGATCTTCCCATCATACACATCGATAAGCGCTTTTACGTAAGAACGGACGACCAAGAATAATGGGAACCTTATCGTCGGCCTCCATGTCCAGCACCACAAAATCAACCGGGATCAAATTTATACACGCACCCAAATCTGCCAATGCGTGGCTCATCGCATCACTACCAAACAAACACGAAATCGTAAACACACCCGGATCTGACAACTTCTCGGGCACGCGGTTCCGCACTAACGCCGAACAATCTCCCACAAGGGGAATCAATGACACCTCCCCCAACTTATCTTTCCTCTTCAACAGGTTTTTCAAGAACTTCGCGTACTTTGGCATGTGTTGGAGGGCTTCAATGAATGGGAGGTTAATCTTCAATTGTCGGAAGATATCAAGAAAATGCCCATACTCCCGCGTGTATTTCTGGTGTTTCGCGCGAGCAGGATACGGGATTCGAGAGTGATCAATCAAAGGTGATGGTCAGACTTCAACCGGCTTCTTCACTACTAGCAGTGTAACTGGTGCGGTGTTCTGCACTTTACCCGGTACTTCCATCTCGATCTCTTCATCCATCACCTCCTCATCTTCCACTTCAACCTCATTCCTTCTTACCTTGGGACCCAAAACCCTGCCGCTACGAGTAGTAATCGCCTTTATTTGAGCGGTCGGATTCTGCTGAGTAGAACCTGAAAAATGTCCCGGGGGTCTTTCATTAAATTGTCGAGCAATATCACCAATGGTTTGCTGCATGTCGAGCATAGCTGATTGTTGATTCTTAATAAGAAGGTCATGATCGGCAAGAGTCTTTTGAGTAACTTGGTCTCTAGTCACGATTTGCTGCATCATCTCGTCCAATTTCTTACTCAGATCTGGCACATTATTCGAACTTTAACCATTAGAACCTTCATTGTTGTACTGTCCCTGATTTCGGTTATAGGGAGCTTGGAAACCAGGTGGCCCACCAGCCGGAAGCCAATTCGAGTTACTTTGCCCTTGATTCTGATTCTGATTCTGTTCCAGTTCTGATTGTTGTTGTTGTTGTTGTAATCATTAGGGAACCTATTCTGACCAGCCACAAAATCAACATCTTGATTGTTCATCAACGGACACTCCAACGTACCATGACCACCTCTAGACATCTCACACTTATCCACCTTAGCCTTTAACTCTTTTATCTCTCGGGTGAGATTCTCCAAAGCAGCAGCCATACCAGTGTCAAGATTAACTTGGTATGAACCTCGAGCATATGAGGATGTCCTGGTGGCGGGATTGGAATTCCCGCCTCGTGGCTTCTTTGCGTACTCAGATTGCGCGAAACTTTCAAACATCTCGTTACACTCGGTCACATTATTCTTGTCCATCAAATTACCCTAGCAGCTATGTCAAACCTCGCTTGAGCTTCATAAGTAAGCCCATTGTAAACTTCTCAACAAGGGCCTAAGGTGTGAGACCATGTTGTGAACAACGGGAAAGCAGATAAGCTTGGTAATATGCCTCATCCGGCTCCATATGTAAGGAGTGGATCTGATCACGGAGGCGAGAGGCCTTAGCAGGTGGAAAGTACTTCTTGGTGAATGCATTGCGAAGCGCCTCCCATGTGGTGAATGCTCCAGCAGGTTGCGAATCGAGCCAAGTGGCGGCATGACCCGAAAGTGTAAACGGGAACAAGTGAAGGAAGATCACATCCTCATTAGCACTTTGCAAATTGAATGTTTTGAACACACGAGTCAGACGGTTAACGTGTGTCGGTGCATCTTCATCTTCACGGCCATGGAATTGGTGGTGTTGGGTGATGTTGGTCATGACGTAGGATGGAATCTGCCATGAGTTAGGGTTATTAATCTCGGGGGCGACAATGGGTGATTGATCTCCATGGAACCCTTCAAAAGCTTGCTGGTACACGGTGTGATTATTTTCAGCCATTGGAATGGGTCTAGGACTTGGTGGTGGTGAATTGGCGTGTGATGATTTTGGTGAAGTGTCTATGGTGATCGGTTGCTTTTCTGATGAACTTGCCTCGGACTTCAACGAAGTAGGTCTAAAACAATTCAAACGGCGGTCCTTGCGAACGAAGATGTGGCATATACCTACAAAACACACAAGACCGAGTAAGTAGTTTCTAATAAATTGAAAATAATAAAAAAACAAACTAATAATTAAAAACAAATTGGACTTAATTAGACTTCTACGACGCAAACAAAATGTAAACAAGTAGCACGTATGTAGCAAGTAGGTCCAATCAAAGCTAATAACACAATTGCCAAGAGTCCTCGGAAACGGCGCCAAAAACTTGATGTGCTTGAAGTAGTTTAATAATTATTAATTAAATTAACTAAAAATAAACACTAAGTAATACTCTAGACTCTCTAAAACTCAACTAAACTACTAACCAGCAAGTGAACTGATCGACTCTAGTAAAGCTAAGTAAGTCCAGATATCGAACCCACGAGACTCTTTAAATTACGTTTATTAGCTAATTAAACTCGACTACAAAACACGACTTATTAATTATATTTGTTTTGGGGGGTTTTTCTTTAAAATACTAATTTAATACTATAATTAAAAACTAATTAAGAAAACAAGTAAATTAAACGAAAGCAAAAATTTGTTTATTAAATAATATGATGATGAGAAAACTACCTAGGCTAGAATCCCCTAAATTTCAGTAATGAATTAACCCGGGAAAATATTTAGTTATGGACTGTGATCATAAAATAGACACTTAAAAGAAAACCTGAACATGACCCCTGACCCTTCTCAAGAGACACCATATGGATTTCTAACAAGTTTTAACGCACACCAGTGTTGAAAATCAAGTTCCCTTACGGTCACCTAATTAATTATAATTTAGTTCCTTTATACGAAATCTTACCTTACAGCACGGAAATCAAAGGCAATTTACTATACTTAATTGATTTGATAAACAATAATAAATAATCAACCCTAGACGGACTCCTTACGAAGAACTAAATCTAGCAAGATTAAATAGTAAAGACTTATCAATAACCTAGCACTTTGCATATTTTGGGTTAGCAGCACACTTAGATTTATTCAACAATATTATTCCTACTAGGATAATAACCTGTGTTACACACGGGTGGAGAACATATCAAGATACAATATAAAATGTAAAAAACATATTCAATCAATACAAATATTGGACATAAGTTTTTTACCAGTATATATTACAAAAGATGTTAAACTATGTCTATAAGATAAAAAGAAAATACTTTATAAATAAATAATTTAGTAAATAAGGAATAATATAACATAAATGAACCATTATACCTGAAAAAAATAAAAAAAAACACAATAGTAACATATTTTGTAATATTATTTGAAAACTAAGCTTACAAATACATACCAGGTTTAAACTTATATTTTCACCCATGTAGAGTTTACGTTCAAAAACCTTTTGAAACAAAAAATGTCGGGTTTAAAACCGTAGCTTGCATTCGATTCTCCTGTCATGAAATAATAATAATAATAATAATAATAATAATATAATAATAATAATAATAATAATAATAATAATAATGAGAAACATGTGTAGATAATTAATGAAAAGAGTAACATAGAGAAAAGAAAATATAAAACAATAAAAACTTACAGATTGATCTATGAGGACCATCTCCATTTAGAAGTCCTCGTTTGGAGTATTTGTTATCCTTGACGGTTAATACTCTCAAAACTCTAACCTTAACTGTGGATGGAGATGTTTTGAGAACATCAATTTCATCCAACATTGTAAAGCTTTGAACCTCCATTGTAATATGTTTTAATTCAAACGATAAAAGACTTTACTGAAATAATTCTTTTAAATATAAAATTTATAATTAACAGTTGAAGAACTTACTTTGTAAAAGCTTCAAAGGCAGAAGATTGTTTTGATGTGGAGAATGCATCTATGAGCGGATGTTATATACTACATATAGAGATATTTATTTTTGATAAATACCATAAGTTCAAAAACCGTTTTAATTAAATAATAAATACAATAAATCGAATTCAATATAATGTAATATACATCCTATAAATAAAACCCTATAAATAAGCCTATAAATGCAACATATAATTTCTAATAAAAATCCAGGGCTTGATTTTTGGAACTATCAAAAATTAGACATCTAACTATAATAATAAACCAATTTGACATGTTGACTAATTTAGAAACCGTTTTAATTAACCCATTTTCTTTTTTTTATTTTTATTGAAATGTTTGTCGGGGATCCATCCCCTTTAAAAAAAATTCCTGGTTTGCATTCTGTAAGATTGTTTTAATTGTTTTTTTGTAAAATTTTTGTTGCAGGATTGTTTTAATTAAAAATAGCAATTTTTGTAAGGTTGTGAATTTCTAGTCAATATATAACTAATTGATCAACTATATTAAAAAAGATTTTAGTTTCCAAAAATAACAGTTTAATGTTACCAAAAACTAATTGTGAATATGTGGAAAATAATTATATGGAAATATGATGATGTGGAGTCCTATGTGGACATCCTAGATTAATGACACGTTAATAGAATTGAGTTGCTTTATTATATTAGTTAGATGACTTTATCATAACATTAATCATAAAATAATCAAAAACACGAAGTAATTGACCTAATAGCAATCCTATCATATGACAAACAATAATCAAGGAAAACTATAGAATACAACTCATCAAACAATCCTAAGCATTCATACGCATCAATTTAATATAAATAAATCTTTTACTAAACCATAAAAACCATAACGATAAACCATCCCAAAGTCAAATCAAAACATCAAAGTAGGTTCATCATAAGCCTAGATAGTTCATGCAATTTAGCCTAGCATCTTAGATTTAAACGAAACAAACAATGAAGAATTCATGACGGTAAAATAACGAAAACGAAAGAAACAAAAGATAAAACCCGTGTTCTTCGTCTTCAACTAATATGCGCAACACCGGCTGATTCTTCGACTCCAAATCTGCCAAAAGCTGGTCTCGGACGCCTTGGAACTCACCAAATTCGGCTGGAACTTCAAGGTATGTTTAAGGGTGAGTTTAGGGGTCTTTAAATAGGAAACAGGCTGCCAAAAATACGTAAGATGGTGTAAAAATCTGGAAGCTTCTTACATTGGGGCCGTCGCGCCGGCGCGGCGGGCTTGGCTCCCCGTCACTCAGCGCTCTGGTGTCTTGGGGGGGGGGGGGGGCTAGCCTAGTCGGTCCGGTTCTCTTCCTGGTCCGGTCCAATTCGTTTCCTGATCCTTTGGTTCTCCGGTTCGGCTTGTTTTTGCTCTTTTTTCGTCTTCTTTTCACCACAATTCAAACCCGAAACCTAAAATATAAAAACATATTAGTAGTATACATATCTTACGAGAAACTGAACAAAATTAATAAAATAATAAATAAAATGTACACGGGATTATTGTATATTAAACGTTATATCACACCCATAGTAGCTTGACTTAGTGTCGTGATGAATGGATTTTATTTATTATTATTTCAATTAATTATTGTAGTTACCGCATCCGCATTGAATTGTTATTTAATATTATATATACATCGAAAACTTGTGTTTTGCTCACCAACCGTTGTGTTAACAATATATGTATATTTTTACGCATGCTGCAGGTACATATATCGGATGAAATAAGTTGAAGCAAGTAGGTGATACCTGTAGGATATCAACAAACATTTATCTTGAAATTTATTTGCTTTAAGTTATGGTTTATTTGGATAATGTTTATTTAAATTTTATGATGTACTTTGGTTATTTTGAAATTAAATAATTAGTTGTTATTTATCATTGTTAGTGTCTTGCGAGCTACTGTGCAATCAGTTACACCCTGGCATTCCGCCGTAGGTTGGGGTGTGACAATTGGCAACCTTGCTTCCAACTAGTTATTCATAGGATGGCGTGAATGCTCCTATGAAAGCAAAGTGTTGTTCAACTTCTTTCATGTTAACATTCGATGGTGATTGTGAAGTCTTTGAACTTGTGGCTTCAAAATTACCTCCTGAACTAGAATAACTTTGACTAGTATAACTAGGTATAGGTCCCTTGAATGATTCAGGTGGAGGAATAGGATAACCCCCTTCAGTATAGAAAGCAGTGATAGGTGTAGAAACATTCATGCTCACAAGAGTAGCCCCACCATATGAAGTTGGATCTTAATAAACTCTAGACTTACCTTGGCACTTGATCTCATTTCCCCTCTTTTGAAGTCTCTCAATAAACTTCATGCTAGTGAGCATTGGATCTTTGAAAAATCCATTCTCAGAGAGGATCATCACAATAGTAGAATATGAATATGGAAAAGCATCTTTCAATGTTTTAATTATATCAAATTCACCCACTGTCTCATTAGGCAACTTATTAAAGTTCTTGCATTGAGACTTTAACATTGTCTTTTTGCTCTCTTGCATATTTCTCATGCTTCTTGCTTTTAAACATACAATGTGGAAAAAATCTTGATGTCACAAAATTGATGAAAGATATTCCGGTAGTGCCATAGTGAGAGTATAATAAGTCTTAACCTCCAGATCATGCTTCCTTTTTCTCTTCGGCAGCCATGTGCTCAATAGATTTCTATGTTAGACCAACACTGGTAACCTTAATAGTAGGTCTAGTATATGGGCTCTCCAGCATAAATAGATAGTCGGGATTAATAACACCCAAGTGAGATTCAAATCTCGTGCTCCATCTTTGAGAATAATCGATATTTGTCGACTTCAGAGTCTTAACATGTGAGCCGATACCATTATTGCAGTTTAACATGGTTTGCATGATCGCATTTTGAGAAGTAAGAGCATAATAGGTCGTCATCTTGAAAGATTTGGGCTTAAACTGTTAAGAATCAAAGTATAAGGACTGATAATGATAATTATCAAACTTGAAGTTAACGTATGAGAATAACCAGCGAATAAGGAATGATGAACGAATAGGTTTCAGCGAATGGATATGTAAGCAAATGGAATAATAAATGTATGAATCTTAGGTAAGCGAATGTGAAATTATTAGAGGAGAATGAATGAATAGTGAAGCGAATGGGTCGTTATAAACGGTTATAACAAACTTGGTGAATGAACATAAAATCAAGCGAATGAACTCATACCATCAGCGTATGAACTCATCCCAACCTTCAAACATTTAAACACATTCCCAGATCTACACCAATATCCAATCTACATCAATTACCAAGCCAAATCACACAAAAACACAATCGCACATGCTAACAACACACTCGTACCAAACCGCAGTCAAAACTCAACAAATTTTGACTTCTAAAAGTAAAAATCCACAACCATAACCGCTATTACGTCCCACCAAACCACAATTCAAATCAAAACCTATCAATTCGATCAATCACAATCAACCGACCAAATAATCAATCAATTAACATCAATACGATCAATTCTCAGTCCAATCAATATCAAATATCAAGTAAATTAAATGAATTAATCTGTTCTAAGGTCCGAAACACTCGTACATACTTCAATCCATTATCACTCAGTTATACCTAATTGATAGTCAATTTTAATGAATCAAGAAGTCTGGATGCTCTGATAGCACTTGACAATCCTTATAACCATCTAATGAAGATCAATTGATTCATGTTAAGCTCGGATCTTGTTCTATGATATTGCTAATACAATCAACTATGGTTAATTATGTGTATAGTGTGTTTTTCAGAGAGAATTTGACAAAGTTTGGATACAAAATCATAAAATAGTTCGATTCGTTACTCAAACGATAAATTATAGGGTTATATAGAGGTAGAGTCCATTCACTGACATAACTAAGTAAATAAACCCATTCGCCTAGTCATTCATTGACATCCCCAACAAATGACATATAAAAAATAGTGAATGGTCCATACGCCTATAAACAGGCACATGGCCTTACAAAAATCCTCATATGCTGACATAACCAGCGTATGGACAAAAACTAACTCCATTTGCTTACATCACAAGCGAATGGACTTACATAAATTACAATATCAACCCTAAACTACTAAAAATGTCCAATCTAGATGACAAAGACTAAGACGATAAATATGTATCAACAAAAAAAATCATAAAAAACTTGTCTTTTCCATACTACATCAGTAACCCCATCTGCATTTCCCATCCTCCAAGTTTTATGCGAACATAACCCCCAAAATTGGGGTTCCTATATTCATCCTATATGATTATTTAATATATATTCTTTGATAAGTAGTTGTGATTAGAAAAAAGAGAAATGGTAATGAAGTAGAATAAATAAGTATTATTTAACTGAATATATGAGATAAATACAGGGAACCAAATGTGAATTATTAAACAAATGTTTAAATTAAAAAGAAGTAAAAAAAAACATCTAGTTAAGAGTTAATTGCAGTTATGATTCTTATGGTGAAACCCAAAACATATCTTTCAACCCTCGTGGTGGTTTTTTCGTAGTTATGTTCCATGTGGTGGTCTTTTTTTTTTTTTTTTGCAATTGGGTTTTCTGTTTATTTGACCGCTTGTCTGACCTCAAATAGAAGGTAGAAAGGTTTTTTGACGCTTAAATCTATAATAATAATAATACCACCCACCTCCCCCCCCCTCCTCACCATCACGACATCACCACCCCCTACCATCTCCAATTCTCCATCATCATACTCTCCTCATCACCACCGATTAGCCATCATAGAAACCGGCGGATCGTCCCTCAAAGAAATAGCTGACCACTGTCTCTCCATCAACATCCTCATGGTATTCACACACTAGATTTTGACATCATGCACAGAACAAACCTCTACATCCTCCGGAGATCCGGCGACCATCTCTCCAAGCAATCGCCAACCAGCGTCCTCCTCCCACTCTTTGCATCACCGCCATCAAAACAATTCACCATAGCAATAACCCACGTAAAATCAACAATTCAGATCACACAACCACTATTTAATCTAACGACCCCCTTTAATAGCTTAATCCCATATATATCTTCTATCATTGCATCTATACATACAAACCGTATATAACATAAAACTTTTGCTTCTTGTTTGTTGAAGAACAATAATAACAAAACCAGAAAGCCCAGATGTTGCTTGGTAATAACAACCAAACTAGAAAGCCCAGATGCTACTGCCGACTAGCAATAACAACATAGAAAGCCCAGATGCTTCCGCTGTCGATGCAGCAATATGGGTGGCGATGAAGTACCCAATGAATGCGCCGCCACACTACATGCCATACAACCGCTGCAACCTTTGGTACCGATGAGTCTACCAGGGCCTAGTGGTGGAGGATAGAATAATAAAGCGATATGGGTTAGTGACTTGCATAATTGGAGGGTTTCAATCGGTCGTCAATTTCACAAACTCAATTCAAATCTTAACGAAAAGAATTCAAATTCATGAACTCTAGAGTTTCTCGTTTAATTTTGTGGATTTTTGAAAGACGGGGTTGCAAATTGCAAAGTGAGGGTTGGTAAAATAGTAATTGCTCGGGTTTTTAAAATGTTTCGCTTAGCGGAGGACCCAATTGCAAAAAAAGATCTCCACGGGGACCATAACTACGAAAAACCACCACGAAATTGAAAGCCGTGTTTTAGATTCCACCACTACAATGAACTCTTTAGTTAAATTATATGTATGAGGTGGGCAGGGTTAACATTCTTGATATTAGAGAAGAAGGAACAAGAGTAAAGAAGCCCTGAACTAAAGTAGAGGGACCAATGATGCAAAAGCCTTAAGAGCCTTAAGAGTTGTGAGTGTAAGCTAACCTGTATATAAAATGAACTGTTTGCTTGCAGCTTCCGTGGCCGCCGCTTAACCCTAATATACCCAACCTATCATCCAACCATGGCCGTCGGGTAACTTCCCATCTCTTTCTTTCTTTCTGTACATAATTAATGTATCTTCATTTCGCTAACAATAATTGAATCGCAGAAAGAACAAGCGGATTTCCAAGGGAAAGAAGGGTGGGAAGAAGAAAGCGTGAGTCATTTATTCATATCTTGTTTGTGTTGCATTTGGATTTTATTATATAATAATAATAATAATTAACATTAAGAAACATGACAGCGCTGGTCCATTCGCGAAGAAGGATTGGTATGATATCAAGGCTCCGTCTCTGTTCACCACCAGGAGCGTTGGTAAAACCCTAGTTACTCGAACCCAGGGTACAAAGGTGATTCATTATTCTTATTTATTATCAACACTTGTATTTTATCTACATTATTATTATATTGGGTAGGGTAATTTGGTATAAGACCGGGTATGGGATTAATTAGGGTTCTACTACAGGCCTTTACTTTGAGCTCAACTTCACCTTGTTTATTGTTTATTAATTATTTACTCTTTTCTATAATATATAATAATTATTAATTTTTATACAGTATTTGTTTATTTGTGTGGGGAAGGAAAAGCTTCTTTAAACTTGCAAACCTGGTCTCACTGAGCGGACTCTGTTTGTTTACATCCCTAAGTGTTAACACTTCAATTCTGAATATGAACAGATTGCCTCGGAAGGACTGAAACATCGTGTTTTTGAGGTTTCTTTGGCCGATCTCCAAAATGTCGAGGATCATTCCTACAGAAAGATTCGGTTGAGGGCCGAAGATGTTCAAGGAAAGAACGTCTTGACCAACTTCTGGGTATTGTACTAGCCATATAATATTTGTCGTGCACAAACTCTTGTTTTTTTCTTCTAAATGTGTGATGAACAATATATTTTTTGTTAACTCTGTCAGGGGATGGACTTTACAACCGACAAACTGAGATCGCTTGTAAAGAAATGGCAGTCTTTGATTGAGGCACATGTTGATGTGAAGACCACCGACAACTACACTTTGAGGATGTTTTGCATTGGGTTTACTAAGAAACGTGCCAACCAAGTTAAGAGGACTTGTTATGCACAATCTAGCCAGATCCGTCAGGTACCATCTTATTTATATTATTAAGTGGTAAAGTTCAGTTAGTTGGTCATTTTTATTTTGAGTATGAATCTATAAATAGACGCTTATTTTTGTGATTTGTTTGTAGATTCGCAGGAAGATGAGGGAGATAATGGTAACCCAGGCACAATCTTGTGACCTCAAAGAGCTAGTTCAGAAGTTTATTCCTGAATCAATTGGTGGGGAGATTGAGAAGGCAACATCAAGCATTTACCCGTTGCAGAACGTGTTCATTCGCAAGGTCAAGATTCTAAAGGCACCAAAGTTCGACATTGGCAAATTGATGGAGGTATAGCTTTCGTCTCTCTCTCTCTCTCTCTCTCTATATATATATATATATATATATATATATATATATATATATGCTAGTTTTTATTACGGTGTGTTTATTTGGTTGGAATAATCATGTTCATGTATCAAGTAATGATAATGTTCTTTATATGCAAATAATAGGTGCACGGTGATTATTCGGAAGATGTTGGCGTTAAAATGGAGCGACCTGCAGAGGAGCCAGTTACTGAAGCAACTGAAGTGATTGGAGCTTGAAAAGTTTTGAATGTGTTTTCTTTCTTTATTTCATCAGTTTTTGTTTCATGGAGATCAATGGTGATATTTAACTCTTTCAAGTTGATATTCAATTTTGTATTGTGATGCATTTTTTGTTTTGCTTATCGTGCTTGATGTTGATTATGTTAAAAGGTAGTTTGGGCCAACTTATTCTTGGATTATTATGCAACTTTCTTTGTAAAAATCACCGGGCATTAACTTACAATGCTACTTAAGTCATAAGTGGACTGGCAATACAATAGAACGTAGAGGTGCATGAATTGGGTTTTTTTAATACTCTGAACAGGGTAGGAACCGGTTCTTGTCAGGAACAGGGTAGGAACCGGACCCGACCTGGTAGTAAAAAATCAGGACTCAGTGTAACCGGGTAGGGTAGGAACCGGGTAGGGTAGGAACCGGGTGTGGTTTATACCTGAAAACCGGTTCCATCGGGTTTTTCATTTTTAATGAAATATGATCGTTGGGAACTAGTTCCAACGGGCTATGACTATATTACCGTTTTTAGACCGTTGGAACCGGTTTGAAGGTACACACACACACACACACACACATACATACTATATATAGGTAGGCTAGGTTTAACTTGTTAAGCAACTTTCCTGACTTGTAACACTTCCAATACTTGTTAAACTACTTCTCTAACTCTTATTTAAACCAATGGCAAATAACGATGATGTTGTTATGGTCATCGACACCCCGAGATGCCCCGAGGTTTTGGTTCACTATGACCTGTGTGTTATGACCGACACACAGGAGATGGCGTGTTGCAAATATTGTGGCAAGTATTTGAGAGCGGGGTCGAATTTCACTCTCCGTAAGCATATCAATAAGTATTGTAAGGAAAAAGAAAACATTTGGACGCCAAAAAAGCGGAAGCGAGAGAGTCGCCCGGCTCTGCAAATCAAGCCCTCGCCGCCGGTAACAAAGCTTGATGGACATAAAAAGCAGGATGAAAACAACAAACAGTGTTTGTTATTTTTGGTTTATGTTTAATTATGTTTGTAATTAATCGTTTTGTAATAATGTTAGTTGTTATATGTATATCAGATCAGAAAAAATTACAATTTAACCAAATCAATTTCTCACACTCAAAACTCAATCCCTACTTCGCCCCCTTTGGCGAAACAACCTCCAAACACAAATTGCATCAATTCCTTCATCAATCCTTCAAATCCATTCGGTAAGTATGTTAATTTCTTGTTTTTCTTTGATTCTAGGGGTTCGATTTGACCATCTCAAGTCAAAATCGGGTATAACCCGAACCCTAGAACCGTTTTCCATTCCATCCTTGAATGAATCGGGCAAAAGCTCTTGATATCCCTACCTTGTAGTTATTATCAAGGGATTTGTTAAGATAATAAGGGTTAAACCTAGTTTTAGACACAATTTGTTCACGGATTCGATTGTTTTGAGAGAAATTCTGTCGGGTATGGGTTTCCAACATGAAAAACCATTCGATTCGGACCCGGAGTGATATTTTCGTCAAACCAGGTTGACAAGCGAGTTTGATTCATGATTCTCTGTAGAACAGACCAAAAACACGGGCCATGTTTCCTTAATCATGCCCCATGGTCAACTACAAGTCAACCAGGTCAACGTCACTCAACCATGGGGCCGTGCTCCTCTTCTGGAACAGAATGTTGAATTTATTCTCAGCTATCCATTTCATTAATACGATTCCATTTTTAGGATGTCCTAAGTAGGAGAAGACATGCATGCATTTCTTGTCTTTTCGAGCCTACTCAACGCAATCAAATTGCTCGGGATAGGCTTGCAATCATGACTTGTCAAAGAGAAGCACCCCATCTTTATGCTTGTACACACACGCTGAAATCTGTCAATCAATTCGATCAGTACAACCGGCTTGTGACGGGCCCATGGGGTCGAGTTTTTAGCAAAAAATGAAGGAGAACTCACTAAGGATTTCCTAGATTTTTTGTCGATGAAAACCAAGGATCTTTACACGTGGGATCCTGATGGTATTCAGTTAGACTTTGGGGGGGGGGGGGGGGGGTTACCTCTGTGACCCATATTGGCATTTGATTTGGGCATTTATACCCCTATGGAAATTGATACCGAACTTTGGTATGAGGCTGGGACAAACTTTCCTGACGAAGAGGATAAGTCTTCTACACCACCCGATTACGTTCGAAAATAAGCTTGGGAACAACTTATAATATTCTCAAGTTTTATTTCATGTAACATACGTTAATGTTTATTGGAATTTGCATTTGTATTTGTTAAACCCACCCGTTTTGACGTTTCAATATATTCTTGTTCATCGTTTATCGTTAACATTATATTCCTGGGGATTCACTTTTATCGTTCGTTCATTTCCTATTTGTTTTAAGAAATTAACGAAATTCTGAAGATTTAACATTTATGTTTAAACGATTTCCAAACTTTATGGGTATAATATGATATCCAAGTTCTATAACCTTTATTACATTTTTATAATATTTCAAAGTTCAAGGTCTAGTTTGTACATTATACTTTAATTTCTATTTTAAAGAAACTAGAAACTGCAGGGCTTATGTGAAAATTATTCAAATTATATTAATATAGTATTAAAGATCCCAAAATCTAGCCCCAGCTCTTGCGATTTCATGGCGAGAGTTCGACGACAACAATAAACCTCCGGCGAGCCATCAACCTTAAAACGTGTGTTTTAATTCAATTAAATCTAATAATACCCGTAGACCATAACGAAATAATATGTAATAACAACCACTAATGGCGTTTTGATCCAACCCGGTGGAAAACTTATTAAAATTACATTAACGAGTAATCAAGTCTAAACGCTCCAATTCTTAGTATAAATAGCCTCCCAACCTTCATCTAAACTCGCCCATAATCTCAAATCCTTCTGATAAACTCTCCAAGTCTAGTAACAAAGTTTTTAACTCCGGCCAACTTGTTTATCATCATCCCATAACCAATCCAGGTAATAATTATATGTTTATGAATCATTTTTAGCCATAAATTAAAACCCCCAACCTATTTTGATCAAGCATGGAACCAGTTAACTGACTAAAGATCTAGGATTTCTTTTTGAAGAAGATGATGAACCAACATGTGTTTAAATAATGATGTTTCTATCTTAACATCAACAAGCAGCCTAGTTCAGTTGGTTTGTTCCCTTGGGTTTGAGCCATAAGACCCCGGTTCGAACCTGGGTATACATATTTTTGTTGTTTTATTTTTTTAATCATTTCCTTCCATTATTTTAATTAAATTAAATTTTTATGAATGATTATAACTCAAATAAAATCATTTTAAGATTTAATAAATTAATTATTAAATAATTTTTTGATCATCTATCGTCTAAAAACCCAACTCTTTCATATCCGTTAAAGTTTCGTTAAACCCGTTAGATATAAAATTTATATTATTTATTCGTCATGTTAACTCTATATATGCTAACGCAATCATAATCAGAATAATATTAGATCGATAAAATCCATTTCCTTAAAAATTATAATTTTCATATTAATATTAACTTAATAGTTAAATAATATTAAAATAGTAATTTAAAACGTTAAAATCCGTTAAAACTTAAAAATAATATTATAATATAAAATACTTTAAAATAATAAAATATACACATTAAAATTAATGCAATATTCCTTTAACTAAATTATTTACCTTTCAATTACGTTAAAACTCTTTCATATCCGTTAAAGTTTCGTTAAACCCGTTAGATATAAAATTTATATTATTTATTCGTCATGTTAACTCTATATTTGCTAACGCAATCGTAATCAGAATAATATTAGATTGATAAAATCCATTTCCTTAAAAATTATAATTTTCATATTAATATTAACTTAATAGTTAAATAATATTAAAATTGTAATTTAAAACGTTAAAATCCGTTAAAACTTAAAAATAATATTATAATATAAAATACTTTAAAATAATAAAATATACACATTAAAATTGATGCAATATTCCTTTAACTAAATTATTTACCTTTCAATCCCGTTAGTAGTCTTAATTTTTTTTTTGTATTTATTTATTTATAGTTCGTGAGGTTTAACCGTTTTGATGTGTTATTGACTTTTATTCTTATTTCCGCTTCAATATCAAAGGTGATTTTTTCACACCCTCATTTTAAATGCTTTTACATTTTGGGGGTAGCATGCATATCCTATTCAAAGCATTTACTTAATTATTCATTTTAAAACTACAATTCGTATTATGAACTTGTGTGTTTACTTGCTTACTTGCTTCAATTTCAATTTCTAGTGGTGGCTTCGATAAGTTTGATCATACGCCCCCTTTGGATTCAGGACCATCGTGTTATGAGTGGAAAATGGACCCCTGAGCCGAGTACGTTGGTTGTTACCAACTAGAAAGGACCTTGCATGCGATTATCTGAGTACATTGGTTGCTACCAACTGGATAGGACCTTACTTGCGTTTTACACTTGTTTATAGAATTGTATTATTCTCTTTTACGTATATATCAAACTTGTGTGATTCTCACCAACTACTTGTTAGTTGACTTTATTTTATATACATGCTACAGGTACAATTATTAGAGTGTTTAAAGGCTTCCACCATTTTTAGAGCCTTAATGATTCTCTCTCAATCTTTGCAAAATTTTTAGTGTGTTTCCAAGAGTGTTTAAAGGCTTCCACCATCCTCAAGATCCATCATTCCAATTTTCAATCTTTGTTTGATCTTAGTTTGCATTCCTTTGTGCTTGAACATGTTTTGTAAGCTTATTTCTTGTTTGATTGTAGTTGTTTAAGCCTTATGGGCTAATTACTTTTTCTATGTAGACAATGTTGAAACTCTTGCTAATGTGATATATTATCTATGCATGATTTTGGTAAATAGGTGTTCTTTCAAGAACATGGTTGAATTTATGAGTTGATATTGATGGTGTTCATGCTTGTTAGAGTTGCATAACCTTGTTAGTTTTACAATTGTTTAGGCATTCAGGTTGTAAAACTATGTTCTATATGTTTGTTTGTAAACTTTGAATACTCATATTTTCTTTGTTTACATTACTATGTTAGGAATGACAGGTAAAGACTAACTAGGTTGTAATATTGTTGATGAGCATGGAACCTAACACTTGATATTGGAAAATTGATGAGTGTTGTTATGATTCTTGACTTGGTGATGACTTGCTAGTTAAAGTTTCATAAGTTGATATTGATTTCATGAGTTTGGCTAGTTTATTGTAATTTAGGTGGTTAGATTGTTTGTTCATGCTAGCTTTCCTTTGATTATGAAACTTTGTTGTTTTGACAAATAAGTTAGTCTATGTTTATTTCTTGATTGAAAACCCATCATGATGATTATTTGCTAGTATTAGGTTATGTAAGACCACGAAATCCGGGAGTCCAACAGTTGGAATATCATACCATAAAATTTACGAAAAAAGTGACACGTTTATTTAACCTCAAAATACAAATAGTGGAAGTCTTTCTTCCCAAAAACGCAGGAAGCATCTAAACTGAAAGTAATTAAGTTGGAAATAAATTGTACTTTTGTATAATTCAAAACTCAAGTCTACACATGATGAATAGTGATAATAAGAATATCATATATTTACTCAACACATTAGTAAAATAACACATCTTCCTCAGCCAAGCACAAGACACATATCTCCTCACCTTAAGTCTCCAAACATAAAGTAAGGGACTTAAGGAATTTTGCATTTTGAGAATTATAGTTTCAGAAAAAGTATCTTTTAAGACTTTGTATTAAAATATCCTGAGGATCATATATCCTGAGCATAAAATACTTTTATGTTTTTAGAAAACATAATCAAAAGACTTATTAGGAATTGATATAAAATATCTTAAGGATAATATATCCTTATGGCTTGTGTGAGTTATCATAATCAAACCAAAAGATCATACCTTGAAATATAAATTGAGTGATAGAACTAAGTGTAAAGAGTACCTTTGTGGAGATCATTTATAAATCTAGTTAGCTTACATATGATATCCCCAACTGTGTATCTCTTTGAGTATCATGTTCCTGGAATTTTGCTAGGTTAAAAAAAACTTTGTAACATCTATCCATTTAGTGATTGTCCGATCTTCGATATGTCAAAACAAAGTTAGATAATCCTGGCGATAAAGCACATTTACTGGCGATAAAGCCTTTGTACTGGCGATAAAGCCTTTTCACTGGCGACTAGGCCTTTACTTGAGAGACATGAAAATGTCTAAGCTTGAGATAATACTGGGGAAAGTCCCAAACGTACAGGCATGTAAATGCCAAAACTTGAGATAACATGAGAATGCTATAAACCTTAGATAACATGAAAATGTTATAAACCGTATGTGTGACACGTCTGCCACTTATCTTAAGGATTCGGTATATAGCCAACAACAAACGGATTATCAGCTGGTCTGGTCTGCCTGCCTCGAACTATACCTGAATCATCGTGCGCTCCAGGCGTTCATTGGAAAGGTGAAAACCTAAACCTTAGAAGATATCAGGGATATCTTATTCGTGTGTGAGGTGATCAGCCTCTAACTGTTGTGAGGATAACATATCTTTGGGATAACTGCAAAACACTGAAGTCTTAATGAGGGGTGGGTATTAGCCTGGCTAACCCTCTGATGCTTAAGTCAGTAAACTTGATTTAGAGATAAAGTTCAAAGAGTATAAAAGTAGATGGGGAAACATACCTTTTTCCTGAGGATACGAACATACCAGTCAAGGATACTATCAAAAATATGCTTTAAGGTGGATAGCGTTCCAGGCTCTTGGTGTAGGAACAACTTCCATAGTGATTAACCTGTAGGCCCCTTTTCCTGCTTCTGAATCGATCAAGTAAAGACCTTCCCACTTGGGAGCTAGCTTTACATCTGCTGGGTTAGTGGTATTCTGAAATGCCTTTCTTAACACCATATCTCCTACTTGGAATCTTCGAATCCTGATATTCTTATTGTTGGACTTGGCTATTCTTTGCTGGTATGCTGCCATTCTGATCCTGGCGAGATCTCTGAGTTCATCAATGGTATCCAGGTCTTCAGTAAGGATTTGGTTGTTGGACTCAGTATCTTGGATGCTGGTTCTTGCTATGGGGATCACCATCTCTGTAGGGATAACAGCTTCGGCCCCAAACACCAAAGAGAAAGGTGTTTGTCCCGTTGCATTGTTTGAAGTGGTTCCGTCAGCCCAAAGAACAAATGGTAGTTCTTCAGCCCATTTTCCCTTCTTGGATCCCAATTTCTTCTTTAAATTGTTGATGATGATCTTGTTACTTAACTCAGCTTGACCATTGGCTTGAGGATGTACTGGAGTTGAAGTCACCATCTTGATTCCCCAACTTTCACAAAAGTTGGTTGTTCTACTACCGATGAACTGTGATCCATTGTCATAGACAATCTCTGCTGGGATACCAAATCTTGTCAGGATATTGCGTTTGATGAATGAGATCATATCCTTTTCTTTAACTTAGATAAATGCCTCTGCTTCGATCCACTTGGAGAAGTAATCTATCATAGCTAGCATAAAGACCTTTCCACCAAGAGCCTTGGGTAGCTTTCCACAATGTCCATCCCCCATTTCATAAATGGCCATGGGGATATGATAGGATATAATGGTTCAGCTGATTGATGCAAGATGTTGCTGTGTCTTTGACAAGCATCACATTTTCTGGAGAAGTTCATTGCGTCCTTCTTCATTGTTGGCCAGAAGTAACCTGTCCTCAGTATCTTGGATACTAAGGCTCTGCCCCTAGTGTGGTTTCCACAATCACCTTCATGTATCCTTGAGAACTTCTTGTGCTTCTTGATATTCCAAGCATCTCAAGTATGGATCTGCAAGTGATTTTCTATACAAAGTATTGTTTAGGATAATATACTGGGTTACCTTCATTCGGAAAGCTCTTGGATTTTCTCCTTCGGGAATCTCGTTATCCTGAAGATATCGCATTATAGGATGGGTCCAGGATATTGGATTATCTTCAGGATTCGAAGTCTCCAGGACTTCTTGGTTCTCCTTCGTTGCTGGAGTCAAGATATGCACGATAGGTATCTTGACATCATCTGGTATCTTGAGAGCTGATGCCAAATTTGCTAAGCATCTGCTCCAGTGTTCTCTTCCCTTGGTACCTGTACTATATCAAATGTTTCAAAACACACAGCTAATTTCTTAACTATTTCTAAATATTTTACTAAGTTTTTTGCATTCACTGCATAAGAGCCACTGAAATGGTTAGTTAATAACAGAGAATCAACATAAACTTGAAGATACCTGACCTTCATATCCTTAGCTAATTGCAAACTAGCTATTAAGGCTTCTAGTAGTATGAAATTCACAAGATATAGATAGAGGTATTATGTCCCCCTGTGGCGATTTTAGTAGGATACCTAGACCTGTTCCTCTTATGTTGGAGGCACCATCGGTATGCAAAGTCCAACTCTCCTTGATCTCTAGTTGTTGAACTTCCTTTTCTACTTCCTTAAGTATATCCTAGCTAAAATTAGCCACAAAGTCGGCAAGTGCTTGAGATTTTATGGCTATCCTTGGTTCATACAAGATATCGTACGCCCTAAGCTTCACAGCCCACTTTGCCATCCTACCTGACATTTCTGGTTTTCTCAAAACAGCTTTAATAGGATAGTTAGTTTTTACATGAGTAACATGAGTTTCAAAATAATGTCTTAATTTAGTAGAAGCCATTATAAGTGCTAAAATCAACTTTTCAAGATAAGAATACATGGATTCAGCAACTAGTAGACTTTTACTTACATAATATATTGGATGCTGTTGACCTTCGTAATCTTTGACTAAGACAACACTTATTGCACTTTCAGAAACAGCTAAGTACAAGGATAATAGTTCACCATCAACCGGCTTCATCAGGAGTGATGCTGAGGATAAGTATTCCTTCAAGGATACCAATGCCCTTTCTTGCTTCTCTCCCCATTCGAATTTTTGATTCTTCCTCAGGATATCATAGAAATCTTTACATTTCTCTGAAGATCTTTAGATGAATCTGTTGAGAGCTGCTATTCTACCTGTTAACCTTTGGACATCTTTGATATACTTGGTGATTTGATATCCAGGATAGCTTTGATCTACTCAGGGCTTGCTTCTATTCCTCTCTTGGTAACCATATATCCAAGAAACTTTCCTGCTTTGAAACCAAAATGACACTCGGCTGGGTTCAGCTTCATGTTATACTCATCCAGGATGTAAAATGTTGTTGCTAAGTCTTTGAGAGGATCCTCAGCCTTTCTTGACTTTACCACCATGTCGTCTATGTAGACTTCCATCGTGTCCCCCATTTGGTCTTTGAACATCATGTTGACTAGCCTCTGGTATGTTGCACCTGCATTTTTTAGTCCAAAAGGCATTGCAGTATAACAGTATATACCTGTGGGAGTCATGAAGGCTGTATCTTCTTGATCTGAAGGCTCCATTTGAATATGTTGGAATCCTGAGGATGCATCCATGAAGGTTAGCAGCTTATGGCCAGCAGTAGCATCCACCATTGAGTCAATGTGTGGGAGTGGAAATGGATCTTTTGGACAGGACTTATTCAGGTCTGTGAAGTCCACACACTCTCCACTTTCCATTTTTCTTTTGGACAATAACTATGTTAGGGTACGGATTTTCGGTATCCTTAGTAAGCAGTATGTTCACGATAACTTCAAGATACGGTATCCTCCGAGGTAACAGGTATCCTAAATATGTTATATGACTAAACAACTTGCTCGCAGCCTTTCCTTATTTAGCTGGTCAAGAGTTGTCGTCATAATTGCTTGAAGAAGCGGACTTACTGTTAATAAGACGTGGCCAAGAAGGAAAGACGCTGACTTGCTGTTAATAGAGCGTGCCCAAAAAGGAAACGTGCTTAATGGAGTAATTAATGGCTGATTAGATTAGTCCATAGTTTCCTAATTTATAGGAAGGTTTGTTACTCTTGTTTCATTATAAATAGAGCTAAGAACTTTGATCAAAACACACACTCTAGCACTCGAAATGTTACCAGAACTAGCATTCTCTGTAATCACGATCAAGTTTGAGCTCCACCATTGTAATCACCTTTATTATTAATAAACCAGTGGTGATAGTTTTCACTGCCCGGGGTTTTTTTCTGGTTATCCTAAGGATAACGGCTTTTTCGTCGCAACAAATCCTCGTGTTCAAGCACTTTTACGTTCATTTCATACAAGCACCTAGTCCCGATTACTAATTTGGTTACGAAATCGTTGTTGTTAATTTTTGACCAAAACAATTTGGCGCCCACCGTGGGGCTACGGTGCTTCAATCCTTGAAATCCGTTTATTTCATATTCAATCACTTTCATTCCCTTTACAATGGCCTCACAACCAAAAACCAGTTCATTCTTTGCACCGGTGGTCACCGCTGCTTCAAATGTCAACCCAGGACCTCCACCAGTGCCGAAGAAGAACACTCTGCCCAGAGGAGAACTTCCACCATTCGCGGGATCCTCTACACGGGTAGACCCGGCTATTTCTAACAGTGACATTTTTGCTTTGATGATACAGGTCAAAATACACATGGAGTAGCAAGAAAAGACCAACTCAAGGCTATTTAAAGAGATTGAAGGAATCAAAAAGAGGCCAGGGCAGGAGGCTACTCCAATCGGGCCCAGGATTCTTGTTTTTGGTTCTCCAGGATCATCCATCCTTCAGAATCCCGGGTCCTTGGGGACACAATCAACAACGACTCCGTCTTAGCAGTAATCAGGATACGGAGGAACTTATCTTCCGGTATCCTCAGAATTACCCAGACCAATGAGGCCAAAATCTATCAACATGCAACCTCTTTCAACTATTCCAGCTGGCGTATTCTCGTCAGGATCCCCCATGGTATCGTCTGAAGTGCATGTCGAGGACGATATCCCAATGCAAGTGTCACCTTATCCTGAGGATACCCTCAATGGAAATATTAGCCGTCAAGACTCAGGATACCAGAGACCTAACCATGACCTCGGTAACAGTTTATTTAATGCTAATTTGTACACTAACCGCAGACATGTGCAGGATATGGGGATATCCCCCGAGATAGCCAGGGAACTGCAAAAAATGAAGGATATGATTTCTGGTATCCCAGGGATAATACGTCCCATAGCTGAAGTACCTGCTGGTAGCCACAAGTTATCTAGGTTTACCTGGCCTATATGCGACGTAGAAATCCCCAAGAAGTTCCAAACTCCCAGCATGAAGCTCTACGACGGCACTACGGATCCTGAGGAACACTTAGCTCAGTACAGAGAAAGAATGGAGATCAACCACATCCCCATTGACATCAAAGAAGCTTGCCAATGCAAGGGATTTGGCTTAACATTAACGGGGCCAGCTCTCAAATGATTATTGAGTATTCCTTCCAACACTATTACATCATTTTCTCATTTGATTAATTTGTTCAATAACCAATTTTTTTGTAGTAGATCTTTTAAGAAAATGACAGGTGACTTATATAGAATTGTTCAGCGTAATAATGAATCCTTAAGGGATTACATAACCAGATTTAGCAGGGAAGCTTTGGAGATCCCCAACTTTGACATGGCAGCTGCTGTCGAGGCCTTCAAGATGGGACTAAGGAAGGATTCTCCTTTCTATGATGACCTTGTCATGACTCCATGCAGGAATCTTGATGAAGTCAGAAACAGGGCATTAAGATATATTCGGCTAGAGGACGACAAGAAAGCTCATGGAAGCTCGGTTATCCCGAAGTATGAATCTACCAATAGAAAATCAGACACTCCATAGAAGTACACTAGGCCCAAGCCTTATTCCAAGTAGGAAAATCTGAGGATAAATGCTGTGGAAGAAGATGAGGATGATGAAGAGTATCCTAAAATCCTGAATATTGTTTTAATATTGATATTAGTGGTGTGATTTTTGCAATGCAGGACCTAGGTGACAAGGCCAGATGGCCTAAGAAGAATGAGAAACCCGGATCAAACAAAGACAAGTCAAAATGGTGTGCATTCCATGAAGACTTTGGCCATCGGACAGACGAGTGTATAGCACTCCGGAAGGAGATAGGGTACCTTCTCAGTAAGGGACACCTAAAGGAACTATTTGGAAGAAATAAGAACAAGAGTCAGGATCCTGTCAAGATACCTGAAAGGGCACCTTCTCCACCACCCGGGGCTAAGGTGGTATTTTTTATCTCGGGAGGATTTGACATCCGTGGGACCTCGTATTCAGCAGCCAAGAAACGTTCTAGAAGACGAAGATGGATAACGGAGAAAGACCTCTCCGCACTTCCACATTGACGACTCAAAGAATCATATCCTTCGATGAGGAGGATAGATGTGACCTTGTGGATCCCAACCACGACGACTTGGTAATCACTTTATGCATAGCTAACCGTTTTGTGCGCAGGATACTCGTAGATGGAGGAAGCTATGTAAACATTATCCAGATGGATGCCTTGAAGAAAATGGATATCCCAAAAATGGAAATTATCCCGAAATCCTCAGTCCTTGTCGGATTTAGTGGCAAAACCACGAACACCTTGGGAGAAATCAAACTTCCAATATCAATTGAGGGAACTAACTCCCTACAAAAGTTTTGCGTTATTGACTCTTTATCTTGTTGTAATGTGATTTTAGGCAGGTCCTGGATCCACAACATGAAGGCAGTACCCTCAACCTACCATCAGTGTGTGAAACTCCCAAGTCCTTGGGGAGTCATTAAAATTGAGAGTAATCAACAAGATGCCAAGGAATTTTATGCTACATCAATGAAGTGGACTACAAAGCCTACTCAAGCATAGCAATTACAGAAACATCCAGGGAAGGTCCTGCAAGCAAGAGAGCAGGATGTAAAGGAAGTATCTTTGGATCCTCAGGATACTGAAGTCAAAGTATTGTTAGGATCTAGTATTCCTGAGGTATTGGGATGGAATTGATATCCTTTCTAAAGAAGAGAGCTTCTACCTTCGCCTGGAAAGATGAAGATGTGACAAGTATACCTAAATCTATAATCACTCATAAAATTGGTATAGACAAATCTTTCAGGCCAGTACATCAAAACCGAAGGAAGTTTGCTCCTGAGAGAAACACTATCATACAGGAAGAGGTGCAGAAGCTGCTCAAAACCAAGATGATAAGAGAAGTCCAATATCCTAGATGGTTGGCCAATCTAGTTGTTGTCCAGAAGAAAAATGGAAAATGGAGAGTGTGTGTGGACTTCACAGACCTGAATAAGGCCTTTCCAAAAGACCCATTCCCACTCCCGCACATTGACTTGATGGTGGATGCAACCGCTGGCCACGAGCTATTAACATTCATGGACGCATTCTCAGGATTTCAACAGATTCAAATGGAGCCTTCAGATCAAGAAGACACGGCCTTCATGACACCCCCAGGTATACACTGTTACACTGCAATGCCTTTTGAACTTAAAAATGCAGGTGCGACATACCAAAGGCTTGTCAACATGATGTTCAAAGACCAACTGGGGGACACGATGGAAGTCTACATTGATGACATGGTTGTGAAGTCAAAAAAGGCCAAGGATCATCTCAAAGACTTGGCAACAGCATTTGATATCGTAGATGAATACAACATGAAGCTGAATCTAGCCAAGTGTCACTTTGGGGTCAAAGCCAGAAAATTCCTGGGATACATGGTCACCAAAAGAGGAATAGAAGCAAGCCCAGAGCAGATCAAGGCTATCCTGGATATCAAATCACCTAGGAATGTCAAAGATGTCCAAAGGTTGACCGGAAGAATAGCTGCTCTCAACAGATTCATCTCAAGATCTTCAGAGAAGTGTAAAAACTTCTATGATATCCTGAGGAAGAATCAAAAGTTCGAATGGGGAGAGAAGCAAGAAATGGCATTGGTATCCCTAAAGGAATACTTATCATCAGCATCACTCCTAATGAAGCCAGTTGATGGTGAGCCTTTATCCCTATAATTAGCCATTTCTAAGAATGCAATCAGTGCCATCTTAGTCAAGGATCATGAAGGTCAACAACATCTAATATATTATGTAAGTAAAAGTCTGATAGATGCTGAATCCAGGTATTCTTATCTTGAAAAGTTAATTTTAGCACTTATAATGGCTTCCACCAAACTAAGACATTACTTTGAAACTCATGCTATACATGTAAAAATTAACTATCCTATTAAAGCTATTTTGAGAAAACCAGAAATCTCAGGTAGGATGGCAAAATGGGCTGTGTAACTTAGTGCATACGATATCTTGTATGAGCCAAGAACAGCCATCAAATCTCAGGAACTTGCCGACTTTGTGGCTGATTTTAGCCAGGATATACTTGAAGAAGTTAAAAAGGAAGTTCAACAATTGAACGTCAAGGAAAGTTGGACTTTGCATACCGATGGTGCCTCCAACATAAGAGGAACAGGTCTAGGTATCCTACTAAAATCGCCACAGGGGGACATTATACCTCTATCTATATCTTGTGAATTTCAGGCTACTAATAATGAGGCTGAATATGAGGCCTTAATAGCTGGTTTGTAATTAGCTAAGGATATGAAGGTCAAGTATCTTCAAGTTTATGTTGATTCTTTGTTATTAGCTAACCATTTCAATGGCTCTTATGCAGCAAATGCAGAAAACCTAGCGAAATATTTAGAAATAGTTAAGCAATTAGCTATGTGTTTCGAAACATTTGACATAGTCCAGGTACCAAGAGAAAAGAACACTGACGCAGATGCCTTAGCAAACTTGGCATCAGCTCTCAAGATACCAGGAGATGTCAAGATACCTATCGTGCATATCTTGACTCCAGCAACAAAGGAGAACCTCGAAGTCTTAGAAACCTCAAATTCTAAGGATAATCCAACATCTTGGACCAATCCCATAATACGGTATCTTCAGGATAACGAGATCCCAGAAGGGGAAAATCCCAGAGCTTTCCGAATGAAGGTAACCCGATACATTGTCTTAAATAATGTTTTGTATAGAAAATCACTTGCAGGTCCATACTTGAGATGTTTGGAATATCAAGAAGCACAACACGAAGGCAAATGTTGAAACCACACTGGGGGCAGAGCCTTAGCATCCAAGATACCAAGGACAGGTTACTTCTGGCCAACAATGAGGAAAGATGCAATGGATTTCTCCAAAAAGTGTGATGCTTTCCAAAGACATAGCAACATATTGCATCACCAGCCGAACCATTATATCCTATCATATCCCCGTGGCCATTTATGAAATGGGGAATGGATATTGTGGGTAAGTTGCCCAAAGCTCCTGGTGGAAAGGTCTTTATGCTGGCCATGACAGATTACTTCTCCAAGTGGATCGAAGCAGAGGCATTTGTTCAAGTCAAAGAAAAGGATGTGATCTCGTTCATCAAACGCAACATCTTACAAGATTTGGTATCCCAGCAGATATTGTTTGTGATAATGGATCACAGTTCATCGGTAGTAGAACAACCAACTTTTGTGAAAGTCGGGGAATCAAGATGGTGACTTTAACTCCAGTACATCCTCAAGTTAACGGTCAAGCAGAATCCAGTAACAAGATCATCATCAACAATCTGAAGAAGAAATTGGGATCCGAGAAAGGAAAATGGGCTGAAGAACTACCATTTGTTCTTTGGGCTGATAGGACCACTTCAAAAAATGGAACGGGACAAACACCTTTCTCTTTGGTGTTTGGAGCCGAAGCCGTTATCCCTGCAGAAATGGTGATCCCCATAGCAAGAACCAGCATCCAAGATACTGAGTACAACAACCAAAGCCTTACTGAAGACTTAGATACCATTGATGAACTCAGAGATCTAGCCAAGATCAGGATGGCGACATACTAACAAAGAATAGCCAAGTCCTACAACAACAATATCAGAATTCGAAGATTCCAAGTAGGAGATATGGTGTTAAGAAAAGCATTTCAGAATACCACTAACCCAGCAGATGGAAAGCTAGCTCCTAAGTGGGAAGGCCCTTACTTGATTGAAGCCGAAGCAGGAAAAGGGGCCTACAGGTTAATCACTATGGAAGGTATTCCTATACCAAGAGCTTGGAATGCTATTCATCTTAAGGCATATTTTTGTTGACATCCTAAACTGGTATGTTCATATCCTCAGGACAAAGGTATGTTCCCTCGTCTATTTTTTACATTTTCTAACTTTATTATTAAGTTTACTAACTTGAGCATCGGAGGGGTGTTAGCCAGGCTAACACCCACCCCTCATAAAGAGCTTAGTGTTTTGCAGTTATCCTAAGGATATGTTATCTCGGCAATAGTCAGAGGCTGATCACCTCTCACACGAATATGATATCCCTGATATCCCCCAAGGTTTAAAGGTCTTCACCTTTCCAACGAACGCCAGGAGCGCACGAATATGATATCCTGGATATCTCAAAAGATTAAAAGGTCTTCGCCTTTCTAACGACGCCTGGAGCGCACGATGATTCAGATATAGTTCAAGGCAGGCGGACCAGACCAGCTGATAATCCGTTTGTTGTTGGCTATATACCGAATCCTTAAGATAAGTGGCAGACGTATCACACATATGGTTTATAACATTTTCATGTTATCTAAGGTTTATAACCTTTCGTGTTATCTAAAGTCTTGGCATTATCATGCCCATACGTTTGGGACTTTCCCCAGTTTTTCTCAAGTCTAGACATTTTCATGTCTCTAAAGTAAAGACCTAGTAGCCAGTAAAAAGGCTTTATCGTCAGCACAAAGGCTTTATCGCCAGTAAATGGGCTTTATCGCCAGGATTATCTAACTTTGTTTTGACAGATCGAAGGTCGGATAATCACTAAGTGTAGAGATATTACGAAGTTTTTTTAACTTAGCAAAATACTAGAAACATGATACTCCAGAAAGATCAATAGTTGGGGACATCATATGTAAGCTAAATAAATTTATAAAGGATCGCCACAAAAGTACTCTTTACACTTAGATTTATTAAACTACTTATATTTCAAGTTATGATCTTTTGGTTTTATTGTGTTAACTCACACAAGGCATAAGAATATATTATCCTTAAGATATTTTAATTCCTAATAAATCTTTTGGTTATTCTTTCTAAAAGTATTTAATCGTTATAATCATTAGGATATTTTAATAAAAAGTCTTAAAGATATATTTTCTGGAACTATTAATATTCAAGAAGCATGTTTTCGGGATACAGTATCCTCGATGTAACTTATTTCAGAAAATTAAAAGACACATAATATTCCAACTAAAACTTACAACTTACTAAACACAATACCTAAAGCTAAAAGATTATATTATTACTAACCATAAGTGCAGTAAATCAAAAAGGCAACACCCGGGTTTCGTCATGAAAAGTCAAGATCCCTCCACCCATGTATCCTATTATCCTCTACATAATTGTTCAAGACAGGAAAATAAAAATTGTTCAATCCAACGTCAGACCAATAAACACATAGAAAGTTGGGCTCAAGCCTTTTCTTTACTTCTATCATCGCCCAATTGCACCCTGTCACCAACCGCCTTTACCGCATCCTTGATCGCCACCTCCACAGCCTCCTCCGCAGTCTTTTCCTCTCCACTCGGATGACTGACTCATGGATGAATGACACATGTCGCCAATCTATCACCATGCGGGGTTCGGATTTCAAAAATCTTACAGCTGTAATCCATGCCAACAGCTGTTAAATTTGGGGACAATTGTTAGGGCATGGATTTTCGGTATCCTTAGTAAACAGTATGTTCAGGATAACTTCAAGATACGGTATCCTCCGAGGTAACAGGTATCCTAAATATGTTATATGACTAAACAACTTGCTCGCAGCCTTTCCTTATTTAGATGGTCAAGAGGTGTCGTCATAATTGCTTGAAGACGTGGACTTACTGTTAATAAGACGTGGCCAAGAAGGAAAGACGCGGACTTGCTGTTAATAGAGCGCGCCCAAAAAGGTAACGTGCTTAATGGAGTAATTAATGGCTGATTAGATTAGTCCATAGTTTCCTAATTTATAGGAAATTTTGTTACTCTCGTTTCATTATAAATAGAGCT
Organism: Bidens hawaiensis; assembly: GCF_021521415.1. NCBI lineage: Eukaryota > Viridiplantae > Streptophyta > Magnoliopsida > Asterales > Asteraceae > Bidens > Bidens hawaiensis. Next base: position 2,568,870 of record NW_027491065.1, on the reverse strand, counting down.
AAGAACTTTGATCAAAACACACATTCTAGCACTCGAGAACTTACTAGTACTCGCATTCTCTGTAATCACGATCAAGTTTGAGCTCCACCATTGTAATCACCTTTATTATTAATAAACCGGTAGTGATATTTTTCACTGCCCGGGGTTTTTTGCTTGTTATCCTAAGGATAACGGGGTTTTTCCTCGCAACAAATCATGTTCAAGCACTTTTACGTTCATTTCATACAAACACCTAGTCCCGATTACTAATTTGGTTACGAAATCATTGTTAATTTTTACCAAAACAAACTAGATTGGCCAACCATCTAGGCTATTGGACCTCTCTTATCATCTTGCTCTTGAGTAGCTTCTACACTTCCTCTTGAATGATAACGTTTCTCTCAGGAGCAAACTTCCTTCGCTTTTGATGTACAGGCCTGAATGACTTATCTATACCAAGTTTATGAGTAATTATAGATTTAGAGATACCTGTCATATCTTCATCTTTCCAGGCGAAGGTAGAAGCTCTTTTCTTTAGGAAGGATATTAACTCCATCTTAATATCCTCAGGAATACTTGTTCCTAATAATACCTTGATCTCAGTATCCTGAGGATCCAAAGATACTTCTTTTTACATCCTGCTCTCTTGCTTGCAGGACCTTCCCCGGTTGTTTCTGTAATTGCTATGCTTGAGTAGGCTTTGTAGTCCACTTCATTGATGAAGCATAACATTCCTTGGCATCTTGCTGATCACTTTCAATTTTGATGACTTCCCAAGGACTTGGTAGTTTCACACATTGATGATAAGTTGAGGTTACTGCCTTCATACTGTGGATCCAGGGTCTGCCTAATATCACATTACAACAAGATAATGAGTCAATAACACAAAATTTTTTGTAGAGAGTTAGTTCCTTCAATATATATTGGAAGTTTGATTTCTCCCAAAGTGTTCTTGGTTTTGCCACTGAATCCTACTAGAACTGAGGATTTGGGATAATCTCTGTTTCCGGGATATCCATCTTCTTTAAGGCATCCATTTGGATAATGTTCACAGAGCTTCCTCCATCAACGAGTATCTTGCGCAGAAAACAGTTAGCTATACATAAATTGATTACCAAACCATCATGGTTGGGATCCACAAGATCACATCGGTCCTCCTCGTCGAAGGATATCATCCTTTGAGTTGTCAGAGTGGAAGTGCGGAGAAGTCTTTCTCCGTTATCCATTTTTGTTTCTCTGGAACGCTTCTTAGCTACTGAATATGAGGTTCCACAGATGTCGGATCCTCCCGAGATAAAGGATACAACCTTAGCTCCGGGTGGAGGAGAAAGTGCCATTTCAGGTATCTTGACAGGATCCTGACTCTTGTTCTTGTTTTTTCCAAATAGTTCCTTCAGGTATCCTTTGCTGAGAAGATATCCTATTTCTTTCCGAAGTGCTATGCAATCTTCAGTGCAATGGCCGAAGTCCTCATGGAAAGCACACCATTTGGACTTGTCTTTGATGGATCCGGGCTTTTCATTTTTCTTAGGCCATCTGGGCTTGTCACCTAGATCCTGCATTGGACAAATCAAACCACTAATATCAATATTAAAACAATATTAAGAGATTTTAGGATACTCCTCATCATCCTCACCTTCTTCCACAGCATTTATCCTGGGATTATCTTGCTTGGAATAAGGCTTGGGCCTAGTGTACTTCTGTGGAGTGTCTGATTTTCTATTGGTAGATTCATACTTCGGGATAACCGAGCTTCCATGAGCTTTCTTGTCGTCCTCTAGCCGAATATATCTTAATGCCCTATTTCTGACTTCATCAAGATTCCTGCATGGAGTCATGACAAGGTCATCATTGAAAGGAGAATCCTTCCGTAGTCCCATCTTGAAGGCCTCGACAGCAGCTGCCATGTCAAGGTTAGGGATCTCCAAAGCTTCCCTGCTAAATTTGGTTATGTAATCCCTTAAGGATTCATTATTACGCTGAAAAATTCTATATAAGTCACCTGTCATTTTCTCAAAAGATCTACTACAAGAAAATTGGTTATTGAACAAATTAATCAAATGAGAAAATGATGTAATAGTGTTGGAAGGAATACTCAGTAACCATTTGAGGGCCGGCCCCGTTAATGTTGAGCCAAATCCCTTGCACAGGCAAGCTTCTTTGATGTCAATGGGGATGGGGTTGATCTCCATCCTTTCTCTATACTGAGCTACGTATTCCTCAGGATCCGTAGTGCCGTCGTAGAGCTTCATGCTGGATGTCTGGAACTTCTTGGGGATCTCCACATCACATATAGGCCAAGTAAACCTAGATAACTTATGGCTACCTGCGGGCACTTCAGCTATGGGATGTATTATCCCTGGGATACTTGAAATCATATCCTTCATTTTCTGCAGTTCCATGGCTATGTCGGGGTTTATCCCCTTATCCTACACATGCCCACGTTTAGTGTATAAATTAGCATTAAATAAACTGTTACCGAGGTCATGGTTAGGTCTCTGGTATCCTGAGAATTGGCGGCTAGTTCCTCCATTGAGGATATCCTCAGCATAAGGTGACGCCTGCATTGTGATGTCATCTCCAACATGCACTTCAGAGGACACCATGGGGGATCCTGATGAGAATATGCCAACTGGCATAGTTGAGCGAGGCTGCATGTTGGTGGATTCTGGCCTCGTTGGTCTAAGAAATTCCGAGGATACCGGAAGGTAAGTTCCTTCGTATCCTGGTTGCTGCTGAGACAGAGTCCTTGTTGATTGTGTCCCTGGATCTGGGATTCTGAAGTATGGTTGATCCTGGAGAACCAAAATCAAGAACCCTGGGCATGATTGGAGTGGCCTCCTGCCCTGGTTTCTTTTTGATCCCTTCAATCTCCTTGAATAGCCTTGAGTTGGTCTTCTCTTGCTGCTCCATGTGTGTTTTGACTTGTTTCATCAAAGAAAAAATGTCATTGTTATAAATAACCGGGTCTACCCGTTTAGAGTATCCCGCGAATGGTGGAAGTTATCCTCTGGACTGAGTATTCTTCTTCGGCACTGGTGGAGGTCCTGGGTTGTTATTTGAAGCAGCGGTGACCGCCGGAGCAAAGACTGAACTGGTTTTTGGTTGTGAGGCCATTGTCAAGAGAATGAAATTGACTGAAAATGGAGTAAACGGATTTCAAGGATTGAAGCACCGCGGACCCACGGTGGGCGCCAAATTATTTTGGTCAAAAATTGACAAGTGCGATTTTACAACCAAATTAGTAAAATGGGACTAGGTGCTTGTAAATATTGCTTGAACACAGAGATTTATTGCGAGGAAAAACCCTGTTATCCTTAGGATAACAAGAAAAAAACCCCGGGTGGTGAAAACTATCACCACCGATTTATTAATTATAAAGTGGTTACAATTGGTGGAGCTTAATCGGATCGTGATTACAATGAACGAGTACTCTAAGTCTCGAGTGCCAAAAAGTGTGTGTGTTGTGATCCGAGTTAGGCTCTATTTATACAAAACATAAAGCTAACAATATGCCCAACATTTTTGGAAACTTTGGAATGAGTCCAATTAGCCATTAATCCTTCTAATCAGCATGTTTCCTTAGCGGCCACGTTCTATTAACAGCAAGTTCGAGTCTTCGGGAGATCAAACAACGGTCTTTGACCTGGTAAACAAGGAAAGTAGCAGACAATGTGTTAGTTATATAACATAATTAGGATACCTGTTACCTTTGAGGATACCGCATCCTATATTTGTTCTGAATATAATGTTTGCTGAGAATACTGAAAATCCGAGCCCTAACAATACATATGTATATGTATATGTATGTATGTATGTATGTATGTATGTATGTATGTATGTATGTATGTATGTATATATGTAAAAAACATGTTAAAGTCTTTAGCAAACTTTCGTTGATACCTAATAATACCTTTTACAGTTTGCATAAGTTCCGTTCCAATAAAATAATTGAGATGTCCAATGCCGTTGTTCTTGAAAGTGGAATGCAAAAATTCTTTTAAGATTGAAAATATCATATTAATTATTAACAGTTACCAAAATATCATCAACATACACAACTACATGGACCATTGATAAACACATTGATTTACAAAATAAAATAGCAACTGATCATTTTAAGAACTAATGTAAACTTTTGACATGAGTACATAATATAATTTTCCATACCATTGACGAGAAGTCTGTTGTAGACCATATAATGTTATTTTGAGTTTAAGGACTTAATTAGGATGGAAATTCATACTCGATGGTGGCGACATATATATCCTCATCCAAATCCCCAGGCACAAATGCTTTATTCACATCTAATTGAAAAAGAGGTGAATTTAGTGTAATAGTAATAACAATAAGACTATTGATGCATATTAAAATATACATCTTTTAGGCATCAAATAATCTCCAAAATAACATCTTTTAATATAATATTTAGTTCAAATAGCTATTTATTATGTTCTTTTCTATTTTTAAGTTTATTCTAGTCTCAAACAAAGAAACGAGTGTATACACAAAGAAAAATGAAGAAAAATAGAGAATTGTGCATCAGAAGACAAAAGCACCCCCTGGGTGCCTCATCAAGCACGCTCCCACTGTCACCTTATGAAATTAGACAAAATCTGATGAATAAAACATGGGGCCGTTCCTCACCAAGCACGCCCCCGTGGTCACCTTGCTCACATGAGATACATACATAAGAAATTAGCAATCGAAACATGTGGTCGTGCCTCACCAAACACGCCCTTGTGCTTATACCCCACATACATGAACTGACAAGTATTAAATGCACATGCAAAATGATCCGTGGGGCCGCGCTCCACTAAGTGCGGGGTCGTGCTTGGCCTTCCAGAAAGCCTATAAATAGTTTACATGTCTCATTGGTTTGGGTGTACTTGGAGGAAGTTTTGGACGGGATTATCACTTAAAATACTAACTATAAACCCAAGTTGTAGATCAATCAAAGAGTTTGAAGGCTTGGAAGCACCCACTATCATCTTAGAAGGAAAGATTCATCAATAATTTGGTTAGATTGTTCTAGTTTAATCATGTATGCGACATCTTCATGTTTTTTGATATTTTTCATCATGCTCACTATGAGCTAAACTTTCAATTACCATCTAAATCTATGATGTAACTTAACTCAATTTAATGATTATATTGAATATGTGATTTTGTTTTGGTGAAGTATTGATTATTTTGCAATTATCTTTTGGTGAAACATATTTTGTCACCTTAATTCCTAACTCAAGATTGATGATTAAATCAATAAACAAACTTTTATAATCATTCATGATTTACTCATGCTCTTGGAGACTAGAAATGGTAAAAAGAAAATATTGATATTTTATCCAAAACATGCTTCCTTGTATGAACTTTAAAAAGATGCAATACATGCTATGTTTAGTTTCTCTAGTTTTGGTAATTCTAAAATAAGATTGTTAAATACGATTGATTAGGTTGCCATGCTAGTTTAAAAGGTCATATGCCAAAGGAATGTGTAATTATACTCTACTTAAATCAACCAAACGGGATTATGTGTGTTAGCTATAATTCCTCAAAGTTGTTAGGATTAGTGTTTGAGAAATCAAAGTTAATCCTAACCTTTAGACTTCACAAAGGCTACTTGCTTAATGAAATTGATATTTCATGGTAGACATGAAGTTATCCAATCTATTTTCTTTTATGTCATAGGGTAATTCACTTAGAAATAAGGAATTATTCTATCTTATATTTTTAAAGCAAGTTGATCAAATATTCGTAATATTAACTATCAAATTGAGTTAAGTGGATTCTTGATTTAGCTGGTAACCATCATATATTTATCCTATCATTTAGAATTCGTCTATTTTCTTATTTTAATTTAAAAACAAAACAAAAAATTTTGCTTAAAAACAACCTTTTATGAATATTACTTATGGTTAATTTATTAACAAAGATCTAGTATTGAAATTATTTCGGGTCCTTGGATCGATACTTGGTTCTTACCAATATCATCCTACATATACGATAGGTATACTTGCCTATTTGTGTGTGGTTTAGTTTTAGTAGAAATCATTTTATTAAATTTAAAACCCGATCTTGTGTGAAAAGCAATCCACTTTTAACACTCACGCACGACATCAACTACAAATTTTAGTAATTTATGACAGGGGAAAATGTTTTGTTGTATCACCACGAGCCAACATGTATGCATTACACCATTAAACATTTCAATATGCATGGTATTTAACTTTGTAAACCCACTTACATTTGATTTCCTTCTTCCCAATAGGAAGACAAAAAACATCCCAAGTGTGGTTTGCTACAAGGGCTGCAATTTAGCATTTATAGCATCTTGCCATACTAAAATTTGAGTAACTTCTTTAAAAGAAGTAGGCTCATTTAAAGTATTAATGGCTTTTACAAGATTTTGAGAAGGCAAATTAAAATCATGAGTAGATAGTTGATGTAGGAGAATGAGAATTAGTGATAGTGAGGAAACAAAGACGATGAGAATTATTTGAAGTGAAAGAGTTATTTCAAACATATTCTTGTAAGTATGAGGGTGGAACAACAGTTCTTGAGGATCATAAAGGACGAATAGGACCAGGAATATGATTTCAAGAATCAGGAACTAATTGAGATGATTCACAAGGTGACATTGGACCAGGAATTTGAGTAGTAGTATATAAAGTATGTTGTGAATTGAAAGTGGGAAACTCATCCAAGAACTAAGAAATGTGGTTAATCAAGGGTGTATAAAAGAATCATTAGACTTTGTAATGGTCGGAAAGAGATATTTTTTTTAAATAAAACAGCATCATAAGATGAAAACACATGATTGGTATGAAAGTTATATAACTTGTAACCCTTTTTACCAAGAGGATAACCAAGAAAGGTACAAGGGATAACCTGTGTTTAATTTTATCCTATCCATTGCTGATTCAGTAATGGAATTGGCTATTTATCTCATGAACGGTCTCACCCGTAACAAGGAAGAATACAAGAAGGGTTAGAAAACATATTAGAAGAAAGGAAAGAAGGATACCCGCTTCAAGGATACAAAAGTATATAGAAAGAGGGAAAGTTTCACCCCTACATATGATGGTCCACATGAATCTTCTTCTGCTTCTTCTTCAGATTCTTCCTCCTGGTCCTCTTCTGGGTCTTCCTCAGAGCCTATTTCTATATCATTCTTATTTACTTCCATCTGGAAAGTAAACCTCTCTTGTGGTTGCATAAACCTCATCTTAGTCCATCGAGACTGAATTGGGCGTTAGATACAGTAAGGCTCTACTTCGGAGTTCTGAAATGCCATTGGCTTTGGTCCGAGTGACATTCTATCCAGCTTTAAGTGTCTGGTTCTTGACTATTTTGACTTTCCACCTTCATATCATTCAAAGGATGCTAATCTGGTATCCTTGATGGATGATATTCGAGAGTTGAGGTTCATCTTTCTTTTAGCTTCCTCCATAGCCTTCAGTTCTTTCAAGGTATAGTACATGGGGTTATACTCTAGGGTTGGAGAATTGCTTAACAATTAAATTGGCATATGTTCTGTGTTGGGAAAATAAAATTTCTAATATATCATTTTCTGGGCTATATGCTCACAGTTGAAGAAGTCGGTGAAATAATTGCCGTTTCCGTTATACATCTCTAGTGCTATAGGGTTTGAAGAAGTGGCTGCTTTACATCAATGACCGTAATAACTGATATAGGGATTTGATGACATCTATCAACACAGATTGAGGATGGATAAGAAAGAATACCAACCTATTATATCCATATAAATACAATATTGAAACTTATCTATAATCAAAGCTTATGTACCTTTTCAAATACCAAATTCACTAAGATTGATGGTTCTGCTACCAACCTGTCACACCCGGTCCCATGGGTCTAGGCGTGTGAACAACAATGGTACCTGTTTTGTAAATATTTCAGAGTATAGGTGTGGCAGAAGTCTTTCATTAATAAACAAAACTATTATATTCAAAATTTGGGAATTAAACACCCGTTGATAATACAAAAGTGTGTAACTTTGAAAACATTAATCACATCCTTTTAAATTATTTAAACATCATCTGAGCTAACAGATCGTCTAATGGATAAAAACACCGCCCTTCATATTTATTCCTCATTACATGTAAAACAATTTATAAAATACGTTCGCAACAAATCCTGGTGAACACGCTGACGCTAAACAATTTTATGTAAATCTTTGGTTCTTAATCAAAATAATCAGTAGTCCTATAGACTGGCATACTAATTATATGAACATAGTCAAGTCCACACTTCCCTATAGACTAGCTCAATGAGATAGGGGCATGATGCTAAGCGTGGTGGGGTATGCCTACCCTCTTCTCTCATATGCAAGGATCCAGACACACATATAATTAGCCTGGAAGCCAGCAGATGCTAAAGTTTTAGGGATCCGTAATCCCTTGTAAACTTTTGTGTAAATAACTCATTTAAAGAGTTTATTTGTAAGAGTTTAGATGTATTCACCTTTGTTATAATGATCAGTACTTTCACTGATTTATGCTTGTGAGTTACCTCGGACTTATAATACGAGAATAACTTTTATAAATGTCTAGATCAAATTAAATAAGATTTAGACCTTTAGTCTAATTTTGCATTGCTTTAAACCTTGATAAATCGTTTGTTTGAGTAAAACATTTAGACCTATAGTCTTCCTTTTTATTTACCAATTATGTTTTATGTTTCTTCTTCATGAAGAAACATCAATATATGTTTCTTCTTCAAGAAGAAACATCAATTTGACTATAACCCTTGTATGCAAAACTTTATGTTTATTAGTCATGAAGCAACATTATTTTTCTTACAATCTTTGTATATGAAAAGCTATGTATACTTTAAATTATTCAAGGTCTAGGTTATATCCCCGATTAGGGTCTAAGCTATATACTAAAATAACTTAAGCGGGACCCTACTTTATCACGGGTACTTGAAGGCTACTGTTTAAGGTTAATTGGACAAAACTTTTACTGTGCGTCGCGTATTGGGAATTAAACCATTGGAATTTCAGGGCTTGATCTTATTCACACGCTTCCCAATGTAAAGTGTGTATATTTATGGTGCGTTTTTGGATGCAGAACTATAAATACCGAGCTCCCCCATTAATAGGCAAGTTTCGGACTTTGTCGCGTATCGCGGTGGGTCCCTGAAATGGCTGTCGCAATACGCAATGCTACCGAATACTCAGCGTATGCCACGTGGCGTTGAGTCACTCTCCACGCTGTTTGATGATTCCCCACGTGTTAGCACGCGGTTCGACACGTGTAGGGCTATTCATGATTCGAGCTTGACTCAAGCCAAGGTGTTTTCGAACTCGGGCTCGAAATTAAACGAGGCAAATTCGCTAGGCTCTAGCTTGATTTTGAAGTTAAACGAGCTTAAGATCGAGGCAATGAGCCGAGCCATGACTCGAGCCGAGCCTGGTTCGATTTTGGTTCGGTCACAAAAATAATCCAAATCCACTCAAGATGTTTCAAATAAACTTTTTATAGCTAGTTTTATTCGAGCTTTTATCAAGCGAGCCACGGCCCAAGCTTCGAGTCTCTAGCTTTTTGAACAGCCCTAGACACGTGCCCCTGGTTAATTAATGAGGTCATCTCGATGGTCCAATGGATGTGGCCATTGCGTAGCATGACACCACCCATTTATCGAGTGTTGTGAATGTCCGTAGCACATCGAGATGTGCATGCTCTTAGCCCATCGAGTAGCATAATCGTCTATTGTACTTCGTTATTTTCGTTTTTTTGTGATGATCCCTGTCGTACGTATTTGGGGTGTTGGTTCCTAATTATTTTGGGAATATTTTGGATCCTCAACTTTTGAAAGCTGACAAAATTTTCTCGAAAGTTTTGAGATATTATAACATGCACAACCAGCCACCGGTATGCGCGTAACACAACATGGAATGCGTAATCGCCACGCTGCTTGTGCAACCTAACATTAGAGCGCGCATAAACTTAAATCGGTCACGTAAAGTGGCATCAAACGTGTAATTGGTTTCGTTATGCCCGAAACCCGTTCTGACCCAAACTTATATTAACCTGAAACTCGTTGTGACCCGACCCCTTTCAACCCGAAACTGTCTCAATCACAACCAAACTAACCATTTTGTACATTGATATAGTCTGTTCCTTACGTGTAATGATCCGTACCCGTTCCGACCCATTACCAGAACCCGCCCGCCCAGACCTGGTTGCGTGTCCTAATTCATAATAACGTAATATGTTAAATTTTTTAAAACTAAAAACTATAGCAATACCTTACTCAAATTAAAGAGAATCAAATTCTCGTTATTTTGGTTTATTTTTTTATAAAAGAATATTAGCATATGAAAAATTTGTGGTCGTTTAAAAATCTTGGGGGTAGTTGGTTAAATTAAGGTGCTAAAAATGTAATTATTGTTCAAATAAAGAAAAGTTAAGTGAAGTTGAGGGGACAAAGGTGTAAATATGGTTAAAAAGGCATATTTACCCTCAAAAATATATTAAGACATGCATTGAGACTTGTACATTTAGCAATGTTTGCTGTACCTCTTAATATTTAAGAGTTCCTTTGGATTTGTATTATATTATACTGTCACACCCGGCTACATGGGCCTAGGTGTGCGACCATAGTTAGTACCTAGTTTGAAAATATATCAAACTTTTGTTGCGTAGCGGAAGTTTTTTAGATTAAAATATTCTTTTATAGAAAACTTAGGAATTAAACACCCGGTATTGTCTTACAAAAAATTAAAAGTGATAAAACGTTAATTTACATCTTCTACGTAATTAAAACTAAATTGAGCCATTAGATGCGTCTAACGGCTATATCCTCCATCTTCTATTACACATTTCTACTTATTACCTGTAAAGCAGCTTTATAGAACATGCCAGCAACAATTGCTTGTGAACACGCTGACACTAAATCATTTATATAAATCTTTAGCTTCACATGTAACAACTCTGCAGCCCTAAAGACCGGAATACCAAATATATCACATAGTGAAGCCCTAACGGCAAGACCGACTCAATGAGCAGGGACATAATGTTAAGCTTGGCGGGGTATGCCTACCCTCTGACCTCATATAAATGGATTTAGACACACATATATCTAGCCTGAGAGTTAGCGACTACTAAAGTTTTAGGGATCTATAATCCCATGCAAACTTTTGACTCATTTAAATAGTATATAAAAGTTGGACGAATTCACCTTTTGATAAGTTGCTCAATTAACAACTTCTCTGCATTTGATGAACGATTACCTCGGACCTATAGTTCGAGAATGATAGTTTAATAATTTATCTAGATCAAATGATCTAGCTTCAGACCTTTAGTCTGGTTAAATAGCTTTAAACCTTTACATGATATTTTATTGTTAAATTATTACTTTAGACCTTTAGTCTATAAAATCATACATTTTGATATTGACGTTTCTCCTGTAGAAGAATCATCTAGATTACACGTTTCTTCCTCTAGAAGAAATCATGTTTATAAAACTTCTATATATCCTCCTTTAGAAGAAATATTATTTATTCAAAATGATTACTTTGTTTACTTAAAGCCTTTTGGTTTGTATGGCATTTGGTGTAGCATGTTTTGGCTTAATAGGTTCAAACACTCTCATCAAGCTCTCTAGGAAAGTAATCGGGTCCCGCGGTTGATTGGGATTTATACGAATTACTTTCCTTTGACAAGAAACTCGACAACAGGTGGTTACCCTTCAAGTTACTACATGTCCGTCATGTTTTTCTGTTTAACTATTTATAATTTTCTTTCATGAAAAAAATAACATTTCTTCCTTTAGAAGAACGTCAATTGATAATAATCTTTGAATGCAAAACTTAATGTTTCTTAATAATAAAGTAACGTGTAAATCTTTATATATAAAAAGCTTAAATATATCTATAAACCTTCCAAGGTTTAGGCTATATCCTCGACTGGGATCTAAGATATGAAGTAAAATATCTTAAACATAACTCTTACCTTAAAATGAGTATAACGCTTAAGGATGAACGAGTAGTACTTCGACTATACATAGGGTGTCGGGGTATGAAATTTCGAAACTCTAGAATGGTGTTGGGATTCCAAATTGGTGGCAAAAACTTCAAGAAAGTGAAAGTGGTTTGGTATTCAGGATGTCACAAATAAGAAGCCTACACCTGCTATTTATAGCCATCTCCGGTCAGACCGTTGATCACCACCATGCACACATGTGTCGTTCTTGTTGATGAGTCGTGTCATAAGGTGATGACATGTGTCATTCCATGGTGGCATGTTTCATTTCATAGTGACATGTGTCATCTCATGTTGATGAGTCATAGGGCACATGCCGCTTTAATATATCTTTCGCTAAATGACTAACCCCTCAATTTTCTAAATTATCAAAATTGGTATGGAAATTGTGACAATTGGTATGGAAACTTTCAGAGTGTTATATCCTCCCCACCTTTGAATTAATCTCTCCCTCAAGATTGATTGAAAAAGTATGGATATTTCTTCTTCATTTATGATTCTAACTCCCAGATAAACTCGGGAGCTCGTTTATTTTGACTTACTTCAACTTTCACCTCTTTAGTCTTTAAACTTTGAAACCTTCAATCTGAAGAGGTTGCTCTACAAACTTCATATTTTCGTTGAATTCAACATCTCTTAATGGCATTGCTAAAGATTCATCAGCTAAACATTATGTAAGTTAGAGACGCAAAATACATCATGCACTCCACTCATCTTTTCTGCCAACCGTAAACGATAGGCAACTAGGTCAATTCTTTCTATGGTTTCAAATGGTCCTACAAAATGTGGACTTAATTTGCGTTTCTTTCCGAATCGGACTACACCTTTCCAAGGTGATACATTTAACATTACTTTATCGCCTACCTGAAACTCTAACGGCTTATGACCATTTTCAGGGTAACCTTTCTGTCTGCCTCTATCTACTTTCAGGCATTCACGGATCTAAAGTATCTTATTAGTTGTTTCCTATACAACTTCTGGTCTACATTTGATTATCTCCTATTTCAGACCAACACATTGGTGTTCTACATTAACTTCCATATAACGCTTCGAACGCGGCAGCCTTAAAGCGCGTGTGATAACTATTGTTGTATGAGAATTCCTTTAGAGGTAAATGGTTATCTAAACTGCCTCCTAAGTCTTTCACACATGCTCGAAGCATATCTTCCAATGTTTGAATCGTCCTTTCACTTTGCCCATCAGTTTGGGGATAATAGGTCGTGCTATGTTCAAACATGTGCCTAAGGCATTTTGAAAATTTTTCCAAAAGTTAGGCATAAATCAACTGTCTCTGTATGAAATGATAGATAGCAGCACACCATGATACATCATTATCTACATAAAGACGTGCAAATTTATCATTGAGAATGTTTCTTTCATTGGTAGGAAATGGGCTGATTTTATTAATATGTCTATAATAATGCATATTGTATCGTTTTGACGTGAAGTCATTGGGAGTTTAGTGATAAAATCCATTATTATCATATCCCATTACCAGAGTGGTAATTCTAGTAGTTGCAATAAACTTGATGGCTTTTATTGTTAAGCTTTAACTTGTAAACAAGTCAAACATTTGCCAACATACAAAGCTATATCTCTTTTCATTCCATTCCACCAGTAGTTTTCCTTAAGATTTTGATACATCTTATCACTATCGGGATGCATCACATACTTAGACTTATGAGCTTCATTCATAATCTTCTCACGTAATTCTCCTACAATTGGTACCCAGATTCTATTCCCAAGTCTGAAAATATCATCTTCACCTTTGACTAACGAGTCAATGGAACCATTTCGTTTTTCCTGATCAATCTTTTTTCTTCTATTGCTTGCTTTTGAGCATTCTTTAGTTGTTCTATCAAATCAATTTGTAGTTCTAATCTTAATTTTCTAACCCTTTTGGGGTTCTCTTGCTCTTTTCTACTTAATGCGTCTGCCACAACATTAGCCTTTCCTTCATGATAGACTATGTTTTGGGTAAAAATCAACAAGTGTAATTTCGTAACCAAATTAGTGAGTGAGGTATGGTGCTTGATCGAAGATAAACGTAAAAGTACTATGACACAAGGATTTGTTGCGAGGAAAAAACCCGTTACCCTGAGGATAACAAGAAAAAAAAACCCCGGGCGGTAAAAACTATCACCACCAGTTTATTAATAATCGAAAAAGGTTACAAGTGTTTGAGCTTTTCTTCTTTGGATCGTGTTTACAGAGTAATACTATTGATAGTGTGTAAGTTGTGTGTCATATATGATCTAAACAGCTCCTATTTATAGTTACAAGAAGCATCACTAGATAATATCTAGCAATAAAGAGCATTAATTGTCCTGATTATGATCTTGGAGCCGTTATGGCTTGCATATCGTTGTTATAAATGAGTTGTAACTCCCTCCAACGTTTGCAATCTTTAATGCTTTATTGATTGTTGACCGTTTCTTATCGTTTGGAGGATACTGCATCCTGAAGTTATCCTGAATATACCGCATTTCAGGATACAAAAATTCCCATGTATAACAGTTGCTTAGTGGTCCGAATCTTTAGGAGATCATGTGAAGTTGTATGACCTGGTAAACATCAAAGAAAGGCGGTTGAACTATTAGTATAACGATATATTAAAGATACCTGTTGCTTGGGAGGATACTGTATCCTGAAGCTATCCTGAATATTACCTTTGCTTAGGATACTGAAAATCCGAGCCCTAACAATTGTCCCCAAAATTAACGGCTGTAAAAGGTGGTTTACAACTATTGATTTTTTGAATCTCGAATTCTTCACCCGATCATTATCCAGGTATATTTCTTTCTCTCTTTGCTCTTCATCTTCAATCACCATGAGTAAAAAACTCAAGCTTTCTGTCATCAAGTCCAGGCTCAGGAGGCTAAGGCTGCTGGGTTGGAGACTCTCTTTTGGGACGTAACTTCTTGGAAGAAGGTGCTGGCGGAGTTGACTGGAGAGAGCATGGAGGAAGCGGACCCGAACGGAGCAAATAAGGTAGCGGAGCAGGCTGTGGAGGTGGCGATCAAGGATGCGGTGAACGTGATTGGTGATGAAGCACAACTAGGCAATGCAGGCGGAAAAGACAAGGTCTGAGCCCAGTTTTTTTAAGTATTTTTGTTTGTGGTTTTGATGTTGGTTTGTTGAACAATTTACTTTTCTGTCTTTTAACAAGGATGCTTTAGGATAATAGGATATATGGGTGGAGGGATCTTGACTTTTCAAGACGAAACCCATGTTATCTTGACTTCTTAAACATCTAGTAATGCTTGGGTGGAAGGATCTTCCACTTGTTGAAGATGAATCCCTTGCATTGTCATTTTATCCATCTGCACTTAATGTTAGTAACAACATAACCTTTTGGTTTTAACATTGTATTCTATTTGTCATTTTGAATAACTTGTCTAAGTATGTTTTGGTTAGGATATATCTATGAAATATTAATTATCTTGAGGATAATGTATCCTAGACACATTTCTTGAATTCATCCTACTTCAGAATAAAATACTTTAAAGATTATATCTTTATAAAATATGTTTTGGATCTTTATTATGTTTTAAGACAAAACATCTTTAAGGACAATGTATCCTTAAATCTTGTGTAAATGTGAATTGTCACTATTAAACCAAAAGATTATATTTTGAAAGACAAAAATATGTAAAAAGACTAGGTGTAAACTAAACCAAAAGATTATGTCTTGAAAGACAAAACATGTAAAAAAGACTAAGTGTAAAGAGTACCTTTGTAGAGAACATTTATAAACTTAATAAGCTTACATATGATGTCCCCAGCTGTTGACCCTTTTCCATATCATGCCTTTGGATTTTGCTAAGTTAAGGGCAACTTAGTGATATTTTTACACTTAGCGATCTGGCCGATCTTCGATCTGTCAAAACTAAGTTAGATAGTTTGGGCGATAAAGCCTTAATACTGGTGATAAAGCCTTTTAACTGGCTATAAAGCCTTTTTACTGGCGACAAGGCCTTTACTTGAGAGACATGAAAATGTCTAAACCTTAGATAAAACTGGTGAAAGTCCCAAACGTGAGGGTATGAAAATGCCGAGACTTTAGATAACATGAAAATGTTATAAACCGTATGCGTGACACGTCTGCCACTTATCTTAAGGATCCGGTATATAGCCAATAACAAACGGATTATCAGCTGGTCTGGTCCGCCTGCCTCGAACTATATCCGAATCATCGTGCGCTCCAGGCGGCGTTAGAAAGGTGAAGACCTTTAAACCTTAGGAGATATCAAGGATATCATGTTCATGTGGGAGGTGATCAGCCTCTAGTGGTTGTCAAGATAGCATATCCTTGGGATAAATGCAAAACACTAAACTCTTACTGAGGGGTGGGTGTTAGCTTGGCTAACACCCCTCCGATGCTTAAGTCAGTAAACTTGATTTAGAGATAATAACAGAAATATGTAAAAATAGATGAGGGGACATACCTTTATCCTGAGGACACGAATATACCAGTTAAGGAGACTAACATAAATATACCTTAAGGTGGATAACATTCCAAGCTCTTGGTATTGGATCACCTTCCATAGTGATTAACCTGTAGGCCCCCTTTCCTGCTTCTGAATCAATCAAGTAAGGACCTTCCCACTTTGGAGCTAGCTTTCCATATTCTGGGTTAGTGGTATTCTGAAATGCTTTTCTTAACACCATATATCCTACTTGGAATCTTCGAATTCTAATATTCTTGTTGTAGGACTTGGCTATTCTTCGTTGGTATGCTGTAATTCTGATCCTGGCGAGATTTCTGAGTTCATCAATGGTATCTAGGTCTTCAGTAAGGCTTTGGTTGTTGGACTCAATATTTTGGATGCTGGTTTTTGCTGTGGGGATCACTATTTCTGTAGGGATAACAGCTTCGGCCCCAAACACCAAAGAGAAAGGTGTTTGTCCTGTTGCATTTTTTGAAGTGGTTCTATCAGCCCAAAGAACAAATGGTAGTTCTTCAGCCCATTTTCCCTTCTTGGATCCCAATTTCTTCTTCAAATTGTTGATGATGATCTTGTTACTAGATTTTGCTTGACCATTAGCTTGAGGATGTACTGGATTTGAAGTCACCATCCCCAACTTTCACAAAAGCTGGTTGTTCTACTACCGATGAACTGTGATCCATTGTCATAAACAATCTCTGCCGGGATACCAAATCTTGTAAGGATATTACGTTTGATTAATGAGATCACATCCTTTTCTTTAACTTGGACAAATGCCTCTACTTCGATCCACTTGGAGAAGTAATCTGTCATGGCAAGCATAAAGACTTTTCCACCAGGAGCCTTGGGCAGCTTTTCCACAATATCCATCCCCCATTTCATAAACGGCCACGGGGATATGATAGGATATAATGGTTTAGCTGGTTGATGTAAGATGTTGCTGTGTCTTTGACAAGCATCACATTTTTTAGAGAACTTCATTGTGTCCTTCTTCATTGTTGGCCAGAAGTAACCTGTTCTCAGTATCTTGGATACTAAGGCTCTGCCCCCAGTGTGGTTTCCACAATCACCTTCATGTATATCCTTGAGAACTTCTTGTGCTTCTTGATATTCCAAACATCTCAAGTATGGACCTGCAAGTGATTTTCTATACAACACATCATTTAGGATAATATACTGGGTTCATTCGGAATGCTCTGGGATTTTCTTCTTCTGGGATCATGTTATCCTGAAGATACCGTATTATGGGACTGGTCCAGGATATTGGATTGTCTTCAGGTAACGAAGTCTCCACGACTTCATGGTTCTCCTTTTTTGCTGGAGTCAAGATATGAACGATGGGTATCTTGATATCGTCTGGTATCTTGAGAGCTGATGCTAAATTTGCTAAGGCATCTGCTTCAGTGTTCTCTTCCCTTGGTATCTGTACTATATCAAATGTTTCAAAACACATAGCTAATTTCTTAACTATTTCTAAATATTTTGCTAAGTTTTCTGCATTCACTGCATAAGAGCCATTAAAATGGTTAGCTAGTAACAAAGAATCAACATAAACTTGAAGATACCTGACCTTCATATCCTTAGCTAATTGCAAACTAGCAATTAAGGCTTCATATTCAGCCTCATTATTAGTAGCCTGAAATTCACAGGATATGGATAGAGGTATAATGTCCCCCTATGGCGATTTTAGCAGGATACCAAGACCTGTTCCTCTTAAGTTGGAGGCACCATCTATATGCAAGGTCCAACATTCCTTGATCTCCAATTGGTGAACTTCTTTTTCCACTTCTTCGAGTATATCTTGGCTAAAATCAGCCACAAAGTTGGCAAGTGCCTGTGATTTGATGGCTGTCCTTGGTTTATACAGTATATCGTATGCACTAAGTTTCACAGCCCACTTTGCCATCCTTCCTGACATTTCTGGTTTTCTCAAAACAGCCTTAATAGAATAGTTAGTTTTTACATGGATAACATGAGTTTCAAAATAATGTCTTAATTTAGTAGAAGCCATTATAAGTGCTAAAATTAACTTTTCAAGATAAGAATACCTAGATTCAGCATCTAATAGGCTTTTACTTACATAATATATTGGATGTTGTTGACCTTCATGACCTTTGACCAAGACAGCACTTATTGCATTCCCAGAAATGGCTAAGTACAAGGATAATGGTTCACCATCAATTGGCTTCATCAGGAGTGGCGTTGAGGATAAGTATTCCTTCAAGGACATCAAAGCTCTTTCTTGCTTCTCTCCATATTCGAATATTTGATTCTTCCACAGGATATCATAGAAGTCTTTACACTTCTCTGAAGATCTTGAGATGAACCTGTTGAGAGCAGCAATTCTTCCGGTCAATCTTTGGACATCTTTGACGTTCATTGGTGATTTGATATCCAGGATGGCCTTGATTTGCTAAAGGCTTGCTTCTATTCCTCTTTAGGTGAGCATGTACCCAAGGAATTTTCCTGCTTTAACCCCAAAATGACACTTGGCTGGATTCAACTTCATGTTGTATTCATCCAGGATGTCAAATGCTGTTGCCAAGTCTTTGAGATGATCCTCAGCCCTCCTTGACTTTACCACCATGTCATCGATGTAAACTTCCATCGTGTCCCCCAGTTGGTCTTTGAACATCATGTTGACCAGCCTTCGGTATGTTGCACCTGCATATTTTAATCCAAAAAAGCATTATAGTATAACAGTATATACCTGTGGGGGTGATGAAGGCTGTGTCTTCTTGATCTGAAGGCTCCATTTGAATTTGTTGAAATCCTGAGGATGCAACCATGAAGGTTAACAGTTCATGACCAGCAGTTGCATTGATGTGCCTAAAAGTGGTATACAAAA
Organism: Bidens hawaiensis; assembly: GCF_021521415.1. NCBI lineage: Eukaryota > Viridiplantae > Streptophyta > Magnoliopsida > Asterales > Asteraceae > Bidens > Bidens hawaiensis. The sequence goes on along the minus strand of NW_027491065.1, from coordinate 2,549,587 downwards.
ATTATGCAATTAATCGACCTAGCACAACGAGTAATAAAAACCTAGAATACCCTAAACCAAACCACTAGCAACACGCAAGTGAACCAATCGGGTGTAGAAAAGCTATGGGAAGTCCGGGAGTATCGAACCCTAGAGACACTAATTTAATTAACTAACTAGATTCTAAAAGCTAAATAAATTAATAATTAAGAAACAGATTATTTTTGGATTCTTATTTATTTTATTTTAAAACTAATAATTTTTTTGACTATTTAATTAAGCTAAATTAACTAATAAATTAACTTAAACTCTAAAGACTTAGATGAAAACCACTAATGATAAAGGCGTTACCTAGGCTTGAAATCCTACTTGTGAATCTTGGATGCTTATCGGCTATGGAAACTGCGATCGAACCAGGATCTAAAGATACGACGCCCTAGACATCCTAGTGGATCCCTGATCTTCTCTGGGTGACACCTAAAAGGAATACCTAAGGAACGTATGACGCAAACCGGTTGGTTGGATTACCTCTCAGTCTGTCTAACAATACTAAAGTACTCTAACGACTAGATCAGCTCTCAGTCTCACTAATCACAATACATCCGGGAGTGTAAGGGACGTAAGGAGTAACCTAAAGATGCTCAAAAAGACTTAGGATAGCAAAAATTAAAAGACAATAAGGGGGAAATCCACTCTCGTGTAATCTATGCCCAAACAACCTAATGACTAAGACAACCGCAACTATCTATTATCTCTCAGTCTTAAGATAGGTAGAACACTTAAAATCTCTAAACTCTCAAACAATAGTTCCTATGGAATACGTCGACTATAAACCATAAACTAGTTACGAACACACAGTAGGTAACATAATATGCGTCTACACATGAAAGACTTTCACAAAGACACATATGGAACTAGTGAATAAAAGTAAATTAATAATAAGTATGCATATTCATCTTAAAAACATCAAAAAGTCTGTTACAATAATATTAGTCCAGCACCAATAACCAATAAAACCGACAAGCAAACCAAACTCAACAAGTATTCATTCAAAGCCTAGGCAACTAAAAAGGTTTTAGCCAACAATCATGTTCAAAAGCATAAAATATATAAGTTCAAAACCTAAGTTCATAATAAAAATAAGAAAATTAAAAACAAAAGAACCGTGTTTGAATGAGTCGGTGTGAACCCTAACACAAACTTGCTTGCGGCTGTCTTCCTAGAATTCCTTCCAAGAATAATAACAATAATGATGGTGGTAGGGGACTTTTGTGAATCCCACGTGAACTCTGATGGCAGCTCCAAACAAATTATTGTTATGCTTTTTGTCTCCTATCAGCCGAATCCTCTTCCAATCTATATTGCTTGCGACTCCACTAATGCAAGCTCTCTCTCTCTCTCTCTCTCTCTCTCTCTCTCTCTCTCTCGTCAATTTCCCTGTATGGCGGCTCCCTTAGGTTATATCATCCAATCACCCACCCTCTTTTTATTTTCTTGTTCATTACTCCAACTCTTAAAGCCCATGTTAACTTTCAGATAATTTTGGCCTTCACGTTCCATAAGATCCATCCCATGAATTTGCTACATCAAATAAAATATTACTAACTTTTGTATCCCAATCTTACAATTGAATTCGTTGGCATGGAACAAAAACCAAATTAATTTTTCTTTTTTTCTTTTTTTTGAAAGTATTATATATAATAGTTAATACACTATAATAATATAAATTAGTAATATATAACATATGCTTGACTCGTCATTTCTCGGTCTCATGTTTAGCAAAAGTGTTTCATTTTAGCCCTTTGTCTCTAGAAACCATTAAACTCACATATGAACCAAATAATAATAATATTCAATAAAAAGTTGTCTAAAAAATACTTAAAAGTATAGGGAATATTTATATAATAATATGTATAATTTAGACCACATCATGCATCCACCATTGAATCAATGTGTGGGAGTGAAAATGGGTCTTTTGGACAAGCCTTATTCAGGTTTGTGAAGTCCACACACACTCTCCACTTTCCATTCTTCTTTTGGACTACTATTAGATTGGCTAACGATCTAGGGTAGTGGACTTCTCTTATCATTTTGGTCTTGAGCAGCTTCTGCACTTCTTCTTGTATGATAACGTTTCTCTCAGGAGCAAACTTCCTTCTCTTTTGATGTACCGGCCTAAAAGATTTATCTATACCAAGTTTATGAGTAATTATGGACTTAGAGATACCTGTCATATCTTCATGTTTCCAGGCGTAGGTAGAGGCTCTTTTCTTTAAGAAGGATACCAATCCTTGTTCGATATCCTCAGGCATACCTGATCCTAACAATACTTTGATCTCGGCATCCTGAGAATCCAAGGATACTTCCTTCAATTCTTGGTCTCTAGCTTGCGGGACCTTCCCTGGTTGTTTCTGTAATTGCTATGCCTGAGTGGGCTTTGTAGTCCACTTCATTGATGATGCATAACATTCTTTTGCGTCTTGCTGATCGCTTTCAATCTTGATAACTCCCTACGGACTTGGTAGTTTCACGCATTGATGATAGGTTGATGGCACTGCCTTCATGCTGTGGATCCATGGCCTGCCTAATATCACATTACAACAATAAAGAGTCAATAACACAAAACTTTTATAGGGAGTTAGTTACCTCAATATATATTGGAAGTTTAATTTCTCCCAATGTGTTTTTGGTTTTGCCACTGAATCCCACAAGAACTGAGGACTTTGGGATAATCTCCGTTTCCGGGATATCCATTTTCTTCAATGCATCCATCTAGATAATGTTCACAGAGCTTCCTCCATCAACGAGTATCCTGCGCACAAAACAGTTAGCTATACATAAAGTAATTACCAAACCGTCATGGTTGGGATCAACAAGATCACATCGATCTTCCTCATCGAAGGAGATGATTCTTTGAGTTGTCAACGTGGAAGTACGGAGAGGTCTTTCTCCATGGTCCATCTTCATTTCTTCGGAACGCTTCTTAGCTGCTGAATACGAGGTTCCACAAATGTCCGATCCTCCCAAGATAAAGGATACAACCTTGGCTCCGGGTGGTGGAGAAGGTGCCTATTCAGTTATCTTGACAGGATCCTGAATTTTGTTTTTGTTTCTTCCAAATAGTTTCTTCAAGTGTCATTTGCTAAGAAGGTATCCTATCTCCTTCCGAAGTGCTATACAATCTTCAGTGTGATGGCCAAAGTCTTCATAGAATGCACACCATTTAGACTTGTCTTTGCTGGATCCGGCCTTCTCATTTTTCTTGGGCCATCTGGCCTTGTCATCTAAATCCCGCATGGCACATATTACCCCACCAATATCAATATTAAAACAATATCCGGAGATTTTATGATACTCCTCATCGTCTTCGCTTTCATACACGGCGTTTATCCTGGAGATATCTTGTTTGGAATAAGGCTTGGGCCTAGAGAACTTCTGTGGAGGGTCTGATTTCCTATTGGTAGACTCATACTTCGGGATAACCAAACTTCCATGAGCCTTTTTATCATCCTTTAGCTGTATGTATCTTAATGCCCTGTTTCTGACTTCATCAAGATTCTTAAATGGAGTCATGACAAGATCGTCATAGAAGGATGAATCCTTCTTTAACCCCATCTTGAGAGCTTCAACAGCAGCCGCCATGTCAAGGTTGGGGATATCCAAAGCTTACCGACTAAATCTAGTTATGTAATCCCTTAGGGATTCATTATTAGGTTGAACAATTCTATATAAATCACTTGTCATTTTCTCAAAAGATCTACTACAAGAAAATTGATTATTGAATAAGTTAATCAAATGAGCAAAGGAAGTAATAGTATTGGAAGGAATACTTAATAACCATTTGAGGGTCAGCCCCGTTAGTGTTGAACCAAATCCCTTACATAAACAGGCTTCTTTGATTTCAGCGGGAATTGGGTTAACCTCCATCCTCTCTCTGTATTGAGCTACGTGTTCCTCAGGATCTGTAGTGCCATCGTACAGTTTCATGCTGGGTGTCTAGAATTTCCTGGCTATCTCGGGAGATATCCCCCTATCCTGTACAGATCCACGGTTAGTGTATAAATTAGCATTAAGTAAACGGTTACTGAGATCGTGGTTAGGTCTCTGGTATCCTGAGCCTTGACGGCTAGTTCCTCCATTGAGGGTATCCTTAGGATAAGGTGACGTCTGCATAGGGATGTCATCTCCAACATATACTTCAGAGGACACCATTGGAGATCTTGACGTGAATATGCCGGCTGGCGTGGTTGAACGAGGCTGCATGTTGATGTAGTCTGGCCTCGTCGGTCTGGGTAACTCCAAGGATACCGGAGGACAGATTCCCCAATATCCTGATTGTTGCTGAGACGGGATCCTTGTTGGTTGTGTCCCCAAGGATCCAGGATTCTGAAGGATAGATGATCCTAGAGAATCATAATCAAAAACCCTGGGCATGATTGGAGTATTCTCTTGCCCTGGTTTCTTTTTGATCCCTTCAATTTCCTTGAATAACCTTGAGTTGGTCATTTCTTGCTGCTCCATGTGAGTTTTGACCTGTTTCATTAAAGCAAAAATGTCATTGTTTAATATAACCGGATCTACCCGTGTAGAGGTTCCCGGGTACGGTGGAAGTTCTCCTCTGGGTTGATTGTTCTTCTTCAGTACTGGTGGAGGACCAAGGTTAACACTTGAAGCAGTGGTGACCACCGGAGAAAAAATAAAGGTGGTTTTTGGTTAAGAAGACATGATGAAAGGATGAAGGTGATGGAGAATGAATTAAAAACGGTTTTAAAAGATTGAAGCACCGATTGCCCCACGGTGGGCGCCAAATTGTTTTGGGTAAAAATCAACAAGTGTAATTTCGTAACCAAATTATTGAGTGAGGTATAGTGCTTGATCGAAGATAAACTTAAAAGTACTATGACACAAGGATTTGTTGAGAGAAAAAAACCCGTTATCATGAGGATAATAAGCAAAAAAAAACCCGGGCGGTGAAAACTATCCTCACCAGTTTATTAATAATCAAAAAAGGTTACAAGTGTTTGAGCTTTTCTTCTTTGGATCGTGTTTACAAAGTAATACTATTGATAGTGTGTAAGTTGTGTGTCCTATATGATATAAACAGCTCCTATTTATAGTTACAAGAAGGATCACTAGATAATAACTAGCGATAAAGAGCATTAATTGTCCTGATTATGATCTTGGAGCGGTTATGGCTTGCATATCATTGTTATAAACAAGTTGTAACTCCCTCCAACGTCTACAATCTTTAATGCTTTATTAATTGTTGACCGTTTCTTGTCGTTTGGAGGATACTGCATCCTAAGTTATCCTGAATATACCGCATTTCAGGATACAAAAAATCCCATGTATAACAGTTGCTTAGTGGTCCGAATCTTTAGAAGATCATGTGAAGTTGTATGACCTGGTAAACATCATAGAAAGGCGGTTGAACTGTTAGTATAACGATATATTAAAGATACCTGTTGCTTGGGAGGATACTTGATGTGTGTCGGATAACCCTATAACAATGACCCTCACAACTAAGCTTTAAAAATAAAATGAAAATCCTAAAACCACACACAACCGGCAAGTGTACCGATCGCAAGTAGTATAGACCTAGGAAGTCCGAGTATCGAACATGTGGACACGTAATACGCTAACGATTACTAACTCTAGACAAGACCTACCTTAGAATAATATTTGATTGATTTTTGATTTTTTAATTACTTAACTAAACTAACTGGACTAACTAACAAAAGTTACCTAAAATAGGAAACTTAACGACGAACTAACTGTGCTAACTTCGGATGGAGAAAAACGTCTACCTAGGTTTAAATCAAACTGTAGGCATAACAAGCTAATGGATTGGATGAATTCAAGACACCGGTCCCTAAAGATGACACAACTAAGGATCGCTCGGGCTCACTGGATCACCTCTCGGTCTCACTCAACAAACCCTAACTACTCTTAATCGGCTAAAACGACCAAACCGGGAGATAATTGCTAACGTGTTCTAATGTTGACTCACCTCTCGGTCTCACCAACACTCGACCCTAATGGCAATGAATACTACACAACCAAGGATAGAGGAACAATTCAACTTAAACCAAGATAGATCAACTAGTCGCTCAAAACACCTAAACCTGACAAGAAACGAACTCGCTCTCGCGCAATCCTTATTCTAGCATGCAAAGGCAATGAGACAACCCTAACTTCTTATCACCTCTCGGTCTCAAAGAAGGTGCCTAACCGCTGTACTTTAACTAAATAATCATGCAACAAAACCCTACGGTGGTACCTACCTCAAACAAACCCTAAACACAAAGTCTAGAATCAAACAATGCACCGATCAATCAATACAAAACTAATCAACCGACACAAGAGGTTTATGCAATGAATTACCAAAATTTCCAGCCCTTAAACACAACCTATTTCATGTCTAAATCAAACTTTACAATAACAATATACGTCTATCAATCAAACAATCCAACAAGCTCATCAAACATTAACAATTATCATCATTCATAGGTAGAACTAACAAGTTTAGCCTCTAATCATATTTGGACAGCCATGAAAACTTAATAAAAACATCAATAAACTCATCCCAATCATCTTGACAATCATTCAACAACCAATAGCAATCATAAACAAGTCAATCTCTAACACAATTGCAAAACTATGTATCAATTGATCAAGAAAATAAAGTTTGATGAACAAAGTAATGAATGGAAGGATATGAGATGTTCCGAGGCTGCTCGTGGCTGTAAGAACTGATGGTAAATGATCCCGGGGCTTGCTCTTGACTCCTTCTTCCTTCCTTAGCCGCCAAAATTCCTTTCTCCCTAGCTTTTCTTTTCTTCTTGGCTGCTGTCCAAAGTTCCAATCGGACCAGGGTCTAGGCTTAGGGTTTTTTTAATTTTTTTTTATGTTACAATATTATGTAGAGAATGGGATTGTCCATGATGTATATGGGCCGGGCTTTGAGTTTTACTTGAAAACGTATGCGTAAAAAGCTGGTAAACTGCTCGAAAAGTCCGGTTTCTTTCTTTCTTTCACCCAAAACCTACAAGATTATTAAAACTATGTAAAACCTATATAAAAAAAGTAAAAATACATAAAATATAATATAATATGTAGATAAAATATGCGGAAAATACGTGTGTTTTACAACACATCAATACTGTATCCTGAAGTTATCCTGAATATTTGCTTAGGATACTGAAAATCCGAGCCCTAACAGACTATGTCACAGTCATAATCATTCTGGGTTTCCATCCATCTTCTTTGACGCATATTCAATTCTTTCTGGTAAAAAATATTCTTTAAGCTCTTATGATCTGTGTACACTATGAATCTAACTCCATATAGATAGTGCCTCCATAATTTTGGTGCGAATATTATGGCACCTAAATCTAGGTCATGAGTTGTAAAAATCTTTTCGTGTACTTTCAGTTGTCGTGAAGCATAAGCTATGACTTTGTTCTTTGCATAAGAGCATAACCTAAACCTGTGTGAGAAGCGTCACTGTATACAACAAAGTCTTATGTACCTTCTAAAAAAGCAAAGATTGGTGCATTTGAACGTTTCTATTTTAAAATGATGAATGCTTCTTGTTGTTTTGGTCCCCATTCGTATTTAACATTCTTACGAGTTAATGAAGTCAGTGGGACTGCAACTCGGGAGAAATTCTCTATGAATCTTCTGTAATATCCTGCCAAACCTAAGAAACTCCTGACTTCGGGTGGCAAGCTTAGGATCTCCAATTTTTCTATCACTTCAATCTTTGCAGTATCTACTTGTATACCAATTACGTTGACAACATCGCCGAGAAATTGTACTTCATGAAGCCAAAGTTCACATTTAGAGAATTTAGCATACAATTTCTTGTTTCTAAGTAACTCAAGTAAAGTCATGAGATAAACTTTATGATCTTCTTTTGATTTAGAATAAATAAGTATATCGTTAATGAATACGATTACAAATTTATCTAAATTGGGTTTACAAATTCTATTCATCATATCCATGAATGTGGCTAGAGTGTTAGTAAGTCCAAATGGCATAACCGTGAACTCATAATGTCCATACCTCCTCCTGAAGGCTGTCTTGGCTACATCTTCTTCTTGGGTCTTCAACTGATGGTAGCCTGAACGTAAGTCTCTTTTTGAAAAGAAACTTGCTCCTTGTAATTGATCAAATAGGTCATCAATTGTAGGTACCGAGTATCAATTCTTGATAGTTACTTTATTTAAAGCTCTATAATCGATACACATTCTGTAACAACTCTAAAATTTTGGGTTAAATATGACAATTACAAAAGTTAAGGGACTTAAAATGAAATTTCTGAATGTCAAGACCCATCTCGCTACACTATGGATTAGAAAGAAACCCATCGCGATACGCAATGGCTATCTCACAATAACTCAGAATTAGCGGTGTCGCGCTACGCGACCGCCTGAGCTTAGGGGTGCGATGACCAGGTTAAGCAATTAAGACACGTGTCCAACCATGTGTCAACACATGGCAGTATGGGACAGGCCATGTGTCACCACATCACAAGTGACAACACGTGGCAGGTATACATGTCGATACATCAAGCATAGCGGGCGGCGGCGCGCTACGCGACGGAATATTATATTCAATGGCGGCTAATAAGTCCATCGCGCTACGTGATGGAGAGGTTAATACTCCATCGCGATACGCTACCAGACTCAAAATTTCTCTTATAAATATAACCTTGGTAGGCGTGCCACGATCCTGACGATTCAACTCGCTCAATTTCTCGAAATACGTGCAAGTTGTAGGAGTTCTGGTGATTTGTATTCCTTAATTCTACGATGATAAGTAGGAGTGCTGCCAGCATCAGGCCTAGGCATTTTGCATTCCTTAATTCTCGTACTCTAGGTCCGAGGTAACATGCAAGTATAAATCAGTGAGACACACTGATCATGACAAAGGTGAATATGTCTAAAATCTTTACAGGCATGAATACACTCAAACTTTTATAACTCTATAATCGAGTCTTACAAATGTATACATGAGATTTAGTATCTCTAAAACTTTATAAACAAAGGTAATCGTTGGCCCTCATGCTATAGCATACGTCTGTCTAGATCCTTTCAAATGTGGGAAGACGGTGGGCACACCGAACCATGCCTGGTTATTCCTCCGCCACGTTGGGCCGGACCTAAGTAATGTTCAAGTAGGGAATAATCTTGTGTATATTGGTAGTTTCTAAGTACTCGAACGCTGTGGTGTTTGCTGAGTGGTTTCAAGTTGAGCTGGAGTTTGTAATAGTAATTCAGACTTTTAGAACTTAGTTATTTCCTATGTCACGATTGGCCCGGTCATAAGATGCCCGAGGGGATAATTAAGTATATAAATTGTTTTAGTGTCAAAGTGTTAACTAGCATGTGTTGCCAAAGTATTTTATAAACGTTTTTACAGGTAATCAGGAATAGATGATTGGAGACGATGTTTAGCCATTAGATGATATGATGGCTCATTTGACATTTTTATTATTAAAATAATGTAAATTATGGTTTTACAATTTCATACACATTTGTAACAACTGTCGGGTGTTTCTTCCTCTAGAAGAAATCGTGTTTATAAAACTTTTATATTTCCTCCTTTAGAAGAAATATTATTTATTCAAAATTATTGTTTTCTTTACTTAAAGCCTTGTGGTTCGTATGCCGTTTGGAGTAGCATGCTTTGGCTTAATAGGTTCGAACACTCTCATCAAGCTCTCCACGAAAGTAATCGGGTCCCGCGATTGATTGAGATTTATACGAATTACTTTCCTTAGACAAGAGACTGGACTACATGTGTTTTCACCCTTCCAGTTACTACATGCCCGTCATTTTTTCTGTTTAATTATTTATAATTATATTTAATAAAAATTAACGTTTCTTTCTTTAGAAGAACGTCAATTGACAATAACCTTTGTATGCAAAACTTTATGTTTCGTAATAATAAAGAAATGTCTATTTTTTACACCTTTATATATAAAAAGCTTAAATATATCTATAAACTTTCAAGGAATAGGCTATACCTTCGAATGTGATCTAAGCTATGAAGTAAAATATCTTAAACATAATTCTTACCTTAAAATGGGTATAACGCTTAAGGACGAACGAGGAGTACTTCGACTATACATAGGGCGTCAGGGTATGAAACGTCAAAACTCTAGAGTGGCGTCGGGACTCCAACTTGGTGGCACACACTTCGAGAAAGTGAAAGTGGTTTGGCGTTCGGGATGTCACAAATAAGAAGCCCACATCCGTTATTTATAGCCATCCTAGGTCAGATCGTCGATCACCACCATGCGACATGCGTCGTTCTTGATATTGAGTCGTGTCATAATGTGATGACATGTGTCATTCCATAATGGCATGTGTCATAACATGTGTCATTTCACGGTGACATGTGTCATCTCATGTTTATGAGTCATAGGAAACGTGCCGCTTTCATATATTTTTAACTAATTGACTAACTGGTCACTCAATTTTCTAAATGGTCAAAATTGGTATTGAAATTGTGACAATTGGTATGGAAACTTTCAGGGGGTTTCATATATAGTATAGATAAAAATGATGCTTTAGAAAAGCTTAAAATAATTTGCAAAAAAATTCAAAATCAACAAGGTTGTACGACTATATCCATTCGTACCGACCATGGTAAAGAATTTGACAATGAAGTGCAATTTCGAGCATTTTGTGATAAACATGGTATATCACATAACTTTTCGACTCCTCGCACTCCTCAATCTAATGGAGTTGTTGAGAGGAAGAACCGAACTCTTCAAAATATGAGTCAACCAATGCTTATTAAACAATCCATACCCCAACAATTTTGGTGTGATGCCATAGCAACTCCAACCTACATCCTAAATAGGGTAATGGTAAGGCCAATGGTGAACAAAACGCCATATGAACTCTTCAAGGGAAGAAAGACTACCTTGGGATATCTAAGAGTGTTTGGATGTAAATTCTTCATCTTAAATACTAAAGATCACTTGACCGAGTTTGATCCTAAAGCTTATGAATGTATCTTTTTGGGATATTATGATATTATCTTAATATCAAAACCTATAGGGTCCTTAACAAAGCCACAATAGTTGTGGTGGAATCCCTCTATGTTACTTTCGATGAATCTCCACCTATGAAATCACCACCTTAGTTGATGACATATGTGAAGAATAAGCAACAAGGAACATTGAAACCAAAAATCCTAAAGAAACCAAAAAAAAAAAAAAAAAAAAAAAAAAAAAAAAACTGGCCTAAGGCAACCTTTATTTAAAAAAAAACTGCATTAGGTGAAGTTGCATTAGATCTAATGTAAGCTTTTTGTTAGATAATGCAACTGTAAGGTTGCATTTGAAAGAAACATTAAGCATGTTAGAGATCATCCTTTAGAACAACTCATAAGAAACCTAGATCAAAGATGCACTAGGTATAAGATTTAAAGCCTTTGTTATTTTGTAGCATTTATGTCTAACCTTGAACGCAAGAACGTTAAGGAAGCTCTTACATATGAGAATTGGGTTGTAGCTATGCAAGATGTGTTGAGCCAATTTACTAGAAACCAAGTTTGGGAATTAGATCCTCCTCCTAGTGGCCATACCATCTTAGGTACCAAGTGGGCCTTTAGAAATAAGATGGATGAAAATGGCATAGTAACTAGGAACAAAGCTAGGTTAGTTTCCCAAGGGTTTGACCAACAAGAAGGCATTGACTATGAAGAGACTTTGACTCCGGTTGGTAGATTGGAATCCATAAGGATTCTACTTGCTTTTAGTTGTGCTAAAGATTTTAAACTTTATCAAATGAATGTTAAAAGTGCTTTTCTAAATGGTACAGTTAATGAAGAAGTTTATGAGGATTATGTCACATCCCGGTTTTGAGGATTATGTCAAACCCCATCTTGTATGCTAGACTTAAGACATTCGTTATTGATAATGATTATATTATAGGTAAAATAGATAATACATTATTTCTTAAGAAGAAAAATAATGATCTATTGCTTGTTTAAATATTTGCTGATGATATTATATTTGATTCTATATGTTAAAGTTCATGTGATGAATTTGATAACAAGATGCATGATGAATTTGGAATGGGTATAATGGGTAAACTTAATTTCTTTCTTAATTCTCGTTAACATGACCGAATAATTACAATGAACATACATACGATTAGTCTAAGTCCCCCAAGGCGTGCGCCCTTGGTGACCTATCATGCAGAAAAACAGATCAAACACTCATGGTGAGATCATACCTATATATAGGCAAACCCGTATACGCATACACATCCATGCGTATGAGAGGTATTCTATCCATATCAGCTCCATACGCATGGCATATCATGCGTATGAGCACATATACTCATACAATTCAACCTTGAACTATCCCTGGTATTTTCGCACAACGATGGACACCATAAATGCACTAACAAAATCCCACAACAATACCGCTATATCAAGATAGTTTTCCAATCCTTTACAATATGCCCACACTATAATTTCTCCTCATATAATCAACAAATGATTGAACACTTAATAGTTTTCCAATCCTTTACAATATGCCCACACTATAATTTCTCAACACTTCAGAAAAACCATTAGTCCCACACTAGTGATGCCCCTTTAACAACAATACAAGAGTGGAATGATAATTTTCTTGAACACTTTATTCTTTTTTGCAATTATGGTTCTTTGATCTCCCTCAAATGGATGTTAGAAACAAAGGATTTAAAAAGAGATATCATAAGTAATATTATATGAAAGATTAGAGTCAAAGGGGAGAGGAAAATTGTTTACAAAAGGTTTTGTTTAGGTAAAACATCACAATACAAGAGCCAAAACTAGGATCTAACAACTCATTCACCAGTCGTGGCCGACTAGATTTACCTAGTCTATCTCCTAGTGTTTATGACCATTATGCTTGGTCTTATCCACATTTACTATACCTTTTCTAGTTATTTGAACTTTCTTTTAAGTGGGTTTTAGAACATTAAGTCCAATTCAAAAAAATCTTCATCTATTAAAGTGAATGTGTCTTTATGTATGTCTATTATATAGTTTTTTTCCATCATTTTTATAAGAAAGTCATCTCTCTGTTTTTGTTTTTTTAGAAAGTCATATATTTTACTAGATATGTGTTAAAATCTTCTAGAAAGCTTTACTTTTGTCTTCCTCATATGAAATCCAAAATCATTTATTTTGTTTTTTATTTATTTCCTTAAATTTTTGTTTAATTACTTAGTTTATTTACTAAGCTCTTTAAGATCACAACATTATCTAAGATAATGTTGGTTTTCATCATTTGTGAAGTCATTGTAAATCTACATATATGAGCATTTTATATATCGTCACCAATCTTTTATCTTCATGTAGAATAAAAACTTGATCTTTTACTTGTATGACTAAAGTTGATAATAAAGTGTTTTAAGGACATGTATGTGACATAATTACTAATAATGAACAAATATATAACATTATAAATCATCTTAATTTAGAATAATAATAAATCAAAGGATTAATTAAAGTCTAGCCATTTTTCTCCCAACAGATGGTAATAAATGTTTACGATAAATTATTACACCAACACATCTTATTAAACCTTCATGTTTGGATTTTGAAATAAAGTTCACTTGAAGAAAACATATAATCATTTTTGAGCTCTCAAGATGGTTAATATATAATGTGGAAGATGGTTGCTTACTTAGCCAAGGCAAGAGAAGATAAAACGAATTGGCTGGTACTTGTACGGTCGATCCACGGCCGGACCATGCACCCATGGATGATTTCTTTACTTAAGAGTAAACACGTTGAAATAAGTTTAAAACTGATTTTTCTTTTTCTTGGGTTTTATCAGACCTTAAAATAGTGTCCAAATCAATTTTAATTTGATGGGTCTACTCTTTGATACGGGAGAGAGATAAAGCTTTGTTTGCCAAATCATTTTTACTTCCAAGTAAAAAATGGTTTTGTTCATTTCCCAGTTTTGTTGATATGCAATCTCTTTCATTGGCGAACTTTGAATTTGAATTTAATCGTTTTAAAGGTTCCTTCCACAATCTTTGACCAACGATGTGGTTAACATTTATAAAATCCGCATAGTGACGGAGCCAAGAAATTCTTTCTATGAGTTCAGGATTTTTCAATGCTTGATTTTTTCCCCGCATCAAAGTTTTTGGGTCTGGACGGGTCGGGTTGGTTCGGATTAGATAAATAAAATGCAATATCATTATCTTTCTTGCTTGCTTTCCATATTTCTTGTTTTCGCTCTAACTCGAAAGTGAATTTCTATCTTTTTCTTGAAATCTTATGAATTCTTTTTTGCTCTTGCTGTAACCTGAGCCGGTTTTCTTACTCTTGCTTTTGATCATATGATAAGATTACTTGCTTCGTACTTGCTCCAGCCAACATCCGATCCACTTTACTTGCTTAACATTTTACTGACCAACTTGCGAATAAGAATCTGGCTTACTTGCTAACTAGTTTTTCTTGCTCCTAAACTGCTTGCTAATTAAGTTTTCTTGTTACATACTTAGTGGTCTGACTGGCCTACTTGCTGATCTGACTAACCTACTTGCTAATCTAATCGACCTACTTGCTTATTGAAATTCTTTTGCTACATATCTATTTGCTAATCTAACTGGCCTACTTGCTAACCAGTTTTTCTTGCTAAAACTCGAATATTTTTTTTCTTTTGCCTTTTCCTTCTCTTTTTCGCTTTCTTCTTGTGACCAATCTTCTACTTTCGTCCCCCGTGTACGAACATAACAACCCTGATATCAATTATTGGATATCAAATTCAAGAATATGAAAGATAATTTGATCTCAATCAAGACATACTATTTTTATTTATTATAATTCTTGTCGCTAATTACAACACACTGACCATCTATTTCTTTGAATACCTTCTTAAATATCTTATGACCCAAACTCTTAATATATATTTTAATTTATGCAACTAGATGAACTTGTAACACTAACACATTTAAAAACTATAAATAGATATAACTATTAAACCAATAAACATTAACATATAATGAAAAATTAACCCTCTCTCTCGACTCATTTGAGGTTCATCCGGCCCTTCAACTTTCACACACTGACTAACTTGGGCTGATTTTCATCACAATATTTTTTTTTTTTTTTTTTTTTGAAATGGTCTAATCAGATTATCTAACCCAAGCAAGATTCGGATTATATATATTAACAATGATCCATTATAAAACGAATGACTTTCACTGAAAGGTAGATTCTTCATAAGGGTACCAAAGATAATTCGTCAATGATATTTCATCCGATGCGAGGGTAATGGAATTCCGACAGTGGACTAACAATGGACTATTACCGAGGTCTCACTTAGACGTTTCTTTGACAGATCGACTAATAATAACTTTGTTTTTCTAGCTGGTTAGTGATTTCCAATTAAGAGATACCTTTTGGTGGACGATAAAATGTTTGTAATACTCATTTGTGTTATAGCTATAATTGATATATGAGTTAATAATAATCACACGTTTGCATTAAACAATTAGGGTTCATAAACTACATGTCCACCCTTGGAGTATGTCTTGATACGTGGCAGGTTCTCTTGTCTTTGTAAATACTATAAACAAATACCCATTTGCTTACAACTTCATGTGTAATCTCTCAACATTTCTGTACGTTCATGTGCTCTCAATATTTTTATAGACTTTTGTTCTTTCCCAACAAACCCTGATCTTGAAGTATTCTACCGCTGCTTTCTTGTCTCAAAGTCATGGAAGATCAAACCCAAACCCAACCCCCAAGTACCCAATGCCTTGAAAGAAATGAGCCAGTCAGGTCTAGATGGACACCAAAACCTGAACAAATCCTTATACTTGAATCCATTTTCAACAGTGGGATGGTTAACCCACCCAAGGAAGAAACCGTCAAGATAAGAAAGCTGCTTGAGAAATTCGGTTGCGTTGGTGATGCCAATGTTTTCTACTGGTTTCAGAACCGACGGTCCAGATCGCGAAGGCGCCAGCGTCAGATTCAAGCGAGCCTCATAAGCAGTGGCTCGCTAGAACAGCATCAACAGCAACAGCAACAGCCGGTGTTTACAAGATGCGGTGTTGGTGGTGGTGGAATTGAGTACCAACAGCCAGGTTTTGTTATGCAACAACCACCAGCTGGTTTCTTACCTATGCTCCATGAATCTTTGTCATCTATGGCTGGTGGTTCATCTTCTTCACAGCTAGGTGGTGGTGGTGGCGGCGGCGGCAGTGGTGGTGACGAGATCTATTTGATGTCTGGTCAGGCTTCTAGTTATCCAGAGATTGAGCACCGCACATCTATGCCATCAGGTTTCATGCATTTAAATACTTCAAAAGTTACTTATGGATTTGGTAGGGTTCATAATTCACAATTCTTGTTTGTTAAAGAATGGGAATTTTATAACTTTGAGTAACAAAATTTTCATAAAACTTAAAAACTTCCTGAATCATAATTAATATTTTTTACCTTTAATTTGTTTCTTTAATTTTAATAATATCACTTTGATTTGGAGTTAAAGATATTACTACCTGTAACAAGTTAATTGTTATTGAAAAGAATGGAATTATAAAGTTGGAAATTCTTCTTGATCAAAACATTAAATAATTAAATCAAACCCATTTTTTCATTGTCAAAATTTCTACAACTAACAGTTTCTTCCCTTGATGAATTACATCTGTCCAATATTATATGTGTTACTGCCACATTATTTGCACTTTCAGTAAAGAAAGGTCCGGTTTTTTAATGAAAGGGTTATATAACTCAAAGCAATTTTGTTTATTTTAGGTTAATTATTAAGGATTCTTTGTTTGATTATTATGTCAAGGTTCAGGAGTCATCACTGTTTTCATCAATGGAGTTCCAACAGAGGTGGAAGGTGGTCCGATTAATACGAAAGGTATGTTTGGGGAGGATATGGTGCTAGTTCACTCATCTGGTGTGCCTGTGCCTCACGATGAGTACGGGTTCTCAGTGGCTGGTTTGCAACATGGTGAAAGCTACTACTTGGTAAGCAATCAATTAATTTCCCTCCCTAGCTATGAATTAAGAACAATACAACACATCCTAAGCCATCAATCTTATTTCATCAATAAGAAGTTTTTACTTATAGCTTGGAAAACAAACTTATACTAAGGGAAGATTCATTGACTCGCATAATGTTTCTGTCGGATAAAAGAAAATTGAAAGGCCTTCAGTGATCACTAACAAAGGCAATTAACTTAATTACCTGAAAAATACAAGAAAAAACCAAATTTTAAATGTACGTGGTTGATCTTTCAAAAATCATGGATCACGTCTGAACATTAAAATCTTCTTTTTATTTATCAAACACAATATAAGAAGTGATAAGAAATATTAAAGCTTTAAACTAAGCTCTTTGGTAATCCGAAAGTAATTACTGGATCAATGATAGTCTGAGGAATCTAGGTCACATTAATCAATCCAGGTTAAGAATGGCCATTCACAACTGAACTTGGTGATCACAACCTACCTTTCTAATCAATACTAGCCGATCACAAACATATTTGGTCAATCTTGATCAACAATGGTAATTAACAACCATACTTGATCAATTATAATCATGCTTAATTTGTCAATATATGTAAAAGTGGCCATTCACAATCATACTCCATATACCTATCATGGTTATTCTAGATCATCGCATTCGTATATAATTGCTCAATCTAGATAAATCGTAATAAAGCATTTACAAAACTTATAAAAATCCATTTTGTCAAATATTAAATATATGTTTTCTATAGTAATATAGTATAATTAAGCCAAGTGCTCTTTACTCATTTAAAGTTGGATCATATTTTTAAATCCACCTGGCCAATACTAATCAAGTTTACTAAGGCTATCGGCTATGATGGGGGCTTCAAAGCTCCTTCACAGTTCCACGTCATCACCTCGTAGAAAACGGGCTTCAAAGCCTGCCCCGTTATGGTTTAATGCCCATTGGGCGTCCCAATAAACACACACACATATATATATGTATGTATGTGTGTGTGTGAGAGAGAGATGGAGAAAGAGAGGGCCCACCCCCACCTCTTCCACACCGGTCGTCCCAACCATGCCTCTCCCCTCCGCACCCCCACCGACGTCGCCCCGCTACGAAGTTCCGCGCCCTTCGCGTCCTCCTCTCGGCACACACCCATAGCATGGAGTCTAAGAGTTGCAATAAAGTTATTCAATATAAAAGAAAATGAAAAAAAACACTTAAAGTTCATTATGTGCTCCAATGTTGTGAAGTTTCGATCATTTTATAAATGTTAAAACCTTTTAAAATCTACTTACATGGAACATAGATGAATATTGAATATATCTTTTTTTTTTCTTCAAATTTAACTTAATAGTAAAAAAATCCACTAAATAAAAATTAGTTTTCATAATTGTCCAAATTAACTTAAGCTGAAAAGTGAAAACTAAATATAATAACAACAAAAACTCATACATGTTACATTTAGGTCACGTTAGTCAATTTTAAAAAAATTAACAGTTATAACAACTTTTATACGTACTGAAAGTTTATCTTTTCATTATAAAAGTTAATGAGTGACTTAAGGAAACACTTAAAATACTTTGTTATTATTAATTAAATTTCCTATTTTTTTTAATAATCATAAATTCAAAGAGTGCCTAGTTTTGTTAAATATTCAGTCAGCAGAAAACATATAGTTGGTTAACACAATATTTGACTGCTGTTTAGATAGACAAAGAGTGTTCTTTTTCACACATGGAGATCCACACGAATACTTTCCCAAATTGTCAACCGTAACATGTTCTTGTGTCTAGCATAGGATTCCTTTTCAAGGGTTACTTTGTTGTTCAAGATATCTAATTAAAAAAAATTGATTTTAAATGCTGTTTTTAAATATTTTTATTTTGTTTTTAGCTTTGTAAAAGAAATGTGAAAATGGTATTTCTTTAAAACCATAACTTATAAACATCTTTTATTATTAGTAGTAGAAGCAACAGTAGTAAAAAAAATACTAACATTATTAGCCGGTGTTGTTTGATACTCCAATTTGCTAATAAGGACATTTGACATTTTACAGGTATCAAGGTCCATTTAAATAGAAATTTGAGCATCACCCGACCAGCTTTCAACATATTTTCTTATGTGAGCAGTATAGTTGTCGACTGATACAAATCCAGCCAACTTCGATATGTTATATTTTTGTTTGTTCAACATTCTCGTTTGAAATAATTTAAATATAACAACGTACGTGCGTAGATAAAAATTACCCAAGTGTGTGATAATATAAACGTAGGAGCATCAAAATTGAATCCCAGATGATCTTTTGATTGCTGGAACACAAAAAGCATCAACGACTTCGATAGGTTGCCTAGTGGGTCAACATATATATTTGAGTTTAAATTGATAGATTTTAGTGGAGGATGGAATATGTCTTGTCGGATTAACCCAAAATACTCTTGTTAGAATTTGTAATTCGTGATAACTGAGATATCTCTAAATCGTGTGAACATTTACATTTTAAACTACTTTAGCGTTACTCACAAATATTCAATCAGCTAGAAAAATCAAGCATGAGTGTATAATCTATTAACATTTTTGTACCCTATATGAGCAAATTAATGAATATTTTATTGGGGCGAATCGGTGCAATGAATCATTGCATCTCCTCAATGTGTCACCGCCCCCGACCCCTGTACCCCAGGAGGGGAGCCGCGAACATCGAGTGGTGGTATTGGTATTTATTAAAATAATTTGCAGCGAAATATTTTATCAGGACCGTAACTAGAAAAAATGATCAGAGTTTAAAAACACCATGATTCTTATTTTATAAACTGGGATTAAAACCAACTTTTATACAAACATAAGTTTTATATAAACTCTAATTTACAAAACGCATTTCTTTATTCTGGTAACCAGCTACTTATTTAAACTGGAAGCCCGCATGCATCATTTCTTTTTTTCTAACAAGTTACCTGAACATGTTTGGAAATATTTTATCATAAGGAAATACTGGTGAGTACATTCATTTGTAAATGACACATTTTACAGTTACAGTATTAAGATGTTTTTACGTCTGCCTGCTTACAAATTACCGAAAGGTACTTGTCACTCGACCGTATATGTGACCGTGGTCATATTACTTATTGGCTAACATTTGTCCAATAAGTAACGTGTAATAACCCAGTAGGCAAGCCTTGTATACAAAACCCTACAATACCAGTAGTAACTATCCCGTAAGTCTACAGAGACTTAATCACTGTAATGTAATTAAAAATCCTTTGAACATATATTTGAAAACATTTAGACTATCTGTCATGAGTTTTATAATTTTAAAAATCATCATGACAGTATTGGAAAATCAGTTTTCTCACGCAAATGTGAATTGTACAAAAATTCGAATGTCTCACCTTACAAGTTTACAATTAAAGAACGCTTCCTGGTATTGGAAAACCAGTTGTCTCACACACCTAGGTTAAAAACAATGTAGTATGTCTAGATTAGTATAAACCCCATAATCATAATGATAATCACGAAACTAGAAACTTTACATGATGCCACAATGTCTTACCTTGTTCAGGCATAGTCTTTGGATTCGCGTATAAAAGTTTCTTTCGATCAAAGAGGGTATCGTTAAGACCACTCGGGTGTTATATCAATACTCCTTTATAAGTGAAACGAGAGAGAAATCATGAGAAATGAGCAAGGACTAAAGTCCGAAACCCTATCCTATTTATAGTTGAAATTTGGTTAGTTCGCGTAGCGTGAAAGAAACACAAACAAGTGGTTCGCGTAGCATGAAGTGATCATAGAATTGTTGAGTCAGCCCTAGCTATGCCACGTGTTACTTTTGCATTACTATTATGTCGCGTAGCGCGAAGGGTTCTTCGTGTAGCGCGAAGGACAAAAGATTTTCTGAATAACTCATAATGCTTCACGTAGCGCAAAGAGACTTGACTTCACTCCTTGGCGTAGCTCGAAGGAACTAGTTGTGCGAAGTATGCCATCAAAGAGCCATATTGCGTCCATTGCACTTCGCTAAGACCACTGGGTGTGATTTGTCAGATAAGAATATTATCATGTGAGCTCTTTTTTTTAAAAAAGTTTACAAGTTTTGTAATCTAGTAATATGGGACAAAAACTCACTTTCTTATTTATACCAAGATGGGAAACATTCATTTTTTTTCCCTCTACCAATATGAGATGGAATTCACTTGTTTTATTTATTCACTTTCCATTTTATTATTTTATGGTTTGTTATACAATGAAACATCATGGTATCAAAGGACAAATTTGATACCGAAGAACAAACTTAAACCTGAAAAATAAATTTTACAGTGAAGACCAATTTTAATGTTAAAGACCATTTTTATAATGTAGATCATGCGTATCAAATTCGAACAACTATTAGCAAAATTGCGATTTCTAAGCAACTTTTTAGCTAATCCTCAGCTAGGGGTCCTTGCCACTTGTCGGCCCTTGGATCTTGCTACCGCGTGGGCTACTGCCCCTTGACTCCGTTATTGATTAATTGGCTTTTCTCCCGTGAATTGCAAAGGCGTCTTATGTGCTCGAACTCATAGCATTCTTAACATTAAGATGTGCACTCCATGATGAGTGGATGTGTGATTGCACTTTATAATGTTTACTATTGCATTATTAGCTGTATTGTTTGGAAGGCAATGACTTTGTGTATTTCTGCAATTACAGGAGACAGAAGCCTAATCAAGTATTGTGGAGTGTTTCGAGCAGGATATATGCATTACCTGATATGTGGGAAGTTAAGGGAAGGCAATGAAAGAATATGGAACCAAAAGATGAAGAAATTGTTTGTTTTTGATTGAGGGCCTAAGCTACGTCAGGCACGACATAGCCTACATCGAATGATTTTTTTTGTTAGAATGTTCGGTGTAAGATGAAATCTCAAGGGCATAACATGATTTTGATGAGGACTTCGGCTACACCCCTCACGACATAGCTTGCACCGGCTGTCGGAACTTGATGTGTTAATCCATCCACTTGTTTAAGGGGGGAAACCCTAATTAGAAAGGATTTCTTCCTCTACTTTTTTTTTGACGATTTTAGGATGAATTTTATCAATATTCAAGCTTTCCAGTCACCATTCAATTTATGTGTTGCATTCCTGAATCAAGATCTAAAGATGTAATAATGATGGGGTAAGGCTAAGCCATTGATGATCACTCTCGGGTGTAGGATTCGAGTAGGTAATCATTCTACTGTAACTAAACCTAGGACTTGATTAAACTTTGTGAACATCTTAACTTCTTTTGGATTCAATTGCGTTTTGTTTATTTAATCAGTTTGGTTTTATTAAAATTCAATTTGGTTTCATCATTTCTCATTGGACTAAACAATTAATCAAAGTCACCTAATTGTGTTTTCCTAACTAGGTTTGATTGTGCGAAATGATTATTCATTGATTCTTTTTTTTTTTTTTTTTTTGAAACATAAACTTCATTCACCAAAAAAATGTCACTAGCAAGTCCTTAACTAAAGGACCCCTAGGGAAAACCAAAGTTACATCACGTCAAACGGATATTTACATCAATCATTTCACTATAAATGTTTTAATCTAGATCTATGCCAGACCTAAAAAAAATAAACACGACTTAATCGTTTCCACCACTTCAATTGAATCTGAAACTCAAGGGTGATTTTGCTGTTTTAAATTAATTTACAAATTCAACTTCTTTCTCTTCTATTGAAATTGCTTTCATAATCAATTGTCTAGAACTTTCCATAATTCTTTTTGCCAGCTAAAATAATTGACACCAGTTATACTACAGTCTAAGTAAGGTAGCTAAGAACAAGGACTTTAATTATAACTTTTATTAACATTCGACATCTCGATCAGTACACACTTTCCAACTTGTCTGATTTTCATTTATAATTTCTTATTTGGTCACTAAATAAACTCCAATTACATTATTTAAATAACTAGATGACACTAAAATAACAACATTACTATTTATAAATAACTAATGATGTTACTAGTCCTAATCAAACGAGGTGAAAACATTACAAATTTACAATTGAGATAAAGGTGTTGGAAAACCGAATATGTTCCAAGAAGCTAATATTGTTGATGTTCTTTTCTTTCAATCAATCTAGTAGTCTAGAGTATATGGTGATCGCACACCGGAAGCGAACAGACTTTTATGTATGGGTGGATGGTCTGGGACAGAGGATGGCCGAGAGGAGCCAACATGGACAATCAACACTCACGGGAACACCCCGACTGATTGTTCAGTCAGTTCAAGTGAATTTTCACCTGATCAGTAAAGGTATGCTGATCCCGAGTGTATCTTACCCGTTAATAAATAACTTAGACTTAAAAGTTGCCAACGGCTATATGACTATTGGGTATTAAAATCAATTTAAGAGTTTTGAAGCAGCGCATGAACGTCTCATGCACATAATTTTGCTCAAAATCACTTATACAGTGATAAGATTTTTAGAGGTAAGTTTCAAATGTGTAAAGAACTATTCCTACAAATAGTTGGTGAGTGGAGACAAACTTTAAATGGTTCCATACCGGATATGCTAGTAGATGAAAAAAAAAATCATGTCATTGCATAAGTACATATCGGTGACACATCAACTAGCAAACCAGAATCCTCCGGACATGAATGATGAGTACTAGCATATGTCAGAAAGAACCTCACGTTACATACAATACTTTTTTGATGGTGTCACTTAGGTGTAGGAATGTTTTTATTTATTTTTGCGTGGATAGACCTCTAAGAACATTTAATTTTTTAAGGCGTACATATAATGTAACCAGTAACACATGTACTATACTAAGAATGCACACAAAGTGCATGCAACACTGATTAGTAACATATTCATGGTAATCACCGATAGTACACAAGTGTAATCATTAACACATGTAACTTAATCATCAATGCATACACTATACCATTAAATATGCATCATACGCAACAAATATTACACTAAATATGTAGTGTAGAGTTATTGAGAAACGTATAGTTATCAATGCATACTTTATGCTGCTGTTAATGTTTAAGTTATTTTTGTAATGTCCCCATGCGTAATTTCTATATCACCTAGTATAATCACTAATGCATAAAATATACAATTAATAGAGACAAAGAGATGAGATGGAGAGGGAAACAGTGGGAGGGAGTGAGTGAAGGAGAGACGTTGGTTTCTCTAAAAGTGGCTTTCCTTGCAAAAATGTATGAATGTTTGATGGTAAAGACACAATATGAACTTCAATAATAATATTTTATCGATTAAAGAGAAGACTTCGTTATAATTACTTAAAGGTCAATGATAAAAAAAAATAGGAACCATAATTAATACTATAAATTAGGTGGCTATAAATGGAGAGAATGTAATTTGGTTTATTACTCCCCCATCAAGTGGTCCATTTAGGTTGATAATGACTAACTTGTCAGGTAAGGAATGAAAGCATAGTGTCCTTAAGTTAAGGACCTTAACGACTTGTTGAAAACATCTGCAATCTATGCCTTTACAATAATCTGCATGGGTTGTATTTCTTTCAATTGGGCCCTCTAATGAAACAACATTCCATTTACACATGCTTAGTTTGTTCATGGAAGAAGGGGTTGGTCGCGATGTGTCTAACAGCTTGATTGCCACAGAAGATTTGAGTAGGACTAGTACACAGTATTTCTAGTCCACCAAGCGACCATCGGATCCATAACATTTCGCTAACAGTAGAGGCTATAGCACGATATTTGCCCTTTGCAAACAAGCGAGAGACGACAGCTTGTTTCTTTGACTTCCATGATATTGGAGCTCCTCCAAGAAGTAGCAGGTATCTTGTTCTTGATCTTCTCGCAATAGGAAATCCAAGCCAATCAGAATCGCAATATGCTGTGAGGTTTGTCCCCCTGTCTTTCGTGAGAAGAATACCTAGTCCCGATGTTGCCTTAAGATACCATAGAACACGGTTCACGGCTTCAAAGTGCCTTTCTCTCGGGTCACTAACAGATTGACTTAAGACATTGACATAATAAGTGATGTCGGGTCTTGTTGCTTGCAAATAAAGGAGTCTCCCAACAAGTCTTCTATATCGATTAGCATCCACACAAACTTTCTCTCGCTTATCCAACTTCAAGTATTGCTCCATGGGAAATAAACTTGTTCGACAACCCATCATGCTCGTTCTTCGAAAATGTCCATCGTGTACTTTCGTTGGCTAAGGACCACGCCTTGTTTCGTTTGAGCGACGTCGACGCAGAGGAATAATTTTAAAGGACTGAGGTCCTTGATGTTAAATTACTTGTCAAAGAAGTATTTGGTTTCTTGTATCTTGGACATGTTATTGCGTGTGACGATCACATCGTCTACATAAATTAGAGCGGCAACCAAAACGCCCTCCCTTTTGAATAAAAATAGCAAGTGATCAGCCTTCGATTTCTAGAAATCGAGTCTTTTCAAGGAAGTGATGAATTTTTTATACATGTTCCTTGATGCTTGCTTGAAACCACAAAGGGAATTTTTTTAGTTTGCAAACTCGGTTATCATTTTGTTTCCTAAAACCTTGAGGTATTATCATGTAGGTATCTTCATGCACGTCACCATTCAAAAGCACGTTATTCACGCAGAGTTGGTGAATATTCCATTCCTTCTTTACAGCAACGGCTAGGAGAGTTCGAACCTTAACCAACTTGGCAACGGGTGCAAAGGTATTTCTTCCAACGAGTGCAATGCCTTCCAATTGAGTGAAACTCTTCGCATCGAGACATGCCTTATACCTTTCTATTTCTCCACTTCGTTTATATTTAATTTTGCACACTCACTTTGAGTCGTTGGCATGCTTCCCGTCGTTGGCATGCTTCCCCTTTGGTAATTCTTCCAACGACCAAGTTCCATTTTTTAAGGGCTTGGATTTCGTTTTTCATCGCCTCGACCCGTTTGGGATTACGGACTGCTTGATTGAAAGGTTTTGGCTCATTATTGGAACTAATGGCCACAAAAAAAAAACACTATGTGCATTAGTGGAATCATCATAAGAAACAAAATTTGATATAGGGTGTACTGTCGAGGGTTCTTGATCAAAGTTGGTAGATAAATGTTCTCTATCTAAATATGGGGGCAACTTCACGCTATAGTTCGTTAGATAAGATGGGTTGTTACGACTTCTTTGAGTCACTCATTGACGATTAGCCCATTTGTAATGTCTTCTACTATTGGATCCATTTGGTTCTTTTCACAGTGGGCTTCGTTATGAGGACCTTCAGTGGTTTTAAAAGCAGCGGGCTGTGGGCCTGGTATTTCATTGCATTTTTCTGTCAGTAGGCTTCTAGGAATGACTAGTCGATTATGGGCAAGGAGTCTCTTGAGTGTTCATGGGCCCTTCCATATTTTCTTGGGCCTCATTCGTTTGAATAGTTTCGGAATGTAGGGTTTGATTAACAATGGGATCATCATCCCAACATCTTGTCCAAACAAAAACCTCTTCTTTATTCTTTGGAATTTCGAAATTTGAGAGGGGGAACACATCCTCCACGAATTTCACATCTCTTGTGATGACAAATTTCATGTGCTAGAAATAGTAAATTTGTAACCTTTTGCACCTGGTGGATATCCCATAAAAGTTCCCCATCGATCTCTCATTTCAAATTTGTCTCCTTTTGTTTATGTGCTCCAACAGTATGCTAAACATCCAAACACCTTAAAATGTTCGTAATTTGGTCTCTTGTTGTATAGCAACTCAAATGGTGTTTTGCCATCAATCGCATTGGAGGGGGGTCGATTTATGATGTGAGTTTTCGTTAAGACATTCTCTCCAAAACTTGGTGGGGAGATTAGCTCCAAATTTTAGAGCCCTTACCGTTTCTTAGAGATGCTGGTGCTTACGTTCCATCACATCATTTTGTTACGGTGTATGCGGACATGTGGTTTCTAGCACTGTTCCATCCTTAGCGAAAATGATCAGGCATGTTATTGGATGTAAATTCACCCCAACTATCGCATCTTATTCGTTTCACATTCTTTTCAAATAGCACTTGCACCATTTTGTGAAAATTAATTAAAAGATCACCAGCCACGTATTTATGTTTAAGGATAAATGCCAACACGGCTCGGCTAACGTTGTCAACTATGGTGAGAAAATAGTTCGCCTTTGTAAAAGAGTGTGTTCGGTATTTGCCCAAACGCTATAGTGCAATAACTCAAAACTTTCACTATTTTTTGTTGTACTAATTGAAAGGATAGTCTAGCAAACTTTGTTTTGACGCAAGCATCACAAATACCTTTTGAACTCAAAGAATCATTCTTAATATAATCAACATTAGAAAGCTTAGTAATTGACAAATGATCTGGTCTTTTATGCCATGTATCAATGATTTCCACCATTGCTTGCCTTTCGGTTTTCTTCATCCCCATCTTATATAGACCTTTGTTGCAGTCTCCGATTCCAATAAGTGCCCTCGAACTCAAGTCTTGCATGCCACGAAAAGTGGGAAAAAAATGTCACAGCACATTGTAGGTCATTAGATATTTTACTAACTGACAATAAGTTTCATTTAAAATCAGGGGCGTGTAAAACATTTTTAATAGTCATCCCGTTTGGCAAAGTGTACTCTCCACGACCTTGAATGGGTATACTTGCACCGTTTGGTATGGTGACAGGAAATTCATGTTTCCCTTGGTTGTGTTTCTAAGTAGAGAGTAATCATAAGTAAAATGATCGGTAGCACCCGAGTCATTTATCCACTCAACCTCTTGGTTGACATTTTTTGTCGCAATGTTGACGTTTAGCGCACCTTCTTCTTTGCCTCTTTGTACCTTTTTACCAAAGAACTTGACGTATTGTTGGTATTGTTCATCATTCCGCACCGGTATAGGGCTCTTCTCGTTTTCACTGGCGGCTATTGGTTCAGTTTGTTTTCCTTTGTCTGGCAACCGCTCTAGGTAACCAGAGGCTTGGAATGCAACAGAAGCAGAGTCGATGGCGGATCTTTTGGTACCGAACACAACCTTTTGATGTTCGTCATCCACAACCAGATGGTAGGCTACTCCATCCTTCTTGCTAGCCATGAAGGTAGGGTTTTGGTTTGTGTGTGTTTCTTTCTTTCTTTTTCTGTTTCTTTTCTTTTTGGATTGGATCTTAATGCGGCTCTGATGCCATAAAAAGTTATCATGGTACAGACACAATATGGACTTCGATAATAATATCCTATCGATTATATAGAAGACCCCATTATAAACACATATAGGTTAAGACATAAAAAAAGGTAGGAACCATAATTAAGGCTATAAATTATGTAACAAGCTATGCCAAAATCTCCAGTTGAATCGCAAATCCGGTCCTATAAGAAACGAACCTTTGGATTTTAGGAACCAAAAAGTTACAATTCATGGCCCGCTGATGTCACACCCCAACCTAAGGTGGAAATGCCGGGGCGTGATCCGATTGCTCAAAGATACTATCATAAATATAAATGACAATATCTAATTAATTATTTTGTTCAAATAATACACACAATAATCAAACACAACCAAACGATTCAAATAAATAAATACAACAAGTCTAAATCCATGTATGTCTTCATTATAATCTAAGGTCTTTCTAAGTGTCCATACTTCAACTTCAAGCAACCTGCATATGCGAAGAAAATGGAGTTTTGTCAACAAACACGTTGAGTGAGTTTACCACCAAGTTTTGACACCAGAAATAATGTTAATATAATAAAAGCAAAACGTAATAAATGCGGTAATTAAATCAAACCATAAGCAAATAGATTGTCGACTAAACCATTGCCAAGCGAATCGGGCGCCGGTAAATCAACTATGAGCAACTAAATAGAATAAGACCGTTGCCAAGCGAATCGGGTGGTGGTCAATAGAATGATAACTCAATACATGGGGATATGCGGGACCTCTCCAAGCACGAATGCGCACATAAATAAGTAAGCACATAACAAGTAGATTTGATTAATCACACACAATTACACGTTTACTATTTTTGATATGTATGTATATATAGATATGTATGTATAGTATGATATATGTAACATCCGTATTACGAGATTACAATAAAAGAGAATTTATTGTTGCGTGTGTGTCGTTAAGTTAGTCGTGTGTTTAGAGATTAGATAATATTTGGACTTGGAAGTGTGAGTGGGTTGTGGGGCCCATAACCCCCTATACAAATCCAACCCCTCCACCCTTTCACCATTTTCTTTCTCTCCACACACTTTCACACACACCATAGAACACACATACTCTCTCAAGACCCGAATCCAAATCCGGGTTAAAGTAAGGAATATCTTGGTGCTCAAAGTGTCTTCAAATAACAAGAATCACGTCCAGATCCTAGAGTCGTCTCGGATCCGAACCGAACCCGAAGCAAAAGGTAGGTTTCAGTTTAAATGGTTAAGTTTTTAGTCGGTTTCGACATGCAAACTGATAGGATGATAGATCGGGCTGTGAAATGTAAGAAAAACATAAACTTGGTGAGTTATAACCTCACGGGTATGTTATAGGACGAAAAGGTGATGTTCAGACCTCATAAAACACGGGTATACAAAGTTGGTACAACCCAAAACCCATAAAAAGGGTAAAATCGGGTCCTAAGGAAGAGTCACGGAGTAAAATAGCTTTAAAATGGCAAAAAACAAGATGTAAAAAAATGGGTTTTTCGCATGAGAAGAGAAATCCCATGAGAAGAGAAATTCCGTGAGAAGAGAAATTCCATGAGAAGAGAAATCCCATGAGAAGAGAAATTCCATGAGAAGAGAAATTCCGTAAGAAGAGAAATTCCATGAGAAGCGAAATTCCCATAAAAAGCGAAATTCCCATCAGAAGAGAAATTCCATGAGAAACGAAATTCTTCCATGAGAAATTCTTCCATGCGAAATTCCATGACCCCCGTTAGTTGAGGGTTTCATTAGCATAGATATAGAGATACTAGTAACAGATGATTGACACGCGTAATGTATTGTGCAGTTAGCCGTGCACAACTAAGGAAGGGCATTATCATTGACGACGGGAGAAACCGACTCCAGGTGAGTTTCTAGCCCCTTATCTGTTATGTTTTCGGGGCTGTGTGCATACCCAATGTGATAGTTGTTAATACACTTACCTTAAGTGGTGAGTGTATGGTACGCGTATGATATGTGTATGATATATGTATGATTAAGTATTGAATGTTATGATATAATGTTTATACGAATGAATATATATATATATTTATATACATGATTAGAAGACATGTATAGTATGCACGTATGAAAATGAATGTATGAAAGAGTGAAGAGACAGGTATGGTTGTATGGTTAGTTGAGACAGAGGGACCAGACCCTAATAATATTTGAGACAGAAGGGACCAGACCCTAATAATATCTAAGACAGAAGGGACCAGACCCTAATAATATCTAAGATAGAGGGACCAGACCCTAATAATATCTGAGACAGAAATGACCAGACCCTAATAATATCTGAGACAGAAGGGACCAGGCCCTAAAAATATCTGTGATGGTAGAGATGGTGTAGCCTATGTTATACCATAGCGGATTAAGAAAGAACGTATGAGAGCACGAATGAATGTATGTATGTATGTAAAGCAAGTATGAAAGAAGTAATAGTAAGTAAAGTCCGAAATACGTATCTACGAACACGTATGAGCAAGAACATGAATGAATTGTATGTTAATTGATTAACTAGAACTCACTCAGCGTAGCTGACTTTTAGTATGCACGCAGGTGAATAGGATGTGACAGGTTGCTTGAGGGAAGACACATGGCAAGAAAGTGAAGACTGGCATCGAAGAAAAGAAGATTCACGTGCCGTTTACGTTACCTTTTAACACTTAATGTATTTTGTTTAAAAACAAGCACTTATGTTATGTAAGAATGTTTAATATTATGTATTCCGTAAAAAGTTTTTAATTAACTCTGATTTTAGAACAGTGTTTATGAGTAAATCCAACACCAAAGTAGGGCTTCCGGGAATGAGGCCTTACAATATACACATATGTTCCTAAAACGTTTGTGAAAATTGAGTAAAATAGGGGAATGATAAAACTCACCTTAGATGGAAGGCAAGTGAGTATAATTAAGAATAAACGAGTCAACGGATAAACAAGTCGTCCAATACGCGTCAAATGAGATAACTAATCAGAACCTGAAACTTTTTGATATGAAACTATAAATAAAAAAAACTTAATGCCGCTGGAACCAATCCAAACGGACTAGTAGAACTCTAGTTATGTTAAATTAAACGTTTAAGCGAGCTGGTACTTACCAGAATCCGAACAGCAACTCGGAAGTCAGGTTTTGAGCAGTAGCCTTAAAATTATTTTATAAGAATAAAAGTCTTCTGGACCGAACATTGAATCCGACCAGAAGTTGAGAAAACGCAAAGTCAAACTTGTTGACTGTTTTACCCTTTATCGGGTTTAAAAGCAATTGACCAGTCAATACCCTTCAATCTCAAAAATTTATTGAAGGTTATTGACTAGGTAATATGTATGAACGATTTTACAGTTTACAACTTACCCGAAAAGTGAAAGGATTGACGAGAAACGGAAGTCAAAGGTCCTAAAGCAAGTAAAGTCAACGATCAACTCTTGTATCTTTAACGAATATGCAAAAACCTAAGGGTTTTCAGGATGGTAGAGACTAGTGACGGATGGAGGAGGTGTGTTAGGGTTAGATTAAACTTTACAGCAAGGAATTATGATGTGTTTATATATGAAAACATAAACCGAACTAATTATAGGCTTTTTGGCCCGTTTAAGCAAGTAAATACGTTTAAAGAAAAGAATCGTCAATTTACTCATAAAGATCTGATCTTGGGAAGGGGTAAACGAATTGGGAATTGTATTTTAGTTATAGGATGTTTACTTGGTCCTTAATTCACTAAAACATGCTTAAAATAAACGATTTTATACCTTAAACGAACTAGGAAACAAACTAAAGCTTAAACGATCTGTGCATAGGTCCCAATGCGGCGCACGGAGGTGAGGGGGAGGCCCACCGCACGGCACTCCGGTTAAACAAGGGTGGAGTTTGGTTTTTGACGATATTGGTCCTTGAACTTTGATATTTGGTTACTTATTAAACTTTTTATGCAATAAAGAAGAAATGGACATTATATAAACTATGAGGGTTTTAAGTGAACTTTGGAAACTTAATCACATATAGCTACTTGGTTTTGATTAATATTAATGATTCAAAATATTTCCGGGTCGGGTTATACACAAACGAATACGGTTTCGAAAAATCCGAGATGTTACAGTCTCTCCTACTTTGGGGAATTTCGTCACGAAATTAAGGAAAACTAAAATATCATCGTTTTGAATACAAATTTAGCTTTTTACGGAAAATATCATAACATAGAACTCTTAATAACCAAAGCAACGCTTCAAGTGACAATCTGATAAGGGCACTTATATATAGGATGTACCAGCGGCGTATCCACCATGTCCTTATCATCTCATCATTCGTACCGTTACCAAAATTACTTTCGGTTCTAAATCGCATATGTCCCCAAAACGTTTGTGATAATTGAGTAAAATAGGGGAATGATAAAACTCACCTTAGATGGAAGGCAAGTGAGTATAATTAAGAATAAACGAGTCAACGGATAAGCGAGTCGTCCAATACGCGTCAAACGAGATAACGAATCAGAACCTGAAACCTTTTGATATGAAACTATAAATAAAAACAAACTTAATGCTGCTGGAACCAATCCAAACGGACTAGCAGAACTCTAGTTATGTTAAATTAAACGTTTAAGCGAGCTGGAACTGACCAGAATCCGAACAGCGAGTCGGAAATCAGATTTTGAGCAGTAGACTTAAAATTATGTTACGAGAATAAAAGTCTTCTGAACCGAACATTGAATCCGACCAGAAGTATGTGAAAACGCAAAGTCAAACTTGTTGACTGTTTTACCCTTTATCAGGTTTTAAAGCAATTGACCAGTCAATACCCTTCAATCTCAGAAATTTATTGAAGGTTATTGACTAGGTAATATGTATGAACGATTTTACAGTTTACAACTTACCCGGAAAGTGAAAGGATTGACGAGAAACGAAAGTCAAAGGTCCTAAAGCAAGCAAAGTCAACGATCAAGTCTTGTATCTTTAACGAATATGCAAAAACTGAAGGATTTACGAGATGGCAGAGACTAATGATGGCTGGAGGATGTGTGTTAGGGTTAGATTAAAGCTTACAGCATGGAATTATGATGTGTTTATATAGGAAAACATAAACCGAACTAATTAAAGGCTTTTTGGCCCGTTTAAGCAAGTAAATACGTTTTAAGGAAAGAATCGTTGATTTAGAACAGTGTTTATGAGTAAATCCAACACCAAAGTAAAGCTTCCGGGAACGAGGCCTTACAATATACGCATATGTTCCCAAAACATTTGTGAAAATTGAGTAAAATAGGGGATTGATAAAACTCACCATAGATGGAAGGCAAGTGAGTAAAATTAAGAATAAACGAGTCAACGGATAAGCGAGTCGTCCAATACGCGTCAAACGAGATAACTAATCAGAACCTGAAACTTTTTGATATGAAACTATAAATAAAAACGAACTTAATGCCGCTGGAACCAATCCAAACGGACTAGTAGAACTCTAGTTATGTAAAATTAAACGTTTAAGCGAGCTGGTACTTACCAGAATCCGAACAGCGACTTGGAAGTCGGGTTTTGAGCAGTAGCCTTAAAATTATTTTACAAGAATAAAAGTCTTCTGGACCGAACATTGAATCCGACCAGAAGTATGAGAAAATGTAAAGTCAAACTTGTTGACTGTTTTACCCTTTATCAGGTTTAAAAGCAATTGACCAGTCAATACCCTTCAATCTCAGAAATTTATTGAAGGTTATTGACTAGGTAATATGTATGAACGATTTTACAGTTTACAACTTACCCGGAAAGTGAAAGGATTAACGGGAAACGGAAGTCAAAGGTCCTAAAGCAAGCAAAGTCAACGATCAAGTCTTGTATCTTTAACGAATATGCAAAAACCTAAGGGTTTTCGGGATGGCAGAGACTAGTGACAGATGGAGGAGGTGTGTTAGGGTTAGATTAAACTTTACAGCAGGGAATTATGATGTGTTTATGTATGAAAACATAAACCGAACTAATTATAGGCTTTTTGGCCCGTTTATGCAAGTAAATACGTTTAAAGGAAAGAATCATTGATTTACTCATAAAGATCTGATCTTGGGAAGGGGAAAACGAATTGGGAATTGTATTTTAGTTATAGGATGTTTACTTGGTCCTTAATTCACTCAAACATGCTTGAAATAAACGATTTTATACCTTATACGAACTAGGAAACGAACTAAAGCTTAAACGATCTGTGCAGGGGTCCCAATGCATCGCGCGGCGGTGAGGGGGAGGCCCATCGCGTGGCTCTCTGGTGAAACAAGGGTGGAGTTTGGTTTTTGACGATATTGGTCCTTGAACTTTGATAATTTGTTACTTACTGAACTTTTTATGCAATAAAGAAGTAATGGACATTATATAAACTTTGAGGGTTTTAAAGTGAACTTTGGAAACTTAATCACATATAGCTACTTGGTTTTGATTAATATTAATGATCCAAAATATTTCTGGGTCGGGTTATACGCAAACAAATACGGTTTCGAAAAATCCGAGGTGTTACAGCTGAAACCTGATAAAAGAACCCACACCCTTCGAGCCGATCAAACCGAATGTATCAAAAGCAAATGTGTGAAACACATTTTGATTATCTAAACAAGCTTTCTCATGTTTGGTAACTTTGCTTGATTCCGCCTTCAACGTAGCCTAACCCGCTACAAACCCATTGTCTCTTAGCCCAACAAGAGGGGACACCCTTGCCCACCAAAATACAAGAATATCAGCTGACCGTAATGTTAATTTCCCTTCACGCGGATCTGTTAGAAAGCTCACGGGGGCTCTTTTTTTAACCTGAGATTCACGCTCTTTTAAGGACATCGCACAGGACATCCTAAACAAATCATTCAGTATTTAAACCCATGTAACTCCTAGCAATGAAGTGCATGCTCACCAAAAGAATCCAACAAACCTTGCGGAAAACTAGGCAAGGCTCACCAACCAAAAACATAGGATCATCAGTCAGTATTTAAGAATAGCCCGGTACTCCAAAGCCGACACACGTTGGCCCAGCCTTGTCACACCCTGACTTAGGGCCTAGGTACGACACCCGTTAGTTGGTATATGTTCTAAAAATATATCAGAGTTGCGGGTTTGTTTTAGCGAAAGTCTTGAAAATATAATATTCATTTATAAAATGTCGGGTTAGAATACCCGTTGAATATTGTATGATAAAATATGAGCGGAAGCCTATTTAAATAAACTATTATAATAATGAAAACTCGGGATTTAAATACCCGTTTGTTAATTAAATACCTGTCTTTTGAAAATATAATTCTTTATAATATTCTGAATAAAATATCTGAGCCATCAGATCACCTCTAATGACTATATCTCCAATCTTCTATTATGTCTTGCTTGTCAGTTCTATTCTTTACAGTTTCCCTGAAAAGTGGAGGAAAAATACATCAGCACACAGCCGGTGAATGACGCTCACTCAGTTTCAATACCATTGTGAAAACAACAATAATACCTTTGTGACAACACTCATTAGGCACCCAACTCAATTAGGATAAAATTACCCTAAGTACATGTACAATTAAAACATATACACACATCATTTATCTGAACAGTCCCGTAGACTTCTAGAGGCGGGCTTAATGATATGCATGGCCACGGGGAACTCCGACTCACCATATATGAATGGATCCATACACATGTATACTCTTAGTATGAGTATGCCCGTTTTTTATTATTGTAACACAAAGTTTTAAGGATTCCTAAATCCCATGCAAACAGTTCAGACTCTATAAAAGTTGTAAAAGTTTAGGGCGTATTCACCTTTTATGATTGTAATCAGTTTCTGACACTGATTCCTGTTTATTGATCAGTTTCTCCTACTGACCCCTATCTGTAAATCAGTTTCTGTTACTAATTCCTGTTTCTGTTTTCAGCTTTTTGATTGATTGATTGACTGGTATCTCAGACATATAATATGAGAATAACATTTGAATAAATATCTAGATCATCGATCTAGCTTCAGACCGGTAGTCTGTTTTATATAGCTTTAACATTGACAAATCATTCGTTTGTATAAAACATTTGGACCTATAGTCCTTTTGTTTATTCATCGGTTATAAGCCAGGCTTCTTCTTCAGGAAGAAACATTTATACCAGGTTTCTTCTACAAGAAGAAACATTACTTTAACTATAACCTGTGTGAATGAACAGTATATTTCTTAGTTATTAACAAATACTATTTTAACTATATCCCTTGCATGTAAATGATTACGTTTCTTAATCATGAAGAAACACTAATTAACTATTACCTTTGCATATGAAAAGCTATATTATGTTTAACAGTGATCAAGGTTCGGGATATACCCCTGACTATGGTCTAAGTTTTTATAATAATAAAATAATAACTTAATCAGAACCCCTACCTCTCATGGGTACGTGGAGTTAAATGCCTATGACTGATCAAGTGGCATTGCTACTTTATATCGCGTACTAGAGCTTAGACTTTCAGAGCTTCGGAGCTTGGCACGTTCCACGAGACTGGCACGCAAACCGAGACTAAGTGTGTGTAATAGTGTATGATTTAGGTGTGAGATGAAATGTCGTGAAACCCCCCCCCCCCCCCTTATAGCTGAATTTGGGTACCATCGCGTAGCACGATGGTCCCTTCTCCTCGGGAGTCGCATAGCGCGATGTCAGGGGAATGGAGCGTGGCTGCTGACTCAGCCCTAGCGTCTGCCACCTGTCTCCCCGTTGCACCACGTGTTGATGCGTCATCATACTCCATCGCGTAGCACGATGGTTTCATTCTGGAGCTCATCGCGTAGCGCAATGGGTTTCAGAATTCAAATTTTTACTTTTTGTTCCTTGTCTTTGATAACTTGACACTTTTTGGTCATACTTCCATTTTCCAAAAATACTAAAGTGGCGATGCGAGCATGCGAAGTGCAAAGTGCGCCATCAAAACGCCACATTACGCCCATCGCCCAAGTCCGTGTCCGAGTCCGAGCGCCTACGCGTCGGTTGCTTCTCACCATCCGCTAGGACTGCGGAGAGTGGTTAGCCACATAAGAATATTACTATGGAAACTTGCTTCCTTATAAAGATCTTCCATTTCTTTTCTTGTTTCCATGTGGGATGAATGTTTTCTTCCTTATTTATACCCATGTGGAATGCTTCCAATTTCTTCCATCTTTCCATGTGGGATGGATTTTTCTTATTTCCTTAACATGAAATGTTTATTTTTCTTATTTCATTTTTCCCATAACTTATCTTCAGAATATTTCTAATTCTTAAACTTTCAAAGTTGACATCTTTAGTCCAAAATAAGTACTGGTTTTTCCTAGATGTTACATCCTCCCCACCTTAAAATGAATCTCGTCCTCGAGATTTGCTTGTCTTTGGTTTGGATGTTTTTACTTTGTTGATTCGAGATTAGATTCTATCTAATCTGATTCTTGAGTTTAACTGTTATTGCAGAATGATGGAAATTTTGGATCTGTTGCTAAGTTTACATCTTATATGACGTAATCAGTCAATAGTTTAGAAGATCATAAATAATTATAAATTGCTAAACACAGTGATCAGTTGTGTTTAATTATTTATCTTACCTTTTGTATTCTAAGCATTTATTGAGTTTTAGCTCTGTTGTTTCTTGGATTCGATCTGTCGAATCTATTCCTTCTCTTGCTCCTGATAATTTTTTTCCTT
The DNA here is from genome assembly GCF_021521415.1 of Bidens hawaiensis. Taxonomy (NCBI): domain Eukaryota; kingdom Viridiplantae; phylum Streptophyta; class Magnoliopsida; order Asterales; family Asteraceae; genus Bidens; species Bidens hawaiensis. The sequence goes on along the minus strand of NW_027491065.1, from coordinate 2,511,809 downwards.
ATTTTCTGACAGTACCTTTGTAATTTAAAGCAGTCATGTTTGATATGCTATCAATGATTGAAAGGGGGCTTGGATAGTGTTGCACACACTAATAGGATCTCTAGATGTTACATCATGTATCTCAAAGTGCGGAATCCATATAGAGTGAACACCACAAGTAAACATTAAGCATATTCTTCATTGATAACTTCAAAAATTTACAAGATATGACACTTTAGTAACTTTCTCTCTCTAGTCTCTCTCTCTAACAATGACCAAAAGTCTACTGATTAACGCATAAGTCTCCTATTTAAAGGAAACACATGAAGACTCTCAAGGAAGGATATGATATACGGCGCATATGTAGTTAAAAGTCCAGGAAGGGTCTTCAGAGTGATGTCTAAAAACATCCACGACCAGATCTACCCTACGATGCTATGAGCGGAAATCATAACAAAGTGAAAAACTCGTAAACATCTCTTTAATCTCCTTGTTTATTCATTGATAGTAGCGATAGGTGCACAGAATCAACAATGTAAAGCTCAGGTACAACATGGACCATCCCAACCAGGAGGTCAGAAGGGAAAATGAACACAAATGCCAAGCCACCTATTTATAGGCACACTTGGTGACTTATGCGGCGCATATGTTATGCGGCGTATAACTTATGCGCCGCATAAGGTGATTCGTGTTAGAGATTTACGTACAATTCTCAATTCAACATCACATGCTATCTACACCTAAGAACACAAGACCTAAGTACTAGACATTATGCTCTAACAGATTCCCCCTTGGATAGTACTTGTCTTGTGTCATCTAAGCAAATATACATTGCAAGCTCCAACAAACTCCCTCTTGAATATTGCTTAGATTTAGGTCAATCAATCAGCTCAATCATCAAGATATAAGACCCCTTTGACATTATGCAATCCCGATCTTCTTTAAATGATTTGACTTTTAAGGCTAACTCTTCAAATGATTTGAGTTTTATTGTTGGTGCATTTTGTGACCGTCGCTATGCAATTCAGACCAGCGGAGACGCCATAGATGAAGTTAGAACAACTTCGCCTTAGGCGAAGTTAGAACAACTTTGCCAACGGCGAAGTTAGGACAACTTCACCTTAGGCGAAGTTATCACAACTTCGCCATAGGCGAAGTTATGAACAACTTCGCCTACTGACGCCTACTGAAGTTTATATATATATATACGTGTGTCTTGTTTAGGTTAAGAATCCAGTAATTCAGAGAGTTGTGTGTTACAGTTTGAGTGTCGAGAGAGAACAAACAGAGAGAGAGTCGTGTGGGACGACCCGAGGTAGAGCTCACCTCGGGTCGGACGTGTCATTTGTTTATGTTATGGTATGTAACGTGTTTGTTTAATTATTATTATAAAGAATCTGCAGATTTGTTTATCCCGTTCTTGTATTTGTTCGTGTACGTGTTTGTGTTCTTCATCTTGTACACCATTAACGAGTCTAGGAGGATTCCGCACTCCTAGACCTCGTGCGGATCTCGTATCGATCGGCGACGCCCCAGGGGGGACCTACATGTGGTATCAGAGCCTTAGGCTCTTATGCTATGGTTCGAGATCTGCGTTTTGGTGATTCTGGCACGTTTCTGTGCGTTTCTGGCCGAACAGCGCCGCAGGCGAAGTTATTGTTCATCAGGCGAAGTTGCCGTCACTGTTCGGAGGGTTTCAGCAAAGATATAAGGTCTGGCGAAGTTATGGACAGGCGAAGTTATAGCCAGGCGAAGTTATGAACAGGCGAAGTTGACTTTAGGCGAAGTTAAAAAAAAAAAAAAAAAAAAAAAAAGAGTATTTGGAGTTTTCGTCTGTATGGCCAGGTGTACACGATTATTGTGAGACCGGAGATGTTGTTCCGTCAACGAGTGAAACTTGTTATCTCTGGGTCTTACGTGTGAACAAATACGTGTCAACTCTGGATATGGAGTTGAGTTTGTGAATGGGATATTGATTGAAACTGGATATTGACACATATTTGGGTGTTTGTGGGCAATGAAATTGTTGTTGTTCGAGGTTGACCAACTGAAGAAAGTCAAATTGAACTGAAGGTTTTCGTCATTACTGGATTGCGGTCAGAGCATATTATTTATGTTATTTTCAAGGCGTTCGAGAATTGGATCCTGAAACGTGATGCTTATTTATTAGAGTGAAAATTCTGGAACAAGTTGGATTTAATCGGGAACTAAAGTGTTTATGTTCTTGATCGTTATCCCTGGTGATTGAAGATGCTTCGGATTAATTAATGGTCATGTGTTAGATTCTGTCAAGGTGGTTTTGTGATGAAATTGATCACTTGATGTTGAGTAGTTGAAGATTAAACCTTATCGTATGCCGACGAGTTGGTGAAGTTGTGGAGGACGCCCAACTTCACGTGTTGGTGAAGTCAGATGGACTCACGTGATTGGTTGAGATGATCAATTGGCACGAGGATGCATGCATTTCAAAGACCTCAATCGTTATAGTCGGAGAAGCTTACACTGAAGGGGAGATCTGATATGGAAGACGCTGGGTGATTGGTAGATTTGTGAAGCTACAGGACAGTTTCAGACACGGCTGGTTGATGAGCAAACAGAAGATCATCAGTTAAGAGGGAGTCTGTTGGTTCATGTTTTGTAACAGATGATCTTTTGTGTTTGTTAGAATTGAGAGCAACAGTCAAAGGGGAGACTGTTGGTGCATTTTGTGACCGTCGCTATGCAATTCAGACCAGCGGAGACGCCATAGGTGAAGTTAGAACAACTTCGCCTTAGGCGAAGTTAGAACAACTTCGCCAACGGCGAAGTTAGGACAACTTCACCTTAGGCGAAGTTATCACAACTTCGCCATAGGCGAAGTTATGAACAACTTCGCCTACTGACGCCTACTGAAGTTTATATATATATATATACGTGTGTCTTGTTTAGGTTAAGAATCCAGTAATTCAGAGAGTTGTGTGTTACAGTTTGAGTGTCGAGAGAGAGTCGTGTGGGACGACCCGAGGTAGAGCTCACCTCGGGTCGGACGTGTCATTTGTTTATGTTACGGTATGTAACGTGTTTGTTTAATTATTATTATAAAGAATCTGCAGATTTGTTTATCCCGTTCTTGTATTTGTTCGTGTATTTGTTCGTGTACGTGTTTGTGTTCTTCATCTTGTACACCATTAACGAGTCTAGGAGGATTCCGCACTCCTAGACCTCGTGCGGATCTCGTATCGATCGGCGACGCCCCAGGGGGGACCTACATTTATGTTTCTTCACTATCGGCTTTAACATCAAGTCTTGTATCTTTCATTAGTCAACAACAATCTTCAATCCACTACTATCTCATTCTATTTCCCAGATCCACTCATAATGAATCACCGAATACATCTTGATTATACTTTTAGCATATTGTATTTAATCCATCAATCCTCATCAATCATATGGGAAGATCAACAAGCATACAATCCCATGTATTCTCTCCAAGTTCAAGATCTTGAATACTCAAAGTACAAGCATTTATTGCTTATAAATGACTATAACGTTTATGTTCATATATAAAGTTTAAGTCTTGTATGCCACGCATAAGTATGTATGAACCAAATGATCTTACAAGCAGGTAAACCCTTATACTTCGACATTCCAACCGGTAAGTGATACGGAAAGGATACGGCATGAAAGTTTAACAAAAATTGAAGGCCGTATATGTCACAATGTACTTATGCGGCGCATAAGTTTCACTTTGAAGCTTTCTTGACATGTTTTTGTGGGAAAACAATGATGAAATGATCTGACTTTTTAGTATGTTGTTCAACACCAATGATATAACAATCTCTGAAACTTTGGTGAGATATTAACAGCTACATCTTCTGGAATGATCAAAAATGTGTATAAAAGAAACGTTTTTGATTTTTTCTGAGCCACAAGGCTATGATACCAGTTAAAAGTCCAGGAAGGGTCTTTAGAGTGACGTGTAAAAACATCCATGACCAGATCTACCCTACGATGCTATGAGCAGAAATCATAACAAAGTGAAGAACTCCTAAACATCTCTTTAATCTCCTCGTTTATTCATTAATAGTAGCGATAGGTACATAGAATTCAACAATGTAAAGCTCAGGTACAACATGGATCATCCCAACCAGGAGGTCAGAAGGAGAAATGAACACAAATGCCAAGCAACCTATTTATAGGCACACTTGGTGACTTATTCAGCGCATATGTTATGCGGCGCTTAACTTATGCGCCGCATATCTTATGCGCCGCATAAGATGCTTTGTGTTAGACATTAACATACAATTCTCAATTCAACATCACATGCTATCTAGACCTAAGAACACAAGACCTAATTACTAGACATTATGCTCTAACCATCATATCTCTTGAACATTCTCGAGCCCTTTTTCTATGACTTTTTGATCAATCTCTGTTGATATTCTATTAACAGTATTTCTTGAATACCTTGCGATCGAGCAGAGATAGAATTCAGTGATATACTGTCTTTATATATTTTGATATCTCTCGACATCTAATTTTTCCCTCAGTATGTTATTAATCTATATTTGTAATAGACTTACATAAGTATCTAGATGGTGTTACTTTGATTAATCAGCAGACTTTAAGTCTGTTTCAGTTCAGCAAACTCGTGGCAGTAGGCTCGTGGTCTGATCAGCAGACTTTTATTTTAGCTCAGCAGACTCTTGGTCTGATCAGCAGACTTTAAGTCTAATTTAGTTTAGCAAACTCTTAGGTTTGACCTAACCTTAATAGAGTCGTTTTATATTTGTATTTACATATGATGTTTAGTATGAATCAATCAGATGATAAACCAAATCAGCATGTTATCGGTTTTGAATGTCGGCTTTAAATTCAGACACTCAATTGTCTTTTCTTTTAGAGATACCGAATATAAGCATTCTTGTGTATTGTCAAGATCTGTATGCTAATATTTTATTTAGAACATAGGAAATTAAAAACCCTTTCTCGGTTTACAAAATTTCACGTTCCAAAACGAGTTACAAATTAATATATAGAAGTTTAACTAATCTATCGGACATTCCTTTTTGATATTTGTTTGCTCTTTGTTTCCAGATATTTCGGACTTCTTCTGACATTGATGTCATTGTTGATTTTCTTTTTTTTTCGGCAATTTGTTTTGAAGTGGCCCGTTTCTCCACATATGTAACATACTCCTGATTTCTTCAGGAATTCTTCTATCGTGTGCCCTGCTCTATTACAGTATGCACACTTATCTGTGCCTTCTAATTGACATTTCCTAGAATTTTTTCTTCCACAAGTTTTACAAGTGGATTTTGGAATATTTCTTTCTTTTTCTATCTTCTCGAAATCTTTCGATTTCTTGATTCTTTTTCTTCTTTCTTTTCTTCCTCTTGATTTCTTATTATACTATTGATCAAGTATCCGGCTACTTCCATGGCCGACTCAAATATTTGTGGCATATTAGCTCTTACCAAGTCTCTTATTTCCCTTGGTAACCCATATATATAATGAGTTATCTTATTATATTCTAGAGTAACCAAATGTGGAACCAATCAGCAATATTCAAGGAATTTAGTATTGTATTCCCTTAGATTTGTTCCAACAACCTTGTGATTCCATAACTGAGTTTGAATTCGATCCATCACATGGAGTGGACAATATTTCTTTATAAAGAGACCTTTGAATTATTCCCAGCTTATATTATACATTGTTTCTCGTCCCTAAATTCCAGATTAGGGTATTCCACCATTCAAGAGCTCCTCCCTCAAACATTTGCGAAGAATACTGAATAGCTTCTTTACTTGTACACTTGCTAATGTAGACAATTGCTTCTTGTTCTTCTAGCCATCTTAGAGCGGCTATAGCATCCTTGTCCCCATAAAATTCCCTAGGTTTGTAAGCTTGGAAAATTTTAAAATTGCATCCTTTTTGAATTTTCAATCTCTTTCGAGGTTTGTCCCTTGAATTATTGTCAGATGCAGAGCTATCATAAGCTTCTTCTTCTCTTGAATGAACGGATTTACTTTGACTTTTCTTGTTTGACTGGCTTTGTTTTGTAGAATTATTCTTGATAGCTTCTTGAATCATCTTCTGGATTTCATTTTTATATTGGACGGGAAGTTCCTTATTCTCATCATTAATGTTTTCCTGACTTCCAACTTTATTGGAAGGATTGTTCTGAGAGTTTGCACTTTCTTCTTTTGACATACTACAATAAAATTTTTTAGAGATAAGTTCAATATTTAGGGAACATATCCTTTATTTATCATATTGTAGTTTACAAAAGTGCATAACATTATTATAGTTACACTTGTTACAACTACAACAGTTTTTATTATCTATTTCTTTCAGCAGACAATCAATCTCTTGATCTTGCTGTTCTTTTTGGTATTCTTATTTGTTTCCTTTTCTTTTCCTGTTCCTTTTTCTTTTTCCTTTTCTTCTTCCATCTCCATATCGTTGAGCAATGCTTCGGCTATTTTTGTAACATCGACTCCGTAACATGTCGAGTCATCTATGATGTTGTACAATCCTTCATAATCTGTACTCCGACGTTCATTTTGAGGATGAGCAAAATAAGGATCTTGATTTATTAGATAATTGAAATATTCCTGCCCCTGAGGATTTTCTTCCTGATCAGTCATTACTTCTTTTTCTTTCGGCATAGTTGGTTTCTTGGATCTACTTGATCCAGTTCCATGCATATGCTGACTTTGAATGATCTGAACTAATGGGATGTTAGAGTCGAAGGAATCTGAATCCTCCTCCATTGTCGTCTGATGTGAGTCTTCACTACTAGTTACAGGAATGGGGAGTAAAGCGGTCCCTATACATCCTTTTCGTTTACCTGACGGAGGTTGAAATGATCCTTGGCTGGATTGACGATCAGGCATCTGTACGATGTTAGATTGGGAATAGGATTGTATTCCTATCTTATCCGTAACATTTTATTATTCAGTGATTGTGATTAGATACTTTTAATCAAGTACCTATTTGTTTGAATCAATATCTGTATACTAGGATTAAATCATATCCGTATCACGTTTAATCATTCAATGATTATATCAGTTGATATTCTTAATTGAATACCAATGTTTTCAGTATAACCTTATTTCTGATCAAAGCCTAGGTATAAAGTATACCTAATTCGCTAAGACCCTGGCTCTGATACCAACCTGTCACTCCCCGACTTAGGTCCTTGGTGCGACACCTTTTAATTAGTATTTGTTTTGAAAATATATCAGAGTTGCGGGATTGTTTTAGCGGAAGTCTTGAAAATATAATGTTCATTTATAAAATGTCGGGTTCGAATACCCATTGAATATTGTATGACAAAATACGAGAGGAAGCTTTTTTAAATAAACTATTATTATAATGAAAATTCGGGATTTGAATACCCGTTTGTTAATTAAATACCTATCTTTTGAATATATAATTCTTTATAATATTCTGAATAAAATATCTGAGCCATCAGATCACCTCTAATGACTATATCTCTAATCTTCTATTCTATCTTGCTTGTCAGTTCTATTCTTTACAGTTTCCCGAAAAGTGGGGGAAAAATACGTCAGCACAGAGCCGGTGAATGACGCTGACTCAGTTTCAATACCGTTGTAAAAACAATAATAATACCTTTGTGACAACACTCATTAGGCACCCAACTCAATTGGGATAAAATTACACTAAGTACATATACAATTAAAACATTTGCACACATCATTTCTCTTAACAGTCCCGTAGACTTCCAGAGGCGTGTTTGATGATACGCATGGCCTCGGGGAACTCAAAGTCACCATGTATGAATGGATCTATACACATGTATACTCTTAGTTTGAGTATGCCCGTTTCTTATTATTGTAACACAAAGTTTTAAGGATTCGTAAATCCCATGCGAACAGTTCAGACTCTATAAGAGTTGTAAAAGTTTAGGGCGCATTCACCGTTTATGATTGTTATCAATTTCTGACACTGATTCCTGTTCATTGATCAGTTTCTCCTACTGACCCCTGTCTGTAAATCAGTTTCTGTTACTGATTCCTGTTTCTGTTTTCAGCTTTCTAATTGATTGATTGATTGACTGTTATCTCGGACCTATAGTATGAGAATAACATTTGTATAAATATCTAGATCATCGATCTAGCTTCAGACCCGTAGTCTGTTTTGTATAACTTTAACCTTGACAAATCATTCATTTGTATAAAACATTTGGACCTATAGTCCTTTTGTTTATTTATCGGTTATATGCCAGGTTTCTTCTTCAGGAAGAAACATTTATACCAGGTTTCTTATTCAAGAAGAAACATTACTTTAACTATAACCTGTGTGAATGAACAGTATTTTTCTTTGTTATTAAGAAATACTATTTTAACTATACCATTTGCATGTAAATGATTATGTTTCTTAATCATGAAGAAACAATAATTAACTATAACCTTTGCTTATGAAAAGCTATATTATGTTTAACATAGATCAAGATTCGGCCTATACCCCTAACTATGGTCTAAGATATTATAATAATAAAATAATAACTTAATCAGAACCCTTACCTCTCACGGGTATGTGGAGTTAAATGCCTATGACTGATCGAGCAGCACTGCTACTTTATATCGCGTACTAGAGCTTAGACTGTCAGAGCTTCAGAGCTTGACACGTTCCACGAGACCGGCAGGCAAACCAAGGCTAAGTGTGTGTAAAAGTGTGTGATTGAGGTGTGAGATGAAATGCCGTGAACCCCCTCCCCCCCCCCCCCCCATTTATAGCTGAATTTGGGTACCATCGCGTAGCGCGATGGTCCCTTCTCCTTGGGCGTCGCGTAGCGCGATGTCAGGGGAATGGAGCGTGGCCGCTGACTCAGCCCTAGCGTCTGCCACGTGTCTCCCCGTTGCGACACGTGTTGATGCGTCATCATACTCCATCGCGTAGCGCGATGGGTTTCAGAATTCAAATTTTTACTTTTGTCCCTTGTCTTTAATAACTTGTCACTTCTTGGTCATACTTCCATTTTCCAAAAATACTAAAGCAGCCCTTAAGCGGCAATGCGAGCATGCGAAGTGCGCCATCAAAACGCCACATTACGCCTATCGCCCGAGTCCGTGTCCGAGTCGGAGCGCGTATGCATCGGGTGCTTCGCACCCTCGGCTAGACTATGGAGAGTGGTTAGCCACATAAGAATATTACTATGGAAACTTGCTTCCTTAGAAAGAGCTTCCATTTCTTTTCTTGTTTCCATTTGGGATGAAAGTTTTCTTCCTTATCTATACCCATGTGGAATGCTTCTATTTTCTTCCATCTTTCCATGTGAGATGGATTTTTCTTATATCCGTAACATGAAATGTTTATTTTTCTTATTTCATTTTTCCTATAACTTATCTTGAGAATATTTCTAATCCTTCAACTTTCAAAGTTGACATCTTTAGTCCAAAATAAATATGGGTTTTTTCTAGATGTTACAAGCCTTTCAATGGGGATGACCGTCAGGAAATCCTAAGCCCGAGGAGCCTGAAGATATTCAAACACTTCTTTTTGGCTAGGGGAAATATTAGACTATGATCCTAAACTTTAGATGTAACACCCGTAAATTTCTCTAATCGGCTCGATCGTTTATAAATGTTTGTTTGAGAGCCGGGGTTTCATCTTTCTAATTTAAGAGCCTTGTAATACGTTTTAAATGTCCTTTCATCCATCCTTTTGCTCAAGACATCACCTCTTATAACTTAAAGGACTAGATTAGCACGTAGCATCCACTAATTTCCGTTTAACGGCATGCACATTGTAGAGTTTGTATGCTAGTCGGGTTTTAATATTTAAGGTTGAGGGGCCTCTTGTGGCCATTCTAATAGTTCATTTAATCAACTTTGGAAACAAGTAAACGCAATTGCATAATTGAGGGGCTAGACTGTAATATGTTGTAATAATAACCTAAAAGAAAAAAAGAAAGAATGTGCAGTCTCCATGTCTTACCATCGGCACCTCCAAGCACCACCACCATCAATTTTTTTTCAAGGTTCCAGCCATAATCAACCCATATTCGTCTAACTCCAGGTTAGTATTGTTCGATTGAATGTCTTTTTCACCATTAAAGTCTTTATTGAACCCTAGAGATGTCATAAACATGTTAGGGTTTGAGTTTTGATTAAAACAGTTTCTGACAGATTCGTACTCGTTTATTGCTAGGTCTGTAACTCGATGAAAATTTATTTTTTTTTATTTATTCTTGTTTCCATGATATTCTACGTTGAGTCTAGTTTCCAGAAAGGTATAATAAGTAATTTTTGGACGGGATTTGGATAGTTTTTATGATTTTATAAAATCGTGTGTCAAAGCTGATGCAGGGTGACGGATTCTGGTCTATCTTCACGACATCATAACTCTTTTTTGACAAGTCCAAATTGGTTGATTCCACTTCTGAAAGTTCATATTTTGAGTTAATATTACAACCCAATTGGAATAGTTTAATTTGCTTTGGTAATGATTTTTAAACAAATTAAACACTTTTGTTGCTCACTAAAATAGCTGCACACACCTTTCTATGTTGGAGAAATGTTTATGATTTTTGTGTGAATTTGAAAAATATAATAAAAATATTTTTAGATACCCAAGGCATTTATACAACTCTGGTAAAAATTTCATAATTTATTCCTATGATTTTCCAATGTAACAAAATACATCTTCGCATGCTAAAATCTGCATGTTATACTCGTTATTGATCGATACGTTCGTTTAGGCTTACCTGGTGGCTGTCCAAGTGTGTTCTTGTCGGGGCTGTTTAAATTGAAGTTTTTCTCCGTCATTTTCTTAGGTATGTCATATGTGTTATACTTTAGTATCGTGAGCATTGGAGCTTGTTTGATTTGTCAATTGTCATTAAATTGAAAACTAGGATTTTGGTTGTCTAGTTAGTTGATTGTTGCGTTTAGCGCGTTGTTTGAGGAAATTAACAACCAATTCAGATTGAGTAGCCTCGGCATGTTTTAAGGGCTGTGAAAAACTAAATTTTTATGTTAATGGGGCTGAATTGGTTGTCGGTTGCTCAAACGGGTCGGTATAACGCAAATTCGCGTTTAATTGGTATTTTGTGCGTTGTACAAATGAATTGCCGACCCATTCAAATCGTGTAGTGTCGTGTGGACTTGTTGGCTGTAATTATACTTAATTTGGTCCACATGGGGCTGAGTTGGTTGCTAAGTGCATAAGCAACTCGTTAATGCACGTATTCTATACAATTAACAACTTTCGGGTATAGTTTAGAGATCCTTTGTCCCCGGAATAAACTAAGGGTGGTTTTGGTAAATACATGGCCTCAAGGGCTGATGTAAAAAATATTAGTATGGTTGGGGCTTTAGGTTCATCAAATCTTGTTAGAACGCCTCATAGGGTAAGCGAGTCGGTGCGGTTCCATTTGTAATCATTGTGTGTAATCCAACAGGCGTTTGAATTGTGGTAGTACTTAGGGATTCTCTAGCCCGTTGCTATTTTTGTGCCTCGTGTCAGGTGAGTTCATGATGCCCCTTTTTAACTCTTTTTACATTTTGGGCTAGCATGCACACCTCTGTACGATTTTATCCGTTTAAACGTTCTGGACGATATTGTACAGTTTCAATGGTATTTTTATATTTCTAGAATTATGTTTAGATTATATCCTATTCCGTAGGATATTTTTAAACCCGTTTATAATCTTATAATCCCGAAACTTATATATATTACCTATAGTCTAGGCTTGAGGTTATTATTGGGCCTTGTAATAGTTCCCAGACTACTCATTATTTATAGTTTACATGTGGTGATGTTGTTTGGTTGATCGATTGGCTAAGGTTTACATTATTGATAGTCCATGCTTAAGGGCATTATTAGACTCGTTTATTGTTTTATATATTCCTGAAGAACTATATATTATTGATAGCTTATGCCAGAGGATATCATTAGATTCGTTTATAATTATATATTTCTAAAAAATTATATATTAATTATAATCTAGGCCTTAGGATATATTAGACTTGTCTTAAATTTCTTAAGGTTATATATATTACTTATGGTCTAGGCTCGAGGATGTCATTACTTCTGGTATTAATTGAATACATGTAGACCTGCTTATATTAGTTCGTATTTCGGACGGACTTATAACGATATATATGTATATTCATATGTTATCCTATGGCTTATGATTGTTAATATTAAATTTGTTCTTAGTGATTAAGAATTAGTTGCGTGTGTGTACTGTGTGTGGGTATACGGTGCAATGATGGTTTTGGCCGGGCCAAACTATACTACTCAGGTTCTAAAATCCTTTGACGAGCCCTTGAAAGCTCGTGATGGGGGAGGCTCGTGTGGCATAATCATCATTGTATTAGGGTATTTGTGTGCATGGTGATTTTGGCCGGGCCAAACTATACTACTTAGGTTCTAAAATCCTGTGACGGGCCTTGGAAAGCCCGTGTGGAGGGAGGCTCGTGTGGCATGATCATCATCATATTGAATTTTGCGTGCATGATGATTTTGGCAGGGCCAAACTATACTACTCAGGTTCTAAAATCCTGTGGCGGGCCCTGGAAATCCCGTAATGGGGGCGGCTCGTGTGGCATAATCATCATACCGGGTCCCTAAAATCCCGTATCACGTGTTTGGATGTGTAAGCCGTGACCGAGTCAAATACATTACTCGGATTTGACTCGTGGTGGAGAGGCTCGTGTCACGTGCTTATGTCTTACCGCGTCCGGGTCAAATATATTAATCGAGTCTTGACTCATGGTGGAAAGGCCCGTGTACGTGTGTTTGACCATGAATGTATTATTTGGTGATATTTATTTATTTATTTGCTTATTATTCCCTCTACTATTTTAGATCTATAATCTTTGAAATAAATTATGAGTACTGTTTATGAAAGCTTGAACTCACTAAGCCCTAGCTGACTTTGTGTGTATGTTAGATTGATCTTCAGGTTGAGAAGTAGGGAACTACCGCTTGGGCGTGCTCGAGACTACCCAGACGGTTGAAGGCTTATCTAGTCGGAGATTAATAACGCAAATTATTTTCTTTTGGTTTTGGGCACTCTTCCCGGTTTTTGGGGATTTTGATATTTACTATTCCGTTTTTATTACTCTGAATTGACTTTAATAAGATGAACTTGTTTGGTTTTAAATTTTTGAGAATTTTTGGATATGATGACCAACTGTAGGATTTCCGGGATTCGGGGTCTTACACTAGACGATTCCACTAAAAAGAGCAGTTACCAAAACATGTTGGGCTTTAGGGGGGTGGTGTCCTTATTAGAAAAACCATTAAGATCGAGACCCAGGAAGGGACATGCGTAAGCGATCCATCGTGCACCTATAATCAGAGTCAACTCCATCAGTTATACACTCCCGAAGAATGTGGTCCTGCAAACTTTATGATTGTCCTCTCGAAACCACAAAAGCATATGTAGATACTTCCTCGGCCAAACAAAAACCCAACCACCCCCCCCCCCCCACCCCAAATAGGTCGAAAGTGATGCTAACTTCCATTGAAGATCCCCAAAAGGCAGACCCCCAAAAACCACGATATACTCAATCACCCCCTGACGACCCTTGTTAAAAATAGGCACAACTTTTCCTACATACATAGGTTGGCACATTCTGAGACCGGACAGCAGCTTTCCGACTCCCAGACATAAACGAAGCAAAAGGAGATCGCATTGAGGGTCCTACAAACGTGAGAGATAATTCATTAGTTCCACAGCATGGGATGCTCTTTTCACACCCAAACTACTGATAAAACCTGCATCCCGACTTACAACACCCGAAGGAGTTTCACACCCAACATCGGCCTTCCAATCCCGATAGGAAACAATCCATCTTGTACTTCACCCCATTGCATAACGACCAAAATAATTCAGTTTTCTTAACATTTAATTCAAGACCCAAATGAGGGCCCTCTTCGCTGATAATATTTATATTTTTATCATTATTTTTATATTTAATCCACTCACAACCACTTTAAAATCATTAAAAAATTATAAAGAATGAACAATGTTTCTCCAAATTTAATTATGAAAAGTAACATTATCTCTCTCCTCCTTTCACAACCAACCACTTACTAATACTCAATATGATAAAAAAAACTCACTCACATAAATATAGGGGATCTGTCGTAAATGTTCTTGAAGGTACCACTTTAAATACTTAAAACATACACACATAGAAATCCTATCATACTAACGATAGATAATAAGTTATTTGTGTCATTTGGCACCTAAATGTACCATACTTGCATCACTTAACAAGTTTGTTGTTTAATTATTAAATCAACTTTATATCAATTAAATTTTCTTGAAGTCTCATTTTAAGTATTGTGTTTGCCACACTTATTTTATTTCACATTTAATAAAAGAAACAATTCTTTTTAGCTTTTAAGAAAAGTTATAATTAATTTACTAAAAACCTAAACGCGGTTGACCGTCAATGTTGTGTCATAGATAAATGTTACTTTTCTTTGCAAAAAACAATATCATTTCCTTTTTATTGGTATTACTATATAGAATATTAATTTGAATATTTATTGTTTTTAATATTTTCCTTTTTTGTTATATTTGTAATATGTACGTAATACTAATGTGTTTAACAGTTTAATTTCAAAATTCATAGTTATTTTTTACTACCCCTACAATTCATAACGGAAATCATAATTTTTATACCTCCAGATTAAAGAATTTCAATCCAATTTCAAAGGATGTGGTTTTCCCTTGATGTTTATTTTTGCAATGATGATTAATAAAAGTCAAGGGCAATCACTTTCAAGGGTTAGTTTATTTATGAGACTACGATTTTTCAATCACGGTCAGTTGTATGTTGCGTTGTCCAGAGTTAAACATAGAGATGGGGTTAAACTAATAGGTTTCTATGAAGATATTAAACTTCAAATAATATTAAAAATGTTATATATAATGAACTTTAAGAGATTTACATTACCTTCAACATGTATTTTTTTTCTTATTCTTTATAATTTGTAATATATTCAACTTTATAATACATATTTATATTCAACTATTATCTAATTTTTTAAGTTAAGTTATGTTTGTTTTGGTTAGTTTAATTTTAATTGTGTCTATGATTTATAAAATATATTGTTTTAGTCGACTTGCATTGTGGTGTGGTTATTTAGGTTACTTTTCAACTATTGTAAATTTATTTCACATCCAAAAAAAATTGTTCTATTTATTTGTTTTTTTTATAAAGGAGTAAGTTCATTTATATGTGGTATTTATTGATGTTCAAGTTAATAAATTATTTATAGAGTAGGCTAAATATTGTAAATGTTCATCTTAATTTGTATAGTAAAGTTTAAGCTTACCATGGTCCTTTGTCTACTCATCTTTAAAGTGAATATGCCGTGTTTATCAGTTTATGTACTATTACGATTAACATAGTAAAATTTAAAACAAAATTATTAGATACAAGTGATTGTAGTGAGAATTTGGTGTATATTACCCATGAGCATGTTTACATTATATAGTATAAGAATAAGATGAAAACTTATCAAAGGTAGTAATACAAGGTCAATGTAATAATCAATGGTAATAAATATTCTGTTCAATGTAATCATCAATGAGGTTGAATATGATACTTAATGTGGTAAAAGGGATGTTTCATAACACTCCCTCTCAGACATAGTTAATGTGCCACTGATTATTATGTTTTATCAGTTAATGTGGTAAAAGTGTGTATAATGCTCGCCCTCAAAATAATACACGTCTTTCGGTATGCATAATTTAATCTTCTATTGTAAGTTCTTGACTTGATCTTTGATGTGGTATTTCTAAATCAAACTATGTAAGTTACAGGCTTCTTATATTTGTTACATCTTTGAACTTATAAGCAAACATTCTTGGTCTTATCATATATTGTTGAATGCTCACTATGATTTGATAATGTTGTGGCTTACTTGATGATAGAAAACATTGTGTCGTCGTATGTGAACAGGAAAACTAACTATGATCATATATTTCAAGTTTATCTAATATATACTCATCATAAAAATACTCAACTGGATGAGACTTATCAATATTATGTTAATGAAGATATAGTCTTGTGATCTACAAATATATCGGAATATATGTTTTTATTTCGTTACAGTGTCTACCTGTGGGGTTCGAACTAGTATTCCGCTTGCACATATACAAAGAATGAAATTTCATATTAGATATATTAGTGCACCATTCGCATTTAAGTCTGGTACTTCTGGACCAAGTACTTCTTTGCCCTTTCTATGGAGCATCGAGGAACTTTGTATTTGTTTAGCGATTGTATAATCACGAGTGTGCTTAACAAATAAACTTTGCACATATTAAAATGTGCTAACATCTTCTGTATAGTTTGCTTGATGGGAAAATATACTTAAACTCCAGGTTAAGGTATAATTTCATTGTGCCAATGTTTTCTAAATCTCTCACAAGAAGTTCAGTAGTTCCTCTCGATGATGTTTAAATCATCACTGTAAACAGTGATTATAGTGAACTTTTAGAGTGACAATTTTGATATATAAATAGACACTAGAAATGTTGGTCGAGGAATAAATTAGTCATGTCCAAGTTTTTCATTTCAAAATTTTGCCTTTAGTAGTTCGACAATTCCTCTTGATGATCTTTAGATCAACACTGTAAGCTGTGATTATATGAACTTTTAAAAAAAAAATTTGATAAATAGACATGCTTGATTTTTATCAAACTTATACCTCTCTTTTAACAACACATAATGAGCCGTTTCTACCATATACTACCAGATTTCTTGAAATTTAAATCAAAACATCTCAAGGTAATACTTTTAATGTTTTAGGCATTTTAACCCTTTAGGGATTATATGTGAATATCATTTCAAGTGCCCCATATAATTAAGCGGTGATGACACTTGAAGTCCTTTTGAGAATGCAAGACTGATTAAATATCAAGGGATTATCTTATCCACTACAGGGGATTGAATTAAAGTTTCCTTGTGTTTAGCTAGTAGGATTTGATAAAAACCCTCGTGTTAAAATTTGTGCCTTATTTGCATATTATTTTCGTCTCTTTTTATTATAAAGACACCCATGTATAACCAATTGGTTTGACGTTTATAGGTGTTTGAACTTTAGGTACGAAAGCGTTTAACTTATTTATTTAAGCCTTTAAGGCATCTTGCCATTTTGGAAAATCATATATTAGTATGTAATTTTACACACTTTTATGCACGTAATCGTTTTCATCGATTACATTCGTTGCTATAGCATATGCAAAAATTTCATCAACACATGTTTTGGTTCGACATTGTTTTCTTTTGTACATAGTTTATAGAGATCTCATTTATATTTGATAATGGTGTTTCTTTTGGAACTTTGTATTCCTCTTCTACGATAATTTCATTTCTTTTATAATCGTATTTGTCACTTATTTGACAATAACCTCTTTTGGGGTTTTTGTATTAATCTCTTTTGAGACATTGACCTCTTATGGGGTCATACAGATAGCATCTTCTGGATATTTTGTATATAATCTCTTTTGGGCTTACACCAGCTGTATTATTTTACTCATTTGGTTTTCGTGGCTATTATCCTAGAGCCGATTTGTCTTCCACATTTTCTTTGCATGGCATAGTTTGAGCAGTTGAATTTGATATCAGTGACATTATCACTCTATTTGTGTTTATGAATGCATCTACTAATTCATTTGCTATTCGTGACAAATGTATTCGCTCTTTTAGACTCCATATTTATAATGATCACTTCAGGGATCAAAATTAGATAGACACATTCTACGTTATCTATTGGCTTACTAGTATTTCTTTATATTTATCTCCCTCCCTAAGACCGGGTATATTGTCGTATCAAATTTGACAGTAAACATATTATGTAAAAAATATGCCTCATGTATATGTTTATAGTCATATAGAAATGAGTATAAGTAAAAGCTAATGTAAATACCAAGTCTTTTATGTGGTCATAATTTAATGTTTTGTAGTGATGGTATTGGTATATAAACCACACAACCTAATATTTTAAGGTGCAACTGATTGATTAGCTTTGGAGACTACTTCCATTGGAGAGTATTCATAATCAGCAGTTTTAAATTAATTAGTGTGGTAGTATGCCGTCATCTGGAGAGGGTTATTTGCATCTCGTCAATAGGAGTTAGCGATTAATAATTTAGCTGATCCATTTTATATGTGAACATGAGCTACCGGATGTTTAACATTTATCCCAATAATTAAATATATAATTGTTGTTTAAAAGCTTGAGATGTGAATTCTTTGTATTGTATTGTTTGAATTCTCATGTATGATTTACCCTAAATGTTAGACAACTTTTAAGATTCATATATGATGATATAGAGATGCATCACTCTAAACCATAAATTATTGAAAATGGTCCACACATAAATTAATATTCTTACATATGTGGGAATTCTTTACACAGAAGTTTTGCTTTTGGAAGCTAAAGAATTATTTCTCAAGCAAACTCACTACACGTGTAATAAATGTTTTGGTAGCAAAGCTTTCAAATAACTTTTGATGCTCCTTGGATAACCTATTTGGCCATATTATATGGTGAAAATATTTTTGTTTTGAAACTTCAGGTCACTAAACATATTTATTCGTTGCAAGAGATTTATGTTTTTATAATATATTCTAGTTGGTAATTTTTTGATTACTAATATGCTCACTGGCCATATTAGTTAAAGTAATTTGAAGGTATTCAATATCATTTTTGGTCACAATTTTAATGTGAAAACCGTTATCTGAATATATTTGAATCTTTTTTAATTTTTTTTAGAATTTACTAGAATATAAAAACCTAATTTATTATAAGTTTAGTACCCAAGAGTAAGATGCAAATGTTCTTCAAAAGCATTTACTATGCCACTAACACTTGAATTAAGTAGTACTGATATGGTGTCTCTAGTAGAGACGATTAATAAAGATATTTCTAATATTTATGATAATATTACTTTTGTTGTTGTATACAACACATTTAGGTATTGCTACAATAGGTAGCATGTTATGAATGTAAAATATGGATGTTCTTCACCACATTGAAAATGCTGCGGAAAATTTATAGCAAGCTTTATGGAGGACGACTAACTTCTATCGGTCAAGCTTGTCTTTTGATGTTCCTCCACATGTCAAGAAACTCCTTGTGAGTGAAGGAGAATGATAATGACTTTTAACATTCTTTAAGAGTATCTCTTCTTAGCTATTAGCCATCAAATGAAATTTGGTACTTATTTATAATTTAGATTGTTTTTAAAACTTATCTTAGAATAAGAAGGTTAAATAAAATCTTTATGTTTCCCGCATAAAGTAAAAACAATTACTTCAAATCCTTAGTCCATTATCAACCAATTTTCTAAACTAGCAATCTAGCATAAAATAGATTTGTTTAACACTTTAAACCACGGGCTACAAGCCCTTTCATTGTCCAGCCATAACTACATTCTATCATATATATGAGCTGAATGTAGATCTCAAACAACTTTACCATTGTGTAGGAACAAAATATTTTTCTAACAACTACTAAATATATGAAGGAATACATTTATAAGTGTTATCAATGTAATAAAACTTGATATAAAGAATTTTGAATTTTGCATCCATGAACATGCCAAATTATATGATTTTACGCATATATCTTAACATAATCCTAACATTGTTAAATTCATATAAACTAAAAACATTCATGACATCAAATGTTTAGATAAATCATAATGTGAATTTAGTTTTCAACAAACAATATGGTTTTAAAAGTTTCAAACATATATAAAATATGTAATGTAGTCAAAAGTGCCATAATGAATTATAAATATCATTGAAATATATTTAGTTGTCAATAAATGAGATGCTTTTATGCTTTCATAAATGCTATTTTGTATGAATCAATGTTTTGAAAGGTAAAACTTATATTTTTATTAAATCAAAAATGAGTTCCGAGATGGATGCTTTAAACAATTTCGATAAACCAACCAACCAAGCAATAAGAATGCGCTTTAAGGTGAAACATAAAGATTATATAATTGAAGGGCAGATATCTAGTTATGTTAGCAAGCTACTTGTCTAGATACATTCCAACTCTTTGATACCCCATATTTTCCCGTTGATGATTAATTGATTATCAATAATATTTGTATATTTTTTCATCTTAAATAACTGAATGCTTTTCAACAAGTTTAGATAGTACACATTAGTCTCCATGCAACTTGTCTAGATACATTCCAACTCTTTGATACCCCATATTTTCCCGTTGATGATTAATTGATTATCAAGAATATTTGTATATTTTTCATCTCAAATAACTGAATGCTTTTCAACAAGTTTAGATAGTATGCATTAGTCTCCATGCAACTTGTTTTAATTTAAATTTCAATTAGAAGCTATTTGTGTAGTTGCTCAATCATTTTATATTAATTATTTTTATCATAATAAGTAAAGATTATTTGTTTCAAACTGTGAATTCGGACATGCTTATCATCATTATATTTAAAAAACAGTACATAACACACAAATGAGTATTAAAGTTGGTTATAATTTTATATATATATATATATATATATATATATATATATATTATTTATGGCGTCATCCGGGTTAATGTCCGGTCCGATCTTTGACCCGGTAAGACATCCAGGTCTAAAAACATTGGTATGAATGATTATTACGGATTCCACATAAATGAATTAAATATAATAACTTAAAGTTATTTTAATGTAATTAAATTTGGTCACATCAAGCCTAAAAGAAAAAGGAAAGGTTTTCTTCCTCATTGTTTGGTAACCTACGGAAGTAGTAATTCGTTTACAAAAATTACCATGTGAAGTTCATTCAGTATATATATATATATGAGTTTGTGACATCAAAAACCACAACGTCCCTAAATTTTATATATGAGTCTCTTGATCTCCCGTCAATCCAGAAAATATTTCGTGGAGACCCATCATCAAATAAATCCACAACAAAATAAAGGTGCTAGTAATTTATCTTGAAAATGTTTAATAAGCCCACAAAACTCCTTACCTTTGTATTGTTTTCGTTGATTGGCTAAGACGTCGGAACATTGCTTTGATGTAACATCATTTTCATGTGAATTTTTCATGGTATTTATGACTTTCTTGATTTGACAAGGTTTCAACCCGGACTGACTTAGTTCTTCCATTAGATATTTGCAAACCAATGAGCGGTGAAACTTCCCATGAGACCGGTGTTTCATTACTTTGGTTGGAGTGATAGTCAGTTCATGATTGTGTGAATCGTTAAAAATATCCACGAACCATTTCCCATCTTTACCTTTTGAAATCCGAATACATGCTTTGCATCCAGTCCTTAAATCCCTACGATGTTTTTTAACATCTTCTATGGAACTTTTACACTTCAAATCTTTAAAGCCTTCTTTGTTGCATACATTGTATTTTCGGTAATGCTCATTTGTTGTCTTATTTTTATAAACCGTATGAATACGTATTCCAAATCCATGTGAAAACGCATAGCAATTGTAAAAATCATAAGCATCATCAGGAGTATTGAAAGCCATTCCCTTTACATCATTAGACTCTTTCTCATACCTAAAAGCTAGAATGAATGTCTCTTTCAACATTTGAATCGCTATTAATGACCAAAAGCCCTTCTGAATCAATACGGTCAATTAGATTTGTTTCAAAAGCTTCCTCATGAACTTCTAAATCCATTGATTTGTATCTATCATACATTATCGAAAAATAAAACTGATATTTAGTTGATGTGAAATGAATTACTAGTATGAAAAAATAAGCAAAGAAAATTGATATTTATAATTGAAGAGCCATACTCTTCACATCCAACTAGAAACAAGAAAGTGAATATTATTAAAAATTTATGATAATGATGACAAAACTGTTTAGAAGAAAGTGAACCATATTCTTCACGATGCAACATGCATAAAATTGATATTCTGGTAATGAAAAAAAAAACCCTATCAAATGCAAATCAACAAAACTGTTTCGTAGTTCTGTTTACACATACATAATTAATTTAGAATTCTCTTTTCACTAACCTTAATCATAAACGCACCGGAGGATCAGAGAAGAAGATGGCCACTGTGTAGAAGAAACATCATCGACGGGAAAACTAGGGTTGGAATGATAAAAGGAAATATGGGAAATAAGGGATTTAATTAGATTTAATCAAAACTATGTAGTTTTGATAGTTTTACATCTAACTTGGGTGTATAACAGCCCCATATTCACTATCCCCATATATATATATATATATATATATATATATAGGGGTAGGTTCTAGTGAAAACTCCTCTTAAGAGAAAAGTTAAAAACTCCTAAAAACTTTTAAAAAACTATTTTTAACTTTTTTAAAATTTTTTTTTTTTTGAAGTTTCTTTTTTTTCCATTATTCTTATATGTTGTTATTGGTTCAAAAAAAATAAAAAATAAAAAATAAAAAACTTGTCGGTAACCTCGTCGGTATAGTGCGCATGTGTAATAGTGTGCATTGCATATATGCAAAAGTGTTTGTATTGCATAGAATACAACACTATTGCACATATTTGATACACACTATTGTATATATGCAATATAAGACTAATACACACATCGAATACACATTAGTACGTATGTGTAATACAACATTAACGCACATGTGCACCACATCGACTTTTATTTTATTATTATTTTTTTCCATATAATACAACACTACTACACATATACAATACACAAATATTGAATATATGCAATAAAACACTATTAAACTCAAAAATACATAGTAATACACATATGTAATACAACGGTATCGCACAATAATACGTATGTGCATTACAACGGTTTTTTTTATTATTTTTTTTATTTTTATTTTTCTTTTTTAATATTTTTCGAGTGAAATACAAGAATAATGAATAAAACAGAATTTTGAAAATATTTTTTTATTTTTAATTAAAAATAATTCTTTAGGAGTTTTTTAGTTTTCTCTCTAAAGATGAGTTTTCTCTTGATCCTCTCCCTATATATATATATATATATATATATATATATATATATATATATATATATATATATATATCAATTCCATAAACAGAATATAACTTATGAATCTTAAAATTAATAGCTTAAAAATTATAAACAAACACAAGCCTTTAAATAATTCATAGTAGTATAATTTATGAAACCAAGCATTGTTAAAATTACCAAAATACACATAAATAAATTATCATGATTGCTCCTAATTAGACTTCATTGATGAATAACGAACATTTATATTCATAGTCAATTATATTTGTTTACTATGTAACATTCAAAAGTATCATAACCAATACTTTTTTTTATTGCAGCTTTAGCTAAATATATATAATTAGTAACCCCACTCTAACTAGGGGCATACCTCAATGAAATAATTCTACTGTTGTCACCCCGTTAAGCAATTAGCGGAAACGTAAAGCAGTAATGTAACAGATACCACTAGTATCAAACATATTGTTTATAAAGAAACATTACTAACTAATTTACAATATATTAGATAATTCTATTTTCCTTTACAAACTAAGTGATACAATCTGGATCAGTCCATTAACTGCTTTACTTCTTACTTTCACACTTGGATTAATTCACATAATCTCGATCACAATCCAAACACGTAGCACATAAGCAATCTACTTCAAGTATCTGTGTACCTGAAAAGCATGTTAAAAACGGGCCAACTACGAATAGTTAGTGTGTTTCATAAGTTTTAAAGAAATCAGCTCTACGTACCACACAATCATAGTTTGTACGTACACGCGTATGTAAATATGTATATACGTTTGTACGTAAGTACATCTGTATGTTTGTATGTATATATGTATGTTAGTTTGTTCATGTTATAAATATGAAAAACTACAGTGAAACCTTGATTGTTTGTCCCTGCTGCGTGCCTCCCTTTACATATAAAGTCAATCACTGTAGCCCCCCTTCCGCCCACAGCATTTCTCAAGTAATTACGTCTAATATTACATAGCGTGTATGTATCATTATATATAACTATGCTAAGTTATGGTGAAGCCTTGATTGTTTGTTCGTACCACGTGGCCTCCATTGCCCACGTCAATCTCGTGGCCTCCACTGCCCACGTTATTCTCATGCCCATCACGGACCACCTTATCCCCATGGCCTTCACAGACCACGTTATTCTCATGGCCTTCACAGACTATGTTATCTCATGGCCTTCACAGACCACGTTATTCCCCAATTTGATATGTCTAACACTACATAGCGTGTTTGTATAAACATGTAATCATGTGTAATTTCATAATGTTTCAGCATTCGTACCATCTTAATCTAACTATTCAATCAATAACAGTATTCACATTTCATCAACTCGTAGTCAATCAGTGTGTTTGTGGGGACTTCTCTTGTATTAACACTTAGACAATTCATATCATGAATCGTTTTCAAATAGATAGATGTATATAAACATGCTTTTCACCCCAAAAATTTGTAAAACAGTTTAAAATAGGGTCGTGAAACTCACGGTTAAGTAGGTATTCAACACGATATCAGATAGCGGTTCGTTCTGCTTGCAAGCACTCAGATCCTATAATCAATATTATAATAATATTAATATTTTAATATTGTTATAATCTCCACACTAAACTAGGCTGAATATCTAGTATGGGTATAACTGTCATGCCCAGAACATGTCAATAGGCTTAGATTGTGACGTATTCAATGATTTATATTTAAAACCGAGCTTGGCTCAGTTTCCCCGTTTCACCTACTGGGCCAAGTTGATTGTTTGCGCGTTTAGAAAACAGGTATGACCATATAAACTCGGGTAAATGTGTTGGTTGATAAAATAATTAAATTTATAAAAAGAAATCATAGAATAGATGTCTGGATTTGCTACGGGGCTCATTTCCGTTTATTCAGTCTGGTTTGGAGAAAAGCGCGCACAATCTATCCGAATTGTCCGGATTTCACACAAAAAGTTCGATTTTACTTAATTAACCCAAAAATATGATTTTTGATCACTCTTGATGTTCTGATATTCCAACAGGTTCGGTAATCACGAACTCGTCATTTTTATCATAATTGAATTTATTTAACTTTCAAATTAGCACAATTAATTATCCGTTTATCATTAAATTATGAAAATTTATACCCTTACCAATTAAAATATGTAGATTTTTATGAAAATATTTTTAGAATTATTTGTTGACTTATTAATTTATAAAAATTCATTTTATATGTTATATTTAACCCGTAAATCGTCCGTTTATATCAAACGATTTCTGAAAAATCCAATAAAATTACTAAGCAATCCAAATAACTCCCAAAACACCTTATAAAATTTCCAGAATCTAACACTTTTGCCAAGTTACCCTTTTTAGCCAAAAACGACTATAAAAACTCGTATGAACGCCAATCCAGAAAGTATAGTTAGGATTATCCAAATGAGCCCAAATTATGTATGTGATCATATTATGCCATACCTAAGTTCTCCATAAAATTTCATAATTTTACAAGAATTTTAAGTATTTTTCCCAAATAAACGTCCCTAAACGGTAATAAATTCGCCAAATATTCTTGGATGGTCAAAAAATTACCAAATTTGGACAGGGACTCGTTCATATGGTCCCTGATGTCCCTGAAAATTTTCACAACATAACAACAAGCACGTCACAATCTAATCCTAAACAGCCCCTACACGAGTATTTCGGCAATACCTTTGTGGTTTTCATTCGTTTACACTCTTTTACTCAATTGTCCAGGTCTTTGGTCTTCTAAGTAATATAACTACAGGTCCTGTATCACAAAACCAAACTTGTATCATCAAGAGATCAGCCTTGAAGCATAGGGTTTCGGTTAAGGTTTTAAACTAAACTTTTGAACCGTAAAAACGCGATTTAAACCCTCAATCCGTGTTTATGGCCAAAAAACTATTTTATTATGATTTTTAACCATGTTTACCATCAAAGTATAATTTTGGACCATTTTAAGGAGTTTTAAATGGTTAGTTATGATTTTCCCTAATCAAATATCATCTTTAAGCATAAAACGTGTTTAATCAAGTCCAAGGTCAAAATATGAACTCATACCTTAGGGGTTGGGAAGCTTTTAGAAACATAAATATGTTTAAAAAACAAAGAAGGTGCTCCCTACTTGCGTCCGCCACCTTGGGGGTCCCTTGGGTCATTTTCTTGTTTAACTTACTCGTTTTGCGTGACGTACGCAAAATCCCAAGTCCAAATTTATTTCAGGTTCGATTTTTGGCAAGAAAAATATACCGGTTATGACAAACAGCGCGAAAACGAGTGCTTTTCAGCCAATTTCTTGTAAATTTAGAAAAACATTACATTTGTTTGTAAAACCCCAAAATATTTTCACGTATCGCTTAAAACATCCCAAATAAATGTTTTGTAAATCTTTTTCGGCTTACCAGATGATGCAATGCTTGTTTCGGAACTAAGTTTCGCATTTAGGATCATTGCGGGTAGTTAAACGAGTACGTTTTCGTTTAACTGGTTTGCTATTGTACTAAGGCCATAACATCAATATGTTAGCTTATAATAAACGTATATCACTTATAGATGCCCCCCCCCCCCGGGATATTTGGGTCATAACCAGACTCGTTTGGTTATTCATTTGTTCGTTACGCAATAAGCGGGTAATCGCTTATTCGATATGTGAATACTAAGGTGTGCCCGGTTTTATCACGAATGTCATAACTCTAGTCTATCGGAAATAGTGTATTGTGTCAAATGTGAATTTTTTGGTTTCATGCATGGAAACATAAATCAGATAAAATTTCATCCTTTAATCATAAGAACATGAATTGGATTATGTAATATTTTTACACTCTAAGGACATGATATAAAATTTAAGCAAAAATTATTAGAATACTTACTTGAAGGAGATGATTCAATTTTTTCAATGTTAGGAGATGAATATGAAATTAAGATCACCACATGAAAAATATCATGGAGAGATCTTTAACAATCAGAATGAATATAGAGCCAAGGTGCTAATAGCATGTTAGACACAAGTGATTGTAGAGAGAACTTTATATATATATATATATATATATATATATATATATATATATATATTACTCTTAAACATGTTTACATGATATATAGTTATAATAAGGTAATACAAGGTTAGTGTAATAATCAATGGTAATAAACATCCTGTTCAATGTAATCATTAAGGAGCTTGAATATGATAGTTAATGTGATAGAAGGGATGCTTCATACCAAAATGAGATAGAAGGGATGCTTCATACCAAAAACTAAGGTAGCGTTTGGTATGCATGAATGATAGGGGAATGGAATGATTCAATGCGTAGGAATGAAAAAAGTGGTGTTTGGTTGCTCAATGGAATGAAATCATCTATTATACATGGAATCCCATTCCATCAAAACAATTCCTTCCTACCCCCCTTCTTTTTTTTCATTCTATTCCTTCTTCACCATACTTTCTCAACAACACCATCACGACCTAACAACAACAGCTACCACTATCATCGCCATCACCACCACCATCACCACCACCACCACCTCCGCCACCATCACCTTACCACTAGCGCAACCACCGCCACTGCCGTCGCCACCATCGTCGTTTTAACCACCGAAAACATTGTCACCGCCGTCGCCTGACTATCACCACCACCCTACCATCGCCATCATGACTACCAATGCTACTTGGTTGGAGGTAATTGAATGAAGCGGGAATGGAATGGAATGGACAAAGAAATGAAATGGATCATTTCATTCCTTTGTCCATTCCATTCCATTCCCGCTTCATTCCATTACCTCCAACCAAACATACCAAGGTCTTGTTCGTTTTAAGGATTTGGAAGGAATTCTAAGGAATGGGATTTTAAATCCCATGAATTGATATGTTCGTTTCATTAAATGAAAGAATAAGAATGGAAACTAAATCCCATCAAATCCCACTTATCATGGGATTTTAAAATCCCACATATTTTATAATGATTGTTATGGAAAATAAAGGATTGTTTTATTAACCCTAATCAGTACTAGGGGTGGCAAATGGGTTGGGTTGGGTCGGAACGGGTTAGGGTCGGAATGGGTCAACTAAAAAAAGGGTTGTTTTGGTTTGATCAAAACGGGTTAGGGTCAAAA
Organism: Bidens hawaiensis; assembly: GCF_021521415.1. Taxonomy (NCBI): domain Eukaryota; kingdom Viridiplantae; phylum Streptophyta; class Magnoliopsida; order Asterales; family Asteraceae; genus Bidens; species Bidens hawaiensis. Next base: position 2,483,750 of record NW_027491065.1, on the reverse strand, counting down.
GATTCAGGTTAGAATGGGTCCTGGTCGGAATGGGTCCTGGTCGGAATGGGTCAAAACGGGTTTCGGGTCATTTTTTTTTGAAGAACGAGGGCAAAGGCGGAAATTTTTTAGTTTTTTTTTATATTTTCGTTTTTGATTTATATTTTGAGTTATGATTTTTTTATTAGTTTTTTTGAATTTTTTTTGGAGGGGTTGTTAATAAAAACCCCTCCAAAACATATTCAAAAAAATTAAAAAAAAAATCATGACTCAAAATATAAATCAAAAAAATAAAAACCCCTCCAAAAAAATTACTAAAAAAATCATAACTCAAAATATAAATCAAAAAACAAAAAATGTAAAAAACCTAAAACGTTTCCGCCTTTACCCTCATTCTTCAAAAAAAAATCGAGAATGAAGAATATTCTAATTCCAATACATATTAACCAACCAAACACATGATAGGGATTCTCAAACATTCCATTCAATTCCAATTCCAATTCCAATTCCGATTACAATTCCAAATTCTTTAAAAAAAAGTCCGTGAAACGAACGCGTATGTTTGGTTGGAGGTAATGGAATGAAGGGGGAATGGAATGGGAGGAGGATTGGAATGGACAAGAGAATGAAATGGATCATTATCATTCCTTTGTCTTGTTTGGTTAACCCATAGGAATGAAATGAATTATTACTTTTTTGTTGTTTGGTATCCAAAAAAATTTGTATGAATGAAATAGAAATAATAAAAACACTCCTATCTCAAAATACTTTTTACAAAAAAAAAAATAAAAAAAATAGCGACGGTGGTACCTCCGACGACGAAAATGACAATGGTGGTGGTTGTCAGGCGGCAGGGGTGGAGATGGTCAGGCGGTGGTAGCACTGGTAGTGATGGCAATGGTACAATGGTGGTGGGCAGGCAACGACAGTGGTGGTGGCGGTGATGGTTAAGCAACGGCGGTGACAATGATTGCGGTGGTTATAGGTGATCAAATCGGGTTGGTCAAAGGAACCGGAACCGGTTCAGAACCGGTTCCATTAGTCAACATCACTGTTTAAACCGGTTCCATGGTCGAACCGGTTAGGGAACCGAACCGGTTCCCCAACCCTCGGACCCGGAACCGGTGGAACCGGTTCTGACCGGTTCCTAAACCGGTTCTTACACTGTAACCGGTTCCAACCGGTTACAGTGTAAAATATTATTTTTTTTTTTCGTTTTTCGTTTCCGCTGCTTGTGTAGGTGATGATTTGTGTTCTTCTGATTTCTGAAGAGGCTCATGCTACTTTTGTTGTTCACCCACAGAGCAATAATGGTAAACAACATATTGAACTTAATGCTATGAGTGTCAGCGTGTTTGAATTGATTAGTCTGTATCGTGTATCGTGTAATGGTGAACTTAAATCTGTATCGTGTTACATTTGTTGAGTTTGCTATGTATTATAATCTTTTGGCTTACGCAAGTCAAATGCTGAATTATAATCAAGAGCGGTGTTATACGATTCGTATTTGTATAACATGTTAAATAAAAAAAACAATTAACATAAAATTCATTTTATTTACTTTAATAAGTTCAAAAAAAAAAGGTTACATGTTTTAAAATATTCAAAAACAAACTAACAAAACATTAAACTTATAAATATAAAGTTGTGACATATTATTTCTAGAAAAGCCTTCTTGTTCGTCGTAATTATTGAGTGGCGACTTATTCATCAGAATTACTTGTAGAAACGCCTTCTTGTTCGTCGTGCACTCGAACATCAAGTGGTGTTTCGTCTTCCAGAGTGGTTACGTGTTGAACACGATCGATTGAGTCCAAGTGATCCTTCAAGCAAATGCACATCTCCACCGACTCCGAATTCAGTCTTGTTCTTCTCACCTATATTACCCTGCCACTAAGAGAAAAAGTAGATTCCGAAGCTACCGTAGAAGCTTGGGCGGTTAGTAAATCACGGGCCATGGTGGCAAGAATCGGAAACTCGGTTTCCTTTACCTTCCACCAAGCCAAAACATCAAAAGTGCCATATTCCTCTTCGGATAAACCGGTAGAGAAATCATATGCACTATACCTTCCTAGTTCGCTTGAAGGGGTGTTACCCCTTTGTTTTTTAGCCGTTACGTTGCGAACGGTGTTCATAAGGCTAATGATGGGGTCTCGTACTCTAGTAGCACTTTAACTTGATGAAGACCCCCCCGGCGTAGGCATGTGTATGTTTGACCCATATTTATTTATATAAAAGTCATACATAAATTTAAAATTCAAGTTAAAATCATTTTGTGCCTCTGTTGAAAAGTTTGGGTCAACTTCATGCATATCTAAGGCTGAAAAAATTTCGTCTATCACACATTCAACCCCCGTAACATTTAACATTGGGTTTAAAGCGGCGACGCAAGTAAAAATCGGTGGCAATTCAAGAAAGTATTTTTTTAATTTAAACTTCATTGGTAATATGATGTTTGAAAACATTGAACTTTTATTTTCAAATTCTTTAAGATTGTTAACGATTAAAAATAACTCCGAAAGAACCAAGGGACTTGTCGGATAATACGTTCCCGATAGTTTCGTAGTTGATGTTTTAAAAACTTCAAGAAAAATCGATAAGTCATTGATAATTTCCCATTTCTCATTTGAAAAGGGGATTGCCAAATCATTCTCGGCAAGACTAGAATGAAACATTTGTAAAGTTTCTCTTTGTTTCAAAGCACTTTGAAACATTATGCAAGTGGAATTCCATCGATGAGGTACATCCCAATTAGCTCCCAAAGCTTTTCTTCCCGTATCTTTACAAAATTTTCTATAATCCATTTGTCTTTTTTTACTTTTCTTAAAAACTTCATGTAGCATTACTCTAAAATTGTTTATAACCGAAGTAACCTCATCCGAAGCAAGTCCGTCTTGCACGATTAAATTAATGATATGTGCAACACACCTTGAGTGAAAAAATACACCATTGCAAATCGGCGTATATTTTAATTTTAATTTATCAACCGCCGATGTATTATTCGACGCGTTATCAAATGCAATTGAAAATATTTTATTTTCTAGTTTATAAGTTTTTATAACATAATCTAAAATTTCAAACAAATTATCTCCCGTATGTGGATACTCAAATAGTTCGAAAGCAATGGTGCGTTTCATCATTTCCCACGATGACGGGTCTACCCAATGAGCGGTGACACAAAGATAAGATTCGGGTAGACCATGTGGAGCCGACCAAACATCAGTAGTTAAGTTTATTCCCGTATTTATATTTTCAAAATATGCAATTAGTACCTCTTTGGCCTTCTTCCACAATTTTAAACAATAACGTTTAAGAGTATGACGACTTACGTGAGTGTATTGTGGTTGAAGCGTATCTCGAATCATGGCGGTTAAGCGAGGGTTGTCGAAGTGGCTACACGGCAAAGCTTCTTGAATCACAAACTTCGCCATACGATCTTGAACTCGATCAATTTGGTATGTAAATATTCCGCCTTCACTATCCATTTGCGTTTGTTGCGACTCGACGTTCTGTTTCAACGCCCTGCAATACGGTCTTTCGATGTGTTTCTTCAAATTTGAATTCGAAAGTGGGTTTAAATAAATCACACAAAACTTGCACCGAGCCTTCAATGAATGGTCACTCAATTCAACCAAATCCCAATTGCACCAAATCTCTTGATTACGATTATGAGGTACAATACGAACGAAACTTGGTCCGGCGGTGGAACCTTGACCAACCGATGATTGTGAGGCAGCCGTAACAACAAATATGAATATAGAAGAAGAGAAAACAAGATATTAGAAAACTCAGAACGTTGTAATAGCGTTTTTTTTGTATTTTTTTGCGTTCGGGTTTGCGTTTTGAGTGTTGTGATGAACCCATTACACCAAATACCTATTTATACTAGTAGTGGGGTGTTTGGGGAGCCAAAAAAACGGCCATTTTTGACCCCAACGGTCAAAAAACGGCCATAAAACCGTTTCCCAACGGCTAGAACTACTCCAACGGCTAGAACCGGTTCCGAACCGGTTCCGGTCGAACCGGTTCCAGAACCGGTTCCGGTTCGGTTCCGGTTCCTACCCGGTCCACCTCCAAACATGTCAAACCGGTCCCGGATCGTCGGGTTGAAACGGAACCGAACCGGTTCCTACGAAAAACGGGTAGGAACCGGTTCGGTTCCGGTTCGGTGGATTCCAGGAACCGGTTTTGTTGTCCACCTCTAGCGGTGGTTACGAATATGCTGTGGTAGCGACGATGGCGGTGGTAATGTTGGTGGTAAGGTGGTGGTTGTGGCGGCGAATGTGTTGATGGTGTCGATGGTAGTGGTGATGGTGTTAGGTGGTGGTGATGTTGAGAAGGTAGTTTGAAGGAGAAATGGAATAAAAAAAGAAGGGGATGGGAAGAAATGGTTTTGATGGAATACGATTCCATGTGTAATGGATGATTTCATTTCATTGAGCAACCATACACTATTTTTTTTCATTCCCACGCAATGAATCATTCCATTCTCACTGTCATTCCTGCATAACAAACAACAAACGCTACCAAAAAATTTTTCTAATTTATTTGACCAAAATTAATAAATTTGTTTCATTTTCTATAACTTGTTTTATTTGAATTTATAATACGACATTATATTCATTCATCAAAATTAAAATATTATTTACACACAAATATATAAATAGTAATTATTATAAACCATATTTAAACTAAACCAGTCACATGATTGAGACACCTAAAAACTTCATTTAAAAAAAAGATGGTATTTGATTCAAGTCTCACACGTGAAAAAAAATAAGTTCTAGATTGAGCTAACATGAGGGTGAAACAGAGATGATCGGGTGAGTCAGTGAGCCGTCACAGATTCAAATGCTGTTCAAAAAAATAACTTTTCTCAACTGAACCGTCAACAACTGCGGCGCATTTCCTCCTTTTTTTTCTAACCATTAAAATATTAAAACAAAAGGTCGAGATCACTTTATAGCCTTCAGACAAAAATTTCATCTGCTTAAACCACACTATTTGCAAATCTCCATATTGATGGAATATGAGTCTAGCATAGAAGATGAAAGAAGAATTACAAGAAATCAAAGACAGGAGAAGGCATATTTTAGTTGAATGGATATGACCAGAGGTGGGCACACAGGTTTTTTAAGAAATTGGTTCTGAGTTTGGTCAACAAAAGTCAAAAACCGGGTTATGTAGAAACTAGTTCGGGGTATGGTCGGGTTTCGACCGGTTTTACTAGGTTTTTATCAGGTTTTGGCCAGTCCGGGTGGTTTTGACTGGGTAAGTGACACCGGTTTCGGCGGGTCCTGTTCCAGATCGTGTCCGGAACCGGATTTGTGTCCTACCTCTAGATATGAGAGCACAAAAGTCAAAGAAAGCAGCCACCAAAAGGTTAGGATTCGTTGATCCAATAAAAGCAATACCAATCTACTTGCACTTACAAGCATGCAGCATCAAGCATTTTGCAGAACAACATAAGTTAAAATATGTTTTCGAACATAACAAGAAAAGGTAAACACGTTTGCCAATCTCCTCTTATTCCTTTGCATCACATTGATAAAGCTTTCCTGTAAACCATACACCATATCAGCAACTAAACTCAATTACCAAAATCAGTTTGACAGAGAAAAGGAGCAACAAAAATCAAGAAACATGTGTAGGTTTAACAATGTGTCGAATATCTAACTGTGTTTCTGTTTAAACATGTGTCATACAAATACTTAATTAGATGTTTTGTCATAGAATTGGTTTTAAGCATTCTTTTAACAATTGAAATCTCAATGTAACCATTCACATCAAACAAAAAAATAATAAAAAAAACCTCGAATAATCAAAGTCATCATTACAGCCATCCATATTCATGGATCAGACCAAGCCTCATCAGAGAAGATTTGCAACTCTTCCTAGTCATTGCTCCTCTAATCTAAATTATTCTTACTCAGGTATGCACATTAATGAGGGTTGCATTGCTAAAGCGATATAAAAACGCATTTATCCATTGTATTTAAATCCAATTAAACAAAATGTAAGTTAAAACACAAGTTATATTTTCCAAATTATTGTAAAGAAGATTGCACTGCTAACAGGATATAGAAATCTAATTAGCCACAGGCAAACAAACATGAAAAGTTCAATGTGTATATAAAGTTCAATGTGTATATAAAGTTGCAATCTGCTGTGTAAAGAGTAAGTGGACTGCAGACTAGTAAAAGATGAAGTACATAAAGGGTGTCATGGTGTATCTACATTAAACTAGAAAATGATTTCATGGTTATAAATTTCTGGCTTGTTTTCTTTATCAGTTATTCAGTTAACCCTTTAAATTAAAATACAAATAAATAAACATATTTGACAATATTTGCAATTTGCTAGTCAGAAGGCAGCCACTGACTAATATCCCATTTTATCTTTTTTGAAATTAGCTTACATAAACACACAATTTCTTATGAGACTTCCTTTTACAACTCCAAAATATCACAATCTTAGATTTCCTAATTCAGGATTCGTTTTGTGCAGGTTGTATATAAAAGCCTGAGATTATCACCCACTCAACAGTACAACTAGTAAAACAATATCACACAACTCAGTCTCACAAGCCCAAACGATCAATGACAAAATTATATCAATCTCCAAATCAAGATTGACCTTATTAGGCATTGCAAGTCACCCTAATTGAAAAAGCGACAACTTTAAGAGTCTGTTGGTAGCATTCGAATGACTGTAGCTAGTAGACGTGTTTAAAATTTTAAAATGCTCTCACAAACTATGCAGTTAATGTGGTAAAAAACCGGATATCGTTCAAGGACCGATATTCGAGATATAGGTTATCACGAAAGGATAGCAGTAATTTTAATATATAGCAATTTAACACTAATAATTTAGTATAATCCCCTACCATTAACAAATTAAACTTTTGGAACTAGCAAAACACTAACAATTGTAGCAAGTAGGAATTGATTTAAGACTTAAAACACTAACAACTGACAAATAGGACTTAAAACACTAACGGGTAAATCGGTGATATATGGGTCATTATCACCGATATTTCACATGGGGACGGTAACCGATATAGCACTGACATTGACTGCATAGCTCACAAATTAACTTTTTGCTCAGCTGCTGAAATGATAACATTAAGAGAAATCAAGTGAATATCGAAGCGCACTACGGATCCAAAACAACTGATACTCTGAACCTAATTTCAACTGTAGCACAAAGCATCAAATGAAACCCTAAATTTGAAACCTAGCTGAATACAAATACAATTAGATCGAAAAAGAGGTAAAAAGAAATGAAAACTAAACCAGAAACCGAACCTCCACAGAAGCCCTAATTTTGAGCGGGATAAAGTTTCTCGTCGACGATTTTCTTGTCCCGTCTTTCCATGGCCACGTCCCACAAATCATTGCCGATGTGCTTAGGCTGCCAATAATAATAACAGTTAGACGACGAATGATAAAGGATTTGATAGTTGAGGGGATGTACTCACGCGACCATGGGCGGCTTTGTGGATGGTGTACTGGATGTTTCCAGCGATGCACAGCATACCGGCGATGATTCCTAACGGCAGCACCGCCTCCAGAAATTGTAATCGAACCATCTCCTTTCCTTTCTTCTCTCTCCGCAAATCCGATCTTGCCTGCAAATTTTCCTTCTACCTTTTGGTTTCTTTTATTCGGGAAAATGGGGGATAAAAATGGATTTTAGAATTGCTTAATTTTTTAAAACCGCCAACTCTCTTATATTTTATTCCACTCTTCAAATATGGAGAGTCTCGATGCTCCACTCTGACTAAACTATATTGTCTTAACCGGACCCACGTTGGCTTCAAAATTTGGCTTGGGCGTTCCTCTGGGAAACCATACCGCCGACTGTCGCTTGACAGCCGTTGTGCCACCACAAGAGCAGAACTCTCTGGCATATCACATGATGGGACGAAAACACGGGTGGGCTCAGGATTCGAACCGACAACCTTTGCACAAGTCCTAGCTTAAATCTTTTATTGCTAATATTCACCCAAATATTACAAAAGGTGGGATTCGAACTTGAGTATTCACTGGAGAACCCAAGCCTCTTATCACTAGGCCACAAATGAGAGATACAAAGTAGAATTAGTTAAGGTTTTTTTTTATTAATTAATTTATTATTATTATTATTATTTTGAAAAAGATTGTTTTTTAAGTGTTAACTATGTTAAATATTAGGGCACTTTTATAGACAAATGCTACATGCATAACTAATCGCAAACTTACAAGACATAGATGTGTTTTCAGAGGTTGTTATTGAAGATATTTAGATAGTGTTATAGTAAGCCATTTGCCGGTCACCACTTTTATAGACAAATAATGAGTTGTTTTTTCCACATTTGTGAATTTAAGTGGCGAATTGTTGGTACCATGCCCTTGGTGCATGTTTTAAATCGTAACGTGACTTTTTTAGTTTGAATACATGTGTTGCGTTTTGATTGTCAGGAAACAAGAGCAACTGAACACATACACAGTTTTCGCATGGTCATAGATTGAAACATTGTACCTAATTCACTTAACTCGACTAGGTAATTTGGTCTAAGTTGTTGAAACATTGGGCCTGTTGTCGGGTATTGGTGGATTATCCGACAGAGTGTCCCAACCTGCCTGATTGAGATACAACGTGGTGATGTAACCCAGTAAAGTGAAGCCCAATAAGGCGACAACATATGGTATGGACAGACGGGTGTGGTCACTAATCAGACTAGCAAGATATGCATATTTAAGAAGAAAATAGGAATAAGGTAATTATGTTTGTATGTGTATTTTTATTGTGTTCATATTCTCATGTTGGTAATTTTCTTTGGCTTTTAAGTTTTCGGTACTTATCAGTAATTTAATTTTTTTTACCAACTTATGCTCTTTATCATGATCAGAAGAATAAGAAACTTACTTAGCCTGAGAAGATGCATCATTTATGGGTGCAAAAGTAAGTTTTCTGGTGTTTCAATAACCTATTGCATTTTAAATTTTCTATTGACTTTTAGATTGTCAAAATAGCTCCAACGATTAATGAATTTTGTTGTTAATTAACCTCGCGATTAGGTTTTCCATGAGGCATTAGGTTTCAAAGGATGTTTAGGTCATAATATGCGGGGTAACATATAACCCTAATGTAACATTTGTTAATTTTCAAACCTGAAACCCGAACCCGCTGTAGTTTTTGATGTGATTAGAAACCTTTTTAATCAATGAAATGCCAGATGTCTATGTTTTAATCATGTTATTGGTCGTTGATATTAAAGTTATATCATATTTACCATGCTAACATATTCGCAAGTTTTGATGAATCGAAAATTGTTACCTCACATTGTTACTTATACTGTGTTACTTATTTAAAGCGTTTGGAAACTCGTATAACCTAACTCGATATTTGGAGGCCCTAATAAGTTATATATATGTATTTTCCCTATACATAATAAGTTATAACTCATATGTGTGTTTTCTTCATTTTATAACACGATAAATTGTTACATGGACCTTTAAACATGTAACTAGCCTAAGTACTATATCTAATTAATTATTGTAACAAATGTTCCTTCCCATATGTTAAAAATACAATATGACTAACCCAAAACACCACCAAAACCGTTCACCCCTTCTCCAAGTTTTACAACTTTTTAAAAAAACAAACTTTTCCAAGTTAGCCCCTCCAAATCTTATTATTTATAGTAAGTAGACTATCATCCCCTCTATTTCGCTTGTACAATTATTATTTTTCTTTGAAATTCAAAGAATAATTTATTTTCTCCCTCCCCTTTTCTTTTTCTCTCTCATGTCCATATTCTTCATTTTTATTATTGTTACTATTTTGTCAAAAATTAAGGTAATCAAGTTGTTGTGTAACACTAGTTGTACTATCTTTAAGGTTTCTTTTATTTTTGTTTATCTTATTTATTTAAATGGTGGAAAAGCCATCATATATTCATGTCAAGGATGCCACATAATCAATACATCATGGTGTGTGTTGTGGAGGAGACAAAGAACTAAAGGTTGGAAGATGATCTTTAATGGTCACACCTTAACAAAGTTCTTACATTCCTTGTAACTTTATGTTTTAATTTGATTTTCTCTTATAATATAACCATAAGGGTTTGATGATGCATATTCTTTATATGATGTATTCATAACCCCATCAATGGCTTATAATTTATTTCCATCAAAAACCATTTCAAAATCTAAATAACATTACTAATTGTAATGGTTCAGAATTGACAGAATTCTTGGACATTAAGATTGAGCCATAACTTCAGCATAACAAATTGAAATGGTACAAGACCAAAGCCTATGACTAAATTCATTGAGTTTTGGTTTTAATGACGTTTTATTTGCATTTTAAATCATTTTTATGACTCAATAGTGGTCAAACTAAAATTAGTGCGCAGATCTGTACCCTTTAGAAAAATGGCTGCTTTAGCCAATCTCGGGTCCGAATCTCACCAAACTTTCTAAATGAAAGTTGTTCCTAACACATTAATTTAATTGACTGGAATTTTTTTATATAATTTTTAGGAATTTTTTTATATTTTTAATAATTTATCTATGCTATGTCAACAAGCTGTCCAAATACTGTTTTCATCATTCTTTTCTTTTATTCAAGTACAGGTTATCATATCATCTTACCATTATAACTCTTAGTTAATTATTCGTTAAACACAAACTAAAACTAGCCTTATTACTTATATTTAGGTCTTACACATTAGGACATTCACACGCTTAACCAAGACCTTAATCTTTTAACCCACCAAAGTCAATGTGAGTTTACATACCCCATTTTTCCATCTTTTATATTTAGGGGTAGCATGTATACCTTATTCACTTTTCATATATTTTTATTACCTCATCTATTCAAAACACAATTCAATATATGTTTATATGTGTTCATTGCATGCTCTATGATTATGCTTCATGTGCTTAAATGTTTATTTTATATTTGATGGTTGGTATCTCATCCTCATCTATTCTCATCTAGTATGTGTAGGTTTCCTGGACGGATCAACACGAGATATCTCGATCTACGTAGGTGCGGAATCCCTGCGTAGGTCGTTACGAGCGTAGAAGACACGAATAGATCAAACACGATACGATAAACAAACACGTTATATTATAACCAAAACACGTGATACGATATCACTATTACAGACCCGAACTCTCTGGTTCAACTATCGTTCAACTAACAACTGTTTCAACAACGCTACTCAAACAAAACCGTAACCTATTTAAATACACGACAACTTCGCCTGGCATGTTCAGGCGAAGTTGTCCATAACTTCGCTTGACTAACAAGTTCGCCTAAACAGCGAACTTGTCAGTAACTTCGCTTAAGACATATAAAACATAATTAATCATTACAGACTCGATTACAGACACTAGACTATGAACTACTGACATTATGCACCAACAGACTCCCCCTTGGCAGTAGCTTCATGTCTTGATCTTCAAGCACGTGTCTTGTAATCTTCAATCTCTTGGTCTTCATGCATGTACTCCTTCTCTCACGCATACCGTGACTACTCGCTGATATTTCCTCGCTTCGTCTTTCCAAGCAGGAATATAAAATATCTTCTTTTCATTTAACACCTGCAGATCAGCTTTCGATAAATTAACAAGATGCATCGGATCATACACTCTTAGCACTTCTTGTTCATCTTCGTCTTCCATCACGGCTTTAGCAGTCTGGCAATCAACATACCACCATTTAAGATCTTTCAACACATCTTGAGGCATAGTCTTCATTGGAACCTCTTTCATGCATCGAATCGGTTTGTACTTCATTACCATCCATGGCTTGCCATCTGCTCTCATTCCTCTTTCCTTATCTTCCACTAGCTTTCCCTTCTATGGCTTTAATAACTCAAACTTCTTTTCTTTAATACTTTCTTTCCACACGATCTTCCCAATAACTCTGGCCATGTTGTCGTCGCTTCTATTAATCAACCCCAATCTAGCCAAATCCTTCACCTCACATTCAGGCAATGTATTGAGAGATCTCAACGTCCTCTTAAAGTATTGGATCCCATCATATCTTTTCACCACGAACACTTTTAACTGTTCATCATATAGCCAACAGATAATTCCTTTCTTTGATTCAGCATAGCCTTTGATATTATAACTTTTCTTGAACATGGTTGGAACAGCAGGCTTCTTAGTTTTGATAAACCAATGAGCATAGCCTTCCTTCCATCTAGGCTGCTCCTCCCATTCTGTATCATCACCTGCTGTATCTTGACATACATCTGACTTTTCAACTTCAGGGATCTCGTGTTCAACATTCTCCTCAACTATTTCACCCTCTTCAACATCATCTTCAATCACTATTTCAGCACCAATCTTTTCAATCTCTTCGACTGGTAGAACATCATCTTCACACATAAACTCATCATCCAACATATCATAATCCAATTCCTTCAAGGCATCGATCACATCATCTCCCATCTCCTTGTCATCTACCATCACCACCTCATCACCACCAGAACCGCCAGCTGCACCTGCAGACTCCCCCTGAGCTGTGGAAGTCCCAAGAGCTTGAGTAGTTCTTGGCAACTCACCACCTGCACCTTTCGATGCATTGGAATCATCGTCTCTGTCATTCCTCTTCTTTGTCCTGAGCTCGTCGCCTTTACAGCTCGTCTCCCCCTGAGATGCCAAGAACTCCTTCATAGCATCTATAATTTTTCCATGTTCAACCAGGAGGGACGACTGTAGTTGATTTTCTGCTACTAGGCGCTGAATAGCCTGGGTCTGGATAAGATTCACCCTTGACTGCTCTGCCACGACCCGTTCCGGTGCGGCTATTCTTTCCGAGTCTGATAGAGTTGTATCGAAATCGAACCTCATATGCGATAAATCGTGAGTGTACTGAGGAGGGATTTCCGATGAAACCGGGACATCAGAAGCAGCTGTGGACGTAACCGCAGGTGGTATCGTGACCGACAACCCTGCAGTTGCAACGACTGTCGACTCAACAAATTGTGCAACCACCTCTGAAGGAGTAAGAGTTGGAGGTGGTAAAGATACAATCTCCGGAGTCGTCAGCTGGAAAGTAGTGATAGATGGGATGCCAAAAGAAGATGATGTAGCCACCACGGTAACATCCGCGGCGCTTAAACTTGTAACCTGTACTGATGTAGGGACAATCGACATACCTGACAGTGCGGGCGGAGCGAAACGTACGACTCTTGAACTCTCACCTGCTCCCATACCTGCACCTGTCCTGTCCCTTCTTGAACGTCTGATCAACTTATGAATGTCTTCTTCTTCTTCTGACTCACTGTCGTCATCCGTCCTCTTTCTCTTCCCATACGTTCTTTCTCGAGTCACCATCATATGTCTTGCCTCATCCATTACTTCATCAAAATCTGAGTCAGCCACTGTCGTAGCTGCTCTAGTAACATCCACCCTCGAAACTTGTGCTACCGAGACCTGTACATCTTGTTGAGGATCAACTCGGTCCATATTGAAGTAGCCTTGACCTCCAAACACTTCATCAAGGTCCACTTCCTCCTCCGGTGACACAACAGGCGCAGCAGGTATATGTTGAGGTGCTCCTGCCTGTTGTGGTCGAGGGTTTCTGAACTCGTCCCCATTGGCAGGAACATACTCCGGGTTGATTAAATACCCAAAGAGTGGAGTATGCCTGGGACGGAGCTCAGGTTTGCTCCTCGCGCTCGATGTCCTGCACTGAGCGAAGATACGTTTGTTCACACTCTCCACGTATCTGATCGGGCGGCGCTGAGGTTGATTTGGAGCTACATGGTTCAAGATCATCTGGATGAATCTTGGATACATAATGAACCTCTCACGCGCCACTGCCCGTCTTTGTCTATCGATCTCATAGAAGACCATCTGACTGAAGCTATAACGTTTGTTATAAGTCAGAGCAGTCATCGCCGACTGCATGGTCGCACCCATCCCGTCAGTACCCGCCTTCCTCCCTGACATGCAGACAATCATTACGTGCATGAGGAAGCGCCACTGATCGAGTAGGAAACCCTTCCTTCTTTGTGTATCGCCCAACGGGCCCGAATAGCCCATCCGTAAAAACGCTCCATCTCGAAAAGGAGCCACAAAGTCCGTCGGGTCATCCCTGGTCACATTCCCGAAACGTAAAGCCGCCCGGATTTGTTCAGAAGAGAACTGAACTTCTTGATTGTTGACGGTTGCTCGCATAACCGGGGGCTCAACGCGGCAATCGTATTCCACCGTCTGCCAAAAATCCTCAATATTGGGTAAGGATATCGGCAGAGTAGTGGTGATCGCGTGGAATATCCGCGAGCGAAGGAGGAAAGTGATGATTTCGCTGTAATCCTCCACACCACTCGCTTCTGGGTCTAACGTAATATACATATTATGCCCAGGGAAGAATTGTCTCTGGTTATCTCCCCCGTCATCGCCACCAGCACCTCCAGCACCAGCAACAGCAGCCATGTCTGCAACAAACGAACCAAGTTAGATACACGTTAAGGCATAACACAAGTTCGCTTGTTACCATGAGCGAAGTTGTGATAAAGTCTGTATAGGCGAAGTTAAAGATGGGGCGAAGTTGGGAACAACTTCGCTTCATCTTTAAGTTCGTCTAATAACTAATAAGTAAAAAGGTCCAGGCGAAGTTAATAACTTCGCCTCACCACAACATCGCCTCAGGCGAAGTTAAACCTCAGGCGAAGTTACGGATAACTTCGCCTAATCCTTAAGTTCGCCTAAATCTGAATCGGCGACTGTTAGGTTTACGAAACGACGTGCAGTTGGTGATTTTAACGATTGTGGACTCCGTAAAACTCGATTTTATGATGGTCTAGACGTCATGCAAATTACTATCACGTAATATCAAGCTTGAAAATCGGGTGTTTAAGGTTTCGAAAGACGAGGTCGATAATCGAGTCGAAACGACCGATGATCAACCTCAAAAACATTGATTATACGATACTAGAAACCTTACACACCTTGAATCACGGAATGGAATCGACATAAGAACAACAGAAGATCGATAAGTTCAGATCGATAACTTCGCTGGAATTTCGGAGGATAAGTTCGCTGGTTTTGAGAATTATGAAACTCTTGACCTTAAAAATTCCTTTATATAGGGGCGGAGTTATACAGGCGAAGTTGTGGATAACTTCGCCTAGGGCGAAGTTATTCACAAGTTCGCCGATATATCAAATTTTACAAAATCAACCCCTATAATTTGAACAATTTGCAATTAAGT
This sequence comes from Bidens hawaiensis, assembly GCF_021521415.1. NCBI lineage: Eukaryota > Viridiplantae > Streptophyta > Magnoliopsida > Asterales > Asteraceae > Bidens > Bidens hawaiensis. The sequence goes on along the minus strand of NW_027491065.1, from coordinate 2,468,549 downwards.
TTTAAAACTTCCATAAAGAATTAAATGACACGATCAAGTCTAAGTAACCAAGTATAAAATCAACAACTACATAAATAGGAAAAACTTTTAAAAATTGAAAGTACAAGGGATCAAATTTCAGTCTCGATAGGGACTACTACGTTTTAGAAAAGATCCGAACAGGAATCATACTAACTACGTGACTGTCACATAGATCCGTGTTTAGCTGTATTATGACATAAAGAAACAGGTTGTAGGCAGGTAAATAACTTAAGATGGTTTTCATCGTTTCTGTGATACGCGTTAAGTTCAATTAAGCTCAAAAATTAAGTGGGCAACAACTCAGAGATTATGATGCCTCCTATCTATTCTCAAAGCGTATTTGGCTTTCCCCAAGTCACCCCGAATTGACTTCGACCCATAGTGTATGATTAAGTTTGCAAGTACTCTTTATCTGCTTCCCGTTCTCTTTCTTACTCCATGATTGAGAAGTCTTGACATTGTCAGCTCCAGAATGTTTCAATTACTCATAAGGGTTTTTTTTTTTTTTTTTTTTTTTATGATAAACATTTACATAGACTTCAGAGTAGTAAACAACTTCAAGTCCCGAATCTGGATCACTGCAGTTTCTTCACACACTATCTTTACGGGAATCAGAACACTTACGGGCTCGTGTATGACTGGGTACTCGCTTTTCTGCCTATCATTCGGAAAGATATATATGAAGACATGCAAAACTCTTAAGGAGTTTCCACGTAAAATCGAGTAGATTTAGTTTGTATCACATCTACTTTTACGCACCATAAAAAGCTACCATGACATACAATTACTGTTCTTAAGCCTTTTAAGCCTAATAACTTCACTAGTTAAGCACACAGAATCAGTATATCTATCATTTTCCAAGGTTGGATCAATTTTCTGTTAAACATAGCAAACGAACTTCTTACGAAGTAGTAGACTTGAAAAATAATTTCATTCCCCTGAAAGAAAAATTTAACTTCTATCGCACCGACCAAATCAAAGTCTTCAGGTCAACGGCTATCCCGAAGATCCAATGGATCAGCTGGACCGACCACATACTAGTATGTGTCCTTCGAACTAAGTATGATCGACTAATTTTAAGCGAAAGAATGAAAACTCATCATAAACCGCCCCGGTCACTTTCAGTCATCTGGTTAATGGCTATCCTTATATTCTACAAGTAGAAATGAGGACCAAACATATCCTAAGACATGTCCTTCAAACTGAGGCAACCGACATAATTCTCAGCGATAGTGACGATTTTTTTTTTTTTTTTAATTAAACACAAAGCATGGTTACTCGGGATTGATCATCTCGTTCAGCTCAATAAGGTTTTGAAATCTTGATTTGTCAAACGCTTTAGTATATAAATCAGCGAAATTATCAAGCGTATCCACCTTTTCAAGCACAATCAGTTTCTTCTCAGCACAATCCCGTATAAAATGATGACGTATGTCAATATGTTTAGTTTTACTGTGCTTCACGGGATTGTTAGTTACTGAGATAGCAGCTGTGTTATCAATGCAAATAGGAGTAAGTAAGAAATTCAGACCATAGTCGCGCAACTGTTGTTGAATCCACAGAACCTGGGAGCAGCAGTTGGATGCTGCCATGTATTCTGCCTCACATGTTGAAATTGCGACTGAAGTCTGCTTCTTGCATTGCCACGACACCAATCTGCCACCTAGAAACTGACATCCTCCAGTTGTTGACTTCCTACTCTGATTGCACCCTCCATAATCAGAATCTGTGTAAGCGACTAGCTCCAAGTCTCCTCCCTTCGCGTACCACAACCCCAGCTTAGGTTTGCCTTTGAGATACCGCAAGATCCTCTTCACACCCTTCATGTGAGATTCCTTTGGGTTTGCCTGAAAACGAGCACAAAGACAAACTGCAAACATAATATCAGGCCTAGAAGCAGTTAAGTACATTAAAGAACCTATAATAGCCCGATACTGAGTTGGGTCCACATCTGCGTCATTGTCTGTCTCAGCACCCAACTTATGGTTGACGCAGATTGGAGTATCAAATGGAGTGCTGTCCTCCATCTTGAAACGTTTGAGCACATCATGGACATACTTGGTCTGATGAATGAACATCCCATCCTTCTTCTGATCAACCTGCAATCCTAAAAAGAAAGTTAATTCACCCATAGCACTCATTTCAAACCTTTTCTTCATGACGGCCTCAAACTCCTGACACATGGAGACTTGTGATGCAGCAAAGATAATGTCATCCACGTAGACTTGCACCAGCAGGAAGTCGCTTCCTTCTCTCTTGACGAACAACGTGCTATCTATCTTCCCTCTTTCAAACCCATTTTCAAGCAAGTAATCTGATAAGGTTGAGTACCAGGCACGAGGTGCCTGATGTAGTCCATACAACGCCTTGCTTAACTTGTACACGTGATAAGGAAAGTCTGGGTCAGGAAAACCCAGAGGTTGCTCAACATACACAACCTCATCAACTTTCCCATTTAGAAACGCACTTTTCACATCCAACTGAAATACCTTCATCTTCTTATAAGCAGCAAATGCCAAAAACAATCTAATGGCTTCCAATCTTGCCACAGGAGCGAACACTTCATTATAATCAATCCCCTCTTGTTGATTAAAACCTTTAACGACTAGCCTCGCCTTGTTTCTTATAATAATCCCTTTCTCATCTCTCTTGCACTTAAAAACCCATTTTGTGCCTATCGCATGCACATTCTTTGGTTTTTCAACCAAAGTCCAAACTTCCATTTTCTTGAATTGAGCCAGCTCTTCTTGCATGGCTTCGACCCACGAACTGTCCTTTAGAGCCATTTGATAATTCTTTGGTTCAATCTGGCTGATAAAGCAGGTGTACAAGCATTCGTTGATTATGCCTGTCTCTTTAATGCTTGTGTAAACACAGGTGTGCTCATTCAAGCTACGTCTTGTTTGTACACCGGAGGACACATCACCAATCACATTCTCCAAAGGGTGATCTTTATGAATTCTCGTGGTCGGAACAGAACCGACATGCAAATTGTCCAAGTTAGAAGAGAGCTCGTCAATGGTTGTTTCTTGCTGAGAGTGAAACGGATTGAAAAATTCTTCTTCAGGAGAGGCAGCAGGGGTATCGATAGCATTTGATGAGGAAGGTTGACATTTTTCAAACAGCAGTCTTTGCACTAGATTTTCTTCCTCATCAAGGATCATCTTCGTAGCAACTCTCTCTTCTTCTTCTGCACTATCCAAAAACGGTATGTTAAAAGACTTAAAAAGTCTTAACATAGTCGAAAAACTCAGCAGGTCCATTGCTTGGTTTTGGCGGTTGGTAACTTGTGATATCGGTGTTACACACCACCTCAACCTTGCCGGTCGATGTATTAAAGACACGTCTGTTGGGAGTCCCAACAACATAACCGACTAAGATTCCTTCATCGGCTACTTCACCAAATTTAGAATTCGTCTTTAAAATCGAACAAGGGGACCCGAATGGTTAAAGACCACTCAAGTTGGGCTTCCTCCCATGCATAAGCTCATAACATGTTTTATTAAGTCTTTTAACAGTCAAGACTCTATTCAGGATATAACAGGCTGTAGCAACAGCTTCAGCCCAGAACACCACAGGAAGCTTCGAATCAGCCAGCATAGTTCTGGCTCCTTCAATTAACGTTCTATTCTTCCTCTCAGCCACTCCATTCTGTTGCGGAGTATACGGAGCGCTGTACTGGTGCTCAATCCCTTTCTGAAGGCAGAAGATCTCCATTTCAAAATTCTTGAACTCCGTTCCATTGTCACTCCTGATGAACTTAACCCTTTTATCCATAACGTTCTCAACTTTGGTAATCAAATTCTTCACCATCTGAGCCATTTCATCTTTTGATTTCAGGAAATATACCCACGAATATCGTGAGTAATCATCAGTGATCACCAAGTAATAAGAAGTACCTCCTAGACTTTTTGCATTCACGGGACCGAAGAGATCCATGTGAAGCAATTCTAGAGTACTGACAATAGAATTGACCTTCTTGGTGTGATGGGATTTCTTGTGCTGCTTTCCCTTCTTGCACGGTAGACATTTGTCTTCAAAGTTGAAACTTTTCAAGGGAACACCCAGCACAAGTCCATTCTTGACAATGTGGTTCATCTTCCGAAGATGAATGTGCCCCATTCTCCTATGCCACAATTCGGACTCCGATTCGCTCGCTTTTGTCATAAGGCATGATTCTTCCGTGGCCATTTCAGTCGACCTCATATCCATAATATACGTATTTCTATCACGTGGAGCCTTCATCACAATCCACTCCTCTGGTATCTGAAAACCAGGATGTAACACAATCGCCTCATTCTTTGTAAAATGTACGGTGTACTCCTTATCACAGATCTGCGACACACTCAGCAGATTATGCTTCAATTCTTCGACAAAGTTTACTTTTTCTAGAGTCATCTTTCCATTAGACACCGTTCCCATTCCTGTAATCTTGCCTCCACTTTCTCCTGCAAAGCTCACTCTCCCTCCTTGAACAGGTTTCAAATCGTGTAACAAGAATTTGTTACCCGTCATGTGCCGGGAACAGCCGCTATCCACAACCCAAAGATTATTGGTAGCCCTGTTCAACTGTTCCTGCACGATTAAAGCAAAAGATTAGAATCTAGGGACCCAAGACCAATTGGTCTTGGATCTGTACATTCCGAACTTTGGCTTTCCAAAGTTAGTCTCTTTATAATTATTTCTGTGAGTCCTATTAGTATACCTCCTTATAGATTGATTGTGAGGCCTTCCAAACCTTTGTGAATTGAAAGAATTATAGCTTGTGGTTTGGTTATTAGCAGTGTAAAGCTGAGATTGGTTTCTTTGAAAACCTGAATTTGTCACATTTCTGAATTTTGAATGGTTTTCATTTTTACCAGTATTATGATTACCATTAGACTTATTCTCAGTTTTAGTAGGCCTCACACCTCTGAATCTCTGCTTCAGAGGGCAATCTACAACTAGGTGCCCTAATTGATTACACCTAAAACAACACCTATGTTCAACCTTTTTATCAACAGGTGTTTTAGATGTCGAGGCATTATTACCGCCCGTTTGTCTCACATAAGGTGGGACATACGGGTTTAGCGGAGATTTCTTTTCAGATGTTTTCTTTATCTCTCCACTTTTTGGTAATACTTCCTCTTGATTTGTCTCACTCGACTCAGAAGACTTGTCCGAGTTAGATGAGACAGGACTCGGAGCAGAAATTTTAACACTTGCAACAGGCTTACTAACTTCTGGTTTTTTAGTAGTAACTGGAATAGGAACTGTCTGAGCAACCTCAAAGTCAACAGATTTCTGAACACTAGGATTAAAAGTTTAATTGTGATTATATGGTGGTGGAACCTTATGATAACCAATTCCTCCCCTCTTAACAGAGGAACCTTGATCACTAACAAGGTGATCAAGAATAGCAGAGGAATTTCTGAACTGCTCAAGTTTTCTATTCAGTTCCACCACTTTCACCTGGTGATCAGCAATCTGTTTTTCTCTTTCAGCTATTAGCTTGGTTTTTTCTTCCAAAACTTCATAGCTTAGATCAATCACTTGTATTTTTTCAGCAAGTTTTGTTTTTAGACTTTTAATATCCTTTTCACAAGCTTTTATTTTAACTTTATAGCTATTTTCTCTTGCTTTAGTAAAGTGATGATCTTCTTTTAAAGTTTTAAACTCAGCATCCAAACCAACATACTGATCAGTTATAGTTGCTAATTGCTCAGACAAGTTTTCACATTTAGAACAAGTAGGTTTAGAACATACCTCGGAGAGCTGGTCTTTAACATCTGCCATGAGAGCTTTTTCTTCTCCGGTAACCTTCTCATTTCCTTCAGTTTCAACCTTCGCCAAATTGGCCTGTTCGAAAGTTTCTTCAGAATGCAGGTTCCAGTTGTATTCACCATCTTCTCTGGAAATCATAGCACTATAATCTTTACTACCCCCATTATGCTGTGTAGACTTGCCTTGACCACGTTCTACACGCTCATTTCTGCACTCCTTAGCAAAGTGGCCGTTTTGCTGACAGTTGTAGCATCTTACCTTCGTCTTGTCAAACCCTGGCCTTCCACCGACAAACTTTCTTCCGGTCTTTTTCATAAACCGTTTCACTCTTCTCACGATCATAGCCATCTGCCATTGCAGATCCATTTCTTCCATATCATCAGCATCAATCTGGTCATAGTCTTCATCCAACATAGCTGGATCAACAATCTTCCCCTGAATGTAGTTCTCATAGGAAGCAATAAAAGAAGCATAGAGAGCAACCTGCTCTTCAGCAGATTTGACACTCATAGGCATCTTAGAGTAGTTGTTGCTAGGAATACTTGGAGAGCAACTACTCTTGCTTGCTTGCGGTTTAGAAGCACTAGATCCACCTGCTACAAAGCAAACATCACCATTCGTGTTGACTGAAACATGCCCCTCATGTGATGAGTTGGCACCCGACTCTCCCTTCGAGTAGTAGGCAGCTGATTCAGTCTTCGAACCTGAGCTAGAGTTGACTTTAGCACCATACATACCTGGATCTTGAACCTGATCCGTAGGTGTCTTCTTTCTAACCATGTTAAGCTCAAAGGTTCGGAGCTTGTTGACTGCCGTTTCCAGATCATATTGGGGAAAGTCTTTGTCTTCCCTCATCAGCACCGTGTACATCTCCCATTTTGGTGGGAGAGCATCAAGAAGCTTCTCAACTATCTCTTCTTCTCGGTAAGAAATTGAATAGTTGCTCAGTTCAGTCATCAGATGATAATATCGGGTGATGATATCATCTAGAGATTCATTCTTCAAATACTTGAAGACTGAGAACTGGGTTTTGAGCAATTTGATCTTCGAAGCACGGATTCCCACATTTCCTTCAAACCGGTTCTCAAGAGCTTCCCAAAGCTCTCTTGCTGTCTTGTACTTTCTAAACGTATGAAGGATCTCTTGTGGAAGAGCCATAGTGATAGCAGCATGAGCCTTGCTCTCGGCCTCATACATCTTTTTCTCTTCATCTTCCATTTTGCTGTACTTCTTGATCTGATCACGACCTTCGTACTCCATAGTTGGTGGAATATAACCATCCTGGATGCATACCCACATCTTTGCATCCTGGTACTTGACATATTGTTCGAACCGATCCTTCCATGCAACGAAATCGGTTCCCTTCAGCAACCTTGGTGCTTTTGTAGCTGAGCCTGCTTCTACTTCCATCTTTACTAACTCAGAGATGTTAATTGATGACATCTTTCTCGAAAACAAAGAAACCCGAATTTTTTTTTTTTCGATAAATATTGTAGGCGAAGTTACGGATAACTTCGCTTAAGTCTTAACTTCGCTGGATCTTTCTTAAATTCGCGTGACTTGGCGAAGTTGAGTGTAACTTCGCTTAGGGTAAGCGAACTTAGGAAGTAGGCAAGGTTGTAGAGAACTTCGCTTGAGTTAGGCGAACTTGAGAAGGTAGGCGAAGTTGTGGATAACTTCGCTTAACCTTATATCTTCGCCGAAACCCTACGAACAGTGACGGCAACTTCGCCTGATGAACACGAAGTTTCTGCAGATCTGGAATCTGAATTTTTCGAGGTTTTTGACGGTGTAAATGGTTGAATACGATGGTAGGAGGTAAGATTGACACAAAAACACAGAAAACACGTCCCGCGAATAGTCGAAACGGGACGATTTCTACACCTGCGTGAATATCCCGAACCACACAATCGAGCAAAAGCTCTGATACAAATTGTAGGTTCTCTGGACGGATCAACACGAGATATCTCGATCTACGTAGGTGCGGAATCCCTGCGTAGGTCGTTACGAGCGTAGAAGACACGAATAGATCAAACATGATACGATAAACAAACACGTTATATTATAACCAAAACACGTGATACGATATCACTATTACAGACCCGAACTCTCTGGTTCAACTATCGTTCAACTAACAACTGTTTCAACAACACTACTCAAACAAAACCGTAACCTATTTAAATACATGACAACTTCGCCTGGCATGTTCAGGCGAAGTTGTCCATAACTTCGCTTGACTAACAAGTTCGCCTAAACAGCGAACTTGTCAGTAACTTCGCTTAAGACATATAAAACATAATTAATCGTTACAGACTCGATTACAGACACTAGACTATGAACTACTGACATTATGCACCAACAGTATGATCATACATTTACCCAAGTACATTGATTTCGTATCAATAGGAACGGGTCCACATATATTTAGTTGTTTACATTTTCATATGAATTGTAATGCTCATCATTGGCATATGAATTTTGATTTTATCTATATATATCTAAACTCAAACTTATGTATTCTCACCAACATTCGTGTTGACAAACTCTATTTTTATACATGCTACAGGTTCAAGTATTTGATGTAATCAAGATCGAAGATAGTTCGTTGACCTTAGGATATTTATTCAAAATATGTATATGATTCGACTATTGTAATTGTGTACTTGATTAATGTTAATGAAATTAAATAATTAATGTCGCTTTAATTATTGTCTTTTAAGCTATTGTCCAATCAATATGTTACACGCTGGCATGCTCCGCCGCCTTTGGTCGGGTGTGACACTTAACATGGTAAAACACTACTCTTTGCATATTCTACTCTTATATCAAATTTGACTTTTGAGGTCAATCCTTTTTCATCCTACTTTCAAATAAGATGTTGAATTTTAATGTTACCGTGCCAACAAATATCAACCCAAAAGTGCATTTTCTATATAGTCTACTATAATTATATAACTTTTATTAACACCTCAGTAATTGATTTAGGGGTTTTCTATCTTATATCCAAATTAATATTAGTTTGATTATAAATAAAGAACTCCAAAAAATTGTTCGCAATATTGGCTGGTACAATGTCAAAATCATCTTCATGTATAACTTTTTATTGCGTAGTTATCATATGCTAATTTTTTATTCTTTTAAAAACTCTATGAAGAACATATGTAGCATCCGACTTTTGAAAAATAATAAATAAAGGAACTTTTATTTATTTACTTATGCGAAATTATTTAATGGTAATTAAATAATGATAAGTTGGGTTGTGGGCTTGGAGATAAAAGATGAATTAGGGAATGGTTATGGGCTTAAGGTCCATGGGCTTGGACTATATAAACCCTTAACCTCTCCTAAAACCCTATTTCCCTCATTCCATCATCCTTTCCTCCACACACACAAACAGTCCTCCTCCATTTTCAGATCCAGATCTGAGTGAGACCGAGGCTTGTTCATGTTCACACTTCATCAAACAAACAAGAATCATATCAAGATTTACGTGTTGCTTCAAACCCAAAACAAACCGAGTCCTAAAGAGGTATGTTTTTAGTTAAAAGGTGATGTAGTTGATGTCGGTTCTCTATAGGAATAGGTAGGATGATAAATCAAACCCTAACAAGTAGTAAAAAACGCAAAAATTGCCATAAACGGGTGTTCGGGTGTAAACGGGATTAACCGGGTAACGTTTGGACCCTAGAAAGCTAGATAAACGAGGTCGGCTTGGCCCAAGACTCGTTATGGTAGTAAAACGGGTCATAAGGAAAGGATGGGGGACAAAAGTGGTTGGAAGAAATTATTAGAACGGGAAAATAAACCCAGTTCGAATCGCATGGGAGAAAATGCGATTGCGGTTAAGGTGAGGATGCAATTGCGATTCTACCTGAAATGCGATTGTGATTCAAGTGAGGATGCAATTGTGATTCTGCCTGAAATGCGATTCCGATTCTAGAGGTCATGCGATTGCGATCCTGATTTTCATGCAATTGCGATTAAAATCCTGAATCCCATATGAATGCGATTCGGCCCCTATGCGATTGTGATTGGGAACAGTGCACATCATTTACTAAGTCAGCTTAGTTAATAATTTATATAGTATTACGTGGTTAGAAAGATAGTTAATTAACACTTATATCTGTTAAATAGTTAGTCGTGCCCAACTAAGGAAATGTGTTACTATTAGCTCAGAAAGAAATAGAATCCATATAAGTTTCTAGCCCATTTCTCTGTTATGTTTTAGAGGCGGTGTGCATACTCTATGTGATAAGTTAATACACTTACTTTAATTAGTAAGTGTATGTTATATGAATGTTGAATGAATATAGAAAAGTTAAGGATATATGCATAGATACATACATATATATATATATATATGTATATAAAGATGTATGTATGGTTGTATGGTTGAACCAGAAAGAGGGGCGACAGGACCTAATAATGTCTGTATAAGAGGGGAAACATACCCTAATAATGCACGTGTAAGAGGGGCGATAAACCCTAATAATATCTGCATAAGAGGGGTGACAGACCCTGATAATATCTGCGTAACAGAGGAAATTGACCCTAATAAATATGTGAAAGAGGGGCGACAGACCCTAATAATATATGCGTAAAAGGGCGACAGACACTAATAATATATGCGAAGGTTATATGGCGAAAGACTCTTTAAAACATGGAATGTTTATGTGTGTATGTATAAAGTAGGATAAATAAAAGTATGAAAGAACGAAAGTACGTAAGTATGAAAGAAAGAAAGTATGAAAGTATGTATGCATGTTTGAAGGTAAGATAACAGGTTAAGTATGTAATGCATCTCTGGATGCGTATATGTAAGTATGTGAATGTATGGTAGGTTGGCTGTTAAACTAGAACTCACTCTGCGTAGCTGACTTTTAGTATGCACGCAGGAAAATAGGATGATGCAGCTGGCTTGAGAGAGACACATGACACTGGACTGAAGAGGCTAGCATTTGGAGGAGAAATGTTATGATGTTTTATGCTAAGACAATTTGAATATTCAAGAAAATGATTAATGTTTTATAATATATGGTTAAATGTTAAGTCTTCTGCGTAAAGTTTTAATTCACTTTGATATTAGAACTGTGTTTGTGAGCAAATCCAACGTCCAAGTACGGCTGCCAGCTTCGGGGCCTTACAACATGGTCTCAAGCTAGAGCATAAGATAAGAGTATAAGACTATACCTTTGCCATTCAATCAATATGCTAAATAATTTGCAATCGACACCTTTGTTATTTTTTAATGTTATTTTATGTTTATTAAATTATGAAATGATACAACTTTCATGAGATCAAATGAGTTTGCAAGGCTACTTTGTAAGTCCCGTGAGTGGATCTTTCAATGTGATATCAATGAACTCATTGATTAAGCGGAAATTAATCAATGAGCCGATTCTATAACAACCAAAACAGTAAGAATGAACACGATGAACTAGCTTCAAAACACACATATATTATTACGTCGGGTGCTTAAGCCCTTAACAAACTTACACAGGTGATCGACCAACTTAGACGAACAACCCTACAATAAACTACATACATCGTATATATAGATCTACCAACTAGGCCCAAAACATACTAAAGCTCACCGAAATCAAATCGGTTTACATATAATAACCCAACTAAGCCCAATACTATTTCTAATAATACAAAGCATAAGCCATAAAATACGGCCCAACAATCTCCCCCTTGGTTTATTGCTTAATTCTAGTTGATATATATAGATCCTCAGCTTATAGTATGCACCTGAAGCTTCCGTCTATTGAGCTTGGTCAGATTTAGTAGCTTCTCCAACCACCACTTGATGTACCATTTTCTGGAGTGGGACCCATTCCCCAGCCTGATTGATCAGCATCCATTCCTCCAAGCTTTAAATCTAAACCATTCTTTCGGCGTATATACTGTGGCTTCGAAAAAGGTACTTGGAAGTTGAGTGTCTAATTTAGTTTCTTTATACCTGATATATTGAAGCCAACTAAAAATCCAGCACAGGTCATGCTACTTGCCAATAGAAGCAGGTGCTCATGCCGTTGGTTAAGAGAAATAATAGGAGTTCTTCGGTCCAAGTGATTCAGAAGCAGCAAGAACGATGTGTTTTCGGTTGACCAGGCGGGTTCTCGGTCAAGGTTTGACCGAGAACTCTTCAAGATGTCAGTTGACAAAAGAGATCTCTGGTTGACCAAGAGAATTCGGTCAATCAGCACCGAAAACCCTTAAACACGACCCATCCTCTTCCCCATTTCACCAATCACCATTAATGACCAAACCTGCAGCTACAAGAGAAAGCTAAAAAACACAATCAATAACTTCAATAGAAAACTCAAAGCATACTAAAATGGATTCTAATCTTTCACACTGAACATGTAAACTCATCATATCTCATATTCCAATCAATCCAACACCACCTCAAGACTCTCATAACAAAGAATCAAAAATAGACTTCGATTAAGTTTTTCTTACCTTTTAAAGAAATCCGTTTAAAGCTTGATGAAATCAAGATAAGATTGATGATTGAGAGTTTGTGATTTCGGAAGATATTAAAGATGAAGGTTCTTGAGTGTTTGCAAGTTTCAAGAATGATCAATGATGTGCAATGAGTGTCTTTTAAACTCTCGAGATATTAGAAGGGTTTGCCATCTGACCTCTTGCACATATATTATAAGGGTCTGTCGCCGACCTCTTGCACAGATATTATAAGGGTCTGCCGCCCGACCTCTTGCACCGATATCATAGAGTCGGCCACTCGATTCTTGCGTAGGTATTAGAATGGCTTGTCACCCTAACTCTCACATTACATTCTTACTTGACTCTTACAATCTTGTTTAATTAAACAAGTTAAACACATACGAGTTCTTATAAACATTCTTTTTTCTTGCAATCATTATTCACATTCTTCATATAATAAGCACATGTAATAATATATATTTCCATCTTTCTGGTCTTACAATTTATTCTTTCAGTCTTGCAATAATTATCACCTTTTTCTTATATATATATATATATATATATATATATATATATATATATATGATTAGGTTCATTTTAGAAGTATTTTTAGCGCGAGAAGTGCGAGAAGAAATTTGAACCAATCACATTATTTCTCGTTTATTTTTGATTATTTAAATACAAGGGTATAAGTGTAAAATGTGAATTTGATTTTTTTTTGTAACTAATGCTTATTAAATTGAATGTAAGTTACATCTCTTGAGTTTTTTTTGTAATTGGTATTTATCTTATCTTTAATTTTATTTTCGTCATGAAGTTGAGTTGTGTTATAACCATATTATTAAGCTTTGAGTGGTTCTGAACTAACTAGGTTATGAATTAACTAATTAGGTTATATGATATTTTATTAAAGGTAGTCAGATAACTTGATTTAGTTTTTGTTTATCTTGTTTATTAACTAATGTTGGTTTATCTGGTTTGTACGTACTGTTACCAAAACAAATTTCTTTAAACAATGTGTTTTGTTATCTTCATAAATCACATATAAACATTCACATATTATAAATTTTCCTACACATACTACATATTATAATGCATATACATACACATAAAAATATTTCCATACACAGATTGATTGTTATATAAACAAATTAATGGTCTTTGTAAGTAAGAAAAATAATATACCTACACAATTTTACAGACTGCCTACACCGGTAATCCTTCATAAGTCTTTATTTCTTTATACATAAAATGTGTTTTTTTTATTGTTACTATGTAATTAAAAAAGTATTTAATAAAATTTAGAAAAGTGTAGGATAAATTAATTAAGTTAATATTTTTCCACACAAACTACATATACCTATTGATACAGCATACACACACACAACAAAAATTTTCCCTACACATATTAATTAGTACATACATAAATTAACGATCTTTGTAAGAAAGAAAAATAATATACCCACACAATGTTACAACTCGTCTACACAGTTAATTCTACATATGTCTTTTATATATGGTAAGCAATACTTTTTGGAGAAGTTACAAATAATAATTTTTTTAATTGATTTATTTCATATATGTATAAATAATAGTTTCATAATTTATTTAAAAAATACCAGTAAAAAAATATGCCATATACACAAAGAAAATCTGAAAATAATATGAAAAATTACCTACACAGAATGAACTATAACTACAAAGGAAATGATATGTACCTACACAAAGGTCTTTATCTACACACCTATATTCAATTCACAGGGAATAATATGTACCTAAACAGAAAAATCTGAAAATAATATGAAAAATTACCTATACTGAATGAACTATAACTACACAAGGAATTATATGTACCTACATAGAGCGGGCTTGTGATGATTTCTTCCCACCGTCTTCATTTTAGGAACTTTTGATTATGTTATGAGAGATGATGGTGGCATGAAACTTAGGATACGATCTTCAATCAGACGTTACAAATCTGTGCGTATAATAAAAAATACAACAATACCCTTTTGCACTAAAAGACATTAAAACAAAAGATGAAATAATTACAAGATTGCCATGTTTAATGTAGGCCATGGATTAAACTTAATCAAGGGTTATAAATTACTTCTCGCACTTCTCGCTATAAAATCACTTCTCGCATGATCCATCCCCTATATATATATATATATATATATATATATAATATAAATTCATATCTTTCTAGTCTTACAAGTATGCACATAGCCCCGAAAATATTTTCAAATAGAAATTGGGCTAGAACTCACCTGGAGTCGGTTACTTTCAGAGTTTGTGGTCACCCTTCTTTTCCGCTGAGCACGGCTAACTGTTAAACAATCACAAGTGTCAGTCATCTGGTTCTAACTACCACAACTTCTAAGTTAACGAAACCCCTTAACAAACGGACAGGGTGGGGTGGGGGGGGGTTCTGGCTCAAAAACACCCAGCTGAAACCATTCGAGTCGGATGGGCCATTCGATTTGGATGGTTGAATGAAACATTCGAGTCGAATGGAATCCATTCGGCTCATTCGGTTCCGGCTCGGCTCAATTCGGGTCCTTCCATTTTGCCACTTTTCTCGTCTCGTTTCATCCGTTTTAAAGTTAGGACAAGTTTCGGGTTATAACAACTTCATTTCCTTTCTCCATACGGCCCGAAAATCACTTGTTCATACCGTCTTACCCAAGTAACTTTCTAACTATAAAGTTTAAACTTTTCTTGCTCTACAAGACACGATTCATCTTAGTCTGTGAATCTTAACACAAACCGACATTGAACCTAATCTTCAATCTAAGGCATACCTTTCTAGAACTTGGCTTGGTTTGGACCTTGAACCTCTTGTGAATCTAGACAGGTTTCTTTGTTGCTTGAATAAAAATCAACCTTGCTTAATCTTGAATCTTGAATGAAATATGGGAGGAAGAGAGCGTTTGTGTGTGTGTCTAGAGGTAGGAGATGAAGAATTGAGAATGTTTAGGGTTTTAGGGAGGTTTAGGAGTTTAAATACTCCAAGCCCATCTTCCTTAGGCCTGTAACCATTCTCAAGTCCATACAAATCCTAAGCCTACCACTCCGTCCCATTATTATTAACAAAATTAAATAACGACACACAAGAAATAATAAAAACTTATTTTATTTAATATTCTCAAAATACGAATGTTACACATTTCAACGTGTTTAGTGCGTTCAAGGATCTCTAGCCGCTGGAATCGATCCAAACGGATGTCTAGAACTCCGGTTATGTGATAATTAACGTTTAAGCAAGCTGATGCTGACTAGAATCCGAATAGTGAGTCGGAAGTCAGGTTTTGGTCAGTAGCCTTAAAATCTCAAAACAAAAATAAAAGTCTCTTGGACCGAATAAGATTCGGATCAGATTATTCGGGTTTCGGTTTTTTTTTTTTTCAGATTTCGGATTTCTTGAACACCCCTAATTTCCACCACAGCTTTAAGGTATGTGCTTTCCGATTATTTCTCCTAAATAAATAATAAATGTTTATTCCTTGATGAAACAATCACCAAAGCGTTCTCATGTGGCTTTCTTCTTATCCACGCCACACGAAACAAATAAAAATTCTATAATGAATCCCACAATTCTGACTTCTCAAACACAACTCCAAAAGGGTTTCTTTGATCGGCCGACAAAAGAACAAAACCCAACTTCAGAACAGTAATCAAACTTCCTTGAGACGCGTCTTACGTTCAACTAGCCCGAGCTATGATACCAATTGTTGTGACATAAAAATGTCATAAATCACATAGTTGAGCTTATTCAATTCAAATAAAGAAAGGGATTTATGTCAGTTAGTTTTGTAGATAACATTGTCATAAATAATAATATAATACAGAACATGCAAGAATGAATGCCACTTGTTGTGACATAAACATAACATAGATGTCTTTTTAATTTTGTGTAGTGTTAGGGAGCTTGGGTACGTTTTTTAATGGAGACCCAAGTTTAATTCTTATTTACAGCATCTTAGGGGACATGGGTGGCTCAATGAAAAAAGACTGGGATCTTTATGATCTCTAGTTCGATTCTGATGGCATCCAGGTTTTACCTCCAGTGAGCCTTCGGGCGGGTGGATTTTCCATAAACTGGAGATAACCTGGAGGCGTTTAAGGGCTCAGTACGGCTGGGTTGGGCCTGCTGGCGGTGACCTTTTGCCATTGGATCATCCCGTACAGAATACCTAGTTATTCTATATTTGTTGGTCGTTAAAAATAAATAAATAAACATAATATAGATATAGGGTAAGGATTCTAAGAGAACCATTGACAAATTGAGAACTTTGAGAACCATTTTGGACCACTAAAAAAAACCTCTAAAAATGTTTAAAAAATTATAAAACAAAAAAAAACAAAAATTTTTAAAAAGTAAAAAAACCAAAATTCTTATATTTCATCCCGGTTTCATTAAAAACGAATTTTTTTTCTTTTTAATTCGTATTTTACCTATACACATATGTATACTTTCATTTAATCTCTAGTTACGTAATGTACACATATATATATATTATCATTTACCTCAAATTATACATGTGTATAGGAAAAAAACATGTGTGTACATATATGTACATTGATTGGTCGTCGTCGGACCGGTCAAAGATAAAGAAGAATGTGTTCCTAATCACCTTAAACTAGTTAGGATAAGAAGGGTGTCGAACCATGAAGAGTTTGTGGTCGGTGATCTAAATTTAATTGATTAATAATAATGAAGTCTTTTTGAGTAGTCGTATAGACCAAATATGATTTTGGTTTAAAATAAATATTTTTTTTTATGTTTTAATGAAAACAAATAACAATGCATAAGAAATAAATTTGAATTGTTAAACAATGATTATGAAACGAATCAAACCCGGGTTTCAAGTTCTATAAGCAATTCGGACAAGACACACTATAAAAATGAGTTCATGTAATCACAATAGTTATTTAGGTTCAATACATAATTTCCCAACGAAAAGCATCAATACTCGTCTATCCTAGGTAAATGGTGCAAGAAAACCTTCACGCAAAGAATCTTGGACAAGTATATGCAATATAGATTAAGAACATGAAGTAACCCTAACACGCATCATGGACACTAGCAACTATCATCTTATGAGGTCAATGGTGCAAGAAATCCTTAACAACATAAGTTCACAATAATAAAAAGTCACACAATTCGTGTTGTAACATCCTAAAATTTATAATGTTGAATAAAGGAAGTTATGCTTAGTGATTTCGCGTAATTAATTAAGGTCGGGTAAGGAGCGGATCATGGACTTGGATTAATTGAGATGGGTTAAATGAGAATGGGGTCTAAGGGATATAAATATCCCCTAAAACCCAAAATATCTTCATTTCCATCTTATCCTTTCACACTTCCAAAACACACACATACCACACTAACTTCACCGGCCGGCCGAGCCAAGGGAAGAATCGGGCAGGTCCGAGAGAGAGCGATTAGTGTGCTAGCAAGTAAACGAGATCCAAACAAGCCCAAAAAGGTATGATTCTTGATCTTTGAAGTTTAAAGATCCAAGCTTTTTAGCGTAGATATGACCGAAAATGGTCGGGAAGCGTAGTGGGTGATGTTGAACCATAACAAGGGTGTTAAAATCGCCCAAAAAGCTGGTTAGAAACCAAACAGCGGCTGATCTGGGCAACTTCGCCTGTAACTGGGCAACTTCGCCTTCAAAGCGATGAACTTCGCCTGCAAGCCAAGTTCGCCTGATGAACTTCGCCTGCAAGCTAAGTTTGCCTGATGGCAACTTCGTTGTAAAGCTAAGTTCGCCTAACTGGTAACTTCGCCTGAGGTCAAGTTCGCCTACTGACAACTTCGCCTGAAGCAAAGTTCGCCTGATGGCAACTTCGCCTAAAGCCAAGTTCGCCTAAATGGTAACTTCGCCTAAAGCCAAGTTCGCCTAAATGGTAACTTCGCCTAAAGCCAAGTTCGTTTAGAAAATAAATTAAAAATCTAATGAAAAATGTGTTAAGACAGTTAATGGAAATAAAATTTTTCCAAGCTGACCATGCAGCTCGACCCCAGCCAGGGGCTCTGCCCCTTGGACCCTGCTAGGGGCTGCCGCCCCTAGACCCCGCTGCCAGGGGCGCTGCCCCCGGACCCCCGTTCGTTGTGGGTCATATAAAGATAGAAATACATTATGAGAAGTGATAGTTAATTGATACGTATACTTGTTATACAGTCAGCCGTGCACAACTGAAGAAAGGGATTACGATTAAAGGTGAACGTAACCGTGTTCAGGTGAGTTTCTAGCCCCATTTATATGTTATGTTTTCGGGGCTGTGTGCATACTCAATATGTTTGTTAATACGCTTATCCTAAGAGATAAGTGTATGCCTTATGTGGATAATGTGAAATGTATGAATGATTGCTTGATGGTACGTGAACGATCTTCGGATATTGCACGTAATGTCAGGTTATAACGCTATGTATAAGATAAGTATGATATGTATGCTTATGTGTATGAAAATGTTAAAGTTAATAAAAGAAAGAAATGACGGTTGCATGGTTGTATGGTTACGAAAAGGGTACCGAGCCCTAATAATACTCGAGGTATGATGTATGGTTGTATGGTAACGAAGAGGGAATCGAACCCTACTAATATTCGAGAACTAGGGAACCGAACCCTACTAATAATCGAGGAAAGAGGGAAACCGAGCCCTAATAATACTCGTGGAAAGAGGGAAACCGAGCCCTAATAATACTCGTGGAAGGAGGGTACCGAGCCCTAATAATACTCGAGGAAGGAGGGTACCGAGCCCTAATAATACTCGAGGAATGTAGGGCGTAATGCTCTTTATAACGTAAGATATGAAGGTAAGTTAATACAAAAGAAAGAATGAAAGTATGAAAGAATGAAAGTATGAAAGTATGAAAGTATGAATGAAAGAATATAAGTTTATGTGTATTGTATAGTGTATGATTAACTAGAACTCACTCAGCGTAGCTGACTTTTAGTATGCACGCAGGTGAGTAGGATGAGGCAGCTCGCTTGAGGAGACATGTGGCACTGAACAAGAGTCTAGCATCTGAAGACTTATGATGTTCTAATTTTAATGCTTTAATGTGAAAGACAAAGGATGTTTTGAGACAAGTTATGAATTATGTAATGTTTAATGAAAGTTTTATATTCCGCATAAATGTTTTAATTAACTCTGATATTTAGAACTGTGTTTATGAGTAAATCCAACACGAAAGTAGGGTTACCGGTAACGGGGCCTTACAAGTTGGTATCAGAGCAAAGTTTGAGAGATTTAAGCATCCTACATGCTTAGACTCGAACAGAGAATGGGATTTAAGTAAGAAAAGAAAGAAGATGCCAGTTCAAGAATGCCAAGTGTTGCTCAAGCAAGATCAGTAAAGGTAAGGTGTATGATTAAATGATATATGTTAATGAGAAAGGAAAGATATGTGAACGGCAGGGATAGGAATAATTGATTGTTTAATTTGACAAACTGCTTAAGTAAAACCAGCACAAATAGACTCATAAAGGGAAGTGTATAGGACACGGAAAGTAACGTGATCAGCTAATCACAACTGGCCACTGTTATTACCTGTTAGCCTTACTATCCTTGTACTAAATAGTTCCTTGAGTGATGATGTTTGTGTTTTCCCTTAGAATACAATGGCTGGAGCTGGAGACATTGTTGGAGCTGGAGGTCGCACTGGACGACGCGGCAGGCCTCGTCGTGTCCAGCAACCTTCGGTTGAGACAACTTCCAACACCGAAGCTGAAGGAAGCACAGCGGGAAGAAACCCGGAAAACAATGAAGGAGTTCAACTGGATCCCGCCATTCAAGCAGCTATTGTTCAAGCTGTGGCCACTGCTGTGAAGAATATTACCCCGGGAAGGTCTGTTGGAAGCCGTGAAAGAACTGTTGAAGGGGCAGGTGGTAATGGTAGAAAGGATGACGAGAGGGAAAGGGGTGACTCAAGTGAGGTAAGGTCTGTGAAAGATGATGATAGGAAGAGGGGCCGAGGCGGTTGCAACTATAAGTCCTTCAAAGGTTGTGACATGCCTAAGCTGACTGGTTTAGGAGACGCAATCGCTACTCTTCAGTGGATAACCGCCATGGATAAGGTTATCCGCATTAGCGAGTGCCGTCCCGATCAAGCAGTAGGTTATGCTACTCAATCATTCGAGGATGAGGCTATGTATTGGTGGGAGAGTGTGGAGCAGAGGAAGACCTGTGAAGAGATCAAGGAGATGAAGTGGGACGATCTGAAGGAGTTAGTGATGATGAAGTTCTGTGCTGACGCCGAGGTTAAAAGGGCGGAGATGAAGTTCCTAAACTTGAAAGCTGGGACAATGACACATCGTGAGTACACCACCGAGTTCAATCGAATGTCTAGGTTGGTGCCCGATATGGTCAACACTGAGGCTAAAAGGATCAAGTGTTACGTGAGGGGATTACCACAGAGAGTCCGCATGATAGTCAGGACAAGTAAACCTGCAACTTTCGATTCTGCTGTCGAACTCGCAGAAATGGTCTATGCGGACTTGGCTGCGGATGATGTGGTGGTGGGAGACGAGAAGAAAGAGAAGAAATGGGTCGCTCCTGCTAAACGACCCGGTACCCAGATGTGGAACCCTAAGAACAAGCAGCCGAGAGTTTGGGAGAACAGGTCGTGCAAGACTTGTGGCAAGGCACACAGTGGTGAGTGTAGGTGGGGAAAGGGTTCGGATACATGTCATAAGTGTGGAAAGATTCATGCCGGAGAATATAGATTTGGGTCGAATGTTTGCTACAAGTGTGGGAAGGCAGGTCATTACGCTCATGAGTGCAGTTCTAAGCCTGCATGCTACAAGTGTGGTAAGACAGGTCATTTTGCTAGGGAGTGTACCGAGAGTGAAGCTGGAGTTAGTAGAAGGAAGGATGCCGATCAAGCTAGGCCAAGAACTAGAGCCTACATGTTGACCCAAGAACAAGCCAAGCAGATTCCGGATGTTGTCACAGGTACGTTTCTAGTGAATGGTGTTTCCGCTACTGTATTATTTGATTCGGGCGCAAACAAAAGTTTTGTAGCCACACCATTTAGTAAACTAGCTAAAATGAAAGGCTGCCGAGTGTCTGAAACTTTTGTAGTAGAAACCACCAGTGACACTTCGGTTAAAATAACAAAGATGGTTAAGAACTGTAAGATAGAATTGGAAGGACATGAGTTCCCGGTTACCTTGTACGTTATGACCTTGGGAGGGTTCGATGTGGTTTTGGGTATGGATTGGTTGTCTGAGTTTGAGGCTCAGATAGTGTGTAAGAGTAGGATGATAAGGTTAAAGTCATTGGATGGTAGTGCGGTGACAGTTTAAGGTGATAAGGAAAGTTCTGGGCTTAATGTCATTTCGATGATAAAAGCTGAGGGTTTGCTAAGGCGAGGGTGTGGTGCCTACCTGGCGTATGTTGACAACGCTAGCCGAGACAAAAGAAATGAAAGATGTTCCTATTGTGCGCGACTACCCAGAAGTATTCCCTGAGGATCTTCCGGGGTTGCCACCGGAGCGAGAGATAGATTTTCAGATAGATTTAATACCAGGAGCCCAACCTGTCGCGAAGGTGCCTTACCGTCTAGCACCGTCCGAGATGAAAGAATTGATGTCTCAACTGCAAGAACTCCTCAACAAAGGTTTCATAAGACCGAGTGTTTCCCCGTGGGGCGCACCAGTATTGTTCGTGAAAAATAAGGATGGAAGTATGAGGATGTGCATAGACTATCGTGAGTTGAATAAGCTTACGGTAAAGAATAGATATCCGTTGCCAAGGATTGATGATCTGTTTGACCAACTGCAAGGTTCAAGTTGGTTCTCACGAATAGATCTCAGATCAGGCTACCATCAGCTGAAGGTGAAAGAGACAGACATCCCTAAGACAGCGTTCCGAACGCGGTATGGACACTACGAATTCCTCGTAATGTCATTCGGTCTAACCAATGCTCCTGCAGCATTTATGGACATGATGAATAGGGTGTGCCGACCGATGTTGGATAAGTCGGTTATCGTCTTCATTGACGATATATTGATTTATTCAAAGAACGAGTCTGACCATGCTGAGCATCTGAGAGAGGTATTGGAGACTCTGAAGAAAGAGAAGTTGTATGCCAAGTTTTCGAAGTGCGCGTTCTGGTTAAGAGAAGTGCAATTTTTAAGTCACGTGGTTAATCCGGAGGGGATTACCGTGGACCCAGCTAAGATTGAAGCGATAACGAATTGGAAGACTCCGCAGAATCCGACTGATATACGAAGCTTCCTAGGGTTAGCTGGCTACTATAGGAGATTCATCGAAGGTTTCTCCAAGATAGCCGCACCGCTGACCGGTATGACCCGAAAGTCGATAGTATTCAGTTGGGGAAAGTTTCAAGAAGAAGCCTTTGAAGAATTAAAGAAGAGACTCACGCAAGCTCCAATCCTTGCTCTACCTGATGGTGACGAAGATTTCGTTGTTTGTGCTGATGCCTCGCATCAAGGGTTAGGTTGCGTGTTGATGCAACGAGGGAAGGTGATAGCTTACGCATCTAGACAGTTGAAGGTCCATGAGAGTACTTATCCGACGCATGATTTGGAGTTAGCAGCTGTAGTACATGCTCTTAAGATATGGAGGCATTATCTGTACGGTACTAAGTGTATTATCTATACAGATCATAAGAGTTTAAAGTACTTCTTCGAGCAGAAAGAATTGAACATGAGGCAGAGAAGATGGTTAGAATTGCTAAAGGATTACGACTGTGAGATTAAGTATTACCCCGGTAAAGCTAACGTGGTCGCTGATGCGCTAAGTCGTAAGAATGAGGAAGTCCTTGCAACAGTGAAGTCATACAAGTTGATCATGAACTCAAGTCTTTTTGAAGAAATCATCAAAGTGCAGTCAGAAGTGTTAGTAGACGAAGGGTTAGTAAAGAAAGAAAGGATTTACGGCCAGCAAGATGAGTTGATGGAAAACACTCATGGAGTTAAAACTAGGTTCGACCGTATGTGGATCCCACGCCATGGTGATCTTAGAAGTCGAATCTTAGATGAAGCTCATAAGTCAAGGTACTCAATCCATCCTGGAGCTACAAAGATGTACCAAGACTTGAAAAGAGATTACTGGTGGCCGGGAATGAAGAATGATGTAGTGGATTATGTTAGTAAGTGCTTAACTTGCTTACAAGTCAAAGCCGAGCACCAAAAGCCTTATGGGAAGATGCAACCGCTAGAGATACCTGAGTGGAAATGGGAACACATCACCATGGATTTCATAACTAAGCTACCTCGTACAGCTAAGCAACATGATACCATCTGGGTGATTGTGGACCGTTTGACCAAGAGTGCTCACTTTCTACCCATACGAGAGGCCATCTCGTCAGAAACGTTAGCAAGCTTGTTCATCAAAGAAGTTGTAACCAAGCATGGAGTACCGTTATCGATCGTGTCTGATAGAGATACATGGTTTACTTCGAGGTTCTGGAAGAAATTCCATGAAGCTATGGGGACGAGGTTGAACATCGGTACAGCGTATCATCCTCAAACTGATGGACAGTCTGAAAGGACGATCCAAACCCTTGAGGATATGCTACGTGCTTATGTTTTAGATTTTGGTGGAAGTTGGGATGATCATCTGCATCTGGCAGAGTTCTCCTATAACAACAGTTACCATTCAAGTATTGGTATGCCACCATTTGAGATGCTTTACGGTAGACGATGTAGAACCCCGGTGTGTTGGGGTGAGATTGGTCAGAAAGAAATGGGAAGCCTAGAAGTGGTTCAGGAAACGTCTTCAAAGTTCTATCTGATCAAAGCAAGATTGAAAGCCGCGCAAGACAGACAAAAGTCTTATGCAGATAAGCGGCGACGACCAATTGAGTTTAACGTGGGTGACTATGTGATGCTTAAGGTCTCGCCTTGGAAGGGGATTATCCGTTTTAGGAAAAGAGGAAAGTTGAGTCCGAGGTACATTGGACCGTTCAAGATTGTATATCGTGTGGGTGAAGTAGCTTATAAACTGGATTTACCCGATGAGTTAGAAGGAATTCATTCAACCTTCCATGTTTCTCATCTGAGGAAGTGTCTAGCTGATGACACGTCTCACGTGCCATTGATGGATATTGAGGTTGATGAACAATTGAACTACATCGAGCAACCGATAGAGATCGTTGATCGCTTGAGGAGACACGTGGCACTGAACAAGAGTCTGGCATCTGAAGACTTATGATGTTCTAATTTTAATGCTTTAATGTGAAAGACAAAGGATGTATTGAGACAAGTTATGAATTATGTAATGTTTAATGAAAGTTTTATATTCCGCATAAATGTTTTAATTAACTCTGATATTTAGAACTGTGTTTATGAGTAAATCCAACACGAAAGTAGGGTTACCGGTAACGGGGCCTTACACGTGTTCACACCAACCGATTCCATAAAATACTATCTCAATTCATAGATGTGAAAAACCCTAAAACTTACAAAACCCTACACCCAGGAATGATTAAAGGTGGATTAGCCGCTCATGGTTGTGGAGGCCATCTTCTCTTTTGTTGTGCAATCCTCAAGAATAGATGTCAAGTGATAAGTGATGATCTTCAATGGTGTTGGTTTTCTTTTTATATTTGTTGTCCCTCTTGCTTGCTGTCCACGTCTTTTATTCTTCCCTAAAGAAACCGAATAAAAATAAATTAAATTCTTCCCCCTTTCTTAGCTTCTGTTTCGTCTCACCTTTTCAAAATAATATTTTTCTCTTTTTCCTTCTTGTTCCGAATCCCAAACAAAACGTGCTAGTTGAAAACAATTGCCCAATTGATTATTATATTAAATAACTTTTCTTAGCCCATGTCACATGAGTTGGAATACGTATTGTAGCTTTGCATTACTTTCATATGGATCCATATGGATTTTTATCCATCCGCTTTCCTGCACAAAAGACAACAAAAGTAAACTTGTTCCATCATATATTAATTGCAATAATTCATTTAATTGTCTTGTGCCAATTACTCCTTTGTTTACTCATTAAATTAAATGACAATTATTATTAACAATAAAAGCATGATATTTAAAATGGTGGAACTTTATCTTTTCCTTTTATTATTTATTATTATTGTTAACTCTTTATTTTAATATTCTACATTAGAAAAGAACAACTTTTTGTAAAAACACTATAGTAAAATTAAAATCCTAAAATATATTAAAAATCTTTTTGTCTTTTTTTTAGTCGGTTCGGTTAACCAAACGAACACCCTTTCGCAACTTTGAACCGAGCATTGTCTTCAATGTTCAATGGAGTTGGGCATTATTCACCCACGCTTACCAACTTAAACTTTTTTTTTTTAATAAGTTATAAAAGAATGCAAAGTAATTAGAGAAAAAAAAACTCAAAATTTAAATATACAAAATATACAAGTATCACCATTAATTAGAAGTTGCCACATTCATGGTGGACGAACGTGGTGCTCGCCTATAGCCTGTTCCTCAAGAGCACGCTGCCACCAATCCAGCACGTCCGGATCCGGCCCAAACATTTTCAATCTCCATTTTGAATTATCACGTTCGGGTGGTTTCTTTTCTGCTTTCCTTCTTTCTCGCTTTCCTTGCCTTGTCACTATCTCCTCATTAACTGCACCTTTCTTTACCATCTCATCTTCTGTTTTATTTTGATCAAACCTGCCAACCACAAAATACTCCTCTTTCGTGTGATCTTTGCTCAAAGATACACACCCATCAATAATGTCCACTGTTGAGCTTTCATTGCTAATAAGAGGGTTAGTAACATTGTCAAATAATAACAACCGTTTGTCACGATTTCTAAACTTAATCCCCAAAGTCTCTTTGGCACAATCAATTACAGCTTGTGCTGTAGCTAGAAATGGTCTACCCAGTATGACGGTATGTTGTGTCAGATTCACACTCTTAGCATAGTCAAGTACCAAAAAGTCAACTGGGTAGCAAAAATCCTTCACATGAACCATCACATTAGTCACCATGCATCGGGGAAGTGGTCTACCCAGTATGACGGTATGTTGTATCAGATTCACACTCTTAGCATAGTCAAGTACCAAAAAGTCAACTGGGTAGCAAAAATCTTTCACATGAACCATCACATTAGTCACCATGCATCGGGGAAGTGTATGAGTTTGATCAGCTAACACCACGGTGGTGTTTGCTTTTCGTAAAGGACCGAAATCGTACCTGTCATACAAACTTCCCGGCATGATACTAACACAAGCTCCAAGATCTAGAAGTGCCCGATCGGTTTGAAATTCTCCAATTTGTATTAATAATAGGGGCATTCCTAGATCTTGGAGCTTACTCGGGGTGGTATTAGTCTCCACACCCTTATCCTCCACTTCTGCTTTGGTCGGTTTGTTATTTAAACATTTTTCACAAAAACAATTTTCACAACAAGAATTTTTGGACGCTGTTAATTTATTATTATTTTGTGACATTGTTTGGTTTTCACATTCACATTCAAATTCATTATTGACACCTTCCACCACCCCTTCGACAAATTGTGGTGGTAGATGAACATCAGCACTAGAATTTTCAAAAAATGGAAGAAGACTTACCGCGTTGACATGCACATTCTTGGAACTTGAACTTCGATGTTGCGGATTAATAGTTGTGTCACTTGGTAGCTTTCCCGCATTCTTCTTTATTTCAGCTACTTCCTCGGCCAATCGACCCATTTGTTTTTCTAAAGCCGCTTGAGATTTCTCTTGAATCTCCATTCTTTGGGACCACTTCTTATCGGTTTCATCTTGTTTTTGTGCCATTTTTGTCAACATGGCCATCATGTCATCAAGAGTAGTAGAACTTTGTTGACTACCTTGGTCTTGATTTTGACTTCGCCCTTGAGTGTAGTTTCTTGATGAATTACTTTCTCGGTTGTTGTATGAGTTTCTTTGATAATTTCCCGAGTTGTAATTATTTTGTTGGCGGTTTTGATAAGAATTCCCGCCTTGGCTTGACCCTTGAAAATTTGGGTTTGATTGATTTGATGCATTGCCATACCTAAAATTAGGATGGTTTCTCAAACCCGGATGATATGTGTTAGAGTTCATGTCATAATTCTTCTCCTCTCCATTCACATTATTCACCTCTTCATACGCCTCCTCATCAAATGGGCAATCAACACTCTTATGCCCCAAGTCACCACACCTTTCACACACATTAAATCTCACCGATGCAACATCCTTCTTCTCTTTCTTTTTCAAGAGAGCTAGTTCCCGCTCTAATGATGCCAATTTCTCCTTAGTCTCATAATCCGGGTTGGATTTTGAAATAGGATGCTTAGCTCTTCGACTAGCTGATGCCTCGGCTTTGGAACTTTGACTCATCTTCTCAAAAAATTCCCAATCTTCTTCTTCGGGTCTTGATAATAAATTACCATTACTTGTAGACTTCAAATATTTCATTTCTTCCTTGGTTAACCCATCAACGACACACTTGACTAATTCCCACAACTCAATTTGATGATGTGGACATTTCCTTAACAAATCTTTGAAACTGGTAAACGCCTCGTGAAATAATTCGCCCAGTTGTTGTTGTTGGAATGTTCGAATCTTCATTCGGGCTTCATCCGTCTTCGCCAAAGAATAGTATTCATCCAAAAACACTTGTTGCATTTCATCCCATGAGTGAATACTATTGGCGGGTAAAGTGACAAACCAACTCTTAGCTTTATCTTTTAATGAAAATTGAAACAACCTCAACTTCACTTCATCTTGATCAAGGTTTTGGTCACCAATTGAGCCACAAATGGCGGAGAAATCAGACAAGTGTGTGTATGGTTCCTCGGTGGCCATACCATGAAAATGTGGAAGAACATTTATGTAATTGGGTCTTGATTTAAATGCTCTTGTACCCGGTCTTGGTGGAGCAATTGGTGAAGTATTATCCGAAATAGCCGGTATAAACCGACCATTAACTCCATGAACCGGTGCCGCATGATGTCTTCTTTGAAACTGTGGATGATTGTTGATTGGAACACCATGTTGGAGTTGATTCATACCCCTTCCGTTTGGATTAGGAAACCGTTCAAAAAGATTATTGTTGTTGATGTTGATCCGGTTTCCTCTCCGATTATTGTTTAGAGGGATATTATCAAACCCGTCTCCGCTCGCGTACCTATAGTCCGCGTACTCATTACCATTCCACTCCCCATAATTGTTGCTCTGTTCATACCCATCTTCGTGATTGTAGCCCCCTCCATTTCATCAAAACCATCGTTGTCATAGTTATCCGCATACCCAAACTCGTCACCATTATCATTATAACCCGTGTCTCCCGGGTGTAATGTGTGTATACTAACATTATCCTCTTCATAATTTTCTTCACCATTGTTAGGAAAAAGGTTTTGTTGGGGAGGAGTTTGGTGTTGTGGGCTTCTTTGATTGTTATTGAGATTTGGATTTTGGTTTCGGTTGGAATTTTGGTTTCGATTAGAGTTATGGTTTGGATTAATGGGCATCGGTAGAGTGGGTGGTCTACAGTTATTGCCAATTGAACGGTTGCTCATGTTTGTAGGTTCGGGTGAAATGGGTAGCAAATTTTGTTGTCGGTTTCGGTTTTGTCATGCTAATCGTTTGATTCCGGTTCAAAAGCAAGTGGTGAATTTCTTGTTGTCGATCGGGTACGCATGCACTTTCTGTCACCTGCACACGTAACAAACCTAGTGTAAACGAGGAAAAGACAAAAATAATAATAATAAATAAATAAAACAAAATAATTAAACAGATAATCACTAAAAAAAATTAACCATATTTAGAAACACCACACAATCTCCCCGGCAACGGCGCCAAAATTTGATCGGTCGTCGTCGGACCGGTCAAAGATAAAGAAGAATGTGTTCCTAATCACCTTAAACTAGTTAGGGTAAGAAGGGTGCCGAACCACGAAGATTTTGTGGTCGGTGATCTAAATTTAATTGATTAATAATTATGAAGTCTTTTTGAGTAGTCGTATAGACCAAATATGATTTTGGTTTAAAATAAATATTTTTTTTATGTTTTAATGAAAACAAATAGCAATGCATAAGAAATAAATTTGAATTGTAAACAATGATTATGAAACGAATCAAGTTCTATAAGCAATTCGGGCAAGACACACTATAAAAATGAGTTCATGTAATCACAATAGTTATTTAGGTTCAATACATAATTTCCCAACGAAAAGCATCAATACTCGTCTATCCTAGGTAAATAGTGCAAGAAAACCTTCACGCAAAGAATCTTGGACAAGCATATGCAATATAGATTAAGAACATGGATTAACCCTAACACGCATCATGGACACTAGCAACTATCATCTTATGAGGTCAATGGTGCAAGAAATCCTTAACAACATAAGTTTACAATAATAAAAAGTCACACAATTCGTGTTCACACCAACCGATTCCATAAAATGTTATCTCAATTCATAGATGTGAAAAACCATAAAACTTACAAAACTCTACACCCGGGAATGATTAAAGGTGGATTAGCCGCTCATGTTTGTAGAGACTATCTTCTCTTTTGTTGTGCAATCCTCAAGAATAGATGTCAAGTGATAAGTGATGATCTTCAATGGTATTGGTTTTCTTTTTATATTTGTTGTCCCTCTTGCTTGCTGTCCACGTCTTTTATTCTTCCCTAAAGAAACCGAAAAAAATAAATTAAATTCTTCCCCCTTTCTTAGCTTCTGTTTCGTCTCACCTTTTCAAAATAATATTTTTCTCTTTTTCCTTCTTGTTCCGAATCCCAAACAAAACGTGCTAGTTGAAAACAATTGCCCAATTGATTATTTTTTTAAATAACTTTTCCTAGCCCATGTGACATGAGTTGGAATACATATTGTAGCTTTACATTACTTTCATATGGATCCATATGGATTTTTATCTATCCGCTTTCCTGCACAAAAGACAACAAAAGTAAACTTGTTCCATCATATATTAATTGCAATAATTCATTTAATTGTCTTGTGTCAATTACTCTTTTGTTTACTCATTAAATTAAATGACAATTATTTTTAACAATAAAAGCATGATATTTAAAACAGTGAAACTCTATCTTTTCCTTTTATTATTTATTATTATTGTTAACTCTTTATTATTAACAATAAAAGCATGATATTTTGGAGATGTATAAATATACTCGATTCCAAAAGCGGAAGGCTAAAGCCTTCCAAGCTATTTGCCTTACGACAATTTGGTGTCTTTGGAAGACCCTGAACGACGTGATTTTTAATGGGAAATCGGCTAAATTAGGTGTTGTAGTGGTAAATATAAAAGCTTTGGGCTTTTTATGGGTGCAGAATAGATCGAAAATGACGGATATCACATGGGAGAATTGGAGGTCGTTTAACTTGTAAAGAGGTGTGTTGGGGTTTTATTTTTGTTTCTTGGTGTGTTTTTATCTTTCGGGAGGTAGGGTGTATTTGGCCCGGTTAGTTTCTTGCTATACCATTTTGATGGTTCAATAAACTTTGATTTGTTTGTAGTTCGAAAAAGAAAAAAGAAAATTGGGATCAAATAAATCCACGGGAAAACTTGGATACTCAGAATGCCTCTCCTATTGCCACGCCAAATATATATATGACCGTCTCATTGGTAAGCCTGCCTGATTGAAGCAAACAAGAATGAGATACTACTTGGCTTTGTTTCTCAGTATTCAAGCGTGAATGATAACTGCCCAATCGATTTCTTCCCTTCAAATTAGAAACTGGGTATGTATGTCTCATCTATTGTATTTCATTCAATCCAGCAATTGACTTGCATGTGCATCTAATATATTATATATGCTAGCTTAAAGTTTTATACACATTTGAGTTGAGGGGTGTTTGATTCGACGGATTTAAATCATATTACATGGCGTGTGTGTTGGTTTGGATAGGGAAGGAAATGGAATTTCAAAGTAATTCCAATCAAAAAAAACATTTGGAATGCCTAATTTGATTCGGGTCGGAACGGGTTTTTGGTCGGGAACGGTTGCCCGAAAACCGTTATGACCCGTCCCGGCCCGAATCTAAGTAACCCTTTTCTGAATTGGCGCGGTTTGACCCTAACCCGAACCCGCCCGACTCAACTGTTTGCCCGTTTGAAGGAGAGAGCATATGAGGAGGAAAATTCCAATTCCATCAACAAATTGCAGCACATTATGGAAAAGATTTTCCACAGAATCAATTTCATATCCAATTCAAATTCCTTTTAAAAAATTATGGGACATGTACTAAAATTCTGTAAAATTGAGCTCTAGTGATATGTACAAATGCATGTAGGCTTGTGCTTTCGAAAATATAGGGTTTGGATCAAATACAAATGAAATTAACATGCAAAAGAATCAAGTAGAGTAATTATATGTGTAATTGCATAATTACTCTACTTGTATATATAATTACTCTACTTGATTCTCACAATTAGCACGTTAATTTTATTTGTACGTTAACCTTCCCCCGTAAATATATATGCCCATATTGCATATATGTATATGGCTTTTAACTGCGCCTTTTGATATTAAAACAATGGGTTACTTACCTTCTTATAATAAAAAAAACGCGTTAAATGTTGAAATATTTTGTATGGAAGTTATGTAGGAGTAGGGGAGAAGGAAGACGTATAATTTTTTTACTATCTTGTTGAATCAACGAGAAATCCAACCGAAGACCCTCTTATATTTCATATGCCTGGTGGTCCGGGGGCTTCCGTCTTATCCAGTTTCTTTTATAAAGTGGGTAAGTTTTTTCTTTTCAATTTTGTACTACATTTGAGTGTGTAATAACTTTTTGACTGAATTTATAACAAATAACTGTAGTTTTTTATTCTAATGAGTATTTAGAAATAATTTTAAAGATCTAACATATCATGTTCATGTGGCTAATACATTGCTTTCATATATGTAGGTCCACTTGACTTCTATTTGGATGATGGCCTAGATAATTCCAGTTAACATTGAATCCAAACACATGGACAGAGTTCGCATAGACTGATTTTACATTATTATACGTTTGATCCATCTGTCTAGGCAAACTATTGATAACAAAATTTTGGTTTTTTGTAATTTTGTAGATGGCTAATATAATATTTGTGGATATCCCTGCTGGTGCCAGCTTTTCATATTCAGAAACCAAGGAAGGGTGGATAAGCAGTGACAGCGATCTAGCCAACCAAGCTGTTGACTTTATTAGAAAGGTTGAAGTAAAATCTAAACTAACATTTCACATTGTGTTTTTCGTTATAAGGTTGGTAAACGGATCGTGTTTGTGGGTTGGCGGGTGCAATAGGATACGGAATTGAAAATCTTATACGAGCATGACTTGTTTTACTAGAATTTTTTTGGTTTTACATATAACTATTCTGCAAGTACAAGTTTAAAAAAATACGAATTTATATAATAACTACCTTTTATTAAACTGTAAAACCGGTTCTAACATCTATTTTATATTGGATTTTGGGATAAATATACCTAATATGACATACAAAATATAAAAATAAGTGTGAGCCAGTATGACATATTTAGCTAATGTGCTCACTGGTTTGACCCGAAACTGGCCTGTATATACTAAAGCGGCCAACCGGGTATCGAACCAAGCCCGTTTATATTAAAGCTAAACCCGTGGAAAGTGTTTGGTGTTAACTTTGCATCTTGTTAGAAATTCACACCATGTGCGCTTTGAGACCAACATATGCATAACATTTAAATAATTATCTAATGAACAGTTTTTGAAGGAACACCCCAAGTTTTTAAGGAATCCATTATATATATCAGGAATTTCTTACACTGGTATTATCGTTCCGGTAGTCGCTCTAGAATTATATGAAGGTAATTGACATTTTTTTTTTCCCATTTTAACTCATTTGAAGGTGGATGAATTGCGATGTTCTGAACATTTCACGTTAGTTTACAGGTAACGAGCGTATGGATCATGCAACAGTCAACATCCAAGTAAATCATTAAGCCCTCAAAACCATAAATAATATTTTGTAACTGTTTTATACAGAACTTACACATATTTAAATAACTTGATATGATCAGAATCCTTAACTAATTACAACATACAACATGTATTTCAGAAATTGTGAAAATATAATTATTAGTTTTTGTCCTAAACCTGAATGTAGGGCTACATTCTTGTTAGTCCTCTTACCGACAAGTTCATGGATTTTAATTCAAGACTTGAATATGCTCATCGTATGGCACTCGTGTCAGACAATATTTACAAGGTGATCTCAACATTTCAGTTATATAAAAAGGCTAAATTTAGATTAGTTAGCCCTGTATGTAACAATTTTATTTGCAGTTAGCCATCGATAATTGCCTTGGTAACTATGTTGACATTAATTCCGCCAACTCAACATGTTTAAGTAGTCTTCAAAGTTATGAAGAGGTGAGAATTATGTACACAAGTATCAAGCGTATGAACTTGGTGGAAATGATTTAATGCTAGAAATTTCAACTTGCAGTGCACAAGTCAGATTAATGTGGAAAACATTTTGGAACCATTTTGCGATATACAAGATCCAACGCTAGACTGTGAAGTAATATCTCTCTCTTTCTTTCTCTTTCTGTTTGCAACCTTGTTGATCGAATCTGCGATATTCATTTTTAATCATTTTAGAATGATGTTGGCAAAGCTGTCAATAAATGGGCGAACACAGAAGTTGTACAACAAGCTCTCAACGTTCGTCAAGTACGTATGTGCCAATGTTTTTTTCCTGTGAATAACCTGAACTGTATATTAATAAAAACTTTTTTTGTTAGGGAAAAATTGAAGAATGGGTGAGGATCAACAAGACCTTACATTACTCACAAGGAAAGAATGACACCTTTTATTATTCCTATGATATCTTTAGTAGTTTTCCCTATCATAAGAAGCTTTCTAGTAAAAGTTGTAGAGCTTTGATTGTAAGTGGAGGTCATGATTTCACATTTCCATATGTTGGCGTTGAGGAATGGACAGCTTCTCTTAACATCAAAACTGAAGTGCCATGGAAGCCATTCTACATTGATGGTCAAGTCGGAGGGTGAGATCCACATGACTTTATTATTTATTTATTTATATATATATAATTTCAATTTTCCTTGTGCAGATATGAAACGAAATATGCACAAAATGGTTATTCATTGACATTTGCTACCGTTAAGGTTAGAAACAGCTATCACCAATTTCGCTATTGAATCCGCCTGTTATTTTCAATATCGAAACCACAGAATAATACACTCCAAATATGTGTTGTGGAGGCTGAAATGGCATTCTCTCGCAAACTTAAGCAACAATACGTATATGATGAACTTATATGAACATAAGCATGTTTTCATGCAATTGGCGATTTACAGGGTGCAGGGCATATAGTTCCAAATGACAAGCCTAAACAAGCTATGGTGTTAATCCAAGAGCATTTTTTATTTTACAAACTTATCCAAGCATCAAGTATGTAATCGAAGAAAACCTTGTAATATATCCTATATCTATCATCATCATCCAAGTGTGTACTTTTATTGTTGTACTAGAGGTTATCTAGGCCTGGAGGCAGTGAAAATGGTCAAAAAGTTTTATAAGACCTACATGTAATACTGAGAAGCTAATACCTTGTTACGCAATAATAAAACCATGTTCAGGATCAGGATCTGACTTCTGTAATAGTGGCATTACAACCCTTGTGAACACACTTTCATGTCGTCACAAAATAAATTCTCGACAAATTGGTGTTCTTATAAGTAACGCCCCAAACTCAGAGAGTCACAGTGGTTGGGTGTATATATGCAACATAGTTCTTAACAAATTCATAAACTACGATATCTTTACAAAACTGTGACACTAAAATCCAAGATTTTTGGTGTTCTATATGCTGACAGAGACACTGCGACACTAAGAGTGTCGCTCATGGAGACACTTCCTAGTGTAGCCTAAACTTGTGAGTTTTGGATGTCTGGTGACGACACTTAAAAGAGTGTTGCAAACTCATGGCGACACTTCTACTATCGCCCAACTGAATATAACAACACTTTCTCTGCCTATATATAGTTTCAGTTTTTTGTTTGTGGGCCCGTTTATTTCTAGATATCGTGTGCACACCAATTCAGATCATTGTTTTGCCAATAGATGTGACAGACAAGATCCAATGTAGAGAACAAAGATGAAAATAAACATTTGTTCAAAATGAACAAATATACAATCTGATAAGCACCTCCTAGGCTATTACAATGATAATCAATAGCACAAACTAGTCCTCTAGCTAGCACAATCTTATATCCAACAAATGAACAAAAACTTGGACTATTTGTAGAGCGGAGGAAGTGTCACTTGAGTTCAGCTAGGCGACACTACCAGACCACCGAAAACACAAACTTAGGCGACAGTAACAAGTGTCGCTATAAAAATGTGCCACCAATCTCCCCCGAGGCTGCTGCATACCATCTCCTTAAAGTGTGCCACCAATCACATCGGGCAGGCGCCCCAAGACTTGACCTCTCATAAATATAGCCTCTTCTTCAGTCTCTTTCCTTGCTCCCTTTCTGACCGGATTAATATACAAAACTGCGGCAGCAAACATGAAAATCACCATTGGATCAAACATCCTGATATATTAGCATCTTGTATCAATCACGGCTTCTCCAGTTTGATTATTGTAAAACCATTTGGTAAACTTGAGCAATGAAACTGGGTAGTATCTTCACTCAGTGAACAGCAAAGGATTGTTTCACAATCAAACTAAGTTTTTGTTTCCCAGTCACGAGGTCAATCTCCTTCTTTGACCATCTTCGTTCTATCTTTTGACATTTGAAGTTTTTAAACCCGTCGTTACAACCTTGCTCAAGCATTTTCTCGTAAGAGAAAAATCAAATATCAAAATTAGGGATCATCGGTTGGGACCATTGATCGGTAAGTCTACATACCTTGAACTAGTAGGGGCCTTTTTTGGCACTTGTATGGAGCACTCAAAATCCAATGAACAACAAACTTGTTTAAATCTTGTCGTTTATGGGATTTGAACCCAAGATCTCCCAAACCCTCCCAACCCAAGGTGTTTAAAAGTTGTCTTTGCGAATGAACCACCAACCCCATTGGCTATTAAATTTGAATTTTAGTTGGCAGTCATTCAGAAGTCCTAAAACCTTGAATTGTAGGTGATTAGGTGCCTAAGAAAAGTGAATCAAAGTGACTGCATCAGCTTTGAACTTTGGGGTCTATTCTCCAGACTTGAATATATACTAGAAATGTTGAGATTAAATCATATTATATAGGTTTTCTTTAGCACTTTATGCTCTGAAAAACGACGGTTTTTCGAGGCATTCACAAGTCACAATCATAGTATTGCAAAAAAAAAAACAAGTGTCAAAAACAAAGCATCTCAGTAAAGCATCAAGTTACAAGCTTTATGCCTCCTGTCGGTCTTATAAAGCAAGAAGAAAAGAACAAGCATGACGTCACAGCACCATCCAAAAGCAAGCAATTAAAAAACTTTAAAAAAAAAGCTAGTATTTCCTGAAAGCAAGTTCTTGAACACAGTCTTTTAGGTTTTTCTCGTTGCGAATGCTCTCGACCCACTTCGTATTAATCTGAACACGCTCAATGCTCTGTTTTAACGTCCTTGCAATCGAAGGCTGCTTACCATGGCTTGCAAAAAACTCTTCCACTTCCTTCACCTTCTCATGTGACGAAAACTACAAAATCATAATTATATTATTATATATATATAATTACAGTAACAAAATACTTGAGTTGAAAATAAAAATGGTACACACCGGTGATACAATTGCACTGACGAAGCGTGTCAATAAAAACCCTCGGCCCCAAGTATTTGAAATGTGTTCCCAGTTTTTCTGCAAAAAGCGAGACCGTCAGCTTCTTATAATTTTTATGAATGTGGGTTGGTTGATTTGCTATTAAACCGCTAGATAAATTTACCTTGAGCCAGTTCCAAGCCACTTCACGTCCCTCTCGGCTAACATTCAGTCCAAATACAACATCTTGACTTCGAACCTAAACAACAAATTATCAGGCAAACAGATAAACAAAAAGACGGATTTAACCTTACTTGTATACCTCAGGAGTCAACAAAAAGTTAAGAACTTCAAGAATTATGTCAGGATCACAGCAAGATCCGAGTGCACCTACAATATGACCAGATATTATCAAGTAAATAAATAAAACATCTAACTTACAACAATGTAATAAATTAATAATTACCTAATATCCGAGTCTTTTCCTGGCTTAGATCAGTCTCTCTGTAAACTTTCAAAAGTTTATCAAAACCCGATCTGTCTGATGATGTCACCTTCATCACAGCAACATACACAGCCTAAAGTTGGAAGAATAAAAGAGTAAATACTACATTAGATGTATGCATAATAACTGATGGTAGGTAGGTAGATAGGAGAAAAACGAATTTACCCTTCTTATATCAGGTGGAAGTAGATGTGTGTTCCTGTCTTCTAAAAATGCTTGGAACCGCTTGCTTGCTTCGTTTAGGGTTTCTTCATGCCCCAACACAGCTAATGTAGTAAAAAGCTCCCCTCTTAACAACGCATCCAAGTGACTTTCCCCGTGTTTAGGATCATAACCATCATCATCATCATCGTACTCAGTATATCCCACCAATAGCAATGCTATGGTAAGGTCTGAGGAGGGTAAGATGTAGACAGCCTTACCTCTATCCCATAGGGATAGAGAGGCTGCTTCCGGTGAGACCCCCGGCTCGATGTTTAGGATCATAACCAATCCTCCTAAAAAAGAGAATAAAATAATATTTTTTTTATCATATTTGATGTGTATTTAACATATATTAGTATAAACTTTCCGCAGTTTTAAGTAAAATTTATATAGGAACGTAGTAGAAATAAGAATGTCACAATTGTATTTTTGGAATTTAAAAAACACTATAATATGCTGTGGAAAAAAAACTGATAATATATTATATGAATCGGACCAGTTTTGAATAAAATTTATATCGAGATGTAGTTATAAAAGCATGTCATAGCGGTGTATTCGGAACTTTGTATAATATTATATTTTAAATATTTAAAAGAAACAATAATTTGTTCAAAGTACTTATAACATAGATATAATAGCAGCTTTGAGGAGTTGTACCCTTGTCAGTTAAAAAAAGATTTATATCGAATAATTGGAATATAGATAAAAATAAGCGTGATTTTGTAAATTGTTATATTTTAAAAGTTGTAAGAAAAAACAAAATATATTAAAAAGAGTAATTATAATATTAAAATAAAAAAAATAAAAGACTTGCACATTTTTGTGCTCACAATGCTTGTAAATTGCTGTTCATAAGGGTGGTAATTGCAAGTAAGACATAATATAATATAGTATAATATAATAGTTTAGAGGAATAGGAAAACTGACTCTGCAGAATATTGGAAAAGGTTGATGAAAAACAGCTTAACGTTGTCAACCAATGTGATATCAGCATCCGCCACAACTCTTGCAACCTTAGCGCTAACCTGTGATACCAAAATCAAAAGCAAATTTTTCTTAAAAAACAGGAAAAGAAAAACAAAAGGTTTATCAAAAGGGTAGGAATCAATACGCTTATCAAGTTGGATAAAACAGTATATTCTGGTTCTTCTCTATAAGCACTCATCAATGTAAGCAAAGAAGACACAGGCAGCTGACCAGCCATTGACAACGCGAAAGAATCATCTAGAATCCCATATCGATCCATTGCTGACAAACGTTTATTTTCTATCGCGTGTCTAAGGTTGACTGACAAGTTGTCATCATATTTGACTCTGTAAAACCCTGCTTGGTCAATATTAATCTTTATCCAACTTGCTAATGATGATGGTTCATCAATGTCAATAGTTTGTGATCTTTTATCCAGTAAGAAGCTCTTCTTTGCTTCATATGACCCGATGCTTAGTGTTATGGGTACGACCCATTGACCGTCTCCAGACAACCCGCTCGACAAGAATTGTTTCTGTCACCACATACAATAATTATAAATCCACCAAATAATGATGATGGTTCATCAGTTATGTTTTGCCTCTTGCGAGTAGGGGTGTGCATGAAACTGAAAAAAAACTGACCCGTAACCAAAAAAATCGAATCAAAATAACCGAACCCAAACAAAAACAATGGTTTGGTTTTGTGTTTTTGTAAAAACCGAATTGTCGGTGCGCTTATGATTTTGCATGCAATTAAAACCTTAAAAAACGCACCGAACAGAACTTATGGATTTTCTTTTTTTAATTTTGAATGTTAAGTAATCTATAAGAATGTAATAAATACATAACCCCGGTTTTAAAATGCATGCATAATGCGTGCTGCACCTGATGTGATGTAAAGAGGGCATCGCTGCACTTGATGCGATGCATTTACAACTTTGCATGATGCGCTTATAATTCACTAAATGTGTCGCATAATACGCTATGATGCGCGCAACATTATTTAGAAGAGAAAACTGTGAATTTACAATAAGAATGTGCAGAATGT
This sequence comes from Bidens hawaiensis, assembly GCF_021521415.1. Classification (NCBI taxonomy): domain Eukaryota; kingdom Viridiplantae; phylum Streptophyta; class Magnoliopsida; order Asterales; family Asteraceae; genus Bidens; species Bidens hawaiensis. The sequence continues at coordinate 2,428,920 of NW_027491065.1, read as the reverse complement.
TCACACATGTGTTGGAATCTTAGTATTTTCTTAAGAGCGCATCAAATGTGTGATATGCTCGTGTCACACATCAGATTTGTGGACCAGCGCATCGGAGCGCATCATGCAATCTAAAACCAAGAGTATAACCCAAGTATTTTAGGCCCGAATGTATAACAATCAATTATTCATTAATTAGAAAAAAATTTAGACACAAACTCAATATTTTTGGTCATTTTTGTTTGCCCAAAAATTTCAAGCCAGAAAATAAGACTGGGAAAAAAACTAAACCGAACCAAACCCAAACAAAACCATTTTCAAAAACAGAATTTTCGGTTTTTGGTTCAGTTTGAGCCCAAAATCAACCCCTGCACGCCCCTATGTTGCGAGTTAAATGGTCAAAACTTAAAAAGTTTAGCTACAATAAAAAAGATAAGATGGGTCGAAAGACGCTTAAATATTATATCATTGTAAACATACGTTTCACACATCAGATTTGTGGACCAGCGCATCGGAGCGCATCATGCAATCTAAAACCAAGAGTATAACCCAAGTATTTTAGGCCCGAATGTATAACAATCAATTATTCATTAATTAGAAAAAAATTTAGACACAAACTCAATATTTTTGGTCATTTTTGTTTGCCCAAAAATTTCAAGCCAGAAAATAAGTCAGGGAAAAAAACTAAACCGAACCAAACCCAAACAAAACCATTTTCAAAAACAGAATTTTCGGTTTTTGGTTCGGTTTGAGCCCAAAATCAACCCCTGCACGCCCCTATGTTGCGAGTTAAATAGTCAAAACTTAAAAAGTTTAGCTACAATAAAAAAGATAAGATGGGTCGAAAGACACTTAAATATTATATCATTGTAAACATACGTTTCACTATCTATTAAAAAAATTGTTTTTTTTTTTTGGAAAATAAGTTTTTCCATCAACCAAAGTGATGGCCTTACCTAACCTGCCTATATAAGCCACCACTACTTAAGAGAATTCAAAATAAATTTATACAATTAGAAGTACACTAAATAGAAATCCAAGGAGGAGTGAATAGAAACCTGTTCGAACACCAGTTTGCTATCTTTGACACTAACAGAAACAACTGGATAGCCTTTCTGTTTTGTCCACGAATGCATGAGTTTATTTACGGGCTCTTTGGATTCTTCCTCAAGGACGGCCCACAAGTCCTCGGTCTTTGCATTTGAACAAGCATATTTCTTTATATATTTAGCAAGTGCTCGCTAGTGACAAAGACCCCAAATAGTTAAATAAAACGAAGTATGTTTCAGAATTAAGTAAATAAGTCAAATTCATGAAAACAAACCTGAAAAACTTCAGCACCAAGATAGCTCTGCAGCATTCGAATGACAGAAGCGCCCTTACGGTAACTTATTGCATCAAAAATTTCATCTATTTCACTCGCGTGATTAATGTCCCCCTGGTTTATAAGTTGAACAGATCATGCATATGTACACAAATTAGAACTATTTACCAAATTAATGAAAAGGTATGGCAAGAAATGATACCTCAATAGGGTGTGATTCTGAAAGCCCATCAAGTCGAAGACCTTCAGTACTTTCATCAAGAAACTGAGTCCATATTTTCCATTCTGGGAACAACCCATCAGCAGCTAAATAGCTCACCTGATTTCATTTTACAATTAAGAATTAAATTACACAATCATATAGTTGACAGAATTAAAACATGCATTATGATACAGATTTAAATTTAGATTACCCAAGTGGCAAATCCCTCATTCAGCCATAAATGTGTCCACCACTCCATAGTTACAAGATTTCCAAACCATTGATGTGCAAGTTCATGAGCTACAACAGTCGCCACCTGAATAGTTCGTTGATCAACTGCATCAGTCAGTTCAGTTGATATTAACAGAAATGGGATCTCGAATATAAAATTACAAAATTACCCTCTGCTTGTTTGCAGCTGCAGAGTGCTTTTCATCATAAAGTAGAGCTGTTTCTCGGTATGTAACTAAACCATAATTCTCCATTGCACCAGCAGCAAAATCAGGAATTGCAATCATGTCCAGTTTGGGTAGTGTATAAGGTGTTGCAAAATAGCTGCATATTCATAAGTTAATATATTAAATAATCCTCAACAATAACAGTGCAGAAACAAAAATAATAGAACATACTCTTTGTACAGGCCAAGGGTTTTAACAGCAACATCTAGTGCAAACTTTCCTTGATTTGCTTTGCCAACTTGGGTATAAACCCTCACCTTAACTCCTGCAGGCAGGCCACCAATCGGGTTAGCAAATTATATTATAAGTTATAACATTAATAATTTTAGCATAACTATTGTGTTATACCATCAGGAGTAGAGTCTTCAACATAATCAAACAAACCAACAACAGCAGCAACTAAATATGTAGACATGATTGGTGATTCCTGGTAGCTAACAGTCTTCAAGTTGCCATTAACTTTCTCTTCAGCAACAGGCATGTTTGAAAGAGCTACTAAATCTGAAGGCACCTCAAGTGCGATCTTAAATGTAGCCTAAGAAAGTGAACAAAACATTAAAAGATTTATTGGAAATTATAACAAAAATAATATAGTAGGAATCGCGTATTGGAAGATACATTCATACCTTGCATGCAGGTTCATCCCAGCAAGGAAAGCATCTTCTGGCATCAGCCGGTTCAAATTGAGTTACTGCCATGTTCTTCTTCTCCCCATTATGTTCATATATACTACAAAAGTGTAAAATTTAACTCACTATTGGTTTAAAATGCGCGATGTGCTCCAGTGCTTTTAATTCACAAAACCAAGCGCTTCGTTACTAAAAAAGCTTAAAATTCGATAGTATTTGAACTAATTAACTTTAAACATTAAAAAATTAAAAGACCGAAACAAACTGATTAATTAAAAGAAAAAAGCTAAAGTACAGCCAAAGAAGTTTTATGTGAAGTCTATGCACAAGGTACAAGTAACCTATGCAGAAACTCACTTTTAACTCAAAAATGCATGCGTCGGACCCCATCATGCATTATGCAATACATAGTGCACCATCCTATGCGCATCACGCATTATACGCTCCTGATGCGCGCATTTAAAAAAAAAAACTTAATCCCCATAAACAATTTATTACTATTGTACAGGGTTAAGAGTGAAAGAGTGGTTATTCATCAAAAAAACAGGTACACAACCACTTTATTCAAAGTGAGCAGTGAATAAATTGGACAAGAGAATATGGATTCATAAAGAAATATACTTGGCTTATGAATTAAATTTGAATAGAAGAAGATCAAATATGAGGTTACCTTCTGTAAAATCCTTTCATTTGATCATTCAAGGTGCCATCAAACCTAACAAACAGAGCGCCAGCACCATGAGGCAAATTCTCAGCGAACTCCAACACCAAAACCTCATCTTCCACCAATAACTCAACGTTCACAGCCTCAAATCCCTAAAAGGATCATCAAATTAAAATTCTAGCAACGACCCATTAAATCAAATACTATAATTAGCAATACCCTTGAACCGTTTTGCGATTGGTAACGAACGGATTTGGAATCAATCTGGAGGTCGGCGGAATTGAGGACGATGAATTTGGTATCGGCGACGATATCAAGGCGGATGTCGACGGTGCCGGAGAACTTGCAGGCGGTGAGATCTGGTGTGAGTTTGAGATCGTAGGATTTGGGGATGGCGAATTTGGGGAGGCGTGGTTGGCATCTGAACTGCTTGTAGTTGATGTCTGCCATCGTCACTTCTTTTCTTTTCTTGTGTGTGAAGAGAAGATGAAGATGATCAGTTATTTATTTTATTATTTATAGGAGGAGTTATCATTTCATTTGTTTTAAATAAATAAATTGGACGTAGTGTGTTTTGGTAAAATAATAATGAGAATTATACCTTGCTGTAACTTTAGGGGAGAACATGTGATTTTAAGAAGAATAAGAAATTAAGAATCAGAAGATTGAGATTAACGGTTAACAAAATTTGGTGAAAACATATGAATATCTATGAGTACGAATTTTATATGTTGGGTTTATGTTCCGTTTATTAACGAAGATAACATTAATGAGATATTAATAATCGAAATCGGGTGAAAACCTAGAGATATGGGATGAATATGTTTATAAGCTTGTCAACTGATTTTAGTTTCTTTTAAGATTACTAATTCAAAATAGCATTCTTATCTCAAAAATCAACAAATAACGAACAATCACAAACAAATCACTAATCCCAAAGTCCAAACTATTGATGCCCCGTCAAAGATACAAGATTGAATGAATACTGATGTAAAACTTTTGTTCTTTTTGCTCTTTTTCTTTGATCTATTTGTTGGAAAATATGGGCTGGTTCGATTAAATAAACGCGGCCGGCCGAGTTATGACTCGTAAGAGTTATACCTTGGGCAACGAACATAAAATCGGCTTAAGTTAGTTAACTGGTATTGACGAATAATTAACGGGATTATTATTTATACTAATTATAAATAATAATATCAGAAAGTTTATTAGATAAATAAACTAGCGCGGGCTTTTAAACGAGAGTCGGGCTTACGGCCCGGTTAGCTTGTTATTATGATTATATAATCATAATACCTTAATGATGAGGATATAGAATTTCTTGGAGAACAATTCCTTCTTGGCTCTCGTTTAGTCTCTGCCACACAAAAGAACCAATCAAGCTTTCTTTTGAGATTCACGGCTGCAAGTATCGGAACCGACCAGCTCACCATTGGCAAACTCCGCTACCAAAACGGCCACCACCGGACAACGCCGCGCATCCCGCGACGTCTTCCGCTGCTGCCGCCATCAAGCCACTGCCGCTGCCACTCTTGCGCCACCGTCACTCCGTTTGTTCGATTCGTTAACTAGCATTGTTCGTTGAACCTCGGTGTCTCAACTGGTTATTCATTAACCGAGGTATATATTTATCTCATCGGTAGTTAATAATATAGTGTATATTATTACCGTGCTCGTATGGTTTTTTAACCGGATCCTGTCGGGTTTAGTTTCGGTGGTGATTATTCATTTATATTTCGTTGCGCATTTATTAATTATTAATTAATTTTTTTTGCTTCATACACATGTTCTTAGAGCCGAGGGTCTCTCTGGAAGCCACCTCTTTATTCCTTTGGATAGAGGTACGGTGTGCCTACATCCCACCCTCCCCAGACCCTACCTATAGCTCTGCTGTCGGTGGGATTTTACTGGGTATGATTGATTGATTGATTAATTATTATTTGTCACATTTATTGAACCGGGTTTAATAAATAAAATTTTGACTGATCACCACTGAAACCCTACAGTGGTATCAGAGCCTTGGTTACAACGTACGAGTTGGTACCGGTGTTTTAACCAGAATTGGAGCACAAACTTTAAACCGGTTTTAAAGTTTCTGGTCTAATTAATTTTAGGGCAACTTTATATTTTGGTCAAAATTTTATTTTGTTTTATTTGACCAAAAGCTTGACCGAATTTTGGTTGTTCGTTATGCAATATGTAAATCTGGCCCGATCGTGTTTGTGGTTGTTTGTGATGTTTTGGTTTTTGGTTTTGGCCATATGGATGGTTCAAATTTGTAATAGTTAGGGTTTTTCCTTTATTGTATTTATTTTTGTAATATTGTATTTCATTTATAAATATTGTAATAAACGAAGACCCGAAGACAAAGACCATAGAAACTAAACGGGAATCACGATGTCAGTGAGAGTTGCTCAAGACGACGATTGAATGCACTTAAGTTCATCCTTGTGGTTGTTTGTGTGTTATGACCCTGTGACCCGTTCGGTATTGCTAATAGGCTCTAGCAAGATCGAATAATTATTGGCCATATAGATTTACATATTTATTTATTGCTTTTGTGGTTGCTTATTTTATAATTGTTATATAATAACCAACCTCACACCAATAAATATATATATATATATATATATATTAAAAGGAGTTTTAAATTATTGAAAACAATCATGATAAAACAAGTTCTAAAAGGGGTTTTACAATTTGTCAAATTTTGTCTTTAAAACAAAGTTTGATTTAAAACAAATTATAACCAATCATGTTTTGCAAAATTAAACTAAATTTGATTTTATAAAACTAAATAACTTAATAGGTAACTATTAACTTAAAGTTGGTTATTTCTATTGCGACAAACTTAGTTTTAATAGGTTATATAAAACTAAGTGTCCTGAGAGATGAAAGGGTTCATCAAGTTGTCCCGATTAATACAGTAAAACTAAAATTTTACTCCATTCGGTAATATTTAAAATTAATCCCAATTTTAAAATCAATAGTCTATGCTATCCTACTATAAGCCACACTTGAGGCATACTGCGAAACTTCAAGTGTTTGGAGCTACAGCACCGCACTTGATTTCTAGCATATCCCTTCAAGGTGAAAGGGTTTCGTTGACACATCCGGCCCTTTCACAAGTGACTATACTAGGGCGACTATTACTTTACTCTCCTGTTACGCGCAAACAGCTGTCTGGAGACTAAAGTGGGCGTAGATGAGGCTAAACATATCTACTTAGACAAGTGTTGTCTTAATAGGCCTCATAACCGAGAGTTGTGCTTTATTCACAATTAGCAATCGTTGTTTGTCTGCCTAACCACTTAATAATGTTGTGTGCTACAGCTGCCATTAGTAACTGGAAGCCAGATTCTCAAGTTCCTATTTTATTAATGTTATTGGGTCATTGATAATAGGATTAAAACATCGAAAATACTAATTAAATTACTTTTGCTTATTTAATAGATGTCAACTGATGATAACTTCTCATTCACTCTCAAGACTATTCTTGAGAAAGAAAAGTTGAATGGCACCAACTTTCATGAATGGCACCGCAATTTGGGACTTGTTCTCAAAATGGCAAAGAAGCACTATGTTCTCGAGGGACCTGTTCTAACTGAGCCTGAAAACAATACTGCTGCTGCCAGAAAGGTTCTTGACAAGCATATAAACGACTCTGCTGAAGTCGCCTGCATTATGCTAGCCACCATGTCTTACGAGCTTGCTAAAGGCTTGGAAGATTTTGGTGCCTATGATATTGTTTTAGTCAAAAATCAGTCTAAGGATCACGTAACCAAATTCGTATGTGAGGATTGGTGCTTGTATGAACAAAATAATCAAAGTAGTAATTGTAAAGGTTGGACAACGAGATTTATACGAGGAAAAGCCCTTGGTAACTAGTATCCCGCCAGCATAAAAACCTCGGGTAGTGAAAACTATCACTACCAACTATATTATCAATGAAAATCACGATTACAAGTGATGAACTTCAGCTATAAATGAATACAAAGATGTGTAGAAAGTTCTAAGTAAGCTATTCTCGTATGTTATGTGTTGTGTGTGTTTTCTAGCTTTGTTCAGTATATATAGAAGGAAATACAAATGACTAGTAACTAATTATGCTAAAAATCGGGTTGTAATCTTCCATATCTTCTCTTAGCCGTTGCAAAATAGAGAAAACGTGTTTAAAGACTCGGTAAATGCGGCTTCCACGAATGTAGGACACGTAATTGACAAAATCAATCACCTGCACATAAGATAGAAATATTTTCGGAGATAGCTGTTAAGGATCCTTGAACCGTACTGGATCCTTGGTCCTGGCAGCAGACATTTACCAGCGCCGAGGATAATTGATCTTCCAGGATAAAAGATCTCGGTCCCAACAGTTATGATCAGCCTTTTTTTAATATATAAATACAAAGGAAGATAACGTCTACTAACTAACTCCTATAAATCCGGCCACGTTCGTTTACTCTTTCATCTTGACCATTTAGGAGCGTGGACAGCAAGGAAGACCTGGTAAAATATACTCTCCGTAAAAGTAGGCTTTTTGGTAAGCACGTGTTTAACCTGCAAAAATAGATTAGAATATAAATGAAGTCGACTGTTGAGGATCCTTAATCCATCGAGAATCCTTAATCCTGGAAACAGTTGCCAAACATAGCTGATCCTCAAGGATCAAGAATCCTGGTCCCAACAATTGCTCCCAAACATGATAGGTGTGAATGGATAATAGCTGGCATGTTTATCCCGAGAAATCTGAGTTGGAAGAATCAGTTCTTCTTTGTCCTGAAAGACTCTATGCCAAATGGGAATTTGTTGCCAACCCGCTGGATCCTCAAGGGTAAGATAGCGGATCCAGAGGATATGTGATCCTTCTATTAATGATTGATTAATTATAATCCTGTTGCTCTTTGTGCAGTGTCCAACTTTTCAGATCTTGCCGCCGACCCAGACGGTGTTGAGAAGACAAAGGCGTTTCTGTCTTTGGATCCTTTTGACCGGACCTTTAAGATTGTTGGTGAAGAATTGGGTGATTCAGCCAAGAAGACTGCAAGCTCTTCAGAAACCATGTCCAGTAAGTTAGAATTAATTCCTTAATCATAAACTCAGTAAAAATAAGGAAAAACAATAGATTATAAAGGGCTTATCTTTTTTCGGGCAGATGCACATAAGTCATCATCCAAGCCTTCCAAGAATCTGCTGGGCCAGTTCCAGTTAGAGGATGTTGACAGCCTTATTTCATCTCGGTCCTCTGAGAAGAAGCCCATGAAGAGCTCCAGCCTTGCACTGCCAAAGATTATGATGACTCGATTCAAGGACACCGTGAAGAGAAAGAAGGACCCTGATGTGGAAGTCCATAGTGCCCAACATGTGTTTGACCAACTTTCAGAGGTAAGGATCCGTACTAGCATAACTTTGAAAGACAAGTTCAATGCAGCACTTCAGGTGGAGAAGGAAGCTCTGAAGGACAAGCTGGCCTTCACGGACATCCGAGCTCAGGAGCAAGTGCTGGAGGTTATGGAGCAGGCCAAGGTGTGGGTGACAGAGGCTTGGCTAAGGAGTAGGCGGGGCAATGGGCGATGATGGATATGAAGACAAGGCCGGAGCCTATTTTTTATGAAGTTTTAATGGTTTCTTGATGGTGGTTTTATGTGGACAATAGTAGTTGTAATTCTAGGATCGATGATCCTTAAGACAATCACGAAAGGTGGTTAGGGTGGAGGGATCCTCTGTTTTGGGGATGAAGCCTTAACCGCCTTTCTCTTTATTTTTTTTGTATGAACGTGTGATGAACTTGACATAGCTTGATCTAGGTGGATGATCCTCGTTTTACTGGTGAAGCCCGGATCAACTCTTGCTTTGCTAGTAATAATATAACTCTTTTGGTTTCTGTCTTATCTGTGTTGCTAGAATAGAGGATTCCTTATCCTTAGAACTTTTCCTTTTAAGTTATTAAAGATAAAATAATAGTTAAAGAAGTTGGGTTTAAATCCAACTATCTTGGGGACGAGCCCAATATAACATGGAGATAAGCCCAATAAAACGCGAGGACAAGCCCAATATAATGTGGGGACAAGCCCAATAAGTACGAGCGACGAGCTGATCCTTGGCGTTGGCCCAATTGTACGCGGTAACGAGCCTAACCCGGCGTTGACCTTAACTTGTGTATATGGTACGTCTACCATTTAATTCGTAGGATCCAAGATATAATTTTTCAGCCATGAAATTGTCAGCCACATATAGTGCACTGGTCCTACAGCCTCCAATTATACCCGGATAATCATGCGCTCCAGGCGAGGGTGTAGAAACCCTAATTCGGGAGATAAGGTGAAGACCTTATAAACCTGGCGACAAGGCCGATTAAACTTAGGAGAGAGTTGGCCAACCCGTTTTTTCCACTTAAAGGCCCTATTGCTCGGCATTTCTGCAACTTGATAAAACAAGAATCTAACATAATTTATAAGTATAAACATAAAGTAAAATTTTACCAGGTATCGAACTGAAGTAATTGACTAGGATCCAGGATCCTGAACAACAAAAATACTTTTTTAGATGAATTGCATTCCAAGCCCTTGGGAGCATGTCACCTTCCATATTCATCAAACGATATGCCCCCTTTCCAGCTTTGGCTTCAATTAGATAAGGCCCTTCCCATTTGGGTGCTAACTTTCCATTAGCAGGATTAGTTGTATTTTGGAAAGCCTTTCGAAGAACTGAATCCCCAACTTCAAATCTTCGGATTCTGATATTCTTGTTGTATACACCAGCTATCTTCTGTTGGTAGGCGGCTATCATGAATCTTGCTTGATCTCTGAGTTCTTCCTCAGTATCTAGGTCTTGGGCAAGATTTTCTTCATTCGCCTGAGGATCACGGATGCTTGTTCTGGCTGTTGGATACACCATTTCGGTGGGGATCACTGCCTCAGCTCCAAAAACTAATGAGAACGGCGTCTATCATGTGGCGTTCTTTGGGGTCATCCTATCTTGTTGCTTGATTCTGCTTGGCCGTTTGCTTGCGGGTGTACCAGTGTTGAAGCGATTATCTTGATTCCCCAACTGTTACAAAAGTTAGTAGTTCTTCTCCCAATAAATTGGGAACCGTTATCGCATATAATTTCAGAAGGGATACCAAATCTAGTAATAATGTTACGTTTAATAAAGGATATAACTCCCCTCTCCCTGACTTGAGGAAATGCCTCAGCTTCAATCCATTTAGAGAAATAGTCCGTCATTGCTAACATAAAGACTTTTCCTCCTGGAGCTGTAGGAAGTTTGCCCACTATATCCATTCCCCACTTCATGAATGGCCATGAGGAGACAATGGGGTATAGGGGTTCTGCCGGCTGATGTAGGATGTTGCTATGCCTCTGATAAGCATCGCACTTCCTGGAGTATTCCATGGCTTTCTTCTTCATAGTAGGCCAGAAGTACCCAATCCTTAGGATCCTGGAGTATAATGCTCTGCCCCTGTATGATTGCTACAATTTCCTTCATGGAAATCCTTTGAAACGTCTTGGGTCTCGGGTTCTTCAATACATCTCAAGTATGGACCTGCAAGGGATTTCATGTATAGCATATTACGTATAATAATATATTGAGATACCTTGGCTTTGAAAGCTTTGGGATTTTTGCCTTTCGGGATCTCCCCGTCTTGAATGTACATCGTTATCGGGAGGATCCAAGATGAATGAGCACGAGGGTGATCCTTAGGATCCATAAGTACATTCCCATCTACCTCCATGCTTTGAGTTCCTCGATTGCAGTAGATAAGACATGAATGATAGGAACCTTCATGTTCTCGGGGAGCTTCAAGGCTGAGGCCAGGTTTGCCAAGGTATCAGCCCCTGCATTCTCTTCTTTAGGTACCTGCGTAATATTAAAATACTCGAAGGATCCTGCAAAATCCTTTACTATATCTAAATATTTCATTAATTTTTCACTTTTGACTGCATATGAACCATTAAAATGATTAGCAATTAATAATGAATCTACAAAAATTTGAAGATACATAATCGTCATACCTTTGGCTAGTTGTATACCTACAATGAGTACCTCGTATTCTGCCTCAATGTTAGTGGCTTGGAATTCACAAGCTATTGAGTGGGGCAGTATGTCCCCTGTGGTGATTTTAGTAGTATTCCTGATCCTGTTCCTTTAACGTTTGAGGCTCCATCAGTGAAGAGTGTCCAAGTATCCTTGGTTTCTTCAAGCTGTTGGACTTCAAGATTGGCTTGTTTTTCTATGTCACTACTGAAATCAGCCACAAAGTCTGCTAATGCCTGTGACTTGATTGCGTTTCTAAGCTCATATTGAATATCATAAGCATTCACTTTACAACCCATTTAGCCATTCTACCTAACATTTCTAGTTTTCTAAGGACATTATTTATAGGGTAATTAGTTTTTACAATGATAGTATGAGTTTCAAAAGAATGTCTTAAGTTAGTTGAAGCCATAATTAGAACAAGAATAAGTTTTTCTAGGTGAGAATACCTGGATTCTGCATCAAGGAGACTTTTACGTTTATAGTAAATTGGATGTTGGTTACCTTCGTGATCCTTTACTAGGACTACGCTTAAAGCAGCGAGAGAGACGGCTAGGTAAAGGATCAAGACCACTTCCTTAGAATCCTCTGGGACTCTTGTATTTCAACTCCAGTTAGGTCTCTGTCGTCAGGATCCTCTGGGTGCAAGACCACTTCCTTAAAATCTTATTCCCTAGTCTTCATGACATTTCTTCTTGATTTCTGTAATTGCTATACTTCCCTTAGCTTTTTGTAGGCTTCATTGAAGAAGTATAGCAATCCTTTACATCTTGTTGGTCGCTCTCGATCTTTGCTATCCCCCATGGGGTAGGCAGCTTTACACATTAGTGGTTGGTAGAGGGAACCGCCTTCTTTCGTGTATCCAAGGTCTGCCAAGAATAACATTGCAACAAGATAAGGAATCGATAACACAAAATTTTTTAATAGAATTTACTCCCTCTATATATATGGGGAGTTTGATGTCCCCCAATGTATTCTTCGTTTCCCCACTGAATCCTACAAGAACTGAGGATCGTGGGACAATTTCCGACTCTGGGATATTCATCCTTTTGAGTACTTCCAACTGGATGATGTTAACTGAACTTCCTCCATCAATGAGTATCCTACGAACGTAATGGTTAGAAATAAATAAAGTAATGACTAAACCGTCATGGTGAGGATCCTGGACATTGACTCGATCATCCTCATCGAAGGAGATAACTCTTTGCTCGGCTGTTGTAGAAGTCTTGATCGGGCTTTCACCATTCTCCAGTTTGCACTCTTTGGCGTACTTCTTTGCAGCTGAATATGAAGTTCCGCATATATCAGAGCCTCCAAAGATCATGTTGATAAGTTGAGCGTCTGGGGAGGTGGAGCAGCCTTTTCCGGGACATGTTCAGGATCCTGGGTCCTAGACTTTTTGTCTTGAGATTCGTTTTTTGTCGGAGTATTCAGTCGATCTTGTAATCTTTGATCCTCCTCCAACCTGATAAATCTTAAAGCTCGGTTTCGGACTTCATCTAAGTTCCTGCAAGGGGTCATCACAAGATCTTGATAAAATGGAGAGTCTTTTTGTAACCCCATCTTGAATGCCTCAACAGCTGTTGGGACATCCAAATTTGGAATTTCCAAGGCCTCTCTTCCAAACCTAGTAAGGAACTACCTAAGAGGTTCCCCACGAGGTTGGACGACTCTATATAAATCACTAGTTAATTTTTCAAAGGATCTATTGCATGAAAATTGACTATTAAACAGATTGATCAAATGAGAAAAGGAAGTAATAGAATAAGGATGAAGACTTAGCAGCCATTTAAGGGCGGATCCAGTGAGGGTTGAACCAAAGCCCTTACAAAAGCAAGCTTCTTTCAATCTTTCTGGGATTGGGTTAATTTCCATTCTTTCGCGGTATAAGGCTACGTGTTCCTTAGGATCCGTGGATCCATCATATAACTTCATACTAGGGGCAGTGAAGCGCTTTGGTATCTCAGCATCACAAATTGGTGGAGCGAACCTGGATATGTTATGGCTTCTTGTTGGCAATTCGGGAATAGGTTTGATGACTCCTGGTACACTTGATATCATATCCTTGAGCATTTGTAGCTCATGGGCTATGGTTTGGTTGATCCTGGTATCCTGCATACCACCAAGATTAGTGCCAAAAGATAGATTATCATAAATGTTACCTTTTGCGTGATCAAAAGATCTCGCTCCATAGCTGCGTCCGGGGTACACTGTTTCAGCATCAAGAGTTGGTCCAGCAGGAGTAGTGATTTGCATGGGTATGAAGTCACCTTCATGGACCTCCAGTGGCTTGGACCGTGGTTCCTTAAGAGGTTCCTTACCATAAGTAGGGTAGGATTCTGGGCGTTGATGGATGATGGATTCTGTTTGGAAACCCAAGGATCCTGGTTGAAAGATGGAGGATCCTTGAAGTTGATGGGTGGAGGATCCTTGACGGAAATATGAGGGTCCAGATTGGAAGGCCGAGGATACTTGCGAATGGTGGCTGGAGGATCCTAAGGGTTAACCTGATGATCCTTGTTGAAGGATAGATGATCCTTGCACGCGCTGGCCAAAGTATCTCTTCTGGAAGAGGTCAGAGGATCCTTGCTAAGGATAAGTGGATGCTGGGCATCTTTGACCTGGGAATTATGGAGTGCTGAAGTCAAGCATCCTCGGCATAATGGGGCTTGTGTCTTCAGCGGCTTTCTTGGTCCTCCTGATTTCCTCGATCTCGTGGAGGATCCTCTAGTTGGTATTATTCTGTTGCTCCATATAGGTCTTCATCTTTGAACACAAAATAGAAACATCATTGTTAGCCATTATCGTTTGGGAGACATGATGTGCGTCGGATAACCCTATAACAATGACCCTCACAACTAAACTTTAATATTAAAACGAAAATCCTAAAACCACACACAACCGGCAAGTGTATCGATCGCAAGTAGTATAGACCTAGGAAGTCCGAGTATCGAACACGAAGACACGTACGACGCTAACGATCACTAACCCTAGACAAAGACCTACCTAAGAATAATATTTAATTGATTTTGATTTCTTTTAACTTAACTGGAGTAACAAGACTGACTGACAAAATTTACCTAAAATAGAAAACTTAATGAACAACTAACTGTTTTAACTTAGGATGGAGAAAAACGTCTACCTAGGTCTGAATCAAACTGTAGGCCTAACAAGCTAATGGATTGGATGGTCTCTAGACATCGGTCCCTAAAGATTACACGACTAAGGATCGCTCGGGCTCACTTGTTTACCTCTCGGTCTCACTCAACAAGCCTTAACTACTCAAAATCGACTAAAATGACCAAACCGGGAAACAATTGCTAACGTGTTCTAATGTTGACTCACCTCTCGGTCTCACCAACACTCGACCCTAATGGCAATGAATACTACACAACCAAGGATAGAGTAACAATTCAACTTAAACCAAAATAGATCAACTAGTCGCTCAAAACACCTAAACCTGACAAGAAACGAACTCGCTCTTGCGCAATTCTTATTCTAGCATGCAAAGATAATGAGACAACCCTAACTTCTTATCACCTCTCGGTCTTAAAGAAGGTGCCTAACCGCTGTACTTTAACCAAATAATCATGCAACAAAACCCTACGGTGGTACCTACCGCAAACAAACCCTAAATACAAAGTCTAGAGTCAAACAATGCACCGATCAATCAATACAAAACTAATCAACCGACACAAGAGGTTTAAGCAATGAATCACCAAAATTTTCATCCCTTAAACACAACCTATTTCATGTCTAAATCAAACTTTACAATAACAATATACATCTATTAATCAAACAATCCAATAAACTTATCAAAACCTAACAATTAACATCATTCCTAGTAGAACTAACAAGTTTAGCCTCTCATATTATTTGGACAGCAGCAAACACTCAATAAAACCATTAATAAACTCATCCCAAACATCAATTCAAACATTCAATGATCAACAAATATCATAAACAAGTCAATATCTCAAGTAATTGCTAAACTACTTAACAATTGAACAAGAAAATTAAAGTGTGATGAACAAAGTAATGAATGAAAGGATATGGGCTATTCCGGGGCTGCTATCGGCTGTAGAAACTGATGGTAAACTATCACGAGGCTTGGTTCTTGCGTCTTCTTCCTTCCTTAGCCGCCACACGATCCAACCCTAAGCACGAAAAACTTTTTTCTTTCCCTCCTTGGCTGCTGAGTCCGATCGCAGGTCTGCTGCCACTTAGGGTTTTTTTATTTTTTTTATGTTATAATATTATGTAGAGAATGGGCTTGTCCATGATGCATATGGGCCGGGCTTTGAGTTTTACTTGAAAACGTATGCATAAAAAGCTCGTAAACTGCTCGAAAAGTCCGGTTTCTTTCTTTCACCAAAAACCTACAAAATTATTAAAACTATGTAAAACCTATATAAAACAAGTAAAAATACATAAAATATAATATAATACGTAGATAAAAGGTGCGGAAAATACGTGTGTTTTACAACACATCAAATATCCCCACACTTAAGACTTTTTCGTCCCTGAAAAAGAATACTACACAGGATCATAACCGAGTTCAACCGACAACTCTTGGTTTTATTTATTTATTATTATTATATTTTTTTTTCTTTTTAAAGTATTAGAACAAGCGACCCGTTACCCAAATATTTCTTCCAACTTTCACCTAATAAGTTAGATCAGGTCGATTGCCGGTATTGCTGTCCACTTAAACCCATGCCCCCAATACTTACCGAGGCAAATAAGGCGCGACAATTTTATCAGTTTGAATAACAGTGGGACCCAACAAATAATAACCATACCAGACCCGAGTCACCCCAATTTGACTTAAACCTTATATCGAGTTGATCAAAACATGAAGTAGCAATTTTTATGAATAGCTAAAGACAATCAAGGGTATTGTTTATCCACCTAAGCATAAGCATTATGGTCTACCTAGCAGCCATTAGATACGATTAATGTACGTTTAAGTAGCTAACTAATAAGTGTTCCCCACTACATGGCATACCCCCGTTATCAAGCAATACCCCAAAGTTCATCTCCAAGGGTGAGTATGCACAGATTCATCTGTAGGGCTTACATATGATGTGTCCCTTGTGGCCCGTTTCTTAATGGTAATATGGCGCGATCAAGGGGACCCCATATGACTAACAGCGTGTATGATCAAGTCAGTAGTGTATTTGTACTTTAAAGTACGAGGTGATCATGTTTAATGACTTATGTTTGGCAGAAAAACTGCGGGTTTGCTCTATGAGCTCTTTTAATATTCATAACTCCACTTAGGAGATGTGAATACCCAGATGATAAATCGCATAAAGACCCATGGTGTCCGTCCCCTAAGGCATCCCATCAATACATGATTTAAGGTTATAAAACCATACACCTATTAAGTGTTAACCACTAAAACTAGAAGCATGAAATTTATGTTTATATCACAGGCTACTTTGGTGTACCCTAATGTTAAACCTACCTAAGCATCGTATGATTAGTCTATTCCAATTTCTATAAAATTTTAAATTTTTACGATCAAACTAAACATAAGGTTTGAGTATGACCCGCCTTTTCATCCCATTTTCTAAAGTTAAGTCAGCAACCAAACCGCCCTCTCATTCTTGAAGGCTGAGCCTACCAGCACATCGATTACTAAGTCTAAACCGTTCGGTTGCCATACATTACGTGAGAGTCTAATGGGCACTGTTCTTATTTATTATATATATGCATTTTGAAAACACCAAGAAGTTATGAAACAAACACTACTCGGTAATAATATCATTTCCTGTTTAACGTAGAGAAAACATATTTCAAGGGACTATTTTTTTTAAATTTTTCAATTTTTTTTTATTTTATTATTATAATTTTTTTATTTTTTTTTGTATTTTTTTATTTTATTATTATTAATTTTTTTTTAAAAAAAAAAATTCTACAACTAAGTAAAATAAACCTCATCCCCACACTTAGAACGAATCGTCCTCGATAAGAACAAGGAAAAGAAATAAAATAAAAATAAAACTATTATATACAAGAATAAAACAAAGAACGGGTTACTCCCCTGGTTTGTGTGTAGAATCTTCAACAGCTGAGTATCAAGCAGGCGACCGTATAGCAATTCATTCGCGGCCGCAACCTCAGGAGAACCTGTTCCAAAACGCCATCGTAGCTGCCATGCGCATAATATAACCTGCAAAACTCAAACTCGCTCGCATGTAGTGGCGTACAACACGAAAAACAAAAACATAAAGAAATAAACATATTTTTGTGTTTTTTTTTAATTAGAAGAACACCCCTTAAATCGACCGACTCAAATGGATATTGAGTACGAGCGGTTTCATCTTGGAACATCCTGAAATAGACAAAACAAATAAAACAGATTACACACACAACAAACTCTACAACTCGAGCAGTCTCCGAGTGATGCATCCACACGTCTACGTCTCGGAGAGTGAGTCGAGGTAGAATACCTCGACCGTCTGATCAGCAGTCGGCTCGCCAATGTAGTGCTTCAGTCTATGACCGTTCACCTTAAATGTCCCGCCTTTATCCTTTATCTCAACAGTGCCATACGGGAAAACCTCAGTAATTGTAAATGGACCTGACCAACGGGATCTCAACAGTGCCCACTTCTTATAACGATATGAATGCGCGTAAGTATGGTCCCGTAACTCCACCAACTCATGCAACTGACGAAAACAATGATCTCCGGTAGGTAACTCAGAATCAAGGGAGGACGACTCAGTGTCAACATCAAAGGGTTATTCAGTCGAGGCGACCATCTCAACCTCTAGAGTCCCCCTATCTAAAATCTGTGTGCCTGAGGTGGAGCCTCCACAGGGGTCACTGGAAAACTCCCCCACATGAGTCATGATCGTATCAATGAAGTATAGGGAGTCATCAGCCGATTTGGGATGCTTAGGTGACTGTCGAACGTCAAACGTGACGTTCTCATCCCCGACTCGAAGAATCAGTTTGCCCTCGCGAACGTCGATCAACGCATGCACGGTGGCTAGAAAAGGTCTGCCCAGAATGAGTGGAACATTATCATCCTCATTCATATCAAGAATAACGAAGTCCACCGGGAAGATGAACTTACCAATGCGAACAAGCATGTTCTCAACAATCCCACGCGGATACTTCACAGAATGATCAGCAAGCTGGATACTCATCCTGGTAGGCCTCGGTTTGCCTAAGCCCAGCTTGCTGTACACGGAACACGGCATAAGATTAATACTTGCCCCAAGGTCGGCCAGCGCATGAATCACCGTATCATCACTCAAGATGCAGGGAATTGTGAAACTCCCTGGATCGGCCATCTTTTCTGGTAACTTTAGAATATAACTGAAGTCGTGTTTAACCTGCAAAAATAGATTAGAATATAACTGAAGTCGACTGTTGAGGATCCTTGATCCATCGAGAATCCTTAATCCTGGAAACAGTTGCCAAAAATAGCTGATCTTCAAGGATCAAGAATCCTGGTCCCAACAGATATGCTTGAGCAACTCAAGGGGCAAGTTCCAGAAACAAGCCCGTCAAGAACGCTATGACACCATGAAGTAGCTTATCAGCTGCAGAATGGAACAGGGATCCTCTGTTAGTGCGCATGTCATCAAGATGAAAAGGTACATCGACCAGCTGAAGAAACTTGATTATCCCCTGTTTGATGAAATGGAAGCGGATTTCATCTTAAACTCTCTTCCCAGATCTTACGACCAGTTCGTAATGAATTTTAATATGAATGCCTGGGTGAAGACAGTGCCGGAGCTTCATGGTATGCTCAAAACTGCTGAGATGAATATTCCCACTAAGACTAATCAAGTTCTTATGGTTCGATCTACTAGTGTCAAGAAGCATAAACCAAATAACCGGGTTAATAACGGTAAAGGCAAGAAAAAGGTTACTGTTGCTGCCAAGTCTACCACCAACACTAACAAGGGTGTTGCAAAGGTACCACCGCCGCCTCCTAAGGAGCGCTAGTGCTGCAGGTGCAACAAAACGGGACACTGGAAGCGTGACTGTCCCGACTATCTTGCTCAGCTGAAAAGGCAGAGGACCAATGGTGAAAGCTCCTCTAAAGGTATTTCCATTTACGTCATTGAACTTTTCACTGTCTCTAGCAACACATGGGTATTTGATACCGGATATGGTTACCAAATCGTTAATATCTTGTAGGAGCCTGAAAACTGGAAGAAGTTGAAACAAGGCGGCATGGAACTCGTCGTTGGTGATGGGAAAAGAGTCCTAGTTCTTGCAACTGGCACATATCGTTTTGCTTGTCCATCTGGCCTTATAGTTACTTTAAATAACTGTTTGTTTGCACCTGGTTTGACCAGAAACATTATTTCAGTTTCATTACTATTTGGACAAGGATTTAAGTGTGCTTTTAATGGTATTGCTATTTCTGCCTACTTGAATGATGTATTTTATTTTGAGACTAAACCTCGAAATGGTATTTATGAGATTGATGTTCAAATAAACAATAATGTATATAATCTTTCTAAACGTATCAAATCTGGCATCAATGATACATTTCTATGGCATTACCGACTTGGCCACATAAGCAAGGCATGAGTTAAGAGACTCCAGTCCGAAGGGATCCTTGAATCCACAGGAACGGACTTTTTTGATGACTGCAAATCCTGCTTAGCTGAAAAACTCGCCAAAGACTCCTTCACTCATAAGAATGAACGAGCAAAGGAGCTGCTAGGACTCATACATACTTATGTCTGTGGCCCTTTTAGAACCATGTCTAGATTTCATCAAAGATACTTTGTTTATTTTATTGACGATTATAGTCGATATGCTTATGTGTAACTTATTGATATAACGTTTAATATATATAAATATTGTGTACATTTTATTTATTATTTTATTAGTTTTGTTAGGTTTCTTGCAAGATTTGTATACTACTAACATGGTTTTGTATTTTAGGTTCCAGGTTTCAATTGTGGTGAAAAGAGGGAGAAAAATGATCGAAAACGAGCTAAACATGAGAACCAGACCATCAGGAAACGAACCGGACCAGATCAGGAGTGAATCGGACCGGGACCAAATTCATTTGGCCATGCTGCGAGGCCAAATAAAGGGCTTTGGTAGCGTAGCGCGGCCAAATTGCACACGCTGCGCGGCCAAGTAGGGGTATTTTGGTAGTGTGGCGTGAGCTAGCTAGTTTCTAGAATATTCTGGGTTTTGGGCTTTAATCACTATATAAACACCCCTAATCTAAACCCTTAAGAAGACGATAAGTTGCCAGCCGAATTTAGAGAGTTCCCGAGCTTAGGATTGCAGCTTTTGGCGGCTTTGGAGTTGAAGAATCATCCGGTGGTGCGCGTATTAGTTGAAGACGAAGAACACAGGTTTTATCTTTTGTTTCTTTCGTTTTTGTTTATTTACCGCCATGAATTCTTATTTGTTTGTTTTGCTTAAACTTGAGATGTTAGGCTAAATTGCATGAACTACTTAGGCTTATGATGAACCTACTTTGATGTTTTTATTTGACTTAGGATTATTTATTGTTATGGTTTTTATGGTTTAGTGAAAGATTTATTTATATTTAATTGATGCATATGGATACTTAGGATTGTTTGATGAGTTTTATTCCATAGTTTTCTTTGATTATTGTTTGTCATATGATAGGATTCTATTAAGTCAATTACTTTGTGTTTTTAATTAATTTATGATTGATGTGATGATAAGATCACAGGAATAATATTATCAAATAAACCAAAGTGTGCTGCTAACCTAAAATCTGGAAAGTGCTAGGTTTTTTATAAGTCTTTACTATTTAATCTTGCTAGACTAAGTTCTTCGTAAGGAGTCTGTCTAGAGTTGATTATTTATTTATCAAATCAATAAAATATAGTAAATTGCCTTTTATTTCCGCGCTGTAAGATAGGATTTCGTATAAAGGAACTAAATTATAAACAATTGGGTGACCGTAAGCGAACTTGATTTTTAATATTAGTGTGTATTAAAACTTGTTAGAAATCTATAGGTTTCTCTTGAGAATGGTCAGGGGTCCTGTTTGGGTTTTCTTATAAGTGTCTATTTTACGATCCCAGTCCATAACTAAATATTTTCCCGAGTAAAATCATTACTGAAATTTATGGGAGTCTAGCCTAGGTAGTTTTCTCATCATCATCTTATTTTCATAACAAACTTTGTTTTCGTTTAAATTACTTGCTTTCTTAATTAGTTTTTAATTATAGTATTAAATTAGTATTTTAATTAAAAAAATCCCCCAAACAAATATAATTAATAAGTCGTGTTTTGTAGTCGAGTCTAATTAACTAATATACGTAATTTAAAGAGTCTCATGGGTTCGATATCCGGACTTACTTAGCTTTACTAGAGTCGACCGGTTCACTTTCCGGTTAGCAGTTTAGTCGAGTTTTAGAGAGTCTAGAGTATTACTTGGTGTTTATTTTTAGTTAATTTAGTTAATAAATATTAAACTACTTCAAGCACTTCAAAACGAAATGGAAAACCAAGCATGAAACTTTTGAAAAGTTCATAGAGTTTCAAAACGAAGTGGAAAACCAACTCGGAAAAATTATTAAAATGCTTCGATCAAATCGAGGTGGAGAGTATCTCAGCTCAGAATTCATAAATCATCTAAAAGAGCGTGGAATTGTTTCACAGCTCACTCCACCCGGCACACCCCAACACAATGGCGTGAGCAAGAGGAGAAATCGAACCTTGCTAAACATAGTCCGATCGATGATGTGTAGAACTAACTTGCCTCACTCCTTTTGGAGCTTTGCCCTTATAACCCCTGCCCGCATTGTCAATCTGGCTCCAACTAAAATGTAAGCAAAACCCCATATGAGATATGGCATGGGCGTAAACCCAATTTTGTCTTTCCTTAGAGTATGGGGATGTTATGCATATGTCACCAGTGATTCTGATGACAAGCTCGATCCTCGCGGGGTAAAAGTTGTTTTCGATGGATACTATAATCAAAGCGGATATTATTTCTTCCATCCTGATACAAATAAGATTTCTATCAAAAGGAAGGGCCATTTTCTCGAGAAGGAAATTCTCGATCGAGGAACTGGAAATAATATTGTCGATCTTAAAGAAATTCAAGAACCGCTGAGGAAGTTGGAACGTCTGATCAATAAGTTGTTGTTGCTGATACATCAGACATAAACACAAGCGTTCGCAGAAGTAATAGGACTCGCGTACCAAATTCTAAATACATATGGCATCTAGATGGTCCCGAAGTCCTCTTAGTAACCAAGTCAAGCGACGAATCTGTTAATTACAAATCTGCTATCTTAGATCCGGAATCTGAGAATGGCAAGATGCCATGAACGCGAGATGCAATATATGCATGACAATCAAGTCTGGAACTTGGTTGAGCTACCCCCCGAATGTCAGGCAGTAAGGAGCAAGTGAATTTTCAAAACGAAAACCAACATGCATGGAAATGTATACACCTATAAAGCACTGCTAGTAGTGAAAAGCTTTACTCAAACTCAAGGTGTTGACTTTGGTGAAACCTTCTCGTCCATTGCTATGATTAAATCGATCAAGGTGTGCAAACTGAATAAGTCCATTTATGGACTCAAACAAGCATCTCGCAGATGGAATCTTTTTTTGATTAGAAAATCAAAGAGTTTGGTTTTGTCAGAATGAAGATAAGTCTTGTGTTCATAGAAAGGCTAGTTTGAGCACTATATCATTCCTCATCCTGTATGTGGATGATATTATGATCATTGGAAACAACATTCCTATCTTAAAGAAGTTAAGTACTGGTTGGGATCTTGTTTCATAATGAAAGATCTTGGTGAAGCTGCTTATACTCTTGGAATAAAGATCTACCGAGATAGGTCTAAGCGGCTTCTAAGGCTGAGTCAAAGTACATACAAGGACAAGGAAATGGCATGCTTCTTAATAGATAACTCCAAGAAAGGAGCTATCCCCATGGCTAAAGGAATTGTGTTGAACAAATCGCAATCTCCAGCAACGGACATTGAAACTAAGCACATGCAAGGAATTCCATATGCTTCAGCGATTGGTTCTATAATGTATGCAATGTTATGTACTAGACCTGACGTCTCGTATGCTTTGAGCATGACTAGTCGTTTTCAACAGAATCCTGGCATTGCCCACTATACTGCTGTAAAGAACATTCTAAGGTACCTGAAAAGCACCAAGGTCAGGTTCTTAGTGTTTGGAGGAGTGGAAGAAGAGCTCACTCTAAAGGCGTTACACTGATGCTAGCTTCCAGAATGACCGAGATGTTTCTCGCTCACAATCTGCTTGGATGAAGAAATTCATAGCCCACCTCGATCTGGTTCCAAGTTTTCGGAAATCGATCGACATAATCTGTGATAACACAGGATCCATTGCTCAAGCCAAAGAGCTCAGATCTCATCACAGGGCCAAGCACATTCCAAGTAAGTTCCACTATATACGGGATATAATGGAACAAGGAGACATCATAATAAGCAAAGTAGACACAGATCAAAACCTAGTTGACTCGTCCACTAAACCAATGACTTAGAACAAACATGATCATCATAGAGATGCTATCGGTCTTAGATTAGCTACTAGTTTGTTTTGATTTAGTATTTGGATGTGTGAACATTTAAATAGTTATACTTTTGACTTCTCTTTTGATTTAATAGTTAAATGCAAATGCTGAATAATATAGTTGTGTTCGCTTTTAATACGTTTAATCCATGAATGTTGTATTCTAAATTATCCGTAGTCAGTCAAACTCGTGGAAACAACTTTGAATTAAGACTATTCTGACTTTGGACTCAAGGAGTTGACTTCCAAACTCACAGACCTCATTATGGATGACGTTGGATGTAACTCGCATCAAATCATCTTCATGGATCTTAGTCATAAGATTTTTTGATATTGGTATACTTATTTAGTATCCTTAGACCTGAGATACATATTAGAACTTTCGTTTACTAAAGGCTGTTCTTTGATCAGTATCAACCGCTGTCGCGTAACTGCCAACCATAAAGGTATTAGTTGGGAATAATCTGAAATTCAGTGGGAGTTGTATGTAATCAAGATGGGATTATGTACTCTTACATGATATGTAACAGTTAGACATCTTGGCACCCTTGTTGATTCAAACTGGTGAAGTGTGAGGCCTCACCCAAACTTACTGTGTGTTTGATTAGACCACTTTGATTCTAGATCGAGAACAATAACGATTGAACGCCATATGAGATTGAATATGATCCATATCTCATTGTTCAATTGATGTCTTATACGGAAAGGATATATGACAACGATTACCGTAAGCTCATTATCTTGCAATAATGTATTCCAAGATGTTTTGGTTAATGACTTTAAAATGTCATATCTTGTTGGGGCAGCTATGTGTAGCTAGAACACCGCTAGCTGTATGCGTTAAGGAACTTAATCGAAACCGTCCAAATGGGAGACTGTTGGAAAATATGGACTGGTTCGATTAAATAAACACAACCGACCGAGTTATGACCCGTAAGAATTACACCTTGGGCAACGAACATAAAACCCACTTAAGTTAGTTAACCGGTATTGACGAATAATTAACGGGATTATTATTTATACTAATTATAAATAATAATATCAGAAAGTTTATTAGATAAATAAACTAGCGTGGGCTTTTAAGCGAGAGTCGGGCTTACGGCCCGGTTAGCTTGTTATTATGATTATATAATCATAATACCCTAATGATGAGGATATAGAATTTCTTGGAGAACAATTCCTTCGTGGCTCTCGTTTAGTCTCTGCCACACAAAATAACCAATCAAGCTTTCTTTTGTGATTCACGACTGCAAGTATCGGAACCGACCGGCCCACCTTAGGCAAACTCCGCTACCAAAACGGCCACCACCGGACAACGCCGCGCATCCCGCGTCGTCTTCCGCTGCTGCCGCCATCAAGCCACTGTCGCTGCCGCTCTTGCGCCATCGTCACTCCGTTTGTTCGATTCGTTAACTAGAATTGTTCGTTGAACCTCGGTGTCTCAACCGGTTATTCATTAACCGAGGTATATATTTATCTCATCGGTAGTTAATAATATAGTGTATATTATTACCGTGCTCGTATGGTTTTGTAACCGGATTCTGTCGGGTTTAGTTTCAGTGCTTATTATTCGTTTATATTCCGCTGCACATTTATTAATTAATAAGATTAATTATTATTTGTCACATTTATTGAACCGAGTTTAATAAATAAAATTTTGACTGATCACCACTGAAACCCTACACTATTTTCTTCAAATGCATGTTAGAAATGGTGGATCTTTAAAGCGAGATATGTTAAGTATGTTTATATAAAAGTATAGAGCAAAAGGGTTAAGGAACCTGGTTTGCAACGCTTTAATTTATAAACACAACACTCACAAACTTGGACAAAACTATGAATGCTTCCACGATTTATCCATTGACCGTGGACACCTAGTCTAAGTTATAGTGTTTGCGAACATTATGCTTGGTATTGTCTACGTTTGAGAGTAAGTTCTTTTCTAAGGGTTTAGACTTGCTCTTGAGTATCTAAGTTATTAGATCATTTAAGTCTATTTCAAAGGATATTTTAACCATTTTGATGGACGTGCTTTCTATATGATGGTGGTGGATATAAAAGTGTGTTATTGCCATTTTTTCATAAATCATATCTATAATTTTATTCTTATAGAAACTTTATCTTTGATTTGTCTTCTTGTGAAATTTAATATTTGGCAAAATATCTAAAAATCTCGTGTATTTTAGTTAAGTTCCATTTGACTACAACTTTGTTATCTAGTTTGCTTTTAGTTTTTAATCTCTTTAAAATTCAAAATCACAACATTATCTAATGTTATATTTCTGTTTTGTGAAGTTCTTGTCATCATCACATAATCATTTGATGTAGCATGGCCATTCTTGATATCCAACGTACCATTTGATGTATGTTTACTTGTCATGATATGTCATAACTTTACACATAATTCAAATGCAGTTTTCCACATTTAAGCAGGTTTTATTAGCACATTCATTTGAACCAACACTTTTTTAGTTGTTTGAATTTTTAGTGTTGGTCGGCTAATCAATGATAAACAAAGAAAATCAAGAAACAAGCAAAAGGCGCAATCGTGTGAATTCATTGGATCCAAATAAATACGTTGTTGATTGGTTATGACTTAAAACGATGAATATTCGATAAATCAAGCTCGAAAAGTAAAATAAATGTTAGATGGATTTAGCAATTTAAATGTAAATGAAGGAAAAATTAAATTAGAGTAATAATTTGTTGGAGTTCGACAAAAGAGTTGCAAAGGTTTTTTTTTTAAAATCCCTAGAAAACTCTTGGGGGTTTGATGTCGTGAATCCTAATCTATCCAATGGTGCTTCATCTAAGCTTAAACCCAGGAATATGGCACATAAGTGGGATTCGAGCCCGCGACATCAAGCATACGAAACCCTAAAATGAAGTTAAGGTAAAACTCCTGGCCGCCCAACCAAAATGGTGATGGCTAATTTTACTTAATTTTAAATTCAAAATTATAAATGACAACAATAAAAAAATCTAAATTTTGTGGGCTGTGAATAGAGGTCTGGTCAAAACCGGTTTGACCCAAACCGGTTCAATTTATAAACCGGTTTAAAAGCAAGAGAAGCCGACGTCGATTCGGTCCCGTTTAGAACCGGTTTTCCTCAAACCAATTCAGTTTTAAAACCGATTTGGTTGTTTAAAAGGGGAACCGGTACCAAAACCGACGGTTTGGGTCGGTTCATGAACCGGTTTGGGTGAAACCGGTTTCCTTATCAAACTGATTCAGGTCGGTTTTCCATGAACCGATCCCAAATGGTTTTTTTTATTAAACTCTAGCTATGAGACACTAAGACTCACAAAATAAACCCATATTGTGTGGGCCTTCATCAATCATTATAATTCTGATCTTTTTTTCGAGTTATGAACTTTTATAAAGAGGGAATTACATATATCCCCTTATTTACTTACCTAATTACATATATACCCAACTCAAAACCAAAATTACATATTGTCACACCCGGTTAAGCAATTTGCAGAAGCGTAAAACGGTAATGTAACAGACACCACTATTATCAAACACATTGTTTACAAAGAAACATTACTAACTGTCACACCCCTACCTAAAGCGGAAATACCAGGACGTGATCCGATTGCTCACAGCTCAAGGATACTATCATAATATAAAAGTGACAATATCTAATTAATTATTTTATTCAAAGTATACACACATTATTCAATTACAACAAGCAATTTAAATACATGAATATAAGCTCAAATAATGATTATCTTGATTATATCCTAAGGTCTTGTCTACGTGTTCAAACTTCAATCTTCAATACAAGCAACCTGCATATGCATAGAAAATGGAGTTTGTCAACATAAAGTTGAGTGAGAATATCACCAGTTTTGCATGTTAATATAAATAAGCATAACGTGATAAAAGCGGTAAATATAATCAAACCATAAACAAGCATGTAGATCGTTGCCAAGCGAATCGGGCGTTGGTTAATAGCATGAGAACCCAATACATGGGAGTATGATGAACCCCTCCGAATATACGAATGAATGAATATTAACACAAGTAAGTATGTAACACGTATATTTGATTAAGTCACTCACAATTACACGTATGCATTTGTTTGATATATTATATATATATATATATATATATATAGTATGAAATACGGATTTGTACGCATATGTCCCCAAAACGTTTAGAAAAGTTGGTAAAACGGGGGAATGATAAACTCACCTTAGATTAATGACAAACGAATATAAATATGAATAAGCGAGCTAACGAATAAGCGAGTCGTCCACTACATGTCAAATGATATAAATAATTCAGAATCTGAGATTTTAGGATATGAAAATATAAATGAAAACGAACTCGTTGCCGCTAAAGTCAATCCAAACGAACGTTTAGAATTCAAGTTATGTTTGTTTTAAGATTTAAGCGAGCTGGTACTGACCAGAATCCGAGCAGCGAGTCGGAAGTCGGGTTTTGGTTAGTAGCCTTAAAATTTTGTTACGAGAATAAAGTCATCTGGACCAAACATTGAATCCGACCGGAAGTATGAGAAAACGTTAAGTCAAACTAGTTGACCATTTTGCCCTTTAACAAGTTTTTAAACGATTTGACCAGTCAACACCCTTCAACCACCGAAATTGATTGAAGGTTATTGACTAGGGAATATGTATGAACGATTTCTATGTTTACAACTTACCCAAAAAGTGAAAGGATCAACAGAAACAATGAGTCAAAGGTCGGTGCATAAGCAAAGTCAACCAATTAAGCGTGTATCTTCAACAATAATGCAAAAACCAAAGCGTATTAAGAGAGACAGAATGTAGGACGGCCGGAGGAGCATCTCTAGGGTTCATGTAAAGTTTTGTGGTAATAATATTATGATGTGTTTATATAGAGATTACAAAAACGAACCATATTTAGTATATTTACTCGTTTAGGAAACCGAATAAGAGTTTAATGATCAAATCGATGAAATAAGCCAAATGATTTCGTGCTTGATCAGTAATCTAATGGTATGGACTTGTATTTTAGTTAATATCATTTTCTTGGACCTCAATTCACTCAATTTATGCCTAAAATAAGCGATTTACATGCTAAAAACAAATTAGGAAACAAAATAAGCTATTTAATGAGAAAATCTAGTACAATAACTAACAAAATTTGGCTTGGACACCAAGAAAACGAAATTGGACCAGCTATAACATTTATTGGAGTTTAAGTTTCGTTAATCTAATCAAAAATGGGAAAGAATTGACAAAATTAGTCCCTGTAGTTCCTGAAAATGCGATTTTTAGCCGTTTTAAATGATTTTAAAGGTTTCTAAGGATTATTTTGCATGATTGAAAGTTATGAAATTATAAAATAAGTTAAACCAAGTTAAATACATGTTTTAATCAGTTCAAAAGATCCGAATTACATTCTCGAATAGGTTTAAACAAATACGAAAAATCCGAGATGTTACACTAACTAATTTACAATATATTACATTGTTCTACATCTATTACATACTAGGTAATACAATCAAAACTAGTCCGTTAACTACTTTACGTCATACTCGCATACTCGCACCAATCTACATCTATTACATACTAGGTGATACAATCAAAACTAGTCTGTTAACTACTTTACATCATACTCGCATACTCACACCAATTTACATGGCCTTGATCACAATCCAAACACATAGCACATAAGCAATCTACTTCAAGTTAACTGTACACCTGAAAAGCCTGTTGAAAACAGGTCAACTATGAATAGTTGGTGAGTTTCATAGGTTTCAACAAAATCAGTTATGCGTACCACACAATCATAGTTTGTATGTACGCATGTATGCAAATATGTATTTATTTTTGTATGTATGTACATCTGAATGTTTGCATGTGCATATGTATGTTTGTATGTTTATGATATAAGTATGAAAAACTACAATGAGATCATGACTGTTCGTTCGTGCTACATGCCTCTATTTTCCACGTAAAACCAACCACTGTGCCCCCCCGTCCGCCCATAGTATGTATGTATGTATGTATGTATGTGTGTGTGTATGTATGTATGTATGTATGTATGTATGTATGTATGTATGTATGTATGGATGGATGGATGGATGGATGGATGGATGGATGGATGTATAGTATTTCCCATGCACACTCAATCACTGTGGCCCCCTTCAGCCCACAATATGAATAATCACAGTATATTTTTGGCATTCATGCCATAATCAAGTTAGTTTGTTTAGTTGTAGCAGAACTTGGCACATAGGTCATACTCAACTTAGTTTGTTTAGTTGCAACAGAACTTGGCTCATAGGCCATACTCAACTTAGTTTGTTTCTATTGTGGCCCCCCTTCTGCCCACAATAACCTCGTGGCTTCCACTGCCCACGTTATTCTCATGGTCGTCATGGACCACGTTCCCCATGGCCATTACAGACCACGTTATTCCCATGGCCTTCACAGACCAAGTTATTCCCCAATTTGTTATGTTTAACATTACATAACGTGTTTGTATAAACATGTAGTCACATGTAATTTCATAATGATTTCGCATAAGTACTATCTCAATCTAATTTATCAATTAATAATACTATTCCCCTTTCATCAGCTCATAGTCAATCATTATGTTTGTGAGGACTTTTCGTATATGAACATTTAGGTAATTCATATCTTGAACCATTTTTAGATAGATAAACGTATATAAACATGCTTTTCACCCCAAAAGTTCATAAAACAGTTTGAAAAGAGGGGTCATGAAACTCACGGTTTAGTAGGTACTCAGTGCGATGTCGGCTAGGGATTCGTTTCCCTTGCTATCACTTAGTCCCTATAGTTAATATTATATTAATATTAATATTTTAATATTATTATAATCTCCATACTAAACTGGACTGTATATCTAGTTTGGTTATAGCTGTCACACCCAGAACATGCCAATATGCTTAAATTGTGGCGTTGTTCATTGTCTAATGTTTAAAACCGAACTTGGCTCAATTTCCATGTTTCACCAACTAGGTTGATGTACGTCTAATAACCCTGTAATAATGACCCTCACAACTAAGCTTTAAATATAAAACGAAAATCCTAAAATCACACACAACCGGCAAGTGTATCGATCGCAAGTAGTATAGACCTAGGAAGTCCGAGTATTGAACACGTGGACACGTAAGGACGCTAAAGATCACTAACCCTAGACAAGACCTACCTAAGAATAATATTTGTTTGATTTTTGATTTTTAATAACTTAACATGACTAATTAGACTGACTGACAAAAGTTACCTAAAATAGCAAACTTAACAGAAAACTTAACTGAGTTGACTCTTGGATAGAGAAAAACGTCTACCAAGGTCTGAATCAAACTGTAGGCCTGACAAGCTAATGGATTGGATGATATCTAGACACCGGTCCCTAAAAATGACACGACTAAGGATCGCTCGGGCTCACTAGATTACCTCTCGGTCTCACTCAATAAACCCTAACTACTCAAAATCGGTTAAAACGACCAAACCGGGAAATAATTGCTAACGTGTTCTAATGCTAGATCACCTCTCGGTCTCACCAACACTCGACCCTAATGGCAATGAATACTACACAACCAAGGATAGAGGAACGATTTAACTTTAACCAAAATAGATCAACTAGTCACTCAAAACACCTAAACCTGACAAGAAACGGACTCGCTCTCGCGCAATCCTTATTCTAGCATGTAAAGGCAATGAGATAACCCTACTTCTTATCACCTCTCGATCTCAAAGAAAGTGTCTAACCGTTGTACTTTAATCAATTAACCACGCAACAAAACCCTACGGTTGTTCCTACCGCAAACAAACCCTAAACAACAAGTTTAGAATCAAACAATGCACCGATCAATCAATACAAAACTAATCAATCAACACACGGGGTTTATGCAATAAATTGATATAATTTTCAGCCACTAAACACAACCTATTTCATGTCTAAATCAAACTTTACAATAGCAATTAAGGTTTATCAATCAAACAATCTAACAAGCTCATCAAACATTAACAATTTTCATCTTTCCTAGGTAGAACTAACAAGATTAGCCTCTCATAATTTTTGGACAGCAGCAAACACTCAACAAAATCATCATTAAACTCATACCAATCATCATAATAATCATCCAACAATCAATACTAATCAATAACAAGTCAATCCTTAAAGCAATTGCAACACTAGTTAACAATTCAACAAGAATAAGAAAGATTGATGAACAATAGTTTAAGGAAAGGATATGTGTTGGTTTTCGGCTGCTCTTGCTGCTGTGAAACTGATGTTAAACGACCATCGAGGCTTGTTCTTGCTTGTTCTTCCTTCCCTAGCCGCCATAAGTCCAAACCCTTGCTTCAAAAAAACTTTTTTCCCTTCTCTTTTGCTGCTGCCGATCGCTGCTACTATTTCAGCTTAGGGTTTTTTTAATTTTTTATATATTATAATATAATGTAAGATTTGGGCCTCCATGATGCATACGGGCCGGGCTATGAGTTGTTTCTTGAAATCCTATGCGTAAAAGGCCCTTAACAAGCTCGAAAAGCTCGGTTTCTTCTTCCTTGTAACCCATAACCTACAATATGAATAAACTTACGTAAAACCTATATAAAACGAGTTAAAACACAAAATATAATATATTACGTAGATAAAATGTGCGGAAAATACGTGTGTTTTACAACACATCAAATATCCCCACACTTAAGACTTTTTCGTCCCTGAAAAAGAATACTACACAGGATCATACCCGAGTTTAATCGACAACTCTTGGTTTTATTTATTCATTATTATTATTAATATATATTTTTTCTTTTTTAACGTATTAGAACAAGTGACCCGTTACCCAAATATCTCTTCCAATTTTCACCTAATAATTTAGATCAGGTCGATTGCCGATATTAATGTCCACTTTTAACCCATGCCCCTAATACTTACCGAGGCAAATAAGGCGTGACGATTCTATTAATTTGTATGACTAAGTGAAACCCACACCTAAAAGCCCTACTGCCACTTCACCAATTCCATTATGGTTTTACCGGGCCGAGCCACCTCAACTTGACTTAAACCTTTTGCCACATGATTAAAACATTTCGACTCATATACAAACTATAGACTCAAAGTCTCTTTCAAGTGCACGCAATTACAAATGCATTCTTTCTTCTTCTTCTTTTTTTCTGCCTTTTGGCTTTTTGCATTTTTTTTAATACTCATAGTACATGGCTTTGCATGAATAAAAACAAATACATAAGATAAAACAACTAATATATACAGACGATCATGTGACTCGAGGCTTGAGTATGACCCGGCTTTTCATTCCAGTCCTGTCACGAGCTTAGTTAAACAAACAAAACCCCTAAGATGTTTCCCACTAAAGTCAGGCCATTTAAGAGGTTCAATTAGGTCAACAACCAAACCACCCTTTCATTCTCAAAGGCTGAGCCTACCGACACACGATTACTGAGTCTAAATCGTTCGGTTACCATACATTATGTGCGGGTTTAATGGGCACTGTTCTTATTTATTATATATATATTTTTTGAAAACACCAAGAAGTCATAAAATAACCACTACTCGATAATAATATCAACTCCTGTTTAACGTAGAGAAAATAAATTTCAAGGGACTATTTTTTCAAAATTTTTCAAATCTTTTTTTTTTTCAAAAATTTTCCTACAACTAAGTAAAATAAACCCCATCCCCACACTTAGAATGAAATCGTTCTCTATGAGTATAAGGAAAAGAAATAAAATAAAATAAAAATAAAACAGAAAATAAAAATAAAGTATACAAGACTAAAACAAAGAACGGGTTATTCCCCTTGTTTGTGTGCATGATTATAGCTAAGTAGTATCCAAACGACCGTATGGCATTTCATTCGCGGCCGCAACCTCGGGAGAACCCGTTCCACAACGCCATCTTAGCTACCATGCGCATAATATAACTTGCAAAACTCAAACTCGCTCGCATGTAACGGCGTACACACGGAAAACAAAAACATAAACAAATAAACATATTTTTGTGTTTTTGGTTTTTAATTTTTTTTTTCAATAATGGAACACCCCTTAAATCGACCGACTCGAATGGAGATTGAGAACGAGCGGTTTCATCTTGGAACATTCTGAAATAGACAAAAACAAATAAAACAGATAGCACAAAAATATAACAAAAATACAAACTCTACAACTCGGGCAGTCTCCCGAGTAGTGCATCCATCACGTCTATGTCTCGGAGAGCGAGTCAAGGTAGAATACCTCGACCGTCTGATCAGTCACCGGCTCTCCTATGTAGTGCTTCAGTCTGTGACCGTTCACCTTAAACTTCCCGCCTTTATCCTCTATCTCAAGAATGCCGTACGGGAAGACCTCAGTGACCGTGAACGGTCCAGACCATCGGGATCTCAAATTTCCCGGGAATAACCTCAACCGGGAGTTATACAATAAAACCCAATCCCCACACTTGAACTACTTGTTACCCTTTAACTTCCTATCGTGCAGTTCCTTCGTCCGCTCCTTATACCTGAACGACTGGGCGTAAGCGTGATCTCTCAGCTACTCTAACGTGTGCAACTGGTGGAAACGAGTGCTCCCTGCGGCAGACATATCAAAGTTGACCCTCTGCTGTGAAACTGATGTTAAACGACCACCGAGGCTTGTTCTTGCTTGTTCTTCCTTCCCTAACCGCCAAGTCCAAACCCTTGCTTCAAAAAAACTTTTTTCCCTTCTCTTTTGCTGCTGCCGATAGCTGCTACTATTTCAGCTTAGGATTTTTTTTTAATTTTTTATATATTATAATATAATGTAAGATTTGGGCCTCCATGATGCATACAGGCCGGGCCTTGAGTTGTTTCTTGAAATCTTATGCGTAAAAGGCCCTTAACATGCTCGAAAAGCTCGGTTTCTTCTTCCTTGTAACCCATAACCTACAATATGAATAAACTTATGTAAAACCTATATAAAACGAGTTAAAACACATAAAATATAATATATTACGTAGATAAAAGGTGCGGAAAATACGTGTGTTTTACAACACATCATGGGTCAAGTTGATCGTTTACGCGTTTGAAGAATAGGTATGACCATATAAACTCGGGTAAATGTGTTAGTTCATAAAATGATTAAATTTATAAAGAGAAATCACATATTAGATGTCTGGATTCGCTACGGGGCTTATTTCCGTTTATTCAGTCTGGTTTGGAGAAAAACACGCACAATCCATCCAAATTGTCTGAATTTCTCATAAAAAGTTCGCTTTTATTCAATTAACCCGAAAATATGTTTTTTGATCACTCTTGATGTTCTGATATTCCAACAGATTTGTTAATCACAAAACTTTGTTTAACCTTCAAATTAGCACAACTAATTATCTGCCTATCATTAAATTATGAAAACTTATACACTTATCAAGTAAAATATGTAGATTTTTATAAAAATATTTTTGGATTTATTTACTGATCTATTAATTTATAAAAATTCATTTTATATGCTATATTTAACCAAAAGATTTTAGAAAAATCCGATAAAACTCCTGAGTGGCCCAAATAACTCCCAAAACATCCTGTAACCAGAATCTAACACTTTTGCCAACTTACCTTTTTGAGCCAAAAACGATCATAAAACTCGAATAAATGCAAATCTAGAAAACATATCTAGGGTTCTCCAAATGACCCCAAATTTATATGTTATCATATTATACCATAACTGAGTTCTCTACAAAATTTCATATTTTTTCAAGCAGTTTAAGTATTTTTCCCAAATAAACACCCCTAAATGGTAATAAATTCGTCAAATATTCTCATATGGTCGAAAAATTACCAAATTTGGAAAGGGACTCATTCATATGGTACCTGATGTTCCGGCAGATTTTCATAATCTAACAACAAGCACGTCACAATATAATCCTATACATCCCCTAAACGAGTGTTTCCGCAATACCTTTGCGGTTTTCGTTCGTTTCAACTCTTTTCCTCAAATTTCCAAGTTCTTGTCCTTTTAAGTAATTTAACTATAGGTCCTATATAATAAAACCAAGCATGTATCATCAAGATATCATCCTTGAAACATAGGGTTTCGGTGAGGGTTTTAAACCGAACTTTTGAACCGTAAAAACGTGATTTAAGCCCTATAATCTGTGTTTACAGCCAAAAAAATTTATCAATTCAGATTCCTAACCATTTGTAAGATCATAACCTGTTTTTAGACCATTTTGTGGGTTTTAGCATGGTTAGAAGTGATTTTTGGTAATCAAACTATGTTTATATGTGTTTAAACATGTTTAAACAAGTTCAAAATTGACCAAAAGGTTGGAGGGAGTTACCTTAGGGTTTTGCTGAAAATTTGAAAGAGCAGCAGAAGTAGCTTCAAAGGATGCTATTTGGATCTTCCTATAATTGTTTAGAATGGTTATAATGTTAAAATATATAAAGGGGGTTTGGTCTAAGTTGGCGGTTGGACCCTTTTTGGGCCCCACTTTGGCCCATTTGCCTCGTTTTGCCTGCCCGAATGTGAAATCCCGAGTCCAAGTTTATTTCAGGTTCGGTTTTTAGAGAGAAAAATATATCAGGTATGACAAACAGTGCGAAAACGAGTGCTTTTTGGCCAGTTTATTGTAAATTTAGAAAAAGATACTATTTGTCTGTAAAAATCCAAAATATTTTCATAGATCACTTAAAAATCCATTTGGTTATTCGTTTGTTTGTTACGCAATAACCAGTTAATCGTTCGTTCGATAAACAAATACAAGGTTTTGTCACGGATGTCACAAATATATCCCCCTTCATCAATAAAATTACATATAATGGCAAAAATACCCTTAAGGGTTATTATAAAACCTTTGACAACTTCTTCATTCACCCTTCGATTTTTCTAGGGCGGACTTCTCTAACCAATTAACCGGAGATTCAAAGTCTGGCGACCGACAATTGTAACCAACAAATTCAAACAAATCAAAATTGTGAAACCTTTGATGACTCCATTCACCCATTGAGCGATTCCTATTGCAGTTGTTCTTAGAATTATTTGGCTTTTATACAACTATTTTAGTTGGCTTTGAGCGTATGCGCAGAGCTTTGTCTGAATCCCCACGACGGTGTTTGAATCCCAGTGAAGGTGTTTGATACCTGGTGGCTGCGTATGAATCCCGATGGCGGCGTTTGCTCTCCTCCGATTCATTTGAATCCCGACAGAGTTTGTTGTAGGGATTGAGATTTGATCGATCTGACCCGATTCGTTTAGTATGAAAAACTTAAATTTATATGTAGAACTTGAAATTTTGGTGGAGTGTTGTTTGAGGTTTTAAAATTAAGAAAATAGAATTACTTTGATAATAAAATAGGATTGGTATTTGATTAGAACGATCTGTGAAAGATTTGAGCAATTTGTTTGTCTTTCGTTTTGAATTATAATAAAATAGAACTATTTAGTAAAAAATTGATAAAGTTATGTTTAAGTTATGATAAATAAAAAAAGGGGTAGGGTGGTCATTCTACAATTTAATTTTAATAGATTAAATCAAAATGGATAAATTTGATATTTTCAGCTTTAAAAAAGGAGATATATGTAGTTTTTTTTGAGTTTGAGTTGAGTATATATGTAAGCACGCGGGCTAGTTTAATTTTTTATTTTTTAAATTATTGTGAATATATTAGTTTAGTTTGTTTTTTCTATACATGTTTGTATAGAGTTATTATGGTTAGGTGGTCATGTGAAACGTATATGTGTTGTTTAATAGATCATATTAAATGGGCTCTCATAACTCTATAATTCAATGTGGCCCATATGAATGTATAAAATATGCTATGTTTTTAGTTGGAGTTAAAGTTTTGTTTTAGTGTTTTATTTACGTTGAGTTGTTAGGTTTGGTTAGTGATATGGAACATATATGCTGTTTAATGCATCACTTTGAATGGGCTCTCATGAATGTATACAACGCTTGGTAGTGCATTGGGCTTCGATTAAGTTGATGTATTTGAATTTTTGAAGCCTAATTTAATTTTCACATATATCTCAAGCGGGCAAGTCGAATATTATTTTAATTTTGTTAGTGTTGTTTTTTTTATTTTTTCAACGGAGTTTTGTATAGATTTAATACTTTAATTTAATTTGGTTCATTTTTACTTATTTTTTTGTATGGAAGTTTGTTTAGATTTAATACACGAATATTACTGTGTCCGTCATTCATGCAGTGATTTTTTGTTTGAATGAAAATATTTGTCCGTTCCTTTATAGATTGATTAGAAATTTATAATTTTATTGTTTGTGTAGAATGTTCATTTGCATTCATTTATGTTGTTCTATTATGTTTGTTTAACTTAATGTTCGCTTAAATTCAAGAACTGCTCATCTAGGCTTAAATGAACACATACTCAGTTTTAATGAACGAACATGAACACAAATTTCTGTTAGATTATATGTTCGTGTCCAATAAAGTTAAATGATCGAACATGAACATGCCACATTTCGTGTCCGTTTACATGCATAATCAATATGATTATAATTCACAAAAGATCTTATAAATTTAACAATAACTAACCTTTATAATTCATTGCAAAGCTATTATACCTAGCAATTGACAAAAACTTAAAACTATTTTTATAAACAAATATAAGATGTAAAACTAACTTTGAAGCCATTGTCGAATCTATTTTATGTAACGCAATAAAGAACATTTGGGGAAATTCGTTGCAAATTAATAAGTTCTCCGATGATATTAATCCACCACAAAATATACATTTTCGTTTTGTTGCAAGAATCTTGACTCCAAATGGATGAAGACGTTTTGCCAGTTCAATGCCAACATTTCCATATCCCATAAGTCTGTTATCAGACAGCCAAGTTGTACAAATTATCAACAGTAAAATATATATTCAAATTTACTACCAAATATCTCTAGGCAGAAAGAACGCAAAATAACATGCCGTGTCACTAAAATAAATAATTAAACACAAATAAGGTATAATAGTAAAAATCAATACATAATCCTAATAACTTCACAATCTTAAAGTTTTTTTTGCTTTGATTCTTCTCATTTTCCAACGTGACCCCCACGATAGCCCAAAATACGGCTTGTTAGTGACACGAACTGTTCGGAGAACCAACCGGGGATAATGGATGACATACTTCCGGCGCCATTGACAGCGATGGCGTCTCAAAACTGACGACACCACCATAACCAGTCATTTGTTTCTCTGCAAGTTCATGCTCAGGATGACTACGCAAGCTTGGATGATAGACACGCTTCACCTGTCAAAGTAACACAAATAACTGTCAGATTCATCATGCGGCAATTTGGATCCGTTTTTTATCTATCCGTAGATTGTGGTGAAAATTTTATAATATTGTTTCTAACAAGTTTTTCTAATTATATTAAAATAAGTAATAACTGATAAGTTGAAAGAAATACATAAAAAAAGTGTTTTATGTGTCAACTTGACTGAACCCATAGTCCCATAGCATGAAATTAAAAATTTTCACCCAGACCCATTTTGACACATTAGCCAACTGGGCCGGGCTCATCTTAGTACCTTTGGATGTGCCTCTAAAACTTCGGCCATCCTCTACGCAGTGGAACTTCGCTTCTGTAAAAAAAATAACACCATTAACAATGCCAACCAAAATAATTTCAACACCATTAACAATGTCAACCAAAATGATTTCAACATTCTAACATTACGTGTTGTTTAATCTGTGTACCTTTGGATGTGCCTCGAAATGAGCAGATATGCAGCATTCTGACATTAAAAAAATAACACCATTAACAATGTCAACCAAAATGATTTCAACAATGAAAAGCTAACAATAATGAAGAATACTTACAGGATTAATAGTGCCACTTAAAAGATGATGCACAATACAAACCTGAGAACTATGTCAGTAGAACCACTCAAGCAACCACCAAGCACCTAAACATAAAACAAAAAAGTTAATAGAAACATATGCAATGCTAGTAAAAAAATAGATTAGATGCTTACATATTGTGACCACCAGATACTTGGTTGCAGAGTGCAAATCAATATCAGCACCAAGTGCAACAGCCTTCTGGTTCAAAGGTGCAGCAAATGTTCCATCAATGAAAACCAAGGCTCCTTTAGCATGACACAGCTGTGAAACTAACTCAATGTCAACAAATCTTAGAAACAGGTTCGTTGGTGACTCTGTGAAAAACAGACTAACCTGCAACATTAAACAACACATATACATGAATCCCTTTTTAATAAAGTTGTATTCGGTTTTGTACTACTACTGAGTACTGACTTTGTGGTTATTTAGAGCATATTCAAGTCCAGCAATATCTGCAGGGTCAATGACTGAAGCCTGCATACCAAGACAAAAAGGAGATTTAAATTCTAAAATACCGCAGTATTTCATGCATATTACCGCGGTTGCACCTGTTGCTTTCGTAACATGGTGTAAATCTTCCTAACGAACACGTCTCACAGCAATCGCACCAGCTTCCACAAAATACTGAGTTTAAAAAAAATGTTAGAATTAAATAAAACAGCGGGTTCACAGGTTTTTTTTACATTTTTCTTTTCACCCATATAACAAAGTTGACAGTCAATTTAAATATTGTTTATGGTTTGCGACAAAAATTGACATACCATGACGAAAATATATGAAAGTTGGAGTAAAGTGTTTCTTGTGGTGTAGTGAGAAGCGGTGCAAAGTGCAAGCAATTCAACAACACAATCCAACAAAACTGATGTGGCCCTTTAACCAACATTTTTAATTTGACCCATTGCAGTTGATAATATAGTTAATACATCAATATGTGGCATTTGATTAAAGCCTCATATAGTCATACAATCAATAATATTGAGGGCTGGTGAATTGACGAAAGGTTGTTGATTTTACATACCTCGACCACATAATCATTTTCAATTTGCCATGTAGTTTTGTAAATTCATGTGTATTAAAAATACACTTGAATCATACAAAACTACAGGGCAAATGTAATTGTTATAAACTTTTATAAATGTACTTGTTATAAGTTATTATAAGAAAAGAATTCCATTTGGGATGCTACGAAATCGAATCGGTTCGAAACTCAAGTTTGAAATTTGGACCTTTTAAATTATAAAACAAAACTAATGAAAACAATCTTGTGTATGCAAATTGATGAGCAAATTGATGAGCAAAATCGAAAATAAAGTTTAAAAGTAATCAAAAGTTGAAGCAAAATTAGTACAAACAAGCAGAGTTATGCATGTTCATAAAATTAGGGCTTGCGTTCTACCAGCAGATGGTTTAAGAAATCATGGCAGCTCTTTAATTTTAGAGGAAGGGCGTGGAGAAGGAACGGCGTGTTGGTTACTTTCGAGTTCAGGGTAGTTCACGGAGACAGGCAGCAGCAGTCCTTGTTTGTTAGAGATGGAGATGGAGATGCCGATGAGATGGTGATGGTAAGCATGTTGTATTAGGTGTGTGTGTGGTTAGGGTTTCCAGATTGAAAGAAAGGGGATGATGGTTTGTAGGTATCACCCGTTGGCTATCCAGAAACTCATGACGCGTTGGCAAAAACGGGTTGAATCAACCAGAGCAGAAATCAAGCAACATGACAACCTTCATAAAAGGGGGGAGCGACTACAACGCGACACGAAAGATTTTAGAGGTTTCGTTTATATATATTATTATAGATAAAGTTAGTAAGAGGATATATTAAATGTCCCTTTTATAAACCAACCAACACCCAACACAGAAACAAAACCGCCCAAACACATCCTCCCAAGCCGGAGAATAACACATAACACCAATAATTCCAATCTGAGTAGTGAATCAATAGAATAAGTAGTTCAATAATTGATTAATTTTCAAAAAAACATCTTTTATTCACACGTAAGTAAAACTTTTTTTTGTCAATTTATTCTTTAAATTTTCAACTTCTATGCATGATCAGGACCATCGCACTTTCTTCCTTCCCTGCTATTTCTGGTGAAACAAGTAAATTACCAGAGTGACACAAGGAACACACCAAAAATACATACACAAAGGCCTTTTAAAAAATATAGAAAACGTATGATGTGCGAGGAAAACGACATTTTAAATTTCAACAAATGAAAGAACTTAAACTTGAAAGAAATTCTTTTACTTGAAGTGAAAGGTTAGGTTTTTGATTGGTAACATCAACACTTTTACCACTATTGCCGGGGTGTGTACCATTGGTTCACAGCCCACAAGATACTATCATACAATATAAAATATGACAATATCTAATTAATTTATTTATTTATTTTAAATTTTAATTCAAGTGCACAAGTTTTCAAATACGACAATATAACCGAAAACAAATAAATAATCCATAACAAAATAAAAATACAAATATTTCTTGATTTTATTGTCCAAGGTCTTTCTATGTGTTCTTCACCCTAGCTTCAAATCAACTGATAACCTGCATATGTGTAGAAAATAAACAGAGATTTGTCAACAATACATGTTGAGTATGATGATCACCAGTTTCGACACTAATATATATATATATAATAAATGATAAATGCGCAAACAAAATAATGTGAGTAAAATCAATCAAACCGTGAGCAAATAATGTGTCAGTTGACCGTTGTCTTGAGAATTGGGCATTGGCTACTATGACTAGCATACAAATGTGATTTTCGGTTGACCATCGCCATGCGAGCCGGCTTTGGCTACTAAGACCAGCATATAAATATGATTGTTGGTTGACCATCGCCATGCGAACGGGCTTTGGCTACTAGAACGGCGTGTGATCATACTTTAATGTGATTATGATGACCTCTCCGAATGTGATAAAATAACACTTAAACAAATAGTAATTAGAATTTAATTGAAATACACACAATATTTATGTTTACGGGTTTGTGCATATATAGAATATAAAAATATGAATTAGATATGCATATGTCCCCAAAACATTTGAAAACAGTAAAATAGAGGGAATGATATCTCACCTTATTGCTTAGGCGAGTATGCGAGAAATAGAATATATACACAATTAAACGAACGAACCGTCCTTTAAGTGCTGAATGAGATAAACCGAACAGACCGAAAACCTAGAGATAATAAACTATGATTAAAACCGAGAACGTAGCCGCTGGAATAGATCCAATCAGATGTCGAGAATTCCGGTTATGAGATATTTAACGTTTAAGCGAGCTAGTACTGACCATAATCCGAACAATGATTCGGAATTCGGGTTTTAGTCAGTAGTCTTAAAATCTCGAAACAAAAATAAAAGTATTCTGGACCACAATTCGGTTCTGACCAGAAGTGTGAGAAATTGATTGGTCAAAGTTGTTGACCAATATGCCCTTAAACGGGTTAGAGTCAAATTGACCTGTCAATACCCCTCAATCTAAAAAATTGATTTAAGGTATTGACAAGTGAGTAATGATGAACCATTCATCAGTTAACAACTTACCCGGATAATGATTGAGTTGATGGGAAAACGGAGTCAAAGGTCAGAAATTGTCAAAGTCAAACAGCACCTTGTAACTTCAAGTAATATAGCAAAAACGAAGGTGAAATTGATCGGTTTAATGAGGGTAAAGGCTGAGAGTTAGGATTTCAGTAATTTCTAGGGTTTGGAGATGTGGTGGGATTATATAGGAAGAGGTATAACTTGTAGAACAAGAAATTGACTCGTTTAGGTAACCGAATAACATATTGATGACAGAATCGAGTCTTGTAATCTTTAATATATCGATCAAATCACAAAGAATGAATCTAGACACTTTTCAATAGCATATTAAATGACTTGTAACTCAATTTTCGTGATTTAGGGTCATTTAGGGAAAGATTTAGCATTTAACGAGAATCAGAAACAAATTTAGCTGAACAGACGCTGCTGCGCGCCGCGCAAAAGGGGAGTTTTCATCAGCCTTTTTTTTGGCAGTTTTAGTCCCTAAAGTT
The DNA here is from genome assembly GCF_021521415.1 of Bidens hawaiensis. Classification (NCBI taxonomy): domain Eukaryota; kingdom Viridiplantae; phylum Streptophyta; class Magnoliopsida; order Asterales; family Asteraceae; genus Bidens; species Bidens hawaiensis. The sequence continues at coordinate 2,385,245 of NW_027491065.1, read as the reverse complement.
TGAAAAATGTATTTTAAGCCATTTTAAGAGATTTTAAGAATTTCTAAGTACTATTTGGCATGATTAAAACTTATGAATTAATTATAAAATAAGTTAAACTAAGCTAAATACCAGAAAATACAAGTTTTAAATAGTTTGAAAGATCCGAATTAAATTCCCGAATCGGTTTAAACATAAACGATACAAATACGAAAAATCCGAAATGTTATTTGGGAATTTATTATTTGTCGCGAAATGTTATTTGGGAATTTATTATTTCTCTTCACCCTTAGCCCAAACAACCGCGAAACATATCAAAAAATTTATTTGGGAATTTATTATTTGTCGTTTTGGACTTCCACAGAATTTGGTGAGCGATAACGGCACCAACTTGCCTGACAAGAAGCTACAAAAGTGGCTGGAAGAACTTCAAATCACTCACACATTTACCTCAGTGGCGCACCCGCAGGGTAATGGTGAGGTAGAAAGAGCAAATAAGAGCATCGTCGAAGGCATAAAGAAAAGACTCTTGGAACACAGATCCGGCTGGGTGGACGAGCTTCCGCACGTCCTTTGAGCAAACAGAACGCTGAAAAAGGCCAGTACGGGAGAAACCCCGTTCAGCCTCACTTATGGCACTGAAGCCATGGTCCCGGTCGAAATTGGTTTACCCTCACCAAGGGTCTTGATTCAGCCAGAAAGACAACGATGCGGAAAGACGGTTAGACCTTATGCTAACCGAGGAACGCAGAGACTTAGCCGCAACGCGTGAAGAGAACTACAAGCGGCAAATGCAAAAGTACTACAACACGCGGGTAAAACTCTGCAACTTCAATGTAGGAGACTACATACTGCGTAACAACGAGGCTTCGAACCAACAACGCTCAGGAAAACTGGCCCCGGTCTGGGAAGGGCCATACATTATCAAAGAAGTTCTGAGAAAGGGCGCATACCGGCTCGAAAGGCTCGATGGCACTCCCATCCCAAGAACATGGAATGGAGCTCAATTACGCAAATGTTACATGTAGATCAATTCCAAACTTGTAAAGAAAAGGCCTAGAGCCACTTCTAATGGAAATGATTCTCCTTCACATTGTGTTGATAGCCTTACCTTTATACTTATGAACTTCCCACACTGATATGCCGGTATTCACCGCATAAATATGGGAAGAAGTAAGTCGTTACGTGTGGAAGGCGGCAAAACCCGCATAAACACATAAAACGGTAAAAAAATTCTAAAGAAAAGATAAGGAAAACCTTCACGCAGGTCAGTTATAGGTAAAGTTTGGTCATCCCACTAAATGAAAGTGACGGTCCTACCCGCACAATCATGATAGAGGAAACCGAACATTAACCTATTAACAACCGCGCGTACAAAGGCTAACTTATTCAAAATACTTAGAAAATTTCTAAGGAAAAGATGAGGAAAACTTCCACGCAGGACAGATATAAGTAAAGTTTAGCCATCCTACTAAGTGAAAGTGACGGTCATACCCGCACAATCACGAAAGAGGAAGCGAAACTTAAACTTATAATCTGCCACGTTAAAAAGTTAACTTATCTAAGTACTAAAGAAATTGCTAAGTTAAATCAAAATATGCGTAAAATAAACAAGGCAAGGAATTAGCAAATAATCTTTATTCCACCGAAATTCAAATATTACAGATTGCTGGGTACATACCCGCATACAAAAGAAGCTATACAAAAATAAAAATCTACTCTAATGGTGGAAAGGGATCTTCAGGATCAAGCTTCAGGACCACTTCCATTTGGACCCGCACAATCAGTAGAGCGTGGCGGTTCAAGGAAAGCTTTAAGGATAGCTAGCCCATCATCAGCAGCAGCAACTTTGTTCACCTTCTCCACCACCGGATGCGGGAAGGCAGCATACTGGTTCACTGCTTGGTCATAAACAGCTTCAGTATCCACATCATACAAAGGGAAGTTGGAAGGCGGGATGCCTTTCTCAACGAACCCTAGACCAAGCAGGAAGCCGGCCTTTTCCCCATCCTCATGAGAAGCGTTGAGGGCTGCGCTCATGGCATCGTCGTATGATGTGTCCGTGAAGACTCGATGCACAACCTACAAGAAAAAATACAAGTGTCAGAACCTTTTCTATGTACAAAGAAAAGTGTAAAGATATGAAATTACGCATACCTGAGACAACGCTTCTCGAAGAAGCCATTCCTTGGTAACCAGAGCTTCCTGGAGGGCAGCTTGAGCTTGGTTACGGGCGCGTTCGGCTTCACTTTTGTTGAGGTTGGCAAGCAACACTTCTTTAGCCGCAGCCTCTTCAACGCCCTTTAGCTTCCGCTCAGTGTGGTCAAGCACCCCCCTCTGGTCCAAGATCTCTTGGAGCTTCTTGGCGTCTTCCATCGCCAAGGCATCATGAGCTTGTTGGAGCGCCTCTAGTTTGGCTTTAAGTTCCTCATTCTCGAGGCGTAGAGGCTCAGCAACAGCTTCAGCCTTGGTGGCCCTCTCAGTTGCGTTCCGTGCAGTTTCCTTAGCCAGCCGAAGCTGTTCGTTAACAGTTTGGGCAGCCTTGGAACGGGCCTCGAGACGGGCCTGAACTTCAACTTCAAGGGCCTTGAAGGCCTTCTCCTTCTCCGCCGCAACGGCGGAGAGCCTCCTATTCTCCTCCCGGACAGCCCGCGCCTGAGCTACTTCTTGGATACGAGCTGCTTTTAACTTGTCGTTTTCACGACAAAGCAGCTCGACGCGCGGCTGCATCCGGGCCAGGAGAATCCGAAGCTCGTTGGTTAGCCTACCCTCCTGGTAGCTAGCCATTGCTTCCCCCAACGCACCACTGGGAGCTGCGTGACGAGCCCACTCCACGCACTCCACAGGCGTGCGAAGGGTTGTTCCTCGGCGGATGTTCCATCGTGGAACATACACTTCATTGGAATCCGACACTGCAAAAAAAAAAAAGCAGTTAGGAAAAGATGATATAAAAAAAAGGCCAAAAGAACCCTACGCACCTGTAGCCTCAGGTAGGTTGACCAAACCTACCGTCATGGGTCCGGAGGTGCTCCTCCCCGCTCCACCCTGGAATGCGGTAGCATCCACGCCTGCACAAAGAAGATAAGTATAATGATGGAAAGCTATGAAGTTAAAAGTAAAGGAAGTTTGTACTTACGGGTTTTCTTGAGCCTAAAAGTGCGAACAGGCGGGGACGAACCCGATGGAGCCGGCCTCTTTACGCCGCTCACCGTCGTCATCCTGGGCTGCCCGGAGGTGACAGTCGTCGCAGCCTCCGGAGCAGTGGTCTTATCACCACCAGGGTTCCCCGCCACCTCCTCGCTTTCGGTCTCTGAATCAGACCGATTCACCGGATCGGCAGTGGAGGCAACCTTCGCCTTCCCCTTCCCGCCGGCAGCCTTCTTTTTCCGCACCAAAGGAGGACCATCTGCGGATTCCTCATCAGAAGACAAGATTAGAGGAATTCCAGCAGAGGTTTCAGCATTGAGAGGTCGAGGGTTGAATAACTCCTTACCTGGCCGCCTGGCGCTCAGGATCTCGTGGCCTGGCGGGTAGACCTCCACGAACCGATCCGCCGTCTGTTCAAGGATGGGCAACTCATTCTCATCTAGAGCACGAGTACCCATCCGAGCGGGACCATCAGCCTCCCGCGGATGCAGGAGTGACTGCAAGTCATTCCCCTCTGAAAAAAAAAAAAAAAATAAACAGTTAGAAGAAAAACCTATATCAACAAAGAAGACAGATCATACCGTAAGGGACAGAGTTCAAACCGTATTCGAGGACGATGGGAACCTGCGACGCCTCCTTCCACACCCGGCTCATCCCAAGCATCACCATCCCAGACTCCGCAAAGCGGTATACCGGAGTCTGGACCCGGGAGATCTTGGCGAACCACTCCGCCTCCTGGTAGTTGAGGGCGTGAAGGGCGGGGAGTGCTCTCCCATTCTTAAAGGTCATCGCAAGGGGGACGACGCGAGCGGAGATATAAAAAAACTCACGCTTCCACGACCGAAGACTGCGCTCGGTAGCGCAGATCTTCAACCCCTTGATCCGATTGACCAAGGTGTACCACCCCTGGATGCACCTCCAGGAGTAGAAGGTCATCAACCGATCTACGTGGGGCTCCACGCCCAGAATGAGGCACACCCACTCAAAGTGGCGGATCTTGGCGATCGCCATCGGGTGTACCTCCGTCAGATGCACGCCGTGCCTCTCCAAGACACGGTATACAAACTTCGTCAATGGGAACCTGAGATTCCCATAAACGAAGAATGCAGCGTACACCCCTATCTTGCCCTTGGGGGCATCGTACATCGTCTGGTGTGGCTCCGGAAACTCAGGCTCGAACGGCTCGAGCATGAATTTCCGGACGACGTACCGATAGAGGTCGGCCGGAAGAGCACACTGGCACTCGCCAGCAGTACTCTTGTCATCCTTATCGGAAGTGGACGACGGATTCTCGACGAACACGTCAGACTCCTCGGCAAAAGAAGACATGTTTCGGATGTACAGAAACGATTTCAGAAGAATGCTCGACGGAATAGTGAGTATTCGCCGGAAATCGTTTAGAAGATGAAGAGAGAAGTGAAAGTGTGAATTACAAAGGACCCTCTCCCCCTTTATATACTCATCGCAATTAATGCGATGAATTTAATGCGGAAGAGAGAGAAATCGCAGGTGCAATGAAACTATGACACGTGGCAAAGAGCAAGCTAGCAACAGCTGTTGAAAGGACGCGTGCCATTAATTTCGCGGCCACGCGCCCGAAAAATCGCGCCCACGCGCCTGAAAAAGCGCCTGGAATGACTATATACTGTCACGTCGCCATAACTTCCTGCACGTCCTGACACTGTCAGAAGAAACCGTCGGATGACGTTTCAATAGTTTGGACTGTTCTTACCCTTTCACCAACTTTTCGAATTTCAAAAAGATTCAAAAGTAAGCGGGAAAATACCCCTTACCTTGGCAACCAAGAAACTATTAGACAGGTGCGAGTACAGTGTTAAGGCAAAACCCTTCACATACTTGGCACCTGCAAGGAATTGAAGCCAATAATACCTCGGCAACCAAGTAACCATAAGACGGGTGCGAGTACAGTGTCAAGGCAAAACCCTTCACATAATTAGCACCCGCAGGGAATTGAAGCCAGGAATACCTTGGAAGTAAAGTAACTATAAGACGAGTACGGGTACAGTGTCAAGGCAAAACCCTTCACATACCTAGCACTCCGCAGGGAATTGAAACCAAGAAGGATCTTCTAGGCAGTGCTTGCGGAAACGGGAATAACATCCCCGCATAGCGGGAACGTCGAGAACTAGACTGTTTGAACCTCCAAGATGGAATTGGTTGTTTAAACATAATTGATCACTATGTTCAAAACTACCAAAACCTCATGGAGAATCTACACAAGTGGAACTCAACACTCCTGACTTGCGAGGAGGTTACAGACCTACCCGCATCACACCCAAAGATCAAGCAGAAAAGTCGGGAATTTCTGCGTGGCATTAGGAAAACCGCGGGAAGAATCCCAACGGAAAACCTTAAAACTAAAAACCCTTTTCAAAACCCCTTGCTAAAGTCCAAAAGTTCACCTCACTTATTAATAATTCATGAGAAGAACATTGGACTGGGGGGGCTTGAAGAGGTGGGTCCCAGCAGAGCCCAGTTGGACCCGCAAGATTCACCTTGAAGAGGGACGTCTGCGCAAGGACCAACTGCTTCCGCAGGACCCACCATGCCCAGAGAAGACCTTACGCGCAGTACGCCAGCTGTTCCCGCAGGGAAAGCCTCCCAATGGTGAAGTACCCCGCTTGTTCCCGCAGCTGCGGATACAAGCCATCAAGGAAGGCTACCCGCACTAATAGCAAGGCTACACGCACAAGGCACTAACTCTTGACACTTCAGTAATGTCACCTGAGGGAATGAGCAAGGCGGGAATACTCCCGCCCAAATGAGTCAGTCCGTATGCTTCTGGAAGATCTTTTGTACTTACCTGCCAAGGTATGGGCAAAATAGACGATCTGACCAAAACAGCCCATGAACCAATCACAGGGTGACAGCTCACCGACAACAGTACGAGGAGGAGCACCCTCTAGTACTGTTTGTCACTATTAGCCGCTGCCTACTCACCAACCCTCACTGTGGGACGTGCGTAGCCTACAGTTGGTGGAACAGTGCATAGCCGGCAGTAAAGGAACAGTATACAGCCGGCCTTGTCACTATCGGCCGCAGCCTATCCACCAACCAGCATGGCTTGTGTGTAGCCCACTGTTGGTAGAACAGGAATACTATTCAGCCGGCTGTACCTTCTTGGAAACCTACCTTCGGCTATAAATACTCCAACACCTTGGAATGGTAAGGGGGATCTGATATCTCATTATCTTATCTTCTCTAGCAATCTCTTAATATACACTTATATTCAGAGCAATCTAGTCTGATTCTCACGCCGGAGGGTGGTCACAAGGAGGAAATCCCCCCCTTCTCAGTGACGAGCTTACGGTGTCTGTTTTGCAGGTCACCTGAAGAACAACTTTCTTTGCTGGACCTCATCCTCGTGGGAAACTTCTATTTAACCCCCAGATTATCCGTAATCTGCCCGAGGTCAATTAGTGTTTCTTCACAACTATACCAGAAAGGGTAGGGCAAAAGGGTTTGCAAACAAAGTAGTGCAAAATCATTTTACCATGGAATTCTGGTTGTACAAGCCAGTTTATCCCAATTTCATTTTGAGTTATTTTTGGGATTTGGAAAGAAATGGGAGAAAATGGGAGGACACCATGACGTTTGAGGAAAAATAAGAAAAGATCGGGAAAACCGATGAACGTAAAAAAAACTGTTGTGACGGTTACGTGGCATGCGGGGGAAGAATTTGACAATTTGATAGGACTACGTACGCTATAATAAATATAATTCTTTTCATATGTTGAATTTAATCAAAATTATGGATTTTTCTTATTAATCTACTACATCTGAAGGCTGAATTAACTTCACTTTTTCTTCCAGTTTTTCATAACATACTTATTTTTTCTAAAACAAAAGGAGCAACAAAGATTTCCTAACCAAATTCTACGTCTAAACTATCATAAATCTCAACACCACCACCTCCTACCTGAATTCCATCGGAAAACAAGTAAACCCCAACTGGGTTTCTGCTGACATGGAACCGGATTACTAGTCGGACTTACTTGCACGGTGGATGGCTCCCCGCGAGGATATCTTTATCCCGGGTTTGGATTATGTTGATCAAAGAATTGAATTGTTTACTAGAGATGTCCACAAATATGTTATCCAGACATTGGATACGTCCGGAATTCCAAGATGTTTGGGTGGTGATTACTTCGAAACTGACTTATCCAGTAAAGCCTGGAAATATCCTCCTCCGGTTAAAGATTTCGGTAATGGCAGTTACTCAATTTTCTTCCAAATTCACCCTGATTTCACCGAAGAGTATAACCTAACGATCATTATGTTGTTTCGCCACCACGAAGGGTTGAAATACTCGCCGGAGCGATTTGCGGTTAATAAAACCCTTCGGGTGTTTACAAGAACATTCAAAAACTCAAACTCGAGTGTTCATTGCCCGAAATAACTCAATGTAACAAATCAGATTATATTCGGGATGTTTGGGCGAGGCGGTTCCCCCCCCCCCAACCCCCCACGGGAGCAACGACGAGGGTGTAATCAGTAACTACGGACGGTGCCGGTGGTCAAGACACGACTACCCGTAGACACGTCTGTGGTGAGACGAACGGTTGGGCTCGTTAGGGAGTAACGGGTGGGTTTATTCGACACATTGCTCGTTTAAACTATTCGATTCGTATTCGGGTTGGAATTGTTTGAACAACCGGTGGTTGTTCTTTTGGGGGGGATTCTAATCAATGCGACAGTTTTCAAAATCTTCTTAATTTCGTGTTGGATTATGAAATCAGAATCGTTCCACGGGTGCTCGATACGAACATTACAAACCCGAGAAATCGGTCTCAGTCGGTTTGCATCACAAGCGTGTTCAAAATCGTATTTTGGTGGGAAAAATTGTCCCGGATACGATAGTAATGAATTCGGGGGTTACACGATGGGGTTTGCTGGCCGAATTTGAAAAAAATGTATGAAGGAAGCTAGGGATGCTGCTGAGTTTTGGGCATGGGTTTTAGACAGGGTGAGGCGAAGGAATGTGGTGGTGCCCGAGTTGGTTTATAGGATGACGGTGGCGACTGGAGGGTATGCTCGGAGGCTTGCGTTTAATCAGAATAAGATGGAGGCTTTTAATGGTGCTTTTGTGGATACGTTGAGGGAGTTTGGGGTGGTTGACAATGTGATGGATCATTTTGACATGACTTACCTTTGGATTATGATAATCGGTGCAACGATGGGGTGCATTACCGATTTACGGTAGAGCTCCGACGAAGATGCAGTGGCGGGATGGGGAGATGGGGCACCAGTACTTTGTGGATTTGATGTTGTGTCAAAGTGTTGTTGAATTTAGTGTGTTCAAGGTACCTAGGTGATCATAGAAAAGGGTATGTTGTATGTATTTTTGACCTTTTAGAAATAGTGAAATGGCTAGACGGAGTTTTTTACCAAATTGGGAGTGGGGAAAATTAGAAGAAAAATTCTCAAACTAGCCATTTTTATCAAGCCTTTTCAATTATAGCCCAAGAGCAATACAAATTTCCAAAATAGCTAAATATTCTGTCGGGTCCGACGGAATTTTAGCACCATCCAATGGAATTTTTGGACCTTTAAAAATCATGCCACGTGTCAAAGTATTAATGCATCCGACAGAATTTTAGTAGATCCGACTGAATTCTTCATCTTTTACCTCTCAAACCCTAAACCTTCATAACCAACCTCCATCTCTATCTTTCTTATTTCTCCACAAAATCAAGTAAATCAATAATGCAAATCACTTAGTGTTATGAGGAGAATACAATCATAGTGTTCAATTTCACTCTAGAACTCAAAATCAAAAACCCTCTTGAAAAATCTAGGATTCGTCGGACAAATTTAACAGTCGGAACCGACAAAGCATGAACTGAACCGTCAAATTCGACTGTTTATTAATACGTCGGTTTGTTTCATTAATCCGCCGGACAAAACGTAAACCTGTCGAATCCGACAGAATAATATGCTTCGTGACGCATCCCAATAGACTCATTATTTCGTTGGATCAGAAGCGGCCGTCGTCGGATCCAACGGATTAGTTTGGCTATTTTTGGAATTTGTTTTGGTCTTGAGCTAAAACTGGAAAAAAGTGGGTCAAAATGGCTAGTTTGAGAATTTCCCCAAAATTTAATTACCAAATAGATTACATGAAAGTTATTTACCATAATAGGTTTTGTAATTACTTTTCATTTATTTTTAATTTATTTCCGCATGGGCCCCACCTTCACAATCTAATCTCCTCTCCTATCGGAGTTTAGGGGGCTGTTTAGGATTCCTTATTTTCACCTCCTTATAACTTATAAAGAGAAGTCATAAATTACAAATATATAACTTATCAACATTTCCTCTCACATAATAATGAAATCCAAACACTTTTTTTTACTTATCATAAATCATAAGCTATAATGAGATAAAAATAAGGAATCCCAAACACCCCCTAGGTCACCAACCATCACCATCTTCGCCACCGTGCCGGCCATGCTCATCATTGGAGCTCAGATCGTCTCTCTCCCTCATCGGTTTTCCTATCTGATTTTAAGTTTTCACCTTTTATTTATTCTGAACTTGTTTTTTGTACACAAATTAATTCGATTGAATGGATCTTAACGAATTGCGACCTAGATCCAGTTGCTCGGTTTCGAAGTGGAGATTATAACCAATTTCTGATTTCGCTTCGCGCCATTATTTCTTCGATTCGATCACCATCTGAGAGTCGAATTGCTTGAGGAGTAGGGTTATGTGACCAACTTGATAGGCTGTTGAACTTCCAATTACGCCGGTACAGATCACAAATAGATCTTAGTGGGCTAAATCCTCCATGTTTTTACACTTTTACTCGATTTGAATATCCAAAACGCTTATCGAACAGTTATTTTGTTCACAGATGGAACTGAATTGGTTGTATTGATTAATTTCATTTCGTGATTTGTCATCTTCGTTCAGGTTACCGTACTGTTGAAGAACGAGACAAATAACTGAATGCTGAATCTTTACATTTGGTAATAACAGGGATGAAACCAAGGACAAGCAATTATAATTTCTTGCTGAAGCGAAGCGAACATATTGAAATAGCTTGAATAAAAATTGAAATTTATCAGATCGCAGAGAGAGAGGGAGATAGAATGACGATATGAACTCCGACGATGACCATAAGGCAGAGCCGAAGATGGTGATGACTCGCGGCCTAAACTCGGGTAGGGGAGGAGATTAGATTGTGGTGGGGCCCATAAAGAATTAAACTAATAAAAAACCTATTTTAGTAAATAATAACTTTCATTTCACGTAATTAAATTTTCCTTACTCCCAATTCAGGCTTAGAACTCTGGCTAGACATGACTATGGGAAAGTAAAGGATGTTGACGGTTGATTGTTGAGTGCTCCGTGTTTGTACTTCCATGGGCTAACGCCTAAACGGCTAAACCTGGCAAGCTCTATAAATTTACTCGAAAATCTTATCAGTTTTATATTCATCCCAACTCTTAACTTGAAACTGTATAATACCTTTTTTTATACTGAAAAATTGTAAAATCACCTTTTATTTTACTCTAAAGTTTTAGATTTACAATATAGAAATTCAAAATAGGGTGAGTCTTGTAGCAATAGTAACGTTGCTAGACATTGTCAAAGGAGCTTGCATCGGGATCAATCGTTTTGATGGTGAAGGTTCAAAGTTGTAAGGGTCTGTTCGGCATGAGGTAATAGAATTGAATGAATAAGGAAATGGAATGGAATGGATCATTATCATTTCATTGTTTTGTTTGGTTACTATGTAGAAAACTAGGAATGGAATGAATAATTAATTAATGTTGTTAGACAAACCAAAAAAAAAGAAGGAATAAAATAAAATTGGAGAATAGATGGTGGTAGATGTAGTGGGTGGTGGCGGCGGTAGTGGTGGTGGGCAGTGGTGGCGGTGGTAGTGACCAGAGTGGGAGGCGATCGGTGATGGTGGTTAGTGGTGGCCAGTGACGATGGTTAGTGGTGGCAGGTGGTGTGGCGATTGGTGGTAATGGCGGGGGCGGTGGTGGTAGGGGGATGTGGTGGGTAGGTTGCGGTGATGGTGGGTGGCGTTGGTGGGTGTCGATGGTGATGGTGGTTGGCGGGCGATGGGGGTGGTGGAGGTGGCGTTGGTGATGGTGATCGATAGTAATAATGGGAGGGTGGTGGAGATGAGTAGAGTGAAAAAGGGGATGAAATGAAAAAAAAAACAAGGGGGTGGATGGAATGGATTTGAGGTGTTTTAGAGGGAATGTAATGGACAATGTAATGAGTAATTCAATTCCCTAGCCAACCAAACACACTTTTCTTCATTCCTTTATAATGGTCCATTCCATTTCACCTCTCATTACTACATACTAAACGCTACCTAAGTGTTTATTTTTCAAGGCAACGTATACTGTCAATGTCTTGTGTTATTGAGAAACAAGCCTATTAGCATCAAATATGAAACAGAGGGTGTTTACGGTCCCGTTTTAACGGTTTTTAGATGAAAACGTGAACCAAACCCTTAGTAACAGTTTGGTTCCACGGTTTGAGCATGTTGCACTTTTATACAAAATGTCCAAAGTAAAATATGATATACATACATACATATATATATGTATATATATATATGTGTGTGTGTGTGTGTGTGTGTGTGTGTATATATGGTAAGGATCCTAAGAGAACCATTGGCAAATTGAGAACTTTGAGAACCATTTTGAACCACTAATAAAAACCTCTAAAAAATATTTAAAAATTTATAAAACAAAAAAAAAAACGAATATTTAAAAAAAGTAAAAGAACCAAAATTCTTATATTTCATTCTGATTTCATTAAAAAAAATAAAAAAACAAATTTTTTTTTTCTTTTCAATTCATATTATACCTATACACATATGTACACTTTCATTTAATATCTAGTTACTTAATGTACACATATGTACATTATCATTTACCTTAAATTATACATGTGTATAGAAAAAAACATGTGTGTACATATTATACATATATTTATAATAAAAAACATGTGTGTACATATTATACATGTGTGTACATATTACACATATGTATACTTTCATTTAATCTCTAGTTACGTAATGTACACATATCTACATTATCATTTGTGTATAGGAAAAAAACATGTGTGTACATATATGTACATATTATACATATATGTATAATTTAGCTAAACCGAGATTTTTTTATGTTTTTTTAGAAACCAGGATGATAAATAAGAACTTTGGTTTTATTACTTTTTTTATTTTTGTGTTTTTTTTTTGTTTTATGATTTTTTTTATTTTTGCGTTTTTTTTGTGGTACAAAATAATTCTCATAGCTATCAATTCTCAAAAAGTCTCACATGATCCTGATCATATATATGTATATATATATATATATATATATATATATATATATATATGCAAGGGGTAAGGTTAAAATGAAAACTCACTTGAGTTATGAAAACCCGCGAAAACCCTATGTAACATCGGTTTTTTTTTGTTACATGTAATATATGTTGTAGCATTTAATACAAAACATCGTAACATAAAAAAAATGTTTTAATATTTTTTAACATTTTTTTATTAATTTTTATATATGTTATCAGGAGAGAGAAAAAATTATATTTATATTTACATTTTTTATTCACTTTAATTGTGGATCACAAGATTTAAATATTAATTAAAAACATGTGGTTGAGAATGAGTTTCTAGAGTTTTCACAACTCAAATGGGTTTTCATTTTATACTTAGCCTATATGCACGTATATATATAAGTGCATCTTTCAAGAATTTACAGAATTTAAGTTGTTAAGCACAAATTTGAAAACTAAGTTGTTAAGTACAAATATTTTTGGATTAGCCCATCTGTTTTATTACTGTAGTAATATAAAAACCACAACTTTAATTTTGTTAATATGCCTGATATTATAATTTTAGAGTTATGTGTCATTTTAGTACCTGTGGTTTGTTCAACTACGCAACTTTAGTATCGTTTTTAAATTCATTGCAAATGACTATCTCACTTTTCTAAAACTTGCAATTTTAGTACTTTTTTTATAACTCCGTCTATTTTGTCCGTTAAGTCAGGGCCAAATTAGTAATTTCGATTATTTTATTTATTTTCTCTTTTGAGCTAAATGTCATTTTCATACCTGTAGTTTGCTCAATTATGCAACTTTAGTACATTTTTTTTAATTTATTGCAACTTGATACTTTAATTATTTTTTTATAGATAGACAAACCAAAAGAGACATTACATATTACGTATTACAATTAAAAGGTAATTAAAATACATGATTGAATATGAAAAACAACCATGAAATGTATAACATATGTTTTAGCTTTTTGTTCTTGATTGCCAATTTACTTCTAGTAGCTCAAGATCCGAGTTCATCTTAGCCATTTTTCTTGCATATTTTTATGTGCATTTTCGAAAGTTCAGGCATGATAACAGTAGCTCTTTAACACATCGGATAATCAAGCCAAATAACAATAACACAACTTCGCACCTCTTAGTATAACATCAATTGAACTTGTGGATGAACGATGGTCGACGAATCACATAGGCAAAAAACCATATTGTAATTCATTGAACTTGAAGATGAACAACGGTTAAGGTTTGAAGGATCAATGAGCGCGGCCGCGGGGGGTTATTTTGTTCATTTAGGATTATAGATGATTTATTAATTGTAATATGTAATATCTCTTTTGGTTTGTCTATATATTCAAAACTAATCAAAGTATCCAGTTGCAAAAATTTCAAAAAAAAAAGGTACCAAAGTTGCATAATTGAACAAACCACAGGTACGAAAATGTCACTTAGCTCAGAAGAGAAAATAAATAAAATAATTGAAATTACTAATTTGCCCCTGACTTAACGGACAAAATAGACGGGGTTAGAAAAAAGTACTAAAATTGCAAGTTTTAGAAAAGTGAGGTAGTTATTTGCAATAAATTCAAAAACGGTACTAAAGCTGCGTAATTAGACAAACCACGGGTACTAAAATGACACTTAACTCATAATTTTATATACTTGTTATATAATACTTAAAAAGAAAATATAACCAAATCATATGGTCCGGTCCGGCTTCACACGGTTGCTTTTTGGTATAAACCATAAATCAAAACGTATGTTGCAGTCAGTGACGGAACTTGAAAAGTTACATTGGAGGGGCAAAAAATTTCAAACTAGTAACAAGTTCACACATATATAGTAAACAAATTTTTTTCATCAAATAAAGAACATAAATCCCAAAAAATAACATCTTCTTTCACATAAATGAATATTAGCTTTCTAATAGGAGGGACAAAAGATATAAAACATAGCATAATTACAAAGACGTGAGTCATATATTCTACTTCCGAGTCGAATACCCGAGGGGGCCACAACCCCTCCCCGTCCTTAATAAGGTCCGCCCATGATTGCAGTTTGCATTATTGAAACCAACCGACCGAAAGTTAAGAGAAAAAATCGAACTGTAAAACCAAACCGATGACCGATTTAGACGGCTTCACGGTTTCAAACCACACCGTGAAACCCCATTATGAAACGGCCGACGAGAAAAGTGAGGAGGAGGAATTGTTAATAGGATGAACAAAAACGGATTTTGAGGTTATTTTATTCGAATGGTTATACGAATGAAAGATACAATGTGAACCTTTTTTCCATGTAATTAAAGATAATAAAATCACGGTAAAAAATATAAAAAAACCACAGTTAATTTCCTTGTGAAATATATAGAGGCGTCATGAGAGAATAGAAGAATAACCCACCCATCTCTGTAAGTCAGGTAATAATTCTACACCATCTCTTTTCTTTCTTTCTTTTGGGGTTTTATTCATCGCTTCGATCTATATCGTGTTTGCAGGAAGATCATATCATCAATTATTATTACACCAAATGCAGGTCAGTTATTTCTTAATTAGACCTAATTAATTTTTAGTTAGTAATTAGCATACTATTCAAACTCCAATCAGCAACGTAATTCAGTATAACAATTAGACATCTTCGCCCTAACTAATTCTAATTTTGGGTTTTGCATCTGCTTCACATGTTCATATTTTTGTCCCCTAATTTTGATTCATTAGGCATCAAGAGCAAGATTATTCAAGGAATACAAGGAGGTTCAAAGGGAGAAAGTAGCTGATCCCGATATTCAGCTTGTCTGTGATGATTCCAACATATTTAAATGGACAGCACTTATCAAGGTCTGAATACACACACACATATCTATGTGTTTTGGTTGATGAATTTCCATATACATATACAGGGACCATCAGAAACGCCTTATGAAGGTGGAGTTTTTCAGCTTGCCTTTTCTGTCCCGGAGCAATACCCTTTGCAGCCGCCTCAAGTGAGGTTTTTAACCAAAATATTCCATCCAAATGTGCATTTCAAGGTATCAATCTTTTCTTTCTTTCTTTTATAAAATCAGTCTCATCAATCCCATTTTAAAAAGACTTTAGTGTTCTCCGAGAAATGAAAACAAAATGGTTTTCTTATTTGCTGATTTGTAGATCTTTCGTAGCCTGCTCTTTTGTTTTCCTCGTTTCTTGTTCATTGGAATGCAACTTAACCTATTAATTTGTGGATAAACATATACATACATGATACATCATTAGCTTGACTATGTGTGTGCTGGGTAATGCCTACTTAGGGGGGTGTTTGGTGTTTAGCAAGTGATTATGTAATATTAAATAATCACTTCTAAGCATACAGGTCATAGAGAGAGTGTTTGAATCATAGTTGGAAATAGCGAATGGCTGTCAATTGCGACAAGCCATCTATATGCTGCGTAGCGATAGCGATGAAATAGCGCCAAGCAATGAAGTAGAAATTTTTTTTTAATATTTTACATTTAGTAAGTCAACCAAAGTAGCAATTATAATCAATATATAAACATTTACCCCACCAAAGTAGCAATTATAATCAACAAATACCACCAAGATAGTCTAAAAATGTTATTTATTCTAAAAAAACTGAATATCGCTATTTTCACACTATTGAGCCCCTAAACAGGGTGTAGCAGCGCTTAACCGCATTACAACAAAGCGCGCTATCGCTATCTTCACTATTGACAACAATGGTTTGGATGTAGTTTATATGACATTAATCGCCTGTTTGGGTTTTCGGAAACTTTTAAATATATAAGAAATCACTAGGTAAAATTAATTAGTAAATGCATTATATTTGAAATTACGAAAGAGGCTTTGTGGAATGGGAGTAAAAGTCCCTCGAGTTATATTAAAAGAAGAGGTAAATATGTGATCTATTTACCTTTTGATACATAGTATTGTTGCAGCTGGTATGAAACTGATTATCTAAAATGAAACAATTAGATATTAGAATTTAGAGGTATATGCTTATCCCAACATTAAGAATCATTAGTTTTGACTTACGTTTAGATATTAGTATTAGCACGGTTTCCGCTGTCTCTTTTTTCAAAATAAATTTCATGTATGTGTAACGTCATTGTTTTTGAAAAAAGTGCTTGTGGTGGTGTCGACGAGTGTCATTATTCTAAAAGTTTCTTTTATCTTCATATATCTTCTGTGGTTGTGTAGACAGGAGAAATATGTCTAGATATCCTGAAGAATGCTTGGAGTCCAGCTTGGACACTTCAGTCTGTTTGTAGAGCTATAATTGCTTTAATGGCCCATCCAGAACCCGATAGCCCGTTGAATTGTGATTCAGGTGAACTTTCTTAAGTAGATTTGAATTAACCTTTTCCATTTTGAATTTTTGATTCACAATCTGGCCATCTGCTTTCATTTCTTCAAAAATTTAATTCCTTATCCATATATTCATTTCTCTTGGTACAAAAAATGCAGTCTCTAACTTGTTAAAGAGATGTGAAAAGTAATTTAAAAAAGAGCTTATTTTAGGAACGTGCTGATATATACCACTAAAAACTTGGAATAATATCATATTGCCCAACCATAAATATTGATTTAAAGTATACCCATTTAAAATACTCAAAATTTCATATTCACGCATTACAGTTAATACAATTTATAGTATGACCATTATACCCCTCTACTTCTCTTTACACTCCAAACTCTCATTATTCTAATGCACGTTTTAAAGGAAGGGTATAAATGTCTTAATGTTGAAAATGGGTATATTCGATACTATGATTTTTGCTGTGTAAATATGATAATTATACGAAGTTTGGACGAGGATGTATGAATTTGTTTCTTTATTATATATTTGTATATAATATTATCAAATTTTGTGTTTTCTTATGCATATTCTCTTGGGCCATGTTATTTTATATTATTCTGGTTGCAGGAAATCTTCTTCGATCTGGTGACGTTAGAGGATTTCAGTCGATGGCTAAGATGTACACCAGGCTTGCAGCCATGCCCAAGAAAGGTTAAAATAATTCATTATCTGTGTTTGGTTCCATATCCACCATTGTATGTTTGTGTTACTGCTAGTTTACGGCTTTTGATACGTTTTGCTGTGGAAATTCGGTGTTGTTTTATGGGAAATAACGTGTGACATGAAGAATTAAACTGATATAAATGAAGATCAACTGCAACAGTGCAACTATAGCATTGCACGAATCTCTGTCAACTTAGATAAAATATGAAGTGTCCTGATAAACCGAGTCGAACTCTACTATAAACCACTTGAACCCAGTTCTAAAACATATTCAAACTCATTTGGTGAAGATGCCATTATGGGACGTCCTGTCCTATATTGCCGTTTCTAAAACCACTTGAACCCAGTTCTAAAACCATATTCAAACTATAGTTGCATATTTCCCAGTGGATATCACTAAAAGAGTCATTATTTGAACTGTCTGCCATAGTTAATCACGGTTGTTAAATTACCGTTACTGACTCTAAATATTTCCATTTGATTTGAAAACTATATGAGCCGACTGGCTTGAATCTCACCACTGAGCTGAAACTAAAGATTGAACTTAACTTGTTTAGAACTTTGTTGTAGTTGTCTGCTTTTTGTCCTGAGGGACCAATCACCGTGTTAGCCAAACACGGGTGTAGTTTAACTCATATTTTACTTGAGAGCTAATCAACAGGCTTAAGTTACTAGTTAAAAACTGTACTGAGTTAGTTTCAAGTCACTCACATACTGTTATTAGGGGTGCAAACGAGACGAGCCGAGCCTGAGCTCGACTAGGCTCGAGCTCGGGTCGTTTAGCTTACACAGAGCTCGGCTCGATTCGAGCTTTATTTTCAAAGCTCGATCTCGGCTCGTGAGTAGATTTTCAGGCTCGAGCTCGGCTCGAGGCTCGGCACGTTTACTATATCAACTATTTTTTATATAATTATAATTATTTTTATATTATTTTTTTCTATTATAACTTTATGTATAAAATAATATATATTATTTAGTTATTTCTATTTATTTTTTCATAACATTATATATATTAATTAATAATTATTAAATATATATTTTAAAAAATTATAAAAATGACAGGCTCGTTTAGGCTCGCGAGCTGGCTCGAGCTCGATAAGGGAAGCTCGGGTTCGTTTATTAAACGAGCTTATTTTTAGGCTCGAGCTCGGGCTCGGTTAAGCTCGGCTCGATCGAGCTTTTTAACGAGCCGATCTCGAGTAGATCGCGAGTAGCTCGGCTCATTTGCACCATTAACTGTTATCTTTGCGTTTAAGCATTTTAAAATGCTCAATTTTCATAATATGACCATATGCCAGCAAACGCCACACTCTTTGAGGGACCTAATAATAAAGGTGACATTTTTTTAATGTTGTGATTGTTTTTCTTATTTTACATATTAGGAACTGATGATGATTTTGTTGGTCGGTGTAGAAAACTTTTGATGTGTACTTGCGTTAGTTTTAAAATTTATAAAGATAATGATTACTCCTATAAAATTATTTTAAGACACGAGCAGTCAGGTGCGATCTAATCTTATTTTTCTTTCACACTCAATAGTCTCATTTGGTGAAGATTCCACTATGGGAGTATGGGGCATCATAATCATAAATTTCTTTTTGCCATATTAGGACTATAATTACTCGTTTGCCTATAGTTTATCATTAAGGTCCTGTTCGTTTTTAGGATTTGGAAGAAATTTTAAAAAATAAGATTTTAAATTCTATGAATTGATATGCTCGTTTCATTAAATGAAAGAATGGAAATGGAAACTAAATCCCATCAAATATCACATTTTATGGGATTTTAAAATCCCACCTACTTTATAAGGATTGTTATGAAAAATAAATGATTGTTTTATTAACCCTGATCACTAGGGGTGGCAAATGGGTTGGGTTGGGTCGAAACGGTTTAGGGTCGGAATGAGTCAACTAAAAAAAGGGTTGTTTTGGTTCGGTCGGAACAGTTTAGGGTCAAAAGGTTCGGGTCAGAACGGGTCCGGGTCGGAATGGGTCAAGGTCGGAACGGGTCAAAAGGGGTTTCGGGTCGGGTTTTTTTTTTTTTTGAAGAACGAGGGCAAAGGCGGAAACATTTTAGTCTTTTTACATTTTTCATTTTTGATTTATATTTTGAGTTATGATTTATTTATTTATTTTTTTGAATTTTTTTTGAATGGGTTTTATTAAACAATAATAACCCCTCAAAAAAATTCACAAAAATAAATAAATAAATCATAACTCAAAATATAAATAAAAAACGAAAAATGTAAAAAACTAAAACGTTTCCGCCTTTGCCCTCGTTCTTCAAAAAAAAAAAAAAACACACACACACACAACCCCGAGAATGAAGAAGATTCCAATTCCAATACATATTAACCAACCAAACACATGATAGGGATTCTCAAACATTCCATTCAAATTCCATTTCTAAATCCTTTAAAAAAAAAGCCTGTGAAACAAACGCGTCCTAAAAAGTCACTACCTTAAAACTGTATATGTCAATGAGCTTAGCTCAACCGGCAATGGAGAAGAAGTGAAGATCTGGGTTGAAGTTTACAAGATCTCAAGTTGAATATGATCCCGATGGGTTTTATTGCAATGGGCCTTCGAGCCGTGGTTTTTCTTGGAATAGGAGTTGTTGGACATGGCTACCCTACGATGTCTACGATTGTGAGCTTATGAGGTCGTCTTTTGTCATTAGGTTACTTAGAATATCCAGGCTTTATTCATTGATCATTTCAATTTATTTATTTTTTTTAACTATATATCATAGTTGATCACAATTGTTAAATTACACCACGACCGTTTCTAATCTCCAAAATAGTTCCACTTTTGGTGCATTTTTGAGAGGCAAGTATCCATTTCATCCATAGTTGGGGTTGTTCACGAGCCAAGTTTGAGCTATCTTGGACTCAACTTGGCTTGAGCTCAAAATTATACGGGTTGGTAGGCTTCAATCTCTCTATCGAGCCAAGCTTTGAGCTCGGTTTGTTTACATCTTAAAGCAACTTGTTTAAGAAAAAAATAAAACTAATACTGAAAACATATGAGCTTTGATGGTCACATGGATCGTAGATGGACCATGATCATATGGGTTGCGTTGCGTTGTGGTCAAACGGGCTGTTTTGATGGTCATGCGGGGCGTATGATTGTGCGGAAAAGTTCATTCGCTAATATTTGAGCCAAGTCATATGACTTGTATATATGCTAGTTTTAAGTGACCAAAAATCGACTAACGTAACAAGTGACAACCATATGGGACTTATGCCCCGTTTTCACCATGTATATACACTTCTGAGGAGGTGTATCATCAGCTCCCTTTTCACCAATACTAAAATCCTTATGCTATCTAATCTATACTAAATCTTGGATTTCGAAACATTAATTGAAAACAAGTAAGTTTAATAAATAGTAGAAAACAATTGAAAAAAGTTATATGAAAAAAAAACAGTAGTAACAAATAAAGATGCCTGTAAAGAATATGGCCACTTTTGGTAAGGATGACTAGGCCAAAACGTGAAAGTCGATTAAAAGAAAAGATTGATTATTTAAGTTGATAAGCTGCATTGCCTAAACGCCATATTTAAAAACTAACAAAGACGTCTTCGTCATTAATTATTCCTAAAACAAAAACAGAAACTAAACTCCACCGACTATCAATAACAATGTCACTTGAATACGTAAAATGCATAAAGATGTTTATTATGAGATGGTTTCTCACTTACCTCAACCCATACTTGTAGAAAAAATAACTTAAAAAGTTTTGATTTCGCTAGCTGCCACAAAATAGGTAGAATAAAGGGTTTTAGTTTCATTATATATTAACTCCCGAAGTTATCTTCTACTAGTTTGAATCCTTCGTGCTACGGGGTTTTATTTAGGTTTCTATTTTTATTAGTTTATATTTTGTAATGATTTTATTTTTTAACGTAGTTTTGTTTTGATTTAATACGTATATATTAGTTTCTTACTTTCATTGTATTTTTAAACTTTTGGGCTCTTTCAATTGATATGTAGGTTTTCTAGATTATTAACGAACGAACATAAAGGAACTCTAACATGTTGGCTTCTTAAACGAACAAACATGAACACAAATATTTGTCTTATAAAAAAGGGACAGTTGATGTAAGCGATGATGGTGGTTGACGCACGATAGTGGAGGTTGATGATGGTGGGTGTAATCAAAAGTTAACCGGTGATAGAGATGATAGACCGATGATGGAAAATATGTAGACGAGAGAAATTAAATTAGGGTTTGATTATAAAAGGGTTTCACAAATATATTAGATGTTATAATCCGTTTTAAGGCTATCCAGGTTTGATGAGACTCAAGACCCGTGAAAATTATTGTTTGATTATGAAAGTGCTTAACAAATAATAAGATTTATAACCCATTTAAGGATTATTAGGGTTTGGTGAAACTCATACCCGCGAATTCGGGTCAAACACATAAGAAGTCTCAAATAACAAATCAAGTAATCTAGTGGCTTGAAAGGGGGTGGGAAGCAACCCTAAAGTGACACACATAAAATTATTTGGTATGCATTTATATAGACAGACATATACAAGTTTTGGGATTAATATTTAAACTCTCTTAATATAGATTTGAACTAACTTTGAAACCATGCATTACACGAGTTGAATAGTATAATGTCATATACTTCATGATAGAGCTGCTGTCTAAGGCTCCAGACAGGACTCGGCCGATGTCTAGGACACTGACCAGAATTTTTGAAAAAGTTGTATACATATTTTTGTTAAACTTAATTGGTGAATTCGGTTGAATAGAACCTAATAAGGACAAAAGAATTTGAACAGATCTATTGAAATTATATAATCTAATAAGCTCTGAGTCTAGTAATGAAGTATTCAATTATTATGGATCTATTTGGACCTTTTTTTTTAAGTTATAAAGATCATTCTTAGTACCACCTTGGAGGCTTGGACTCTCGAAATTTTGGGAACGATGCTGCTTAGTAGTGTGGATTTAAAAGTTGTAAAACAGTATTTTGAGTTTAAATATGATTGAACTTACATATAAATACACTAAAACTAGTATTAATGAAATTGTGTTGATTAATATTATTAATTAATTAATAAAGCATTTATTATAAAAAGTGAAAATTGATGTTCATTGTTTATAAATCTCTAAATACTTAAATCAGAATGTTTTTCTAGTAAGATTTAATCAACAAAATATTCTTTTGTTATTTATTGAAAAAAATATAAATATATTTATCATTTATTTGGAAACAAAAGAAGGGAAATTAAGAAGCTGAAAAACAAATTTTTTTGTTTGCTACAAACTACAAAGTTGACGCGTACTCTTGAGTCTTGATAAGTGTTTCAATTTCTTCAACTTTATTTTATTACATATTTGTTTAATTAAAAATTTTATCATATCAAACAACTTGTGATAAGTGTGACCCTTTTAAGTCTTCATGACTCTGTAAAGTAAGCTATATGATAATAGAGTCCACTCGGATTCAATTTAATAACTGGAAATCGTGTGCGAAAGTTTTTGGGTGCTTTTCCATTTCATGATAAGTCTATAAATAGCTTTTAAAACCTCCTCGATTTCATGCTTGAAACCAACACACTTTAAGCTAAGATGCCTTGTGTCCAAATCTCCACCAATGTTTGCCTCGATGGTATTGACACCAATGCAATCTTCTCCGAGGCCACAAGAGCCGTTGCCCAAATCATCGGTCGGCCTGAAAAGGTAAATTCTTTCCCTCCCTTTCAAATTTACATACATAGGTTTTTTCTCTTTTTAATAACAATCGGTTTTATAATTCGTTTATAAATAATTGAACTGAATAAAAAACCGTTACCTAGTATGTAATTTTATTTTGTCACTTATTAG
The DNA here is from genome assembly GCF_021521415.1 of Bidens hawaiensis. Taxonomy (NCBI): domain Eukaryota; kingdom Viridiplantae; phylum Streptophyta; class Magnoliopsida; order Asterales; family Asteraceae; genus Bidens; species Bidens hawaiensis. Next base: position 2,361,915 of record NW_027491065.1, on the reverse strand, counting down.
GAATTTCTAACCATAGCGGTTTTATATAAAAGTTTTCCAAAAAAAATAAAAAAATTCTGTATGTTCTTTTTTTAAAATTTATATATTATGTAATAGGATAGATTTTTCTTTAATTCTGTAAATACAAATAACATTTTACCCAGATGTAATGATTGGTCTCACAAAAATGGTAAAACATGATTGTTGATTCGAAGTGGAAACTAATGACTAATTCATAGTTCGTAGTTCATAGTGGAGTTAAATCAGTTAATATAAGGTTTTCTTTTTCTTTTCTTCTTTTTAAATTTTAATACCTAAAATCTCATATTACCTTCCATTTGTAAACGAACACACACAGACATATATTTATTAAAGCAAAAAGACGATTTAAAACTCCTCTTCTGTCTCATATCTAAAGCAATAAGTAAAAGCATTTTTATATGATCACCATAACTCTCCACACGTAACAGGGAGGATTAAATATGTTTAGTGTTAAATTCATATACATGCGTTGAATAATTACAAATTATATTATATTATATTATATTATATTATATTTTTCAATTATTGAATTTCAGTCAATATAATATTTGCATAACCATTAAATTTATAGTATGTGATTAAAGTCACAACCTTCCAAAACCTTTCAACATTTTTATTATTATCAAGTAATCAAGTATGTTTACATAATCTGACCAAACTGATTGGAACAAGTTACGCCGAAACTATGCCAACGCACCTTATGAAACGAGACAACGATCAACCCTTTAATAATCATAATATTAATTGAAGGCTAGTTTTCTAAGGTGAACTAACTAAATATACCACATTTTTTCCTGACGACTCTATCTGCGTTATACTTTTAAACTACATAAAAGAAATAATTTACTTCGTGTCAGAATTTGAATCCTGACCTTCTTCCAAAAGACAAGCGTCTTTATTATTACCCAGCCCTGGTATGACAAATACACCAATATTTTGCATTCAAGTTATTTTTGCACCATTGATGATTATTTGGGTATGAGACTTACAAAAGATTTTCATAATTTTGAATACATTTATGGTATTAGATGATACTCAGTTCAATTATTCAAAATCATGTATGAGATGCATGTTTACCACATATATTAAAAATTTATTTATTTTTTTTAAACCATTGTGTAGTAATGCTTCATAGTAGTTTCAGAAAATAAACTTTTATTTTGTGACGTGTAAATGATATTATTTATATGTATGAAATATTAAATTATTTTTTTGAGATTTATGTCATCACGAAGTTAACATAATTTAAATATTTCAAATTTATACCGATAATGATATTATGTAATTTAGTAAATTTTAGATTGTTGTAGTTGTTAAAAACATAAAATTATATATATATATATATATATATATATATATATATATATATAAAACTATAATGGCAAGAAAAAAAAATGTAACTGAAAATCTCAACAGACATTTTTTTAACAAACTAACGAGTACACTAACACCCAATAGATATTGTGTTGGGTATCAATCAATCAATCAATCATGCCCAGTAAAATCCCACCGACAGCAAAGCTATAAGTAGGGTCTGGGGAGGGTGGGATGTAGGCACACCGTACCTCTATCCAAAGGAATAAAGAGGTGGCTTCCAGAGAGACCCTCGGCTCTAAGTACATGTATATGAAGCAAAATAAAGGAAATCAAAGTTTAACAGTTATATAAAAACTACTACTAATTATAATAATATTAATAATAAGATCACAGTTTAACAGCTATATAAAAGCTTATAATAATTATAATAATAATAATAATAATAATAATAATAATAATAATATATGTAAGGGGAATACCATTATGGTATGTGACCTAAATAAGTTAAGTCTAAGCCCTAAGGTATTGAATTCTCTCTAAAAATCCTTAACTTTAATTCTACTTCTCCACGAATTCCTATCCTCAACCATGTCCTCGGAGAGGTTTAGGTCTATTAAATCATGCCTAATCCTCTCATCCCAAGTCAATTTCGGTCGTCCTCTACCCCTCCTCCCCTCTATAGTAATGTTTTCTACGGATCTAACAGGATTCGTCGTCTGTCTTCTCTTTACATGTCCAAACCATCTCAATCTCCACTCTCTTATCTTGTCTGCTATGTTCGCCACCCCTAATCTCTCGCGAAACACCACGTTTCTTATTCGGTCTAGCCTTGTGTGCCCACACATCCAACGTAGCATTCTCATTTCTGCTACCTCCATCTTCCGCACTTGTGCCTTCTTGATGGCCCAACAATCTGTTCCATATAACATTGCAGGTCTAACTGCCACCCTATAGAATTTTCCCTTTAGTTGGGTATGAGACCAATATTTTATAATCAAGTATGAAATTGATATTATCAACAATCTACCCCTTTATCATCACTATTTTTTTTTTGTGTTATATCTCTCTCTTCTATATGGCACATTCATCGTAATTTTTTCCCTCGTAATGATGCATATACGAACACTAATTCTGTTATTGCAGTTTGTGATGGTGATATTAAAAGGATCCACGGATATATCATTTGAGAGGAACAAAGAACCAGCTGCATTTGCTGAAATAATATCTATGGGAGGCATTAATTCTGTAGTGAAAAAGAAACTGATATTTCAACTAGGCACTATTTTACTAGAAAAATTATCAATCCCAAGAACACGATTCTTTGTGAAGGTGTTTGATACAACCATGGCCACTAAATATGCCAAACTCTAGCTTTTTATGGGTTGATGCAATCATAGAGCGGTTTTTTAGGTTTTTGTAGCGGTTTTATGTATAACCGCTTTAGTTATTTTAAACCGTTTTATAGAAACTTTTTCTACCAGTGTTATAACATACAATTTTTATTAAATGTAACTTCTCTTTAATAACTTCTACTTAACTGTCCTTTTTATAATATTAGTGTAAAATCTAATAGTTTTAGGGGCGTAAAGATGATGATTTTATTTTGGTGGCTTGAGTATATGTATTGAAAATGAAATGTTACCAAAGTTTCAATTACAAAAAACACAAAGATAAGGTAATAGTGTTTGCTTATTGAAGGTTATAGTGTTTACTTATTGAATTTTTCAAATTAATATGGTGTTATCAATACTCTGTTTAGTCAACTAAAATCTTGGAACACATAGTTAAAAGTTGACCCATTCGAACTTTGATTGATCTCAAGCAACAAATATTTTAATTTAAAGTTATTTGGCTTTAAAGAGTTAGAAAAATCGAAATGATTACTTCCACCAAATTCTCAAAAACATCCCTTGAAAATAAAAACAATGAAAATAAAAATATGTCCTATTTCATAGCCACTAGGCTTACTAGTGGACATGATCCTAAACTGCACTGACTTGTTTAACATGTCATGAATTGAAATCCAACCAAATATTCTTGTGTAGCTTTGGTAATTGGTTGAACTCTATATCTATCCCACTCCTAACACGAAAGGATCTTCGACATGAACCACTCATCTGTTATGAATCTAGGCCAATTATCCAGTCCAGTCCAGTCCAGTGGCACAACAAAGCTATATAGCATGCACGACTTCTATTATAAACATGTTACATGTGTTTATTCTTACACATACGACCTGGTTTCACCACACCAAACCACTTCTATTTTGCCCCCTTGGGCCTCATTCTCCTTATTAGTCAATCTCTTGAAACACACTGAGTCATTATTGAATAACACAACTGTTGGGTTCCAGTGATGATCAGTCAAAAAATTTATTATTAAATCCGGTTTAATAGTATGTCAAATAATTAATTAAACCAATTAATTAATATGTACGCAAAGGAATAAAATCGAGTAATCAACATTTTAACGAACCCGACAGGATCTGATTACAAAACCATACGAGCACGGTAATAAAACTATTTATTATACTACTACCAATGTGATAAAGTGATAACGAACCGGTTGAGACACCGAGGGATAACGAACTTCGCTAGGTGACCAAACGAGACCTGACGGTGGCGGTGCACATGGGCAGCGGCGGTGGTGCCGGTTATTGCAGCAGTATCGGCAGCGGTGGACTGTAGCAGCAGCAGCAGCAGCGGCAACGACTCTCCGGTGGAGTGGCTGGCCAGCGGTGATGGTGGGATGGGTGAATTGAGAAAGAACTTTGGTGGCTAGGGTTTTAAGTGTTGTTAACTAGTTATAATTAACTAGTTAAGCCAAACCGGGCCACCAAGCCCATCTCTAATTTCCAAAGCCCAGTCCATAAATATCTCGTTAATATATGTCAAACTCGGTGAACTAACTTAAGCAGGTTTTATGCTCGTTATCCAAGGTGTAACTCTCATGGGTCATAACTCGGTCAGCCGCGTTGACTTAACCGAACTGGTCCATAAATTCAACAGTCTCCAACTTGGACGGTTTCTGGTTAAGTTCCTCAACGCTGACAGCCAGTGACGCTCTAGTTACACATGGCTGCCCCCCCCCCCCCAACAAGTTATGACATTTTAAAGTCATTAACCAAACATCTTGGAATACACTATTGCAAGATGAAAATATGTTACTATATGACGCTATAGCTAGCCCGAGATCTAGTCGCAATTGGATACATCAATTTGTATACGAGATGATATACATTAAAGGTTGATCGATACTTAATTGATACATTATTCTGGATACATCACATAAAGGTTGACGGATACTTTATTGATACATTATACACATAGATTAAGCCTAGAGAGAATCCGGTATGGTAACGTTACATTAGGGGATAAATATGGCACTGAACTCTATGCTAAACGAACAGGATCTGCCTATTTATAGGCCTATGCTCATTCGTCTAACGAATGAGTGATCCCGTTAACGAATGAGCTCCCATTCGCTACATTCCATAGCGAATGGGCATCCTTAAATAACGAATGAGCCTTCATTCGCTAAATCCATAGCGAATGAGCTCTTACTTTAACGAATGAGTAGCTAGTCTAACGAATGGACCTCATTCGCTAAACATGCTTAGCGAATGAGCCATTTTACATTAAAGATAAAGACTAAACTACCCCTAGCCTATTCGATCAGTCGTGAACAACAAATCATGCACTAACAGACTCCCCCTTTTCTGTAGCTGTCGAATACTTTAACTTCCAATACGTTAACTTCGAATGCGTTAACTTCAAATACTTTAACGTCGAATACGTTAACGACGAATAAATTAACAATGAATACGTTAACTGCAAGTCATCAGTCGTTATACTTTAATTGACTCCCCCTTGACTGATGATTCTCGGGCTTGTGCAGATGGACAAGTCTTTAGTCTTGTACGCGAACTAATAATTTGAAGCTTCTCATATTAGATCTCCCCCTCAAATAAGTAACTCTAGGTGATCATCCTGATCATTCAACTGGCAAATGATATGGATCAATCTTTCAACAATCAACCATAAGTCATCAGCTATCCATCAGCACTGGTAAAACAAAAAATCTTTACGTCTGACCTTGTCACACATCTTCATGAATAATCCAATCATTCGAAATCTTTTGACTTCGGTTTTCACTCTCTCGATAACGTATTTCCCCAAATTATCACTCTTTGAAGCTCTTCTACATCCCATTCGCTTGGATGCACTACTATTTTGGGCATATGATACAGAGTTCCAACCTCCATTAATCAATCCTGAACAATCAGATTCTTCAATTCAATGATAAGACTCGTATATTCCTCCACAGGATCAACCCATTCAAGAATTGTCCCCTTCAACAGAAGTAATCCGCCGAATACTCATAGCCAACATTGTCAGGATCAAAGACCTTCAGAAAGAAGTAAACGAACAGACACTCGTATCCCACATAATCAGGTTTCAATCTCGAACAAATCAATCAACAATCGAAGAACAATTGCAGTTTTGAACTCAGTCAACGTAGCTTTGCAATCATGTATTACCACCCGAATTGCAGTAATTTTTCAAGAAACCCTTGCAAATATAGGAAGATACCAATCAAAATAAACACCTTGAAATTTTTATATCCCCCTTTTCTTGACCAATTCGGCAAGGTCTTGAACAAAACTTCAAATCTCCAATAAAATTCTCTTTAAATTAATCAGGTTCTCCTCCTCGGCCAGTAGATACACGTGAAATGTCGGCCGGAAAATATGTTGCCAATAATTTCAAGAAAAAGGTCCAGAATATTGGGAATATCCCAGAAAAATTTTGATTAAGAAAATTTTCCGGAAAATACTCTTTTTTTTATCCTCATACGTTAAACTGGTCACATTCGTTAACCAGACACTCATTCGTTAAACCCATTAACGAATGTACACATTAACGAATGTCCACATACGTTAAACACCCTTATTCGTTAGAACTAAGAACGAATGAGGTCTCATTCGTTAAGAATTCCACAGTCGTTAAACTTGTTAACGAATGAGCACATTAATTTAAAGAACGAACCGTTAGGAGCGGTTACTGTAGCCGAAAAAGCATGAATCACTGGAAATTACAGTTACGTCGCCGGGAAATGTTTATCTCCCTGGAAACTTCGAATCTTCAATATATCTTCAAACTAACATCACAGATCTTCAAAGAAGCTTCGAAGATACATTACAAAACTTGATGCAATCATTAATTTAATCAAGAATACAATTAATCCATGTCAATTTTGATATGCAAATTCAAAGCTTCATCAATGGCAAATTCATCAATTCACCATAATTAACCACCAAAATTCATAAAAGCATCGGATTTACGTTAGGAACATGATTCAATCTTCAATTTCAATGAACATCCACGGATTCATTCCAAATCTGATCAAACATTAACTTAACACGAAGAACACGTTTTGAATCAGAATTTCATAGAAAATTGATGTATCACGAGCAACCGTCTGCTCTGATACCAGTTGAGAAAACGTTATAACGAGCCCAGATCTAGTCGCAATTGGATACATCAATCGTATACGAGATGATGAATAATGTAGAACGATACTTTATTGACATGTTAAGGATGGATAAGTTAAGTCTAGGGAGAATCCGGCGTGGTAACGTTACATTAGGAATAAATAAGCAAATATCTCTATGCAAAATGAACAGGATCTGCCTATTTATAGGCCTAGGCTCATTCGTTAAGCATCACTAACGAACGAGTGATACCGTTAACGAATTTACTCCCACTCACTACATTCCATAGCAAATGGGTATCCTTAAATAATGAAGGATCCTTCATTTTCTAAATCTATAGCGAATGAGCTCTTACTTTAACGAATGAGTAGCTAGTCTAACGAATGGGGCTCATTCGCTAAGTAATGAGCTTATGGCAATCGTTTTCATTTATCCTTTTCGCATAAGACACCAATTGAACAATGAGACATGGATCAGATTCAATCTCATATGGTGTTCAATCATTATTTTTCTCGATCTAGAATCAAAATGGTCCAATCAAACACATAGTAAGTTTGAGTGAGGCCTCACATTTCACCAGTTTGAATCAACGAGGGCGCCACGATGTCTAACTGTTACATATCATGTAAGAGTACAGAATCCCAACTTGACAACACACAACTCCCACCGAACTTCAGATTGTTCCCAACCAATGCCTTTATAGCTGGCAGTTACGCGACAGCGGTTGACACTGATCAAAAAATAGCCTTCAGTAAACGAAAGTTCTAATATGTATCTCAGGTATAAGGATACTGAATGAGTATACCAATATCAAAACATTTTATGACTAAGATCCATGAAGATGATTTGATGCGAGTTACATCCAATGTCATTCATAATGAGGTCTGTGAGTTTGGAAGTCAACTCCTTAAGTCCAAAGTTAGAATAGTCTTTGTTCAGAATCATTCCCAGGAGTCTGACTAACTATGGATAATTTAGAATACAATATTCATGGATTAAATGTATTAAAATTGAACACAGTTAAAATATTCAACGTTAGCATTTAACCATTAAATCAAAAGTGAATTCAAAAGTATAACTGTTTAAATGTTCATACATCTAAATACTAAATCAAAACAAATGACTAGCTAATCTAAGACCTATAGCATCCCTTCGTTTGTTATGCTTGTCCTGAGTCATCGGCTTAGTGAACGGGTCTGCTAGGATTTGATCCGTGTCTACTTTGCTTATTATGATGTCTCCTCATTCCAATATTTCCCGTATATAGTGGAAATTACTTAGAGTGTGCTTGGCCCTGTGATTAGATATGAGCTCTTTGGCTTGAGCAATGGCTCCTGTGTTATCATAGATTACGTCGATTGGTTTTTGAAAACTTGGAACCAGATCGAGGCGGGCTATGAATTTCTTTATCCAACTAGATTGTGAGAGAGAAACTTCTTGGTCATTCTGGAAGCTAGCATCAGTGTAACACCTTACAGTGAGATCTTCTTCCACTCCTCCAAACATTAAGAACATATCCTTGGTCCTATTTAGGTACCTTAAAATGTTCTTTACTGCAGTCTAATGGGCAATGCTAGGATTTTGTTGAAAATGACTAGTCATGCTTAACGCATACGAGACGTCAGGTCTAGTGCATAACATAGAGTACATGATAGAACCAATCGCTGAAGCATATGGAATTGCTTGCATGTGCTTAGTTTCAATGTCCGTTGCCGGAGATTGCGATTTGTTAAACACGGTTCCTTTAGAAATGGGAAAAGCTCCTTTTTTGGAGTTATCCATTGAGAAGCGTGCCATTACCTTGTCTATGTATTTACTTTGACTTAGCCCTAGAAGCTGCAGACCTATCTCGGTAGATCTTGATTCCTAGAATATAAACAGCTTCACCAAGATCTTTCATTGCGAAACAAGATCTCAACCAGTGCTTAACTTCCATAAGCGTAGGAATGTTATTTCCAATTATCAGTATATCATCCACACATAGGAGGAGGACTGATATAGTGCACCCACTAGCCTTTCTATAAACACAAGGCTCATCTTCATTTTTGATAAAACCAAACTCTTTGATTTTCTCATCAAAATGAAGATTCCAGCTGCGAGATGCCTGTTTAAGTCTATAAATGAACTTATTCAGTTTGAACATCATGTTAGGATATTTAGGATCGACAAAACCTTCAGGTTGAACTATATAGACATCTTCAGAAAGGTGGCCATTAAGAAAAGCAGTTTTGACATCCATTTTCCATATCTCGTAGTCATAATACACGATACGACAAGTAATATCCTTGTCGACTTAGTCATAGCAACGAGCAAGAAGGTTTCATCATAGTTAACACCGTGAGTTTGCGTAAAACCTTTCGCGACTAGCCGTGCTTTATAAGTCTGTACATTTCCATGCATGTCAGTTTTCATTTTGAAAATCCACTTGATCCCTACTGCCCGACTTTCGGGGGTAGCTCAACCAAGTTCCAGACTTGATTGTCATGCATATATTGCATCTCGGCATTCATGGCTTCTTGCCATTTCTCAGATTCCGGATCTATGATAGCAGATTTATAGTTAGTAGTTTCGTCATTTGACTCGGCTACTAATAGGACTTCGGGACCATCTAGATGCCATAGCTATTTAAAATTTAGTACTCGAGTCCTACTTCTTCTGCGAACGCTAGTGTTTATGTCTGATGCATCAGCAACAATATCTTGTTGATCAGACTTTCCAACTTCCTCAGCAGTTGTTTGTGGTTCTTAAATTTCTTCAAGATCGACAATATTATTTCCAGTTCCTCGATTGAGAATTTCCTTCTCGAGGAAATGACCCTTCCTTTTGATAGAAATCATATTTATATCAGGATGGTAGAAAAATATCCGCTTTGGTTATAGTATCCGACGAAAACAACTTTTACGCCGCGAGGATTGAGCTTGTCATCAGAATCACTGGTGACATACACATCGCATCCACATACTCTAAGGAAAGACAAATTGGGTTTACGTCCATGCCATATCTCACATGGGGTTTTGTTTACCTTTTTAGTTGGAGTCAGATTGACAATGCGGGCATCGGTGATAAGGGAAAAGCTCCAAAAGGAGTGAGGCAAGTTAGTTCTACACATCATCGATCGGACCATGTTTAGAAAGGTTCGATTTCTCCTCTCGCTCACGCCATTATGTTGGGGTGTGCCGGGTGGAGTGAGCTGTGAAACAACTCCACGCTCTTTTAAATGATTGATGAATTCTGAGCTGAGATACTCTCCACCTCGATCTAAAAGAAACATTTTAATTGTTTTTCCGAGTTGGTTTTCCACTTAGTTTTGAAACTCTTTATACCTATTAAAAATTTCATGCTTATGTTTCATAAGATACACATAAGCATATCGACTGTAATCGTCAATAAAAGAAATGCAGTATCTTTCATGATTTCTTGACATGGTTTTGAAAGTGCCGTAGACATTAGTATGCATGAGTCCTAGCAGATCCTTTGCTCGTTCACTTTTATGAGTGAAGGAGTCTTTGGTGAGTTTTCCAGCTAAGCAAGACTTGCAGTCGTCAAAAGAGTCCAGTCCCGTGGATTTAAGAATCCCTTCAGTTTGGAGTTTCTTAACTCGTGCCTTACTTATGTGACCAAGTCGGCAGTGCCATAGAAACATATCATTGATGCCAGATCTAGTACGTTTAGAAAGATTATTTACATTAATATTTTTTTTGAACATATATGCCGTTTTGCGGTTTAGCTTCAAAATAAAAGACATCATTCAAGTAAGCAGAAATAGCAATACCATTTACAGCGTACTTAAATCCTTGTACAAAAAGTAAAGAAACTGAAATAATGTTTCTAGTCAAACCAGGTGCAAACAAACAGTTATTCAAAGTAACTACAAGGCTATATGGACAAGCAAAAAGATACGTACTAGTTGCAAGAACTAGGACTCTCTTCCCATCACCAACGATGAGTTCCATGCTGCCTTGTTTCAGCTTCTTCCAGTAATTAGGCTCTTGTAAGACATTAATGATGTGGTAACCACATCTGGTATAAAATACCCACATGTCTCTAGAAACAGTGAAAAGTTCAATAACGTAAATGGAAATACCTTTAGAGGAGCTTTCACCATTGTCCCTATGTTTCTTCAGCTCAGTAATATAGTCAGGATAGTTACGTTTCCAGTGTTCCATTTTGTTGCACTTGTAGCACTGGCGCTCCACAGGAGGCGGTGGTGGTACCTTTTCAACACCCTTGTTAGTGTTAGTGGCAGACTAGGCAGCAACGGTAACCTTTTTCTTGCCTTTACCATTATTACCCCGGTTCTTGGGTTTGGGCTTCCTGAAACCAATAGATTTGACCATACGAACTTGATTAGTTTTAGTTAGAATATTCATCTCAGCCATTTTGAGCATACCATGAAGCTCTGGCACTGTCTTCACCCAGCCATTCATATTGAAATTCATTACGAACTGGTCGTAAGAGCCGGGAAGAGAGTTTAAGATGAAATCCGCTGCCATTTCATCCGACAGGGGATAATTAAGTTTCTTCAACTGGTCGATGTACCCTTTCATTTTGACGACATGCACACTAACAGAAGATCCATGTTCCATATTGTAGCTGACCCTTTCATTTTGACGACATGTGCACTAACAGAAGATCCATGTTCCATATTGTAGCTGATAAGCTACTTCTTGGTTCATAGCGTTCTTGACGGGCTTGTTTCTTGAACATGCCTTTGGGTTGCCCAAACATCTCATAGGCACCAAAATCTTCCAAGCCTTTAGCAAGCTTGTAAGACATGGTGGCCAGCAAAATGCAGGCGACTTCAGCGGAGTCATCATTATGTTTATCAAGAACCTTTCTGGCAGCATCTATATTTTTTTCAGGCTCTAATGGAACTGATCCATCGATAACATAGAGCTTCTTTGCCATTTTGAGAACAAGTCTCAAATTGCGGTGCCATTCCAGAAAGTTGGTGCCATTCAGTTTTTCTTTCTCAAGAATATTCTTGAGGGTGAATGAGGAGTTATTTTCAGTTGACATCTGTTAAATAAGAAAATGTAATTTTATTGAGTATTTTTGATGTTATAAATTCTTTTATTAATGATCCAATAACATTAATAAAATAGGAACTTAAGAATCTGGCTTCCAGTTATTAATGGCAGCTGTAGCACACAACATTAATAAGTGGTTAAGTAGACTGACAATGATTGCCAATTGTGAATAAAGCACAACTCTCGGTTATGAGGCCTATTGAGACAACACTTGCCTAAGTAGATAAGTTTAGCCTCATCTATGCCCCACCTTACTCTCCAGATAGCTGTAGCAGGTAATAGGGAGTAAAGTAATAGTCACCCTAGTACAGCCACTTGTGAAAGGGCCGGATGTGTCAACGAAACCCTGTCACCTTGAAGGATAGGCTAGAAATCAAGTGTGGTGCTGTAGCTCCAAACACTTAAAGTTTCGCAGTATGTCTCAAGTGTGGCTTATAGTAGGATGACATACACTATTGATTTTAAATTGGGAAAAAAAATTACCGAATAGAGTAAAAATTCAGTTTTACTGTATTAATCGGGACACTTGATGTACCCTTTCATCTCTTAGGACACTTAGTTTTTGACAACCTATTAAAACTAAGTTTGTCGCAATATAAATAACCAATTTTTAGTTAATAGTTAAATCATTAAGTTATTAGTTTTTGGAAAATCAATTTTAGTTTAATTTTGCAATAACTTGATTGGTTATAATTTGTTTTAAATCAAACTTTGTTTAATGACAAAATTTGACAAGTTGTGAAACCCTTTTAGAACCTGTTTTAATATTTTAAAACTTCTTTTAAAATATATATATTGATGTGAGGTCGGTTATAACGTAACATTTATAAAATATAAGCAACCACAAAAGCAATAAAAATATGCAAATCTATATGGCCAAAATTTGATCGATCTTGCTAGAGCCTATTAGCAAGACCAAACGGGTTACGGGGTCACAACACTTGAACAACCACAAGGATAGACTTGAGCGCATCCAATCGTCATCTCGAGTAACCCCCACTGACTTCGTGATTCTTGTTTGGTTTCCTTAGTCTTTATCTTCGGGTCATCGTTTATTACAATATTTATAAATAAAATACAATATATACAAAAGTAAGTACAATAAAGAAAAAATCCCTAACTATTACAACTTTGAACCATTAATATGGCCAAAACCAAAAAAACCAAAACCATTTCATCACAAACAACTACCAAACACGGTCGGGCCAGATTTACATATTGTAAAACAATCACACAACAAATCGGGCAAGCTTTCGGTCGAATAAAACAAATAAAATTTTGACCAAAATATAAAGTTTCCCTAAAAATCAATTAGATCAGAAACTTTAAAACCAGTTAATGTTTGTTTTCTGATTGGTTAAAAGACCGGTACCGACTCGTATGTTGTAACCAAGGTTCTGATACCACTATAGGGTTCCGATGGTGATCAGTCAAAAAATTTATTATTAAACCTGGTTCAATAATATGCCAAATAATTAATTAGACAAATTAATTAATATGTACGCAGCGGAATAAAATTGAGTAATCAACACTTTAATGAACCTGACAGGATCCTTTTACAAAACCATACGAGCACAGTAATATAACTATTAATTATATTACTACCAATGAGATAAATATACCTCTATTAACGAATAACCGGTTGAGACACTGAGGGATAACGAACTTCGCTAGGTGACCAAACGAGAACTGACGGTGGCGGTGCACACGGGTAGTGGCAGCGTTGACAGCGGTAGTGGCAGTGGCGATTTTGCTTCTTTTATTTCATCTGCCTTGGCGGTTGTCATTTTTTCCCTTTTTTTCCTCTTCATCATCTCTTTCTGTTTCTGTCATGAAATCAACCATTACTTGCCCTTTGAAGGCGGTTCGGGGCTTGTACTCGATGTTGTAATCCCACAGTTCAATTGCCCACTTGGTCAACCTCCCTGATGTTTTCAGTTTTGACAACACTTGCTGTAAAGGTTGATTGTTAAGCACTTGTATGACGTGTGCTTGAAAGTATCATCGTAGTTTCCTAGTCGTATAAACAAGAGCCAAAACCAACTTTTCTATTGACAAATACCTCTCCTCTGGTCCTTTCAATGTACGGCTGATGAAGTATATGGGACCTGTGCCTCTCCTCTTTTGACCATTAACACTGAACTGATTGTTTTTGTTGTGTGAGAGAGATATAGGGTTAGCACCTCCCCAGGCTAAGGGGTTGATATGGTAGGGAGTTTACATATGTGATTTTTTAGGTCTTAGAAGGCCTTTTCTGCTTCACTATCCCAGCATAACTTGCTTTTCTTGGTTCTCCTTCTCAAAACGGCCATGAATGGAAGGGTTCTTTCTGCTATCTTAGAAATAAACCGGTTCAGGGCTACCAACCTTCTGTTCAACCTTTGCAGTTCCTTAAGGTTCTTTGGGAATGCCTCTACTTTCTCGGGGTTGGCCTTGATTCCCTCTTTCATTACTAGTACCCCCAGGAACTTTCCCTCCTCAACCCCGAAAGAGCACTTGCCCGGATTTAATTTCATGTTGGCTCTTCTTAGGGTTTGGAACGTCTCTCTGATGTCATTAACATTCCTTCTTCATTTTTGCTCTTGACGACTAGGTCGTCTACATAGATTTCGACGTTTCTTTCCCTTTGTTATTCAAAAAGCTCATCCATGAATCGTTGATATGTTGCCCCCGCATTTTTCAGCCCAAACGGCATTTTTGTGTAGCAATAGGTTCCCTCATCGGTGTAAAACGTCGTATTTTCTTCATCCTTGGGGTTCATCTGTACCTTATGATATCCCTTGTAGGCGTCTAAGAAACACCTCAAGGGGAACTAAGCCACATATTTGATCTTCTTTTCTACTTCTAGTAGGGGGTAGGCATCTTTGGGGCATGCTTAATTCAGGTCTTTGAAATTGATACACATTCGCCAACTGTTGTCTTATTTGGCTATCATCACCAGGTTTAATATCTATTGAGGATATCTCACTATCCCTGCTTGCAATAACTTCCAAGTCCTGTGGTATTCCTGTCATATCTTCATGCTTCCATGCGAACACATCGGTATTTCTTAGCAAAAGCTCCTTCAACTCCACTTTCCCTTTGTCGGACAGCGAGGTCCCTATCTTCACTGTTTGCTCCGGATGTTCCCCATTTAAAACCCATTCTTCTGTTCTTTCTTGCTTCTTTTTGTGGTCGCCCCTAAGCCCACACTTGCCACAATCTCGTCCGAAGAAAGTATGGTGGCTACTCCCTTAGGAGCGAGAAATTTTATGCAGCCATGTGCTGTGGAGGCTATTGCTCTGAGGGCTCTCATTCCCGGGTGCTCGAGTATGATGTTGTATTTTGATGGGACTCTCACTACTGAGAATCGTAAACGTACCGTCCAAACCTTTTCTCCATCTCTAAAGCTGAAAGGAAGGGTTAAGGAGCCAGGGGTTTCACGATTTCCCCCGAGAACCTTACTAACGGGCATAAATCTTCTTCCAAACAATTCTTGATTTCCTTCTAGATCCTGGCGAAGCAATGCTCATACATGACTTCTACACCACTCCCCGCATCAACATGTACGCGCGCTATGCAGTGTCCCGCTACACTGGATGATATGTTTAGCGGCATCTCCCTAGCATCTTCGTTACTCAACCTTGAAAACAACAAAAGTACATTCATCCGCAAGGGATTTGACGGGAATGCTTCGATTCTAACCACCTTGGATGCTTTCTCCTGACTCTCCCCATCACCTTCCCGCCTTCTAATCATGTCCACAAAGTTTTTGTCTTCGTCCTCCTCTTTAACTTTCGAAGGAGACTCTTTGGGCGGCAGTTGTTAATTGCCCTGCTTTTAGTGCGGCTTCCCATAACCTCTTTAGCTGCACACAATTTTCAGTGGCATGCCCCTGGCTTTTATGGTAATTGCAGTGCTTCTGAGGGTTGGGCCTGTAAGGTTGCTTCATGGGACCAGGAGGTCTAGGGGTATACTTAGTTTTGTCAGTCATCAATACGTCTTTTGGTCCCGAGCCCAGTCTTTCGCCCAGGAGAGGCTTGTAACTGGGGATATCTTACCTGACATACTTAGGGAGCCGAGGTGGATAATTGGAGGGGTTGAAGACGGGGGGGGGGGGGGGGGGTGGGGGAGGCCTGTAAGGAGAAAATCTGGCCCTTCCCCAAAGGACCTCCCTCGAGTAGCTGGAGCTTCCCCCACATGTTTCCTTCCTGCGCCCCCTGGTTTGAAGACTCCTTTCTTTCTTTCTTACTCCCTTAGTTTAGAACCAGCGCCCTTTCCCCTGACAAAGGCTCTTACCTTGTCCATGAGTTGGTTAAATGTTGTAGGGAAGTCTTCTCCCAGTTTCTCCGTGAGCTGGGAGAATCTCACCCCCGTTGATAAAACCACTTATCTTCATCACTTCTGGAACTCCCTTGATGTTCATACTTTCGGGTACATATCTTTCCATAAATTGTTCCACCTTTTCCTCATCTTTCCATCTAATGTGTAGGATCTCATTGGGGGTTTTCATTGCCTTTCGTTGTTGACTAAAGTTTCGAAGGAAATTCTCTCCCAATTTTTCGTAGCCATCGATGCTTCCCGGTTCTAGGCTATCGAACCAAACCCGTGCTTCTCCTATTAACGTTTGGGAGAACATGAGACACCACACTGGCATGGACCAGCCACTCACGAGCCCAGCCCGTGGTCCTCCGTGGTCCTTTGTGTTCTGTGTACCGTCGTATTTTTCCGCCGTGGAGGGGTATCACAACTTTGGGGGTAGTGGGGCTTCCGCTATTCGCTTGTTGAACTTAGAGACAACAGACGTGTCTTGGGGTCAGTAGGGGGCTTCCAGAGGGTCCCACTGGATCTTCTCCTTTCCTTAAACTAAAGAAAGGAGGGTCACCAAAGATTCTAGCAACACGTCAGGACCTATGTCAGTAACATCTCTGTCGTTTGCGTTCTGTTCTGGACCTGGTGTCTCGAATGAGAGTCGAGCTCGGAGGGCCTCTAGCTCTTCCTTCTTCTCTTGCTCATCAAGGAAAGCCTTCAAGGCGTCTTTGTGAGCTCTTGTGAACTCGGGGGTCACCTTCCATCCTTCTTTTTCGTTCCCCTCGTCTCTCGGATCATTTCTTCCAACATCGTCTTGTTCAGTTTCATCTTCGACTAACACGGGTCCATCAGTTTCTTGTTCCGTATCCACCTCTTGTCTAGTTGTGCTTGTTTCTTCTGCTTTGTTGACCACGCTGTCTTCCCCGAGCTCATAGGGAATGGTGGCGGGGTGTTGCTTGGGTTTTGATCAACCATTCTTTTTCACGGTTTTGAAATGAGACCTATGATCAAGAGGTCCCATGGATGGCGCCTATGTTAGAACCTATTCCCACACGGAGGGGGCAAAGTTCCTAACAAGATAGAGAGAATGGTGATCGGTGTTATATTAGCAAGTATTCGAATGACTTTACATTATTTTCCTCCTCCCTTTTATAGAGGGGAGGTGTTATACATAATATCTATTGGTTACATCGATGTTTCATGTGTCCACCGGCCTATCTTGCTTTCCTCCGGTCCTACAGCTTCCCGGATCTTTATCCCGCGGGTTACGCTTCCTATCTTGAGACAGCCATGCGTTGGGCCACCAACCGGATCAGGTGTGCGGTAGGCGGTTTCCCTCCAAATTCATTTCCCTCCAAATGGCCTTCTAGAATGCCTTCCTTGTTGGGCTCCTTTCATCGGGCTCTTTGTTATCTTTGTTGGGTTAGAGCCTACTTATGAGGCCCATCTCATGGGTAGGCTCTTCAGCTCGTTTGTACACAGCTTGTTCTTGAAGGTATTTTTAAAATCTATTCCTTTAAGTATATTGTCTAATCGTAATCCACAGAATCTTTTTTCTTCTTTTCTTTTCCCTTTCTAACAAGCCCATCTTGTTCCATAAACATCTCCAGTTAAATATGGTTATAGGAAGGTTGATTTACATCTAAATGATGTACTGGCCATCCTTGTGCTACTATAAAGGTCGTAGTAGGCTTATTCGTTCCATGTGAGCGAAGTCTTCGTTACAATCTATTCCATCTATTTGTGTGTGACCTTTTGCTACAAGTTTTTCTTTATATATAGTGATTTTTCTCTTAACGTCCCCCTGTTTTTTGTTAGTGCACAGATTTGGTGTCTGCAGCTGTTCGAATAGGCTAGGGGTAGTTTAGTCTTTACATTTAATCTATAAAGGCTCACTCGCTAAGTATGTTTAGGGAATGCGCCCCATTCGTTAAAGACTAGGGCTATTCGTTAAGTTAGAAGCTCATTCGTTACTACAGTGTAATGAATGATGGCTTGTTCGTTAAAGTATAGGTCATTCGTTATGGAAGACCTCATTCGTTAGGAATGTTAACGAATGAGAAGGCTTATTCGTTACTACAATGTAACGAGTGAGACCTGGATATAAATAGTCCTTCCATAGTAGATTTGCATGAGATTCGTGCATATTTATCCTTCCTGTAACGTTATGCTGTCGGATTCTCTCTAGACCTTAATGTATCTTCATCCATGATTAATGTATTGTACTTTTAACGTATTGATTGAACACGATGTTATGTATTGGTATTGAGACTAGATCCGAGGTTCTTAATAGTATTCTCAACTGGTATCAGAGCCGGTGGTTGCTCGTGATACGTGTACGTCGTGTTCATCGAGTTTTATTGGATTTGGACTGGATTCACTGATTGATTGATGGAATTGATGATGAATTTGTGTTCGGATTGTAAATCCGAAGCTAAGTAATGTATTGTATTGGTTAATTATGGCGTGTAGATGAATCTGCCATTGATGACCTTGGTTGAAGCTTTCAATTTGCAGATCTGATATGATAAAGAATCAATGTGTTATTAATAAAATTGAATGTTAATTCAAGTTCTAGATGCAAATCCGAGTCTTCATGATGGATCTGAGATGATGATTTGAATTTTCCGTTGAATATAACCGTTTTTCCGGCGACTGTAACTAAAATTTCCGGTGCTACAGTTACCACCTAACAGCTCATTCATTAATTTAAATGTTCATTCGTTACGGAGGTTTAACGAATGATTTATTCGTTAAGGAGTTTAACGAATATGGATTTCTTAACGAATGAGACCTCATTCGTGTACTGTTCATACGAATGAGGGTGTTTAATGCATAAAAGACATTCGTTAAAGGTTTAACGAATATGGATTTAATGTATATATTCATTCGTTATGAGGAACTATATAACAAATGAGACCCATTCATTTAAATGTAACGAATGTGAACTCATGGTTAACGAATGAAGACCAAGGTGTACGAATGTGCTACTGTTGTAGCGAAAGACAAAGGATAATGTATGATGAGTAAAAAAAATAGAGTATTTTTGGAAAATTTTCTTAAATGAAATCTTTTGGGGATATTTCGAATATGCGGGACACTCATCTCGAAAAATTTGATGAAATATTTTCCGGCCGACTTTTTACGCATATCGATGGGCCAAGGGGGAGTAACCGATTAAGTTAACGAGAATTTTATTGAAGATTTTCAAAGATTTGTTCAAGACCTAGCCGAATTTGTCAAGAAATGGGGGAGATTGATATCTTCCTACGTTTGCAAGGATTTCTTGAAAATTATTGCAATTCGGGTGGTAATTTGTGATTGCAAAGCTACGTTTGACTGAGTTCAAGACTGCAATTATTATTCAATTGTAGATTGATTTGTTCAAGATGGAAACCTGACTATGTGGGATACGAGTGTCTGTCCGTTTACTTTTTTCTGGGGGACTTTGATCCTGACTATGTTGGCTATGAGTATTCGGCGGATTGCTTCTGTTGAAGGGGACAATTATTGAATGGGTTGATCTGGTTGAGGAATATACGAGTCTTGACATCATATTGAGGAATCTGATTGTTCACGATTGATTAACGAAGGTTGGAACTTTGAATCATATGCCCAAAACAGTAGTGCATCCAAGTGTATTGCTTGCCGAAGAGCTTCAAAGAGTGATAATTTGGGATAGACGTTATCGAGAGAGTGAAGACCAAAGTGAAAGATGTTTTATGATTGGGCTGTTCATGAAGATGTGTGACGAGGTTTAAATGTAAAGATATTTTTTACTTTACTAGTGCGACAGATAGCCGATGACTTGCTGCTGATTGACTCGTTAGATTGATCCAAATCATATGCCAATTGAATGATCAGTATGATCACCTGGAGATGCTTATTTGAGGGCGAGATCTGATACGAGTAGCCACAAGTTATTGGTTTGCTTAAAAAGAGTTATATTTTGTTTGTTTGCACAAGCCCGAGAATCATCAGCCAAGGGGGAGTTAAAGTATTACGGCTGATGATCTGCAGTTAAAGTATTCAACTTTAACGTATTCGTCGTTAAAGTATTCGACGTTAATGTATTCGTCGTTAAAGTATTCGACGTTAACGTATTGAAGGCTAAAGTATTGGATGCTAAAGTATTGGAAAGCAATTGACAGCTACGGAAAAGGGGAGTCTGTTAGTGCATAGATTTGGTGTCCGCAGCTGTTCGAATAGGCTAGGGATAGTTTAGTCTTTACACTTAATGTAAAATAGCTCATTCGCTAAGCATGTTTAGCGAATGAGGCTCATTCGTTAAAGACTAGGCTCATCCGTTAAGTTAGGAGCCCATTCGTTACTACAGTGTAACGAATGGTGACTCATTCGTTAATGTATTCCTCATTCGTTAACGGTTAACGAATGAGAGGCCATTCGCTAGTGGAAAGGCTCATTCGTTAGTGATGTTAACGAATGAGCTCTAAGGAATGCGGCCTGCCTATAAATAGGTTAACTTAGTTAGTTTTCATAGAGATCCGTGCCATATTTATCCTCATACTGTTATGCTGCCGGATTTTCTCCATAATGTATTCATCCTCTAATGCATTGATCAATAAAGTATTACGTTAATGTATCAAAACGAATCACGTATTGCAACTAGATTCGAGGCTCAA
The DNA here is from genome assembly GCF_021521415.1 of Bidens hawaiensis. Taxonomy (NCBI): domain Eukaryota; kingdom Viridiplantae; phylum Streptophyta; class Magnoliopsida; order Asterales; family Asteraceae; genus Bidens; species Bidens hawaiensis. The sequence continues at coordinate 2,341,120 of NW_027491065.1, read as the reverse complement.
TAATGTATTGATATCAGAGTAATGAATGAGCCTTCTCGAAATAGTCCTTCCATAGTAGATTTGCATAACATTCGTGCTTAGTTATCCTCCCTGTAACTTTATGCTGCCGGATTCTCTCTAGACCTTAATGTATCTTCATCCATGATTAATGTATTGTACTTTTAACGTATTGATTGAACACGATGTTATGTATTGGTATTGCGACTAGATCCGAGGCTCTTAATAGTATTCTCACTTTTTTTGGGTGTAAATACTCAATATAATCTGGCCTATTGGTTTTTTTATTTGTGTAAATCAGTTAGAATCCAAGTATTATGTTTTTTTTCTATTAAGTCTATCTCATTTTTCATGGCTTCTTCCCACTGTGCATGTCTAGCTGCTACTTCATACTTACTAAGTTCTTTATCGTAAGCTAATCATTGTTGGGAATTTCAATTTAAGAGTGTTACTTGGCGTGCAAGGTTAAGTAACAAGATTTAAATATGAAATGGATAATTATAAACAATTAAATGTGTTTAGATTATAAATACCCGTGCTTTGGGGTATATAGATTGCAATTTGTCTAATTGAGTTTTGTTAAGGTTCTTAATAATAAGAAACGTATTTGGGTGTTAGCCAAATTCACATGTCATGTTTGTTTTTTTTTCGATACATGATACCTATTAACTGGTATCCAAGCCATTACAATCGTACTCGTGTCCAGAACAACCTAATCGGCCGGAATCAAACCTGCAACCGGCGCTCAATCAATTCAGCGGTGGCAACATCCCAAACCTGCTACGTGAGAGGAGGGAGCAGCAATCGATTTAGGAATCGCCTGTGTAATGGAAGGTCAAAGTAACTTGTGACGTGAGGGAACTCCCACCGGCGATCAGATAACCATTTGTGCTTGTCGGCGTGTGCTACAACCAAGGGTTTAAAGAAGGATCGGCTTCTAGTAGCGGTTGTGAAGAACAAAGTTTACGGCGAGCAACTATTGTGTGAATTTGTGATTTCTCCTTGACCAATTTAAGGACATATATTATAAAAGAAGTTTATTTCTTATTGAAGTAGGAGAATGGGAAACACAAAAAGAAAGGCTATAAAGTCATTGAAGTAAATATAATTTGTCGGCAGAGGCTACGAAAGCAAAAGGCAAACCAAGAAATCTTTTAAGGTAATAAAAATTTGTTTGAAGATTCATTAATTTCTTTTCTCCCATAAAGAATATTGAGTCAAAGTCCATAATTAGCATACAAATGAATGCGAAAAAGAATGGGTGATGCGAACCAAACGGGTAAAGAGACGATCTCCGGGTCGTTTCACTGTCCACTTTTGATGAAAACAAACAACACAATTTGGAATATGTGTATGGAGGTTATTTTTGGGATTCATGGAGTTTGGGATGTAACTGACCCGGGCTATAATGACATGAAGAAAAATAACATCGCGAAGGCGCTACTGTTTTATTCGATTTCCGAGGAACATATTCTACAAATTGGTAATTTAAATTGGCAAAAGAGATGTGGGATGCCATAAAGTCAAGAAATATGGATGCGGAGCGTGTGAAGGATGCTAAGCTTCATACATTAATGCGTGAATTTGACGGTTTGATGATGAAAGAAACCAAAACAATTGACGAGTATGCCTCATGAATAACCACGATCTCTTCTAAGGCAACCACACTAGGACAACCGTATGAAGAATAGAAGCTAGTTCATATATTCTACACAAGCCTTCCGAGTCGGTTTATCCAAGTTGTAGCATCCCTCTAGCAAGTATTAGACCTTAAAACATTCGGTTTTGAGGATGTTGTCAGGAGGTTGAAGGCTTATGAGGAGCGTACCAGAGAGCATGTATTGCGTTCTGAAGAAGGTAAACTTTTGTTTAATAATTTTGAATCCTCTTTGAGTTTGAGGCAGCTTTCACACGAATCAAGTAAGGGGCGCAGGAAGGTTCAAACCGAGGACGTGATAATAGACGTGGTGGTGGACGTGACAGTTAGAACCATGGTTAACAAAAAGGGTCCAACAAACGGGATAAACGAAAGGGTAAAAATGATTAATCGGAAGTTCATTCCTTTCATCGTGATAATTTAGTCACTTAGTTTCGATGTGCTCGGAATGAAGGAAAGATAAACAAGCAAATTTGACCGACGCAAAAGAAAAAGACCCATCCCTCTTGTAAGGCCCCGAACCCGGTAGCCTTACTTTAGCGTCGGATTTACTCATAAACACAGTTCTTGCAATCAGAGTTAATTAAAAATTTCGCGGAAACGTTTACTTGAAGCATTCGTTACAAAACATTCAATCTCTTCTCTGATACTATAAAACAAATCATTATATTTAAAACATCTTTTCTTCCATCTTAAGATGCCAGCCGTTCAATCCATGCCATGTGCCATCCTCATGCTAGTTCTTTGGTCTGATCACCTGCGTGCATACTAAAAGTCAGCTACGCTGAGTGAGTTATAGTTAATCGGACGCCATACAATACATACACATACATACATATCCGAAGATACATATCCATACTTAACTAGTTACCCTTCTGTTCTACATACATACTTACTACCATACATACATACATATCTACAATCACTAACCTCAGTCTACCGAGAGTACGTTCATAGTCCGCCGTCTATACCTGTACTAAAGGTCGTGAACACGTAAAAGGTCCGCAGTCCTTACCTATGTTCACCGTTTATGGTACGTGCAAGGTCCGCAGTCCTTCCCTATACCATCCTACATCCACAACACGTACAAGGTCCACAGTCCTTCCCTATGTTGCAACCTAAACCATAGCACGTACGAGGTCCGCAGTCCTCCCCTATGCTACCACAATACAAATACATAGCACGTACGAGGTCCGCATTCCTCCCCTATGCTACCACAATACAAATACATAGCACGTACGAGGTCCGCAGTCCTCCCCTATGCTACCACAATACCAATACATAGCACGTACGAGGTCCGCAGTCCTCCCCTATGCTACCACAATACAAATACATAGCACGTACGAGGTCCGCAGTCCTCCCCTATGCTACCACAATACAAATACAGCACGTATAAGGTCCACAGTCCTTTACTATGCTGGTGTCTATCTATAATACGTAAAAGGTCCGCAGTCCTTAACTGCGTTGTCATCTATTATCTGTAACAAGTATAAGGCCCACCGTCCCTATCTACGTTTACATCTATCATCTACCTTACGTATAAGGCCCGCAGTCCTTAACTAAGCCATCACCAACCGAGTCTATGTCCGACAGAAGCTAGAGGGATTTGCCATCCTAACTTACTATGTCGAACGTAGAACTCACATACCATTCGTGTACCTGTATACACATACCTCACATATACAATAATTACATTATAGCATAAGAACACTCTAGGCGTTCTTTACATCATTCATTTAACAACCATACCTCTTGTCGATACGTGCAATATCCGAAGATCGTTCACGCCCCGACAAGTATTCATTTGTAATGTTCATACATCTTCGATATATAATATTCGTACCTTTATTTTTGACCTGACAGTACGCGCAATATCCGAAGATCGTTCGCGTACCGACAAGCAATCATTCATATCCATCACATATATCACATATGGCATACACTTATCATTTAGGATAAATGTATTAACAACACATCGAGTATGCACACAGCCCCGAAAACATAACACATAAATGGGGCTAGAAACTCACCTGAATCCTGTTACGCTCTCCGTTAATCGTTATTCCCTTCTTGAGCTGTGCACGGCTAACGTAAATGAGTCGAACTACGAACACGAGCTGGTCTTGTTGCTTTGGTTCGTACCGACGATCTAGCACCAACGAGCTCGGGTCCTCGCCTTTGGATCTTGGTTCGGGTTGTGTGTGTTTTGGAGTGTGTAGAGATTATGATGGAAATGAAATGAGGGTTTAGGGTTTTAGGTTGGTTTAGGGGATATTTATATCCCTTAAAGCCCATGGACCTAAATGTAGGGCCCCGTTACCGGTAACCCTACTTTCGTGTTGGATTTACTCATAAACACAGTTCTAAATATCAGAGTTAATTAAAACATTTACGCGGAAAATAAAACTTTCATAAAACATTACATAATTCATAATTTGTCTCAAAACATTCATTGTCTTTCCCATTAAAGCATTAAAGTTAAAACATCATAAGTCTTCAGATGCCCGACTCTTGTTCAGTGACATGTGTCTCCTCAAGCAAGCTGCCTCATCCTACTCACCTGCGTGCATACTAAAAGTCAGCTACGCTGAGTGAGTTCTAGATAATCACATAATCATACCATTCACATAACATTATATTCTTTCATTCATACTTTCATACTTTCATACTTTCTTACTTTCTTACTTTCATACTTTCTTACTTTCTTACTTTCATACTTTCTTACTTTCTTTTGTATTAACTTACCTTCATATCTTACGTTATAAAGAGCATTACGCCCTACATTCCTCGAGTATTATTAGGGCTCGGTACCCTCTTTCCTCGAGTATTATTAGGGCTCGGTACCCTCTTTCCTCGAGTATTATTAGGGCTCGGTACCCTCTTTCCTCGAGTATTATTAGGGCTCGGTACCCTCCTTCCTCGAGTATTATTAGGGCTCGGTACCCTCTTTCCTCGAATATTAGTAGGGTTCGGTTCCCTAGTTCTCGAATATTAGTAGGGTTCGATTCCCTCTTCGTTACCATACAACCATACATCATACCTCGAGTATTATTAGGGCTCGGTACCCTTTCCGTAACCATACAACCATACATTATCATTTCTTTCTTTTATTATCTTTATCACGTTCATACACATAAACATACATAACATACTTACCTTATACATAGCGTTACAACCTGACAGTACGTGCAATATCCGAAGATCGTTCACGTTCCATCAAGCAATCATTCATACTTTCATATTATTCACACAAGGCATACACTTATCTCTTAGGATAAGCGTATTAACAAACATATCGAGTATGCACACAGCCCCGAAAACATAACACATAAATGGGGCTAGAAACTCACCTGAATACGGTTACGTTCTCCGTTGATCGTAATCCCTTTCTTCAGTTGTGCACGGCTGACTGTATAACAAGTATACATATCAATTTAACTACCACTACTTATTACATCTTTCTAGTCTTAATTACTACCCACAACGAACGGGGGTCCGGGGGCAGCGCCCCTGGCAGCGGGGTCTAGGGGCGGCAGCCCCTAGCAGGGTCCAAGGGGCAGAGCCCCTGGCTGGGGTCGAGCTGCCAGGTCAGCTTGGAAAAATTTTATTTCCATTAACTGTCTTAACACATTTTCCATTAGGTTTTTAATTTATTTTCTAAACGAACTTCACTCCAGGCGAAGTTAAACCTCGGGCGAACTTGGCTTCAGGCGAAGTTAAACCTTAGGCGAACTTGGCTTCAGGCGAAGTTATCCTTAGGCGAACTTGGCTTCAGGCGAAGTTATCCTTAGGCGAACTTGGCTTCAGGCGAAGTTACGCTTGAAGGCGAAGTTACGCTTGAAGGCGGAGTTCATCAGGCGAACTTAATCTTGCAGGCGAAGTTATCGCGCTGCAGATCTGTTTGCCCATAAATCCTTCGTTTCTTAGCCAAATAACTCGATTTTGGTACCCACGGAATCGTATGATCGGCGCCTACAAATCCCAACCATCAAATCGGCCTAAAATCGACGTTTTAGGGGTCCGATTTGGGCAGTTTGGGTTTCGGGTCCGGTTAACCCATCCAATCCTAACCATTTTCAGTAATATTAGCTTTGTTGGATTTGTTCTTACCTTACCAACTCAGATCTATCAACAAAATCTCGGGTCTCGGCTTCGAATCTTGATCGGTTAGAATGTGTGTGTTTTGAGTGTGTGAAGAAATAGATGTAAATGAAGATATTTTTGGGATTTTGGGGGTATTTATATCCCTGAAATCCCATTCTTATTTAACCCATCTCAATTAATCCACGTCCAAGACCCGCTCCCTACCCGATACTAATTAATTACGCGAAATCACTAAACAAAACTTCCTTTATTCATCATTAAAATTTTTAGGATGTTACAAGTCTTCCCCCCTTAAAAAGGTTTCGTCCCCGAAACCTAACTATTACATAAACAAACTAGGGTAAAACTTGCGCATCTCATCCTCCGCTTCCTAAGTAGCATCCGATCCTTTGCGGTGTTTCCATATCACTTTTACTAAAGGTATAATCTTGTGACGAAGCTGCTTTTCATTGCGATCAACAATCTCTATCGGTTGCTCGATGTAGTTCAATTGTTCATCAACCTCAATATCCATCAATGGCACGTGAGACGTGTCATCAGCTAGACACTTCCTCAGATGAGAAACATGGAAGGTTGAATGAATTCCTTCTAACTCATCGGGTAAATCCAGTTTATAAGCTACTTCACCCACACGTTTTACAATCTTGAACGGTCCAATGTACCTCGGACTCAACTTTCCTCTTTTCCTAAAACGGATAATCCCCTTCCAAGGCGAGACTTTGAGCATCACATAGTCACCCACGTTAAACTCAATTTGTCGTCGCCGCTTATCTGCATAAGACTTTTGTCTGTCTTGAGCGGCTTTCATTCTTGCTTTGATCTGATCGAACTTTGAAGACGTTTCTTGAACCACTTCTATGCTTCCCATTTCCTTCTGACCAATCTCACCCCAACACACCGGGGTTCTACATCGTCTACCGTACAACATCTCAAACGGTGGCATACCAATACTTGAATGGTAACTGTTGTTATAGGAGAACTCTGCCAGATGCAGATGATCATCCCAACTTCCACCAAAATCTAAAACACAAGCACGTAGCATATCCTCAAGGGTTTGGATCGTCCGTTCGGACTGTCCATCGGTTTGAGGATGATACGCCGTACCGATGTTCAACCTCGTCCCCATAGCTTCATGAAATTTCTTCCAGAACCTCGAAGTAAACCGTGTATCCCTATCAGACACGATCGATAACGGTACTCCATGCTTGGTTACCACTTCCTTGATGAACAAGCTTGCTAACGTTTCTGACGAGATGGCCTCTCGTATGGGCAGAAAGTGAGCACTCTTGGTCAAACGGTCCACAATCACCCAGATGGTATCATGTTGCTTAGCTGTACGAGGTAGCTTAGTTATGAAATCCATGGTGATGTGTTCCCATTTCCACTCAGGTATCTCTAGCGGTTGCATCTTCCCATAAGGCTTTTGGTGCTCGGCCTTGACTTGTAAGCAAGTTAAGCACTTACTAACATAATCCACTACATCATTCTTCATTCCTGGCCACCAGTAATCTCTTTTCAAGTCTTGGTACATCTTTGTAGCTCCAGGATGGATTGAGTACCTTGACTTATGAGCTTCATCTAAGATTCGACTTCTAAGATCACCATGGCGTGGAATCCACATACGGTCAAATCTAGTTTTAACTCCATGAGTTTTTTCCATCAACTCATCTTGCTGGCCATAAATCCGTTCTTTCTTTACTAACCCTTCGTCTACTAACACTTCTGACTGCACTTTGATGATTTCTTCAAAAAGACTTGAGTTCATGATCAATTTATATGACTTCACTGTTGCAAGGACTTCCTCATTCTTACGACTTAGCGCATCAGCGACCACGTTAGCTTTACCGGGGTAATACTTAATCTCACAGTCGTAATCCTTTATCAATTCTAACCATCTTCTCTGCCTCATGTTCAATTCTTTCTGCTCGAAGAAGTACTTTAAACTCTTATGATCTGTATAGATAGTGCACTTAGTACCGTACAGATAATGCCTCCATATCTTAAGAGCATGCACTACAGCTGCTAACTCCAAATCGTGCGTCGGATAAGTACTTTCATGGACCTTCAACTGTCTAGACGCGTAAGCTATCACCTTCCCTCGTTGCATCAACACGCAACCTAATCCTTGATGCGAAGCATCAGCACAAACAACGAAATCCTCGTCACCATCGGGTAGAGTAAGGATTGGAGCTTGCGTGAGTCTCTTCTTCAATTCTTCAAAGGCTTCTTCCTGAAACTTTCCCCAACTGAATACTATCGACTTTCGGGTCATACCGGTTAGCGGTGCGGCTATCTTGGAGAAACCTTCGATGAATCTTCTATAGTAGCCAGCTAACCCTAGGAAGCTTCGTATATCAGTCGGATTCTGCGGAGTCTTCCAATTCGTTATCGCTTCAATCTTAGCTGGGTCCACGGTAATCCCTTCAGGATTAATCACGTGACCCAAAAATTGCACTTCTCTTAACCAGAACGCGCACTTCGAAAACTTGGCATACAACTTCTCTTTCTTCAGAGTTTCAAGTACCTCTCTCAGATGCTCAGCATGTTCAGACTCGCTCTTTGAATAAACCAATATATCATCGATGAAGACGATAACCAACTTATCCAACATCGGTCGACACACCCTATTCATCATGTCCATAAATGCTGCAGGAGCATTGGTTAGACCGAATGACATTACGAGGAACTCGTAGTGTCCATACCGCGTTCGGAACGCTGTTTTAGGGATGTCTACCTCTTTCACCTTCAGCTGATGGTAGCCTGATCTGAGATCTATTCGTCAGAACCAACTTGAACCTTGCAGTTGGTCAAACAGATCATCAATCCGTGGCAAAGGATATCTATTCTTTACCGTAAGCTTATTCAACTCACGATAGTCTATGCACATTCTCATACTTCCATCCTTCTTTTTCACAAACAAAACCGGTGCGCCCCACGGAGAAACACTCGGTCTGATAAAACCCTTGTCTAGGAGTTCTTGCAGTTGGGACATCAATTCTCTCATCTCAGACGGTGCTAGACGGTAAGGCGCTTTCGCGACAGGTTGGGCTCCTGGTATTAAATCTATCTGAAATTCTATTTCTCGCTCCGGTGGCAACCCCGGAAGATCCTCAGGGAATACTTCTGGGTAGTCGCGCACAATAGGAACATCTTTCATTTCTTTCGTCTCGGCCGTAGCGTTGACAACATACGCCAGGTAGGCACCACACCCTCGCCTTAGTAAACCCTCAGCTTTTATCATCGAAATGACATTAAGCCCGGAACTTTCCTTATCACCATAGACCGTTACCGCGCTACCATCCAATGACTTTAACCTTATAATCCTACTCTTACATACTATCTGAGCCTCAAACTCAGACAACCAATCCATACCGAAAACCACATCGAACCCTCCCAAGGTCATAACGTACAAGTTAATCGGGAACTCATGTCCTTCCAATTCTATCTTACAGTTCTTAACCATCTTTGTTATTTTAACCGAAGTGTCACTAGCGGTTTCTACTATAAGGGTCTCAGACACTCGGCAACATTTCATTTTAGCTAGTTTACTAAATGGTGTGGCTACGAAACTTTTGTTTGCGCCCGAATCAAATAATACAGTAGCGGAAACACCGTTCACGAGAAACGTACCTGTGACAACATCCGGAATCTGCTTGGCTTGTTCTTGAGTCAGCATGTAGGCTCTAGTTCTTGGCCTGGCTTGATCAGCATCTTTCCTTCCACTACCTCCAGCTTCACTCTCGGTACACTCCCTAGCAAAGTGACCTGTCTTACCACACTTGTAGCATGCAGGCTTAGAACTGCACTCATGAGCATAATGACCTGCCTTCCCACACTTGTAGCAAACATTCGACCCAAATTTATGTTCCCCGGCATGTATCTTTCCACACTTATGACATGTATCCGAACCCTTTCCCCACCTACACGCACCACTGTGCGCCTTGCCACAAGTCTTGCACGACCTGTTCTCCCAAACTCTCGGCTGTTTGTTCTTAGGGTTCCATATCTGGGTACCGGGTCGTTTAGTAGGAGCGACCCATTTCTTCTCTTTCTTCTCATCTCCCACCACCACATCATCCGCAACCAAGTCTGCATAAACCATTTCTGCGAGTTCGACAGCAGAATCGAAAGTAGTAGGTTTACTTGTTCTGACTAACATGCGAACTCTCTGTGGTAATCCCCTCACATAACACTTGATCCTTTTTGCCTCAGTGTTGACCATATCGGGCACCAACCTGGACATTCGATTGAACTCGGTGGTGTACTCACGGTGTGTCATTGTCCCAGCTTTCAAGTTTAAGAATTTCATCTCCGCCCTTTCAACCTCGGCGTCAGCACAGAACTTCATCATCACTAACTCCTTCAGATCATCCCACTTCATCTCTTTGATCTCTTCACGGGTCTTCCTCTGCTCCACACTCTCCCACCAATACATAGCCTCATCTACGAATGACTGAGTAGCATAACCCACAGCTTGGTCGGGACGGCATTCGCTAATGCGGATAACCTTGTCCATAGCGGTTATCCATTGGAGAGTAGCGATTGCGTCTCCCAACCCGGTCAGCTTTGGCGGGTCGCATCCTTTGAAGGACTTATAGCTGCACCCACCTTGTCCTCTTCTCCTATCATCGACTTTCACAGACTTATCCCCACTCGAGGCCCCTCTTTCACCTTCCCCATCCTTCCTACCATCACCACCCGCCCCTTCAGCAGTTCATTCACGGCTTCCAGCAGATCCTTCGGGATTCAGGTTCTTCACAGCAGCAACTACAGCCTGAACAATGGCTGCTTGAACTGCAGGGCTAAGTTGAACTTCCTCGTTGTTGTTCTGGTCTCCTCCAGCTGCGCTTCCATCATCTTCGGTGTGGGAAGCTTCTTCTACCGAGGGTTGCCGGACAAGACGAGGCCTGCCACGACGCCCAGTGCGACCCCCAGTTTCAACAAATTCTCCAGCTCCAGCCATTAGTATTCTAAAGGGGAAAACACAAACATCATCACTCAAGGAACTATTTAGTACAAGGATAGTAAGGCTAACAGGTAATAACAGTGGCCAGTTGTGACTAGCTGATCACGTTACTTTCCGTGTCCTATACACTTCCCTTTATGAGTCTATTTGTGCTGGTTCTACTTAAGCAGTTTGTCAAAGTAAACAATCAATTATTCCTATCCCTGCTGTTCACATATCTTTCATTTCTCATTAACATATATCATTTAATCATACACCTTACCTTTACTGTTCTTGCTTGAGCAACACATGGCATTCTTGAACTGGCATCTTCTTTCCTTTCTTACTTATATCCCATACTCTGTTCGAGTCTAAGCATGTAGGATGCTTAAATCTCTCGAACTTTGCTCTGATACCAACTTGTAGGGCCCCGTTACCGGTAACCCTACTTTCGTGTTGGATTTACTCATAAACACAGTTCTAAATATCAGAGTTAATTAAAACATTTACGCGGAAAATAAAACTTTCATAAAACATTACATAATTCATAATTTGTCTCAAAACATTCATTGTCTTTCCCATTAAAGCATTAAAGTTAAAACATCATAAGTCTTCAGATGCCCGACTCTTGTTCAGTGCCATGTGTCTCCTCAAGCAAGCTGCCTCATCCTACTCACCTGCGTGCATACTAAAAGTCAGCTACGCTGAGTGAGTTCTAGATAATCACATAATCATACCATTCACATAACATTATATTCTTTCATTCATACTTTCATACTTTCATACTTTCTTACTTTCTTACTTTCATACTTTCTTACTTTCTTACTTTCATACTTTCTTACTTTCTTTTGTATTAACTTACCTTCATATCTTACGTTATAAAGAGCATTACGCCCTACATTCCTCGAGTATTATTAGGGCTCGGTACCCTCTTTCCTCGAGTATTATTAGGGCTCGGTACCCTCTTTCCTCGAGTATTATTAGGGCTCGGTACCCTCTTTCCTCGAGTATTATTAGGGCTCGGTACCCTCCTTCCTCGAGTATTATTAGGGCTCGGTACCCTCTTTCCTCGAATATTAGTAGGGTTCGGTTCCCTAGTTCTCGAATATTAGTAGGGTTCGATTCCCTCTTCGTTACCATACAACCATACATCATACCTCGAGTATTATTAGGGCTCGGTACCCTTTCCGTAACCATACAACCATACATTATCATTTCTTTCTTTTATTATCTTTATCACGTTCATACACATAAACATACATAACATACTTACCTTATACATAGCGTTACAACCTGACAGTACGTGCAATATCCGAAGATCGTTCACGTTCCATCAAGCAATCATTCATACTTTCATATTATTCACACAAGGCATACACTTATCTCTTAGGATAAGCGTATTAACAAACATATCGAGTATGCACACAGCCCCGAAAACATAACACATAAATGGGGCTAGAAACTCACCTGAATACGGTTACGTTCTCCGTTGATCGTAATCCCTTTCTTCAGTTGTGCACGGCTGACTGTATAACAAGTATACATATCAATTTAACTACCACTACTTATTACATCTTTCTAGTCTTAATTACTACCCACAACGAACGGGGGTCCGGGGGCAGCGCCCCTGGCAGCGGGGTCTAGGGGCGGCAGCCCCTAGCAGGGTCCAAGGGGCAGAGCCCCTGGCTGGGGTCGAGCTGCCAGGTCAGCTTGGAAAAATTTTATTTCCATTAACTGTCTTAACACATTTTCCATTAGGTTTTTAATTTATTTTCTAAACGAACTTCACTCCAGGCGAAGTTAAACCTCGGGCGAACTTGGCTTCAGGCGAAGTTAAACCTTAGGCGAACTTGGCTTCAGGCGAAGTTATCCTTAGGCGAACTTGGCTTCAGGCAAAGTTATCCTTAGGCGAACTTGGCTTCAGGCGAAGTTACGCTTGAAGGCGAAGTTACGCTTGAAGGCGGAGTTCATCAGGCGAACTTAATCTTGCAGGCGAAGTTATCGCGCTGCAGATCTGTTTGCCCATAAATCCTTCGTTTCTTAGCCAAATAACTCGATTTTGGTACCCACGGAATCGTATGATCGGCGCCTACAAATCCCAACCATCAAATCGGCCTAAAATCGACGTTTTAGGGGTCCGATTTGGGCAGTTTGGGTTTCGGGTCCGGTTAACCCATCCAATCCTAACCATTTTCAGTAATATTAGCTTTGTTGGATTTGTTCTTACCTTACCAACTCAGATCTATCAACAAAATCTCGGGTCTCGGCTTCGAATCTTGATCGGTTAGAATGTGTGTGTTTTGAGTGTGTGAAGAAATAGATGTAAATGAAGATATTTTTGGGATTTTGGGGGTATTTATATCCCTGAAATCCCATTCTTATTTAACCCATCTCAATTAATCCACGTCCAAGACCCGCTCCCTACCCGATACTAATTAATTACGCGAAATCACTAAACATAACTTCCTTTATTCATCATTAAAATTTTTAGGATGTTACACTAAAGCCCATTCTCATTTAACCCATCTCGATTAATCTAAATCCATGATCCGTTCTTTACTCGATATTAATTAATTAATAACGCGAAATCACTAAACGTAACTTTCTTTATTCAACATTATAAATTTTAGGATGTTACACCTCTATATGGTGCAGTGTGTTAAAGAAAAAAGTGTAATTGATTGAATAGAAGGTTATACCAAAATATTACGAGCGTGGTTTAGACGAAAAAGACTTATTTGGATAACGGAGTGAGCAATCATATGACGGGTAATTCTACTTTTTTCTCTGAATTAAATAAGCGTGTTGGTGACAAAGATAAATTCGGATATGGGTTTTATGTTGATATTTGCGGGAAATGGTCGATATTACTAGTTGGTAAAACAGGAGATCAAGAATTATTGACCGGCATTTATTATATTCTTAGTTAGAAAGTAATATTATTAGCCCTGGGCAAGAAACAGAAAGTGGTTGTGATAATTGTATGAAAGACGATTACTTGTTAATGTATGATTAATTGTTGGGAATTTTGATTTAAGAGCGTTACTGTAACATCTGTATTTTAAGAATAATAAATAAAGAAAGTTTTTATTATTAAGTGTGTATTGTTATTTAAGCATGTTAAATAATAAGTCGGGTATGGACTTGGAAATGGGTTAGGAAAATGGTTATGGGCTATAAGGCCCATGGTCCTCATATATATATATATATATATATATATATATATATATATATATATATATATATATATATATATATATATAAACCCCACTAACCTCATAAACCTTCTTTTTTTATACAAACACACTCAAGAACACACACACACACACACACACACACACTCTCTCTCTCTCTCTCTCTCTCTCTCAAACCCGGATCGAAATCCGAGTCAAAGGTAGGAAGGTTTTGTGTTCAGGTATCTTCAAACAACAAGAATCACACCTAGAATCTACGGGTTGGTCCACATCCAAACCCGTAAGGTATTTTTTGGTTAAAAGGTTAAGTATTTGAGGTGGTTTGCCATGAAATTACTTGGTATAAACGTAGCTTGGGCCGTAAGATGCAAGAAAAATATAAACTTGATGAGCCATGAGTTAACTGGTTTGATATGGGACAAATGAGTGACGTTTGGGCTATGTAAAAAGCGAGTAGACAAAGTTGTTACGACCCAGAACTCGCCAAAATAATGAAACGGGGCATACAGAATGGTTGAAGGGCAAAATAGCTGAAAGAATGGTAAAATGAAGAAAATGATTAATCGGATCGCATAGGGCCGAATCGCATCGCACATGCATGCGATGCGATTGAATAAGGAAATGCGATGCGATTCATATTGCATGCGATCAGAATTCATCATGCGATGCGATTCGTTTAGGAACATACGATGCGACTGGTTTGCATCCATGCGATTCGACTGGTTTGCATCCAAGCGATGCGACTAATTTGCATCCATACGATGCGACTGGTTTGCGTCCATACGACGCGATTAAAATGTATCCATGCGAATGGTTTATTATGCGATCCAAATGGTTTATGCAACATAAATCGATTCGTTTTTCTAATGAATTTTCAGTAAAGACTTATTAACAAAAATAAAATTTTTCCAAGCTGACCTGGCAGCTCAACCCCAGCCAGGGGCTTTGCCCCTTTGGACCCTGCCAGGGGCTGCCGCCCCTAGACCCCGCTGCCAGGGGCGCTTCCCCCGGACCTTTGTTCATTAGCGACTTCACTACCATATAACGATGATATAATTAGGAATAGTTAAGTGATGCTTGTAATTTGTACACAGTTAGCCGTGCCCAGCTGAAGAAAGGCATCACAATCAATTCCGAAAGAAACAGGTCTCAAGTGAGTTTCTAGCCCCTTTTCTCTGTTATGCTTTCTAGGCTGTGTGCATACTTCTATGTGATTAGTGAATACACTTACCTTAATTGGTAAGTGTATGCCATATGAATGCCTATGAACGATATGTGAACAATATAGAAAGAGTTAAGATTATGTACGGGGATGTGTATGGATATGTATATAAATATGTAACAAAAGATAAGTATAGTATGTATGGAACGACAAAAAAGGAACCGAACCCTAATAATATTCGAGGTAGAAGGGAACCGAACCCTAATAATATCTGAGGTAGACGCATGGTTGTACGGTTATTCGATGGAAAAAGGAAATAGGGCCCTAATAATATCCGAGGTAGAAGGAAACCAGACCCGAATAATATCCGAGGTAGAAGGGAACCAGGCCTTAACAATACTTGAGAAAGTAGGGCAAAATGCTCTTTAAAATGTAGAGATAGTACGTATGAAATAAATGAGTTAAAACATGAAAGTATGAAACAATGAATGAATGTATGTATGCAAGTATGTATGAAAGAAAGATGAACAGGTTACGTATGTAATATGTATTTCCGGATACGTGCAAGTAAATATGTGAATTTAATGTATGATTTCCTGATTAACGAGAACTCACTCAACAGGCTGACTTTTAGTATACACGCAAGTAAATAGGTTAAAGGAGCTGGCTTGATGATGGCACATGGTATGGACTGAATTGCTGGCATCTAGAGAAGATGTTCTATTTTTGTGTTTTAAATTAAGACAATTGGATGTTTTGAACTAGAATGTTTAGCTATGTGATGAATGGTTAACCTTTTATTATTCCGCGAAAAAGTTCTAATTAACTATGATATTTGAAACTGTGTTTATAAGTAAATCCAACACCCGATATAGGGCACCGGGAATGATGCCTTACGGTTACTTAGCGTGCAAGGTTAAGTAACAAGATTTAAATATGGAGTGGATATTTATAAATAATTAAATATGTTTAGATTTAATTGTTAGTATAATTATTATGTCCTATTATTTAGTAATCCTAGTTGTAGTCTAATCCTGATAGGTTAGATTATAAATACCCGTGCTTTGGGGTATACTAGCCAGTTGCTCGTGCGATGTAGCGGTGTACGTGCAAACAGACTCGGTGTTAGTACGTTTGTAACCTCACAATGGTACGTGCATAACCCAACAGTGGTATGCATTTAACGTGGCATCGGGCTTGTAACCGGTGCCAGTAAGCGCGCC
This sequence comes from Bidens hawaiensis, assembly GCF_021521415.1. Classification (NCBI taxonomy): domain Eukaryota; kingdom Viridiplantae; phylum Streptophyta; class Magnoliopsida; order Asterales; family Asteraceae; genus Bidens; species Bidens hawaiensis. The sequence goes on along the minus strand of NW_027491065.1, from coordinate 2,324,838 downwards.
ACATAAATGTTGCTTGAGCGCACGCAACCGGTGGCGACAATCAAGAAGCAAAGATGAAATGTACAGTAATTTCAAATAAACTACTTTTTAACCCAATCAGTTTTGACAGACGTGTATCGACCCAAAAATGTTTTAACCCGAAGCCCGTTTGGATATGACCCCTTTCGATCTAAACCCATCCTGACATGAACTAAATTAACCCTTTTATTGTATTAACTTGTTCCAACCCTAACTCACTTCGACACCATTAGCCAAACCTGCCTGACCCGTTGCCGGTAATAACTGGTAATCACGTAACATGCTAGTTTTTTTTTAAATTAATAAACCGTAGCAATACCATACTCATATTAAGGATAATAAAATGCTCGTTTTTATGGTGTAATTTTTTAGAAAAAATATTAACGTGTGAAAAAGTTATTGTCGTTAAAAAGTCGTAGGGGTAGTTGGTTTAGAACAAGGGGAAAATGTGTAACTATTTAATAAATTAACAAAACTTTATTCAAGTTGAAGGACCATTAGGCTGTATGCTATGGTGAGGGGCATCGAAGCCCCTCCACGGTGCCACGTCAACGCCTCGTAGAAAACGGGGCATCGAAGCCCGCCTGCTATGGTTAATACCCCTTGGGCGCCCCTAATATATATATATATATATGTGTGTGTGTGTGTGTGTGTGTGTGTGTGAGAGAGAGAGAGAGATGAAGAAAGAGAGGGCCCACCTCCCTCCCTTCCGCGCCCGTCGTCCAGACGACCGGTCCCCCTTCCGCGCCCGCCTTGAAGGCGCTCCCTGACGGTGTTCCCCCTCTTCCGCGCCCCGTCCCCCCCTCTTCCACGCCCCATAATGCATTGTCTTATTGTAATTTATTTTTGAAGTGCAAAGACTATATTATCCCTACATTCTTAAAATTATCAGATCTCCTCCTTTTAAAATTTAAGAGGTCCCTCACTCCTATGTTATATACAGTATAGATATAGATAGATATATAGATTGTAATTTGTGTGATTGACTTGTATGAAGTTTCTCAATAATAACACACGTTTGAGTGTTAGCTAAATTGGCGTGTCAAGTTCGTTTTTGTGTTCGATACCTGATACGTATTGGTCATAACTTTTCTTCATTTCTGCTTTCATCAAGTGGTACTATAAATATGGCTGTAGACATCATTTAAGGATCTAAAACCTTGTGTTGGTACTTGGTATATAATCACATTCAACTGGCGACGATGTTAGATCAAGCCATTGCAAAAATAGACCAAACATAAAACCTTTAACAAATGCTTACAAGAATATCAGTTTCTCCAAAGAACCAAGAATCAACCTTTAACAATTCTCATAAACAATCCAAAAATAAAAAAATCAGAAAAAAAACACGTAAAAGATTTAAAATCTATTTCTACATACCCCAAATCAAGCACCACTCTGAGCTAGAACAGGAACCGCGGAGGCGGCCGCGTTGTTGGCCGCGCCACCTAATAACGACAGGAATCCTGCAGCACCACCACCAGGATCTTGCTCCTCCAAAAACAAATCCTCCGGAGCCCTATAGGCTCCATGAGCACACACAATTCCCGCTCCGATCAACATCGCAGTTATTAAAATAGTTCCAACGCTGGTTAGGAAAATAACAATAATACTCAAGACAATCAGCAACCCTAGGGTTTCACGTTCCGAAAAAGCTCGTCCAAGTATCACCATCGGCGGATCGGTTGGCCGAAAAAGATAAAGGAAGATCCATGCAGAAAGAAGCCCGAGAAGCGTAACGAGAGAGAAGGGATTCGTGAGGAGAGAGATAGCGACCACCAAAGCGACAATGGTGAAGTAATTGATTCGAAAATACGCGTAATTTTTTCTGATCCTTGTTGTGGCTTCGGTTATGGATTCAGGTTTGGAGAATGTGGTGCGATCAACGAGTTCTGACCACGGGCGGCGTTTGGAAAGGCCGGAACCAACCGTTCCGGTGATGTGATTGATGAATGTGCGTATGGCAGGGGTGGCGACGGGCGGCTGGGAGTCATCGGTGGGAGTGGTTTTGGTGTTGGAGACGGGGAGGACCGTTGAAGGTTGTGAGGTAGACATTATTAGGTTGCATGGGGAATTTGAGGAAAATGTGTGGGGTGACAAAAGTTGGTGCATTGGAGACTTGTACGTGGTTTATTGAATGCTGTTACGTTTGGTGAAAGAGAGATACACGTGGGGTATGTTTCTAATTTGAAGGTGGTACTTGCGGTGAGTATACGCTCAATAATTTAGACATCAATAGCATTCTCAACTACTTCCCAGTTATATTCATCATACTCATTTTCATTTTCATACGGAATCATTAAAAATTACTTAATTTTCTTTCTCATGCTAATTAAATACTATTTTCTATATTTACTATTATCTTTACTTCCTCGTACACTCATAGTCACTTTTGAAAAATATTAAAAAATTATATAATGTTAACAGTGTAACCCCAAAACTTTCTCATGTAACATTTTATCTCTTTTATACTCACAACCGCTCATAACCATCTCATATAATTTATAAATTTCAATCACAATCTTTTTAGGGTATTAATTGAGAATGCTCTTAATTATGACAAAATAAAAATTAAGTATTTCAAAATTTAGAAGAAATACTAATGCATTTCACAATTCAGAAGGAATGTTTTTCCCTTCACATGAAGGAATTAAAGTGCCTAATTTGGGTTGGGCGTGCACATTTGTCATTTAGGTTCCTAATCTTAAATTAATTAGGGTTGGAATCAGAACTAGGTTTGTGTCGTATGGGTTCCTGTCCTGTCAGTTTCAAACATGTGTGTGCACCTCTAATTCCTTGTCAGTTTCAAACCGGTGTGTGCACCTTTAATTCTTGTTTCAACGTTAATTCTATTACATTAACTAGAATGCTCTAATAGAAATTCAGATCGTAATTCACAAACAAATTCTACCAAGTGAAAATAAGATTTAAAATCCCATTGCTTTGCGTATGTGACAAGTCACTGAATGATACGTCCCAATCCCACTTCCATCACATACCCACGTTTCCTTTAAGCTTGCATGCATGCTTTGTCATTTTCATTTTAATCATTTAGTACACCCACGTTTATTAGTATTAAGTAGTGCATATAGTTGGTAGTTAATTACAATTCCATTATGCCATGTTTTCCTTTTATTGTTGCATTGTGAACCTATATAAGGCCTCTTTGTTTTATTGAATGGAAGAAGAAAATTATGAATTAGTAAAATACCTTGTTCTTTCTCTTATTTCTTTGGAGCTTGATCCACTCAACGGATTAACTATCTTGGGAGATTGACCATCTCGAATTGGTTACTACAATTTGGTGCTTTCATTGGCTTACTCACCTTCCACTATGGACTCACACACCATGTCAATGATTGACAATTTGTGGAGTCTTATCGAGAAAAACCAACAACAACTGTTGCCTTTTTGCGTTCGACTCGGCCTAGAACCTCCACCTCCACTACCCACTCGCCCACCACCGTTACGCCATGAACCGTCGCTGCCACCTCCTACGCCGCCGTCGAAACCGTTTGCTCCAAAACCCTTCCTACACCACATTCACCCATCAAAAACAACAGAAAGGACTCATAGGCACCACAAACCAACCCCCAAACCGAGACCAAAACAACCCTCTTCTACCGCTACCAACGCTAAATCGAAACCGGCGGCTAACCCTAAACCCGCAACTAAACCTACCACCCACTCATACAAACACACCAATTGGGCCTTGCCATTGATCAACGAAGAACCGAATGCCACTGGAATACATGCATGGCGGCCACCAAGGCGACATGTTAAGACCGCACCGAATTCCGTTGGGAGAGTCGAATGGCGCCCGCCATGGGACAAGCTTACCGATACCGTCCTTGAGGGCAAGGACATTTTTTAGGGTGGGAGTATTGATACGTCCCAATCCCACTTCCATCACATACCCATGTTTCCTTTGCATGCATGTTTTGTCATTTTCATTTTAATCATTTAGTACACCCACGTTTATTAGTATTAAGTAGTGCATATAGTTGGTAGTTAATTACAATTCCATTATGCCATGTTTTCCTTTCATTGTTGCATTGTAAGCCTATATAAGGCCTCTTTGTTTTATTGAATGGAAGAAGAAAATTATGAATTAGTAAAATGTCTTGTTCTTTCTCTTATTTCTTTGGAGCTTGATTCACTCAACGGATTAATTATCTTGGGAGATTGACCATCTCGAATTGGTTACTACCACTGAACAGCCGAAAACTGACGCTATTCAACGCCTCACAATCTCACATAAGACTTTGAAGTTAGGATTGTTCCTTATGTTTCTGTTGAGTCTGGACAAAGTCCATAGCAAACTTAGTCTCCGTGGCCAATTTAAAATCTGAAGCCTAAAACAGAAGTTAACCTTAACCTTATCCAATGTTGCAAAAGTCGTTAGGCGGACCTTATGAGGCCGACTGGGGAGCTAGAAGTACTCAGCCTTAGTCGGTGAGTACATAGCGTTAGTCGGAGAGTACTCAGGGATGGCTCATCGAAAATCGGCCTACGTGGGGATTACTCGTTGAGTACTCAGCGCCTAAGCGCGATTATTACAATCATGACCTTATTCATCTTCTTGTAGTAGTCAACTGTTTACGATACATGTCACATATGACGTATGTATGATATGTAATTATCAAATTATGTGTCATTGTATGGTATTTTATCTTATATATATCATTATTACTAGCTTGACAACCGTATAATATACTAAATTTCCAATAAAATAAAACATAATAATAAAATGATTTTTTTTAAGGTTGTAAAGTTGAATAGATATTATAAATTGTTTCATCAACAATTAATTGTGTAAAGGTGGGATCCATATATCAGTAAACAAAAGGATCTAATTACAATAGAAATGTGGGTAAGTGGGCAGACATCCCTTTTTGAAAGACAAAACTAATCCTACTGAAAATAAAGTTATAGTTCTTTGGCGTTGATAAGTTACTATGCATGACCCACTGAACTCTTTTCAGAAACGTAATAGCTTTAGGGGCAAGTGACCTAAATGTATCAAAAGCAAAAGGAATAAAAACATGTTGATTCTCGGCACACGCTTTCTTATGTTTAGCAATTTTTCCTGAAAAGACAGAATAGCAAATTCGTCTTACTTTTTCCTGAACTTTCAATGGTGGTTATTTACTTTTAAAAATATCAGAAATCGTTCTTTATGTTCTTGAATTCTTACACGGTTTGTCATTTACACTAACGAATGTTAATTTTTTTTTGTTAAATCCAGACATGGGGATTTGGTCTTTTTTACTATCTTGATTTAGAAATATATTTATTTTATATATATATATATATATATATATATATATATTATCTACAGACATTTGAACTGTCTTTCTCGCATGATCCATCCCATATATATATATATATATAATACTCCCTCTCTTCTTTTGTCTTTCTCTACACCATTACCAAATCCAGAATCTAACCTCTACCAAATTCACTAATCAACATCTCCATCACAGCACCCACATAATCAACCTTACTACCGCCACACCTCATCCTGGCATAACCACCAACACCCAATCTAACCACCACCGCCCAACATAAACAGCTATGCTACTCCCTTTAAATCTCACATGATTGTGCTGGAAAATGAGCTTAAAGCTGGAGATGTAACCAGCGGTTATTGTAGGTAGAGATGGAGCCTAATGTGGTTGCAGATTGAGGCGGAGCCGAAAGTGGTTACAGGTGGGGGCATAGACTCCAACAAGGCCCTAATTTGGGGATCTAGAGTTTCGAAGTATGGATTATCTTCTCCTTTTTCGGGTACAAAAGCCCTAATTTGGGATGGTGGGGGTTAAATCTGTGTTACGGTTGTTTTCTAAGACAACAGGGATATGTTGGGTGGGTTTCTTCTTGAAGAGTTAGATAGAGTTGGATGTGGGGAGAGACTAGAGAGATAATGTGAGTTTTAGGACTTGCGGTGGTGCGTTGGTGGTCGTTCGACGGTGTGCTGGTGGTGGTCCGGTGGTTAATTTGTTGTTAATCAAACAATGTGGTGATCAATGGTGCTGGCAGCGGTGGTTTTCAACGGGGGTTTAAGTTGTAGGTGTTGGATAGATGGTGGAGATATCGTTGTTGGTCTTGTGTGGTGGTGGTAGTGGGTGGCAGAGGTCAGTGACAGCATTGGAGGTGGGTGGCAAAGGGAGAGAGAGAGAGAGAGAGAGAGAGAGAGGATTATTTAAAAGTTTTTAAATAAAATTTCCATTAAAATTTTTATTATGGTTTTAATTATTAAATAAATATGTACAATTACAAAACTATCCTCATGTGTCTTGCACATGGCCAGATTTAATGAAAAGGGACAAAGGTAAATGACCATCATTGAATATTGAAGTAAACGTAAAGGGCGAGTTTTGCTATTCTGTCTAATGAAAAATTTATACAATAACATTCAAGCGCCCATGACCTAGTGGTACGGTGTTTATCTCTACAAAAGTTAGGTTTAAAACCTCGCAAATGCCAGGTTTAGAGGACTATATGTGAAATTGTTTACTTGGTACTAGTGATTAAAGTAGTACTTGGTACGGTGGTGGTTGCAAGAGGTTGTATGTTTGTGGTGCAGTAATATGGCAGTGGTGTCAGGCAGCGTAGTGGTGGCAACACGGTGGTGGTGGCCACATAGTGGCCAGTGGTGTTTCAGGATTGGACACTTGCCATCATATACCACAGTGATGCAAAGTTTATAGAAAACTAGATATGACAATTTCAACTAACACTTTAGTTTTGAATGCGAAAAAATTAAAAGCGAACCAATAACTCGTCTATAAAAGCGTATATAAACTAGAGATGACAATTTCAACTGATACTTCAGTTTAAATTGGGATAAAAGGATAAATTGGGAACTTTATCAAATGAAAAGAGAGAGAGAGCGTGAGAGAGAGAGAGAGGTGTTAGATTTTGAATTTTTACTTATTTCGTTTTTTATATAAAATAAGGGGAAATGGAAGAAGGATTAGAAAAGAAACTATTGCTCTCAAGTGTGGTCAACCTAACCAGATTTAACGCTAAAAGTAGGTTGTGTTTACGGAAAAGGACGTGACTTGCATTGGGTTTGAGACATTTAAGTTCGAATCCGGATATTTTTTTAAGATAAAGACTAACCATTGAAAAATGATGTAAACAAAAAGGATGAAAAATGTGAGTTAATCATATCATAACAATTGTTAAGACATCGCATGACCATCAATGGTAAAAATGCATTACAGACTTATCTAGGAAGATGATGAACATAATTTTTACATTGTTTTATCACAAGTAGTTTTAATAGACCATTAAATATTGCATCCTGATAAACATTATTATAGTCATTTACCCTTTCATAATATAAGCCTAAGGATCCTACCCAACTAGCATCCACCGGTCTTCTTTATCACAACAATGGCCAACCCCTCCACACCATCTTTTTCAACCTCTAATCCATCCACCACACGTCTGCTCACACATTTTCACCTAATAACTATCAAACTCTCTTAAATACTACCTCCTTTGGAAGAAGCAGGTCTACCGTGTTCTTTCTTATATAAATCTTCTCAATCATGTTGACGGCACCACCACACCATCACAGACCATCACTACCGACAACAAAGGCGTCCCTTTTATTACTTGGAAAGACGCCAGCTAGAGAGTCCTTTTGCTTCTTTAATCAACTCTCACAGAAGAGGCCATGGTTGAAGCCATAGGCCACACTCAGCCCATCAAGTTTGGCAAGATCTTGAACATGCCTATAGCCACCACTCAATAGAAAGAATCATACCCTTCATGACTCTCTCTACCAATTACTGAAAGGAACCTCCACCGTCCCCGATTAAGGTTAGAAATTCAAGTCACTTTGTGATCATTGGGCAACAGTCCCTGATGAAACAAACGTCACTGGTTTCTCTGTGGCAATGGTTCCACTTTTGAGACTTTCTTCAGCACACCATTAAACCTGCACCACTTTTTAAGAACTTCTTGCTTAGGCAAAGAATCACGAACTGTTTTTACTAACCCTAAATAGTCACTTCAGCTCCCCAAGCCACCTTCTCTACCCAAACAAATTGTCCCTCATCCAAATATGTTCTTGGCTCTTAACAAAGAGGACGAATTCAAGGATGCCCCTCTAATTGTGGCCACTCATCAACTAGCAGACTCCACCCACTACCAGTTATGCAGTGTAACATCCTGACCTTGGGTGGATTATACAGCGGGACGGTACGTTGACAGTTCATAGCTCGAAGACACTATTGAAGTGACAATAATATTTAAATTTATTTCATCAAATTAGAACTACACATTTTGTCTGAAATTCAAATACAATATATCGAATAGACTAACATATTTATTTAAATAATATCCTAAAGGTATCACTAAGTTTTTCTTCAAATCTTCAATGATCCTTAATTTGAAGCACGTGTAATCTTCAATGATCCTTAACATTGCATAGACTAACATATTTATTTAAAAATAGAGGTCGCTAGATAAAATAACTCGTTGATGATAATATAATAGCCTCACGGCTTAGGAATTGTTTAAAGCAAAATATTTTATTTTAAGGGTTTTATTGGAATAATAATAATAATAATATTAATGGTAGTAATAAAAATAATAATAATAAAAGTATTGATAGAAATAATAATAATAGCAGTAATGACTGATAAAAATGAATCATTTGAATTGTCGTAAAGTTCTTTGAAGAAAATCAACTTGAATGTATTTCGTATAACAAAATACTTTGTGAATATATAAATATATTTATTCATTAATTGACTATTTTAAAATAATAGAGATTTGAAATTTCACGTAAAAGAGTATTTATAAAAGAACTAAATGCGGGAAAAGTGTGCAAAAATATAGATAGGTTTGAAATGACTATGTAATGAAGCCAAAAAACGAATAAACTTTTAAGAGGACAAGGAGCGCGGGGTAAGGAATTGCATTTGTGGAAACAAGATAGGCCTTATAGCGGGTATGCTCGAGTTACTGCAATAGTAGCGAGTTTGAAGTACGAGCATGAGGTAATGCCAAAAGTAGGGATGAATGGTTGGGTAACAGGTCGTGGGAATAAATATGTAGTTGAGTACATATAGTTACGAGACAAAAGTTGATGAGTTGGTCGAAATTATCACAATTTGGAGCATTTCGACATTGCGGTAGCGGAGTGGTGGAATTACACGTGTTACACAAAGGGTCGGTTCTTGTGAAAGTTTTTTGTTTAGTTAGGTTTGATTATCCAAGAGTGGTGTTAGGCATAACTTTGGGGTTTGATTGTGGTTAGTGTTGATCGTGGTTGGGATCACGGCGGTCAATTGCTTGATGATCTGGGTTGTTGTTTTGTGGGTTGAGTTTCGAGGGCAACGTCAAGAAGAATGAGAAGACATGTCGCAAAGCGTGAAGGGTGGGGCATAAATATGAAATTCGTATTAAGTAAATATTACATGAACCATTCCTAAAAATCGGGATCGGTCATATAAATCATAAAAAATAAATAAATGAATAAAATCATATGAAACAAAATTCGAAATTGAAATTGAAATTGAAATGCTCATGAGTCAGCATGAGTTTTCACTTAATCTCGTAAATCCTTGAATAAACATACAAATTACATCAAATTTTGGAATAAAAATATGGATTTAACACAAACTTAATGTAAGCAATGAAATCGAATTGAAAATCGAGTGTTTATGTACCACCATAACTTTTCGAGTTTTCAATTAAAACCTTAGTAATAAATGAATTACATAAAGAAGACGAACTCAAAACATAAGGAATAATGAATATATACAAATAAAGAAAATGAATTGAAAATAAACGATTTATGCATCACCATGACTTTTTGAATTTTCAATTTTAAAACAAAAGAAATAATGAATATATACCAATAAAGGAAAACAAATTGAAAATCGACTATTCATGCATCACCATGACTTTTTGAAAATTCAAATATAAATTAAGTTTATAAATAAAGGAAACAGGTTGAAACTCGACATTTCGTGTAATAACACGACTTTTAGAAATTTCTATGAATATATAACCACAGAAAACGAATTAAAACTCGACTATTTACATAACCCAATGACTTTTCAAAACTGCAATATAAAAAATTGAGTCTTCGGAATCACACGTAGTATGAATTATCATAACTTGTATGTTCCAATAAAAATAAAAAATGCGTAATCAAATCGAACCGAAAGTTGGGTATTCGTGTGTCACCACGATTTGACAGACTTTCAGTTAAAACACACAAATCAAAATGCATAATCAAATCAAATCAAAAGCTGGTTATTCGTGTATCACCACGACTTGTCAGACTTTTATTTAAAACACATTGTAAAACATTGAGGTTCGAAGTCACACACCGCACGAACCACCATGACTTGTGTGACATCCTTTGAAGTGTAACCATATTCTTTTAAAAAAGAGAACATGATCATGTTTGAAAGCATAAAGTTGTGATTCATATGGCGTTTGTGTGTTACGTTTTGCCTAATAGGTTTCATGCCCTTTCCGAACTCTCCAGGTAAGCAACCGGGTCCCGCGTCTAATTAGATTCGTACGCGTTGCTTATTCTTAGGTTTCAATAACCTTGGTGTCAATAGTTTGGAAAACAAGCACGTCCCCCTTACAATTACTACATACCCGCCACATAGAACCATCTTTAAGAAGAGGAAATATCAAAAACCGAAATAAAATCGATTGAAAATGATTGAAAATCTTCGTTTTAGGCATAAACAAATAAACGGAAACGCCTGAATCAATAGTAATAAGCAATAACATGTGCAAAGAACAATCAAGTAAGGTTCACATAATTTCTAATCATGCAACCTAAACAAATAAACAAATAAGCTCTAACTAACTAGGGCACTACGTCTAGTGTCATATCTTATAATCACGGCTCTGATACCAATCTGTAACACCCCGGCAAAAGCGGAAACGCCTGAGTGTGACGTACAGATTGTTCAAAACACAAGTGACACTATTAAGTGTCAATATTATCATTAATTAATTTACAAGTTATGTACACAAGTTTGTAATAAGGAATACATGGAAAATATAAATACAACACTTTGTCCATTTGTTTTAGTACTCTAAGTCTAGTGTCTTCTCCGCTTGTCATCTTCTACTAACGGTACCTTTAGCATATGTATAAAATAAAGTCAACTATATGAATAGTTGGTGAGTTCACACAGTTTGATATAATACGTAAGAAAAATCGTACAATTCCATGAATAAGTGTAATCGAGCAAGTAAGGTCTTTTCCATCAGGTAACAACCAACGTACTCGGATAATCGCGCAAGTAAGGTCCTTTCCAGTTGGTAATAACCAACGTACTCGGATAATGAGGCCCTTTTCCACTCACAACAAAATGGTCCTGAGTGCAAAGGGAAGCGTATGATCATACTTATTAAGGTAACCACTTGAAATTGAAATCTGCCCAAGTAAGCAAGTAAACACACAAGTCCATGTAACGAATTGTAGTTTTGTAAGTGACTCGATAAGTCATTGAGTAAATAGGATACATATGCTACCCCCAAAAGTAATAAAAGAGTAAAAAGGGGGTGCGAGAAACTCACCTTTGAGTTTGAGGATAACTTGGATGAAAACCAAAAGTGAGTATAAGGAAGACTGAAGCGGTCAAGTGTCACGAACTATAAAGGAAATATAAATGAAATTAAGAATAGCTATGGGGATTTTATAGTTATGTAATTTGACTTTAAACATTATTTTAGTATATATTTTATTACTTTATGGCATTTATATGAATTTAGGTTTTTAACGGACTTTTAACAAGTTTTAAAGTTACAAAGATTTATTTTAATGGTCAAAGTAATGAGGTTCAAAATATTTATTAAGTGAGATTTGAATGATATAAACTTATTTTAACGATACAAAGTTAACTAATTATTAATATAATATTAATCGGGTTTATAACGAATTTTAACGGAAACAAAAGTCGGTTTTTAGGTGAAGAATGATAAATATAAATTATATGTATTTTTGTTTAATTTAAAATACTTTTATTGCATTTATTATTATTTCTAACTATTTAAAATACATTTATTGAATTTATTATTAATTTTAACTATCTTATATATATGGATTAAAGAATAAAAAAAAGAACCAAAAACATTGCATAGACCAAATGCTATTGTTGTGATATAAATAGAAACAAAACCCATATAAACACGTATTTAAACTTCATCTTCTATATTTAAACCCTAATAATAATCAGATTGCTTAAACCAAACCATGTTAGTTTAATTACGTTAGGGGCTTTAATTTTAATGGAGAAATGATTCAAAACCATGGTTTACTTACCTTAATTGGTACCGAAAAAGGGATGAACAACGGTGGCCGGAATCTGAAGCTTAGGAGACGAAATTCGGTGTTACAGAGTGTATAATAGTGAGTTTAAAGGTGATGAGCAAGTTTAGCTTGGGGTTAGGGCCCTATTTATACTAGCAATTACAGCGTATATTCGCTAATTTAGTTAGGCCGATTTTCCGGCGAGTCTAACGGGATTATAATGACAGTTATGGCCGTTTATAATATAATTAAATCATTAACTAATGTTAATTATAGCCGTAAGAATACGTTATGCGAACATTACGGGTCAAGGACGGAGTTTGAGGTGGTTTGCGAGATATTCGGCGGCCGGAGGGGGATCGGAAAAAAGGTGACCGGTGGGGGGGGGGGGGGTTAATTTTATTAATTTAATATATTTTAAATTAAAATTTTCAGTTTGGCTCCCTCAAGTTTCAGTATATATTAAATTTGAATTTATAATATATTTACATATTAAACCTCAAACTTTCAAATGTTTATATAAACTGGTTATAGGTTGATGTGTTGGGATTATTTTCATATTAAACCCGATAGTTTGCGAATCAACTAACCATTAAAACCCTGAGTTTGATAATTGATCGAAAGTAACATAAAAAAAATAACGAACTTCAAACGTCGAAATACTTTATTATAAATGATAGTACATAGAAACGACCAACGGGTCGGGTTAACGAATGCAAATACGAAAAAAAATATCGACTAATAAATACAAGAAACGAAACTTGAGAATAATATAAGTGTGTGTGTTTGTGTGTATTTATGAACAAAAACCAAAAATTTAAAGTGAGTCGGATTTTTCGGGTTTGAAAAATAACGAATGTTACATAAATGTACAAAATACATGAACTAGAACATGGGATTAAAATCATAAAAATAAAATTATGTTAAATTAATTATAAATGAAGATCAAAATCATACAAAATATTTAAAACGGGTTGGGTTTCAGTTTTAAAAATTGAGGAATTTCACATGCATGAAAAATGGGTATTATGCTAGTTCATGTCCCAATCTTTCCAATTGCATTCAACTGGTCACGCTTCTTGATGTTAACCTTGCTCAAGCTTTTCACGCTCAATGCAACCTTTCACAAACCACTCCCGATTGGACAAGCAATTACGATACCACAGCCCATTACCCATATGTGCTTTGTTCATCTGAAGCCTTAGATGAATCTCATGTCGATTCGGGTAACAGCCATGCCACCTTTGGTAATGGACAATCTTTACCCGTCACTCAAATTGGTAACACCAAACTCAATACCAATTTACCTTTAATAAATGTTCTAGTTGTCGCAAATCTCACCAAAAATCTACAACCAATTAGTAGATTAACAAACCATTCACCTATTGATGTTTTATTTTCTAATCATTTCTTTCACATTCATGGCCGAAAAACGTAGGTGGTTTTACGTCTATTGGTTGGTGTCAGGATCTTGCCTCCGTCCCATTGCACCCTTTTGTAAAATAAAATAAAAACAACAAATTCAACTCTCCCCAACTCTAGAATAAAGTGGTAAAAGGGCCGATAGTAATATAATAAATCATATATAATTAATTAGAATAAATGTATTCGTGATAAAAACTTTTTATGATGTATTTTAATTTTTGGTTGATATAAGGTTCAAATAGTATAGTTCATTTGTTGATAGCTTGGAGTATTAAAAGCATGAATCTTGCTTTCCAATTGGCTTTTTTTGCATTAATCGCTACTTCACCAATCTTATAGATTAGCGTACTCGTTGTATTTGCTTCTCTTGATCCTTAAGTCAAGTAATAAAAATGTTGTATTTTCAGGTACATCATTAAGGATTGGATTAGTCTTTCTAATGGGTAACCTTAATTCTCTTATCTCTTGAACCTATTGTCCTAGATCCAAAACCGAAATGACCATCTGAATTATTCTTGGTTGTGAGACACATTCCCATTCAATATAAGCCCCCCAATATAAGTCTCCAAAATCAAAATAAATATTAAAAAAATTAGATTAGAAGGGGTGGGGAGGGGGGACTTCTTTTTCTTGACAAAAAAATGAATATTGAATTCAATTTAATAAAAAAAATTTGTGCTCAATATGAATATAGTCTTTGGCTCGGTATAGCACAAATGTGCTCCAGACATATACGTCATTTATGTGTGGAAAAATTGTGTATTTGAGTTGAATGGTAAAATTTCTCTTTGCCAAGTAGAAGACACAGGTTCGATTCCCGCTATCTGCCCAATTTCTCTTTCTTAAGTAGAAGACGCGGTTCGATTTCCGCTATGCGCCCAAAATGAAATCATTTATTTCATATTCATTTCTAAAATTAAAATGAAAATGATAAAAGATTTGGTATAGTTAGTCATCATAATATGGTGATTCTATTCTTCCCATAATTTCCTTCTACCCCAAATAGAAAAATTGTTAACTAATTACTTATTACCAAAGTAAAAATACCATTTTTTTTACAAAAAGTATTGCGAAATCAGGATTTGAACCTGTGACCTCAAGATTATGAGCCTTGCGAGCTATCAAACTGCACTACCCCTCACGGAAGAGAAGAACTGAAAACAAATATACAAGCGAGGATTGAATGCGCCCCTATACCATAACTATACAAATAGAATAGCCTATTTATACAAAATGGTAAAGAGGCCGTCTATAATCATTGATCATAAAAACGAAATAAAGATAGATTTTAATCCTTACCAACTCAATCTTGTCACCCCTGGAGACAAACATACATGAACCATTTCACGAGGTATGTGTTCGGATAGCCCAAAGTCTTGGTAGTTAGCTCTTGGCCTTTTAGTTGAAAAACAACGACGATGAAGCCGTGTAGAGGCACTATTTCGCGGTGGGTATTATAACTTTCCATAAATTTCCCAATTGTCACTCAACGATCGAACTTTGCTAATTTCTTTTTTAGGGAATCGATATAACAAACCATAAAACAATTAAAAGGAAAAGTGAAGAAATAAAACATGTAAAAGGAAGAATGAAGAAAACAAAAACATGTGAATTCCATTCCATATTGGTGGATGAAAGAAAATGGAATGCTTCCACTTTGGTATAAATAAAATTGTGAGTTTTTGTCTCACATCGCTTGATTATAAAACTTGTAAGCTCTTTATAAGAAAGAGAGCTAACATGATAATATTCTTATGTGACAAATCATGCCCAGTGGTCCTAACAGAGGGTGCAAAGCACCCGACGCGCACACGCATGGGCTCGGGCTCAGGCAAAGTTTGATGGGCGCAATGTGGCGCTTTGATGGCGCACTTTTCACTTTTTCTTTTGATTAGTCTCGCCGGGATGCGCGATGACGTGCAGGTTATTCAGAAAGGCTATCGCGATACGCGACGGACCCTTAAGTAACCCATCGCGATACGCAACGTGGATGTTCTGCTGACGAGACACGTTTCCTGCCACATGGCCTAGCTAGGGCTGATTCGACAAGGCTATAAGCCCGTCGCGATACGCGACGGCCTTTGTTTGTGCCCATCGCAATAAGCGATGGGACCAGAAATAAGCTATAAATAGACTGGAATTAGGGCATTCAATCCTTGTCCCAAAATCAGAATTCTCTCTCACTTTTATTATATTCAGAAGTTGGTATAATACTCGAGTAGTCTTAACGATCGCTCTCTGATTGAAAGAAACTTTTATACGCGAATCAAAAAGCTCTGTCTGAACAAGGTAGGACATTGTGCCATCGTGTAAAGTTTCTAGTCTCGTGATTATCGTTATGATTATGGGGTTTATACTAACTTATATATACTACATTGTGCTTAACCTAGGTGCTTAATATCAGGAGGCTTGCTAATTGTAAACTTTCAAGGTGAGACATTCGTGTTTTTATACAACTCACATTTGCGTGAGACAACTGATTTTCCAGTATCATCATGATGCTTTTGTAAACCAATTAAACTCATGATAGATAGTCCAAATGTTTTTAAATATATTTTCAAAGGATTTTAATTACATTACAATGTTTAAGTCTCTGTAGACTTATGGGATGGTTACTACTGGTATTGTGGGGTTTTGTATACAATGCTTGCCTACTTGGCTACTACACGTTACTTATTGGACAAGTGCTAGCCAATAAGTAATATGACCACAGTCACAGATATGGTCGAGTGACAAGTACCTTTCTGTAATTTGTAAGCATGTAGATGTAAAATCATCTTAATGTTTTAACTATAAAATGTGTCAATTTACAAATGAATGTACTCTCCGGTATTTCTTGTTAATCAAATATAATTAAACATGTTTCGGGTGACTTGTTAGAGACAAAGGAATGATACATGCGGGCTTCCATATTAAATAAGTGGCTTGTCACCAGAATAATGAAACGTGTTTTGCAAATTAGGGTTTATCACTATAAAACTTACGTTTGTATAAAAATGGGTTTTAATCCCAGTTTATGAAATAAGAATCATGGTGTTTTTATAACTCTGATCATTTTTCCTAACTACGGTCCTAATGAAATATGCCGCTGCAAATCATTTTAATAAATATCGATACCACCACCGATGTTCGCGACTCCCCTCCCGAGGTATAAGGGTCGGGGGCTGTGACAATCGTCGAATCAAATGATATTTCTGTTCCATATTTTGCCTCTTATTTTCCCTCTGTATCAAACTTTTTTGGCCATACTAGTTAAGTTCCTATAAGTATTCATGATACAAGTCGGATCCTAGATGTAGAAATATAAGATAAAAGGCGAATCTCTTCTTAATCAAAAGAAATGAGATTATCACGGATACAAAGCATTCAATTAAAAAATTTAACCAAATTTCCCTGATGTAGAGCCAATCAAAAAAGCTGCAAAAGTAAATATACAACCTATAGTGGGCTAATTCCATCAATCTTGCTTGTACAATGGAAAATCCCATCGGTTTATCTCTCCGACGAATCAAATTGACCAAAGGTGTGCGTTCATGAGTCCATGCTCAAGTTTTAATCAATTCCTACCTATATCCACGTCAAAAAATTAAAAACATAAATCCAGTAGCCCAAACAAGATGTCCAAATAAAAACATCCATGCCCTGATGAACTATTCATACCAAAAGGATTATATCCATTACTTAACCATAAATAATCTCTTAAGCAGTTTGCTAAATAAGTGGAAGATTTATTAAATTGTGAAACATTAACCTACCCTAATGTAATGTGCTTCCAATGTTAACAGAAAGTAACCTAGCCAATGGTATTTAACATCAAAAAAATTGCCAAATAAAATACGTCCCAAGCCGAAATATCTTAAGTATTGCCTCGCCTTGGGTCATCGCATGGAAAACTATAACCAAAATCACTTTTATCTGTCATTAACTTGGAACCACATGCATCTAACACACCTTTTACTAAGATTAACGTAGTTGTATGTAAACCCGGAGCAATAGCATGATGAATAAAAGCAGTTGGAGTCATGTTCCTCGGAAGCCCTAGATGAATCTCATGCCATTTCGGGTAACACGCATGCCACCTTTGTTGATGGATAATTTTTACCCATCACTCAAATTGGTAAAACCAAACTTAATACCAATTTACCTTTAAAAAATGTGCTAGTTTTCGCAAATCTCACCAAAAATCTACAATCAATTAGTAGATTAACAAACGATTTACCTATTAATGTTTTATTTTCTAATCACTTCTTTCACATTCATTATCGAAAAACGAAGGTGGTTTTACATCTGTTGGTTGATGTCCAAATCTTGCCTCTGTCCCATTGCCTCTTCTGGTGCAACAGATTGGAAGGAGAACAATATACACAAGTTGGATATTTCAGCTGTAATACCACAATAGAATTTATATTTTTCTATTTTATGTTTTTCAATCAAATAAGATTATTTATAAAGGAAAAAATAACAGATTAACATTATCAAAATTAAATTGAATAACTGTGTATTGGTCAACTGATACAACTGCTGTATATTTTCACAGTTTGATCAAGTGGTCTAAGATGCCAAAAATTCCATAAAAAAGAACTTCAATACTTAAACTAGCACTAGAAATATAGTTGTGTCGGTGGTTACAGAAGAAAACAAACTAAAAAGTAAACTATATTTTTATTTAAAGCAATTGGAGATGCAACTAGTATTTTGTTTTTAATTTTTCTGTTCATGTAATTACTATTACTACTATATATATAATTAAAATCTTTGGTGCCACAAGCAATATATCGGTGGCGGCACCATATTGGTCCATGATTTTTTTAGTTCGATTACCATAACCAACATAAAGGAAATCGACCAAACGTCATTTTTTTTGTTCTAGTTCCAGTAGTGTAACAAACTTCACGAAAACTAATCAAATTCACGCACACTCGTCGTCTCAATGTCCATGATTGACAATGCTCGGGTTCTAGCAAAGCACAAGTTTACCAACCGACACCCCCCCCCCCAGATTGGCCATTGGTCCACCTCAATTTTTATATCTATATATATTTTTTGTTTTTTAGTTCTGGTACCATAACGCACGTAATCAAATCCGACCAAATTCGTGTCGAGTTACAGCCTCAATGCTGGAACACAAAATACTTGGGAACCGTCCGGGTTTGCCGATCCAATAAACATCGTTTTAAATATTTTGTGTTTTTTATACGTTAATTTGACGAATTAATTTTTTGGATTTTAGCGCTCAAATTTTACCAATGATGTGTATACCTTAATGAACGTAGCAGATACGACCAAATTCGCGTCGACCCACCGTAGTAACACTCGGGTTTTACAGACGCTCGGATTTCAACGCTGGTGATTTGCCAGCTGCCTCAGCGCATTGCGCTGAGTAAAAAACTAGTTGTTTATAATCAGTATAAGTGTATAACCACATACTTTATAAAGGGAAAATTACCCATTTGACCAACCAATTCCTTGACTAGTTTTCCAAACTAAAAAAGAATACCCAAAATGACCATTTTCTAAACGATAGGATCCATCATAATAGAACTAACACCCGACAAATCTTTCTTACACCCTTTCGTTTTTGAACCAACCAAATCTTGGCATGTATACACTTAAACAGTCGGGCTCGACTGTTTTTAAGAAAACCAGCCGTTTAGTTTTGGTTTCGAACGTTTATTAAATAGATAGTCCGACAGTTAAAAACCTTTAAACGGTCGGTCCGACAAATTAATAAACTGTCGTCCAATGGAAGTATTCCGTCGGGCCTTCGTATCTTTTCCGTCGGGCCATCATATCTACTCCGTCGACCAACAGACTATTCCGGCGGCCTTCATATCTACTCCATCGACCAACATACCTAATCTGGTGGCCTCACATCTATTTCGTCGGCCCTTCGTATCTATTCCGTCGGGCCTGTATCTACTCAGTCGACCAACAGATCTATTCCGGCAGACTTTCTATTCCGTCGAGCCTATATATCTATTTATTCAGGGTATTCATATCTTCATGTCTAATTTTATTAAATAGTTAATAATAAAAAAATGGAATACAAATAATCTAAACATTATTTTATGTTTAGTGAAAATTTTACGGGCTAAGGGTAATAATCATAAATTGGTGATCGTAAAATTAAAAAATGTACATACATGGGTGGTTTGTGATGATACACAAAACCTCAACATGGGTAACATTCATGCCTATTGTTAACGATATTCGATTTCAGCCATTTTCGTGAGTTCTAACTCATTCCGTTATTTTATTGTTATCACAAACGGCTATACTATATGGAATGAAGCAGAAATCATGACAATGGCTGAAAACGAATAACGCAAAACAATGGGCACGAATATTACCCATGTTGAGGTTTTGCATGTCGTCACAAGCCACCTAAATATGTACACTTTTTTAATTTTACAATCCACCAAATTTATGGATTATTACCCTTACCTTTAAAACTTTCATTAAACATAAAATAATAATGTTTCCATTATTTGGATTCCATCTTTTATTATTAATTATTTAATAAACTTAAACAAGAAGATATGAATGCCACGAATAAATATATATATGAAGACCTGAAGGAATAGATAAGAAGTCCGCCAGAATAGATTTGTTGGTTGACAATGCCCGACGGAATAGATACAAAGGCCCAACGAAATAGATGTGAAGGCCGCCAGAATAGATATGTTGGTCAACGGAGTAGATGTAACATCCGGAGTTTCTTTTGGTATTTAAATGAATCTTGTTTGATTGAGTCTTAGAAGATAAATGTAATTATCTAAAGTGTGAGGGGGTTAAGTGTTTATCACACCCTGACTTAGGGCCTAGACGTGACACCCGATAGTTGGTATCTGTTTTGTAAATATATTAGAGTTGCGGGTTTGTTTTAGCGGAAGTCTTTAAAATAAAATATTCTTTTATCAAATGTCATGTTAGAATATCCGTTTGATATTGTGTGATAAAATATGAGTGAAAATATTTTGAATAAAATATTATTATACTTAAAAATCAGGATTTTGAATACCCGTTTAATATTTCAAATACCTGTCTTTTGAAAGTATGATTCTTTATAATATTTTGAAATAAAATATCTAAGCCATCAAATAACGTCTAATGACTATATCTCCAATCTTCTAATTCGTCTTGCTTGTCTATTCTAACCTTTACTGTTTTCCTGAAATGTTGGGGGGGGGGGGATGCGTCAGCACACAACCGGTGAATGACGTTGACTCTGTTGTAAATTCTTTTCAATACCATTGTGAAATCAACAATAATACCTTTGTGACTACTCATTAGGCACCCAACTCAATTGGCATAAAATACCCTAAGTACATGTAAAATTAATCATATACACAATATCATTTTTTTGAGCAGTCTCGTAGACTTCCAGAGGCATGTTTGATGATATGCATGGCCTCGGGAAATTCGAGTCACCATGTATGAATGGATCCAGACAAATGTATATTTTTAATCAAAGTGTTCATTTCTTATTATTTTAACACAAGGTTTTAAGGATTCATAGATCCTATGAAAACATTCTGACTCTAAAAGAGTTTGTAAAAGTTTAAAGCGTATTCACATTTTTTGTTTGTAATCAGTTTTTGTTACTGATTCTTGTTTATGATCAATTTTTGTTATCGATTTCTACTTCTGCTTTCTGATACTGATTTCTGATTGTTACTTTGGACCTATAGTACCAGAATAACCATTGTATAAATATCTAGATCAACAATCTGGCTTCAGACCCGTAGTATGTTTTGTATAGATTTATCCTTGACAAATCATTTGTTTATATACAGCATTTGGACCTTTAGTCCTTTTGTTTGTTTATCGATTATATGTCATGTTTCTTCTTCAGGAAGAAACATCTATACTGAGGAAGAAACATTTATACTGAGTTTCTTCTTCGAGAAGAAACATTAATTTAACTATAACCTTTGTATGAATATTATACTTCTTAATCATAAAGAAATATTATTTTGACTATAACCTTTGTATGTAAAAACTTACGTTTCTTAATGAAGAAACAATATTTGACTATAACCTTCGCTTACGAAAAGTTATATTATGCTTAACTGTGATCAAGGTTCAGCCTATACCTCCGACTATAAGCCATTATAATAATAATTATAAAATATAAGTTAAGTAGAACCTCTACCTCACACGGGTATTCAGAATTAGATGCCTAAGGTTGATCGAGCAGCATTTCCACTCTATATCGCGTTCTAAACTTAAACCGTCGGAACTTCAGAGCTTGGCATGTTCTACAAGACACGGCACAAAAAACGAGGCTAAATGTGTGCTTAAAATGTGTTTTGGTGTGAGATGGGAAGTGCCACAAACTCACCTATTTATAGTTGATTTTGTGTTACTTCGCATAGCGCAAAGGAAAAATGATTAAGTCGTTCGTGTCGCGTGAGCCGACTTAATATTGCTGAGTCATCCGTTGTGTTGCCACGTGGCCTGAAACATGATGCCACGTGTCCACACGTGTCACAGATGCATAAGAGTTACTTCGCGTAGCGTGAAGTAATCCTTGACTGGCTCTTCACGTAGCACGAAGCCATTCAAACCCTACGCCCATAAAAACACCACATTACGCCTATCGCCCGAGCCAGTGCGGGTGCGCGTCGGGTGCTTCGCACCATTGCTAGGACCACTAGGTGCATCATGGCATATAAGAATATTACTATGGAAACTTCTTTACTTATAAAGAGCTTACAAGTTTTATAATTTGCGAATGTAGGAGGAAATTCTCTTTCCTATTTATACCCATGTGGAATGTTTCAACTTTCTACCTTCTTTCCATGTGGGATGAAGTTTCTTATTTCTTTAACATGAGATGCTTTTATTTTCTTATCTCATTTTCCCGATTACTTATCTTGAGAATATTTTTGGTCCTTTATCTTTATTAGCTTGTCAAATTTGAACCGAAATTATGTGGATTTTACGGTGTCATTGGATGAAAAGTTAAACATGAAACGCTTCCTATAAATGTAGCCACCATCTCATTTTATAATAATTTTGGCCTTCCCTTCAAATTCTTAAAGAGAGAAACCTTATTCCCCAAATCCCGTTTTTGAGTGAGCAACTAGAAAAGATCTATCGATTCCTGGAGATCAAACCGTCGGATCGATCTCAAATTTTAACAGTGTGTTCATAGAATCTAAGCGAAGATTTCGACCGGACAGATCTTCGATCAGAGGCCAGTAAGTCCGCTTTTAACAAGAAAACCCTAACAGAGAAAAATGAAGATTTCTGGTGACTGTTCGGGCTTTCCAGTGACTGTAGCAGCGGTTTCGATGACGGAAAGCATAGGGGTTCGTATACCTTGGCATGACGGTTCTGTAGCCGCTTGAAAAGTCTAAATTGGAGCTCGTTTGATATAGTTTTTAGCTATTCGAGTGTTTTCGAGCGTAAGCCTCAGAGGTACTTTTTTATTAAAAAAAGGTTACTTTTCATGTAGGATTTGCATGAAACTTGGTAGGATGATAGATCGGGTCTTCATTAATGATAAAGTAACCAACTCGATAATAAATAGTCGGTTCGATTCGGGTTAAATGGGTAAGGTTCGTTCCGTGAAAAGGATGGGTAAATGAAGTCGGTATGGCAAGAAACTTAGTATGACACTAAATCGGGTCATAAGGAATCAAAAAGTAATGAACTTGGTTGAAGGAAACGATTGAAATGGAAAAATGAGCTCAGCTCAAATCGCAGCTGACCACGATCGCAATTGCGATTCGGGGGTAGGATGCGATTGCGATTTCGGGTAGGATGCGATTGAGATTCCGGGAAGGATGCGATTGCGATTTTCGATCAAATGCGATTGCGATTCGGGATTGGGTTGTGATTGCAAGTTTATTTTAGTAAGTTAGCTTAGCAACTTCGTTAACTAAGTTAATTTAGTTCACTAACCTGGCTAGTTTGCTTAGTCAGTTATATGGGTAATTAACGCATGTATATGTTAAACAGTTAGTCGTGCTCAGTTAAAGAAATAGATTAAAGTTTATTCAGAACGCTTAAGGATTCAGGTGAGTATCTAGCCCCTTTTTCCCTGAAATGTTTTTTAGGGCTGCGTGTATACTTGTAAGTGATAAGTTGATACACTTACTTTAATTGGTACGTGTATGGTATGTGAATTTTGTATGTAAATAGAAAGGTTATGAATATATGATTGTGTATATATAGGAAACACATGTATGGCTGTATGGTTATGAAGGAAATGTGATAGACCCTAACAATTTCTGCGAAAGAAGGGTGGTAGACCCTAATAATTTCTACGAAGAAAGTGTGGTAGACCCTAGTAATTTATGCGAGTGAAGGGTGGTAGACCCTAATAATTTTCTGCAAAGGTTAAAGGGTGGCAGACCCTAAAAATATCTATGAAGATTGTAGGACGAAAGACTCTTTAAAATATGTATGAATAATTATGTATGTGTTAAGGTAAGTAAATGTATGTATGTATGTATGAAAGATAACAGGTTAAGTATGTAATGTGTATCTCTGGATACGTATGTGTAAGTATGTTAATGTATGATATATTGCCTGTTAAACTAGAAATCACTCAGCGTAGCTGACTTTTAGTATGCACGCAGACAAATAGGATGAAGCAGCTGGCATGAGAGTGATACGACATGGATTGAAGAGGCTGGAATCTATGAAAGAGATGTTTATTTTTGATGGTTAAGACAAGATTTGAATGTTTATGTAATATATGGTTGAAGTTTAAGTTTCTCACGAAAAGTTTTAATTCACTTTGATAATTAGAACTGTGTTTATGAATAAATCTAACGCCAATGTAAGGCTGCCGGGTGCGGGGCCTTACAGTAGATATGAAGGCTGTCGTAATAGATCTGCTGGTTGTCGGAGTAGATATAAAGGCCCGACGGAATAGATCCGTTGGCTGACTATTTATTAAACCGTCGAACTGACCGTTTAAAGGTTTTTAAACCGTCAGACTGACTGTTTAATAAACGGTCGTCACCAAAACTAAATGGTCGGGCTCGACCATTTAAGGGTATATTATTAAGATAAGATTCGTTCAAAAACGAAAGGGTGTAAGAAAGATCTGTCAGATGTCAGTTCTATTATGGTGGATTCTATCGTTTATAAAAAGGCCATTTTAAGTATCTAGTCTGAGGGGCTAGTCAAGAAATTGGTTTGATTAAATGGAGCATTTTGGTCAATTTCCGTATTGCTTAAACCCTTTTTTGTCTAACCTTTTATTTTTCTGCAAGTCAAATTGAATGTGCTATGTAGACCCCTACCAATTATGATAACTAGTAATTTTACCCGCGCGTTGCATCGATTTTTAAAATTTGTAATAGACGCATTAAAGAATTGTATCATAGGTTTAACATCATGTAAGAAACAAATATTAAAATACCAAGGGTTGTTAATTAGCAGTTGCATTACTATTACACCATCGCTCGTTGCGGCGCGTGAAACCATGTAAAAATTAATGTTCTTGAAACTTATAAAAAAGCATATACGTAAACCCACACGCTATTTGTAACAACCCCTCCACAACATTCGGTTTGCTATTGACAACTAAAAAATACGCTCGTCAAGAGTAAAAGCGTAGGTGTAAAAAGAACGAAAAAGAAAGTTGCATTGCAAACATTTATTTTACCATCTTGTATATTTGTGCTTTACCAAGTTCTATAATATCATGAATAACTCATTCTTTTAGTAAAACTTATATTAAAATATAGATAATAAGTGTTTCATAACAATATATTCAGAATTTTTTTTAAAAAGTTATATTTTAAAACCTATAAAAAAAGGCATAACTAAAAGGAGAAGCTTATGAGTTTGCCACATGTTAACGTTTGGTTGGCAAGATAGAAATTGAGATACATATATATGGGAAAGTGTATGGTAAAAATAGTTGTAGGTGAATGAGAAACATACCCTAATGAAATTACAGGGGCCATCTTGTAATATTTTACCAGTATGATACAGTAAAAACTCTATAAAATAATACATTTAGGATCATCAAAATTTATTAATTAAAAGAGTTATTAATTAATCGATAAATTAATAATTATTAATTTATATATTAATTAATATTTTATTAATTTATAGTAGAATGTTCTGACTCACCCAGAAGAAATTGTAGTTGCACAGTTGTTGATTGATGAAGAAATTATTGAAAGCGTTATTGGAATTAATAAAGATGATATCGATGAAGAAGATGATGAAAGTTCGATAATGGAGCCCCCTTCGCGAAACGAAGCTATTAAAACGGCAATCACATTGAACAATTTCTTGTTGAGCTATGAGAAAATAACACCAGAAGTTCTTACCATACTAAGGAAATTAGAGATGAGATTCAAGGGGAAATTGATTTCAACAAAAAACAAAAGACAATTGAGTCATTTTTCAAGAAACCTTCATAAAATCATTTATGTAATATGCTATATATAAGGAATTATTAATTTATATTTTATATGGGGTCTAAAGAAATTATCAAAAATGCATTATCTTATAATTTTAGCGAATTATTAATTTAGCGCCC
This sequence comes from Bidens hawaiensis, assembly GCF_021521415.1. Taxonomy (NCBI): domain Eukaryota; kingdom Viridiplantae; phylum Streptophyta; class Magnoliopsida; order Asterales; family Asteraceae; genus Bidens; species Bidens hawaiensis. The sequence goes on along the minus strand of NW_027491065.1, from coordinate 2,298,568 downwards.
TATTCCTGAGTCGGGACCGACAAAAAATATTATCTTAAAGAGTTTATTAAATAATCGAGTATTAATTTATCGAGTTTCTACTGTATGCAACTTTCAAAAACATGCATAACTTGTATGTACATGAAGCTTCAACACTTATAAGAAAATAAAGAATGAATCGCACTCACATACAAAAATTGCCAGTTAATATATAGTTAATTAATGTATGTAGGGGCTATGCCATTAAGTTAAGGGAACTCAAGTAGCATATTCCTAAAAAATACATATTAAAAGTTTCAAAATATATTTTTCTATTTTAAATCACCTAAATTTGTTTATAATGATAGGAATCGATTTACTTGACCATTTTAATCAAACTACTTCGATCATCAGTTGAATGTACCAACCAAAACACTTCAAATTGATTTATGAAACTCATTGCACACTTGAACATAGAAAACTGAGTTTGAAACTTGAGAACATTGAAACCAATTCTAAAACCCATAATCACTATTCACAATATCAAAACAAATACTTGGCCAATAAATAGTTAACAAAATAGTGAAAAAAGGAGATTGTAACATCCGGTTGGTCACGTAAGGTACCCTAATACCCACTAATCCTTTAATATCATGTCATTTATATTATATATTGCCCTAAAACCACTGAAATAATAAACAACACTCATCTCAACTACCCCAATTCTCTCTCTCTCTTTCATATCCACACACACATGCTCTCACTCTCCATTGGGTTATTGCCCACGAATTTAGGTACCCGAAATCAAGGGTGACAGTGACGGTGTTGCAAATTCGTGTATAGGTACCGATACCCACTTGCCGAAGGTGCCCCTCTTGCCCTAATCAAGAAAATCTAGCTCAAAACACTTGATTACATTGTCTAATCATGGCTAGTTATATAGACTTAATTAACCTTAATTTTCTAACCAAGGTATTGCAAATTTGATTACAATGTATTTAGAAAATTTAACCAACTATGACTGACTTATCAATATTGTTTCCGCAAACTCACTGACTTGCGACTTGGGGGTGTTTGGGATTCCTTGTGAAAGCCCCTTATAAATTTTCAATAAATTAATAAGTTGCAAAAGTGTAACTTATTAAGTTTTCTCTCTCACACCAAAAACAATCCCAAACATCTTATTCCTTTTAAAAAGTTAATACGTTATAAGTTAGTGAAAATAAGCCATCCTAAACACCCCTTAAAGTCCGGATTGTCAATATTGTATATGAATCGGTATTCTATATGAATTAGTTTTGCAGATTTGTTTTGTAAAGAATATATACAATTTTGTGTTTTGACATGAGCAAATCTTGATTAATTACAAGACATTGTTCCCAAACGGCGGTGAGGAGCCATATCCATACTTCGTACACAAAACATGTTTTATTATTATTTTTTTCTTTCTAATACTCCATCCGTCCCATTAGAAGTGTCTATATTTTCATTTTTAGTTGTTCCAATACAAATGTCCATTTTCAAAATTTATTAGTCAATTTCTAAGTTTACCCTTAAACACACATAACTAACATTAATAATCAATGTTTATGGACCCAATTTTCAAAGGCATTATTGTCATTTTGTAAGCAAAAAAGGTAATCATTTAATCTTCTTTAAACTTTGTGTTTTTCAAACCATGACACTTTTAATAGGACGGAGGGTTTTAATAGGACGGAGGGAGTAACATATTTAAAAGAAGAGTAAAGTGCCGTTTTCGTCCTTGTGGTTTGGCAAATAATGTGAATTTAGTCCAAAAAGTTTATTTTTTTTGTATATGGACCCTCCACGTTTCCCAATTCTTGCAATTACATCCAAATCACTAACTCCATTAAATTGAATCGTTAACTCAGGGATAGACATGTCTTTTCACTCTTTCTTTATTACATGAGTACAATGCCAAAATTGTCCCCGAAGTTTGGTCACATTTGCTAATTTCATCAAAAAATATTTTTTTTCGCAATTAGACCCTCGATGTTTCCCAACTGTCGCCAATTTCGTCTAATTTGTTAACTCGGTCTAAATTTAACGTTAACTCAGGGGTGTTACTATCCTTTTACATTGTTGTTATTATTACTCTGAGCTAAACCCCTTATATGACTAAAAATAAAGAATAATAAACAAACGGATAATATATTGGATTCAAACATAAGAATCGTGAAATGTTAGACATGTTATCAAACAAACACATAATAACAATAATGTAAACAAACATGTAAAATGACAGTAACACCCATAAGTTTATGTTGAATTTAGACCGAGTTAACAATTTGGACGAAATTGGCAACGGTTGGGAAAAATCGAGGGTATACTTGCGAAAAAAATGCTTTTGGACGAAATTTGCAAATATGACCAAACCTCATGGACGATTTTGGCACTTTACTCATATAATAAAGAAATAGTGAAAAGACATGTCTACCCCTGACTTAACGATTAAATTTACGAGGTTAGTGATTTGGATGTAATTGGCAAGAATTGAGAAACGCGAAGGGTCCATATGCAAAAAATAAACTTTTTGACTAAATTCGTATTTGCCAAATCACAATAACGAAAATGACAGTTTACTCTTAAAAGAATTAGTAAACTTTATGAAACTGATCCTGACATAATCGAGTAATTTGAAAATTTGTCTGAATTATCTTAAATGTTAAGAAGATTATTTATGTTGCATGCTTGGTTGTTGGCTAGAATCAATGAATCATCATGTACTCAAGAACCGGTCAACAAACATTCAACAGAAATTCATAAATATATATGGAAGGCCACTCTGGCAGAAAGTGGTCTCTAGACTTTCCTTTGATGTTCCTCCTATTTTCTGTCTCTCAACATAATATATATAGAGTCAAGCCACATGAAAACTTTAAAAATTCATGCACCATTAGAGAGAATATATTCTCTCTAATACGTATCAAACAGAAAGAGATCAAAGCGAGGTGCAAAAATGGAATGCCGAAACCTCGAGTTGACCATTATTTCCGCCAGTGATTTAAGAGAAGTAAGACGGTTGTTCAAAATGAAGGTCTATGCCAAGGTACGTATTATTATTATTATTACTTCCAATTGTTATTTACATAAAATCAAAGATAATATAATCACTTAGAAATTCACTCTAGGTGTTTATTGGGGGCAACCAAGAAATGGAGAAGCGAACTCCTGTCGACAATCACGGGCAGACGAATCCAGCGTGGAACTACACCATGAAATACTCTATAAGCGAACAATGGTTGCAGCATCATGGAACAATGCTTGTGATCAAGCTTTATTGCAAGCGTAAGCTTGGAGACAGATACATTGGAGAAGTTCACCAGCCGTTGAAACAAATTTATGATTACGCGCATCCATTGGGTGGTAGCGCGGTGGTGTGGTTCCCTGTGCAAATGGGATGCGCTGAATCGCAAGGGAAGCTTTGTTTCTCGTACTGGTTTGGTGACAAGGTGGCTATTGAGAAGCTGATGCTTGCAGAAAGTATTGCTTCCTTCTTAGTTACCGGTCCTGGTGGCGCAATTTGATGGATCTACACAAGACTGCAAATGTTGTCACCATTTTATATAATTAGTCGTTGCAACTTGCATCCACTACTTGTAAATACAATATAGTGTGTAAATTTGCTTTCAAGTTGTTTCCCATATTTAAAGATTTACTGTTTTCTTTCGGTCAAGGAATCTGAGAGTTTTTGTTAGTCTTAGAATTATGTCAAATCATATTTATTATCTTCAAAGTGGTTATCCAACACATAATTGGCTCTATAAGCGAATAATGGTTGCAACATCATGGAACAATGCTTGTGATCAAGCTTTATAGCAAGCGAACAATGGTTGCAACATCAAGGAATTTTATTGTTGGTTGTTGAGGATGGTGCAGGTGGCAGGTGATGGCTCGATAGAGCCATAGTGGTAGCATTAGGCGCTGATGTGGCGGTGTTTTGATTTTGGTTGTTTACGCGTTGGTGCATTTGTGCCGCTTCCATTTCCGGTCGTCAATGGCGGTGGTGATGGGTGGTGCTTTATGTTATTGGTTTGATATCTTTGGCCTAGGCTAAGATGGCACTCTGCTATTTGACATGGCAACCTATGTTGCAGCCATGGCGAAGATCTAAACCTTGGAGAAATTTGATTCATATTTCGAGCGCTATGTATTGAGTTTTTGGTTACTAATTTTGAGTGATGTTTTTCGTTTCATTTGTCTTTTGAGTAAGGTTAAGATTTTCAATGTTCACGGGTTAGTTTGTTTTTTGGTATCACAAATCCAGTGCGGGTTATATAAGATCGTTATTATTAAAAATATATATTTAATAAAAACTACTATAGGCTCGCTTAGGTTCACGTACCAGTTTATACTCGATAAGTAAAGCCCGGACTTGTTTATTTGACAAATCGTTTAAACTTGGCTGAATTAAGTTTTTTTACTAGACGATCTCAAGTAGCTTGTGAGTGGTTTAAATAGTTTACAGACAGAATTACAAATTTTGTCCTTTAAAAAAAGCCAAATTACGGTTCGTGTCCTTTTCTAAGTTTCCTTGCAAGCGGTGTACTTTAAACTTTTTTTTCCTACAAGTTATGTCCTTTACGCTAACTGGGTTAGAAAAACTCTGTTAAATCCCATCACGTGAGAAGCATGTGAGGACATTTTTGTCTTTTTGCCTACACTTCTTCTTCTTCTTCTTCTTCTTCTTCTTCTGTTTCTGTGCTGCCTCATCTCACTTCTCTCTCTATGTTTCCTTCCAAACTGACCTTTCCAGAAATAATAAGCCAGCAATCGTTTTTGTTATCATGTTTTGAAACCTCATCCAGTGAAAGAATTCTGCTCTCTGAACCCATTTCTTCACCTCTCTGATTCATTCATCAATTTCAATTAATATATTATTATTATTATTATTATTATTATTATTATTATTATTATTATTCAGTTGGAGAAATCGATTACATTTCAAATTCATGGCCTAACTCACTTACTGACCTGATTGATTGATTAATTGATTTGACGACAGGACACCACCCAATGTCGGAAACTGTCGCCGTCCTCCGCCCATCGCCGCCGTGGATGGCGGCGCTAGATCCTTCCGTTCCTCCAAAAACTCACGCACATCGGCGCCTTCCGACGACGGCGTAAAGTCATCGGCGCCGCCGTTGAATCACGTTTATGATTGTTCTTACCATTCTCGGCCTAACCGCCCTAATTAATTAAGAAACCAGATAAAATTAAAGGTGTATCGAGATATTGTATGAACCGTCTTCCACCTAAAATCGATTATATATTACAGATGTGATAATAGTTCAATTAATCTCGTCTTCACACCCCTAAGACCAGTACCAATAAAACCCCCATAGTTAATTGAGTCATCGAAGTCTGGTGATACCTGTTCGTCAACATTGACCGCCGGCCCTGTTGAATCAATTTAACCCATGTTTCATCGACGATTGAGGTGATGAATTGTATGTTTGAATTCGTCACAGTGAGCTTTACAAAAGCCCTAACATTAATTAAACGAACATAGAACGAATTAATCAATTGCATGGTTAGGGTTTATAATCAAATTGGGTTTAGATATGTTTATGTATATATTAAAACGTTTACGATCTTAAACCAACTGACACACCAGCGCAGTTGGCTGGTGTGTGTGTGTTACACTCTGGTCCGGCCTGAGGTCGCGGGTTCGGGTTCGGGTCCGGCCAGCGAGTTTTTTTGGTATTTTTCTATTTTGAAGAAGAAGAAGTTGCAGGTACAGGTGAAAAGACAAAAATGCCCTCACATGCTTCTCACGTGATGGGATTTAACAGAGTTTTTCTAACCCAGTTAGCGTAAAGGACATAACTTGTAGGAAAAAAAAGTTTAAAGTACACCGCCTGCAAGGAAACTTATAAAAGGACACGAACCGTAATTCGTCTTATTTTAAAGGACAAAATTTGTAATTCTGTCTAGTTTACACCCATAACTAACGGTAATAAATTGATAAGTTTTAACATGATTTTTCAATATATTTAGTGGTTACGTTTAGGGTAATTTTAGAGTTATCAACTTACATTACAAATTAACAAAAAGAAATTTAAGTTATTTGTACTAGTCATAAGTCAAGATTTCAATTAAAGTATGTGAAATGAATTGATTTGTGGTAGTAGCTTATTCGTCTGTACTATATGGTCTCTTTGACTTCCAACTTTATAGTTATTTATTAATGTAGAGTAGAGCCCAGGTCACATGTTTAAGAAACTCTCATGGCAGTTTCCTCAATAAAGATAAGTTTTTCTAACTACCAACAAAAACGACATTTCTATTTAATATTAAAAGTCTCAAGAGAGAACATTTCTATGTTTGAAAAGTACACGAATTATTTCGTTTCTAAACCTCTTTTTATTCATAACTAAGATGTAGGACTCCGTGCTTCGCGACAGAACTATTAAAGAAATAAACCTCAATGTTAAAATATAATAAATTATCATGCGGAATAAAAAAAATCAGCATGTTACAGTTGTGAACCAACACAAATTCGGCTAGTATCGGCAGTACCAGCACAAATTGGTAAACATGAATTAGTAAGCCAAAAAATAATATTTTAAAGACAAACGCTGATATAAAAGCATGTGACGATGAGATAGTTTTAAATCATGAAAAAAAATTGGTCGTTTTAAAGACCAACCATAACAAATACGAAAGCAAAATTTAAGAAAATTTTAACCGACAAATAAAACATGTGAAGCTAACACTTGCTCAAGTTTATGGTTTAGAAATATAGTTTGTTAAATATTATAATTAGTTGAAACAAAAAGTAAATAAAGGAAATAAAAATCATCTAATAGTGTACCAATCTATACTGTTTTTAAAAGAGAAATATATATAAATTACAAATAATAAAGTATCAAGCAATAAAAAATTAAAGCACAATAGTAGATATAAAACTGGATATTAAAAAAACTAAAAAAAACATAAGTAAATAGTAAATTGAATAGTAAATATGTGAGGGGGAAGAAACCCCCTTTTAATATATATAATAACTAGTTTGAGGCCCGTGTATTACATGGGTAGTTGATAAAAATTTTAAACTTTAAGCATTAAGTGAAATGCAAACACCAAAATGATCATATATTATTAATACAATTACAATTTATATTAAAATTAAAAAAATTACATAACTAAGATTACACAAATATGTTAAAAATAAGGAAAACCTTCCTTATACTCTACATTGTGATTGTATTGGTCGGTATACATTATTTATCAAAAATCAAAATCTTTAGTCCATGACTGTTTTTAACTCTTGATAAGGTTACATATAGGTCTGCTTATAACTTTTCCGTATGACAAGTAAGGTTCTTCAAGTAGATACCAAGCCTAAATAAATGATAATGTATCCATGAAACTAACAAAATAAATATTCATACACATAAAATATAATACATTTTAGTCAATTGATATGATGTCATTTGAGATCATTTACTCATGTTTATCCAGAAAACATTATTATCCTAAAAACCAGATTACCTGAACTTTGATGATATAATCATCTTTAGAATCTTTAGAATTTGAAATTCATTAATCATGATAAATTTATTGTCATTAATATTCTGTGTATGAAAAAATTTAATTGGTTTTATATTTTACAATTAACAATTGTATAACCAAGCAGCATATAGAACCGAAATTTAAAGGATAACAAAATGACTTGTTTCATTTCATATGAATATAATTGCCAGAAAATCATATTCAAATAACAGTGATTATTCTAAGTTAACAGAATATTAGAAGATTTAAAGTTTCATATGGTGAAGGTAGTGATTCTTATTTATAATAGTTGAAACTATTGGATTAGAATGTTTAAATTTTGAATACTAATCTCATGTTATTAGTTAGTATTGGAAGTTGCTAGAATATTTAATTAATGGAGATATATATTAACAATTTATAGAAGAAAAAAAAAAAGAAAAACAAAGATTTCGGATTTTATGGAAGCCTGGTAAATGACTTTTAACCAGATTAACTATTTTTTTAAAAATTAATGTGGAAATGGAATATCCTTGAAATATAATGAGGAGCATGATTAAATTACAAATAATAAAAAATAAAAATAAAAATAATAAATATTTCTATTAGGTTGCATTATAATTAAGATGTGTATCATAATAAATTTTTATAATGTATTTTAATAATAAATGTTATAACTGTAATTTTTTTTTAAATTGTGAATAGCTTTATTGTTTTGATATAAACCATAAAAGACACTTTAATTATGTAGTAACTAACAAGTAAAACTAACATAACCTCAATTCGTTTTATTTGTATAAAAATAAAATTAATAAGTTAATACAATATTGAAATTACGTAAATAGCTAATGAAAACGATATTCTAGGTTTCAATATCCTAAATGATTTTTGGAAAACGAAAATAGTGGAATATGATTGAAACATATTTTTTGGTTTAACATTTTCAATGCTTTTAATTAAATAATTTGTCTTATAAGTCATATTAAGTTAAATATATTTAAATGTATAAAAAAGTATAAATAAAGCCATAAAATATATAATTTTGAAACTTTTTGGTCTGAGTTATGGAAGAAATATTAAAAACTAAATATTGATCTTCTTATTGCTAAAACTTTTTATACTACACAAGTAAGTCATATAAATAAATGACAAATAGTTCATATAGTAAATCGTTATACATGTGGATTATAATTATAATGTTCAAGATAGATATAATAGGTATTCTCCATTTTTGAAATATTTATATAAAATGTTTGGAGAAAATTAAAAAAATACATATTTTTCTGAGTTAAAATGCATATGTAAAAGTTCAAATGCATACGAAAATTAAGAAAATGCACATTTTTCTGAGTTCAAAGTAAAAAATTATGCACTACTGATCGAATCCCTATTTAAAAACACATTTTATTTTACCATGCAAATCCAAATTATTCAACAATGATGCACCTTTATTTCTTTAATTTGTAATTACCTGTGACTTTAAAATTTTATTTTAACACGCCTGCAACTTTAATTTTGATACTTATTTTCTTATTTCACTATTAATGTTAATGAATGAATTAGGATTTACATTTAATAAAAGACACTAAATTCATAAATTAAAATAGTTTAAATGATAAGAACCATATATTATAATGAGTTAATAGAAATGTGAGAATGACTAAGAGAGTGACAAGTGACAAAAATGGATAGTCTTTTATTAGAGTAGATAGATAACTAAATGTGTCAATGTAGTAACCTTCTAATTAAAACGCCTTTATGTTTATGTACTACTTTGCATACATACATGTAGTATAGATATGCAGCATATATGCAATATATATGTAGTGTGTGTATAGGCAATGTATAGAATGAAAACCTATTTAAGTTGTGAAACCCGTGAAAATACTATGTAACATTGTTTTTTTTACATATGTAATATATGTTTACATTTAATACAAAAACTTAAAAAAAAAATTATTTTGCTATTTTTTTACATTTTTTTGCTAACCTTTATATATATTTTCAGGAGAGCGAAAAAATTATTTTTATCTTTATATTTTTTATCAGCTTTAATTGTGGACCGCAAAATTCAAACTGTAATTAAAAACATGTGGTTGAAAATGAATTTATAGAGTTTTCACAACTCAAGCAGGTTTTTATTATATATATAATGCATGTATACATATAATATATAGGGGGGATCATTTGAGAACCTTGTTGAGTTTTAAGAACTTCATTCTTAACCATGTATTTAATTAAATAGATTATATTATGTGTTTGAGATTAAATCTTATTAAAAAATTAAAGTATGAGAGAGAATAAATATGTACAGTGATTACACTAACTTAAACGTCCGTTACACTTATGTAAAAAGTCGACTCAGTGCGTAAAATTTTTGTAATTTTTTTACATATATGTAACCTACATATAATACGTATGTGTAAAAAGAAATTCAAAAAAATATTGTTACGTTGAGTTCTTTCAAGTTCTTAAAACTCAAAGTAGTTCTCAAAAGAAATCTCCCCATAATATATATACTATGTATTTCATAGGAGAGGAATAATCTGAGAACTCCTTGAGTTAGTAAAAACTTTAAGAACTCAATATGAACTACATATTTAATTAATTGTGTATTGTATTTGTGGTTGTTAATTAAAAAGTAATAAAAAGTTAAATAAAGAGATAGAATCAATATAAATAAATGGGAAACGGTATTAAAGTAAAATGCAAAAAAAAATAAAAAGACAATGCATGAATTTATATTCTCTTCCTTATTTTTATATTTGATTATTGTTTTTAACCAACTACGTTTTTTTATAAAAAGAAATTGACTTTTTTAAACAAAAATACTTTCAAATTTTAAATGAATCAAAATGTAAATTATATATTAAATAAATGTCAAATTTAATACAAACGAGCATCTAGCACCCGCGCGTTGCACTAGGTAGATGAAAAGGGAAAAACAACAAATGTTTTTGGAATACCCAACAATCGTATAAGAAAACCATACATCAATTTAAGACTGAAGGGATAAAAATAAAAGCATCCCAAACCTCCACAACAAAGCAACCATGAATAGTTCAAATTGCATACATCTAAATGATAAAATAATATTCTATCATAATGGATTGATATAAGCCTTGCAGCTAAGAAACCGTCAACCGCACAGATGAGGATAAGGAAATTGGAGCAACCCAAACACCTGCACCATTTTAACAGTAAAAAAAAAAAAAGCAAACAATGCAAAATTAGCAAATTAAAAAACCCCTAATTATCCATACGACAAACATATTTATAATAAAAGACTAATTCTCTTTATGACTATTATATTAAAATTAAAATAACATGTTAAAGAGCCAACAGTTACCTCACATAAGTCACCTCCAATCGCAACAAAGGAATATTATAACAAATTAAACACTTGCAAAGTTTGACAAAAAGATGTTGCTACGCCAAAAACCAAACATCATTAAAGCCATAAATCGATCTGAAGAGACGGCACACAAATATAACCATCATACTTTCGAAAGCCCAATCATTGTCAAAGTTAATACCTTCTAATTATTCAAATCACAACCATAAACGAATATGATGATGCAATTAAGAAGTAAACATGAAGTCAACTTGAGGCTTAGGTCGGTATAGTGGCTGCAACATACGCCGCTACGCCAAACCGTACATCATCATGGCCATAAACCGATCTGAAGAGGCGGAATCACAATAGGTTCAGCTCTGGACCATGGCTACAACATAACTTGCCATGCCTATGACCAAAACATCATCACAACTATAAACGAACGCCATTAGATTCGTAATGAGGCGGTCTACCTTTCGTATCGACAACCAAGCCGTCTCAACTTGCAATCCAAGCCAGCAGGCTCACATACAACCTTCAACCAATGTATCGACAACCAAGCCGTCTCAACTGGCAATCCAAGCCAACAAGCTCACATACACATCATTGGCAGAGTCAAAAGTCAATTCATTCAAATTATTAAAAAACTAGTGTTGAATGATAATGGAATTCATTCAAAGTCACAACAAAGTGAAGATCAATTTGTAAAAAGTCATAGCATAGCAGTACAAAAAGTGTAGCTCACCGTTTTACGCTAGCAGAGAGAGGCGGCAAGACCACCACCAACCATTCGCTGTAGGTCAAAACACCAACAATAGGCCATCGAGACAAATCAGAACCCCAACAATTGAAATCGCTTCCGCCACTACGATACCATAAACAACCGCATCGCCTAGGGTTCCAAAACAAAACCCGACAATAGTCAAAAATATCGCCGTTGCCTAGGGTTTTACGAAATCGAACCCGGCAACAAACGAATCGGAGGCGTACCCAAAAGAAACAAAGATAAGGTGAGCAATTAATACCTGAAAACAGCTCCGACGAACACCGATGAGAGAGACAGGCATAGGTTAAAACACGTGTAATCAACCAAAACACAATTAACTCAATAGAAATTGTACAACAAACACTGCTTATGGTACATTGCAATGAAGCGCTTTTGTAAAGGAATAGTGAAATACACACAGATTAGAAAGTTGTAAAATATAATATATAATAATTTAATACCTAAAACCTATTATAAATAAAAATATATATAAAACTTTTTTACTAATGCTTTTTTTCCTTTCATCGATCCATTCAAATCAACACCTTACTTGCTAACTCTTCTTTCTCTTTTTAAATCTGTTTTGACATATTCTGGACAATTCATTATTTTCCTTTGTTTTTCTCTATACACGTGTAGGAAATAGATAACTTACCCAAACTATATCAATTACCCAACACAATACACAAATGACATAAATTACCCAAATTACATATACACTAATTACACAAGTTACCCAAATTACATTAATTACCCAATCACGAAACATACAAAATTACATAAACTATCAATTATATATACTACACAATGTACATAAACTACACAACACAAAATACACATATTACAAAAAATACATAAATTACTCAAATTACATAATTTATATAAGTTACATGCAATACAGAAATACATAAATTATAAAAATTAAATTACAAATAACTTAAATCATGCAATTTACATGCAATACACGTATTACATAAATAACCAATTACATATACTATATGAAGAGTTCTCTCATGATTCTCTTCATGTTTTGTTAGGGGTGTGGGTTTGTCGAAATGGTCACGGGTTTGTTGAAATGGTCATAGGTTTGCCTTACCACGTCCTTGGTTCTTTGTTTTTAAGTTAAAAGTATGTAGTGAATATGTATGTAATATGGAGTACTTTAGTTTTCTCTCTAGCAAAGAGTTCTCTCGTGATTCTCTTCATGTATAGGGGTGGGATCCAGAAAGAATTAATAAAGAATTATTTGTAATTTAAAAAAAAAATATTTTGAAATTTTTTTTCTTTCATCTTACTAATAAGTTGATATTGTTCATAAAAAATTAAAAAAAATGTCGATGTAGTGTATATGTGCAATATTGTTTATTGCATATATACAATAATGTTTTATTACATATAATAAAATGCAATTTCATTTTACAATACACACTATTGAATATATGCAAATACAACACTATTGCATTCATGCAATACACACTATTACATATATGTAATACAACAATGATGCACATATGCACTACATTGTTGTTTTTTTTTTAATATAGTATAACGCTATTGCACATATACAATAAAAACAATTGCATATATGCTATTCAATACTATTACACGTATAAAATACACACTATTTCACATATACAATAAAAAAAGTCGATGTATTGCATATGTGCACTACAACGAGTTTTTATTTTTATTTTTATTATTATTTTATTTTATTTTTCTGCTAAAGAATAACGACATATAAGAAGGATGAAAGAAAAACAAATTTTAAAAATAATTTTTTAATTAGATTATTTTTTGTTAGTTCTCTAATTCTCTCTCTAAGAAAGAGTTCTCTCTTGATCCTCTCAATATATATATATATATCTATATATGGAAGGTTCATGTATAAAATAATCTTAACAAAAGAACGTAGAAAACAATATCAATCTACAAAAATTAGACCGTATGAAACAATACCAACTACAATGCCAATCTACATAAGTGATGTTTTATAATAACAAAAAAAAATCCTAATAATGATAACAAAAGAATAAAAATTACCAACAAAATAATAATAGCAAATACTTATAACAGCATAAGAAAAAAAACCCTAATATTAACAACAAATCATCAAATACTTATAAAAACAAACATAAGAATAACAGTAAATTTGTTCTTACTGTTTTCATACTAAGAATTATTTGTATTTGATCCTGAAACTATATACATATATACATACGTACATACATACATACATACAATTAGTTTTTCTGAACGACCAGTGAATAAAGTTTGGATACCAGAGGTACCACCTAATACCAAAAGGCTACCTTATACGCCCACGATTAGAGACGGTACTGGGTAGCCCAAGCGGCCAAGCCTACCATTTCCTGTTCTATGAAAAGCCCACCGCCCGAAGGCTCACTATGATAAAATGTCCGGCTGGATCGGATTCAAACTTGAGACCTTGCGGTCTACAACCATAATCTTCACTTCCTCGAATATGAGTTGAGTTAAAGCTCATTGGCTATAATTGGTTTTAGTTTGTGGCTAGTTATTCTCATTATTTGTTTATATATAGTTGTATATAACTGAATAATGGTAAATAACAACTTATAAAGTTTTTGTTGTTTTATACAATATCCTTTGCTATGCACTTAAAAGTCGTAGTAGAAAACTTATTCAAGTAAAGTTGGTTGTGTCAATGGAACCCAAAACTCAAGTAGTAAAGCATTATAGACTTTTCCCCGCCTATACGTTTTTTCATGTTTGCATAGAGCTAACAACGGATGAGGGCGGTGCGAATCTAGCTTGGTCACGATGCCTTGGCGGCTGGCGCTAAGCAGCCCAGAGAAGATTATATTGGTACAGAGAAGATTATATTGGTAAAAAAAATAGGTTATATTTCAAATATATTCTAATATCTTTTTAAGAACAATATCTAAACTCTATGAAAGTGATCCCGACATCATTTACATAAATTTAAATTTTGTCATATATCACTAATAATCAAAAACAACCAAACGATTTACAGTGAAGTGGCAGGTAAGCGGGCAACAAGCTGCGCCGTAACCCCCTTTTGGATAGCAAACCCAACCCTACTAAAAACAAAGTTTTGATTCTTATGGGCCGATAAATTGCTATATATGCATGACTTTCTGAACTCTATTTAGAAGGTCCACGGCATCTGGAGCTAAGTAACCAAAAGTGTCAAAAGTAAATGGGATAAACACGTGTTGATTCTCCAAACAAGCTTTATCGAGTTTAACAACCTTGCCCGATGCCGTCTTCAATGCTGCCTGATAGGCTACAAACCCATTGTCCCTTAGCCCAATAAGAGGGGACACTCTTGTGAGATCCACACAAACGTATTTCCCCCTACCTACCCACAAACAAGAATATCAACCGGTCGTAACGTAGATCTTCCTTCAAAAGGATCCGTAAGAACGTTTACGGAAGCCTCCTTTTCAGCTAAAATTCCGGCCCTTTTAAGAACATCACATAGAACTTATCTTAGGAAGATTCTAACGTATACTTGGTGGTTGGCTTGTTAAACCTTATGACTGAAGAACCAGTCAACTTACATTCGACAAAAATTAATAAACATGTAGGCCCAGTGGGTCACTCAAGCAGCCAAACATTGCCAAAAAGTCGTCTCTAGAGTTTCCTTCCATTTTCCTTTTATCATTCTCTCACGGCATATATTGAAACACAGCCACTTGGAAAATTTGTCACTCAACCTACCAAACTCATGATTTTGCAGGCACCTGGCAAGAAAGGGATGCAAAAATGGAATGTCGAAAACTTGAGTTGACCATTAATTCTGCAAATGGTTTAAGAGAAGTAAGACGGATTTTCAAGATGAAAGTCTATGCCAAGGTACGTAATACTATTTAGTTTCTTTGTTATTTACATAAAATCATATATAGATCAAAAAACAAGTTAGAAATTTATTATGTGTTGTCAATATATAGGTGTTTATTGGTGGTAACCAAGAAATGGAGAAGCGGACTCCTGCGGACAAGCACGGCCGAACCAACCCAGCGTGGCACTACACCATGAAATACTCCATAAGTGAACAATGGTTGCAACATCATGGAACAATGCTTGTGATCAAGCTTTATTGCAAGCGTAAGCTTGGAGATAGATACGTAGGAGAAGTTCACCAGTCGTTGAAACAACTCTATGATTACGCAAGTCCATTAGGTGGTAGCGCGGTGGTGTGTTTCCCTGTGCAGATGGGATGCGCTGAATCGCAAGGACAGCTTTGTTTCTCGTACAAGTTTGGTGAGAAGGTGGCTATTGAGAAGCTGATGCTTGCAGAGAGTATTGCTTCCTTCTTAGTTACCGGTCCTGGTGGCGCTATTCGATGGTGATCTATCACGGACCACGCTTGTTGCCACCATCATAGCTAGTCATGCCAACCGTAACTACCACCTTCGCCGCATGTAAATAGAATACAGTATGTAAATTTGTTGACTTTTTTTACCCTATGTCAACTTGTCAAGATCTACCGTTTTCAATTTGATCAGGGCAAAGCTTGTGCTGTGTTGCAACAACCCCGGTTTTTTATTTTAGTAGTGTAAATTTATGTGTTTTCGTTCGAAAAAATTTTATGCGTAGTGTAAATTTACTCATTTCGTCTGAAAATTTTGAGGCCGACCACCCTGGTTTATGAATTTTTTTTATACGTATTGAGTACGGTCACCCCGGCATTTTCGTCCAAGCTTCACCACTTATTTTGAAGCCAAGAGTTTTCGTTAAGCATATCGGATAATTATTGTACCAAATCAGAACTAGAACCTTATAATTATTGTACCAAATCAGAACTAGAACCTTATAATAATCTCGTAAATAAATGATTAAGTATAATAATTACAGCATAAAAGAAAAATATCAAGTTGAACAAAAGTATTTGAAGGTGTCCAAGACTTTAAAATGGATAGAAGACTAGACTCGTGCACCTATTTGATATTTATCAGCACGCATCACAAATCTAAACAAAGAAGAATCTAAGTACACCAATAGAAGAAAGACGCTTCAAAAGAATTATAATCCAAAACAACTCATAAGAATCGAGTCGACCGGTGCCACCAGAGACTATATACAGGCCTTCATTAGAGCTTGAAGTACGAAATATATGGTCAAGTTAAAGTAAGGTGATCGAACTTGCCTATTACGTAATCTTTTTACAATCTGTGATATTACTTATATTATAATAATCTTGTTTGAAACTTAATTACTTTATAATAACTTGATTGGCTTAGGTGTCCTTAAAGGCTTACAATCTAAACCTAAAATACAAAATTCTTGGTAATTCAATGACAATATGTTGGTTGTGAGAGACCATTTTATAAAAAATATTATAGCTTGAAAACATCGCGAACTTAAATGTAAAGAAACCATACTTTTTAAACTAGCTTTTTATCTACCTAAATGTCACCATTTTTATGGCTTGTGATAATGTTTAAGCAAATCTATTCCTTCTCTCTCACAGTAGCCCTTTGCTTAAAGTATTACATTTACATTGTATAATTTAGTTTCGCAAGTTGACTTAAATTTAATTTAATAAATATCTTGAATCATGTAATTAGTTTCTTCCTTCACAAAGCACAACAAATTTCAACGGTATTTTGTTAGTTGTACAATGAAATTCCACCAAGGAAAAGTTTCAAGCGGCGGATTTTTCCAATGGAACACCTACAAGGAAAGTTCTCAATTAGGATGGAAATTAAGCTATTTATTATAGTTATCAAATGCGATAAGCACTCGAAAGTGTTGCGGCTTTGCCTAGCGCTCAAAATAAAAGTGTAAAAAAAGCACATGGTCTTAAAAAAAACTACACATTAAAAAAACAAAATTTTAACTAAAGTAAATCATCTTAATAAGAAAACAAAGATTCATTCTCGAAACAGTTCATAACATTTAGTCATGTTTATCACAATTTGATATATATATATATATATATATATATATATATATATATATATATATATTATAATAGTAGTTATATAAGTATATATTAAAATATAAAATATACTTGTATAACTATTATTATTTTATATATAATATATACTTGTATAACTACTATTATTTTATATATCAAATTTTGATAAACATGATTTAACAAATACTAAACATCATATATTGTGTTATTTATAAAAAAAATAATAATAAATATAGGAAAAAAGAATTAAAGCGTATATAAATTTATTAATAAATAATAAACTAGTTGAGCCATTAAATTGTGGGAGTTTTAGTTTTTACTTGAGAATAGGCAGAGATAGGTTAAATGACATTTAATAAATAATAGGCATGCCATTTGAGAACAGGAGGAACAGGTGGGCTCTTTTAATATCGATACATTGAAATCGCATTTAATGCGTTTCACCCAATAAATGCGCTTAAGTGCCTTAAGCGGTCGATTTTGATAGCTATGCTCTTTATAGTGATCTTCTCTTGTATTTGACGTTTATGCCTTAAACCTGCTAGAATGTGTTAATATCTTTTGTTTGAGTAATTTAAAAGTCCTAAGCTTAAAAGGAAGGATTCTGGATGGAAAAATTTGTGTTATTTGAAGAAAATAAAGAAGGAAGAGTTGACCTAACCTAGGAACAACTTGGTATGGCTTCTAGCACTAGTTGAATGCTTGATTAGAACCTGTATTTGATCATAACACCTTGGTTTTGGTTTGAAATTTTTAAAGAACTTCATGAACAAGTTTTGAGATCATAGTTTGATTTAGAGAGGATTAAGAACTAACTACGCATGAACTGGTCGAGCATGAGACCCTTTTATTGGCCTAGATCGTCTAGATATGCATGAATGGATGTTTTGGTATGTTATGGGGTTGTGTGTTGAAATTGTGTGCTGACTTGACATGTTAGACGCACTATCTAAAAATGACAGGCAAATTAGATATATGGTCCGTCTAATCAAAACTATGCGGCTAAGATTCCTTTTAAACAAGGTCTTCTGAAAAGGTAGGTGGATGAGATGGTCCGTCTAATCTTTTATCTTCATGATCAGTCTTCAATTAGATGGGCCGTCAATCCTTTAGGCGATCCATTTAATCCGGATCTTCCAAAGTTACATATTATTTTACTATGGCATAATTACAATTATGGCCTTCCAATTTTAAAGTTGGCAAAATTGGCACAAACTTTCCAAGGTATAACAATTATGTGCATAAAAGGTCAACAAGGTCCCACAGTCTGATAAAAATGGGGATGCATGTTCTGTGAGCAACCTAATGGTGACAGATTTTATGTCAATCGTGGAACCTACAATGACACTATAAATACGTCTTGGCGACTGAAACTCAAGGGGGATCAAAAGGACGCGATTGTGGAAAGGTGAAGGCTTTGTTTAAGCCTTAGGCGAGGATGGTTGGGAATCGAAGATGTTACCTTTGGTTAGCTGAGAGCTCTTCGTACAATTTTGTATTTTCAGTTATCTAAACCCGTTATCATGTTTTTATTAATGATGATTGCTTTGAACTTGTGAATGGTCGGTTGATAATTGCTTTATAAACCTTTGTTAAATGATTTTTGTATAAATGCTTTAGTATGATTGTGTGATTAGTGTTGTTTGTTATCTATCTTTTATTAATCAATTGATTTATTTATGTAGATTGGTAGCTTTCTTTGAGGTTATGCATTTATGTTTAGATTTGGTTTTCTAGGTTAGATATCGATTGTGAACTTGGGGCTGCAATCCCCAACGACTAAAGGATAAGCAAATTGGTTGGTTAGTAAAATATGCAAACCATCTACTTTGAGAAACTAAGTTGTAAACCGAATCCTCTAGTGAAATCCAAGATCTTTGGTTGGCATCGGGTGTAGTTTCTGCTTCTACTCATCTGTATTCCACGATTTTTTTATACGTTAGTGGTTCGAGTTAATTTCTGCTCACCCAAGCATTTAGATCCGAAAATGCTTGTTAGATCCAGATGATTCTTGTGGACCTACAAGTAATATCAGAGCCTTACGCTCATTTTTGGATTGCTTTGGGGCCATTTGTGCATAAAAACAATGGGTTTCATCCAAATCCAAATCTGGGTTGTTCTTTAGTGTTCTACGTGTCAATTGGTTCTTTTGCAAAAAAAGGTTGTATTTTTCTGAAGATTTTTAATTTTGTTTGAAGATACATTGTGTATAAACATTAAAATTATAGATTTAATGCTTTGCGGTGGCTCCGGCAGCCGAACAACCCGAGAACCGTTGTGCGCTTGGCAATATTGGTAACCTAGTTACTCTCAAAACCACTAGACTACAAAAACCTTACCGTTACCGGAAAACAAGAATTCATCGGAGAAGTCTGCCAATCACTGGAACATAATATTCATCGCCGCCACCCAAATACAACTTTACCAAGTCGTGACCGACTAACAGGAAAAACGAGCCGCAAAATTTTTTTTTTTTAAATTTCTGGTCACCGATTAGGGTTCCGGCACTACTTCCGACGCCGCCATTCCGGTGAACATATCCGGCCAGCTAGTATCACCACAATAACCGCCACCTTAATCATACAACTGCCACCAACCACCACTAGTACCCACAACGAGCTGTCGCCGCCGCAGCTCAGATTTAGGCTCACTTTTTACCGAAATACCAACCTCCTTGAACAAACAGAGATAACCGACACTCATGCCGAAGTTTGATGTACATCTCCAATCTCTAGAATCGTCGCAGGAGAAGAACTCTAGGCTCGCTGTAATTTCGGCACATGGCTGAACGGTCCATAAAACGCTGGATCTACAATGACGAACTTCTAGCACGATTATTTCCAACTTTATTTCCAAGATCTTCAAACTTTATTTTTAAAACTTCAACAGGTCTTCAAGAAATTGACGTCTCTGTTCGGGTAATCACGAAAATAGAACTTGAATATCAACAACAAAGTTGAATAAGTTGATTCAAACCCGCTCTGATACCAAGTGTAGGTACCGAAACCGGATCCGACAACCAAACCCGCTCTGATACCAAGTGTAGGTACCGAAACCGGATCCGACAACCAAACGCATTTGTTCTTGATAAACGTTCGAGACGGGTGCGGTAAATCAAACGATCGAGCAAAGTAATATAACGATAATTAAATAGTGAACGGCCTCATTATCGGTTGCAAAGATTACATATATGATAACGAACCGACCCCACCAAAGGTGAGCTCCCCGTGGGTGGCTGATTTACACCATACAAACACACATATAAAAGACAACAAAATTTCATATTTATAGCCTAACATATTCCTTCTAGAATATCTCCTTCGTTGAAGCTAAACACGTGCACCGAAGCTCTCGTTTCGTGTGTTTTCTCTCCGACATAAATTATTAACTTGACCGTAAATATATAACAGGTTTCGTAATTTGATATCGCAAGTCACAAATATTGGCCTTACAATCACCCCCTTGACTTATGATAACAAAACTTTGTCAAATCAGTGCCTCGCATTTTCGCAAATCAACCCGATAAACCGGAGCTTCTTCAATCACCCCCTCAAGGTATGATCCACCTAATTCATTCATGTAGGAGTTCTCGCTTCTTTATCCGTCTCGGATCTTTAATCATTTATAGGTTCAGATGAGCTCGACGAAATACCGAGGACAACGATCAAATGACAAAGCTTATTATTTCCTATTTAAGCGCCTAGAAAAAAAATATGGAAATAATACACTTTGAACACGGTCCAACAATGACGAAAACCCGATCACTTTTGACTTTCTTCAGTTTGGTCAATCCGACAAATAATCCCTTTGCTTGGCCAAAAAATTATTCCATATAACCAGCCCAAATTAATCTGGTTATATTTTTAATCCATTATAAAAATAAGATCTGGCTCATTGTAAATTCATTTTAGCAACCCAAATAATAAAACATGAGGTTGGTCTATGTTTGGCCCATAGTAGATTGAACACAACTCATCCCACAAAAAAGTGACCAAACCCAAAAGAGTAGCCAGCCAAATTCTAATAACTAGAAAAATACGTAGTGAATTGGAAGCACATTTGTCAGCCATCAATTTCTCAAAAACTACCGGTGACCTCTAACCGGAAAAATCAAGCTCCGATTACTTTACAAACACCTCCAGTTCTTCATTTGTAGCCCCGACCCCTTGCCACCAGCAACCACCCTTAGGCTGTAAAATCTCGGTTTGATCTTCGGCAGCCACCGGAACCCAAATTCCGGCCACCAAGACTTAACTCCACATCCACCGTCACGACTCCCACCATAATTATGATTTCCTCCATTTTAGAGCATAATGTCTATTGCTAGGGTCTTAGATGAATTAGATATGATTGAATAGGGCTAAAAATGTCAAATGTATAGTCTGTGTTTGTTAGTCAACGCATATCATATGCGGCGTATATGATATACGCCGTATATCATATACGGACTTGATGAGCTTGTTCATGTTTCTTATAAATAGGGGACTTATACGTTTCTACTTAGACTTTTGGTCATTGGCAGAGAGAGAGAGAGAGAGTAGAGAGAGAAAGTGTGCAAAGTGTCATATCTTGTAATCTTTCTTGATATATATGAAAATGTGCTTAATGTTTACTTGGATGTGTTCAATCTCAATGGATTCTGCACTTTGAGATACAAGCTGTAACAAATAGAGATCCTTATTGTTATCTACTTCAAGATCACAGGCCTTTTCAAGTGGTATCAGAGCATTATGACTCGTTACTAGCTTGAATACTTCAAGTTTTCAAGGTTTTTCTTTCTACATTCAAATTCCACCATCAAAAGTTCTTCAAAATCTCACACATTGTTCTCTACCTATTCGTGACAAACCCTACCAAAATTCATTCAATTCCTACATTATCTGCACCTTCATATTCCAAAATTATCTAAAGAATGTCTTTCACTGTATATGTACAAGCAACGTATATGTTTATCCCGTATAACATATACGGCGTATAACATATACGCGGTATATCTTATACGTTGATTAGATATACGCTGACTTAGTCCTTATACGTTGACTATCTTTGACCACCTACTTATCTGTTGACCAACCTTGACTAGAATCATATACGTTGACCAGAAACATATCCGTTGACCAGAAAGGACACACGTTGACTTTATTCGATATGGAAAACCTAAGTGCATTCGTGTCACATCCGTCTATTTTACTTCAGAACATTAGTTTGGAAAATGAAATGGGAACTTCCAACAAGCCTCCTAAGCTACTGAGAATGGATGACTATCCTTCATGGGCTGATAAATTCGAGACGTACGTTCAAACGCTGAACTACGAAACATGGACAACCATTGAAGAAGAATACATTATCCCTAAGAATGAGAATGGGGAGAACTACCGACTATCCCAAATTGCTGATGCATATAAGGATTTGTTTTTAAGAGAAAAGAAGATGTTAAATCTTTTCCAACAAGCCATCAAAGCCGAGATCTTTCAATTACTACAGCACAATGGTTCATGCTATTCAATTTGGTATGCACTATTAAACAAAGATCGTGGAAATCCCGACATGAGAAAGAGCAAAATTGCTTTGCTGAAGAAAGAATTTGACATATTCACTCAAGTTAAGGATGAATCATTTGCTCAATTGATTAAAAGATACTGTTATCTTGTGAATGAGATGAAGAGGCTGAAGATTAACAAGCCTGAGTAGGAGTATATAGATAAACTTGCAGATGCTTTACCTGAAGAATGGGGTACTTTTATCTTGATTCAACAATCAAACCCTATTGCTTATGCCCGTCTGAATTTAGCAAGCTTTATTGAGAAACTTGAAGCTCTTGACTTGGAACTGAGAAAGGAACAAAAGATGAAATCTACAACTATATCACAAGATGTGGAATTGTATTACAAGAATTCTCATTCAAGTGTTACTCCAAATCCCAAGATTCCTACTGTATTTTGTGCTGAATCAATCAGTCAAGCTTGTGTTACAAATGTTGTTGCTACTCCTCAATATAGTAGTAGTTATTCTGGAACAATTCCAATTACTCAAGCTTCAAGTTCAAAGGATTCTGATGTTATCCAGTGTAATATAGAGTGAATCTGAAAAATACTAGAAACATGACCACTGACACTATCAAGGAACACATGGCTTTTCTAGGATCTATTCTAGAATCATATGAGTGTTTGGTGGTGGGTCGCATTGGAAATTACAACATGACTAAATAGGATTATGACCAAATAGACTCGGAGGAAATGGAGATGATTGATATAAGATGGTGCATGGCTAATGTGATTAGACGTGCTCAGAGATTCAAAGAGATAACTGGTCGAAACGTGCTTGATGGTACAACTTCTAAATTAGGCTTTGACAAGTCTAAGGTTAGATGTTTTCGTTGCAAGGAGAAATGTTCTTTTAAAAGGAAATGCACTAGTAAGAGTGTTGATGATAATGCTGCTAACCCTTTTGGATGAGACTACTACAAACAAGCTATATATCATCGACCAGAAGGTGAATCATCAAAGGGTAAGAAACCTACTGAAGCATCAACCTCTCAGCAAAAGGCAGCTACAGCCCAAGTTGATGAAGGTTTCAACCGGAATTCTGTATTCCAAGCGAATGTAGCTCAAGTGGTTGATAAGGACAAACAGGAGGTTATTTCAGAAAGTGTGGTCAATAGTGTTGAAGACAAGGATGAGTTTGAGACTGAGATTCAAGAGTCTGCTGATGCGGTCAAAGATAAAGATGTGAATGAAGATAGCAACTATGTGAAAGAAGTTGCTTGTGATACTTCTGAAGATGAACTTCCTCGAACCTACGATAAACTTCATGAGGTTCCTTCTGATTATCTTATCTCATTATTTCCTCCTGATATTGTTGAGAGTTTTGCAGGTTGGTTTTATGAGGAAGATATTCCACAAAGGAAAATTGACATTGGTGTGGAAGAAAATGATGAAATTCCAGAGGTCAATAAGTCAGAAGATAAGGAAGAGTTCGTTTCTGTTGATGAAAAGATTGTTAAGAACAAGTTTGTTGAAGGAGTGGTAGAAGACATCACTGATGTTGACTCAGAAAATTCAAGTGAAGAAGTAATTGATCAAGAGTTCATGGCCAATGAGGTAATTCTAAACTCAAATCTTTGTGAAAAATGTGAATTACCATGCGATGAATGTGATTTTAAGACTCTAGAAATCAAAGAATTAAGAGACACTATGATAAATCTTTGTTTGATTTAAATGTTGTTAATGAGGCTTACATGAAGCTTCAATCGTGTGAAAATGGTCTTTGGGAAAAGATTTTACAAAACTAAAAGACAATTTCAATGCTTAAGCACACGGTTGAAGACAAACAGATTTCCATTAACAGACACATTGACGAAAACACAGCACTCAAACTTGAGCTTCAAACACTCAAGATTAAGACTGAAAGAGTTAACCTGAAATTGGTAAGCTATGGTGCATCGTCATATGTACTTGATCACATTATCCCCAAAACATCATCAAAGAGTGAGGATAATGAGATCAAGAACTTAAGAGAATATTATCATGCCGTGCCTCCACCTTTGCGGAATGATTATGTTCCAAATAAACCGAAAGGTTTGAAAAAGGCACTCAATGTGGAAATCAACGCACCACATCATGATGATACTTATAAACCTGTTGCTGATAATGAGATTTCTGGTTTTGATTCTGCAACTGAAATAAAAATGGCAGAAGCTGTGTTGATTGAGGAAGTTGTTAAACCTCATGGGTTGGGTAACAAAAAAGTGTTTTGGATAATCAAAAGAAAGTAGTTAAAAAATCGACAAGATTTGCAAAGACAAGTTTTTCTAACAAGCAATCTTCTCGAGTTAATCAATTTCAAGAGAAAAAGATAAAGTTTGTACTTGGTAAAACTTCAGAATCTGAAAAGGAAGTTGAATTCAGAAAATAGTCAAATGATGAATCTTATGTTTGAAAGCTGAACGTGATCGTGTTGAATCAACATCTCAGATCAATAAGTTTATTTATAGGAGACGTTGTTTTGGTTGTAATGAGGTTGGGCATGTGTTTTATGTGTGTCCTAATCGATAAAACAAGATCACATTCAGACTCAATAATCTCAAAAGACTGTGAGCAAGAGACGTGGACTAGGTTATATGTGTGATAAGAAACCAGTTTGTGTCACTGAAAATGTGAAAATTTTGCAAAGAGATGAGTCAGTTGATGCTAAAAAGATTGTTCAAAATGATGTTTTAAAATCAACAATTTCAAAAACAAGTCAAACATCATTTTATAAAAAGAAACAATCTGTTGGTCAAAACTGGGTACCAAAATCTGTTGTTAGAATACCTGATTGTAATGAGAAAGTGAAATCTGCATCTGAGTCACCAACATCAAGTGAAAGTTCATTATCATGTGATTCAGAGGTTGTGGATGATAGGTTGTTTTTTAAACATGTTAAACAACCCAAGACCAAGAAGGCTCGGGTTTCCTTGTTTCACTAAACCATTAACTGTATGTGCAGGGGCTTCCAAGATCCAACGATTCTCGTTGGATAATGGATAGTGGAGCCTCTAGGCACATGACAGGTACTCTCTACTTGTTGAATGATGTTAAATCAATAAGAAGAGGGTATGTCGGCTTTGCTGGAAATCAAGGTGGACAGATTGTTGGTGAAGGCACATTAACCAATGGAAAGGTTACATTCGGGAATGTTAACTACATTTCAGAGTTGGAGAATAATCTGCTCAGTATATCACATATTTGTGATAAACATTTTTCTACATATTTTACGGATCAAGAGTGTTTGATTTGAAACCGGGTTTCAAAATACCTAAGGAATGGATCATTATGCGTGCTCCTAGGGTGAATGATCTTTACGTCATGAACATGTGCACTGCATCTACTTCATCAGGATCTGCTCAGTGTTTCATCTCAAGAGCATCTGAACGGGAATCTGTATTATGGCATCAGATGGGACATATAAGCTTGAGAAAAATGAACCATTTGGTTCACAAGAATCTGGTAGAAGGAGTTAACTTGAGGAACTTTCAATTAACTGAAGATTGTTTGGATTGTAAGAAGGGAAAGCAAACGAGGAAATCTCATCCAAAGAAACTTGTCAACTCCATCAACCTACCTTTTAAACATCTTCACATGGATCTATTTGGTCCTGTTAATGTCAAGAGTATCACAGGCTAATTACATTGTCTTGTGGTTACCGATGATTACTTAAGATTTTCATGGGTGATGTTTTTGGAATCTAAAGATGAGACATATGATTCCCTTATGGTTTTATTCAAGAAACTAGAGACATTGTACAATCTTCCAATCCGTCGTATCAGCAGTGATAACGGGACAGAATTCAAGAACAACAAAATGCTAGAGTACTGTAACGAACGGGGAATTCTTCATGAATTCAGCGCTCCTTATACTCCACTACAAAATGGGGCTGCTGAATGAAAGAATTGGACTTTGATTGAAACGGTTCGAACTATGCTTTCAGATTCAAAATTACCAGTTAACTTTTGGTCTGAAGCAGTAGCAGCAGCTTGTTATACGGTTAACCGAGTGCTTACAGTAAAGAGATTTGGTAAGAGGTGTTTTGAGCTACTGAATCGTCAAAAACCCAATCTGAAGTGGCTTGAACCGTTTGGGTCAATGTGTACCGTTCTTGAACCAACTGGGAAATTTGGTCCTAAATATGTGGAAGGATTCTTTGTGGGGTATGCTAGTCCACTTAGACGTGTTTACATTCCTAGCCTCCACAAGATCATACAAGTTCAAAACATTGACTGTCAACGATACACTCCTACCATACAGAGACTAGGAGATTCAAGGCTGTTCGATTATAAGAGTCTTTGGGAGATTTTTCAACTCCCGGAGGAAGATTTATCCGAAGAAACTTTGATAATGATTTACAATCAACATTTTTCGGAAAATCAAGAATCTATGCCTGAAGAACCTGTGTCTGTTTCTCAAAATGTTCCTGAAAATGTTCAATTCGATGATGTTCCAGAAACTGTTCCAGTTTTTTATGACGATGGTGATACAGATGAGGAGATAATTGAAGCTAATTCTTCATCCACTGTTGTTCCTGAAATATGTGTGAATAATAATCAAGCTGAAGTGTTAATACCTTCACAGGTGGTGCCGAGAACTTTATCCTACCATCCCGAGGATAATATAATAGGAGATTTGCGCACTGGGGTGCAAACGAGAAGTCAAACTGAACAGAATCTACAATGTTTCTACTCTCATGTTTCTCCTTTTACAAAATCGATTCACATTAAATTGTTTTATTTCTCAAGTAGAACCAAAGACGTACAAAAAGGCCCTAACAGAAGAAAGCTGCATGAATGCGATGCAAGAAGAGCTTATGCAGTTTGAGAAGCTCGGGGTCTGGAAATTAGTGGATCTACCTGAAGACAAAAGGCAGATTAACACAAAGTGGGTGTTTTAAGTGCAAACGGGATGAAAACGGAATTATTGTAAGAAACAAGGCAAGATTAGTGGTTTTGGGATTCAATCAAAGAGAACGTATCGATTATAATGAAGTGTATGCGCCAGTTGCAAGGCTAGAAGCAATTCGGATCTTTCTAACATTTGTTTCTTGGAAAGGCTTTAAGATTTATCAGTTGGATGTGAAATCAGCATTTCTTAATGGTAATATTAGTGAAGAAGTCTATATGGGACAACCACCTGGGTTTGTCGATCCGATCCACAAATACAAAGTGTATCTACTTGATAAAGCCCTCTACGGTCTCCATCAAGCCCCAAGAGCTTGGTATGAGACGTTGTCACAACATCTTTTGGACAACGGGTTTATCAGAGGAACTGTCGACTATACACTTTTCACTAAATCAGTTGATGGACATCTACTGATCGTGCAGATTTACGTCGACGACATAATCTTTGGATCGACAAATGATGTTCTGTGCAAGCAGTTTGAGGAAGTCATGAAACAGAAATTTTAAATGAGTGCTATGGGGGAGATGAAGTTCTTTCTTGGGCTTCAAGTTGAACAATTGCCTGATGGTATCTTTATCCACCAGACAAAATATGTCAATGACGTTTTGACAAAGTTCAACATGTCTGATGCATCGGTATCAGCACTCCCTTACCATTAAATCATGGTATCAGTCCTGATCCCAACTGGGAAAAGGTTGACCAAGCCTTATACCGATCCATGATAGGCTCATTGATGTATTTGACTGCTTCTCGGCCAGACATCATGTATGCTTCCTGTTTGTGTGCCCGATATCAGTCAAATCCGAAGGTTTCACATCTCATGATCGTCAAAAGAATACTACGCTATCTCAAGGGATGTCCGGTGGTCGGTCTCTGGTATCCAAAAGACGATGAGTTTGTGTTAGGGGCTTATTCTGATTCAGATTATAGAAGCTGTAAGCTGAATGCAAAATCTACAACAGCAGGGTGTCAGATCTTCGGCAAACGACTTGTCGCCTGGCAATGCAAGAAACAAACCACAGTTTCATTGTCTACCTATGAAGCTGAGTACGTAGCTGCATCCAGTTGTTGCTCTCAGGTTCTTTGGATACAACAACAGATGCGGGACTACGGTTTGAATTTTCTTACTACCCCAATCTTTGTAGATCACACTGCAGCTATAAAGATTACTAAGAATCCGGTAAATCACTCTAAAATGAAACATATAGAAATACGGTATCACTTCATTCGTGACTATTACGAAAAGAAGTTGATTACTGTTGATAAAATTCACACCGATGAACAAAAGGCAGATCCTTTCAACAAAGCTTTTGATAAGTCAAGATTTAATTACTTATTAAAACTAATTGGTTTAAAAGTTTTGGGCGGTGTTGCAAAGGGGGTTACCGAGATTACAGGTGTGTTGGATACCTTGTGATCCTGTTCATCAGAGTCAATTTTAGTTTTTGTACAGAGTTTTTCATACAGTTTTTGATTTTAGGGGGAGTATATTTTTTTAAGAAAAAAAACCAAAAACATTGAAAAAATTTGTAAAAGTCAAAAACAGTAAAAAAAATTCAAAAATGTCAAAAACATACTAAATGTTGCTCTTTAGAAAATGAGTTTTTAGAAGCAAAAAGAGAAGATGATAGTACATTGATCATTTGGTCCCAAATCCAGTAAAAAGTAGGCATAAAACGTTGTGTGCTTAATTGTATTGGTGAATTGGTAGGCCTTTAAAACAAACAAGTCAGGAAAAGTAAGTGATATAAACTTTAAAGTTTGCCAAATTGATGAGGTATTAGTTTCTAAGAAAACTCTTGATAATCAGGGCAAAAATGTAATAGCTAGTCATACTCAAGCCTTTTAATCAGAATGATAGTTTAAAATTTTGTTAAAATATAGCTATCAGTAAGTGGTTAACGCTTCAACGATGTATGGTCTTATAGCCTTAAATCCTATATTGATGGGATGCTTTAAGGTTCCTGGATTCATCAGGTCTTTATGCGGTTTATCATCTGGGTATTCATTTTGATGAATATTTAAACAAGCTTTAAAAAGCAAACCCGAAGATTAAGCTGCTTTATAAGTCATTAAACTTGATCACAATAGTACTTATGTACAAATCATAACTGACTTGATCAAAATCCTATGTTAGACACACGTTGTTCCCTTGCTCGCGTCTTATTACCATTAATAAACGGACCACAAGGGACACAATATTTGCAAGCCGACAGATGAAATCGTGCATACTCATCCATGGAACAGGACCTTATGGTATTGCTTGATAACGGGGGTATGTCTAGTAGTGGGGATTATATGCTGATTTGCTTGAAAAGTATTTTTATCTTCTGGTTCTAAGGTTTAAGTCAACTTGGGGTGACTATGTGAATCAAATTAAGCCTGAATCAAGATTAGAGCTAATATTTTTCAGATATCTTGTGCCTAATTGAACCTATTAACTGTATCACTGAAATTTCTAAAAAATTTGTTAAGAAGGTTTAAGTGGACAATAATACCAATGACTGACTTAACACAAGTCATAATAAACGCTGAAAATAAAACTGTGATGGAAGGGCAATTTGTATTTTCAATATGATTCTCTGCTCAAACTCACAAAAATATGTGATTTTAGTTTTGTATTTTCATTTTTTTGATTTTAATTATGTTCTTGTTTCTATTTGAAAAACCATAAAGATTTTTCTTTTATGATTTAGTTTTAGACTCTTGATGAGCGGGTGAACTATCCCTTTGGGTGTTTTCATGAGACAACAAATTTTGTTTTGCCAAATCAAAAACAAAAAGAATTCAATGTTTATTTGTTTAATTCAAGGTCATTAATGTGGACTTGGTAAAATAGTGATTTTTTTTCAAAAATGAGCTTATTTAAGTTATTCTTTTAATGTACAAGGACATTAAGTTGTACTTGTGACTTTACATGGGTGTGAACATGATCTGAATGCAAAAATTGATCAAGCATACTTATGCAACATATAAGTATAAGACTTATACGCCGCATATGTATGTGCATATATAAGAGAGTTATACGTCGCATATGTCAAGAGAGTAAATATACGCCGTATATGTTCTCATATCCGTCGTGTATGATATTGTTCTTATCTGTTTGCATAATGACAAAAATGTGTCATAAATACTGAGACAAGGGTGACATTCTGGTCACGAGGGATACACTGTTTCATAGTGAAAATATATTTCTATTTCTGGTTATAAGTACAAGTGTTCGGAAATTATTAAAACATACCAAAAATAGTCTCTTGATGATATTGATCATTACTTGGTGGTAAACTACTTCAGGTAATATGATTAGAAGTAAAATTGTTGTTGTTAAAGAGTTGGTGTTAAAGTTAATAAAAGGTTGTCTGGAAAATGGTTAAAATCTTTTGAGAATTTATACTGATCAAAGTGTTTTGATGTTTGTAGGATGATGGAGGAAGAATGTGAAGATGATTAAAATGAGAGTTTGATGAAAATATTTAAGATTCAAAAACGATGCTTTAAAATATCAAATTTTTATAAGTCGTTGCTTTCAAATATCATGTTTCTCTAGATCAAATATGAGATGAATCTATAACGGATCAGATACAAGTAATAATCTGATCATATCTTTCTTATATAGTTATTTGTAACTTGAGTGTTTTCAAGAGGGAGTTCAGGAAAAAGAGGTTACTTTTAAGAAGGAGTTCATGAAAAAGAGGTTACTTTTAAGTGAATGATTGAAGAACAAAGACCTAGCAACATCCAAGGGGGAGTTTCTTAGAGCATAATGTCTATTGCTAGGGTCTTAGATGAATTAAATATGATTGTATAGGGATAAAATTGTCAAATGTATAGTTTGTGTTTGTTAGTCAACGCATAAGTCTTCAAGTCAACGCATATCATAAGCGGCGTATATGATATACGCCGTATATCATAAACGGACTTGATGAGCTTGTTCATGTTTCCTTTAAATAGGGGACTTATGCGTTTCTACTTAGACTTTTGGTTATTGGCAGAGAGAGAGAGTAGAGAGAGAAAGTGTGCAAAGTGTCATATCTTGTAATCTTTCTTGATATATATGAAAATGTGCTTAATGTTTACTTCGATGTGTTCAATCTCAATGGATGTGCACTTTGAGATACAAGCTGTAACAAATAGAGATCGTTATTGTCATCTACTTCAAGATCACAGGCCTTTTCATCCATAGCCACCTCTTTACCTGGTTGTCTGAGGATAAGCCCGCGGAAAACCGAATCCGTCAACATCACCACCTACTAGCTATCACACCCCAACCTAATGCGGAAATTTCGGGGCCTGAGCTGATTATTCACAGCTCAAAGGTACTATCATAAATAAAAATACGACAATATCTATTAAATTAATTATTTCCAAATTAAGTGCAGAATCATTTTATCATAAACAAATAATCCATAAACAAATAAATTATTTCAAACATGATAGAATTATAAATAGTCTTCATTGATTATTCCTAAGGTCCTTCTAAGCATGCTTCACCTTAAACTTCAAGTTGATGGTAATGTGCATATGCGTAGAAAATAAATAGAGTTTGTCAACAACACATGTTGAGTGAGATGATCACCAGTTTTCATGAACAACAATAGTATATATATATATATATATATATATATATATATATATATATATATGCACAAACTGTGAGTAATAGTTAATCAAACTATAAACGAATAATGTGTCAATTGCCGTTGCCTGGCGAATCGGGCATTGGCTACTATGACTAGTATACAAAAGTGATTGTCGGTTTACCATCTCCAAGAAAATCGGGCTTTGGTTACTAAGACGGCATATGATCATACTGACATGCTAGACTTCTGATGGACCTCTCCGAATATGATAGAATATAAAAACTTAAAAAAAGTAGCAACTAGCATTTAATTGAATTACACACAATAATTATGTTTGCGAGTTTGTATATATATATATATGATATAAAATATAAATAGGTACGCATATGTCCCAAAACGTTTAAAAACAGTAAAATAAAGGGAAATGATCAAACTCACCTCATTGCATAGGCAAGCGAATAAAAACAATAATAAACGGTTAAGAAGTAAACGAATCGTCCTTTAATGCGTCAAATAAAGTAAACCAAATAAACCTGTAACTTTGAGATAAATAAATATGAGTAAAACCGAACTCGTTGACGCCAGAATCATTCCAAACGGATGTCTAGAACTCTGGTTATGTTAATTTAAACGTTTAAGCGAGTCGTTACTGACCAGTTTCCGAACTCGTTGACGCTGGACCGAAATCCGGTTCTGTCCAGAAGCATGAGAAATTGATGGGCCAACTTTGTTGACCGATTTGCCATGAACGGGTCGGAGTCTAATTGACCACCGAGACTTCCTCAATAGGCAAAATTGATTGAGGGATTTTGTTCCACAGATAAAAAACTAAAATATTGAAGAAGACAACTTACCCCGAAGATTAATAGAAGGATGAGAAAACCATGGTCAAAGAGTTCTTGAACTTGAAAAGTCAACATAGCAATATGAACTTGATAAATTCTTGAAGAAGATGATGAAAGGGATTTCATGTGTTTTGAGGGGTGGCTGGAAATCAGTAGTTTTTAAGGTTTAGAGATGTGTTTTGATTAAGTATTATGGGTTATAACTTGTTTATGAAGTAATTCACACAATTAGGAAACGAAATTAGCTATTAATGAGAAAATCAGGTATAATAATTAGCAAATTTAGGTTTAGGCAACAAGAAAACGAATTAGAATGTTTTATAATATTATTTGGCATATCTTGGAGCTTAAGTTTCGTTAATTTAGTCGAAAATATGAAAGATTTGGCAAAATTAGTCCATGTACTTTCATAAATGCGATTTTTAGCCGTTTTAAGCGATTTTAAAGGTTTCTAAGGGCTATTTGGTATAATTGAAAGTTAAGAAATTATAAAATAAGTTAAACCAAGTTAAATACCAATAAATACAAGTTTTAAATAGTTCAAAAGATCCGAATTACATTCCCGAATCGGTTTAAATTTAAACAAATACAAACACGAAAAATCCGATCGGCCTTCTTCTTTTCATCTACATGTTGGCTGGAAAAACGATTCATCAAAAAAACGAAGTCACCACCACTACCGCCAGCAGTTACCGGCTAACCCCTCGGTCACATCTTTATCCAACAGTTGCCACGATAAAAAATAATCAACACACACATCAGAGTTTGATTTTTACATCTTCAAACTCGGAATCATCACCGGGAAGGACCGTAGGTCACCGGATTTTTGGCGTATGGCGGAACGGTTCCCGAAACGCCCGGATCTAGCACTTGTAGATCCCGAACATCCAGATCTATGAGGAGAAGCTTCAAATATGCTTATTTCCCACTTTATTTCCAATTTTATTTTCAAGATCTTCAAACTTTACTTTCAAACTTCAACGGGTCTTCAAGAAATTAACGTCTCAGTTTGGGTAATCGCAGAAATAGAACCAATTTCGTTCATACTCAAGATCGTAAGACATTTTTTTAATTCGACTCAACTCGAAAAACTCAACTCGAAACTTGACTCGACTCGAATTTCAACTTTCGTCTCGTGTCTGGATTTCTCGCCCACATTAATCATTAACTTGACCATAATATATTTAACGAGTTCCGCCGTATTAATATCGCAAGTCACATTTTTGGCCTTACAAAAATGATTAGCAGAAAGATACAATGACGTAATTTTATTTTAATTATTATCTTTAATATGAGTATCAATTTAAAACACAATGACCATAAACAATAGCACAATGTATAGAAAATCCAATTGAAAAACACAATGACTAATCAATAATAAAATTTATAAAAAAAAACCCACTAATTTTTTTATTTTAACAATATGATACTTATACTAAAGATAAAAAAACGATTGTTATTATAGTGAACTTTACAAAAAATTATCGTATGAAAAAGTTATGAACGCTTTAAAATAATATGGTAATTGGCAGATGTCTTGCATATGCGGGCGCGCAGGAGGAGGGGGGTTACAAATATCATATATTTCTTTTATGCTCTTTTCATTATTTTTTCCTCTTAATTTAATCATAACCATTCAAATATAAGATTCTCACGCTTCTCATTTTGTGATTCTTTTGTATTTTGACCTTAACATATTGTTTTAGCATTCTACATTATCATTCGCATCTCGCATTTTGGTAACTTCGCTTAGTTATAGGGTATATTTGGCAAAATTTGTTGGTGGCTATTAGCTGGTAACATAGCTTTTTAGATATATATAGGTGTTTGGTGGAATAACTGGAGTTTTTAATAAAACTAGTTGGGTGCCCGGGCGGTACGGTGGGGTGGGCGCACAACCTGACATCAACCATATAATCAGCGTCGGTACATGATTCACCTGATAAAAGTGCACACATAGCCCGAATATAGACGTGTAATTCGTGCAAAGGTAGTACGCATTTAATCGGTGGCGAAAATCATGAAGCAAAGCTGAAATATACATTAATTTCAAATAGATAACTTTTTAAACCAACTTGTTTTGATCCAAATCTCGTTCCGACCCGGCAATGTTCTAATCTAAAACCTGACCTGACCCCTTTCGACTCAGCCGTACCAACACAAACTAAACTAAATTAACCATTTTTGTATCGACTCATTCCAACCCTACTTTGGTCTTGCACTTGACCCGAGCTCGTCTTACTCGACTTGTTGCCGATCCTAATTGGTAATCACATAATATGTTAATTTTTTAAAGTTAGTATAGCAATACCATACTCAAATTAAAGAGAATAAAGTGTTCGTTTTTATGATGTAACTCTTTTAAGAAAATAGTACCATGTGAAAAAGTTACAACCACTGAGATGTCATAAGGATAGTTGGTATTGAATAAGGGTTAAATGCTCAGCTATTATAGAAATCAACAAAAGCTGATGTTAGTTAAAGTATCAAACTTGTAAAATTTTAAATACTAAAAGCTTGTAGTTTTTCAATTTAACACTATTTATAGGAGCTTTTAGCTTTTTCTCCTAACCTAAAAGTCTCAAGCTTCTTCAACCAAACAAAACGAATAAAAGTTTTTTTTAAAAGCTTGAAGCTCTTAAAAACTCCCTGCCAAACATACCCATTATAGTAAAATCTAATTGTAGAAATTAGTATTTTGAAGTACTTCGCATTTCAGTGTGCTTCGCAATTCTGATTTGTGATGTGGTTGGTTTTGGCAAAGTAGTCTCCTCTACAAAGTTTGATGATTTTGTGCGGAGGAGATTGTTAGCAAAGTAGTTGTTCTCTGCAAAGTCGCTGGTAGTTTTGCGAAGTCATAGGTTTCGTGAAGTAAGATACGCATCATGCATGCGAAGTATTACATGCTTCTCTTGATTGTCAGTCTCAGGCTCAATGTCAATAACAGTAATGTACCAGGTGATGAAGATCATCAAAAAGTTTTGTTAAAAGAGTTGTTTCAAGAGTTTTAGCGTGCGCACCGCCATGTTTCTAATCGTTTATATTTTAACTATACAACAAATATGTGAAACCCAAGATCAACCTCTTCTAAAAGCCTAGCCGTTATTAACATGTTTGCAGCAACAGCGGAGAATATGCATACGTAATCAACTAGATTTCATAAAACTGTTTTAAATAAACGGAGACACAAAACAGCCTTGAAACCACAATAAAGCAGAAAAGGGTCTTAAATTCATAACCATACTCTAACCTTAACATGCAGAAATCCAAATTTCCAAAATTGTACCAAAATTAAAACAATTACTAAGATATAAATTTAACATAACCAAACATAAAACAAGCAAAGACCATGCCTGTAAATCAAGCAACTGTTGCAGCAGCAGCAGCCTGCCTCTTCCTAGCCTCCTCAATAATGGACAACTTGATACCCTTGCCCTTAAGTAGAGACACCCACTGCTTTGAACCCTTTCCAATAGTGAACACATTTCCCAAACGAGTCGCAAATTCGTGTCCGGTAGCATCCTGAATGTGAACCGTCTCGAAGCTGCCCTTATGTTTTTCCCTATTCTTGAGGATTCCAACTCGTTCTGTGTTGCGTCCACCAGTCACCATGACGACATTGCCGACATCAAACTTGATGAAGTCAACAATCTTGTTTGACTCCAAGTCTAGTTTGATTGTGTCGTTGGCTTTGATGAGGGGATCTGGGTAGCGAATGGTTCGTCCATCGTAGGTGTTGATGTATGGAATACCTTTTGAACCAAACTGGACTGAACGAACCTTGCAAAGTTTGAACTACAAAAAAGAAGATAACTTAACTTTAGTTATCAACACTTCAGTTAAATGGTTTAGTTCACTTCAATTATGCCAACTAACCTTCGATTCCTCGTCCCTGACGGAGTGTAGCCTGAACCTGCCCTTTGTGTCATATAGAAGTCGAAAGCTTTCATTGGTCTTGGGAATAGAGACAACATCTGATCAACAAAAAAACATATGTAAATATACATGAGCACACATATCACTTAGAAAATAAAGATCATTTTATCTACTTATTATACATCAGTTGGAAATCATTTAATCACTTTCCTTCACACGTGAACATGTCTTGCAATTAACATGCAAAAAAGAACAAAAATTAGACTAACTGTCTTTATGCAACCCACAGAAGATAAATCACAAAAAAAAATAGTCATAAAGTTTACACATTTCAATGTTAATTGTTGGGTTGAAAGTAATTTTGAAAAAAATATGGGCTGCAAATATAAAAAATTTCTCGGACTTTAAACCGGTTTGAACCCGTTTTTAAAACACTGATTTATACTACTAGTTTGATTATTTAGATTTTGTTTTTAATCGTTTTCTTATTTTATATTTCGTAATGATTTGTTTTATTCTTTTTATAAAGTTTTGTTTTGATTTAACATGTATTATTTTGTTATGTTCGTTATATTTTTTAACGTTTGAACTCTTTCAATTAAGATGTGTAGGCTTTTCTAAATTTTTATCAAACACGACCATGTTCGTTGTTTTAAACAAACACACATGAACACAAATAATTTTCTAATGAAAAAGGGACGATTGATGTAGGTGATAATGGTGGTTCATACATGAGATGGGAGGCTGGCAATGATGGGTGGTAATAGAAAGTCAAACTGTAATGGAGAGGATGGACCGGTAACGGGGAATATCTAGAGGAAATAAATTAAATTAAGGTGTGAAGATAAAAGTGTTTCACAAATAAATAATGTGCTATGACCTGTATAAGGGTTATCCGGGTTTCACCCGCAAAAATTAATGTTTGATGATTAAGGGGTTATTTCACAAATAAATGAGATGTGATAACTCATTTAAGGGTTATCCGGGTTTGGTGAGACCCATAATCGGGGAAAATTATTGTTTGCTTGTGAAAGTGTTCATAAATAAGAGGGTGTTTGGGATTGCTTATTTTCACCAACTTATAACTTATTAACTTTTTGAAAAGTAATAAGGTGTTTAGAATTGCTTATATTGTGAGAGGAAAAGTTCCAAAAGTTACACTTTTGTAACTTATTAATTTAATGAAAAGTTATAAGGATGTAAAATAAGGAATCCCAAACACCCCCTAAAATAGATGTTATAAGTTATAACTCATTTAAAGAGTATTCGGGTTTGACGAGACACATACCCGTGAATTCGGGTCAAACGCATGAGAAGCCTCAAATCACAAATCAAGCAATCTGGTAGCTTCATAGGGGGTGGGGGCAACCAGAAAGTGATACATAGGATTTTTTTTAGCTGTCATTTATATAGATAGCTATATATCTATCAATATATGTAATTGCATACATAAAAGTCCTATATGTCGTGATGTGGTTGCTCCCCACCCCCTCTCTGGCTACCAGATTACTTCATTCCTGAATGGTGGCTTCTTATGTGTTTAACCCAAATTCGTGGGTATGTGTATAACCAAACCCGGATATTTTTTAAACGGGTCATAACATCTCATTTATTTATAAAATCTTTCATTATCAAACAACAATTTTCATGGGTCATGGGTCTCACCAAACCCGGATAATCCTTAAACGGATTATAACATCTCATTTATTTATAAAACCTTTCATCATTAAACAATAATTTTCACGAGTCATGGGTCTCACCAAACCCGGATAATTCTTAAACGGGTTATAACATCTCAATTATTTGCGAAACCCCTTAATCATCAAACAATAATTTTCACGGGTCATGGGTCTCACCAAATCTGGACGAACCCTAAACGGGTCATAAGATCTCATTTATTTGTGAAACAATTTTA
The DNA here is from genome assembly GCF_021521415.1 of Bidens hawaiensis. NCBI lineage: Eukaryota > Viridiplantae > Streptophyta > Magnoliopsida > Asterales > Asteraceae > Bidens > Bidens hawaiensis. The sequence continues at coordinate 2,259,417 of NW_027491065.1, read as the reverse complement.
ACATCAAACCTTAATATAATTTCTCTCATCTACATATTCCATATCGCTAGTCTATCCTCTCAATCACCGGTTTACTTGTAAGGCCCCGATCCCGGTGCCCTATATTCGGTGTTGGATTTACTCATAAACAAAGTTTTAAATATCATAGCGAATTAAAACTTTTCGCGGAATCATAAAACATCAACCAATATATTACAAATCATCAAATCTTTGTCTTAACAGAAGTTAACTTGTCTTAAACATAACATAAAATTTCTTGATATTTCTTCTCAAGATGCCAGCCTCCCAGTCCCTACCATGTGCCATCCTCAAGCCATCTCCTTTAACCTATTTGCCTCATACTAAAATTCAGATACGCTGAGTGAGTTCTAATTAATCATGTAACATGCATTACATTCACATTCTTACATACATGTATCCGAAGATACATATCACATACTTAAACTTACTTTCATTAATTATTACATACATAATCATTCTATGTTTTAAAGAGCCTTTCGCCCTATAACCTTCGCAGATATTATTAGGGTCCGCAACCCTTTACTCTTCGCAGATATTATTAGGGTCTGCAACCCTTTAATCTTCGCAGATATTAGTACGGTCTGCAACCCTTTACTCTTCTCAGATATTACTAGGGTCTGCAACCCTTTACTCTTCGCAGATATTATTAGGATCTGCAACCCTTTAACCATACAACCATACAGACCATACATTAGTTGCCATACAACTAGACATACATTTAGTTATATATATTCCCGTATACATCCTCGTACATACCCTTAACTCTTTCTATACTAAACAAGTATCATTTATAAACATTCGTATGTCATACACTTACCAATTAAGGTAAGTGTATTAACTAATCACATAGGAGTATGCACACAGCCCCAAAAACATAACAGAGAAATGGGGCTAGAAACTCACCTAAAGTCGGTTTCTTTCCGAGTTAATTGTGATACCCTTCCTTAGCTGTGCACGGCTAACTGTGTAATAATTATAAGTATCAATTAACTACTTCTAAACAAATCATACTCCTAGGTTAGTGAATTCCCTAACGAATGGGGTTCCGGGGGCAGCGTCCCTAGCAGCGGGGTCTAGGGGCGGCAGCTCCTTGCTAGGTCCAAGGGGCAGAGCCCCTGGCTGGGGTAGAGCTGGCAGGTCAGCTTAGAAAAATTTTATTTCCATTAACAAGCCTTTATTAAAATTTCATCAGAAAAACGTAAGGTTAAGTTTTACAACAATTCGGATCGCAAGCAAAATCAATCGCATCGCATGGCTAAAGGAATCGCATCGCATGGATGCAACCAGTCGCATCACATGGCTCAATGAATCGCATCGCATGGATGCAACCACTCGCATAGCATGGGGCAACGAGTAGCATCACATGGATGCAACCAATCGCATCGCATGGCTCAACGATTTGCATCATATTTTCCAACAAATCACATCGTATAGCTCAACGATTCACATCGCATTTTCTAACGAATCACATCGCATGGCTATGCAATCCGATTCTTCTTTATGCGATCAGATTTGGGGTTTTTTATTCTTTTAACCATTATTTACCTATTTTTCGCTTTAAACACGCCTTATGCCCTGTTTTACTGTTCTGGAGAGTCTTGGGTCGTAACAACTTGGTCTTCTTGCTTTTACATGGCCTGGAGGTTGCTCGTTCACCCTGAACCGCTCCTCGTTAACTCGCGGCTCAGCAAGTTTATGTTTTTCTTGCATCTTACAGCCCGATCTACTATTATACCAAGTTTCATGGCCAACCGACCTCAAACACTTAACCTTTTTAATTAAAACGTACCTTCTTGTATTTGGTTTGGCATCAGATTTAATCAAATACATGAATAGTGCTTCGTTTCTTGTTGTTTAGGTGAAGATCTAACACAACCCGTTTCGGTTTGGACTCAGATCTGGCCGGAATGTGTAAAGGGGTGTTTGTGTGTGTGGTTGAGTGTGTGGAGGCAAGATGAAATGAGGGTTTTTAGGGTTTTAGGGAGGTTTAAGGGTGTTTATATACCTTCAATACCATGGACCTTAGGCCCATAACCATTCTCAAGTCCATAAATAAATCCTAAGCCTACCACTCAATCCCTTTATTACTTAATAAAATTTAATAACGACACACATTTAATAATAAAACTTTCTTTTTATTTAACATTCTCAAAAGACGGATGTTACAATGATTACAATAAAGGAAAGGCACTGCACGCTGTAGGTCCGCCACCACCATAAACGGCCGGAGATGCAAGCAACGGACGGACAACACCCCACTTTCCCTATGTCTCTCTCTAAAAAAAGAAAGACATAAATGCAAAGAACTCAGGTGTGCAACCATCATAGTTCGAAAACATACCTACCCAAAATTAAAGCAGGGGTCGATTACAATGGAAGTTGTCATCACATCCAGTTCAGAAAATAGCTAATCGAACATACAAATAGACTGACGCTGGACTACCTCTGCCTTCCCCACCGTCTAGAATTCCAAAATGGAATCTGGCAATGGCCACCACCGCCACCAAAGACGACTTAAAATGGCCGCCGGCAACAATGGTTTACCACCACCTTCGTACATCCGCCATCGCCATAGACGGCTCGACAGTCGTATTGTGAGATAAATAAAATGGCTACGATGGTGAGAGAAACCCTAGCCGGAGAGGATGAAAGGAAAGTGAATCAAAGAACACGGATCTAAATAAAAGAGAATGAAAGTTGTAGTCAGCAGCTACGTGTAAGGAGATTCAGATACGTGTAAACGTTTGAAGGCAATAGGAAATGTACAACATTTGATGCAGCAAAAACAACAAATTTAAGCCTTAAAAGAAATTTATAGTGAATTTGTGTGTTGATAAAACTTAATACACACACACACACACAGAGCAAGGTTAGAATAAGAAGTGGCTTTTTCCTAAAAAGTGTAAGAAGTGATATAGACCATTGGATGAAATATAACAAAGGAGGGTAGGATGGTCCATAGGTATTTTATTATTTTTGGAATTAATTTAGGAGTTATTATATTATATTATATTTAAAAGGCATGTTGGTCTCTACTCACATAAAATACTGTAGTTCGTTTGTACAAATATTCAAGCACATTGTACTACTCTTTTACTATTGCCTCACACCAACGAAAATCTTTCCCAACAACGACTTCCATCGGGCATCAACGATGGCAGTGAAGACGGCGGCTATCCAACGGCAACAAGGAGTTCCTCTACCCCGATCTCAAACAACCACTTGACCATCGTTGTTGCCATTGATAGCCGATATCAAAAACTGTGACCATCCGTGTCTAGGGTTTGCTTTCCCATGCTCAAATCTCTTGAACCCTAATTTGGCAGTTGTTCAATCACAATTGCAACCGGGTACGTTTGATTGATTCTTCTTTTCCTGCAATGATGTATGAACCCTAATTTACTAACCATTTTCGTTGATTATCGATAGGTTTGGTTTTTAAATTCGATGAAGCCCTACACCCCAATTATATGCACCGGGTAGGTTTTATTTGGAATCGTTATCTTTTGATTGGGGTTTTTTGCATTTTGATTCTGTTGAATGGTTTGTGACTTTCATTGTGATCTTTTTTCTCAGTTTGGAAATCCATCATCGGAAATCATGTAACATCCGTGTTTTGAGAATTATTAAATAAAATAAGTTTCTATTTATTGTCGTGTGTCGTTATTTAATTTTGTTAAATAATAATTGGGTGAAGGGGTAGGCTTAGGACTTGTTTATGGATTTAAGAATGATTACGGGCCTAAAGTCCATGGGCCTACAGTATTTAAACTCATAAGTCTTACTAAAACCCTAAAACATTCAACATTCTCATTTCACCATCTTCAACCACAAACACACGTACACACCTCCTGCACACATACAAACATTCCTTTCTTCCTTGTTTCATTCAAGATTTCAAGGATTAAGCAAGTTGATTCCTATTCATTTACCAAAGAGAAACCCGTCTAGATTTACAGGTAGTCCAAGATCCAGACTAAATCTATAAAGGTATGTTGTAGGTTAAAGATTAATCCTTTTTATTCATTTTTCATCTTATTCTTAGTTGTTATGAAGTAACGATAAACAATCGGGTCTTGTAAGATAGAAAGTGAAACGAGCCAAGCCAGCCGACTCAAATAAACCTTAGTCGAACCAAGTAAACGGGTGGGATTTCGGTATTGGCTTAAGGGGAACCTGACTCCAACTGGCTCGACTGGAATGAAGGAGACTCGACTCAATCGAGTCGACTGGAATTGAAAGGACTCGACTCAAATGGTCGACTGGAATATTGGGGACTCAAACCAAATTGGAATCGAATGAGATAAGTTGTACTCCACCTGAATAAGGTTCTATTGGAAATTAAGGGGGGCTCGACTCAATCGAGTCGAATGAATTATGGGTACTCGACCCGAATGGGGTATGAGTACTCGGCCCAAATTTTGATTCGAATGAAACCATGAACTTGACTCGAGATCCGATTCGCTAAAGAGCTTGTTAACTTATAAGTTCGGTTCCGTAACTGACAAGTTCGGTTTCGGTTTCGTTAAGTTATAAGTTCAGTTTCGGTTTCATTAACTTATAAGTTTGGTTTCATAACTGACAAGTTCGGTTTCGGTTTCGTTAACTTATAAGTTCGGTCCATTAATTTAGAAATAGGAAATAGTTAGTGCTAGATGATTAATACTTGTAAATTGATAAACAGTTAGCTGTGCTCAATTGAAGAAAGGTATCACTATTAACTCCGAGAGGAACCGACTTCAGGTGAGTTTCTAGCCCCTCTTCTCTGTGATGTTTTTCGGGGCTGTGTGCATACTCCTACGTGTTAGTTAATACACTTACCTTAAGTGGTAAGTGTATGGTACATGAATGTTTACGAATTGAATGATATTAATACTGTAAGAGTATGTATGTTATTGTGTATATATATGTGTGTATAGTTATATATATATATATATACATATATATATAGGGAGAGAATCAAGAGAAAACTCATCTTCAGAGAGAAAACTTAAAAACTCCTAAAAATATATTTTCAAAATTCTGTTTTTGCCATTATTCTTATAATTTCTCACCCTTTGCTCGAGAAAATAAAAAAAAAATCCGCTGTAATGCAGATACGTATTACTGTGCGATACTGTTGTATTACACATGTGTATTACTATGTATTTTTATGTTTAATAGTGTTTAATTGCATATATTCAATATTTGTGTATTGTATATGTTGTGTAGTGTTGTATTGTATGAAAATAATAATATTAATAATAAAATAAAAGTCGATGTAATGCAAATGTGCGTTAATGTTGTATTACATATACGTACTAATGTGTATTCGATGCGCGTATTAGTCTTATATTGCATATATACAATAGTGTGTATCAAATATGTGCAATAGTGTTGTATTCTATGCAATACAAACACTCTTGCATATATGCAATGCACACTATTACACATGTGCACTACACCGACGAGGTTACCGATAAGAGTTTTTTTTTTTTTTTTTTTTTTTTTTTTTTTTTTTTTGCAACCAATAACAACATATAAGAATAATGGGAAAAAAAAAGAAACTTCAAAAAAAATTTAAAAAAAAAAGTTAAAAATAGTTTTTTATGAGTTTTTAGGAGTTTGTAAGTTTTCTCTTTTAGAGGAGTTTTCACTGGATCCCACCCCTATATATATATATATATATATATATATATATATATATATATATATATATATAACTGAATGATATGTAAAGTATGCATGAATGTATGGTAACCAATGTATGGTCGCTTGACGAGATATGTATGGTTGTATGGTTATTCGTGAAAGAGGGACCGACCTTAATAATATCTGAGATGGTAGAGATAGAATAGTATATGATATACCGTATGAAATTATGAGAGAAAGTATGTATGCATGCATGTATGTATGTATGTATGCATAAAAAGTTAGTAAGTTAAGTATGTAATACGTACCTTCGGATACGTATAAGTAAGAATATGAATGTAATGTATGTTAACTGATTAACTAGAACTCACTCAGCGTAGCTGACTTTTAGTATGCACGTGTAACATCCTGGAAAATCTCATATTTATTTTGGGCTAAAAATGTCAACTTTGAAAGATGAGGGATTAATAACAATCTCAAAGACAAGTAAATGGGAGAAATGAGATAAGAAAAATAAAACATCTCATGTTAAGGAAGTAAGAAAATCCATCCCACATGGAAAGAGAGAAGAAAATGGAAGCTCGTTTTAAGGAAGAGAGTTTTCATAGTAATATTCTTATGTGGCTAACCACCCTCCTAGTCCTAGCGGAGGGTGCAAAGCACCCGACGCGCATGCGCACGGACTCGGACTCGGGCATAATGTGGCGTTTTGATGGCGTGCTTTGCACTTCGCACACTCGCATCGCAACGCAGCGGGTTGAGACCAGCCTTACGCGCCACGTGAGGTGGGGGTTCTCAACCAAAATTTGTTTTATGGCAATTTTAGTCCCTGCAGTTCGCTTTAGTTCGTTTTGAGCACAAAATAAGCGTTTAAACACCGTTAAAGACTTTGGAACGAAACGACAAATATGAAACATGATTACAACATAAAATTCATTAATTTATTAATATCCAAAGATCTGAAAATTAAAACGGGTCGGGTTTACAATATAAAAACAATTACAATTCAACCGAAACTAACAAATGTCACACGGATCATTCCCGCCATAGCAACCACCACCGCCATGGCCGCCGGTTTTGTTTGCTTGGAACTCTACAAGGTCCTAAACATTGGCCACAAAGTGGAAGACTACAGAAACACCTTTCTGAACCTGGCATCCCTTTTTTTTCATAGCTCAACCAGTCCCACCAAAGGTGGTCAAACACCAGGACCTGAGCTGGGCCATTTAGGACCTTTGGATCATTAGAGATAACACGACTTTGGAACAGGTTCTTGAATGGTTTAAAAATAAAGGACTGGCTGTTTACAGCATAATGTTTGGGACCTGCCTGCTTTATAGCAACAAGTTTCCTAGTCATGAGGATAGAAAGGACAAGAAGATGGTGAGCTTGGTGAAAGAAGTGGCTAAAGCCGATCTCCCAACATGCAAATGACATTTTGATTTGGCAGGCGGGTGAGAGGACAAAGATGAAGTTGATGTTGATATTCCTCAGGTCTCCGTTTACTTTAGGTAGATTGTTTTGTCATCTTCGTTGTTGATTTTAAGATGCAGCGTTTGTTACAGTTTATGGTATAAACACATTTCAGCATATGTGGTTCTCATATTTTTAACAAAAAAATTGGGCTGTCATTAATTAAAAAGGACGACCATCTCTAATGAGCTGAGCCTTAGCTCGCCTAAGCTTAAGATGGCTTGTTTAACTTAAGAGAGGTCAAGCTTGGCTGGTTATAGGACTACTTTTGTAGCTCGAGGTCGGATTTTGAGTAGTCTTTCAAGCTAGAGTTTGGCTCGCTTTTTGCTTATCATTAATTAGTTTTTGTTTGTTTATACATGTATGTAATATTAACTATATTTAAATGTAAGTTCAATATTTTGAATAAAAATAATATAAATAATAGCTAGTTTAACCTTGCAAGACGCAAGCCTTGTCAAAGCTTGATATGTAAGGATTAACTCAAGCTCATTTATCAAAAGAGTTCCAATATCAACTCAAACTTGGGCTCATTTAATCGAGTGAATCTTGAGGAGCTCATGAGTAGCAGCTATATGCCATCAGTGTTGGATAAAACATACAAAACTGAAGTCCTCTTGAAAACCCAAGAGAACAAGCCAGTTAGACTAGCATGTTCTGTGTTGCAGCAAGGAGTTGGGCTCATAGACAACACACGAGACGACAGCAATACAACTGTCTGGACAAAAAGTGAAGGTTCGAGTAAGCACTTTTTCAAAAACCAATTTATAAATATATAAACAGTAAACAAATGAAAGATGTAAAAACAACTTAATGTCGTCTTAAGTTGCTAAGATAATGCAGATCACGGCTTTATGTACCAAAAATTTTCATTACGTTGCATCTATATTTTTTTTCCAACAATCGTATGAAGATATGAAGAATTAAATCAGCTATAAATCTAAATAGAAATATTTTTAAATAGAAATAAGTGAGTCTCTTTAATCTTTTTAAGTCTACGCTCTACACTGGGTAAAGATCCGTCTGATTCTAGTTCATTCAATGTTTGATTCAAATAACTGTGCTTAGTCCTCCCCCGCTCATCCTAATACGAGATCAGAATCGAAGATTGTCTAAATTCACCATAAGAAACTAATTAATTTGATGTTTTAATTATTTGTAAACTTGCAATTTAAGTGTATTCATTACTTATTTCCCTCATATTATATTTATAGGATTCATAAACCTACTAGACTTCACAATTTTATAAACTGTGACAAAATTATCCTATTTTTAGCACTAGGCATCTACAAGACTACTAGACGCCATTTTATATACGTTTAAACAAATAAAAGATGTAAACACCATACTACCAAATAATAAACAACTTTAAAAGCTCTATACCTAAAAAAAATACATGTTATATTTCAGTTTAAAACATGTTATATCTCCTCACTACCAATCACAAACATGATATCAAGTGCAGATTGAGTGCCAATCAATCCTCGCCTGTAAACCGAGGATCCCACAGGGTTCATGACCAAGATATCTCTACTTGATTTGAAAATTCCGACGGCTTGACCAAGCCCAATCGGCATCTGTTTAGTCACAAGTGATGGAAATTATTTGCCTGTTTGCCTACAAACTGAAAGCACATACAGTAATAACAATAATGTTAACAAAAGATAGAATACATACTAATCAATCAAGTTGCTTGGTCCAGTCAAAAGGCTCCCAATCACGAGAAAAATTAGCTACAGCTTCTCTCTGAGTATCGATAGACTCGTATTTGTTGCGACGGTGCATGTCTTCTGCAGGCAAACGAAGCATACCCCTTACAACATTCACACCAAAATTGCTTTTGAACTGTGATTCATCATCAATAACATGAACATAGCCCTTCTTCAAACCAAACTCCACATGAAAATATGGAAAATCTTCTGGTATCAAGTGTCGCAACCCTTTTACACTTGTGTCGATTAGTTTCTTTGCGTTATGTTGACTCCATTCTTCTTCAGCTTCATCAATTGCCTGCAAACAACATATATCCTCATTGTCTTCTTTGGTTCATTCATGAAAATGCTAAAAGATTATTGTAATATTTCATCAGATTATTGTAATATTTCATCAGTGTGCAAACTAATCAGGTTTTGGGTTGTCATATCTAAACCATTTAAGGAACAAGTCGTGTTAGAGTTGTGACCTGTTTAACCCATTTGACTAAGAAGGTCAACCCATCAACCGGTTTAAATTAAGAATTATAGATTAAATTACAGATATCAACCTTTATGTATATACCCATTTGATAATGTCAACCCATCGAACTGTTTACACCCTGTTTAACCATTTATTGCAACCCACAACCCCATTAACGATTGCAACCCGTCAACCCATTTACAATCTGTTTGACTTGTTTAGATAAATGGGTCGTGTTTGGGGTACGCGATTTTATGTCTCTAAGGGTGTGCATGAGTCAGTTTGGGTCAGTTTAACCAAACCAAAAAAAGAAAAAAGAGAAGTTTTGAGTTCTAAAAACGAGCGTTCAGTTATACCATGTGGGCTTGAAATTCATTACGTTGAAGTATACTTTTAAGAATGGATTTACATCAATTGATTATCAAACATCTGAGCTAAAATATTTGGGTTACACTATTTATTAAATTTTTATAAATTCCTTAGCATTCAAAATAAAAAACAAAACTCTATAAATTCAGTTCGGTTTTTTCGATCTTAATTACATGCAAAACCGAAACCAAATCGAAACTGGTTTTTACGAAAACACAAAACCAAACAGTCAATTTTGTTTGAGTTTGGCTTTTTCAGTTATGGATTGGTTTTTTCGGTTTCATGCACATCCTTAAGTGTGTCCAGGTTATCGATTCAACCTGTCGACTCGACAAGATTGTCACCCCTAGTGCAAATAATAATCTCAAGGATGTTTGTACTTGGTTTTCATGTTCAAGAAAGAAACTTTAGAAATGAATGAAGGGGCTAAACAGCAAACCAACCTTTTTAAAATAGAGAGCAGCCTGTTTACCGACATCTGGAGGCAAAGGAATGCATTCTATCATGCAATGTCTGCTCTGTTTTGCCAGTCCCATAACAGTTTCTAGAAACACAACCTCTTTCTCTTGTTTTGCAAACATCATTAAAAGACACTTCTTGAAGTTGCGTATCTCATCCCACACGTTATCATCCACACTTCTCGTTGCCAACTCATGCTACACAATTAAAAAAAATTATAATACGATTCCAAGAGCATAAAGATTATTATTAAAGAGTCAGAATCAAATACAAAATAATGTTGATCTAACAAAGTAGGAAACAATTTGGGCCCAAGATCAAAACATTTTAATGGTTAAGACTAAATTGATGACAGTTTTGTAATTAATTGGAAGTTGTTTAAGGTTGGTAGGGTAGAAAAGAGATTTTGCTCCTTGTGTTGACTTTTATTATAAATACTAGTACCACCAAGCTTTTCTAAATCAAATAATTTTTTTAAATTCATATTTTTTATTTGAAATCGAGCATCTTTTATTTGAAATCAGGCATTTTTTTTCTTTTAATATTGTATAAATCTGATATATTTTTTGTTTGAAATAAATAAGTTTTTTTTTCTTAGTTGTTACTCTTATTATTAATACAACAAAAACTAACCTGCATGGGCAATATGCAACAATGTCCTGGCACAACCGGCTGCCATGGAGGCAACATTAAGTATGTGAAATTGGCAATTGCAACAACTAGATGCCGTGGCCTCTTAGGATTCTCAAAACAAAAGTTGCAGCGTTCTTTCTGGGTTAAAATGCCTTTCTCAAAACGGGTTGACTTGGTAGCAACATTGTCTCCTTTATCGCGTTTCTTTTTCTTAGGCCCGTCATCATAATCATATTCATCATCTGCCTGACCTGATATACTGAATTTTCTGTTTTGCATTATTGAACGAGCGACATGCATGTCCGCATCTTCTTCTTTCTTCTTTTCACGAGTTTTTAACCCGTGCATAAGATACCTGTAGAGTAAAAGAATCCGTGTCACCCGTAATATCAAGTTTATGACACTCGATAAGAGATTTTCATTTTTTTTTTTTGCAATACATATGATTTTAGGAGAAAAGATTTACCTGCTTGTGGTTTCATTACCCTGTGAATTTGTTATGTTCATGGTATCTGCTTTGCTTTTCTCTTTATACATCTCTGCCTCTTTCTGAAATAACAAAGTAATTACAAATCAGATAACACCAAATGAGGAATAGGGCCCCTTGCATGTGCAGTTCACCATAGTGTACTGTGGGGTAGAACTAACAGGCCATGAAGAGAAAACCAGTTTCAATACATCACAATCGGGTAATTTCACCATGGAAGATTAAAGTTTTAGCCTTGACTTCTTACAATTATATATAAAACATATAATCCATTGCAACTCTATAATTTTTATATCAAACACAAAATTAGACTTTAAATAAATGGATCTTGGAATATTGTAAATAAAAATGCTACTTTGATGCATTTTCACTATTCTCAACCAAACTTATCAGCAGCCTTAATGTTTTCTTGTAAACAGTGTGCATGTGTTGATCTCTTTTAATTTAAGATGATGGAGGTCGTTTTGTGGTGTTAATCATGTTTCTCATTATCCTTTTCATTGAATCCTATGGAGAAGTGTAAACGAGCGGATTCCAAGCTCAGCTCGTTTAACTTACTAGAGATCAGCTCCTTTCAGGCTCTATTTCTATAGCTCCTTGACTCATGAGTAGTTTATCAAGCTCAAACTCGGCTTGTTTATCATTTATATTAATTAACTAATATACATTTACACATAATACATATTATTTAGTTACTTTTATCATCATTTTATACATAATTAATTACCAAATAAATAAATTCAGTATATTAAATAAAATTCATATAAATAATAGGCTAATTAAAACATGCGAGTCAGCTCGAGCTTGATACATGAAGCTCGAACTCGAGCATGTTTTTGGGCTCAAGCCCCGAGTTCACTAGGCTTGACTCGTTTCAAGCTTTTAGAGAGCCAATCTAGAGTAGTTCACGAGCGGCTTGGCTTGTTTATACTATACCCCTAATTGTGTGTACATAAATTTTCGAACACCAAGCTTTTTGTTTCTTAATTTTCCAGATTGTGAAAAATACCAAAATATAAAAGCAAATGAAGGTAGGATATGAATGGTGTGAAAAGTGAAAACTAACCAGAAGTCTGTCAGCTTCATCATGCTTTCCTTTCATACGAAGCTGCATAGCTTTAGCAGCCAACTGGTTCGCACTGAGTGCCGGCTTTATGTCTACTGTACTTGATGATGCTTCTTTAGATTTGGACACGTCAGACATTAAATTTCTGTCTCGATCCGAACATGAATCATCATCTTCCTTTTGCTTTTGCTGAGACTTGAATTGTTGCATAAAACTCCCATCATTAGTAAACTTCTGCATGCTGGACAATGCAGAAGAGATGACACCAGCATCCTTGACCGACATGGTTTGACTTTTCCGTTTCCCCCAGGATAATGAATCATCAGGTCTCGGCATTCTCATTTTGGATTGATGATGGTCGGGCTTTCCCTTATTGCTGTCCCGCTCAGTGTCCTGATATCAATACATTCAAGCATAATACTTACATCATCAAAACAACAAACTCAACCATTAATTAATTACACAACGTTAATAATGCTAACATTTTGCTGATCTATATTCTGCTGTCTTATTCTGTTCTTGATGGCATGAAGGTGAGCGTGAGAAGGTGCAGCAGATGCTGATGTCACAGAAACCGCTAGTTTACCCAAAGAGCCCCATCGCTCTCCAACTACCTGTAAACACAAAATATTAACATGATGATGATGATGATGTGTAATAGGATCAGTATTAGATGGCAATGTATTGGTTATTATTGGGAAATGAGAAACCTCGTCAAGGTTTTTTCCTTCGCGAGCTGCTTGTTCTTGTGCACGCTTCAAGGCCTTAAGCCGCCAGCTGGCACCTCCATCCCCTACTACAGATGTTGACAGCAGATTACTCTCTCCCTCTCTCTCTTCTTCAGGGTAACCACTTCCATCATTCTTCAAGTAGGGATTCAGCTCTCTCGGGTTCACCTTTTTAATCTGCAAATAAAAACAATATATGGTTATAAACGACAAACAAATGATGGTGCACCATCAAACAAACAAACGGCCGAGCACGAACAATTAAACGAACAGGGTTTTCTTGTTCGTGTTTGTTAAGAAAATGAGCCATGTTCTTGTTCTTTTATGTGTTTATGTTCATTCGTTAACAATATAAACTAACGGTGCACAGACAAATATAACATAGATGCACGGACATAACTGAGCTATAACCAGTTAAAAGTAATGTGAAGAGCAATATGTTGGACCTAAAAAGTTATTAAAACTAGACTAAGTTGTAATGGACCAAAATATTTAAGTAAATTATATTAGGGAATGTAAAGGAGCGAACTTAAACTAACAGACATAAATGAAGAAATATAAACAAAAGAGACATGAGTTCATGTTCATTCTTTAACTAAACAAACAAAAAATATTTGTTCATATTCGTTTGTCTATTAATAAACGAACTTCACCCTGAATGGCTCATGAACTGTTCACTGAACGTTTTGTTTGTTTACAGGCTTAGATGAAAGCATACTTCCTTGGTAGGTGTTTCTGTTTCCTGTAGCAGATCAGAAGAAACTAATGCTGATTTGGTGCCCACGTCTTCTTTAGGTCTAAGCATCCACTCCAATCCCATCTCTTTCCTTACAATGTTGTCATCATTTGCGGAACTAGACACGCCTGCAACATATAAAAATCATAAAACAGACTAATCTCTTTAGGAGTACAAAAAACAAAATTTAAAGATTCTTGTCAAATTTTGTCTTGCCTTTCTTCTTATGATCTTTATCTTCATCATCATCACTGGAGTATTCTCTACGACTCTTTGACTTGCCTTTCTTTTTCCTACGTGTCTTTGTATCACTATCACTTCCACTAGAATTTGATGAATCTTCTTCTGAAGAATACCACTTCTTTTTGGACCGTTTCTTGATTCTCTCGGATCCGTCCTCACTATGACGGGACTTCTTTTTCTTTTTGTGACTTCTCCTTGTGTCTGAATCACTTGACTGCTCATCATGTGCCTACAAAAGAATCACATTTTATTTGTAGCAAGAAAATAGGAGCATAAAGATGAGGCTTACTTTATCCATCTGATCACGGGGTATGAACTTCAAGCCTGAAAGCATCTTTCCGTTTGCTGCTTCACGATATATTTGATAACTGCACGAGTTTTAAATAACCTAAAAATCATATTTAATAATTTAACATACTAAGCAAGTTGAGAACAGTTTAGGTTAGTTATAACAACCAAAATTTAGCATTATCAGTGTGCATAGAAAAAACCCTAAAATTCCACGAATTGAACCTAAGGACATCAAATAACTTGTGAAATAAACTAGAGCCATATTTTAGGGGTTTTAGAATTGAGGAGTAAGAAGAAACAAAATTATAATATAAAAATAACCGGTGAAAGGAAAGATTTGTGATGCAAGCAGCGTCTGCCGGGGTGATTGGGGATGAGATGAGACGGTGGTTCGGGTACTAGTTTTTGAATATGCAACTCAATCTCTCTTTAGGTGGCTCCTTAGAAAACCCGAACCAGTGTGCATCTCGGTATCAAAACCCGTACCCAATTTATACCTGATAATACCTAAAACCGTTCGAGTTTTTAATTTTAGTTTTATTAACTCTTCTTCTTTCGATCCATTAGCCTCACCTAAAATCAATCTTTCATAAAAAACCATAATTTGCATCTCTTTACCAATAATAAACAATATATTTAAGGAAAGGAAATTGGGTTTTAATAATCTCACATTGTTGTAGTTAGCCAATAATAATTTCACATTATAACATTGTTGCCAACAGTCCTACCTTTTATACTCTTTTTTTTTATTGGACGCTCGAATTTCAAACTAATGTTTTAAACCTTATGATTGGAAAGATGATATGAGTCGATTGATAAAAATTACATCGAAACGGTACTTCAATTCAAGCGTCTAAACTTTTAATTAACAAAAAATCAAGTCGTTTGACTAAATTTTCGTTGGCGCGTAGAAAAAAAAAAAGAAAACACGTTTCAACAATGTATTCATAATTTTGTAAAACTTTATATTTTAAAAGTTATACAAGAGAACTAATTATGAGTAATTAAATATAATAATATAATATTAAGAAAAAACCAAAATTTTCAAAAAACAAATTGTCCCGACTACATTTTACCTAAGATAGTCATCCCGACCAGCTTAGTACTACAAAATACTCATTTTCTTAGCCCTAAAATAGTCACTCCAACCAATTTTATCAAAGACTTGTTAACACTAAAAATATAGTCGTTCCAACTTGTTTGTGATGTGTATTTTGAGAATATCTTGCAAAGTGTGGGTAAAACTCGAGAGAGGGTCTAAAAATATCCAACACTTTTGTTTAATTTCAGATTTAGCCTATCCCAATTCAATTGTATCGATGAGATTTATGTGCCAATGTCAATGAATTTGAGATCAAAACTCATCGTGAAGGTGAGTTGGAGCTCAATATTCATCGTGAAGATGAGTTTGAGCTCAAAGTTCATCATCAAGATGAGTTTGGATGTCTACGTGTCAGTTTTATATTGGTGTTTGAAAACTAATCTATCGTTGACTCCAGAATCTCATTGCCACGATTGAATTGGGACGGGCTATTTATGAAATTAAGCAAAAGTGAGGGACATTTTAAACTCTTTCTCTTTTTCCTAAAATAAGTCATTTTAAGAATTCTCCCTTAAAACAATCGATACAAACTAAAAATATAACAGACAAGTGTCTTTTTATTGTAACACATTTTAAGAATGTTTTGTTTTCTAAGTTTTTATATTACTCATTTTCAAATATGTGTTTATAAAATTTACACTTGAATTTAATTATCATCATATTTTAGAAACTATATTGTATAAAAAGTTATTTTATAATGTTATCTAAAGAGAAAATTCTCTTAATAACCATTTTAGAAAAGGTTTTCTAAATTTGTCTATATTCTAAAAAAAATTCCCAAAATGTTCATTACAAAATAGACAAGACAACTTTTTAATAATCTAAGATGACTAGTTCGTAGAGTCAATGAAAAACGAACACGTGTCCATAATGCTGATGCGACGACTTGTAGTGAAGATAATCTAAGCGCCAACAAAGTAGTCGGCCCGACGACTGCATTTATGTCTATGTCGAGCTGACTAGATCGTGAACGTGCCGACTAGATCGTGAAAACGCCGACTAGATCACGTTGTTAAAAAACACGGGCCGAGTAGTAAATTATGTTGGACGACTAGACCATATCAAATGAAGATTGAAAAAAGCGTTATAAAAAATTAGGGACGACTAGATCGTGAACATGGCGACTAGATCGTGAGCATGCCAACTAGATCATGATACAAAAAAACCGGGACGACTAGATCATGATACAAAAACACCGGGACAACTAGATTATCATTTTAAAATGGTTTGTAAATGGTTTTTTAACAACATGATCTAGTCGGTTGTGATCTGGTCGGCATGTTCACGATCTAGTCGGCCCGATATAGACATGAATGCAGTCGTCGGACCGACCTCTTTGTTGGCATTTAGATTGTCTTCACGAACCAGTCGTCGCGTCAGCTTTATGGATACGTATTCGTTTTTCATTGGTTCTACGAACTAGTCGTCTTGGATTACTAAAAGGTCGTCCCGCCTATTTCTTAACGGACATTTTGGGAATTATTTGTAAAAGATGGAGATATTTAGAAAACCATTTTCTAAAATGGTTATTACAGGAATTTTGCCTAATTTAAATATTATATATATATATATATATATATATATATATTATATTTATGAATGTCGGTCACACTCAGATCTTTCACTGTTCATTTGTTTGTTACAAGAATCAAAGAGTATAGTACCATTGTTAATGCATTCGGTTACAAAAATCAAAGCCTATGGTACCATTATTAATGCAGGCTGCTTTCGCTACGTGTATTCTTATTACGAAGCCACCACAACCTCCTTTCATGCCACGTTGCTTTTTCTGTAGGCTGTAAAGGCAAAGTATCATCTCCAAACCAAACACCACCAATCTTAGAACGACAATCTTTTGCATGTTTGTCTCCCTTCTCTATAATTGTAGGGTTTGATTGTGTTTTGTGGCATTAACAGCTGTTAATTCTACCTAAACACAGATATCGTTTACGAATGAAGAAGAAGATATTATGAAGATTTGCAGCAACAAAGATAAAACGTAACCCTATTTTTACCACAATTATGTTCAATCTATAGTGTGTGTTTGTCTTTATTATGGATTTACACCACCATAGAAGGAAAGTGCGGAGAAAGGATGCTCAAGAAAAAGGCTTTTTTAAATAAAGAAATAATAGGCGAGGAGAGAGTAATCTTATTGACAATAAAAAATGCTGATAGAGGCAGACACAGACACAGACAAGCAGAGAAGAGAAATGTTGAATAGCAGGTGACCCTTTGCTTCATTGAATATTTACAATTAGTTAATTGGTGTATTTCTTCATGTTTTCTAAAATTATAGACTAATGAAGATGTGTTTTGTAGAGGGACAAACTCGATTGTGCCATACCTGCAATATTGCTATAGTCATGATGTTTGTTAAAATAAGTAATTATAGAAATAGTATGATCTTTTAGTTTATTTTGACTTAGTTTTTCTGCCTGCATAAAACTTGAAAGAATGACATCAGTGGACGATGGAAGATTTGAGAATCATAACAGAGAGCAATAAACCATTTTCATAAATCGGTGAACATTCTTAATCCAAGAATCATCTATTAATTAAATAAGTAGACAGCCATTAATTTTAACAAAGTAAAATGTTACATAATATTATGCTATTTTACTAACCACTTATGTATGCATGGTTCGTGCAGGGTTAGAAACTTAGAATGGTCCATCTGAGTCCCGTTTTACTGTTGATGGGCTTTACTACACACATGGTAGTGTATCAATTGGTTATAATCTTTTAGTTTTGTCATTAGTATTCATATCTTTATATAATTTGTAATCTTTTATAATAAAGCTTTTATGTGATTGTCCTAATTTTACTAAAAATCTTTTGAAGTTTCTTTTCTCGTTGCAACACGCGCGGGTCTGATTACTAGTAGTGTATTAAAGGGTAAACTATTTACAATGGCAATCAAAGTTTTCTTAAGTGTTTTTTTGCTTTAAATGACTTTGTCAATACCTCTATTCTTAAATATTCAATTATTCAAAAATCAACTTTTCATTTTTCATTAGGGTTAGGATTAAATGTACCCTATTTCTTACTTGTTATACCCACTCATTTGAACTTTCAATTTAATTAACAATTTTATTTGGCATATTACCTCCTTTTAACCAATGTTTTGAAACCTTGACCGGCCGGTCCGACCGAGACCCGGTAAGGTTGGCATCATTAACCTTTTTTCGACGAGAACTAGTGAACCTTTTAACCAATGTTTTGAAACCCTGACCGGCCGGTCCGACCGAGACCCGGTAAGGATTCCGGCCCGGTTGGCATCATTAACCTTTTTTCGACGGGAACTAGTGAACTGCCTGTTGAACCGGTAACCCAACATTTTTTTAATTAGATAAAAAAAGCTGTAGCTAGTGAGATTCAAACCCTGACAAATCTATAGATGAAAACTTAATGGAAACCCACTAGCCAGCCAACCAAGGCTCTTTAATGCTACAATGGATGAAACATAAATAATATATAGTGTGAAAAGCATTGTAAATGGACGTAATTTTCTTTCTTTTTTTACAGCCTGTAAATGCTAAATGGATTTATGGATAAGAAGATTGATGATTATTATATTTTAATAGGGTGTGTGTATACATATATATTATTTATGACGTCATTCGGGTCAAACACCGATCTGTCCTTCCGGGTCAATATGACCTTTGATCCGGTAAAGCATCCGAGTAGACGCCCGGGTCGGATCTGAAAACATTGCTTCTAACACAATTTCTATGTTAAAATATTAATTATCGCATAACATTATATATTTATTTTTAATTCATAAAATTTGTATGGCTTATTACATAAATGCACTGTTTCTTTTTTTTTTTAATTAACAAACAATAAAATTTTGTATTAAAAAATACAAACTATCTCTAACAACCATTTAAAAAAACATTATCTAAAAAAATAAAACAACTATAGAAAAAAATATATTTTCAGATAAGAAAAATGTTTTTTGTTATTTTTAAAAAAAATAAAAACTCATTTTAAAAAATATAAAAAAAAGCATTAAACAAAAAATGTCTAACAAATGTGTTTTAAAAATTAAAATAATAATAAAACAACAACAACAACAATAACAAAGGTTTGAATCGTATTAATGTATAAATTGAGGTAGAGGAGTATGTTTAGTAAAACTAGGGGGAATGGAGTACATTTAGCAACACCATTTTCATTATACGCAGTACGTAATTTTAGTTTTAAGAAATATTGTGAGATTAAGGTGTTGTTTGCTTTTTCAGAAGTAAAATGTCTGCAGTCTGCGGACCACATCTGCAGACGTCTGTAGAAGAAGAGGTGGACAAAACCTCTGCAGTCTGCAAGAAGATGACTGTTTGTTTTTTATCGTCTCTTGACTACTAAAATAAACTGGTGAGTGGTGTACAAATAGTGGTAGTGGGTGGTAGTGGTGATGGTAGTGGACGGTGGTGGTGAGTGGTGGACAATGGTGATGGTGGTGGTAGACGGCTGTGACGGACGGTGGTGGTGGCGGGCGGTGGGTGGTGGTGGCGGGCGGTGGGTGGTTGTAGGTGGTGGTGATGTTTAACCCTCTGCAGACCGTAGAATATCTTAGAAGTGAATGTCCCAATTCTACATCAAAAAAAGTTTTCACAGAC
Source organism: Bidens hawaiensis (assembly GCF_021521415.1). Taxonomy (NCBI): domain Eukaryota; kingdom Viridiplantae; phylum Streptophyta; class Magnoliopsida; order Asterales; family Asteraceae; genus Bidens; species Bidens hawaiensis. Next base: position 2,239,381 of record NW_027491065.1, on the reverse strand, counting down.
GTTTTTTAATGAAATGTCTTCGAAAAAACAAAAGGTTTACAAATGGCAATGTCTGTGCAGCGTGGATAAAAAAGCCTATGCAGACGTTTTAAAAAAAACAAACACCACCTAAGTGATTGAAAATGGCAAGGCACTGGTAAGTGACCGGTTGACTTGTGATGTGCTAAAAGTAGTCAAATAATTATTAACTAAATTACGCTAACCTAGACACTAAGTAAAACTCTAGACTCTCTAAAATTGACTAATATATTAATCGGCAAGTGTACCGATCGACTCTAGTATAGCTAAGTAAGTCCGGATATCAATCCTACGAGACTCTTTAAATTACGTAAATTAACTAATTGGACTCGACTGACTGACACTACTATTTAATTATTATTATTATTTTAAGGGGGGGTTTTTAATGAAAACTAATTTTAAACTAATTAAGAAAAACAAGTTAAATAAACAAAAGACAATTAAATGGATTTGAAATCAGATAGCGATGAAAACCACCTAGGCTAGAATCCCTAAAGTTCAGTTTTTAAATAATCGGAAAATCAAGCAAAACAATCATAAAAGAAATCATGGTGAAAAACAATAGACAAAAGATTAAAGACGATAAAACCAGTAGTCTTCGATATTATGTGTACATAAATTAATTTTATTTATATCACAAATTATTTTTTTAAATGAACTTAATAAAAAAAATGCATGTGCAAAAACGTACTCGAGAACGCTTTTTCTATAGAAAATTTCATTCTCAGTGTCATATATGTATAATTGAAAGAATTTTTGTTATTAACCAGTTTCGGAAATAAGACCTCTTATACAATAGTAGTTCTAACCACTCAGCCTAAATACAGAATAAGTGTTACCTTTATTGATATATTTATCAATATACCATACATCAAAGGGAAGTAGAATATTAAATTGTAATGACTAATGTTCTTTAATAACTATGTTTTTCCGAGATACACCATGAAAAAGATTTTGATAAGTTTCAGGGAGCTTCCTGACTTTGTCATAATGACAATATAAAAAATAACATGATAACTCATTCAATTTTGTGAATGTTTTGCTTCATTTGAGCATAGTTTTGCATGACATGCTTCCCACACAACGTTCTGATCACAATTGAAGGAAAAGTTAATGCCTACACAAATATTTCAAATATGATAAAAGTTAGAAGCATTGATAGGTTTGTGAGTGGCATGTCGAATGCGTTCGCAATCCTTTCTTAAATTTTAATAGTTGAGGGAAAAATTATCAATTTGCCAAATCCATAACCTTTTGATTATTTCCAAAAATGTCCTTGAAAATAATTTTGAAACCCGAATCATGTTTTAAAATTCTAACTTTCATCCGTTTGACATCTTTAAGTCAACACTTTGAACCCATAACAAATTTTATGATAAATTTATTTGCATTCTTAAACTTTTTAAAATACTCAGATTTCTCATTTTTGACCTGTAACAGATTTTGATCTAAATGTAGTTAACTTGTACCAAACAATCTATTCACCAACTTTTGATCCATTAAAAACGAATTTAAGTATCACAAAAAACCCGAAACAATCATTGATAAAAAAAACTAAGAAATTAAATATGATAAACTTTGTTATGTCTGAAAATGATTGGTATATATACTATCGTTACATTGTAACATATATATAGTTTACTAAATTGACCGAAAAATAAATTGATAGATTTAAAGTATAGAATTATAATTTATAAATTTATATGACGATTTATAATAATAATAATAATAATAATAGATAAATTGATTGATTTAAAAAAATAAATAGACTTTTAACCATATATTTATAATTTAATTTAATGATTTATTATATAATAAATGGAAACTTAAAGACATAGTTTTTAAAACTCCATCTTTAATATATATATATATATATATATATATATATATATATATAGTAATGTGGTATTCCTTTAGTTATTGGAGGCTGCGTACGGAGTACCCGGCGTTATTTAGTTGACCGTTTAAAAAAAATATATATAATATATATATATATATATATATATAGTAATGTGGTATTCCTTAAGACTATATATTGTTGACGCACGCAATCCATAGCAGCCTAAGTCTCCATTGCGACCTAGGTTGCAACAACCCATTTGTATGACAAGTGGCATATAGTTATTGGATATTTTTTTATTTTTTTTCTTTCTAGTTGTTCATTTCACATAAAATATAATTTTTGTTTATTAGTTTATAATATTTAACCTTTTTTTAAAAAAATCTAAAAACACAATCTTGTTTAGATTTTCTTTTTTAATATTCTGATATGCACCTTTATCAAAAACGGAGTTCTTTAAAACAAATATGTGTTTTCGTATGAGTTCAGAAACTTTTATTTTTTGTTCAAATTTATATATAATTTTTTAGAATTGAAATGAAATCATTATTGTAACGTTTTAATGAAATAAAATAATCATAAATCATATGTATCTAATCTAATAAAAAAAATGATGAGAATGATGTGACAATCTCACATTAATTCTTGGTCTAATCACTTTTCTTATTCATTCTATTTATCCATGGGTTATAGGCAAAACCATTTTAACAAATGAGTTATAATTTCCTTTATAATATTTCATCTCATGCATCTTATGTATCCATGGGTTATGGGTCAAAATATTTTTTTTACAAATGAATTATAATTTTCTTTATAATTCTCTAATTCTTCATCTTATTTATCCTACATATATATCTATAAGTCATGGGTCAAAAGAACTTTAACAAATGAGTTACAATTTCCATTCTAATCTCTCATATTATTCATCATAGTTATCCATGAGTCATGGGGGTCAAAACAATATCGAATATAAAGAGATTTTTTCTAATTAATAAATTTAAGATTACAGACTTCTTATTATTTATACTATATATTTTATTTTCTCTTTACCTTATATTTTGTTTATTTCTTTCAAATAATGGATCCTATTTACTTTTATTATTTGACAAAATCCATGTAATACACGGGTTTAAAAGTTAGTGTAGATAATAAAAGATTGGTTTGGGTTAAGTTATGAATAAAAATGAAGAGTTGTATTAGGTTGGGTTGTATTGATTAAAGAGAGATAAATTAATTTTTTATTTAAAAGTTAGATTGGATTGATTGTGAACAAAGTTAGTCTAAAAGAAACCGAAAAAGAAAATTGAAACTCTGAATATATGAGACTAATATTTTGATATGGAACCCCTAATAGGATTAGTTTTAAAAAATTAGCCTATTAAGGATAGGTATGCTGTTAGATTATACCCATTAAATTACCTAATTGCTTTTATCCACATTGATCATATGTCGAATATTCTCATTAATGGTATGCTGAAACTTAAAAAATACTAAAAATATACTTTAAAGAACCCTGTATCATAATCAACGGACCGTTGTCATCCCTAGGTGTTATGAAGCTAAACCTGGGATGCAAGTTGCTAAAGCATGCTAAGAGCATTCATATTCAAACCATTAAAGGTTGTGAGTGGGGTTTTTAAAATTTAGGGATTGGTTTATCGTGTTGTAAGATAAAAGAGAAAATGAAATGATTTTCTGTATGTTTGAAAACTTAGTGTTCGTCCTTATATTTTTTAATATTTGTTGAAAGTGGTTGTGGTCAAACTATCCACTATGGTGACCATTTATCACAACCGGTTGTAAGATGGCACAAAAAAACAAAAAGAACATTTTAATTAAAAAATTGGAATTCTTTTTTGTCCACGACCGGTTGCAACTTGCAACCTAGGTTGTTCTAGTTTCAGCAACCTAAGTTTGCAACCAAACTTTTATATATAACTTGGTTTTTTCATGAAAAGTATAACTTTTTAACCTTTTTTAAAAAAAATGCAATGACACGGTTTTATTAACAAAAAAATATTGAACATTTTGATATAAATTTTATAAAAAAATGCATCATTTTTATTTAATAAAATATTGGTTTAGGTTGGGTTGTAAAGGTGGAAGAGAGAGAACTCAGTTTTTTTCTAATAAATGATCGGGTTAGGTTGTGATAGTGGATAGTCTGAGTGATAGAGAGAAAAATGTAATGATAAAGGTATAAAGAGTAGGGATGAGCAAAATCGGTATTGGTAGAACCGGTGTTGGTTTGGTACCGTCGGTACCAAAATTTTGAGTTTTTGGGACCGGTACGGTACCGGTATTTATTTACCTTAAATACCGGTACTGCTATCGACCGGAACATTTCGTTACCGATACCAGTACCAAAATTTTACAATTTTCGGGATCGGGATTTTCGGTACCTATACGGTACCGAGCTCATCCCTAATAAAAAGTATGATTAATTGAAAAGGAAAGAGAAAATATATGCTTTTAGTGTACTTTTGAATTTAGAAATCATGAAGGGTATGAGAATGCTCTTATCTACGATCCTTAAATATGAACAACGTAGTGCAATTACTTGCAAGGTGAATCAAGACTTTTTTCAAGGTGCGTGAATAACAACAATATAGCATATTGACAACTACTTTTGGGCCTTTGGCCAATGTCATGGACGCATGGTAGTGGAGTTCGTGGTTTGGTTTCCACTAATTTTGATTTCATTTTTGCCCCAAACTAGTAACCATAATTTTGAAAGTTAGCATGGTTTGATTCCCACTTATACAGGTGTAAAAACCAGGTTTTTTTAGAACTAGTTCCAGCCTCCAGGTAGGGAACTGGGTATAATTTTGGTCAACAAAGTTAAGAACCGGGCAAAGATCGGGTGCAATTTTGGTCAACAAAGTTAAGAACTGGGCAAAGATCGGGTCCAGTTTTGGGCAGTTTCGGGTTTTGACTGGTTTGGCCAGTTTTTCTTTTTTTCGGTTTTTGGCCAGTTCGAGTCCATGCTTTGACCGCGTAGAAGTGGGACTGGTTCCAGTGCTTCCGGTTCGATTCGCATATGCTGGGACCGCTGGGTTGAGTCCGGTTCCGGTTAAGATCTGTCAGGTCGGGCCCAAAAACCAGATCTTTGGTGCATCAACCACTTATTTTGATTCAAGGTTCTGGCCCAAACTAGTAACCAGTGAACCAGTTGGATTCGGCCAGTCAGTCAGACCGACCTAAACAGTTGGTTTAACAGTTCAGACCGGTTTCAACTCTTTGCTAAAACCATTATATGCATAAATTTCTCAATTATTAGAAATTTTACAAATAATAAAATAACTAGTAACTACATATTCAAAACATGAAACAAATAAACTATCAGAAATTTTACAAATAAAATAACTAGTTAGTAGTAACTACATATTCAAAACCTGAAACAAAATATGAGTGAATGTAAACGGCCAATTAAAAGTAGCACACCGTGAACCAAAACATTAAACCCAACTTTTAAACCGTAAACATCTCAACTTTTAAACCATAAACTATCAACTGATTTCTCAACTATTAAATGGTTTATCAAACACACTACTATGGTTTGCTGTTTGATTTTGAATAACCTCGGAAGTAATATAAAACTTGAACAAAATACCTAAACTATCATGCCACAGACAAAAACAAACACGACAAAAGACGCAACCAAAGAAAATTTAATAAAAATGATGAGCCACCGTAATAGTGGCCAAGTCTTGTACACAATGACCTTACCCCAAATTTGTACTTAAAATTCATAGTACAAAAAAACATTCAACATACGACATTCCCCTGTCCCAACCCAAAACTTCAGATACGTACCATAAAAACACATATTTTTCAATTACCAAATTTACCCACATACAGAAAACACGCGCCCAATCATCCCTTGAGTCCAAGTAGCAGTCTCCTTAAGTTGTTCATCATCAGACTGAAGACATTCTCCCAAAAACTCACTACAAAATGCCAAATCTTTGACAAACACCTTCACATGTGAACCAAGTGCATCTGCAAGATCTCCCAATACTGCTACTGCTGCTCTCACCACACTCTCATCCCTGCAAAACCCATTTTATTTCACCTATAACATTTTCTGTAATCATTATTTAACTCAATTTATTAATAAAAATACTATATACCTGTTGGCATCCTTAGCAACAGCTTCTATAAACTTTAACAGATGTGAAGCGTAAGGCAGCATAATCTCTGCCTTTGAACCCTTAAACCCTTGTAAAGTACCCGAATACGCTTCAAAGATGCTTCTTTTTAACTGATTACCATATTCCACCATCTCTTCGTCAGTAATATCTATCTGTGTGCACACTTCAGCAGCTCCTTGCATCATTGGAATTGCATACGCAACATACTTTTCAAAATGCTCACCAATCGCAAGTGCCACGTCACCAAAGCATGAAAAAATTGGAGGCTTAACGGACCGATGTAGATCGCCACTAGAAAGATCCTTAAGTAGAAGTGTCATGATGTTATCACAATATGGCAATATTTTGTCATCCAAAGCCCGACATATGTCACCAACCACACCAACCGAGATCGAACAAACTTGATATTCTTCAAAGTTTTGAAGACCCTTTTCTAAATATTTGTAAAACTCAGACATGTATTTTTCAAACTCGGGTCCGGCGGCATAAGCAAGAGCACCAATGGCTAGCATTGCTTCTTCGTGTACGGTTGAGCTACGACACGCAAACACTGAGAGAAATATAGTCATGATTTGATCTGCAGCTTGAAGTATAATGGGCTTGGTTTCATCATTACCCCCGAGTTTCTGAATGATTACTTGCATGACACCACAGAGCAAAGCTTGCAAATCTCCTTGTTTTTCTTTATCATCGGATGACAGAATCTGAAGCTCGATTGTTTGTCCCAGTTTGGTCATGATAACAGGAAGAAGTTGTGTTATTATTTGAGATGATTCAGCAAGGTTAGAACATCTAACCACCTCATTCAAGGTTTCATAAGCAGCAGATCTTAACTTTGTATCGTTAGCATCAGTTCGTTCTGCAGTTGTGATCAGCGAGGCAATAATATTTGGAAGGTACGGTGTAAGCACGGATGAGCCGGTTTCAAAACCCTCATACCCTTGAGCAAGAAAATAGATGGCTCCACATACCTTCTCTGCAACATTTGGAGAATCTTTGATACTTTCTAGAAGAACCACCATAACTTTTTGAAAGTTAGTTGGTGAAATAACAGAAAAACCAGTAGCGGGACTATGCAATAGCTCAAAAATACGACCCAGAGTCCACGCGGTAGTGTCTTTCACATGACTGTTTTGATCCTTCATAGCATTAAGCAAAAAGTCTAGAGCTGAGACAACCATTGGAGATAGTTTTTCAACACTCGGGCCTTCAAGAATTGATCCAAATGCATATGTGGCAGCCTCACGAGACCGCCAATCAGGCTTTGAAATGTTACCCTGCACAAAAGGCATGACTAAAGGCACTATATCATCACCTACAGTTTTAGCTACAAGACCGAGACACGTCCCCCCTGCCATAGAAAGATTCCAGATTCCATCCTCTTGATCTTGTTCTTCATCTTGCTTCAATAAAGTTTCAAGCAACATGGGTACCAGCATAGATAGAGCCTTTTTAATGAAACATGAATGCGCGTATGAATCAGAATCACCAGTTTCAAAATCTTGAAGCTCTATCTCTTCATCACAGATAGAACTCCAGAACTCAATTGCTTGAAGAGCAACACCTTCTTCATCTCCTTTAACAGCATTTGCAGTTAGCTCAAACAAAGTCGGCATATACGGCTCTAAAACTTCATAATAAGTTGATGCTATTGAAACCAGACACTCAAACGCAGCTTGTCTAATATCTGCTTCTTTTGCCGTGGCCGTTTCACAAACAACTTTCATAATATAGTTCCTCTCCATCTCATTTTCAAAATTTGTTTGTGCGAAATCAAGAGCATTGTACAACGCTGTAGTTGCTGCAAGACGGACCGACTTCGGTTCACTTACATTCATACCTTGAACCACAGCAGTGAGGACAGAGTTAACGTCATCTTGCACAAGATCATTGTGAGATATCTCTTCACATGCATACCCGAGTGCCTCTAAAGTTGCCTGCTTTAATGATGCTGGCTTATCTTGTTGAGTCATGTTTCCAAGCAATGAACCAATAAGTTCAGGCCATTCTTTTCTTGGGATTTCAATGGAAGCAATCTTTGCAATGACTTGGGCAGCAGTGTGACCTGCTTCAGAAACAGATGAACCGAGTGTATTTAACAACAAGCCTTTGACTTGGGATCTGAATGATGCGTCATTTGACATCCATCGTTGCACCAAGTGGTCCTTTGTGGTAGCATCTTTAGCATCCAAAGAGTTCTTGAGCACAATACCAGCCAACCTACGGGACTCGATAGGTTTACCATCGTTTGAGAGTTCAAGTGACAAAGAAAGAAGAAATCCAGGCAGGTTTTGCTCTTGAAACTGCCTAAGGTTGTTCTCTGCCTCGTTTCTGACCTTTGTATCAGCTGATTGAGCAGATAACAAGAATTGTGTGATCTCCACAGCCATTTTTCCTACTCAAAAAAATAATGATAATTAAAATCAGTGTTATCGTATTCAGCAAACATATCTTGGTACTTAGTTCCACACTTTAGACACTGTCTATACAAAAAATTATGTGTCCCTAGAAACTCATAAAACACAGTTGTAAATTTGTCACATAAGCAACAAGTAGAAAAAGCATACAACCATAACAGCATGAGTAACTATTAGAAAACAGTGTTGCAGACTAGCAGTGACAGACAACATGCAATAAATACTTTAAAAAAAGTAAAACAGCATCAGTGACTAACAACAAATGCTCAGAATAATTTTGAACCTGCAAATCAACTGTCGGATTTAATCAAAATGCAACTTCTTATAGTTTTTCAAGTTATAACCATCTAAATCACTTTCACATCCCATTTTCCCAATGAAAACTTTCAGCACATAACAACTTTAAACAATCGAAAAAATCTAATAACTGTCAATATCATTATCCTTCTACCAAAACCAATGGTATAGAAGCATCACAGCTTTAAACATTAATCAACCAAAATCTTAACTACTACTATAAAAGGCCACCGTCTCGTTACCAAAACATCAATCAGTAAAATCCTGCTCAGCATAACGAGTATACCTAAAAGTAAAAACATCAATCAACGAGTAAACTAAGATCTGTAACCACGTAACTAAAGCATTAACATCAAACAATCAACATAACAGTAAACCCTAGGCTGCGTAACATTCCAATCGGTAAACATAAAGACGGAAGAAAGAAATCCGTAAGTAAAGTGTAAGATCTAAGCTATTATATAAACCCTAGCCTGAAATTAGAGCAACAATCAAGGAATTAAACCTGAATCGGATGACGGCAGTTGAGTTAAGATTTGAAATGAAGTGTGGATTTAGAGAGAGAGAGAGAGAGTATATAATATAATTTCGAATGAGAATGGTAGGAAGCGGGAGGATGAATGAAGAAGAGGTGAAAAGGAAAGGGCAGCTGACCGAACTGACTTTTCTAAAACCCTAGCCAGCCCATTCCCAAATTCTATTCGGTGAGATGAGATGGATATAATTTCATTTCTTGCACGTGCCAGGAGCCTGCTAAAGCCCAATATTTCAACTCCTAGCATTTTAATTTTGTAACAATTTAGCCCTTGACACTATATTAATTCTTTTGGTTAAGTTACGGGTATTTCGTTATTTTACACATGAGGATGGCAAACGGCTTGGGTTGAAAGGGTCATGGGTCGAAATGGGTTTGGGTCAGAACGGATCAATTAAAAAAGGGTTGCTTTGGTTTGGAATAGAATAGGTTAGGGTCGGAACGAGTCAGAACGGGTTTCAGGGCTTTTTTTTGGGAACGAGAATAGCGGCGGAAACATTTTAGTACTTTCAGATTGTTTATTTTTTATTTATATTTTGAGTTATAATTTTTTATATATATATTTTAAATTTTTTCTGAGGGGTTTTCTATTAAGATTAAAAACCCCTCAAAAAAATATTCAAAAATAATTAAAAAAAAAATCATAACTCAAAATATAAACAAAAAACAAAAAAACTAAAAAAAAAACTAAAATGTTTCCTCCGTTGTCCTCGTTCCATAAAAAAACCCACCGAGAAATAGAACCGTAATGTAAGACCCCGAATCCCGGGAATCCTACAGATGGTAATCATATCCAAAATTCATAAATATTTAAAACCAAAGCAATTCATTTTATTAAAACTAGTCAGAGTAAGAAATAGCGGAAATTATTAAGTATCAAAAACCCCAAAACCGGGGACATGTGCCCAAAATCAATTGTAAATAAACTGTTTGTTTTATTTGAAGTCCTCGACCAGAAATACCTTCAACCGTCCAGGTAGTCTCCAGCACGTCCAAGCGATAATCTCAATCCTTAACCTGAAATTCAAACTAACATACACACAAAGTCAGCCTGAGCTGAGTGAGTTCAAGTTTTAAATAAGCAACATTCATAAAACATCTCAAAGGTTATAAGTATAAAACAGTATAGATAATAATAGGCAAATGAATAAATAAATAAAAAAATATTTAAATAATTACCAAATAACATACTCATAGTCGAATACGCGTACGAGTCTCCCCCCCCCCCCCCCGACGGGATTTAAGAACCCGCCACGGGATTTAAGAACCCGAGTAGTATAGTTGACCCGCACACGGTACGACATAAGCAAATGATACGAGATTTAAGAACCCACCTCGGGATTTAAGAACCCGAGTAATATATCACGGGATTTAAGAACCCGTTTTGATGATGATTATGCAACGGGCCTCCCCCCACGGGATTTAAGAACCCGCCAAGGGATTTAAGAACCCGAGTAGTATAGTTGGCCCAGCCACAATCACCATGCACACACATGCAACACGGGCCTCCCCCCGGGATTTAAGAACCCGTCTCATGATTTAAGAACCCGAGTAGTATAGTTGACCCGACCACAATCACCATGCACACACATGCAACACGGGCCTCCCCCCCACAGGATTTAAGAACCCGCCACAGGATTTAAGAACCTGAGTAGTATAGTTGACCCGAGCACAATCACCATGCACACACATGCAACACGGGCCTCCCCCACACGGGATTTAAGAACCCATCACAGGATTTAAGAACCCGAGTAGTATAGTTGACCCGACCACAATCACCATGCACACACATGCAACACGCCCCCCCCCCCTCCATGGAATTTAAGAACCCGCCACAGGATTTAAGAACCTGAGTAGTATAGTTGACCTGACCACAATCACCATGCACACACATGCAACATGGGCCTCCCCTCACGGGATTTAAGAACCCGCCACAGGCTTTAAGAACCTGAGTAGTATAGTTGGCCTGACCACAATCACCATGCACACACATGCAACACGGGCTTCCCCCCCACGGGAGATTTAATAACCCGCCACAGGATTTAAGAACCTGAGTAGTATAGTTGGCCTGACCACAATCACTATGCACACACACATCAATAGGCCTACTCACATAAATCTTAGTCACAAAGAACTAGTTACTATCAACAATCGTAGGCCATAAGGTAACATATATATATATATATATATATATATATATATATATATATAAAAGTCAGTCCAAAATATGAACTAATATAAGTAGGTCTACTCGTATTCAATTAACACCAGGCCTAATAGCATCCTCGAGGCTAGACCATAAACAACATATATAACCATTAAGGAATTTATGACCAAAACGAGTCCAAAATATCCCAAGGCATAGAATATAGTCCACACCTAGTTCCATAGATGTACAAATAATAACAAGGCTATGAAATGCCATTCAAATCGTTTTAAACAAGTAAAATCAAGTAAAATGTAATAGAGTGTGTATGCTAGCCCAAAACGTAAAAAGAGTTAAAAAGGGGCATCATGAACTCACCTGACACGAGTCATGAAAATACCGACAAGCTAGAAAACCTCTAAGCAAATCCACAAATCAAAATCCTGTCGGATTGCACACAAAGATTACTAACTAAACCGTACTGACTCGCTTATCCTACGAGGCATTCTAACACGATTTGATTGACCCAAGGCCACAACCATACAAGTTCTAATTACATCAGCCCCTGAGGCCTCATATTTACCAAAACCACCCTTAGTTAATTCCGGGAACAAAGGATTTCCAAACTACACCCGAAAGTTGTTAATTGTATCGAATACGTGTGTTAACGAGTTGTTTATGTACTTAGAAACCAACTCAGCCCCGTGTGGACTATATTAAGTATAATTACATCCAACAAGTCCACACGACACTACACGAGTGGAATGGGTCGGCAATTCACTTGTACAACGCATAAACTACCAATTAAACGCGAATTTGCGTTGTACCGACCTGTTTGAGCAACCGACAACCAATTCAGCCCCATAAACATAAAAATTTAGTTTTTCACAGCCCGTAAATCATACCGAGGCTACACAAACTGAATTGGTTGTTAATTCCCCCCAAACAACGCGCTAAAAGCAACAATCAACAAACTAGACAACCGAAATCCTAGTTTTTCAATCTATCGACACATGACTAACTAAACGAGCTTCATTGCTCACGATACTAAAGTATGATACATATGACATACCCAGGAAGATGTCGGAGAAAAATCCTCACTTTAAACAGCCCCAAAAAGAACACAATTGGACAGCCACCGAATAAGCCTAAAACAAAGGTTTCGATCAATAGCGAGTCTAATATGCAAATTTTAGCATGCAAAGATGTATTTTACTTCATAGGAAAATCATAGAGATAAATTATGAAATTTTTACCAGAGTTTTATTACTGTCTTTGGTTTGTAAAAATATTTTTGTTATAGTTTTCCAGTATACACAAAAATCATAAAAATTCCTCCAACACAGAAAGGTACGTGCAGCTATTTCAGTGCGCAACAAAATGGTTTTATTTGTTTAAAAATCATTACCAAATCAAATTAAACAATTCCAATTGGGTTGTAATTCTAACTCAAAATATGAAGTTTGAGAAGTGAAACCAACTAATTTGGACTTGTTAAAAAAGAGTTATAATGTCGAGAAGACAGACCAGAATTTGACTCTCTGCATTAGCTTCGACACACATTTTTATAAAATCATAAAAACCATTCAAATCTCGTCCAAAAATTACAAATTATACCTTTCTGGAAACTAGACTTAAAGTAGAACATCATGGAAACAATAATCGATCAAACATAATCAATTTTCATCGAGTTACATACCAAACAATAAACGAGTACGAATCTGTTAGAAACTGTTATAATCAAAACTCAAAACTCTAACATGTTTATGACATCTCTAGGGTTCAATAAAGAGTTTAATGGTGAAAAAGACCTTCATTAACACAATACTAACCTTTAATTAGTCGGGAGAGGGCTAGAACATGCTAGAAGTGGCAGAAAAAAAACGAGATGGAGGCTACACAAGAGGCCGATAGGACTGAGGTACGAGGGAAGGAAGAGTTAGTGTTAAAATATAAAACTGTTACACTTTATCCCTCCAACGCAATTGGATATAGGGGGTGTTTGGGATTGCTTATTTTCACCAACTTATAACTTATTAACTTTTTAAAAAGTAATAAGGTGTTTGGGATTGCCTATACTGTGAGAAGAAAAGCTCCATAAGCTACACTTTTGTAACTTATTAACTTAATGAAAAGTCATAAGGAGGTAAAATAAGGAATCCTAAACACCCTCATAACTTATTCCTAAAGATTATTAATTGGACTTTTAAGATTATCACAAGAGGCCCCTTAAGTTGAAAGATCAAATCCCGAATATTTCACAAACTCTGCAACCATGCATGCCGTCAAACGAAGATTAGCGGTTGTTACATACAAATATAGTCCTTCAAATTATGAGAGGTGATGTCTGTCTTGAGTAAAAAGATGGATATATGGATTTTTAAAATGTACTACAAGGCTCTAAATTAGAAAGATGAAACCCCAGCTTTTAAACAAACATTTATAAACGATTGAGTCGATTAACGAAATTTACGGGCGTTACACGTAACCGAAAAGTCAACGAAAATTAAACAAAAAGCCAAAACCGAACCAAATCAACTGAAATCAAATAAATCGATAAAAAATAAACTAAAAAATTTGAAACCGAACAAAAACGAAATTAAAAAAACGGACAAAAGCGAAACAAAAAACCAAAAACAGATCTGGAATCGACCAAAAGGAAACCAAAGCCCAACCTGTCCTGTGTGAAAACTCGTGTTGGCTTGAAACCTGAACCGAACCTATTTCAATCTCAAACCCATTTCGTGCCAAAACATGTCTCGTGCGGAAACCCGTTCTGATCCGACACCTGCCACATTTCCTTAGGGCACTAACCCACATCGACCTATTTCTTTGAATATGTCGACCCATTTTGACCCGAAAATAACAAGATGAAATTTCAAATGACCCGTTTAGTTAAAATCTCTGACTCAAACAAACTCATTTAATTTTTAAAACAACCCAAATTGACACATTTGAAATGGTATTGGTCAATATTGCCACTCCTAATTTGAATTAGTAACATCTTTTAATAAATTTGTGATCATACGTGTCAATTACTTAAAATAATATACAAATAATAGCATAATATACATTTTTTAGAATGACAATCACAATAAATAATAATACATTTTTTTATAATTAGTTTTCATAATTTTATTTTTTTAGTCTAATATGCAAAGTAAGTTATTATGTATATTATTTTTAGAATATGTTATAAACAATTCTACTATTCCTTTAATATTGTGTTTTGTGTTGTAATCGGCACATGTTTTGTTGTACCGTCTCTTATGCAATTCCACTACAACAATCATCATCACTATCGTTTGCAACCCATCGCCATCATCGTCTTTAACCAGTTCCACCGTCTTCGACCTCAACCAACACTGTCGTCATTGTCTTTAGCGGCCCATCTATTAGAGTTTCACCCATGCCGTTGGTGGTATGGTATTTCACTTCGTGGTGGTGCGATATTCAGAATAATCAAGGTTCTGTGGTTGGTATTGTGGTCGTGGAGTTGCGGTGTTAAAGGACCCCGTCCCCCTAATTTTTTTGTGTTACGAGTATCCGGAGGTGGCTGGCGTACTATTGCTAGGTTCTATTCAGAAACCTTATGTGGCTGCCGTTTGATGGCGACAAAGGTCTGGCTGCTGCGCGATAAGGTTTTGCACTTGTCGTGATGATGCAGCCTTGTGTAACACATTTGGTAGGTGGAGGAGGCGGTCGACCAACTTTCGCTGGTTTGTATTTGTAAACTCTTAGTGATAGTTGATTGGTGGCGACGGTGGTCTAGCGCCTTTTTGTAACATCTCGGATTTTTCGTATTTGAATTCGTTTAAGTTTATCCTGACTCGGGTATAAAATTCGGATCTTAATTATTTAAATTCTGTGTTTATGAGTATTTAACTTTGTTTAACATATTTTATATTCTCATAACTTTCAAACTCGTCAAACAATGCTTAGAAACTCTTAAAATCGCTTAAAATGGCTAAAAACGCATTTATGAAACTTCAGGGACTAAATGTGACTTTTTGAAAAATCTGGAGTATCTCAAACCGTCACGTATTGCGACGGGGATGTGCTCTGTCGGTCGGGTAGCGCGACCGATGGCCAGTTTAGTTTTTGCTTGTTAATTTTCATTTAATGTTAAATCTTTCCTAAACAATCCAAATCTCGAAACTTCAAGCTAAGTAACCTGATATTATATCATGTCCAAATTCAATCTTCAGCTATTATAATCAAAATCCCTAGGTTATTATACCCGATTTTGCCATAATTTCATTATTCAGTTCCATTGAACGAGCAATTACCTAACAAAAGATTTTGGGATGTTGTAATTAATCAAAACACATCATAAAACCCTAAAATATTATTGAAAACATCAGCTACCATCTCTTAATATCGAAATCCCTCTTATCCTTTATAAATTTCTTAAAGATTGTTCAAGTTCTTTATTCTACGGTTTGGCTTTGGTGTTCAAGACTTTTTGACTCGTCTTTTCCTATCTCTCCTTTATGTTCCAGGGTAAGTTGTCTGCATGAAAAACGTTGGATTTTATATGACTAACAAAATTCTTCAATCAATTTACTGATTGATGGGGTTTTTCCTGTCAATTGCTTTTCGACCCGTTTAAGGGCAAAATAGTCAATTTTAATGGTTTTTCAATTACCATATCTTCTGATCGGAATTAGCTTTCGGTTCAGAAGACTTTTATGTTTGTTTTGAATTTTGAGTGTGCTGGTTAAAACCCGACTCCTGAATCGGAGTTCGGATTCTGAAAAGTACCAGCTCACTTAAATATTAAAAACCTCATAACTTGAGATTTACACACTAGTTTGTTCTGATTCCTGTGGCTAGGTTCTTGTTTTAATTCTAGTTTATTGTCTCAAAGTTCCAAGTCAGTTCATGTCGGATCAGTCAACTCGCTTAAGGCGCAGGATTCGTTTATTTATTTGTATTTTATCAATTAGCCTACCAACCATTAAGGTGAGTAATCACTCCCCTATATTACTGATTTCAAAAACTTTTTGGGGAATTTATGTGTATCATATAACACTAAACATATTATTAACTCAGTACATTTATTTCATTTAAACTAACAAATCATGACTTATTGTGTTGAACGATTAAATGTTACTTGCTTATTTAGTTACTTGTTTATCTTATCGCATTGGAAGAGGTCCATCATAATATATCGCAGTAAGTATCATCATACGCCGTCTTAGTAGCCAAATCCCTATTCGCTTGGCAATAGTCAATCGACACCGATTATTTGCTCATTATTTGTTTTAATATTTAATTTTTAATACTCACAATATTGATTTGCTTATTTATTATTATATATTATATTATTACATAAAAAATCTGGTGATTACTTACCCAACATGTGTTGTTGACAAATATATCTACTTTGTACGCATATTGCAGGTTATTCTTTGGATGGTTGAAGTGTTTGGAGATTATTTAGAAAAGACTTTAGGTTATTAATAAAAAGACAAGATGCTATTATTATTTTGGTTTTATTTGTACTTGATTAAGACTTGTGTACTTGGTTGAATTTAAATAAATTAGATATTGTCATATAACTTTTGCATGATAGTGCCTTGTGAGATGTGAACCAACAATTCGCGTCCTGGCATTTTCCGCCGTAGGTTGGGGGTTGACACTTTTATTGATCCTTTTAATAGTTAGGGGTGAGCAAAAAACTGTTCAGAACCGTTATATAACATTTCGGATCTTTTGTACTCGTATTCATATTTGTTTAACCATTTCGGGAATGTAATTTGGATCTTGGTTATTAACAAAATCATTCATTTATAAGTATTTGAATGTGTATTTTCATTTCATACCCTCCATGTTATTTAAACTTGCCATTTATTGCTTAAAGTCTCTAAAAAGGCTAAAAAGGACATTTTGGGAACCTCAGAGACTAAAATTGACCAAAATGAAAGTTGCTGGACCTCCTTCCACGCCGCATCCACGAGGAGAAAGGCCCAAACTAGTCGAGTAGCGCGACCAGATCTGCAGAGTAGATTGGTTTGTTTGATTTGATCAAACTTCGTATTTAATGCTAAATCGCTTATTTTTCGACCAAATATGGTGTTTTTAGCTCCAAGATAACCCTCCTAGACCTGGTACATGTTCATATACGTTTGCCCCTTCCTCAAGAACGAATATTGGCTTTTATTTCGTTTAATTTGGTAATTAAACGAGATATCTTGCTTAAACGAGTACTTTTGACCAAAATTTGTATTATTTTACATTTCTTATATAAACGAAGCCATAAGAACCTACATCTCTCTTCTCCAAACCCCAAATAATATTGTAACACAGCCGTCTCCCTCAAAACTCACGGATTTCCCTCTCCTTTTAATATTTTCTTTAAGATTGATCGAGTTCTAGGTTGACTTTGGTGTTCAAGATCTATTTGACCACGAATTTCTCATCATTCTCTTCATCTCCAGGGTAAGTTGTCTTCTTATACAACATGTATTTTTATCTTTTAAACAAAAGGCCCTCAATCAATTTCACATTTTGAGGGAGTCTCGGTGGACAAACTATAGTATTTTGTATGCATATGTAGGTTATCATCTGGTTTGAAGCTAAGGTGAAGAATCATTTAGAGATATCCTAAGTTAATTTAATAAAAAGACTATTGTGTTGGGTTTTATTAATTTGAGATATTTGGTTTATTTTGGATTTGTTTTGAAATATGTTTGAACATGGTGTATTTGATTGAATTTTGAATTTTATAAATAAATTAGATATTGCCATATTTAAATTGTGTGATAGTATCTTGTGATCTGTGAACCAACAGTTCGCACCCCGGCATTCCGCCTTCGGTTGGTGTGTGACAGATTGGTATTAGAGTCGTAGGCTGTAAGATAGGTTGTTAGAAATGTCCTAGTAACATGCTTAGGACCCTATACGTGTGTGCTTACTTGACTTCCTTATGTGTTCTATTCTTATGTGTTTATGGCTTATATAATTATTTATTTATTTTAGTACTTTAATCTTGTATACACACAAACTTCGAGGCTATGCCTCATTCTCAAAAATATTTTATTTAATAGATTTAGTAGATTATTTTTATTTTTGGAAAATCCTTAAGAATTTTCTTATTTTGCTTTTACTCCTTCACCATAAAGAAATAGGGAATGACAAGTTCTCGTGGTAACTGGAAGGGGGAGAGAACTGTGAGTCGGGCCTTGGCAAAACGATTCTGATAATCAAAAAGGAAAGATGATATTCCTTTCTTGGAGGATAACCCGACCATAGTACTCGACCTTACAGGCCAAAGTGGAACAAATGCCATACGACCGGAACTTTAAGCGGTTAACGTAAACGGTTTAAACGGTTATATTCCTTATATAAAAACCGAATTCACGGTGTTACGTGGCTAAAATCGGAAGATTCAAAATATTTAAATTATTATTATATTTATATTTTTTAAATGTTTAGCTGGGTGAAAAACCCATCTCAATTCATGGACACTCCAACTATCCATTTCTCAACCCATTTTGATTTTTATATTTTGTTGGAACATTATCATCCGTGGTGGTTCACGAGATGCTCCAACTACTCATATTTGTTTTCGTTAATTCATTATTTAGTTGGATTAGTTATAATGCCATGGAACGCTCATGGGCCGACCAACTTAGTTGTTTTGATAATTCGTTAATTAGTTGGGCCGTTTAAAATGCCATGGGACACTCATGGGAGGCACAACTCACAAATTGATGTTATGTTATTTTAATTGGGCCATTTAAAATGCTATGGAATGCTCATGGGAGGCTCAATTCACAAATTTTATGTTGCGTTATCTAGTTGGGCCCTTTAAACTGCCATGGAAAGCTCATGGGAGGCCAACTCACAAAGTATGTTTGTTATTTAGTTGGGTTCCTTAAAAGGCCCTGTAACATTCGTTAAATTTCGGATAATAAAACCCGACCCATTTTAAATTTTTTATTTATTATTCGATCATTTATGTTATTTAACGACCGACTTAGTTTCGGTTATTATTTTTTTATATATAGGATATTTTAAGTATAAAAAATAAGCAAATGAACCCCTAAACAAACTTTTGATCACTCTTACACCCACCTCAAAAGATGAGGGACCAAACTGCAAATAATACTCATAAAGTTTCCTTCTCCTTCTTCCCTCTCTTCCATTCCCGCCGACACCTCTCTCAACCATGGCAACTCGCGTTTTTCGCCATAAATCACGAAATTGACTTTATAAAAATAATTCTTCACTTAATAACAAATCAACCGACACTCTAATCATGGAATATGATAACCAATTGACAGCTAACTCGTTCGTCATTAATCCACGGCTAACCTCGTCCAAAAACACTATATATACGCAACGAAAACTCAATTAAACTCGCTTACAAAACCCTCTCAACCTTGCGAACCTAAACCTAACTCAATTGCAATTTTCGAAGCCGTCAAGAACCAGTTCTGATCTCAAGCTCAGCCGTGGCCCATTTTTGCTCGTTAACCGTCAATCCGCATCCTTAAATGGTAATTGAAATGTGCATTTAGTTCGTTTTGAAGCAATAAACATTAATCCTAACTCAATTCGAATCAACAAATAACCATTAACGTGATTTAAAAGCTAGGGTTTATGTAATTGGATATAAACAAGTGAGCATGTTTATTTATTTAATTGTTTTCATGATATTAACCAATATACAGTCTGGCCTAGTGGTCTGTGTGTTTGTGTACATGTCGGAACCGGCCTGGGGTGCGGGTTCGAGCCTCCCCAGCCCCGGTTTTTAAGTTTATTTTTTTAAAAATTTACCTATTAATAATATATGTATATAGCATTAGTTAAATATTATTTTAATGGATCCGAACCGCAAAGTCTATCGTAAACCTTCATTTATTAATTTGTCTATAACATATACACGTATATAATATATGTATATATATATATATATTGATATATATATATATATATAAGTTCACTATATAACAAAATATGATTCCTTTTAAACCAACTATATATTTATATATAAGCTCACTATATATATTTCGTTTAACCTTTTTGTTAATATACATTATTATACACAATATTTGTCAATATTTCATGTTTATTCAAAACTAAAATTAATAATAATAATAGTGATGATAATATTAAATAATAATTAATGATTATAATAATGAAATTAAACCCTAAATGACTTTAATTCTTTCAAATCGATTATTAACCATAATAACGATGATCAAACCAATAATAGCATGATAAATCTCAAATCTTTATGTCTCATTAAATTTCTTCGTTATTAATGTTGTCATTAACAATAGGCCCTTTAGTTGACGCATCTCATAGAGCTCAACCGTTTTCATTTTAATTGTTTATTGTCATTTCATCTTCACTAATCTACTGGCTAAAGGTAAGTAATTCACATCCCCCTTTTTACCGTTTTACATTTTAGGGGCGTTATGCGTTAAATCATTTTTCACTACAATTCCACTATTTGCGTTATATGATATTGCTCAATTAGCTATATGTGCAAATGTGACTATGTGTCTATTTTATGTTTTGGTGGTTGGTATCTCATCCTCATTAGTATGATCATACGTCGTCGTCGTAGCTCGCTATCGATGTGATTCGAGTGAAAAGACAATTTTTATATTTATTGTTATGCTAGTTGTAGTAGTTCATATTTATCGCAAGGAATTGTCATTTTTTTTATATTATATGTATTCAAAAACCGTGATTACTTGCTCAACTCTATGTTGACAAACTATGTATTTTCACGCATGGCTCAGGTAGCTATAATGGATGAAACAAGAGATTAAAGAGTAGATTGGACTTTAGGTTTCATGAGTAATAAAGACTGATTTTGTTCTTATTTATTTATGTTGTAATGTTTATTTAAATTCGAGACAGTATTTGTGTTTTTGCGTATTTGAATGATATGAAATAAATAATTTAGATATTGACACGTGTATTTACTTTAGTGTCATTTGAGCTATGATACAATTATGTCGCGCCCCGGCATATTCCGCCTTAGGTTGGGGTGTGACAAGCCCGACCCAATAAATTTAAATAATTATTTTAGTTTATGAAATCATCTCAATTTTTTTTTAACAAAACTCATTTACTTATCTAGTTATCTCACATTGATCATATTATTTTACGTCAACCCATGAAATTTTGCACAACTTACCCTCTATTTTATGAATATTTATCTCCGGTCCTAGCAGAATGTTTTTTCTCAGAAATCATCGTCGTAATCAACGTAGTTCATCTGGTTCTCATGACCGCCGTCTGGCTGCTAGGATCACTAAAGAATTTGTTGCTGCAATGCCTACTATCGTGACTCTGATCTAAATCCGTAACTTGAATGGTTCTGCTTCATATGTCGTTCCAGGCAACTTCCACATCAAAAATTTCATTAGTGCTAAACCACCCCAATACTTGGGCGAAGAATATGCCACTAAATTCCTTTAATGGTTTGAGTAAATAGAGAACATATTTATCCATTGTGAATGTCCGGGCGACAAATGGATTAAGTTCGCCTCGAGCGTCTTTAACGAATGGGCTCCATTTGGTGGAATACCTTTAAAACCATCCAAGGAACCGGGCTTGCTATGGCCATGCCTCGGGATGATCTCAAAGAAGCAATAAAGAAGGAATTTTGCCCCGAACATGAACTTCAAAGGCTTGAGACAGAGTTTTGGGAACTCAAGCAAATTGGGGGGGGGGGGGGGTGATAAGTCTACCTACTTAAACTGTTTCAAGGAACTCAACCTGTTAGTATGATGTGCTAAACGTAGTTATTAATTTATTAACTAAATAAACACTAATCTGGACACTACGTAATAAATTCTAGACTCTTAACTTAACTAAAACTACTAAATGGAAAGTGAACTAGTCGACTCTAGTACAACTAAGTAAGTCGGATATCGAACCAACGGGACACTTTTAATTACGTAAACTAGCTAAATTAGACTCAACTATATACATGAGTATTTATTTGTATTATTAGGGGGTTTTACTAAAAACTAATATTAAACTAATATTAAATTAATCACTAACACTTAAAGACGACTAAAACCTAGACTTAATTCAAATGATGACAAGCAACCACCTAGGCTAGAATCCCTAATGCATCAATTATCAAATGGTAGGAAAATGCTAAGTTATGGAACCAGGATCTTAAATTAACTTAAGGATAAACCGAACAGGGCCCTCGACCCTTCTCAAGGAGACACCTATGGAATCCTAATAAGCTGCTAAAATTACCGGTTTTTATTAGACTCGCTTACGGTCACTAATTTATTTTATGACAAGTACCTCTATAAGAAATCCTACATTACAACGCGGAAATCAAATGTAGTTTAAAGAATTCGCTCGACTAGATAGACAAGACAATTAAATCAAACATATACGGACTCCTTACAGAGAACTAAATCTAGCAATTCATTAACCAAGACCTATCACATAATCTATCACCTTATAGTTATTTAGATTAGAGCACACTTAGGTGTACTTGATTTATTAATATTGTTCCTATGGCTTTATTGCAAATCAACCACTAACTAGTTAAAAACACACAGTAGATGACCTAACAGGATCCTATTAATCACCAAGGAAACTGCGAAACAATAAAATTCACCAAACAATCCTAAGCACACATATGCATCGAATGAAAAAAAACATAAAACCTCTTACTTAATCATAAACCATAACAAAAATAATTCCAAACCAAGATCAAACGCCAACAAAAGTTCATCATAAATCTAGGCGGTCTAGGGGTTTAGCCAACAACCATACTCAAGAACAAACGAAAATAAATAAGTTTAAATAATGAGTTCATGACGAAATCAATAAATTCAAACCGAATATTAAAGATGTTTGGATGAGTATGTGTTGAAGCCGAACTCTCTCTAATCAATAAAACTTGTGATCCATTCCTTGCAATTTCTCTTTTTGAGGCTGCCTTCGTGTTCCGTCTGACTCTTCCCCCTTCCAAAAAACAATAGTGCCATCAAATAATAATATATAAATATATATACTATGTTGTGCCCAACCAACCGACTCTGCTCCAAAAAATTTGTCCCAAGGGTCTTCTTTTCCTTTTTTAATTCCCACGGCACATAATAATACGTATTAAACTCTTTTCTTTCTTTTAGCCCATAAACCATGTAGAGGCCACTTTGTTGAACAAAACTATTAGCAGTCCACTAAGTTGCTGTTGGCCCACTGCATCTCAAATCTGCTCGTTAATAAATTAACTATGAAGCATACATTATTTAAATCAAATATTTAGATTCAATTTTATATATGTCAACGTACTGTATTCATATTTTCATGATTAGCACTCATATTTATTATATTTAAATCTCATTTTCATGATAATAAATAAGATATAACCATAATGTAAAATAAATAATTATGTATAACGCACTGATCAAATATGACTAGATAAAATAAACCGATTGGTATTTGCTATTTTTGAGTTTATTTACTGGTTTTTGCTCATTATCTATTAGAATCTTAAGAACCAACATATGAATCAAATAATAATAACATTCAATAAAAACTTGGCTCAAGTATGCTTAAAAGTGTAGGAAATATTTATATAATAATATGTATAATTTAGACGATATCATAGTACCCCACCTTGTAACACCCGTGTCTCTTGCTATTCGAAAATATATCCACGGGTTACCAACAATCTTTCGTGATGCCGCGGTTAGTTGGGACCCTCCCTCCATTGGGGAAGCTATTACCCTTGCCGCTGCTCTCTCAGATGACCATGTTAGGGATGGAACCCTCTCTCGAAAGGACTTTAAACCTACCCCTGACAATTCCAAAATTGAATCCTAAACTGATGCTAAGGACAAACCCAAACCCAGTCCGCACAACGACAACAACACCACTTCCCATCACAACAAGAAACATAAATCCAACCCCCAAAATTATGCTATCAATCAAGCACAACCTGATCCAACCATCTCAAATAAGAAACCTTACACCGGTTCATACCCGTTATGCTCCACTTGTAACTATCATCATTCGGCTCAATCCTCGTGTCGTTTTTGCACCCAATGTAATCGTTACGGTTATCTTGCTAATACTTTTTGTACACCACCTAGTGCAAAAGCCGTCCCACAACGGTCTGTGCCGCATGCTCCTAAATCCCATGCTATGCCATATGCTTAACTCGGAGCACCTGCTATATGTTCTTGCTACAATTGTGGAGACCCTAATTATCTCTGCAATGTGTGTCCTCAACTCATTCATGCTTACCAAGCTCAAGCTATACCCACACCCTATTACACTACGCATGCTCATCAAGTCCAACCCTACCAACCTTACACCCTTCAAGCTCCTTCAGTCAATCAAGATGATTCCTACTTAACCCAAACCTATCAAATTTCGTCTTTATGAATCTACCAAACACATTGAACTTGATTATCATCTTGTTCATGAGAAACCACACGAAGGATGATCTCTTTAGTTCATCCGTGCATAGGTGATCTGTTAGTTGATTTTTTTTTACCAAAAGTCTTATCTTGTCCTCAATTTCATTTAATACTTTCAAAGTTGTCTCTCTACATCTCCAACTTGAGGGATGCAAAGTATCAAGCTTTGTTATTATCGTTACTCTCCGTTAGATTGATTGTTAGTCAACGTTAGCACTTAATTGCTTGTTTAGTTTGTTAGCTTGAGTTAGCCAAATCTATGTAACAAGCTAGGGTTTGCAATCATGTACCGTTAATTCAATCGTTCAAAGCTTTCTCTCCTGTTACAATTATTCAGGTTTTAATTAAAAGCAAGTTTAATTGACAATATAGTGATTTCATAGACACGATGAGGTTCATGTATTAGGTTTATTTCAATTTACTAAATGTTTATGTTTTTTATGATATTATTGTAAGCCCCCTGACCCCGGGTGCCCTAATTTCACGCTGGTTGGATTTACTCATTCACATAATTCGAAAATCAGAGTTAATTAAAACATTTCGCGGAATATAAACGTCAATCATTCTTAAATAACATAAGTACTGGTTTAAACAAAATAACATAAGTCTTACACGTTTAAACATGAATAACATGTGACTCGTCTTCTCTTTGATGCCAGTCTTCTTTTATTTGCCACGTGTCCCACTCTAAGCAACTTACCTCATCCTACTCACCTGCGTGCATACTAAAAGTCAGCTACGCTGAGTGAGTTCTAGTTAATCAATTAACATACAATACTTTCACGTTCCTACTTATACGCGTCTGAAGATACGTATTTCATATTTTACTTGCTATTTTTCATTCATACATACTATACGTACATACATACGTATTTACATACTTTCTTTCGTACTTTCCTATGGTATACCGTAAGCTATCCTACTGCTTCTATCTCGAATATTATTAGGGTCTGGTCCCTCTATCTTAGATATTTTCAGGGTCTGGTCCCTTCTATCCCATATATTAATAGGGTCTGGTCCCTCAAATCTCAAATATTATTAGGGTCTGGTCCCTCCAATCTCAGATATTATTAGGGTCTAGTCCCTCCTGCCTCGATCTCAGATATTATTTGGGTCTGGTCCCTTATATCTCAGATAGTAATAGGTTCTGGTCCCTTTACTTTGCATAACCATACAACCATACAGGTCCTGTCAATCGTCCATACGTTTATTTCGTACGTTTGCTATCATACGTGCATACTTCATATATCTTTCAATTGCTATATAATAATAATTATATATATATATATATACGCACATTCATACGAAATTCTATAAAAATAACATTCAATATAATCATACACGTATGATACGCTTATCACTTAAGATAAGAGTATTAACTATCACATTGGAGTATGCACACAGCCCCGAAAAACGTCACAGAGAAAGGGGGCTAGAACTCACCTGGATCCTGTTACGCTCGGAGTTAATCACGAGTCCATTCTTCAGTTAAGCTCGACTAACTGTTTATTAAACTACACAAAATTAATTTTCTAGCTTTAATAACTTTACATTCTTAAGTTAACGGATATAACTTTTAAGTTAATTATTCCGAACTTGTTATACTAACGAAACCGAACATATACCCTTCTTGAACTGATTATATTAGTTTGATAAACTTTAGCTTCATTTATCACTTTATTAGGCCTTAACCTCATTATTATAATTCCTTAACGAACGTTCGGGCTTTGATTCCTAAACGAGACGGGTTAAGTTCCCTTATTTTATGAGCTAACCATTTGTCATTGAACTTATATGTCTACGTGTCTTTAACGAACCTACGGTTTACGACTACTAACGGGTTTTGTAAGTTGCGGTTCATTATGAGTCGGGTCTTGGGTTCGGGTCCTTAAATGAGTATGCTCTCGGGTTCGGGTTCGTTTAGTTTATCATCATTTTCTTTTATTACACTTACTATTTGTTATTATAATTATTATTAGACAGAATTACAAATTTTGTCCTTTAAAAAAAGCCAAATTACGGTTCGTGTCCTTTTCTAAGTTTCCTTGCAGGCGGTGTACTTTAAACTTTTTTTTTCTACACGTTATGTCCTTTACGCTAACTGGGTTAGAAAAACTCAGTTAAATGCCCTCACGTGAGGCGCATGTGAGGGCATTTTTGTCTTTTCACCTGTACCTGCAACTTCTTCTTCCTCTTTCTTCTTCATTTTTGTTCTTTCATCAAACACCTGGCAGACCTTTCAATCTCCATTGCTACCAATAACCCCAAATCCTACCAACACACTCTTATAACAATCAAACCCACAAATTACACAAACCCCTCAATCTCCATTGCAATTCTCACATACCTTTCATCCTCTTGAATCACCTCATTAAAGAGAACCAACGCCTGCATCTTCATCTCAACTCGCCCAATTTTAAACCGACACAGCAAATCATTAACATAAAACCTAATATCGTACTGGAACAGGTGCAATAGCTAATTCAGCTACAATGGAGAAATGACCCTGTTCAGTTGTTGAACATACATTGCCAGATAACAAGTTTGTGAAGTTAACCTGACCATGAAGATCAAACCAAGCACACTTTGCAACTGAACCGTCCGGTATAGGCCCAATGCTTCCAAATTTAACTGTAATGGCATCCTCAGAAGCCCAAAAATCAAGTTCTGGTAGATTAGAAGCCGATAAATCCGAACCATTGTAAGCAAGAAGACCTAATACCGGAGCTAGATAAATGTAACCTGGTAAAGAGTAATAAGTTGTGGACCAGTTTCCTAAATTCTGATACACCAGAACAAGTCTCTCAACATACGGTTGCCCTCTTAACCCAACTGGAATCACAAATTCCCTAAACGTTTCAACGCCTCTCCGATACAAACTACCGCTTCTAAGCCTCATCGCCGATATCTCAATCCCGGTCAAATACGATGGCACAATACCTTTGAATGGAACACCGGTTTTCGGATGAACAAAAGCGCGATACGCATAGTCCTGTAAGGTTGCATCAAGAGCTCTTGCAGGCTTTGGTAGAGGATTAGATAGTTGAGACTCAACAAGTGGCCACCAGAAGATGCACATTAGCAGACTTGGAAATTGAAGCCTCATATGCATCAAATTGTTGATAATCAGATTAATGAACAACAATTAACCGCCAACAACCTAATTATGCCGATTTATACTCTTAACAAACCCTAGGATTCAATGATTCATCAACAACACTCGGTTCATCAATCGAATACAGCAACAGTTGGCTTTATTTACGTCACAATCGATTATCACATCATTTTAATGGCTTAATAACACGCAATCGTACGGATTATAACTTCAAAACCCTAGGCAAATGCATCTGCGTATGAAATTGCATAATCTGGAGGCAAAAACCGTATGAAATTGCATAACAGGGTTTCGAAACCTGGGATTGGTGCGTCAAGAGACGATATTAGGTTTTATGTTAATGATTTGCTGTGTCGGTTTAAAATTGGGCGAGTTGAGATGAAGATGCAGCGTTGGTTCTCTTTAATGAGGTGATTCAAGAGGATGAAAGGTATGTGAGAATTGCAATGGAGATTGAGGGGTTTGTGTAATTTGTGGGTTTGATTGTTATAAGAGTGTGTTGGTAGGATTTGGGGTTATTGGTAGCAATGGAGATTGAAAGGTCTGCCAGGTGTTTGATGAAAGAACAAAAATGAAGAAGAAAGAGGAAGAAGAAGTTGCAGGTACAGGTGAAAAGACAAAAATGCCCTCACATGTGCCTCACGTGAGGGCATTTAACTGAGTTTTTCTAACCCAGTTAGCGTAAAGGACATAACGTGTAGAAAAAAAAAGTTTAAAGTACACCGCCTGCAAGGAAACTTAGAAAAGGACACGAACCGTAATTTGGCTTTTTTTAAAGGACAAAATTTGTAATTCTGTCTTATTATTATTATTATTAGTACTACTACTACTATGGTCTAATTACATAAATGGTCCCTCCCCACCTACTTTACTTATACACAGAACACACCTTTCTTCCTCACAATCCACTACTACCGCCGGTCTTTGTTCCGGCAACCACGTCGACGGGAAGAAGAAAGAAGGTTGAGGGAACTGACATTTGGGTTGAGTCCAGGTCATACTTGTTTCAAGCAACAGAGATTTGAGTCAAGTTTACAATTTCACTCGAGTCCAACCATCGGATCGAGTTGTTTGGCCCGAGTATCATTCCAGTTGAGTTTTTCATTTGCTTCGAGCATAGAAACGAGTCGAGTCCATGTTTCAATCGAGCCGACTTCCATCTCCTTATGCCCATTCGAGTCAAGTTAGACCTCCCCACTAACTCGAATGTTCTGCTCGAGCCAAACTACTGCTTCCTCGAGTCGTCTGCTTCAACTCGGCTGGTTTGACTCGAGTCACATAATTCCACTTGAGTCCAGCAAATGGGTCGAGTCTCATGTCTCATTCAGCTCGATTACATCCGGTTCGAGTCTCACCCGAGTCCATTTGACTCGACTTGGGTCGATCCGATTGAACTACTCGAGTCGAGCCGCCAGATCTTGTCGACTAGATTTACTCGAGTCGAAGTGTTTTGGGCTGAGCCTCCTTTATCCGTTCGATCCGAAAGGATCTAACCCTTGTTTCAGTTGAGTCGATTACCTTTACTCTAGCTCGGACCAGATTCTACTCAATCTAATGAGTTGGGCCGAGCACCCTTAACCTCATTCAAGCTGAAGTCGGGACCAAATCCTATTAATTGTTTGAACCGGGTTTCATTTTACTAGCATCAAGTTCCTTATCTCTTTATATACATATGCCATATCGCTTTAAACCAAAACCGGCTTTATTACTTGGTTCCATTAAAGTTCGTTTACGTCGGTTTGGCTCGGTTCATTTCGTTTCCAATATTACAATATTCAATTACTTATCTTTAGGTTTTAATCAAAATAGAAACAAGATGAAGATGGACAAAATGACAGATCTTAACATAGCATAGCACGTACCTTTTAAATGTGACTAGATTGGATCTTGATTATCTTGGAAATATTAAATGAACTTGATAGATCTTTGAATGGATTGGAGGAAAGAAGGGTACGTGTGTGTGTCTGAGGTTTGTGATGATGATGGAATGATGAGGGGATGATTAAATTAGGGTTTTAGGTTTCCTTAAATAGGCTAAGCCCAAGGCTTTAGGCCCGTAATCCTTTTCAAGCCCATAATATCCCAACACTTATCCTTTCACCCTATCTGAATTTAATAACTTTAAATAACAACACACATAATTAAATAAAACTTATTTTATTTGGTAACTTCTCGAAATAAGGATGTTACAAGTCTTCCCTCCTTAAAAAGGTTTCGTCCCTGAAACCTATCTATTACATAAACAACTGAGGATAGAACTTACGCATTTCTTCCTCGACATCCCACTTTGCGTCGGATCCCTTTCGATGTTTGCAAATTACCTTTACTAAAGGAATGACCTTGTGATGAAGTTGCTTGTTCTTTCGGTCAACGATTTCAATTGGCTGCTTGATTGTAATTCAATCGTTCATCTACCTCCGTGTCCATTAACGGCACGGGAGATGTGTCGTCCGCGAGACATTTCCTTAAGTGAGAAACATGAAAGGTAGAGTGAATTCCTTCCAGTTCTTCAGGTAAATCGAGCTTATATGCCACTTTTCCTACATGGAAGATGATTTTGAACGGTCCAATATATCTTTGACTCAACTTTCCTCTCTTTCTAAAATGAATAATACCTTTCCACGGCGAGATCTTAAGCATCACGTTGTCGCCAACGTTAAACTCGATCAGCCGTCGCCGTTTGTCGACATAAGACTTCTGACGGTCTTGAGCAGCTTTCATCCTTGCCTTGATTTGATCAAACCTCGAGGAGGTTTCTTGCACAACTTCCAAACTGCCCATTTCCTTCTGACCAATCTCTCCCAGCATACGGGAGTCCTACAACGTCTACCATACAACATTTCTAAAGGAAGCATACCAATACTCGAATGATAGCTGTTGTCGTAAGAAAACTTTGCTAAGTGAAGATGATCATCCCAACTTCCTCCAAAATATAACACGCAAGCATGTAGCGTATTCTCAAGGGTTTGGATAGTTCACTCCGACTGTCCATCTATTTGAGGATGATACACCGTGCTGACGTTCAATCTCGTTCCCATTGCTTCATGGAACCTCTTCCAAAATCTGGAAGTAAAGCAGGTATCTCTGTCGGATACGATCAACAATGGCACCCCATGCTTCGTTACTACTTCTTTAATGAATACATTTGCTAATGTTTCTGATGATATGGTCTCTCGTATAAGCAGGAAGTGAGAAATCTTAGTCAAACGGTCCACAATCACCCAAATGGTATCTTGACTCTTAGCTGTATGCGGTAGCTTAGTTATGAAATCCATGGTGATGTGTTCCCGTTTCTACTTGGGTGTTTCCAAAGGCTGCATCTTCCCATACGGGTTTTGGTGTTCTGCTTTAACTTGTAAGCAAGTCAAGCTCTTGTTGACATAATCAACTACTTCATTCTTCATACCTGGCCACCAATAGTCTTTATTTAAATCTTGATAAATCCGATATATAAGATCATGGATGATTCGAATATCGAGATTTATGAGACTCGTCTAAAATCCGATATATAAGATTTCCATGTCGTGGAATCCACATTCGATCGAATCTGATCTTTACACCCTGGGTATTATCAATCAACTCAGTCTGCTGCCTATAAATCTTTCTTCCTTAACCCTTCATCTGCAAGCACTTCTGTTTGAACCTTGCTGATTTCCTTAAAGAATTATGAGCTGACAATCAGATTGTAAGATTTCACTGTCGCTATTACGTCTTCATTCTTCCGGCTTAAAGCATCAGCAACTATATTAGCCATTCCCGGTAATACTTGATATCACAGTCATAGTCTTTAATCAACTCTAGCCATCTTCTTTGTCTCATATTCAAGTCTTTCTGCTCGAAGAAGTATTTCAAACTCTTGTGATCCGTATAGATAATACACTTAGTACCATACAAGTAAGATCTCCAGATCTTAAGAGCGTGTACTACAGCTGTTAATTCCAGATCATGCATCGGGTATGTACTTTCGTGAACTTTCAACTGGCTTAGCTTCCTAGCTTACCGGTTTATCCTTCTTACCCTCGATATTGCAGTCGCAGAGTGGTGTTCATGAGTGTTAGTTGATCAAGGTAGCTTTTCCATGAAGCCCTCGATAATATGCTCTCGTCATGACTTAACAAGTCTCGTCTCATATTGGGAGACGTTAATACATACTATTTTAAAGCTACTGTTTATTTTAACTTATCAAGTCGTACCTCATATGACTGTCATCCACACAAGCATTCATAACGTAATTCAATCCATAACATCATACTCAACCATTAGTCTAAATTCAAATTTAAACAATACACATAAAATCCTGAATAGCCATACATGACTTAAAACTTAAACAAAATAACTCGTTCTTCTTGAATGCTCCTTCTTGTAACTTTTTCCATAGATAGGTAACTCTAAGTCTACACCTTCTTTCTTGCTTCTCCCCCTCCTGCCTTAGGCTTCATGATAAGCCTAGGAGGTTTAATAAGTTTAGCCAATAATCATACTCAAGAACATACCAAATAAATAAGGTTCAAAAAATGAATTCATAAAGAAAACAATAAAATCAAACCGAATAATAATAATAATGTTTGAATGAGTAGATGTTGAACCCAAACGCGCTCTACTTGAACCAACCATTTTTCTCTTCTCTCTCTCCTTACGGCTACCTCCTCTTGTTTTTCTTTGCAACAACAGCTCTTAATTAATAGGGCCCGATCCTCTCCAATCTCCCAATTGTGGTGTGCCCGTTTTTTTTCCTTTTGTATTCATTCCTAATCGACCTACAAGTAGAGTCCATATTAATTTAAATTTCAGCCCACTAACTCCATCATGTTAATCCTTTGCTTCTTCGCTGGCCCAAATTATTTTAGTAAAAACCCACAACATTACTTGGATGATCTTCAATCTGAACTCGTGGCATGAACTTCAAACTTTGAATAGCCCTCATTGAATTAGCCAGCATGTTTCTTTTACATGTTATTGTCGATAAAAACGTGCATTTATCCCTCATTAATAATAAATAAATCATATAACTAAATAATATACTTTAAATTAAAGAGTGTGGATAACAAAAATAATAATAATTGATGCTAGACTGTCGCTATCTAGTAAAAAACTATTAAATCAATGTCCTAATCACCAAAGCAAGCTAGGGTAAGTAGGGTGTCGAACCACGAGGAGTATGTGGTCAGTGTGCAGTGAAAATGATTCCTAACATTATGAAGTGATTCAATTAACAAAGTGCTGATGACACTAGAAAACAGTTTGGTTTTATAAGAAACGAACAATTACTTAAGTATTCAATCAATTAATAAAGCAAATCACACCCGGGAATTCAAGTAACCAAACTGACAGCAAACTCATGCAACCTGACAGATAAACTCTCTTGTGTCAACTACAGACTGACTAACCAGTTAAACCTTAGGCATCCACGCTCGCTAACACACGACACTGGTTATCAAACGGTCCTTGCCAGTGTGACTCAACTAAGGGCAAACGTATACTTTCTTGCAATTAACAGGTCAAAACAATCCTACGAGCAATTATTATAGCAATCGACAAACTAATCATTCTGATCGAAATAAACCTAAACTGCCTGATTGTACGAACATACTAAACGTCAATACTCATAGATTAACACAAAGACAATTACAATTAGTTGTTCTAGTACATGAGAATTAAACTGAAAGATTACAAACTATACATCCTGGGTATGACTCGAAGGATCTAGCCGCGTTTCTGCATCTCTCGGGCTTCGGTTATGATGTGATAGAACATATATGATGCCTTGAGATGATTGGGATCAATGGTTCTCCTCCTTGCTGCTCTAAAAATCGCCTGGAAACTGAATGATGGCGTCTAGGGTCGTCCAAACGTGATATATGAAAAAACCATAACTTTCACGATTCTGGGGACCATCGCGTAGCGCGATGGTCTCCTCCCATGGTCCATCGCACTATGCGATGGACCAAAAGTTAACGCAGGAATAAATTAAGGGCATCGCGTAGCGCGATGCCCATCCTTCCACACCCATCGCGTTACGCGATGGGTGGCTTCACTCAACAAGTCCAAATAACTGTCTCGGTTTACGTGCTGGACATCCCGGGTCTTCATCCCGTGCTCCTACAGGTCTAAACTAAGCACGTTAAATACCTGTAACCTGAAATACAATAAACACGTATGAAGTACCAAAGTTCCTAAACTAAACGAATACAATGACTAAGTTAACAAGTTAAACTATGTACAAATAAACCGAACATCAATAATTGTAACCTATAAAATCGATTCAAATACTTGTCGGTTTTAAGTTTAATAAATATACTTTATTTTAACTCGTTGTCTCTGGAAACCTTTAAACTTTAAATATGACTAAATTGAAGTTATATTCAATAAAAACCTAGCTCAAAAAGTGATCCAAAGTGTAGGAAATATTTATATAATTTATGTATATTTTAGACTATATCAATGAACGCTAAGAAATATATAAAATTAACAACATATGTGGGTATGATATAATATTGTGGGACACTAAGGGTAGAACTCGCTGAGAATCAAAATCAACGAATTAGTTGATGTCTCAACAATTATTTGAAGCTGTGAAATGGAGATTCTACTGAATTTCAATGAATACAGGAAATCTTGAAAATAGAAGATATAATGATTAAGACAGATCTAATCTCTTTTTTTTTTTCTTACTAAGTTGAGTATATGCAATAATTTAGAAAGCCAAAAGGTATATAGTATTTACTTTGTATTTGGATGCTATTGAATCGTGTAGTGAACATACAAATGATTGGAATTAACGGAGTTAATTTTCGAAGTGTTAATAATCATCGTGCTCATCTTTTTAGTACGTTCTATTCTCCTCAAATAAGCAATTGTTTTAAATTTCCATAGTGACATCAGAAGTTATGGGAATAAATTATGAACTAAGACTATTATGAAGTATTAGTTAGCTCATTGAATGAGGAGTCATTAATTAAAGTTCAAAGAGTTGAAGGCTAAATTCATAGATAATCATTAGTGAATGATTGCTAGATCTAACCCGCCTAAAGAATACTTCATGGAAGATTCAAAGAAGAACAATTTAAAGAGGAAACTTTTGAAGGCTAAGAAAACCCATAATGATTCCGACGAGATTTTTTCTGACAACTGTTCATATGAAGATGAATTTGATTGTTAGGAACTTTGGTTGTTGTAATATACATTTTAGAATTGTTTGATATTTATTAATTTGTTGTTGTTGATGTTGTTGTTGGCGACTGCTGTTGCCGGTGCTGTTGTCGTTTCTTTGATAATATTGAGTTTAAATTGGTATAAGTTGTTTAGTAAGTGAATTTCTGGTTGTTCTGGTAAAACAAGTTATGTGGCATTTTTTAATGTATTTTTAGCGGAATAAAATCTGGATTATTCTGATTTTGAAAATAAATGTATATTAAAAAAAAATTAATGCGTTGAAAAACTACAATTTATATATGTGAAGGAAAACTAAAAATCAATATTGTATTTATACATATACGGTATTATTAATATATTAATTATAATTATTAAAAATTGTTAAAAAGTGTAAGAAAATTGTGAAAAAATGATGCGCTGGAATTTTGTCAAAATTTGCGCTGAAAACGTGCAACAAAGGAATTTCCAACGAGGGTTTTTACCGACATACGCATTGCATCGGAATTACTCGTTTGTGATATTTCTCCCACGCGATTTTGCGCACAACCCTATCAGTTTTCTTGGAGTGGTAGTTAATTGTTTGTTTAGTTGGGTTGCTTGAGTTAGTTAGCTTAATCTATGCATATAAGCTAGGATTTGTATTTATGTAATGTTAATCGATAAAAGCTTTTGTAAGGCCCCGTTCCCGGTAACCCTACTTTGGTGTTGAATTTAATCATAAACACAGTTCTAAAATCAGAGTAAATTAAAAACTTCGTGGAATAATTAAAAACTTCAAACATCACATTACAAAACATTCATTCTTGTCTTAACATACAAATTGTCTTTTCATACAATTAATTAAAACAGTCATAACAGTTCATCATGGATGCCAGTCTCTTCAGTCCATGCCCTGTGTCCCTCCTTAAGCCAGCTGCCTCAACCTATTTGTCTGCGTGCATACTAAAAGTCAGCTACGCTGAGTGAGTTCTAGTTAATCAATTAACATACAATACATTCATACCCTTACTCGTACGCGTCCGAAGATACGTATTCATACCTTAGTTTTCTATTACTCCTTTCATATACAACTTATATACATGCATACGTATTTACATACCTTCTTTCATAAAACTCTATGGTATATCATAGGCTATTCTACATTAAACATCACAGATATTGTAAGGGTCTGGTCCCTATCATCACAGATATTATAAGGGTCTGGTCCCTAACATCACATATATTATAAGTGTCTGGTCCCTACTGCCTCGAATAACCATACATTTATCATACGTGCATATTTTACCTGTCTCATGTATATAATAATATATATATACATGCTCATTCATACTATCATTATATAGTAATAACATCCAATACATAATCATACACGTATCATACACTTATCAATTAAGTAAATGTATTAACTATCACATAGGAGTATGCACACAGCCCCGAAAAAATTTCAAAGAGAAATGGGGCTAGAACTCACCTGGAGTCGATTTCTCTCGCCGTTAATGGTAATTCCTTTCTTTAGTTGTGCACGGCTAACTATACAATACAATACGCGTGTCAATTATATGTTACCACTACTTCCTACATCTAAATTTATGAAACCCTCAACTCACGGGGGTCCGGGGGTAGCGCCCCTGGTAGCGGGGACTAGGTGCGGCAGCCCCTAGCAGGGTCCAAGGGGCAGCGCCCCTGACTGGGGTTGAGCTGCCAGGTCAGCTCGGAAAAATTTTATTTTTATTAACAGTCCTTTAACAAAAATGCATCAGAAAATGAATTTTATAAAATTTCGCATGGAAGAATTTCGCTTCGCATGGATGGAATTTCGCTTCGCATGAAACTGTTTCGCTTCGCATGGAACTGTTTCGCTTCGCATGAAATTGTTTCGCTTCGCATGGAACTGTTTCGCTTCGCATGCTTTTTCGCTTCGTATGGTCATGCGATGCGAAATTATTGATTTCGCTTCGCATGGCTGTGTGATGCGAAATTCCTGCCTTTCGTCGTTTTTACCATTTTAAAGCCATTTTCCGACACATTCTGACCCCATGCACTTGATCC
The DNA here is from genome assembly GCF_021521415.1 of Bidens hawaiensis. NCBI lineage: Eukaryota > Viridiplantae > Streptophyta > Magnoliopsida > Asterales > Asteraceae > Bidens > Bidens hawaiensis. The sequence goes on along the minus strand of NW_027491065.1, from coordinate 2,202,231 downwards.
TGAACCCATATCTCTCATAGTCCCATCTTAAAGTGTACCCAAGAGGTTATAACTTACCAAGTTTATATTTTTCTTCATTTTACAACCCGATCTATCATTATATCTGTTTGTATGACGATTCTAACCATAAAACTTAACCATGTAAACCGAAACCCACCTTTTGCTTCGGGTTCGAGTTTAGATCTGGACAATACGTAGATCTGGACGTGATTCTTGTTGCTTGACGATGTTAAACACGAGATTTCACCCTTCTTTGGCTTGTGTTTTAAATCTGAGTGCTAGAGAGAGAGAGAGTATGTGTGTGTTTCTTGAGTGTGTGTGTTTAGATGAGAAAAGAAAAGAAAGGAAGAAGTGGTTGGGTTTATATAGAGGGGGGGTTTCATGGGTCCCACCACCCATTCCCAATTCCTACTCCAAATATTATCCAAATACTTAACACACAACTAACTTAACGACTCACAGTTAATAACAAACTTTCTATTATGCATTATTTAACAAAAGTTGGGTGTTACAAGTCTATCCTCCTTAAAAGAGGTTTCGTCCCCGAAACCTAACCATTACTACTAAACAAATGCGGGTAAAACTTGCGCATCTCTTCTTCAACTTCCCAAGTGGCATCCGATCCCTTACGGTGCTTCCATATCACTTTCACTAGGGAAATAACCTTACGACGAAGCTGCTTCTCCTTGCGGTCTACTATATCGATTGGCTGCTCGACATAGTTTAGCTGTTCGTCCACCTCTATGTCCAGCAGTGGCACATGGGATGTGTCGTCAGCTAGACATTTTCTCAAGTAAGAAACATGAAAGGTAGAGTGAATTCCTTCTAGCTCGTCAGGTAGATCAAACTTGTAAGCCACTTCGCCCACACGGGCCACGATCTTGAACGGTCCAATGTATCTCGGACTCAACTTTCCTCTCTTTCTGAAACGAATGATCCCCTTCCAGGGCGAGACCTTAAGCATCACGTGGTCTCCAACATCAAACTCAATGGGCCGTCTCCGCTTATCCGCATATGACTTATGGCGGTCTTGAGCAGCTTTCATCCTGGCCTTAATCTGATCAAACTTCGAAGAGGTTTCTTGCACCACTTCCAAACTTCCAATCTCCTTTTGACCAATCTCTCCCCAACATACAGGAGTTCTACAACGTCTTCCATACAACATTTCGAAAGGAGGCATGCCGATACTTGAATGATAACTGTTGTTGTAAGAGAATTCTGCCAAGTGCAGATGATCATCCCAACTTCCTCCAAAGTCTAACACATAAGCACGTAGCTTATCCTCAAGGGTTTGGATAGTCCTTTCAGACTGCCCATCTGTTTGTGGGTGATACGCCGTGCTGATGTTTAGTCTTGTTCCCATGGCTTCGTGGAACTTCTTCCAGAATCTTGAAGTAAAGCGGGTATCCCTGTCTGACACAATCGATAATGGCACCCCATGCTTTGTAACCACTTCCTTGATGAACACGTTTGCCAACGTTCCTGACGAGATAGCCTCTCGTATAGGCAAAAAGTGAGCACTCTTAGTCAAATGATCCACAATCACCCATATGGTATCATGACTTCTAGCTGTACGCGGTAGCTTAGTTATGAAATCCATTGTGATGTGTTCCCACTTCCATTTTGGTATCTCCAACGGATGCATCTTTCCATACGGTTTCTGGTGTTCGGCCTTAACTTGTAGGCAGGTTAAACACTTACTGACATAATCTACTACTTCATTCTTCATACCCGGCCACCAGTAGTCTTTCTTCAAGTCTTGATACATCTTGGTGGATCCTGGATGAATCGAGTAACGGGACTTATGGGCCTCATCTAGGATTCGACCTCTAAGTTTCCTATGTCGTGGGATCCACATTCAATCAAACCTGGTCTTTACACCATTAGTATTATCTATCAACTCGTTCTGCTGGCCAAAAATCCTTTCTTTCTTCATCAACCCTTCATCTACCAACACTTCCGACTGAACCTTGCTGATCTCTTCAAAGAAATCTGAGTTGATTATCAGCTTATAAGACTTTACTATCGTGATAACTTCTGCGTTCTTCCGGCTCAAGGCGTCAGCAACCACATTAGCCTTTCCCGGGTAATACTTGATATCACAATCATAATCCTTTATCAGTTCTAACCACCATCTCTGCCTCATGTTCAGCTCTTTCTGCTCAAAGAAGTATTTCAAACTCTTGTGGTCCGTGTATATAGTACACTTGGTACCATACAAGTAGTGTCTCCAGATCTTAAGAGTATGTACTACAGCGGCTAGCTCTAGGTCATGCGTCGGGTACGTACATTCGTGAACTTTCAATTGCCTAGACGCGTAAGCTATGACATTCCCTTTTTGCATCAACACGCAACCTAACCCCTGGTATGAAGCATCAGTGCAAACTACCAAATCTTCTTCTCCATCGGGCAGAACAAGGATTGGAGCTTGCGTGAGCCTCCTCTTTAGTTCTTCAAACGCCTCTTTTTGCCACCTACCCCAATCGAACACCACAGTCCTTCGGGTCATACCTGTCAACGGTGCGGCTATCTTAGAGAAGCCCGGAATGAATCTCCTATAATAGCCAGCTAACTCTAGGAAACTGCGTATCTCAGTCGGGTTTCGCGTAGTCTTCCAATTCTTTATTGCTTCGATCTTGGCTGGGTCCACAGTAATCCCCTCTGAATTGATTATATGACCTAGAAACTGCACCTCTCGCAACCAAAATGTGCACTTTGAGAACTTTGCATACAATTTCTCCTTCTTCAAAACTTCCAGTACTTCCCTCAGGTGCTCAGCATGGTCAGACTCGGTCTTTGAATAAATTAATATATCGTCAATGAAAACGATAACCGTCTTGTCTAACATCGGCCGACATACCCTGTTCATCATGTCCATAAATGCCGCGGGAGCGTTGGTTAAACCAAACGACATCACAAGGAACTCGTAGTGTCTGTACCGCGTCCGAAATGCTGTCTTAGGGATGTCCGCCTCTTTCACCTTCAGTTGATGGTAACCCGATCTGAGGTCTATTCGCGAGAACTAACTAGCACCTTGCAACTGATCAAACAAATCATCAATCCGGGGCAACGGATATCTATTCTTCACGGTAAGCCTATTCAACTCCCTCTAGTCGATGCACATTCTCATACTCCCATCCTTCTTCTTAACGAATAACACCGGCGCGCCCCACGGGGAAACAGTCGGCCTTATGAAACCCTTGTCTAGGAGTTCTTGCAGTTGGGACATCAATTCCTTCATCTCCGACGGCGCCAAACGGTAAGGTGCTTTCACGACGGGCTGTGCTCCTGGTATCAATTCTATCTGGAATTCCATTTCTCACTCCGGTGGTAACCCCGAAAGATCCTCGGGAAATACTTCCAGGTAGTCACACACTACAGGAACGTCTTTCACTTCCCTTGTCTCGGCCGTAGCCTTGACAGCATACGCCAGGTAGGCACTGCACCCTCGCCTTAACAAACCTTTGGCTTTTATCATCGAAATGACGTTAAGCCCTCTACTTTCTCTATCACCATAAACCGTTACTGAACCACCATTCGAAGACTTCAGTCTTACCAATCTACTCCTGCATACTATCTGAGCTTCAAATTCAGACAGCCAATCCATCCCCAATACTACATCGAATCCTCCTAAGGTTAAAACATACAGGGTAGCAGGAAATTCGTGTCCTTCCAATTCTTAACCAATCTCATAATTTTAACTGAGGTTTCGTTAGCGGTTTCTACCATAAAAGTTTCAGGCACACGACAACATTTCATCTTAGCTGTTTTACAAAACTGAGTAGCTACAAAACTCTTGGTCGCACCTGAGTCAAAAAATACGGAAGCAGAAATACCGTTTACTAGAAATGTACCTGACACGACGTCTGGGTTATGTTTGGCTTGCTCTTGCGTCAACATGTAGGATCTGGCCCTTGGCCTAAACTGTTCAGCATCCTTCCTCCCGCTCCCCCCAGCTTCACCCTCCGTGCACTCCCTTGCCATATGACCCGTCTTTCCACACTTGTAACAGGCGGGTTTCGCGTTGCATTCGTTAGCGTAATGCCCCACCTTTCCACATTTATAGCAGGAATTCGACCCTTGCCTGCATTCCCCACCATGCGCCTTGCCACACTTGTTACACACCTCACTACTCCTACCCCACTTGCACTCACCACCGTGCATTTTTCCACAATTTTTGCTCGCCTTTTTCTCCCATATTTTCTGCTTCTTATCCTTGGGGTTCCTTATTTGAGTACCTAGTCACTTAGTAGGAGCAACCCACTTCTTTTTTTTCTGCTCTTCCACTACCACATCATCCACAGCCAAGTCATCATAAACCATTTATGCAAGTTTGACCGCAGAATCAAAAGTAGCAGGTTTACTGGCCCGGACAAAAGTGCGGATATTTTGTGGCAGTCCCCTCAAGTAGCACTTGATCCTTTTCGCCTCAGTGTTCACCATGTCAGGGACAAGTCAGGGCATGCGATTGAACTCAGTGGTGTACTCATGGTGTGTCATCCTTCCTGCCTTCAGATTCAGGAACCTCATCTCCGCCCGCTCAACTTCAGCATCCGCACAGAACTTCTTCATGACCATTTCCTTCAAGTCCTCCCACTTCAAGGCCTTGATCTCAGTAGCGGTCTTCCTTTGCTCAACCATCTCCCACCAAAACATAGCTTCTTCTCCAAATGACTGGGTAGCAAAACCCACTGCTTGGTCAGGGCTACACTCGCTAATTCGGATAACCTTATCCATTGTGGTTATCCATTGGAGAGTAGCGATTGCATCCCCTGTACCAGAAAACTTTGGCGGGTCACAACCCTTAAACAACCTGTAGCTGCACCTACCTCGGCCTTTCCGACCATCATTGGCCTTCACAGACCCACCTTCACTTGATCCCTCTTTCTCAGCCTCTTCGTCCTTTTTACTACCCTCTCCAATATCCTCAACAGTTCCCGCACGACTCCCAGTTGGCTTTTCCTGTTGGATATGCCGCAGTGCAACAGCTACTGCTTGAGTAATAGCAGCTTGAATCGCCGGGTCAAGTCGATTCCCTTCGTCTTGCACAGTCACGCTTCTGTCTTCATCAGACTCGATAATCGGTTGCTCGGGAGCTACTTGGGTAACACGTGGTCTACCACGTTGACTCGTGCTCCCTTGTCCAGCAGTCTTCTTAGTACCAGCCATTCGTATTCTATAGGGAAAACACAAACGTCGTCACTACAGGAAATATTTAGTACGAGGATAGTAAGGCTAACAGGTAATAACAGTAGCCAGTTGTGATTAGCTGATCACATTACTCTCCATGTCATTTACACTTCCCTTTGTGAGTCCACTTGTGCTAGGTTCCACTTATAACAATTAGACAATCATACATTTCACATCGCCACATATAACAAGCATTTCTATATCTAGTTATTAAGTTAGCTTTCTTACTCATTCTTTACTATACACAGGATCAACTTACACAAGGTGATCACTTTCTAAGCTTGCTTGGGAGACACATGACATTCTTGGACTGGCATCTTCTTTCTTTTCTTCCTTAGGTCCCATTCTCTGTTCGAGTTTAAGCATGAAGGACGCTTATTGATTTCGCTTCGCATGGCTGTGCGATGCGAAATTCATACCTTTTGTCGTTTTTACCATTTTAAAGCCATCTTCCGACACATTCTGACCTCTTGCACCTGATCCTGAACCCATATCTCTCATAGTCCAACGCCACCTTTTCATCTTAAAGTGTACCCAAGAGGTTATAACTTACCAAGTTTATATTTTTCTTACATTTTACAACCCGATCTATCATTATATATGTTTGCATGACGATTCTAACCATAAAACTTAACCATTTAAACCGAAACCCACCTTTTGCTTCGGGTTCGAGTTCAGATCTGGAAAATACGTAGATCTGGACGTGATTCTTGTTGCTTGACGATGTTAAACACGAGATTCCACCATTCTTTGGCTTGTGTTTTAAATCCGAGTGCTAGAGAGAGAGAGTATGTGTGTGTTTCTTGAGTGTGCGTGTTTGGATGAGAAAAGAAAAGAAAGGAAGAAGTGGTTGGGTTTATATAGAGGGGGGGGGGGTGGTTTCATGGGTCCCACCACCCATTCCCAATTCCTACTCCAAATATTATCCAAATACTTAACACACGACTAACTTAACGACACACAGTTAATAACAAACTTTCAATTATGCATTATTTAACAAAAGTTGGGTGTTACAGCTTTCTCTCCGATTACAAATTGTTCTGGTGTTATATTTATAGATACAATTTCTGGTGAGCTAGTGCATTGTGGTGCTGTAACTTTAGCTTAATAGGTGTATTCTGCTTTATGTGTTGTAAACTTCGCATATGTTGTTGTACATTACCTTTTAATAGTTTGGTGCGTCTCCTTGGCTCACAGGTGTGACCTGCATTTCCACATGTCTCTTTTCTTGTCTATTGCATGTATGGTTGTCTACATTTTTCAATTCTGATCAAATTTCCCTTGCTTTTTCTATTTCTAAACAGACCGACAGCTCCGGGCACACCACACCCATTGTCATTCAGTTGTTAATTGATTTCGATTAGAGTTCAAAGTTTGCAGATCTTTTGGATTTATGAATTTAAAGAACCAAAGTGGTCAATTTATTTTTTCTTCTAAATGCTGGGTTTGGGGAAGTAACAAAGCTTATATGTTGACGAAGTTTGATAAGAAGAGTAATAGAGTGAGAGATTGACCCGCGACTCGATTATCTCCATTAGGCTGGTTTGTTCAATGCATCATGTTCTTTTTATTTCTCGATTTCATGTTTTCTCGATTCAAGTTAACTTGATTTTAAATTTGACTGATTAAAGTAGTTTTCTGAAAAAATTACAAATTTTATCCTTTTGAATTAGCTAAATTATGGAATGAGTCCTTTTTGAAAATGACTTTCAGTCTTTATTCTTTATATGCATGCTTGGCTCGGTTTTAGTCCTTTATATTAGCGGGCGCTAAGTTTTTCAGTTAAGTAACCCCATGTGCACTGCACATGAGGGCATTTTCGTCCTTTTACCTTTAAAGACTACTTGTGTAAATTTAGTTACTTTTTGATTCCTTATTATATTTAAATATCAAAATTAAAAACCCAATGTACTACACACACATTCTCTCTCTCTTTCTACCCAACGACCACCATAGCACATGACCCACCACCAACATTACCAATGTTTCTAATCCGCCAATGAACCATCACATTCTCCAGATGCAAACCACCACCAGACTTTAATCGCCACCTAATCACCGTCGCGGGCAGATCTGGCGGATTGTAGACCTGGCGCATTTGAAGTTATAAAAACTAGAATATAACAAATTATTAGCCATTGAGAAGTCGCCATGAGAGAACAAAATGAAAGCTTTGCTTGTAGAGATCCATGGTGAGATAGATGCTGATCATCTTCTCAAGGTGGATAATTAGAATAAGGAAAATTGGATTTCAATAATCCAAACTATCAAGTATTGGCCAATATTAATCCCAACTAACAATGTAACCAGTGGCAATCCCAACTTTCAACTTTGTTACCAATAATAATCCCGCACTAACGGATTGCTAACTCCGTTTATTTTTAGTTTCAAAAATAATCCATATTGTTTAGAGATATTATAAATTTGATTAAAAAAATACTTTAACCTTTAATGAGTAATCCCTCTATATTTCCTCTAGTGACCACAATCACCAACAACAACAATCACCGGCCACCACCACCGCCATGCACCACCATCCCGCCAGAACCACTGTGCACCACCATCTTTGTTTTATTTCCTTTGCCTGAACCACCATGCACTACCCCCGACCAATAAAATCAACCACTGATGAACCGATTGTAAGGTGAAGGAGGCGATTTTCAGCTTTGTGAAACATAAATCCAGATGAAGATGAAGCTGATTGGCTGGAATCGCTGGTTTTATACCACGTAACCAGAATTGTTACTTCTCCATGGGGAAAAATTGAACCAATCATTCGAGGAGGTGAAGAAAGCGACGGACGCGGCGGCGGCGGTTAAAGGGGGTTGCACGAAATCGTTGTAGTAGGAAGAACATTTTGTTTCCACTCAAGTTAATTTTGATTTGTTTTTTCTGGTTACATGATGATTAGTTTTGTAATTTGTTTGGTTAATCACAATCTTATGTTACAGATCAGAATTGTGTGATTGTGTTGCGATATTATTGGGGTGGTGCACATGGTTCAGACAAGAAAGAAAGAAAATGAAGATGGTTCATGGTGGTGTAGGTGGGATGGTGGTGACCGGTGGTGTTCTTAGCCGGTGATGGTTGCGGCCGGACGGCTGGTGGTTGTGGTCGCCGGAAATACACAAGGATTGATAACTCAATAACTCATTGAAGATTAAAGTGTTTTTTTAATCAAATTTGTAATCTCTCTAAACTATATGGACTATTTTTGTAACTAAAAATAAACGGAGTTAGCAATTCGTTAGTGCGAGATTGTTATTGGTAACAAAGTTGAAAGTTGGGATTGCCACTGGTTACATTGTTAGTTGGGATTAATATTGACCAATACTTGATAGTTTGGATTATTAAAATCCAATTTTCCTTAGAATAATGATAGTAAAGGGTTTTAATGGCTTGAGGGTTTCGATTCTCTTTGTGGCTAATCCGGCTATTGACTCTCGCATTGCGCCTCCATCTGTAATGTTTACATGCATTTGTTGAATTTTGGAATTAATTTGTTATGTGTGGTTTGGATTCACGGTAAAAAGTAGCGTTCGGTTAGGCCAAGACCAGTGGGCCTTCGGGTGGGTGGGTGGGTTTTCCCAAGAGCTGGAGATAACCTGGAGATGCTTAAGGGCTCCATACGGCTACGACTGGGTTAGGCCAATTTGCGGTGGTCTTTTGCCATTAGATTACCCGCACGAGATACCTAGGAAATTTTCTGTTTGTTCGCCGTAAAAAAAATACTGAATCAACTTTTATTTCATTTACTGTCGGTTACCAATTTCCCTCTCAATTTGATTCCTCCAAACTCATAAATTTCCCTCTTTTTCTAAAATTCCTTCCGTGCTAATTCATATTCCTCCTCCTCAAATCAACAACTATCCAAATTCTCCGCTCCAAAATTCCATTCTACGCGACTACTCCTCGAAATCAAAATCGTAGATCGCCAGATTTGTTGGAAAGGCCATGAAGAAAGCCAAAAGAGAAGTCTTTTTAAACTTTTTTAAAAGATAGATTAACGCCGCAAATCTTTTTGTCAAGAATCTTGCTACATCGGTGGATGAAAAGACTTTTGAGGAATTTTTTGGTGATTCAGAGAATTGGTTTTAACGAAAGTTATTTGCCATAAAACCGGGATAAGCAAAGGGTTTGTTTTCAAGTGTTTATCTAACTCAGAAACAAACAAAGCTAATGATTCGCTTAATTGTGATTATTCAACTGCATATTGCATTCGTTATGTTTTTTATCTATAGTCCTTTTCATTTCTGACCTAAACTTGATATTGGGCTCGCTGAATTTGTGTAGGGAAACTTTACAATGGAAAACACACGAATGTTAGTGTTGCTATGAATAAAGAAGAATGTGCCATAAAGATTAGAAGCTTGTTCTGTGACAGAAAAGATTATTGGTCACAGACAATATTTCAGTTGGTACTATGTTATGCAATCACGTGGTTTAAAACACATCTATGATTCATACTAGCAGCCATACAACTATAAGGTTTTCCAAATTTTAGAACAAAGTCATCAGGTATGCGAAGTCAAGAAAACATTTCCTTTCTGCTTAATATTTGTCCAAATTTGTGATGGTATGGGCTATGACATGAAATTTGAAGTTCTTGAAATTTATAAAATGTTAAAGTAGAATAGAGCCTATTATGTGTGAGAAGTGAAACAGATTTTGTAATGGGTTTTATACATTCATTTAGGCAAACACCATGTTTTTTTGATGGGTTGAACACAGTTGTAAGAAGCTATTGGTTAATTCGTCAAGTTGCATTTTAACTAACTGATAATTGTATACATAGTGAGTTTTATGAAAATTTAGAATACCTGTAGGTGGCTAGACAAATAATAGACTAATTGGTTAATGAGTAATTTTTAGTAGTTCCAAGACCAAGAGCGTGAATTCCTGACACGTCCCAAAAACACGACAAAGACCTGATACGAAATTCTCTTGGTATAAAAGTGTTTGGATTAGTTTTGCGTCAAACCGGTGAACTTTTTTAGCTAAACGATCCATGTTCTGGTGTTGACCCATTTAAACCCTTTTATATTGTTAAAATATGTTTTGTTCAAAATGTTAGCTTTAACTTTTGGTAGGCTTCAAGTACTGCTTTTTGGTTTGTTTTAACTGGTATTTAGGGTTTAATTATGCTTGTTAGATACTTTTCTCAAAACTAGTAGTTAATAGTTATGTATAAATTAATATGATTCATACATGTCTTGACAAATCTTTCTTTTGATTGTAGAGTTGAGTATTAGCCAAACAAATCTCTTACTAGATAAATAATTCATTTTAAGGATAATGGCTTCAAAGAAAAGATAGAAGGTAAGAATTGTTAAGTGATTTTGATTGTAAGTTATATATTTATTTATTTATTTATTTAATTACGGATTGTAATTAGCCGAGGAGACGCTCTTAAGTTGCTAGTCTTGGATAAAAACCTCTACTTTGCGTAATACGTACAAGCTCCAATGTATTTGACCAAATTTCTTCATGTCGTGAATCCCACCATGATGCTGAAAAGATTTAGGTGCCAGGTGTATTCATTAGCATAGTTTAATAATGGTAATTCAGTAATCACGTGTTAATTGATTTGGAGGTGTTGACTCTTTGATTGCGTGCATTTTGTGGAGTAGTGTGAAACGTGTGCCATTAGATGTCAAATGTTCAGTTAATGGTTTTTGGCAATTTCAGCTTATAAATACATCTAAATAAGCTGCAAGTTTACTCCATATATGCATTCCTGCAAATTATTTCTTGTGAACCATTTGTACGGTGCACTAATGGATCTCTTAATAATAGGTTTTTCAATCAGATTTGTTTCCTTAAAAAACCTGTTATCAGTTTTCCTCCGTTGATCTGAATAATTTTTAAAGCTTTAGTGACTCTAGATTCACTCTTGTAATACTGATGAACCAAATCATTTTAAAGCTTTATGATGGAATCATTTTAAATTAATTAAGTATGAAATTGTATTTTTCTTAAATAACTAATTAAACACTTATAAATATATGCTTTTTAAATTTTTATATGTATAACAAACCCGAATAACAGAATACCGATATTCACTTTTATCATTTTTAATTTCAACAAGAGTTGGTCCCGTATATGTATGTATCATGTAAGGAAAAGTTGCAACCCTTGTAACAAAAAATGCAAATTTAATGGAATTTGCAACATTTCAAGAAAAAGGTTACAGGTTGTACTAAAATTTGCAACTTTTAAGAAAAAAGGTTGCAATTTCAATAAGATTGATGTGCGTCAGATAACCCTATAATAATGACCCTCACAACTAAGCTTTAAATATAAAACGAAAATCCTAAAACCACACACAACCGGCAAGTGTACCGATCGCAAGTAGTATAGACCTAGGAAGTCCGAGTATCGAACACGTGGACACGTAAGACGCTAACGATCACTAACCCTAGACAAGACCTACCTAAAAATAATATTTAATTGATTTTTGAATTCTTTTAACTTAACTGAACTAACTAGACTGACTGAAAAAACTTACCAAACATAGAAAACTTAACGGGGAACTAACTGTGTTAACTTAGGATGGAGAAAAACGTCTACCTAGGTCTGAATCAAATTGTAGGCCTAACAAGCTAATGGATTGAATGACATCAAGACACCGGTCCCTAAAGATGACACGACTAAGGATCGCTCGGGCTCACTGGATCACCTCTCGGTCTCACTCAACAAGCCTAAACTACTCAAAATCGCCTAAAACAACCGGGAAACAATTGCTAACGTGTTCTAATGATGGATCACCTCTCGGTCTCACCAACACTCGAACCAAATGGCAATGAATACTACACAACCAAGGATAGATGAACAATTCAACTTAAACTAAAATAGATCAACTAGTCGCTCAAAACACCTAAACCTAACAAGAAACGAACTCGCTCTTGCGCAATTCTTATTCTAGCATTTAAAGGCAATGAGACAACCCTAACTTCCTATCACCTCTCGGTCTCAAAGAAGGTGCCTAACCGTTGTACTTAATCCAATAAATCATGCAACAAAACCCTACGGTGGTACCTACCGCAAACAAACCCTAAACACCAAGTCTAGAATCAAACAATGCACCGATCAATCAACACAAAACAAATTAACCGACACACGGGGTTTAAGAAATGAATGACCAAAATTTCTAGCCCTTAAACACAACCTATTTCATGTCTAAATCGAACTTTACAATAACAATATACGTCTATCAATCAAACAATCCATAAAACCTATCAAAACCTAACAATTATCATCATTCCTAAGTAGAAACGACAAGATTAGCCAAGCATATTATTTGGACAGCATCAAATACTCAATATAAACATCTTATAAATCATCTCAAACATCAATTCAAACATTCAATGATCAAAACAATTCATAAACAAGTCAATCCATAAAGCTATTGCAAAACTACTAATCAATTGAACAAGTAAATCAAAGTGTATGAACATTGAAAAAAAAATGAAAGGATATGGCTGTTCCGGGCTGCTCTTGGCTGTCAAAAACGATGGAGAATCAATCTCGAGGCTTGGTTCTTGTGTCTTCTTCCTTCCCTAGCCGCTACACGATCAAACCTTAAGCCAAAAAAAGATTTTTGGTCTTCTTCCCTTGGCTGCTACTGCCGATCGCAGGTATGCTGCCCCCTTAGGGTTTTTTTTTCTTTTTTATAATATAATATAATAGTAGGCTTGGGCTTTTCCATGATGTAACGGACCGGGCCTTGAGTTTTTTTACTTGAAAACGTATGCGTAAAAGGCTCGTAAACTACTCCAAAAGCTCGGTTTCTTTCTTTCTTTCACCCAAAACCTACAATATGAATAAAATTATGTAAAACCTATCTAAAACAAGTTAAAACATATAAAATGTAATACAAAAACGTAGATAAAAGGTTCGGAAAATACGAGTGTTTTACAACACATCAAATATCCCCACACTTACGACTTTTTCGTCCCTGAAAAAGAGTTCTACACAGGATCATATCCGAGTTTTAACCGACCACTCTTGGCTTTATTTATTTATTATTATTATTAATATATATTTATTTTTTTTCTTTTTAAAGTGTTAGAACAAGTGACCCGTTACCCAAATATTTCTTCCAACTTTCACCTAATAAGCTAGATCAGGTCGATTGCCGGTATTGCTGTCCACTTTAAACCCATGCCCCTAATACTTACTGAGGCAAATAAGGCGTGACGATTCTATTAATTTGTATGACTAAGTGGAACCCACACCTAAAAGCCCTGCTGCCACTTCACCAATTCCGTTATGGTTTTATCGGGCCGAGCCACCCCAACTTGACTTAAACCTATTGCCACACAATTAAAACATTTCGACTCATATACAAACTATAAACTCTAGCTCTCTTTCAAGTGCACGCAATTACAAATGCATCTCTTTTATTTTTATTATTTTTTTTCTGCCTTTTGGCTTTTACATTTTTTTTCATAGTACATGGCTTTGCATGAACAGAACAAATACAAAAGATAAAACAACTAATATATACAGACGATCATGTGACTTGAGGCTTGAGTTTGACCCGGCTTTTCATTCCAGTCCTGTCACGAGCTTAGTTAAACAAACAAAACCCCTAGGATGTTTCCCACTAAAGTCAGGCCATTTAAGAGGTTCAATTAGGTCAACAACCAAACCGCCCTTTCATTCTCAAAGGCTGAGCCTACCGACACACGATTACTGAGTCTAAACCGTTCGGTTACCATACATTACGTGTGGGTCTAATGGGCACTGTTCTTATTTATTATATATATATATATATATATATATATTAAAAACACCAAGAAGTTATAAAATAACCACTACTCGGTAATAATATCATCTCCTGTTTAACGTAGAGAAAACAAATTTCAAGGGACTGTTATTTTTTTTAAAATTTTTAATTTTTTTTTTCAAAAACTTTTCTACAACTAAGTAAAATAAACCCCATCTCCACACTTAGAACGAAATCGTCCTCGATGAGTACAAGGAAAAGAAATAAAATAAAATAAAAATAAAATATACAAGACTAAAACAAAGAACGGGTTACTCCCCTGGTTTGTGTGCAGAATCCTCAATAGCTGAGTAGTATCCAAACGACCGTATAGCATTTCATTCGCGGCCGCAACCTTGGGAGAACCTGTTCCACAATGCCATCATAGCTACCATGCGCATAATATAACCTGCAAAACTCAAACTCGTTCGCATGTAGCGGCGTACAACACGGAAAACAAAAACATAAACAAATAAACATATTTTTGTGTTTTTGGTTTTTAAAAAAAATATTTTTTTTTCAATAATGGAACACCCCTTAAATCGACCGACTCGAATGGAGATTGAGTACGAGCGGTTTCATCTTGGAACATCCTGAAATAGACAAAACAAATAAAATAGATAGTACACACAAATACAGAAATACAAACTCTACAAACTCGGGCAGGCTCCCGAGTGGTGCATCCATCCATTTATGTCTCGGGGAGCGAGTCAAGGTAGAATACCTCGACCATCTGATTAGTCACCGGCTCGCCAATGTAGTGCTTCAGTCTATGACCGTTCACCTTGAACTTCCCGCCTTTATCCTCTATCTCAACAGTGCCGTACGGGAAGACCTCAGTGACCGTGAATGGTCCCGACCATCGGGATCTCAGCTTTTTCGGGAATAACCTCAACCGGGAATTATACAATAAGACCAAATCCCCACACTTGAACTGCTTGTTACCCTTCAACTTTCTATCATGCAGTTCCTTCATCCGCTCCTTATACCTGAACGAATGGGCGTAGGCGTGATCTCTCAGCTCCTCTAACTCGTGAAACTGGTGGAACCGAGTGCCCTCTGTGGCGGACATATCAAGATTGACCCTCTGTAGGGCCCAAGAAGCACGATGCTCCAACTCAACAGACAGGTGGCAGGCCTTCCCATAAATCATCCGAAATGGTGTGGAACCGGTCGGAGTTTTGTAGGCTGTACGGAAGGCCCACAACGCATCATCCAACTTGTCGGACCAATCTCGACGATTTAAACTAACCGTTTTCTCAAGAATACGTTTGATCCCCTGGTTACTCACTTCTACCTGCCCACTAGTCTGTGGGTGGTTGGCGGTTGCAAGCCGATGGGTGACCCCATAGCGTCGCAACGCCTTCTCCATCTACGCATTGCAGAAGTGAGTTCCTCTATCACTGATCAACGCCTTCGGGACACCAAAACGAGCAAAAAGGCTTTTGAGAAAACGGAGTACAACTCGGGCATCATTAGTGGGTAAGGCCTTGGCCTCAACCCACTTCGAGACATAATCAACCGCCACGAGTATATACTTGTTCCCACGCGAAGATGGAAATGGTCCTATGAAATCAATGCCCCACACATCGAAAACCTCACAAACCTGAATAGCATTCTAGGGCATTTCATTTCGCGATGAGATGTTGCCGACACGCTGGCAATGATTACAAATCCTCACAAACGCGTGCGCATCCTTAAAAATCGAAGACCAATAAAATCCACAATCAAACACCTTTTTCGCCGTCAAACTCACACCGTGGTGACCTCCTGTCGGTCTAACATGGCAATGGCTCAGAATCTGCCATCCCTCCTTAACGTAGACACACCTCCTGATCAACTGGTCAGCACCTATACGGAAGAGATACGGGTCGTCCCACAGGTAAAACTTAACATCAGCAAAGAATTTCTTCTTTTGCTGGTAAGACATCTTCAGGTAGTACCCGTCCGCAAGATAGTTCGCGAAGTCGGCGAACCATGGAAAACCCTCATCCTGAGCCGAAACAAACATGAGACTCTCTGTCGGAAAGTGGTCATTAATCCTGACCCCCGGCTTTCCTAACTCAGCTCCCTCAAGACGCGAAAGATGATCGGCCGCTACATTCTCGGCCCCCTTTTTATCACGGATTTCAATATCAAACTCTTGAAGCAACAGGATCCATCGGATAAGGCGTGGCTTAGCATCCTGTTTGCTAAAGAGATAACGAATGGCCGAATGATCCGTGTACACAATCGTCTTGGACAGAACAAGATATGATCTGAATTTATCAAATGCAAACACCACAGCTAAAAGCTCTTTCTAGGTGGTGGTATAACTCTCCTGTGCACCATTCAAGGTCTGGCTCGCATAATAAATCGGATGGAAGTGTTTATCCTTCCGCTGTCCAAGAACCTCTCCGACTGCGAAGTCGCTGGCATCATACATCAACTCAAAAGGAAACGACCAGTCGAAAGCAATCATGATCGGGGCGTTAACGAGTTTGTCTTTTAAAAGATCAAACGCCTCGATACACTGCTTAGAAAACACAAATGGGGCATCCTTCTCCAAGAGTTTGGTCATGGGTCTCGCGATCTTAGAAAAATCTTTAAAGAACCGGCGATAGAACCCAGCATGACCCAGAAAACTCCGGATAGATCTCACAAAAGTAGGCGGGGGAAGATTAGAAATGGTATCGACCTTTGCTCGGTCGACCTGTATCCCCGCACTCGAAATACGATGCCCCGGAATGATGCCCTCGCGTACCATGAAGTGACACTTCTCCCAGTTAAGGACTAGGTTGGTGTCAACGCATCGGGCCAACATCCTCTCAAGGTTGGAGAGACAATGATCGAAAGAGCTCCCAAACACAGAAAAATCGTCCATGAACACCTCCATGGAGTCCTAGATCATGTCATGAAATATAGCCACCATGCACCTCTGAAATGTGGTTGGAGCGTTACACAGTCCGAACGGCATACGTCTATAAGCAAACGTGCCATATGGGCAGGTAAATGTGGTGTTCTCCTGGTCATCGGGAGCAATAGGAATCTGAAAGTACCCGGAGAAACCATCTAAGAAGCAGTAGTATTGCTGACCTACCAAACGCTCCCACATCTAATCAATGAAAGGTAAAGGAAAGTGGTCTTTCCTCGTGGCATCATTCAGTCTGCGGTAATCGATGCAGACTCTCCAACGGTCACAGTCCTAGTGGGAATGAGCTCGTTCCTCTCATTGGTGACGACAGTCATGCCACCCTTTTTAGGAACCACTTGGACTGGACTAACCCACGAACTATCAGAAATGGGGAAAATGATCCCCGCATCAAGGAGTTTGATGATCTCCTTCTTCACGACCTCCTGCATTTTCGGATTAAGCCGCCGCTGCGGCTGAACGACAGTCCTATAATTATCCTCCATGAGGATTTTATGCGTGCAAAACGAAGGGTTGATACCCTTGATGTCGATAATCTTCCATGCAATGGCGTCCTTGTGCTCTCGAAGCACCCTCAACAGTCTCTCTCTCGACCTCCGTCAAAGCAGATGCGACAATAACCGGCAACTTCCTCTCCTCGTCCAAAAATGCGTACTCCAAATGGGCATGCAAATCCTTAAGCTCTAAGGAAGGAGGGGGGCTCTCGACAGAAGGTCGGTCCATCGGATCGTCACGTACGATCCCAGCAGACACCTCAGACTCAGGGGTATGTGACTCGGCGTCATCTTCCGTTGACTGATCAGTCATGGCAACCATCTCAATCTCCGGAATGTCCCTATCGAGAATCTGAGTGTCGGAGGCAGATCCTCCACAGATCTCGCTGAAAAACTCCCCAACATGCTCCATGATGGTATCAATAAAGTACAGGGAGTCATCAGTAGACTTGGGGTGTTTAAGTGACTGTCGAACGTCGAAGGTGACGTTTTCATCGCCAACTCTCAAAATCAACTTACCCTCGCAGACGTCGATCAATGCCTGTGCAGTGGCAAGGAATGGTCGGCCTAAAATCAGTGGTACGCTATCATCGTCGTTCATGTCCAGAATGACAAAGTCCACCGGGAAGATGAACTTGTCGACACGAACCAGCATGTTCTCGACCACCCCTCGAGGGTATTTCACAGAATGATCAGCAAGCTGGATACTCATCCTGGTAGGCCTCGGTTCGCCTAAACCCAGCTTGCGATACACGGAATACGGCATGAGATTAATACTGGAGCCGAGATCGGCCAACGCATGAATAACCGTATCATCACTCAAGATGCAGGGAATCGTGAAACTCCCTGGATCGGCCATCTTTTCTGGTAATTTCCTCTGTAAGACAGCAGAACAGCTAGCACTCAATGGGATGGAAGCGACCTCAGCAAGCTTCTCCTTATTCGAAAGGATATCCTTGAGGAACTTCGCGTGTTTAGGCATCTGAGTCAGTGCCTCAAGGAATGGGATGTTAAGGTGAAGCTGCTTCAAAAGATCAAGAAATTTGGAATTATGCTCCTGATCTCTATCTCTGCGGAGTCTCCCGGGGTATGGTACTCTAGGTTTGTAGACCCTCGGCGGCTCGCCCGGTAGCTTCTGTCTCTCGGCCTGTGCTGAACTCCCTGGGCTGCTCCTCTGATGCACCTGGGCCGGTGGAGACTCCATCTGAATCTACTCATCCACCTGCTCCTCTACAACTACTGCAAGCTCCTCGACTCCTCCTCCTCTAGACCTCTGTTGAATCCCGGGCTCATCTCGTGCCCCTGCACCGCTCCTCGTTGTCACAGCTTTAGCGAATCCCTTCGGGTTCTGCTAGGTGTTACTCGGTAGCGTACCCTGCGGCCTCTCATTCAATCGACTGGCTATCTCCCCCATCTGCCGCTCAAGACTTTGAATCGACGCCCCCTGATTCCTCATGAACTGCTCGTGCTCTCGAAACTTCTCCTGCGTCTCCTTGTGTCGGGAATCCTCACGCGTCATAAGCTGCGACAACATCTGTGTTTGCTGCGCCATCATTTCCTCCAAAGTGGGCTTCATCTCCCCACTGCTTGCTCCCTCACCGGCATCCTGGAAAAGGCTCTGACGCTGCTGAAAACCGGACTGATTACCGCCCCTCCAGTTGGAATTCTGATTGCCTCTCCACCCCGAATTATAAGAATTGAAAGAATTTGGATTTCGGTTCAGATTTCCTATGAAGTCTACGGCCTCCTCCTGCGAACTGACTGGGCACTGAACGGTATCATGCCCTCCTCTGCATATCTCGCATAACCTGCTCTTCGTCTGCAGGTCCTTCACAATCTGCGCCAACGCCTCTACCTGTACTGTGAGTGCGGTGGTCGTATCCACCGAATGCATACCGCGTGAAATTGAATCGACGGTCTTACCACCCTTGGCGGGTGGTCGCTTTTATCCACTCATAGCTAACCCGTTAAACAACGCGATGCACTCATCCGGGTCCTTCGTCGTCAGCAAATTTCCTCCTGCAGCTGTGTCGAGCATATTTTGCGTCACGTA
Source organism: Bidens hawaiensis (assembly GCF_021521415.1). Lineage (NCBI taxonomy): Eukaryota > Viridiplantae > Streptophyta > Magnoliopsida > Asterales > Asteraceae > Bidens > Bidens hawaiensis. The sequence continues at coordinate 2,182,813 of NW_027491065.1, read as the reverse complement.
CGTTACTCCATTGTAGAACTTCTCGACAACCGCCCAATCTTGCAAGCCGTGGTTCGGGCACAACGCTAAAAGATTTTTGAATCGCTCCCATGACTCGTAGAAACTCTCTGTGTCCTCCCTCTGAAAAGAATGAATTGATTACGTAGACGAGCGGCCTTAGCCGGAGGATTATATTTTCCAAGAAATAGGGTCTGCATGGTAGCCCAAGTAGCTATGGAGCCCTGTGGGAGGGACTCAAGCCACAGACTCGCTTTATCGATGAGCGAGAACGGAAAAACGCGGAGTTTCACGGCGGCTTCGGATACGCTGGCAAGATGGAATGTGTCGCAGATACGCGCGATGCGAGTGAGATGATGATGCGGGTTTTCGTGAAGTAACCCATGGAACTGAGCAGAATGAGAAATGGTGTTCAGAATATTCGAAGGAATCTTCCAGTTCGCGTTAACTCCAATGGCTGGTGGTGCGATGCTGGATCTCGCGCCAGCATTGGCCGGTCAGGCCCGGTCTGCGACTGTCCTCCTCGGTGGTGGAATGTCGCCTATGATCCTATCCCTATCGTTGGAGTCAACGGATGAAGAAGTGGATGAAGGTGAAACGGGACGACGTCTCTCATGAAACTATCTCTCTGGCTCGGGGAATGCTTCAGTGTCGGGTGGTCCATGAGATCGAGTCTGTCGCATAAACTATAACGAGAAATAAAATTATCTAAACTATTCTAACAAATAATATAAAACAAAAATAATTACAAGTAGCACAAAAGGTAAGTCTTAACTCGGATTGCTCTCAAAACGCCTAAAACCGTGTCCCCGGAAATGGCGCCAAAAACTTGATGTGCGTCGGATAACCCTATAATAATGACCCTCACAACTAAGCTTTAAATATAAAACGAAAATCCTAGAACCACACACAACCGGCAAGTGTACCGATCGCAAGTAGTATAGACCTAGGAAGTCCGAGTATCGAACACGTGGACACGTAAGACGCTAACGATCACTAACCCTAGACAAGACCTACCTAAAAATAATATTTAATTGATTTTTGAATTCTTTTAACTTAACTAAACCAACTAGACTGACTGACAAAACTTACTAAATATAGAAAACTTAACGGGGAACTAACTATATTAACTTAGGATGGAGAAAAACGTCTACCTAGGTCTGAATCAAATTGTAGGCCTAACAAGCTAATGGATTGAATGACTTCAAGAAACCGGTCCCTAAAGATGACACGACTAAGGATCGCTCGGGCTCACTGGATCACCTCTCGGTCTCACTCAACAAGCCTAAACTACTCAAAATCGCCTAAAACGACCAAACCGGGAAACAATTGCTAACGTGTTCTAATGATGGATCACCTCTCGGTCTCACCAACACTCGAACCAAATGGCAATGAATACTACACAACCAAGGATAGAGGAACAATTCAACTTAAACTAAAATAGATCAACTAGTCTCTCAAAACACCCAAACCTGACAAGAAACGAACTCGCTCTCGCGTAATTCTTATTCTAGCATGCAAAGGCAATGAGACAACCCTAACTTCCTATCACCTCTCGGTCTCAAAGAAGGTGCCTAACCGCTGTACTTAATCCAATAAATCATGCAACAAACCCTACGGTGATACCTACCGCAAACAAACCCTAAACACAAAGTCTAGAATCAAACAATGCACCAATCAATCAACACAAAACTAATTAACTGACACACGGGGTTTAAGCAATGAATGACCAAAATTTCCAGCCCTTAAACACAACGTATTTCATGTCTAAATCGAACTTTACAATAACAATATACGTCTATCAATCAAACAATCCATAAAACCTATCAAAACCTAATAATTATCATCATTCCTAGGTAGAACCGACAAGATTAGCCAAGCATATTATTTGGACAGCAGCAAATACTCAATAAAAACATCTTATAACTCATCTCAAACATCAATTCAAACATTCAATGATCAAAACAATTCATAAACAAGTCAATCCTTAAAGCTATTGCAAAACTACTAATCAATTGAACAAGTAAATCAAAGTGTATGAACAATGAAAAAAATGAAAGGATATGGCTGTTCCGGGCTGCTCTTGGCTGTCAAAAACGATGGAGAATCAATCCCGAGGCTTGGTTCTTGTGTCTTCTTCCTTCCCTAGCCGCTACACGATCAAACCTTAAGCTGAAAAAAGATTTTTGGTCTTCTTCCCTTGGCTGCTACTGCCAATCGCAGGTATGCTGCCCGTTTAGGGTTTTTTTTTTCTTTTTTATAATATAATATAATAGTAGGCTTGGGCTTTTCCATGATATAACGGACCGGGCCTTGAGTTTTCTTACTTGAAAACGTATGCGTAAAAGGCTCGTAAACTACTCCAAAAGCTCGGTTTCTTTCTTTCTTTCACCCAAAACTTACAATATGAATAAAATTATGTAAAACCTATCTAAAACAAGTTAAAACACATAAAATGTAATACAAAAACGTAGATAAAAGGTGCGGAAAATACGAGTGTTTTACAACACATCAAAGATTTTGCAACCTTTTATGTAAACAGTTGCATTAGACCTTTTAATGCAACCTTTTTGTTCATTGAAGTTGTATTAGAGTCGAATGCAACAAAATTGTAAAATGTTGTATCTAAAATGTTGCATTAGCCTCATTTTCTAGTAGTGATGATTCGTCGGTTCCAAACAACATCAAATTGAGAATCGATTCGGGGTTTAAAGGTATGATTTTTCATATTAACTCTTAATTGATTCATGGTTTAAACAATTTCTCGATGTTATGTTAATCATTAATCAGTTTAGGATTATTATAATAACTCAAAATTACAATGAAAATAAATATCATGTTTATTATACATTGATAGTAATTGTCTTATTTAATATGGTGACATTTATAGATAACTTACATTATTTTGAATAAATTGATAGTTAATTATGTAAATGAAAACTAAAATTTTTAGAGATTTTTGGCATATTTATTTTACAAAATAGATGTATATGAAAGTTACTATTATGTTATTTTTTTACTAGCTTTCTATTATAATAATAATAATAATAATAGTTGACTTTTGAGGTTTGATAGCTAAATTGATGGTCAGTAACGTAAGGCTTGATTTATATAATAATTAAATTTAATTGTTTCCTATTTTCCAATAAGTTTTCTCCCACCATGATTTATGCATCTCTCACACATATTTAGCTACACTAAATTATCAAGCCTAAAAATTCCAGAAAGTTATCTTTGCAATATAGTAAAAAAAGAATCTCCATTCTTAAACCTTATAAATAATGGTTTGAACTCCGTAGCTCAAATATTTAAATTTGGCGTAATTGTAGGTGAGCTCCATCGGTATCAGGTTGAAGGGTTGAATTTCTTGCGATTTTCGCTGTAAGGTTACTCTTACCGTTTTACAGCAACTTTTTGATATAATTGCTTACAAGTTTATGGGTTTGAGTTTAGTATAATCGGGTTCGGGTTGAGTTTAGCTATAAATTAATGTTCATTGTTTCTTAAACTTCAAACCTCTTTTTGAATAGATTATGTATACATGTTTCATATATATATATATATATATATATATTATTTTCAATTATTTTTTAATAAATGATTATGGTTTCTTAGTAATAGATTGTGGTTTGTTTTATATAATTATATATTTGTTTCTTGTGCTTATTTTTTTCATCAATTTGTTAACAAATGATTTATCTAGGCTTTTGGAACATGTATGACACCACTGTGTGACCTATGGTAACTATTTAATTTTATCATTTTAGTTAGTTTTTAATAATTTGATTGTTCTGATCAACTTTAATATTGTAGTCACTGTCATCTTCATTATGTCAACACATATCCATGGACAACACCGATGATCATCAAATTCTTATTCAAACGGATGTTAATGACTAGACTATGGACATCAAATACATTGATGACAAATTTGTATGTTTTACTACTTCCAACAATTTAATTATACTTGTTAAAAATTTTATTGATGTATAGCTTTTATTAAACATGATTACAAATGTTTACCCAATAATAGTAAAATTTGTCCGGTTATATTAAACTAAATGACTAAATAGATAAGTACATGCACCATTTCAGCACTTTACATATTTAAATTTTTGTTTTTAAATTTGAAATTCTAGTTTATAAAAATTTGTAACTAACATACCAGAATTACGGATTTCATTAAATTTTGATTAATTATCTTATTAATAGTTTATCTATAATTTAGGAAGGAAAAACATAATTTGATTATTTACCATTTTTTATAAAAAGATCCATGTCTGTAAATAAATTTTGATTACATAATTATATCATAATGTTCGTCTTACTAGACATGAATAATCATATCCTAATGTTGATGCTTAATGTTTAATTTGAACTAAATCTGGTATTTACAATTTATTAACTAGACATTAAATTCGGTATTTACGTAAATAACCAATACATTAACTTTGCAACCTTTTAAAACTTACACAATCAATTAACTTTGTATATTTGAAAACAATTAATTATTAGCTGTTAAATTATTTGTTTTGTTTTTAAAAATGAAAGCAATGCCACCTCCAGGTTTACATTTCTAATTTTTTGCACATTTATATATAATAAAAACTAGCTTGTGGACCCGTATATTACACGGGTTTTGTCAAATGATAAAGATAAATAAGGTCTTTTATTTCAGTTGTGATTCTCAAAATATTTGTGAATTAATTTAATGTAGACTTAATAGAAAAAAAAACAAACAGGGTTAACGAAAAGTATTAAAATAGCATGATTTTGAAAACACAAGGTGTTGATTTGCAAGAAATTTAAAATATATACTAAAGTTGTGTAGTTGGTCAAACCTTAGAAATAAAAATGACACGTAATTCAATAATGAATATAATCCACACTATTATAACCCATTTGACAAAATGGTTTTGACCCATGACCCATGAATAGCTAGAATGAATGAGATGAGAGATTAGAAATTAGGTGAAATGTGAGTTTGACACCTAAGGTTCAACATTTTCTTTTATTAGTATTGTAAAATAAGATTTATTACTTCTAAAACTTTCACAATCAACTAACTTTTTGTATTTGGAAACAATAAATTATTAATTGTTAAATTAGTTGTTTTACTTTTTTAAATAAAAACAATAACATCTCTAGGTTTACATTCATGATTTTTTTATATTTGTATATTATAAAAATTTATAAACTTTTATTTTGGAGAAGCATTTACAACTTTTATGTATTAAACTTCTTTTTGTTTTAACTTCTATGATATTTCATATAACCTTAAAATATTTTTTTATTAATTCAAAATGTTAATTTAATTATTAAACTGTTAAATTAGATTTATATAACCATTTTAAGTATGGTATATGATATATTTTTCAATTTCATTCAATAGTTTGAATTTTAAATAAGTAGATATCAATTTTTAATCAAATCAGTATAAAATCATTTTTAATTTACAAACTGTTACTATTAATAACAACATTAATTAGATATATTATAGGTTTGATTTTTTCTATTTTTGTTGCATATTTTAAAATCTTTCAAATTTCAAATTTCTTTAAAACTGATTATCTTGAATGCAATTGAGAATACTATTCCTTCTTTAATTAACTAACCAAAATTTTTTTTGTTATTACCTCCATGTATATACTTTTAGTTTAACACAAGAAATTTCACACCACGTATTTTCATTTATCAAATTATGCAATTTCACATTTCTTTGTAAGGTTCATTTATATTATTCAACTTATTTCATTCATTTATATTATTGATATTGTTCATACATTTTAATTACTATCAATTTCATACTTTGTTTGTCTTCTTATTATTATACAAACATCACAATGGAGCCAACAAATATAATCATGTTTAATGAATTGAATGTTCTTAAGAATGATTGCCTTCGCGAGGTTCATATATTGAGGTTATGATGTCTAAAGGATAATAACAAACCCAGTGAAGACTGATTCATAGAGATGATTTTGCAAGACGAAATGGTAATTTCATTTTTACAAACATATATAATCTAATTTTACATTCGTTACCACTTACACATTCTAATTATTATTTTTTATATTTTATTTACACATTTTTTGTTACATTAATTCTATAACAAGGTAACCAAATTCAAACTTATGTTTGGAAGACTTGTATTCCAAAGCATGATGTTTATCTTGGTGAGAACAGGACGTTGATTATTAGGAAGGCTTCACTAGGATTAAAAGAAACTTCATTTAAATTAAAAAGAAAGCAGTTTTCAGTTGCTGTTTGTTTTGCAATGACCATTAACAAATGTCAAGGTCAGTCTCTAGCAATAGTTGGGGTATACCTGAGAGAACAGTGTTTACAAATGGTCAACTTTATGTAGCTTTATCAAGAGTGAAGAGTAGAGACGGTGTTAAAATGCTTATATTAGACAAGGAAGGTAAAGTTGCAAATAAAACACCAAATATGTTTTGTAAGGAAGTATTTAATAGTTTCTGAATTTTACATTTTTAACCTTTGATTATGTTTCTAAACATTGTACTTTGAATGTTATTTTTGTTTAACTTTATGTTTGACAATGATTTGTTTTCATACTACTATTACTTAATCTAAATATCATGTTGCCGTCCCAAAAAACATATTACAAATTATGTGCTCCTTTCATATTACATGTGTTTGTTATATGATTTCTATATTTCTACCCGTGTCGTACACGGGTCATTAACCTAGATCAGTCTGATAGTGTTGGCTAGAAGAACGGCTTGTGCAATGGAACTAGATTGCAAGTAATTAACTTGGGTAAGTGTTTTATCAAAGTAAAGGTTATCTCAGGTACTAATATTGGTTATTGCACTTATATAACTCGTAGTGATCTAACCCCTTCAGGTAAGAAACATCCGTTTAAATTGAAAAGAAAGCAGTTTCCTGTTGCTGTTTGTTTTGAAATGACCATTAACAAAAGTTAAGGTCAGTCACTAGCAAGAGTTGGCATATACCTGCGAGACCCGGTGTTTACACATGGCCAACTTTATGTAGCTTTATCAAGAGTGAAGAGTAGAGATGGTGTTAAAATGCTTAAATTAGACAAGAAAGGCAAAATACAAATAAAACTACAAATGTGGTTTATAAGGAAGTGTTTAGTAGTTTATCAATTTTACATTTATAATTTTTAATTAGTCATTCAAGTCATTATAAATTGAATGTTATTTTCGTTTAACGTTATGCTCTAACAATCATTTCTTTTCGTACCGGTTTTAATACGAATATGTATCATCTTGCCGTCCAAAAAATATATCAGAAATTGTTTTCTCCTTTAATTAAAATTACGTGTGTTTGTTACACAAATTATATACGACACGGGTCAATAGCCTAGTTGAGTACCGGTGGAAACTGATTCTGCATTTGGTTGAGATTCAACAACGTTCTCATAATGGCACCGCTGCTGAATCCATTGCTGCAAACTAGGATCATGCAATAACTGGCTGATGCAAAGTTGTGTACTCATTTGTAAACCATATAAACAAAATATTAAAAAAAACCTTTTCAGTTGATAACAAGCATGAGGTTACTTCTATACAACAAGAGTGTTTGTTAAAAAGGTCAACAAAGTCAATCTTGAAAAAATTTGAAACAGAAACCATCCTGAAAAATGATCCCACAAGTCCATAACAATAAGCAACAACGCTTTTTAATCGTCAAATGAATTGCTTGAGACCCAAGTGTAGATTCCTTACAAACCTCTTAATTGTTCCATTACTTTCAAATGTAGTCAAGAACACTTAGTTGTTTTAAATTTCTTAATTTTGTTATTTGTAGGGTTTGAACCTGTAGCAAGAATTTGAACCTCGATTGTGAATTTTTTTTAATATGTTTACTTTTGCTCTCACTTACGTCTTTCCTATGTCCTTTAGTGTGTGTGTGTGTGTTTGGTGTTGAATCAGGTGGCTATGGTTGGGCTTTTCGTGTCAGCTGCTGACTGTATTCTGCTTCGAGGTAAAAACTTCTTAGTTTATGTTTAGTAACTCTTTAGACTCTTGGTTTACCTTTTTGTTATTTGTTTTTAATTTTAATTTTAGTTTTCAGTTAAAGCTATAAGCTCTCAAACAAATGTGAACATAAATCATTCTCTATGGTACAATTTCATTGTAAATAATACATTCATCGACTTTCATTGTATTTAAAACAGTTAGCAACGATTGCACAACAATTTTGTGTAAACGTCTTTCTAATATAAAAGAAAGTGAAAAGCCGGTGCCAATAGATACAGGAGTGGTAACAAAATGGACATCGTCAACTAAAAAATAATTTGCTAACTATTTGTAGACAAACATGTAGGTACCAATCATTATTAGTACGTAAAATAGTATGCTATGCATTAATACTGACAACAGTTATCATATTTCAAAAGGAGATGCTATTAAAGCAACGAATGATCTAAACGCGGCCAATTGTACTTTGACTAATCATTGAGGTTTAATCATGTTACACAGTAAAAAACTGCATAGCTGTTGAAAACAGACAGTTTTGGCCCATAATTGAGCATGACACATCTATGAAGATTGGGAAAAAAAACAAGGTTTGTTCCTCTTTGACAGTAGCACACCGACCGAGTATTTCTGCTTTGCTTTCTACAACAAACTCGCAACTTGGACAAAGACACCGACACAACTAACAGGTATAATCACACAAACCTTTAAGACTTTAGTCACCAATTATGGAGTGAACATGAACACATCCTTCAATTTACTAATGCTTTCCGTAATTGACAACGAGACAGTTCGTTCACAAATCACACCTCATCGAAGATGACACGATACCAAGCGACATAATCGCTATGACCTCAACTTTAGTCACCGATTATGGAGGATAGTATCTACTATAACACAGTACTCATCACTTTTACCTCATAGTAAAAAATCAAATTGTAATACACATTAGCTAATGTGTATTTGAATATGTAAATAGCTAAACTTAAAAACATCATATAAGTAGCATTTGCAAACATTTTCTAAATAGAACTTGACTAATGTATTAAAAAAAAATTTAGTAGCATATACATTGTTCTGTATTCAGTTCAATTGGTTTAAAGCGAAACAACAACAAACATGGTATTTGTTTTACCTGATCAGTAACGGTGATATGAAGCATGGAATTTGCAAAACATTTTAATTTCACAATTTTCTTTCAAATATTATATTTTTAATTTAGAGTAAAAAGAATAGGCAAACCTTTCCGTTATGGTATTTTTTTTTTGTAAATGATAATAACAATGAGGTATACCACAAATTAGCCATGCTCTTGCTATTTATACTTCTTTTAATCTTTATTTTTCATTTAACCGTTATTTTGTATTATGTTTGAACAACTGATTATATTTCTCTTTATTTTTCATTTACCAGTATATGGTATTATGCTTGGGATTCTAATTTTATGATTATCATTTATGGAAGGTAATTACTAAATACTTACAGATTTCAAACTTTACCCATTTCATTAAATAAATTTTATAATATGACCATTATACCCTCTCTTTTCACCCTACACTTGCAGAATATTTACTTTGATGATGAATCTATTGAAGTGGCCATATTTTAACTTCCATTGGGAGATGATTAAGAAAGGTATGCTATTTATATTGGATAATAATCCTTGTTCACCATAGCTGCTACGTTTAATTATTTAGATTAAAGTTTGTATTTAAAATAGTTATTTGTACTAGTATTGGGCCATAAAGACTTTAGAAAAAATAAGGCCCATATATCAGTACGTAAATATTTAGATCAGGGTAGAAGTCATGGCAATTAAACAAACAGTGTTAGACGGTTGTTTAACAACCGCTGTAATTGATTAACGCAACGTTTGGAAGGGCCTCTTCATCCCCTATATAAACAAGCGAATGTTTCAGTTTGTAATTGTAGAACAAGAACCGATTTTTAATTGATTTATCAAATCTATGTTTGTGTTATCTTGTTCGTATCTCAATTTCTTTCCATTTTATTAATTAATTGCATCTGTTGCAATTCAGTTTGTTTGTGATTGTGCGTAAATCTTGACTCCACCTTTCAAGAAAGAGTCGATCCTTGGAAACCAATTTACTAACATTCAAAATTCTCAAGATGTATCGAAAGTCAAAATAGGGAGTTCAAATATTACGAGCCACTGTGTAATTTCAACTAAATAACGAAATTTAATAAAAATAAAAATAGATCCTTGAGATACCCACGAACTACCGTAGGTTTTCAACAAGAATAGTGAAAACGCCAGTAAATAAAATGAGTGATTGAGTTATACATGGATCTCCATGGAAATTCAATCAAGAAGGAAAAATCAATTTAATAATAAAAATTAAATTAATTAATGAAAGATTTAATTTGATAGTGGAAATTAAAATTAAATGATGAAAAACTTCATTTAACAAAAAACTTGCAATAATTGAACTTTAATAATAAAGACTTATGAGATGGAAAGTAAGTTGTGAAAGTTAACACAAGATTAATGAAAACATGAAGTACTAAAATGTTAATAGTTAAAGTGGAGGGTCAAGATTGAAACGTGTTTGATAGTTTGAGAATATGATAAAATGAAACAATAGATAGAAGATAATTTAAATAACATAACAAAATGATAATTGGTTAAGAAAATTGTGATAAGTGTGTCTGGAGGATTGTGTCGAATCATGAGAATTAAAATACTTTGATTATTTGGAGTAAAATAAATAAATCACATCATGAAATTTTGATTAAGTAAAATTAATTAAATAAATGAATAAACGAATATTCTTCGATGGGTTGGGCTTTCCATGGCATTTTATTGTCCCAACTTGTTAGCATACCAAAATGATAAATTTGTGAGTTGAGCTTTTCATGAGCTTTCCATGGCATTTTATTGGCCCAACTAAATAGCAAAATATCTATTTGTGAGTTGGGCTTCCCATGAGCATTCCATGACATTTTAAATAGCCCAACAAATTAACGAATTATCAAAACAATGGAGTTGGTCGGGCCATGAGCGTTATATCGCATTTTAACTGACCCAACTAAATAACGAATTAACGGATTCAAATATGAGTAGTTGGAGTATCTCGTGAACCACCACAACCGACATGTTCCAACCAAATATCAAATCAAAAACGGGTTGAGAAATGGATAGTTGGAGTGCTCATGGGCTGACATGGATTTTTCACCCAACTAAACACTTTAAAAAAAATTATAATGTAAATATTGGAAATTTTCCGAATTTAGCCACGAAATCACAGTGAATTCGGCTTTTATAATAAGGAATGTAATCGTTTAACCGGTCACGTTGACCACTAAAAGTTCCGGTCGTATGAAATTTGTTCTGCTTTGGCCTATAAAATCAAGTACTGTGGTTAGGTTATCCTCCAAGTAAGGAATATCGTCTTATCTTTGGTTATTGGAACCGTTATGACATCAACTCACAGTTCTTCCCCCTTCTAGTTACTACGAGAACATATCATACTCCCATGCTTTAAGGTGCGGGAGTAAAAACAAAACTAGGGAATTCTTAAAGAATTTTCCAAAATATAAACAATCTACTAAATTTATTAAATAAAGGAATTTAAAGTATTTTGAGAGTGAGGCATAGCCTCAGAGTTTGTGTGTGCACAAGATTAAAATAATAAAATAATAAACAATTTAAATAAGTTGTAAACACATAAAATAAGCACATAAGGCAATCAAGTAGGCACGCATAGGGTCCTAAGCATATCACCAGGACATTTCTAATGACCTATCTTATAACATTCGGCTCTAACACCAATCTGTCACACCCCAACCTCAGGCGGAAATGCCAGGGCGCGAACGGTTGGTTCACAGCTCACAAAGTACTATCATACAATTTAAATATGACAATATCTAATATTTATTTATAAATTTCAATCAAATACACAAAGTTTAACAAATTACTAAAATAAAAATAATACACAAATATTCTTTTATTTCATTAACTAAGGTCTCTCTAAGTGTTTCTTCATCTTAGCTTCAATAAAATGATAGCCTGCAAATGCGTACAAAATAATATAGATTTGTCAACACGAGGTTGAGTGAGAAAAGTCACCTGTTTTGACACTAATAATAAAGTATATGTAAAATGAGAAAAATTGATATTGTGAGTATAAATCAATCAAACCATGAGCAAATGAAAGGTGTCAGTTGACCATGCCTCTCGAATATGGGCTATGGCTACTACGACAAAACAATTGAAAATAAGAGTGTCAGTTAACCATTGCCTTGTGAATTGAGCTTTGGCTACTAGGATGACGTATGATCAAACTTTAATGTGATTATGATGGACCTCTCCGAATACAATAAAGTAAACAATTAAGCAATTAGCATTTAATTTTGATAACACACAACACTCATAGTTTTCTAGTGTGAATAATATATAATATGTAAACACTGATAAGTACGCAAGTGTCCCCAAAACGTTTAAAAGCTGTAAAAATAGGGGAATGACTTCTCACCCTTGACGATTAAGCGAATAGACCGAGAGATAGAATAAACGAGCAAAGTTAACGTAAAAAGTGTTCTGATACAACCAAACATGAGACTCATACAAAACAAAATAGAGTCAAAATGAGAACATAGCAGCTAGAATAAACCCAAACGGATGTATAGAACACCGTTTATGAGGTTTTCAGTAAATAAGCGAGCTGGTACTGATCAGGATCCGAACAGCGAGTTGGAAGTCGGGTTTTGGTCAGTATACTCAAAATCTCAAAATAAACATAAACGTCTTCTCGCCCGAACAATAATTTTGACCAGAAGTTTGAGTAATTGAATAGTCAAACAATTTGATTATTATGTCCTTAACCGGGTTGGAAAGCAATTAACCGACAAAAACCCCATCAATAAGGAAAATTGATTGAGAGCTTTTGTTAGTTAGCTATAAACTAACGTTTTTCATGAAGACAACTAACTTACCCAAACGATAAATGGAACAAGAGATAATCGAGGTCAAAGTGATCTTGGACATCAGAGTCTAACCGCATATGAAAGAACTTGAACAATCTTTATGAAATTGATAAAGGATAAGAGAATTTCATGGTATATGGTGAGGATGGATGGAAATCAATAGTTTTTAGGGTTTAGAGATGCATTTTGATTAAGTATAATAGGTTATAACTTGTTTATGAAGTAATCCGTTCGATTAGGAAACGAAATAACCTATTATTGAGAAAATTGGGTATAATAACTAACAAACTTTGGCTTAGATAACAAGAAAACGAGTTTGGACCTGTAATGGCATTTCTTGGAGTTTAAGTTTCATTAATTTAATTAAAAAATAGGAAAGAATTGGCAAAATTAGTCCCTGTACTTCCATAAACGCGATTTGTAGCCGTTTTAAACGTTTTTAAAGGTTTTTAAAGACTATTTGGCATGATTAAAAGTTATGAAATCTTACAATACTATTAAATCAGTACAAGGTTTCCATATGACATTTAACTAGCATGTCCACATAGGCTTCCAACTCATCAATGTTCCATTTATATAATTTCTACATGTTAATTTGAACATTAATTTTAAACAATAACTAAATTGAAGAAAGTTTTAAAAATAAATTGTTATAATCATCATTTATTGATTACTAAGACAATTAATTGTTTCATTGTCATGTTTTTAAATTTTGAGATTTTGTTATTTTATTTATTTATTTATTTTTATTTTGGGAAATTATTTATCAACGTTTGGACTGAATGTTTGGATTGAAATGGTGGTTTAAGTCACGAGGTTTGGATTATATTGTTTCTTTATTAAACGCGTGGTTTAATAAAAATTATGATTATATCTAATTGTTATATTCATATGTTTAGCATTTTTTATGTTGTGTACTTAAATATTTTATAATTTCAATAAAAATAGTTTTTATAACACACAACTTATGTTACAACATATACATGTTTACGCTTTATAGTTTACAGCATATGACTTTAGTAGATAATGAAGTTTTAACTAAAATGTCTTTTTTGTTTCATGGTATAAGTTAGAAATATCCTTAGGTATAGAGGTAAGGTTTGTCTACATCCCACCCTCCCCAGACCCTACTTATTCATAACTTAGGCTATTTGTGAGAAATACTGGTATGATAGATTGATTGATTGATTGGTATGAGTTTGAATATGTGGCATAACTTAGAATTATGTTTTAAAATATTATTTTTCTCTATTTGTCTTTGTATGTTGGGTTCTTTTAACTAAAATAAAAATGTGATACCTTATAATAATAATAATAATAATAATTATAATAATAGATTATCTGACATTACAATTCATTAAAATGTATATAACACGCATGCGCGCACACACACACACAAATATATATATATATATATATATATATATATATATATATATATATATATATATATATATATATATATGAAGTTTTATATATTTCCGTCCGTGTGTAACATGGGATCTAACCTAGTCATAAAATAAGTTAAACCAAGTTAAATACCAATAAATACAAGTTTTAAATAGTTCGAAAGATCCGAATTACATTCCCGAATCGGTTTAAACATAAACGAATACAAATACGAAAAATCTGAGATGTTACACAGCTCAAGAAGTTAAAGAAGAAGGAGAGATTCCCACTATTGAAGATGATCGAATACTACAAGATTTAATAGATGCTACTTACGAAGACAAGTTCGATTTCGATGTACTGGATGGAATTGAAGACTTGGAAGAAGATGCACCAATGAAACGCGAAAAATGAAGAACATGCTGAACAAGGATTAAGGGGGAGTATTAAATAATAATCCTTGTTCACCATAGCTGCTACGTTTAATTATTTAGATTAAAGTTTGTATTTAAAATAGTTATTTGTATTAGTATTGGGCCATAAAGACGTTAGGAAAAATAAGGCCCATATATCAGTACTTAAACATTTAGATTAGGGTAGAAGTCATGGCAACTAAACAAACAGCGTTAGATAGTTGTTTAACAACCGCTGTAACTGATTAGCGCAACGTTTGGAAGCGCCTCTTCATCCCTTGTATAAACAAGCGAATGTTTCAGTTTGTGACTGTAGAACAAGAAACGATTTGTAAGTGATATATAAAATCTGTGTTTGTGTTATCTTGTTCATATCTGAATTTCTTTTCATTTAATTAATTAATTGCATCTGTCGTAATTCAGTTTGTTTGTGATTGTGTATAAATCATGACTCCACCTTTCAAGAGAAAGTCGATCCCTGAAAACCACTTCACTAACAATTTATATTTGTACATTAAACAAGTTAAGATTCAAAATAACAAGAAAATTTCTATCTTAACCTTTCAAAATTACGTACGTTACTCTTAGCCCGAAATGGTGGTGTTGCCGAAAGGTATGATTGCTTTATTTGTCTTCTAATTAGTGTTTCCTTTTTCTTTTTGGTTTAGTGTAAAGAATGCCAACTCCACATGAAATACAGCTTCTTGAGCATTTACAGAAGTTGGTGGAAGAACTCATCACATATAATCAACACATCAACGAGAAAAAAGCCGAGCTGACTGACAAGGTACTTAGTAATCGCCGTACCCAAGTGGAGCTACAAGTAGCAATTGACGAACTCTACGCCTGTCAGCAAAACTAGAACTCGAGAAACTAGATTACCTGATCTACTTATGTAAAATCAAATTATCATTGTTTTGGTCAAAAATCGGTCTAAGGATCAAGTAACCAAATTCGTATGTAAGAATTGGTGCTTATATGAACAAAATGATCAAAGTAATTATTGTAAAGGTTGAACAACAAGATTTATACGAGGAAAAGCCCTTGGTAACTAGTATCCCGCCGACATAAAAACCTCGGGTAGTGAAAACTATCACTACCGATTGTATTAAACTTAAAAAGATTACAAGAGATGGAATTAGAGCTGATTGTGAGTACAAAGTGTTTGCGAGTATGATTCTAAGTATGCTATGTGTTGTGTGTTGTGATCAGCCATAATTCAGTATAAATACACAAGATTACAACGGCTACTAACTACTTAGCTATAATACCGGACACGTTTGTTTACTATTTCTTAATGACCGTTCATGAGCGTGGATGAGTTGGATGGACTTGGTAAAATATGCTCTCTGTAAAAGTAGGCTTTCTGGTAAACACGTTTTAATACCTGCAAAAAAGATCATAATTGTTTTGGTCAAAAATTGACAACAATGATTTCGTGACCAAATTAGTAATCGGGACTAGGTGCTTGTATAAAATGAACGTAAAAGTGGTTAAACATGAGGATTTGTTGCGAGGAAAAAACTCTTTATCCTTAAGATAACAAGCAAAAAACCCCGGGTAGTGAAAACTATCATCGCCGATTTATTAATAATAAATGTGATTGCAATTGTGGAGCTCAAACTTGATCGTGATTACAGAGAATGCGTGTACTAGTAAGTTCTCGAGTGCTAGAGTGTGTGTTTGATCATTTGTTTAGAGCTCTATTTATAATAAACAAAGTCTAACAACTGCTTATAATTTAGGAAACTATTAGACTAAATCTAATTAGCTGTTAATCTCTCAATCAACACGTTTCCTTTTATGCCACGATCTATCAACTGAAAGTGCGAGTCTTCGGGTGATCAAGCAATGGTCTTTGACCTGGTATACATTGAAAGTAGCAAATTTCGTGTTAGTTATATAATGTAATTAGGATACCAGTTACCTTAGAGGATACCACATCCTGGATTCGTTCTGAATATAATCTTTGCTGAGGATACTGAAAATCCGTGTCCTAACAATTGTCCCCAAATTTGACAGTTGTAGATATGGTTTACAGCTGTAAAATTTTTGAAATTTGAATTTCAAATTTTGGCATGTGTGGTAGATCGATGATGCACGTGTCACTCATCCGTTCTTTGGGTAAACCCTAGGCCGGCTTTATAATTACTCAAATAAATAATATTTCCATCCATCTTATTCCATTATCCAGGTAACTTTTCTCTATTCTCTCTTCTCAAATCATGAGTCCGAAGCTTCGTCTTTCCGGTCTTGAGGATTTTGTATCGCAAAATCTCCTTGCTAGTCCAGCGAGTGAGATATGCATTTTTGGTGATGCCGATATCGCTAATTTGCTGTCTCGAGGATGTTTTCCTCCGCAAACAGTTTTTAGACCTTTCAATGCCGCCCTCTCTTCTGACCATGCTTCAAAAACCTGGATCTGTTTTCCGTTTTTGCCGTTTAAAATCGGGTTTTCGTACCCATGGCCTGCTTTTACCACAGAGTTCTTTTCTAGAACGGGTCTTAGTTTCGCCCAAACCATGCTGATGGTTTGGAGGACCTTGTTCGTTCTGGAGAGATTGATCGTTGATCATGCTCTTGACTTTACCCTTTCTGAGCTTGCCTTCGTGTACGATATTTGCAGCCATGGATCTTCAAGATACCTTTTTAAAATCAAATCTGGCCGAACCCCGCTTGTTCTGAAAAACACCTAGAATAATGACCAGTGGAAGAGACAATTCTTATTTGTTAGAAGAGATTCTCTCCCTCAGTTTGATAATCTTCCTTATCTCTAGGTTTCCAAAAGTAGGATACTTTATCTTGAAGACATACATTGACATCTTTGTGATTGATATTTCTGTTTTCTGCAGCTTTGAAGTTCTTCGAGATTGCCCTTCGGAGAAACCGAGGATAAGCTTGCCTCTTTTTTTCTCATTGACGAGGAAGAGAGGACGTTTCATTTCCAGTCAAGCTTTCAAGAACCATCTCCGTCCTTGAGTTCCGTTATGTATGGTAAGAAACATTCGAGATG
This sequence comes from Bidens hawaiensis, assembly GCF_021521415.1. Lineage (NCBI taxonomy): Eukaryota > Viridiplantae > Streptophyta > Magnoliopsida > Asterales > Asteraceae > Bidens > Bidens hawaiensis. The sequence goes on along the minus strand of NW_027491065.1, from coordinate 2,165,084 downwards.
TTAGTATGATTTTTAAGGGTCAGAGATACTAACCTGTGTATTTGTAGGCAAGTCTGCTTCTGCTTTTGCTCCTGAAGATATTGA